>NC_136070.1:619159479-620557110 GCF_964261635.1 Lissotriton helveticus | reverse complement strand
GTTTGACTCAGCCGCTCCACCACTCCACTTCAGAGCTCTGCCCCAGTCCGCACCGCAGCTCCCCGCGGCAGATTCTCCGGATCAGCTGATTCAGGCTCCGGTTTAGCTCCTACTGCAGCCGCCGAGGGTCACACAAGCGACACGGCACGGCGGTTTCACCCCCGTAGCTCAGGTTTGCCCCTGCTATTTCACAGGGTCATCGGGTCACCCTGCCGTAACTGGAGAGCTCTGAGCCGCCGGTATTCGCTTCCACCTGCGACGCTTTGGAGCCGGCAACTTCCCAGCACCGGCACCGGTACAACCCGGCTACGGTTACAGCTATGACTATGGCTACAGCTTTTGGTTACGGCTCCAAGGCTCCAAAAGCTCCCAGTGCAGACGCCGCCAGAGCCAAATTCCCCCTCTCCTCTCTCGGCTACTCGCAGCTCTCTGCTCACTGCTGCTCTCTCAGTAGCAGAGGTACGTGTTCTTGTGGGGGTTATTATTTGGTTGTGTTGTTTACTTATTTATTTGGGTCCTTGGCAGCTAATTAGCTTTTCTGAAATGACCTATAATGCCGTGTTGTGGTTTCTCTGATCAAGAGGACCTCGCAAGCAGAGATTCAGCTGCTTCAGACTTCCGCAGCACCACACTGCGGCAACCGAGGCTCTCATGGCACTCGCAGTACTCGCAGTACTCACAGTTCTTGCGGAGCACTCGCGGCAGCCGCACACAGTTTGTTTTTTCCAGAGCCGCTGGGATACTGCTTTCCCACCGCGGTACTCTGAGCCGCTTTTTAACGCGTCTTACCGCTTCTCCGGCTCCCGTTTCGGGTTCTAGAGCTCTCCGGCTCCAAGGCTCCAAGACTCTTTGGCTCTACGGCTCTCAGAACGCCGCAGACCCGCCAGGACACCTGGAGCCTCTCGCCGGAGCTTCTCGCTTCACCTCTCCTCTCTTTGTGGCTGTTCGTTGCTTGTGGCTCGTGGCGTACGCTGCTCTCTGCTGCGCTCTCGTGGTCAGCAGTGGTAAGGGACAAAAGATCACTGGTAAATGAATGTTGGAGAATAAAGTTATGCTCAACCAAAGCTACCGTGTATGGTGTAATCTGTGTTGCATGGGCTGGGGAAAATGCTATATTTGGCAATGAGGATGGTATGCGCACCTGTGAAGAATATGACTGCTCTAGCTGAGAGTTTGCAATGGTACGGCAAGCTGCTCGTGCATGCCAAATGTACCAGAATCAATGTAAAACAGTCTGCAACCAACACACGTGGAGTAATAACCCCGCCCCAGCCCATAGATGGCAGAGGAGCAAATCAGAGGCCTCGCAGGTGAGGTTTTCAGCAAAATGCGGCATGCTGCCGTGAATATACAGCAAATAGAGAGCGGTTTAAGGCAGTGCATTGCTCCAAATGCACAGTAACTACAGAAGCGGCCTGAACTCTGCATGGAGACACGTGCATGTGCGTCCTGAAAGATTGAATCAATCGAAGAATGTACAATGCACCCGTGAGAGAAGTGCCAGCCAATCCTCCGCTGAAGTATTAGCACAGGCCAAGTGAGCAATTATCCAGGTAGCGTAATAAAGGTAATAGTGGTGATAATAAAGTATAAGAGAAAGACAGTGAAAAGAGCATACTCGTGTTCAAAAGACTAGGGTGAACTGTACCACATGCACCCACACTTGGCTAGCAATTCCAGAACTTGAGGAGTCACACTGTGTGGTGCAAAAAGTTGAGAGTCACATGTTGCTGCCAAGGCGCATGAAGGTAGAGCAAAATACAATGCACCAGCATTCTTAAAACCTCTGGAACCATTTGACACTGCCAAGAAACAAAACATTGGTGCCAGATGGGCTGTGTGGATTGAAACATTTGATGACTTTGTAGATGCTCTCGAGGAAGAAGATGATACAAGATCATCAAGCATCTAAAAATCTTGCTAGGAGATGGCGTAAAAGAAGTACTAAAGAAAGTTCCACATACTGACGCAACATCGTGCTGAAAAGTGAAAGAAGCATTAGAACCAAAATTCAACTAATGCTTAATATTGATTACTAAAGATACATTTTTAACAAAGCACAACAACAAACCAGTGAAACAATAGATGAGTTTATAGAGAGATCTGACTCGTTCATCAAGCATCACACATTTTAAGATTTCAACCATGAAGAGGCCATGCGCCACAGAGTCATCGATGGCTGCCTTTCCGATTCATTCAGAAGGCACATGTTGTGAGAGATACTCAGTTTAGAGAAAATACTGGTGGCTGCAATAGCAGAGGAATAAGCAGAATGACAAGCTGCCGACATCGGGACAGCACACAATGAGTCAACATTGACTGTGAGAAGTCAGCATAAGCACCCAGTGGACATCTAAATTGATGTCATCGAAAAAGACAAAGCTATGCTTCTGGGGTGGTTTTTCAGTTGCCCATGATGGCAAATGTCCAGCCCTAGGACAAATCTGTAAAGGCTGTTGGAAAGATAATAACTTTATAACGGTGTGTCAAGCCAAGAGAAGTCAGGACAAAAAGAAAGAGGGACACCAGAGATAACAGAAGACAATCTAGTCATGCTTATAAGGACAAAAAGCAACATCAGCTGCACCAGGTCGAGGCCAAACAAAGTCAATCATCATCAACTTCATCGCATAACAGCTCTTCAGTGTCACTATTGAGTACCAGTGGAGATGATGGATACCTGCTGATGATGTCCACCTAGGAACACTGTGCGCATGTAGGGCTAGCTGCCAGTGACGTAGAGCGAAACTTGGAAAGGGCTCAACAAGAGAAACGCAGAAGCACATTATTACACTGTCACAGAATTACGCTGAAGTTAAACAGTCACCCCATAACATTTGTTATTGACAGTGGGGCATCAATTAATGTCATGACAGTGACAAGTGGAACAGCCTCTCGCCTGTGCCACGCCTTACTCAATCCAACAAAAAAGTATAAGCCTGGGCAGATTGCAAACCGTTACAAAGTCAAGGGTCATTCATGGCAAGAATGCAGCGCAAACAACATCAACACAAGCCACCATTCATGTCTTACAAGGAAGTGCATGTCTACTCATCTTTGCCACAGCAGCCGATATGGTGCTGATATTCCTCAACTACAACCTATGTGCTCAACCTGACATCACGAAGCAAATCCCGTCACAGTTTCATGGCCTAGGAAAACTCAAGAAGCTGAGAGTGCAGCTTCAGATCATTGAAGATATTCACCCTGTAGCCCAGCAGCACTGCAAAGTCACTTTTCATTTGCAAGAAGCCATAGAGAAAGAATTGGCAACACTTCTAAAGCACAACATCATCAAACACGCCACAGTCCCCAAGTTGTGGGTTTCACCCATATTGGTATTACTAAAGCAAGACAGTAGTGGAATTGTGCACATTTATGTCAACATGCAACAGCCAAACAAGGCAATAGAGAGAAAGACATTCCAGTCCTTACATAGTGGACATGATCATGCAACTTCCCGCCTTGACCTAACAAAGGGTATCACCAAGTATTTTACTACTTTTTCCACTCATGTTGGTTTATTCAGGTACAAGAAACTGAGCTCTGGAATATCTTTGGCTGCTGAGATATTCCAAGATGTCATCTTCAGAATAATTCAACCTGTTTCATATGCTTTCAATTACAGTGACAATATCTTTGTTTATGGAAGCACACAAAGAGAACACGGAGAAGCCCTCGCACAAGTGTGCTAGTTACTAGCCGATGCCGGCCTCACCTTGAATGCAGTGAAGTGCAAATTCCATAAAACCAAAGTCAAATTCCATGAGCACATATTCTCCACGGGGGCATGCCCCAGATCCAGACATGGTGCAAGGCCAGTCATCCACATGACCCCCACAAGATGTTGCCATGCTGCAGTCTTTCTGGGCATGGGCAGCTATTTCTCACTCTACATTCGTAGCTTTGCCACTGTGAGTGCCCCGTTGAGAGACTTAACATGGCGGAATGTTCTATTACACTAATCACCCGAATGTGATTGAAGTTTTAAAGACATAAAATGTGTGATTGAAAATGCGATGGTAATGGCCTACTTTAATCCCAAGCTGCACACTAAAGTCACTGTAGATGCGAGACAGGTGGTGCTAGGGGCCATTCTTGCTCAACAGAGTAACCAACCCAATGCCCTGATACATATAGTCTCCTAAGGGGGAGTGATTCAATTAGGGGCTGTGGAGGCTGGAATCAGAAAATCACGTCTCTATAGTAGGTTGCCTCCCAGACCATCGATTGGATTGATTTATTGCGTAAGGATCTGTAACATTATCCTTAGTAGGTTTCTCCCATTAACCTCGTTATACTTTCAAGGAATGTTTTTGTCAGTGAAGATCTCTTCCCCAAAAAATGTAAATTTGCAAATTGGCAAAGACAAACATTTATATATACAAACAAGTTGCTGTGTTAGCATTTAGTTTAAACATATAAACACGTGACAAACTCACAAAAGCAGTGAGATAAATGAACCACAATTTGTGATGACAAAATACATAAACTTAAATTACATATATGCTAGTGACTGACATCTTATAGTGCAGAAACATAATTTATGTAGCACATCTGTGAATATATCATTATTACTTCATGATAGCACAAGGTGTAAACAAGGTGCAAACATTGCATTAATAAACATAACTTTAGAAACAGAATTGTGTGTCCTTTTTATTATGTACTAGCTTACCCGTCGTGCATTGCTGCGATCTCAGAAGAAAGGAAATTCAAGGAAACTCGTTATGATAACATTCAATTTACATTGTGTCATTTTAATTGAAACTTATTCATTTTAATATGGAAAACATTTCAAAGTGTCGTTTTAATTCTATTTACTTATTTGAGTGCTTGTGGATACACGATATTTTTTGTTTTTCCGTCTGGTGCATACACGAATAAATCAGAAGGTTTTCCGACGCGTGAGCTGGCCACATACAGTTGTCCATGTGAGAAGCACGGATTCTCCAAATCTAGTCCACACACTTGCAGCGATTGTCCTTGTGCTTTGTTGATGATCATTGCATTGCAAAAGCGAGTCGCACCAGAAACTGTAAACATTTGAATTCAAAAGGCACCGGCCGCCACCGCCAATCACGCGCCCAGAGGCGCTTTAAATTTCCTGCTCGGCCCCGGTGGAGCAGGGGCCGTTCTAACTTGCTTGGGGGCCATAGCACATCTTCCTGCCGCCTGACTGACCGCTAGCCTTGGCTGTCCTCCCTCCCGCCGCCGCCACACCAATACAGCCGCCGCCGAGTGGAGGGTAGGAACTACCTGCCCCAGACTCCTCAGTGGCATTGACACCAGCCGCCACCGCCAATCACACGCCCGGAGGCGCTTTAAATTTCCTGCTCGGCCCCTGCGTCGCGGGACGCGCGCGGGTGTCGCTGGGAGAAGCCTGGGACAAGGGCGGGACCGTCTGTGGCCGTCCGGGCAGGAAGAGGCAGGGCTGTCGACTCTGACTCCGTATTTTGAACAATGGGGAAACGGAAAAGCACGGAAGGGGGTCTGAATGCTCCAATTAAAGTAAAAAAGGCAAGGAAGCCCAAGAAAGCCCTAAAACACGCGGGGGGAAAACTGTGTCATGAGCCGCATCGAGGGGCTGGTGGGGGACTGTGAACTCCTACTCAGGACAGATGATTTGTTAAACGGGAATGTTGATGCAAATGAGGGGAGACGCACTAAAGTGCAAAGGAGGACTGGTATACATGGCTCTATAGTAATCCCGGATATGTTCTCAGGGAAAAATCATGGCAAGAGTGTCCCCGCAGAAGTAACTGATAGCCCATGTTCAAATGTGATTGTCAACATAGATTTAGAATCAGTAGCAACCTGCCCACCAGTAATTGAGCCTACTATAGTTTGTAAAAACAGTTTTTCTGTGCTAGCTAATACTGATACCCCTGACGCTGAGACTGTGGCCCAATTAAATTCATTATGTTCCCCCCAGGAAGCGAGAATATGGAACAGGGGGGTGTATTGAACCCTCTCTGTCTTCCACTACCCACGGGGCAAATAGTGTTGCCTTAATTAATATAGTAAACAAACTGTGTAAGACAATAGAGGACATGCATTTAAAGATTGAGGTTCTAACCAGTACAGTAAATAAAGCTATATCTGGGAGTGGCACATGTTCAAACTGTTGTATGGTAACAAAATCAAGGTCTGATAAACCGTTAGCCCGCCGTAATGAGTCAGGGACAAGTACTCTGATGAAGGGGGGTATAGAAATGAGCAAAACAAGGAAGGAGCTGTAAATAATGGGATGGTGAAAGGAAGTAAGGGGCCTCTGCTGGCTCAGCCCAAAGAAGTTGCTGTGCTGCCAAACACAAAAGCGAGAGATATTTCATCTGCCCCTAAACCTGGACAAAATGCCAACACCTCCCCTTAAGGTAGGACGACTTTTTTTGCCACCAGAAGCAAATGACCTAGTGGTAGTTCTTACGGGTGTGCCACCGTTGAAAGCTAATATCTATGAGTCAACTGAGGATCTAGTGAGGAAGACAAAACATTGGTTAGATTGTAACCAGTGGGGCAATAACCTCACATCCTGATGGCAAGACGCATAGCATGGGTAGGACCTAATGCAAAGGAAATTGAGGGTGACTGCATAGTCGTTAACTTCAATAGAGTGGATTTAGCAGGGAAGATATGCAGGACCGCTCACCTTAGGGCTCAGGGGGGTATTAAGATTTTACCCCTGGCCTTTTTCTAATCACCAATTAAAGGGAAAAATCAAAATATGGGGGTCCTGAGGGAAAACGAGGCCTAGGAGACACCCTACCCAGATCCAGTCAATTTGCAAATAATGTAAATAATGGGGGAATAGTATCTGGCCCTCAACTTGCAAGGAGTCTAGTAATGTGCAAGGGGAAACACAGATTGCACCTAGACCACCATCATCTACCACTCTTGATGAGAATGACTGACTGGATATAGGGATTCTTAACCAGAGTAGTCGAAGTAGCAGCCACCTAGAGATTTCCAATCCCCATGAGCAAAGTGAATTAAGCAGGCCCAACCTCTGCATTTTGAGCTGGAATATCGCCGGTCTAAGAAATAAAAAAGATGATCCTAAATGGTTTGAAATGATTAACCAGTATGATCTTGTAGGGCTTCAGGAAACCTGGGAGCCGGAGGTAGACTGGTGGTTGGATGGTTATACATCCTTTTCCAACCCAGCAGAATTGGTCCCTTTTGGTAGAGCCAAAGGGGGGCTCCTTTTGTTATTTTCTGTGAAATTACCTTGGCTGTATCCAAGGGTTGAAGTAGGTACGCCCCATTGTCTAGCAGTGGAAATGAGGGACCGTAACACCGTAAAACTCCTGGTGGTAAATTTTTATAATTCGCCAGATTGCTCGAATGGTATTGAACATTTGTTGATTCTGAAACTATTTTTAGAGGATTATATAGAAAAGCAAACCACTTATTACCCGATTATTCTTTTAGGGGATGTTAACATACACCCGTGTGATCAGGATTGCCAGGGGGATCTGGACACTGGGGAGTCCACAGCCTATCCCACACCCCATTTTGAGCATAATAGACAGGGGGAATGTTTGGAGAAAGTTCTAGCGGCAGTGGATCTCTATGAACCCAATACATCTGAACAAATTAACAGGACCCCAACGTTTACTGGCAGGGGTAGTAGCACTGTCATTGATTATATGTTTTTGTCATCCTTATTGTTGTCCAGTGTCATTTTTTATGGGGCAAGATACTCACATTTTAGTGATCACAATCCGGTCTCTTTGGAATTAAATAATGAATGCGGTCTGGTGCAACCCGGGAGACACATGAGGGTAGAGGTTAGCATCAAACCAACTGATCAAGGAAGAAGGCTAAAATGGACAAAGATAATCCCAGAGATTTTTTTAGACACCCTTTTTTTGTCGATAAAGGATATGTTGAACATATGTCTGGACATTATATCTGGGGGTATGATTGTTATCGAGGCATTTACTGCCATTTGTAAACAAATATCCTCTAACTTAATGGCCCCGGTAAAAAGGGGGCAACAAATGGCCGAGAAATGGTTTGACACTACCTGTTCACGGGCACATAGCTTTCTAATGAGAGCCATTAAACAGAACCCACAAGATAGGACTAATGTGGCTGTACTTAGAAAGGATTACAAGCTAGCTGTAAGGGCCAGGAAAAAGGACATTAGAACGGAAGCTTGGGAGGCCTTGATGTCGGTTGATGTCTTACAGAATAGCCGTAGTTTTTGGGAAATTGTAAATAAACCTTTTTTTCCGAAAACGGCAACAATGTGGTAGAATGTAATATCACTGAGGATCAATGGCTAGAACATTTTGAGGCTATATATGAGACCCCTATATCGTCTGATCCTGCCCCATGGGCTGCTCTAAGAGATGCAAACCAGCCTTTGAGTTTTAAAGAGGAGGAAGTAGTCTTGGCCTTAAGGCCATGTCTAGCAACAAGGCCCCAGGCCCAGATGGCGTTCCAGCCGATCTGTATAAAACACAGCCAGTTTTTTTTTGGGCACAAGTTTTGAAAAAAAAATGTAATACTGCAGCAAAGGGAAATCATCCACCATCCTGGGCCACGTCCATTATAGTTCCTATCTTTAAAAAGGGAAACAGAGGAGATGCCCGATGCTATAGACCAATCTCTCTAATTGATTCGGCCGTAAAGGTCTTGGGGAGGGCGGTTTTAGGTAAAATGAAAGGATGGCTAGATGAGAATAATGTAATATCAAATTCCCAATATGGTTTTAGAAGTGGCAGGGGGACTCAAGATCAGTGCCTCAATTTATCCCTGTTAATTGGCAAATATACCTTAGCCAAAGGGAGAGTACTCCAGCTGGCATTCATGGATTTATCGTCAGCTTTCGACCTGGTAAACAGGTCAAAGCTCTGGACGATCCTCCTAGAGATGAGGATGGAAAAAAGTCTTGTTCACTTCTTAGCTGGCCTACATCAGAACCTTACTGCACGGGTGAGGATCGACCAAGATGGGAACTGCACTAGGCACTTTAGCTCTGGGCGTGGAGTACGACAGGGCTGTATTTTAGCACCTTTGCTTTTTACTCTTTATATTATTAATCTAGGTAAGTTTTTAGATATAGCTAGCTTAGATGTCCCCAAAATTGGCCAGGAGCATTGCCCGGTGCTTCTGTACGCCGATGATGCTGTTTTGTTATCGTGTACAGCAGTCGGCCTACAGAAGCTGCTGGTGGGATTTGGTAATTTTATGAATTCCTTGGATTTGAAGGTAAATATAGCCAAATCACACGTAATGGGTATAGGTCGCCAGAGTAAACGATCTTGCCGGGCTCTTTACTGTGAAGGATCTGAAGTTACTAGGGTAACTTCTTTTATGTGTTTGGGGGTTCTCTTTGATGAGAAAGGCACATGGGCTGCTCAACACAAACTTAAAGTTAATGGCATGGCTAGGGCAATTGCTGCCGTAAACGGGTTTGCCAAACGGTTAGGAACGAAACCTGTTGAGGCAATTGTGAACATTTATAAAGCTAAATGTATCGCAATTGCCACATATGGCTCCTCTATCTGGGGGTACAGACCCATGGAGGGGATACAGTTAGAGGAGAACAAATTTCTACGGGGTATATTATCGGTTCCCCAATCAACACCCACCTATGCTGTACATCAGGAATTGGGGGTGGCTTACATAACCGATACACTTAGGTTGGCCCCAGTTATTTTCTGGCTTAAATTATGGCTTAATCCCGAATTAGACCTTAATCATAAATTGATCAGGGATTGTTTCACTTTGGATTATGCACACAAGATTAGGTGGCTTGTTTATGTAAGGGAAACACTGGTAACTGTTGGTCGACAGGACCTCTATGATGATCATGGGATGATTACGAAAATGGATCCCAGCAGGGTGAAGAAACAGCTTTTAAATTTTTGGGCAGTACGAAGGGAGGAATTGGAGTTGAAAAAAGTAACGGTAAAAGCACATTATCTTTTAAAAACTACGCCGTTGATGGAACCTTATCTGAAAATTGTGACCAGGTCTTTCCATCGTATACTCCTTACACGCTTCCGTTTTAACTTAATTCCCCTTTCGCTATGGAACTCCAAGGGGTGGGGCAGGCTGGAAGAGCTAGGGCAATGCACCTGTGACAACTTCTCAGTCCAGGATACAATGCATTTAGTAATGTTCTGTGATTTGTATAGTGACATCAGGAAGAGGTTTCTTTTTCCCCTACTAAAAAGAAAGGGTTTTATCCAAGTTAAGCCAGCCTTATTGTATTTACAGCTATTAAATGATCCTAATGAGATTTTTTATATAGCCAGTTTCCTTATGGCAGCTGTCCGGTCGAGAAATAGCCGTGAGGAGAGCCCATAACTAATGAGGTCTTATTTCTGATTTTATCTTTTTATATATTGTTTTTATGATTGATAATTTAAATGAGGTTTATATCAAATATCTTGGATGTATTGTCACTTTTGCCCTTAAATGCACTTTACCTGATCAGTACTGTATTGCGTTCCTTGCACATAGACTGCTAATGCCTGATTGTATTATACTGTGGATATTTTATATTGTATTTTTGCACATATATGTTTGTATCTTGTCTTTGTACTTTTATGGTTTTAATTTAACCGAATAAAGTGGTTTGACTGACTGACTGACTGAATTCAAAAGGCATATCTGTTGGGATCATTAGAAACAGTACATCTTCCCCCTTGAATTTCCCATTCAAAATGGTAGCTTCGATGACATTGTTCATCATCTTTTTCACCGAAAGTCTTGTGCCGTTGCAAAGTCATGGTGGATTGATGTTTCGGAGAAGAATGCGAGGCACGCCAATTTTCAATGTTAAAATGTGCAGTGGCATACCTGGCAAATCCAGTGAATTCCAGAATTCCGTTGGGTAATTGACAACTTCGTCTTGATTCATCACAGTATCGATGGACTTATACGTTGTCGCTTCGCATGGTGTCCCGTAAATGGAAAAATTCAGTACTCGAAAGATTACGAGGGCCCTGAGGGGGCCGATATTTAAAACATTTTATGCCAGAAACCTTTGCGGGAGTGTACTCAACAACTTCCCAAAGTTTCCTGGTTATCGGATGAATGGTGTTTTAATTCTATTTATTTATTCGAGTGCTTGTGGATACACAATTTTTTGTTTTTCCGTCTTGTGCATACATCAGTATTCGAAAGATTATGAGGACCCTGGGGGGGCCTATATTTAAAAAAAAATAGGCCAGAAACCTTCGCGGGAGTGTACTCAACAACTTCACAAAGTTTCATGGCGATCTGATGAATGGTGTTTTAATTCTATTTATTTATTCGAGTGCTTGTGGATACACATTTTTTTGTTTTTCCGTCTGGTGCGTACATCAGTATTCGAAAGATTATGAGGGCCCTGGGGGGGCCGATATTAAAAGAAATGTTATGCCAGAAACCTTTGCGGGAGTGTACTCAGCAACTTTCCAAAAGTTTCCTGGCGATTGGATGAATGGTGTTCTAGTTCTACTTATTTATTCGAGTGCTTGTTGATACACGATTTTTTGTTTTTCCGTCTGGTGCGTACATCAGTATTCAAAAGATTATGAGGGCCCTGGGGGCCGATATTTAAAAAACATTTATGCCAGAAACCTTCGCGGGAGTGTACTCAACAACGTCCCAAAGTTTTATGGCGATCGGATGAATGGTGTAGTAATGCATAAAGGACAAATAGACAGACAGACAGACATACTTTTGTTTTTATATATATAGATTGGGACCTAATAGCATTATGGCCTTGTCTTTGCCAATTTACAAATTGAAAAAACTAAATTTGAATACAAAAAAATGAAAGAAGTCTTACTGTAAGCGAGGCTCATTAAGTGTGCAGGTCTGTAAATCAATTACCTGGAAGCGTGGATATTTTGAAAGATATCTTCACTGACAAAAAAATTCCTTGAAAGTATAACGAGGTTAATGAGAGAAACCTACTAAGGATAATGTTACAGATCCTTATGCAATAAATCATTCCATTTGATGTTCTGGGAGGCAACCTATTATAGAGACCTGATGTATATAGTGGCATATGACAGTCGAAGACTATCCTAAGTAGAACGTGCCTACTCACAGCTACAAAAGGAGAGTATGGCTGTGGTATGGGCCAGCAAACATTTCCATTTGTTTCTCCTTGGGAAACAACTTACTGTTATCACAGGCTTTGCTCACCATATTGAGAAACCCCAAAGGCTAAGATGCCTCCTTGCATTGCACAGTGGGGATTGAGGCTGCAGAAGTACGATTATGAAATTGTATACAAACCAGGAAAAGATCAAAACCCAGCGGATTACTTTTCACGAGCACTGCTACATCTTTAAAGATCAATGTTAGGGACTGCTGAAGAGTACATCAATTTCATAGTAAGGACTAGAACACCTGTGTCTCTCTCTGCAGACTAGATTGTTGCAGCCACCAATGAAGACAAGGATCTGGCCATAGTAAAGAGCCCATCGAGAAACAATCATGGAGACAAAGTACCTGACATCTGGCTGACAAAACAAAACTTAAGAAGTTTAAATATTTGCAGGATGAGTTAGCAGTCACCCCAGAAGGAATAATATTGAGAGGTTTAAGAATCCTGGGGCAAAAGGTCATAGAGTTGGCCCACAAAGGACACCGTGGTCCTGTGGCGACAAAAAGAGCGCTAGGAGAAAGGCAGTGGTTTCCGAGATTAGATAAGAGAACTGAAAGCATGCCACATCTGTAATTGTTTGTCCCCTAAGGTGACCCAGCATCTCGTGACAATGTCCGATATTCCTGCACAGGCTTGGGAGAGAGTCGCCGTCGATTTCTTTGGACCACTGGGGGATGGACAGCATCTCATGGTAATCATAGACGAATATTCTTGTTTTCCCTTGGTGGAAATGCTTTTTCCAAAGGCCCATGAAAAAGTTGTAGACAGGCTTGATGACATCTTTGCAACCTGGGGCATTACAGAGATTCTCAAGTCAGACAATGGTGCATCCTTCAACAGCAAAGAATTCAAGGAATTCTTCACATGACTCAACGTCAAACATCAAAAGAGCACACCCCTCTGCCTCAAGCCAGTGATATAGTCGAAAGATTAATTGCCACCCTCAAGGGGGTAATACAATGAGCCGCAATGGTAGGGTTCTATTTGAACCAAACACTGTGCCATTTTCCCAGAGCCTATCGATCAACCCCTCACTCCACAAAGGGTGAGAGTCCAGCTACATTGTTATTTGGAAGAGTGATCAGAACAAAAATACCTCAGATCAGACAGTGAACACTGGCAAACTTTGTGACATGGATATTGCTCATAAGAGTAAAATGTAAGTGTTTTTTGATCAGTGCCGACATGCTCAGGAAACAGTCTTTGACAAAGGATACCGGGTACTGATAAAGAAGAGGCAAGGACAAAAGATGGACACCCCATACTCTACAGATCCTTTACAGATGGTGGGCCGCAAAGGACACAGGGCAATAGCAAGTCGCCCAGGGAAATCCATCACTCGAGACACATCACAATTCAAACACTTACCTCACTATTCACCATCTCATAGAACCACCATTGAAGTGAACACTACCTCTCATACCCGACTCTGTGCCCCTATTACCCTGTGAGGATGGACCTCAGCCACCCAGGACTACCTGGACTTGCAGACAAGTGCTAGTTCTTCGTAGACTAATTGAAGAAATGTAATTGAACTAATGACTGTCACTTTCTGTGTAACTGGGGGAGGTGTAGTCTATCAATACCATGTACACCAGGACCCTTTTGGTTGCGAAGCGGACTCTGAGACAGTAACTGTGGACTATCTGAAGGAGACAATTAGGTGGGGTTTTGGAAGTGTGACGTAATGGTCACTTGGTGAATGAATGTTGGAGAATAAAGTTATGCTCAACCGAAGCTCCCGTGTGTGGTGTAATCTGTGTTTCATGCTCCCGGGCTGGGGAAGACGCTACAGAGGGGAGAGCCACTGAATTTAAAGTGCCTCTGTTGACGCTCTGCACTAAGTCCTGCCGTTTAAAGGCCCTTTCCCCTCCTCCCACGGTGAAAATGTCCCTATGTTTGCACATCTGCTGTAGAGTTGTGTCTGGGTTACTTTATTCTTGTTTATTTAAGGGCTGAATATAATGTGTTAGACGACCCATGCATGCATAATTTATCACAAGCCTCCTTGCAGGTATTTAGTAGCTGTTCACTAAACTTGTGCTTTCTTTTAATTGTTAAGTGAGGATGCCTCATCTATTTGACCTTGGTGAGAGTACTACTTTGGATGAACGTAAAAGCTTGTGCGTAATGAGACTGTAGACCTACGAACATCTGCTGGTAAAGTATAATGCTAAGTCTGGAACTCACAGCCAAGCAATTGCAGCAGTCAAGATAGGTAGGAACTAACAAACATGAACTTCTATTCAGTGGCATAACATTTGTCCCCACAGCCCCTGTGCCACGGGGGTGGAGGCGAGCTCCAGTGGGCTCCCTCCGACACTGTGCACAGGTGGGAGCCCCTGGCCTGAGTTCTCCCGACTGGGCCCACTCCATGTACTTTTCATGGGTGCCCCCTCAAATTTCGTTATGCCACTGCAACTGTTATGAATTAGTCTCCATATTTTCTGTTTTTTCAGATTTTTACAGATAAATATAGAAAACCCCCTTTTTCTCTGCCTGTATTTATTTTTAAATAGAGAAAAAAGGAAAGGAGTCATTTTTTGAGTAATTTTCAATGCTGTCATTCAATACATATGTAGATTGACATGCAGCGGAGTTAAAAACAGTAAAAATAGCCTAAAAAGTTTAAATGACTGCAGATATGCAAATATCTGTACTATAATTACCATGTTTTCATAACAGTGTATTAATTTACAATAAATTAATACCTTTAGTGCTGTGATTCATCAGGTATGCCGGTATGAGTGTACATTTATCAATCAAATCAATGTATCAATTAAATTATTGCAGAAATACACCATTAGCAATGCAATTTTTCACAAATCACAAGTTAAATATTCATAAACAGTCAAAACAAAGACCAAAAATCCATATGTGTAAATACAGACGAATATGCAAATAAGAGGCCGTTACAGAGTGAATCGATATTATGAACAATGTATATTATATTAGCCATGTCACCTCTAAGTAGTAAATTGACACTGCACTTTTTGCTCATCTGGATCACGCTGCCTTTCATCACATAATCTAATTTGGCATAATGACGGTTTTCAGTCATATTAAGATATTTATGTGTTTTATTTTTATTACCTTTGGGATGGTGTAGCCTCTAAATGTTGTATCTCGCGTCACTGCATGGGGTAAATTCATTGGGAAGATATCAACAAAGCGCTGAATCTCATGGATCACAGCTTCAGTGTACGGCATCTTGTTGCGGTCTTCCATACAAGGTGGGCGACTTTGGCCAATCACACGGTCGATCTCCTGGTGAACCTTTTCTGTGTGGTAAACATATCAGAATGTACATGTTAAACTTTAGGTTTACCTCAAATATTTGGCAGATCAACAAACAGCTGGCACCGTTTAACCATCTCCAGCTGGATTGGGTACAGTGTGGAAACTTCAGACCTTTTTGTTTCATTTATTTTTATACCTTGATTTCCCTTTTACCTTCTAGAACGTTTGTAGCTTAAATACTGTGAGGAGGTCATTTTTTCTGAACGATTTCAACATCTGTTGTAACAAGTTTGCCACGTCCTGGCCACAGGAAATCCTTTTGTAGAATGCCTCCGATTTATGATACAGAACTGACCAAACATTGGTGCTTGTTCTATCGTCCCACCTCAGTCACCCCCCACATCATTTCGAGGTTGAGGACAAAGTTTTGGCATATGATAAATCCATGCGTTTATCTAATGTTATGAAACGCAAGTGCTATTGTACAATTATCTAATGTCTTTGAAAATCTGTATTTATTTTCAAACGAAGGTGTTGTTTTGATACACAACCTTTTCAGACTTTTCACATCTCTTCTTAAAAAATACATAATTTTTATTCTAATCTTCTACTGCATAGAATGTATCTCTAAGGAGGTTCTGATAATAAACCTTGTGTACACACTTTCATGTCTTTTCTTTTATTTCTTGTTCAAACATCTTTTCACTTCTGCAATCATGCCTAGCTTTTAAATGTTCCCCATAAGGTTCCTCTTCAAAGCAGCAGGGTGATATGAGTAAGCATGAAACAAGGCCTTTACTAATTTTAAATGAAAATGGGAGCTGTATTATTAACTATGTACAGATTCATGTGTTTTATTTCCCTTCTTTTATGTAGTGGGCTAAAGAACACCGTAGACATTTTGACAGATAGGGCCTTACATATTGGTGGATGGGCTGTTCTGTCAAAATGTGTATATTCCGTTGGGCATGGCCCTTTCTGCCGGGTTATCCCCAAACATTTTGCCTTCTTCCTCCTATTTTTTCTGACATGTTTTTGTTGGCTTTACCACTGCTAACCAGTGCTAAAGTGCATATGTTGTCTACCTAAATTGTACTGGTGATTGGCTTATCCATGATTGCCATATCTGATTTAATAATAAGCCCCTAGCAAAGTGCACCATGTGTGCTCAGGACTTGTAATTCAAATGCTACTAGTGAGCCTGTAGCACTGATTGTGCCACCCACATGAGTAGCCTGCAAACATGTCTCATACCTGCCACTGCAGTGTCTGAGTGGGCAATTTTAAACTGCCATGTTGACCTGGCAAGTGTACTCATTTGCCAGGCCCAAACTTTCCCTTTTACTACATGTAAGTCACCCCTAGGGAGGCCCAAGGCAGCCCCATGAGCAGGGTGTAGTTTATTTAAAAGCTAAGACATGTAGTGGTGTGTTTTACATGTCCTCATAGTGAAATTCTGCTAATTTCATTGTACACTACAGCGAGGCCTATCTCTCCCGTAGGATAACATAGGGATTTCCGTTGAAATATATTTTTAGTTCAATTTCCCACGGGGAGCAAATAGAGATTTGGAGTTTGGGGTCTCTGAACTCACAATTTAAAAATACATATTTTGCTGAAGTTGGTTTTTAAATTGTATGTTTGAAAATGCCACTTTTAGAAAGTGGGCATTTTATTGCTTAACATTCTGTGCCTCTGCCTGTCTGCGGAATACACGTCTGGGTCAGGATAACAGCTGGGCTGTTTGTGCATTTCCTCTAGACTGTCACACAAAGGGAGCAGATGTGTGTCCTGCATATCTTGATGGCCCATCACCAGGTTCATGGGCCTTCCTGAGCTAGAGTGGTGGGATGAGTTGTCACTGACACCTGATTAGGGCTGTGTCTGTCCTCACATAAAGCAGTCTCTATCCCCCTGTAGTATGTCTGAGTCAGGACTGGGACAAGCAGGGTATTTTGCCTACTTCAAATGCAGAAAGGGGCTTAAGTTTTGGACCGCCGACACTTCTGACCTGAGGATATTCTGCTGAGTGGAAAAGCTGGAGAAGCTGTCAGGAGGGACTGCTACTTTGCTGTTTAATTCACTGTGTTGGCCCTCTGCTTTGCTGCTTCTGTCCTGGGAGTGAAAGGACTAGACTTTGCTTAATGTATCCTGCTTCCAAGGTTCAGTAAGAGCTTGGGATGAACTTACCTCCTGTTAAGAAGTCTCATGACCATCAAAGACTGCCAGTGCCTGGGCTCTTCTGCTGAGAGTCCTGACTTGCCAAGAGGTGCCAAATTCAATTCCTGGGTCTTGAAAGTACAACCTGGTGATCGTAAGGAGAAAATCCACACATCAACTCCCAGCATCTGTTTTATCGATGCATCACAGCAAAATTCGAAGCATCGCAGCTGCCAGCACCGGAGCGTGGTTCCTGCTTGATGCAACGATGACAGCTTACAACGCTTTCCATCACAGTCCATCAGAAGAACCGCCGCAGCAGGAGTTTTGAGCACTGCATCACCGAAGTCCATGACTCACTGCTCCAACTTCAATGCAGCACCTGCTTCATCACTGTGAAATCGAAGCAGCACGTCTGGATTTCCAACTCAGCGTCCCTGGGCACCAAATCTTTATCAACACCGCACCACAGTAAGGAACCAAGGCCACATGTCTGGAAACCTATGCATCACCTCCCCTACCCGTAAAGAACCAATGCATCACCTCCCCTGCCCATCAGTAAGGAACCATTGCATCACCACCCCTGCCCAGCAGTAAAGAACCAACGCATCACCTCCCCTGCGTAGTAAGGAACCAATGAAATGTTTTGCTTTTCTGGTGCCTCAACTCCTCGCACCAGCTTGTATTTTGGATGCACCTAAGGTACTTTGTGCTTTAAAGCAGACTCTTCTATTGATTTCTATAGACTAACCTTGCTTAATCCTTTAAAAGCTATATTTTGATTTTTGTTGTTTTGGTCTTATTTTATTCAGATAAATGTTGGCTATTTTTCTAAACTGGTGTGAACTCCTTTTGTAGTGTTTTCACTGTGTTACTATGTGTGTTTGTGTATGTACAAATACTTTACATGTTGCCTCTGAGGTAAGCCTGACTGCTTGTGCCAAGCTACCAAGGGGGCGAGCAGGTGATATGTTAGCTGTGTGACTCCCTTACCCTGACTAGAATGAGGGTCCTTACTTGTACAGGGTGCAAACCATAGACAACTAGAGACCCCATTTCAAAAACCCATCACGGTATTAAAAGTACCATAGGCTGTAAAGCATTTGTAATGCAGCGATTGGGACATCCACAATGCTTGTTATGGAGTATCTTACTTTAAGTAAGACCCATAATCATTATACGTCTTATAAAGCATTGAAGAAAATCTGGTTACCCAGCTTCCTAATGTTTTTTTTCTTAGAAATATTTTAAAATGTGCCAACATGGTAGGGAGAAAGCTTGCTGGCATCAAGATGGCCACTGATTATGCAAGCTCCTGTGTCTGTCACCACTATCCTGCAAAATTCTTCTATGTCACAACAATTACAGAGTTGCATGGGGCTGCCCTATGCTTTATAGACTCTGAAGTGCTCGATGGCTCCGTGCACCTCCGTGAGAGAGCATCCACTGAGGTCGCCTTTCCTGCTAGCGGGCCAGTGGCCCACGAGGACTGATAATACTGCAGGCCTGGTGGCATGACTCATGCTGCTGTGTATGGACCGCCTGCAGGGAGCGTACCACCGTCTGGCGGTCAGGAGGCAGAGACAAGGCGCTCCGGCGGGTGCCCTGTGCTGTTGATCGTTCCAGAGACAGCTGTGAGGAGGTGAGCGGCGGAAGGCCTTTTCCCGGGATCCGATGGCGATACCAAATCCAGCTGCGGGGCAGCCCTGGGCTCTTGTGAGGCCCACACTGGCTGCGGTATCTTGCTGAGCTCTGTGACAGCTTGGTTGGGCTGCCTGGTGGCGTTGCTGGCCCCGTGCCACTCCTGCGGTATTAGTTGCGAGTGGCGTCTTGGGGAAACACTCATCACAGTGTGGCTGAGAGTAATGGGCCATGTGTCACTCTGCCCTCTGTGGCGGGGATCTCCCTGGTAACTCAGCCTACGCTACACAGCTAGAGCTGAACCAACCTCCCTTGCATGTGGTAAACAAGACAGAGGGGTCATGCTGGGACCCAAGGAACTTTGATGAGTGTTGCACTGCGGTATGATTGAGGAGTCCTGGCATTAATTGGACATACTGAAGTGCTGATGCACTAGGAACTCTGATGCCAGTAAGGGTCTGTTCTAGCCATATTGGACACATCAGCAGTCTATTCTTTTGCTCTCCCCTTAATTGCTTATGTTCGGTGGGGGCAGTGGCTAATACCCTGATGATGAGATGCCTACCTAATAGATTACACAAGTAATAGGTGCCCATACACCAATAAGGCGGGAGTGTAGTCCCTAACTGCAGGCATCCTGAAAATGTTTTGCCACGCGTTGACCACTCCCTGGAATTGTTACAAGAGGTGGGCTCTACTGCTGTACTGCAATGGGGAAGCCTGATAAAAATCAGCCCAAATAGCAGTTTGAACAACATAAATCGACAAGGGTGCTCGGCGACAGTGCAGCGACGCCCGAGCCGGACCCTGATGCCTCTGGTGCTGAGTTGGGAAGTGAGCTATGGCAAATCCTGACAACGATGCAGCAGAGTCTTACTACAATTGATGTAAGATTGATTCCCTATCTTACAAAATGTACAGAATTTCAGAATGTATTGATAAACATGTAGAACGACTAGGCATGGTAGAAAGCAGAGTGTCGGAGGCTGAGGATGTTCAGGCCACATCTGCGGGGAGTCAGAAACAGATGGAGAAACATAATCGACCCTGCAAAGTAAGTCTGAAGATTTAGAAGTTCGCTATCAGTAGAATAACCTTTGCATTGTGGGCCTTGCAGAGACCATAGTTACAGGCAATATGGAAACCTTTGTGGAGAGACTTCTTATAACTTTGCTGGGACATGAGACCTTCTCTGATACGCTCATAGTTGAAGGTGCCCACCACTCCTTGGCTGTGTGTCTGGTGCCAGAGACAAAGCCTCATCCAATTATAGCATGTTTACTTAACTATAGGGACACGGATGCTGTGCTGTGTCACGCTAGAAAAATACAAATGCTTAGCTATGAGGTAACAGAACTATCTATCTTCCCTGACTTCACCCCACATGTGCAGGAGGCAAGGAGGCAGTTTTTACTGGTGAAAAGAAATCTACATGATCTCCTTATGGAATAGGCAATGCTTTACCCGGTGCAGCAAACGGTAGCTGTCAATGAGAAGACTAAGATCTTTACTGACCCCCAAAGCCTTGCTTCAATTTCTTAAATGGCATGAAACTTCTAAGGCTGGTCGTCTCATGTCAGAGCATGTGGAGGAGGGTCAGGTGGCCTCCCACAATCTTGGTGAACAGCATAGTAGTGATGCTTGTTTCAGTCACTTTTCGGTATTGGAAATGTAACAATTATTCTGTTTTATGTATTTTTAATTCATTGCTGATAAGATAGTTGAGCTATGCTTTGATTCAGCTTCGCATATTGTGTTTGGAAAGTGGGGGTATTTTTTTAAATATACGCCTACTAGATACTCTTGACTAAGGGTTGAATTAGATGTAATTTGTTTAGCGGGTCACCCTCGCAGCATACTATGTGCAAATACTTTTCTTGGTGTGGAAGGGTAGCACTGTTGTATAATTGCTGTTAGAGGATTTCTGATGGATGCAACTACACGTTTCATTGATGGCCTTGCAACGACTTTCATTTACAGGAGTGGTTGGTCGGTAACCTCCGCCCTCATGTGTGTTCCACAAGGTTTCTTTAGGGGTATGTTGTTGGGGGCTTTGGGAGGATGTGGGGCGGGTCATAATTTGCTATGTCACAAGTCTGCGTTTAGACAACAAGGGGACCCAAAGGATGCAGCCATGGACCTTGGGAAAGTACTTTGTCAACAACAGTGGTCCATTGCAAACAGTAATTTAAGGAAATTCTGTGAAATATAGACACAATCGAAACTATATTTGGTAAGTAGACCAGCCCAGCCGGGCGTGGATCTAAAATGTATTGATATAAAATTCGTAAGACAATATTACAATATCACAAGGTGGGGCACAAGCCTGTGACCCACAGTACACACTTACACAATTACGTACGAAAGACACATAAAGGGCTTTTTAAGCAAGAAGCAGTTGGTTTGTGACACTTCCAATACAATTTTGTCAAAATGTCACAGAAAAATAAACCATAACACCTTTACAGTCAAATTCCAGTTTTTTGTAATAGTATAAGGCATTAAAAGAGTGTCGACGGCGTTTCGATTCGCTATTTTAGATCATGCGAATCATCATCAGGACATGAATTTATGCCTAAGATAAGCCTTAATAGCCGCAAGACCGGGAATCGTCCTCAGGTCGGTTGCGGCTGGATGGGCAGGTTACTACCTTTTAATAAGGGAACGTAGGGACGGGAATCGTCCACAGATCGGAAGAGCAGGACAATACCTTTGATTAGAGGTGGATTGGGTAGAAATCTCGTAGCCTGTTTGGGATGATACCAATATAGCAGGGACGAGTCTCTATCTGTAACCGGCACGCTCTCGAGTAGTGGTGCTTTGTCGTATGGAGGATTTCTGGACCGAATTATGATGATCCGCAGTTTTATCATTCCCTCCGTAATAAAATACCTTGCTATGGCAACATCCCGCACATGTGGGGTGGTGAATTGAATTGTGTACAGTTCCCTGAGTTGGATCGCTGCAGAGGCCCTCCAAAATGGCTGTCGGTGGCAGCCAGCGCTATAGCAGCAATCGCCAAGGCTAATGGCATGGTGGATGCATGACGCTATCGTTCCCCACAGGGTAGGGAGCACACTCATTACTCTTCTATTCACAACCTTCACACACTTATTGACTACTGGCTTGTTTTCCACAGTTTGTTGCCTAATATATACCAGTGCAATCATTTACCTCGTACATACTCTGATCGCTTGCAGGTAAGATTGGTCCTGAACGTCGAGAATCTGCAACCGCGGGCATACACCTGGCTCTTTCCGTAGTATTCACTGCTTAAAGGACTATTCTGCAAAGAGCTGGCACAATCGATTGATTAATGCACAAGTTACTACTAGTGTAACGATACAGCTGTAAGAGACATTAGTTAGTGATAGATTTCTTACCTTAGAATATCCCTAAGCGTCAGGCTGGACCTGGAAAGTTTTGCTTAGCAGTACCCCTGCGCGTCAGTAGGTGGCGTCCTGCGGCTCCGCGTCCATCACTGGCATCGTAAGCGCCGAGATGAAGTCACAGAGAGTACTTAGGTGCCACCCATGTGCGCTTACGTCATTTCTGTACACGACTTTCAGCGCAGAAACGCAGAGCCATGCAAGATACCATTGGTGCAGGAAACTAGGTCCCTAAAAAGGGATGACCTTAACCCTAGTAATCAGTTTGCAGAATGGGGAGGATGGGTGGGTTGGTAAGGAATCTATCACTAACTAATGTCTCTTACAGATATTTTGTTACACAAGTAGTAACTTGTGCATCTGAAAGAGACACGTTAGTGATAGATTCCTTACCTTAGAATAGATACCCTAGCAATACCAACCCCGGTGGTGGGTCTGGAGCAAAATTACACCAGAAAGTCACGGAGCACGGAACGGCCAAAGAAGCTGTCGCTCCAGACCGGACTGTCAAAACAATAGTGCTTGGTAAATGTGTGCAGCGAGGCAAATGTCCTGCAAGGGAACGCGGAGTCCCAAGGCAGTAGTGGCTGCTGTTGCCCTGGTCAAATGGCAATGGCAAGGAGGCTCCTTCTTGGCCAAGGAGTAACATGCTTTGATGCACAGAATGACCCACCGGGAGATGGTCCGTTTGTGCACAGCCCACTCTTTTTTGGTGCCCATGTAGCCAACAAAGAGCTGATCATCCACCCGGAACTGCTGTGTACGCTGCAGATAGAATGCGAGCGCACGTTTTGGGTCCAGACGGTGGAGCCTCTCCTCTTCCCTTGAAGGATGCAGAGGTGGAAAGAAGGTTGGCAAAGTGATGGTCTACCCGATGTGGAAGGACGTGTCAACCTTTGGCAGAAAAGAAGGAAGGGTCCTTAAAACCACCTTGTCCGGATGAACAGAAAGGAAATCAGGTTTGGAAGAAAGGGCCTGGAGCCTACTCACTCTTCTGGCAGAGGTGATAGCAACCAGGAAAGCCATCTTTAGTGTGAGAAGACATAAGGGACAGTTATGAAGGGGCTCATAGGCAGCGCACATCAGAAAAGTCAAGGCAAGATTCAAGTCCCACTGAGGCATTATGAAGGGACCGGGTGGAAACGTATGCGTAATGCCTTGTATGAAACGGCTAACAACCGGGGACTTAAGAAGAGAAGGCTGATCTGGAAGCCGTGGAAAGGCGAAGATGGCCGAAAAATAACCTTTGATAGTGCCCAGAGCAGAGCCCTGCTGGGCAAAAGAGAGAAGGAACAGAAGAACCTCAGAAAGAGGGGCAGAAAGGAGATACACAGCCTTTGCTGTGCACCATGTCACAAATCTGTTCCACCTGCAGGTGTATACCGTTTTGCTGGAGGGACGCCTGGCTGCCAGAATGACATCACAGACTTCGGGAGGAAGATCGTAAGGTGTTAACTGTTGCCGCTCTATCTCCATGCATGTAGGTGGAAGCTGGACAGTTCGGGTGGAGGACCGTCCCCTGCTGCTGTGATAGAATATCCTCCCGAACAGGCAGATGGCAGACGGATCGGGGGATCGATGCTCATACTGAGTAGCTCGGGATAGCCCAGTCTGGAGTCACAAGAATGCCTTGGGCCCAGTCGCGCCTGATCTTCTTCAGCACTCTGGGCAGAAGTGGTATAGGCGGAAAGGCGTACAATAGACCGCAGCTCCACTCATGACGAAAACCGTCTCCGAGCGAGTGCCACCTTGGAAATTCCAACGCGCAGAACTGATGACATTGCGTGTTCTCTTTGGTGGCGAATAGATCTAACCAAGGCCCTCCCCACTGCAGAATGAGACCTTACGCCACGTCTAAGTCCAGACGCCATTCGTGATCCACCATGCACCGGCGGCTGAGTTCGTCCACCCTGGCGTTCAGAGAACCTGCCTGGTGTTGAACCACCAAGGTAATGCCTTGATGTTCCAGCCATGTCCAGAGGCGCAAAGCCTCCTGACATAGGGTCCACGACCCCAACCCGCCATGTTTGTTGCAATACCACATGGGGGTGGTGTTGTCCGTGAACACCTGCACTACACTTCCCCTGACAGAGAGAAGGAATGCCTTCAGTGCAAGTCGGATCACCCGCAGCTCCATGAAGGTTGATATGGAGCCGGGACTCCGCCGGAGACCAGTGCCCTCTGATCTCTCCCTCCCCCATGTGGCCTCCCCATCCCAGGAGGGACGCATCCGTCACCACTGTGTGCTCCAGTTGGGCAAGGAAGAGGGATCTGCCACTGACCCAATCGAGATTCGTGAGCCACCACTGCAATTGTCGTGCAGCGCCCTCCAAGATCTGGACGTGATCGGACAGGTTCTCCTGATGCTGTGCCCACTGGAACTTCAGGTCCCACTGCAGATCCAGCATATGCCATCTGGCATATGTCACCAGCAGGATGCAGGAGGTCATCAGGCCCAGAAGCTAGAGGGTCATCCTGACTGAAACCCGGGATAGAGGCTGAAAGAGTGTAATCATAGCCTGAATATCTCGGACTCGCAGCTCGGGAAAAAAAACACGAAACAGCGTTGAATCTAGAACCGCTCCGATGAAGGGAGCTTCTGAGAGGGACTCAGGTGCGACTTTGGCACATTGATGGAGAACCCCGGCAAATGCAGGAGGTCGGCTATATTCTGGAGGTGGGTGACGAGTACCTGGGGCGAGCCTGCCTTCAACAGCCAGTCGTCGAGGTAGGGGAAAACCGACACCCCTGACCCACGCAGATGAGCTGCAACCACCGCCATCACTTTCATGAACACCTAAGGGGCACTGGTAAGGCCGAAGAGGAGCACGGCAAACTGCTCCCAGACTACCATGAACTGCAGGTAGCGCCGATGGGCCGGCAGGACGGGGATGTGAAAATAAGCATCCTGCAAGTCCAATGCTACCATCCAGTCTCCAGGGTCCAGGGCAGCCAGGACCTGAGCCAGAGTCAGCATCTTGAACTTCTCCTTCCGAAGGAAGCGATTGCCGTCCAAGAGGTCCAAGATGGGGCAAAGGCCCCCCTTGTCCTTCTTGGGGACCAGAGAGTAGTGGGAATAACAACCACTCCCTACATCCTGATCGGGAACGCACTCGATGGCCCCCTTGGCCAGGAGTGCCGTGACTTCCTGACGGAGAAGAGACAAATGATCCCCCAACATGCGGTGGTACCGAGGTGGCATGGCTGGAGGAGAGGACAGAAAGGGGAGTGGGTAACCTTGGCAGATTATCTGCAGCACCCACTTGTCCGATGTAATTTCGCGCCAGTGGTGGAGGTGGTGGCGGACCCTGCCACCCACCAGCGTAGGGTGCTCCCTGAAGCTCGGATTAGGAAAACTTAGAGGCGGAAGCAGCGGGGGTGGAGGTGGACTGACCAGCGCACTGATTACCAGACCCGCCCCTGCGGAAACCACGGCCGCGCTCAGGCTGGTTCTGGACAGGCTTGTTGGAGGAGCGTGCTTGGGTGCCCTTGCCCTGGCCACAAAAGGAACGAAACCCAGGCGTGGCAGGGTTCTTTGTGGAAAGACCCAAACACTTTACCATGGACCTAGAGTCTTTAAAGTGCTCCAGGGCATTTTCTGCCCCATTGTCAAAGAGGCGGAGCCCTCAAAGGGCTTGTCCATGAGTGAGCCCTGGACATCGGGGTTGAACGAAACCAGGCGTGGCGCCACAACACCACAGTCATGGAAATTGCCCTGCCCAACGAATCAGTGGTGTCCAAACCACACCTGATGGCAAACTTAGCCGCATCCTTACCCTCTGCAATTGCTTGGAAAAGGGGGTCCTCGGACCCCTCCCAGTCTTCGTCTTGCTCCGGCGTAGAGGGGGGCGGTCGCGGCGGCCGAGCCGGAGCCAGAGAAGGGACGAACAGCGTCAGAAAACGGCACCAGAAACGGCGCCGGCCGGGGCTGGGTCGGAGCCGCATCCCAATTTGGATCCCAGGCCTGAACAAAATGTTACGGGAACCGGGGCAGGGGTGGGATAAATGGCACTCAGTGCAGCGCCAGGGGTGGAGCCGAGGGCGGCGCCGGGGCCGGAGCCGGCGGCACTGCTCCTCGTGGCGCCGGGGTCGGAGCCAGCGGCGCAGGATCCAGTGGCGGAGTCGCCGGGTCAACAGGATCTGGACACGGGATCGCAGGGCCCGAAGGCGTGCCGGGGGGGCCCGGGGCCTAAAAAGGCGGTCCATAGCAGCAAGAAACTCTTGCATTTGTTCGGGACTCACCGACGGACCGGGGTATAGCGGGTAGGCCGCGAGACTCCCTGGCTCCAGAGGACCCACAGGGGTGGAGCCCCTGTCCCCCTCGTCTGCCACCGGGGAGCGACGGGGGAACGTCGGAGAGCAAACACGCTTCTTTGACTTCTTTTTATGACGTCACTTACCGGAATCTGAAGGCGAAGACTTGGAACCCGATGAGCGACGGCTCCGGGCCCGCAAGCAGTCTCGCGAACGTCCCTAGACCCGGAGCAGCGGTAAGAGGCATGCCGGACCTCCCGCAACTTCTGGTGCCGCTCCAGCAAGGCCTTCGGTGCCATGGCCGACAGTCTTGACAGTCCCGGGAGTTATGATTGGTCTCCAGGCAGTAGAGGCACTCATCGTGGGGGTCCGCCACCAACATGTTACGGAGGCACGATCCACAAGACTTAAATCCGGACATCCCTACGTGCAGCAGGAGACAAGAGGAGGAGACAAAAAGTCTCAAAAGAGTAGTCAAAAAATGACTGAGGTACATGCTCAATCCGGATCTGCGCTTTCGGCGCGGAAAAACAAAAGAACTGACATCAGCGCGCAAGGGTGGCGCCTAAGTACTCTCCGTGATGTTATCTCGGCGCTTACGACGCCAGTGACGGACGCGGAGCCGCAGGACTCCACCTACTGATGTGCAAGGGTACTGCTAAGCAAAACTTTCCGGATCCAGCCTGACGCCTGGGGATATTCTAAGGTATGGAATCTATCACTAATGTGTCTCTTTCAGATATGTTGATACTAACTTAGGCTCAGTTACACAAATGGCTACTATTTGGAAGGCCTTTGAAGCTTCCGTTCGCAGAATTACTATTAAAAAACAGGCAGGGGTGCTTTGTTCCATTAGAAGTCATTTGCGGAACTTGGCGACTGAATTAGCCGAGCTGGAACGCGCTTCTCAGGAGACAACAGAACCCCATATATTGGAGCAGATTATTGCCAAATTGTATGAGTTTAATGAGTTAGACGGGAATGAGGTAACACACTTGGGAAGGTATGCTATTGCTAGGGTGTACGGGAAGGGCGAAAAGCCTACTCTGGCAGCATTGGTCATACCTAGCCATAAAGAAAATGAAGTGCTGATAGTGCTGGATGAGAGGGGAGAGCCTGTGTGTGGTGTTGCACAAGTTGCAGAGAGGTTTCGAAGGTATTATTCCGAATTATGCACTTCGCAACTCAGTAATGATGAGCATCTTGTGGTGGACTACCTGACCCATATTGACATGAAATGGCTGTCTGACACTCACAGGGAGTGACTAATGGATCCCCTCAGCTCAACCAAGATTGTCACAGCACTGAAAGATATGCTTAGTAGTAATGCGCCCGGTGCTGATGGCCTCACAGTGGCCTTCTACAAGGCCTATCAGGATAAACTTTTTCCAGACCTAGTCAATCTTTTTGAGGAGATGGTCCACGGGGGACTGATGCCTCTGACCATGCAGGGTGTATTGTTGATTTCCCTAACTAAACCAGGCATACCAGCCGACCACTGCTCTTCTTAGAGGTCATTATCATTACTTAATACTGAAACGAAACGTTTCACTAACGTTTTGGCCAATAGGTTGGCACCCTTGCTTCCTGGTCATGTTGGTCCAGAGCAGTCTGGGCTGAACACAAGTCATTACAATCTTCACACCCTGTTTGGTGCAATCCCTCCAATTGATCCAGGCGTGTGAGCTGGAGCCATTGTCTTAGATGTGGAGAAAGCATTTGATTAGTTTAAATGTAACTTTATGCTGGTGGTGCTGCAACGCGTAAGGGATGGTGCCACTTTTTTAAGCCAGTCTGAGCCTTGCATAGGGAGATGGCGAATGTGAGAGTAAATGGCCTGATCACAGCTCCGATTACTATCACAAGAGGCACACACGAGGGGTGTCCACTCTCTCCGTTTTTATATGCCAGGTGGTGGAACCTTTCACTTATGCACATTACAATCTTATAATTTCTGCATATGCAGATGATACGCTTTTGTATGTCTGCGAGCCCAAGTGTACCTTGTCCCCAGTTCTGTTTGAAGTGGTGTAATTTGGCGAACACTCTGGCATGCATATCAACTGAAATAAATTGCTGATATTTCCGCTTGCTGAGGCAACGGCGCCCACCTAGACAGAGTTCCCGCTCAAGTCGACCACTGAGCCTGTATGATATTTGGGGGTCTAGGTCCGTACTGATCCAGAAGTAGTTATATGCGAAAATTATGGTAGGGCTGTGCAGAGGCTTTCTGAAACGGTTGACAGGTGGGTGCGGCTCCAGCTCTCTCTTATTGGTCGGATAGAAATCATGAAAATGGTTGTCCTTCCATGCTTTCTGTTTTTCTTTGCTAATATAGAGTTTTTGTTGCCATAGGCATTGTTCAGTACTATATGCTCTTTACTGGTGCTTCTCGCTTGGGCCGGTAATCGATCTTGCGTGCAGTGGACCACACTTATATTACCTTATTCAGAAGGAGGGCTTTCATGCACCTATTTTTGAGGCATGCTATAGGGCAGCGCAGACTATGTTTTGTTTTTTTTAACTTTCTTTTTTGAAGGTTTTGTGCAGTTGGACATACAACATCAACATACCAGATTCATCCAATGCAGTGCGTCGTTTACACAAATATTGAATACAAGACAACAAGGCATAGTGCATGCAATAGTAAGTCAATGGAGCGAGAGCAAGTCCATCCAGTTAGCAGCTTTAGTATGTAAGCGGTCTATCATGTAATGGGAATATCACATTTTTCCGACTTTAGTGATATCAAATGATCATCATTCATAGGAGCAGTACATCAAAACAGTAATTTGCAATACTAGCGCATTCAACAACAGTATATAACTAGTCAGCAGTACAACAGGGTAGTTATCAATTTCACAATTGCATAATTCTGCAATAGCGCCAATATCTGAGTATTCACGAATCCTATCCCAAAAAGAAATTTACGTGGGAAGGTCCCCCGTCCCAGGAGCACCATGCTCCGTGACCTCCGCATCCGCTCTCCCCTCGTTGCTCATCAAATAAGTCTGCAAAGGACCACACACATCTCTCGGCCTAGAGGACATCGGTAACAGTTCCGCATATACAGAAGCTTGTTCCTGACAATATACAAGATCATGCAGCCATTCTTTGAACTTCGGAGCTCTCCCTCTCCCCCATCTACAAGCAATTCTGCGTTTTGCCAACGGAAGAGCAATATCAAAAAATGTTCTTGCCTGTTTAGGAATGTGCATAGTGTATCCCAGCAGAATCATTAAGGGGTCCATTTCAAGAGTAGCGCCCACCATGAGCTCAAATGCCTTATGAACCTGTCACCAATATTTGTTTACAGCTGGACATTCCCATGCCAGATGTATGAATCCCGCCCCAGGCCTTTCTTGGCGGGAGTATAATATATACGTTGCAGGAACTTATAATGTATGACTTTGAACCTACAGCTAGCTGATATATTTTCAGTAATACTGCAGCAATATCTCCATTGCTCATCCGATATCTCCTGTCCCAAGTCTGCCGACCAATGGGTACGAGCGGAACCAACAATGCCTGCCCTGCCCTCCCTTATTGTCTTATACATTTTCGCCACTAAGTGTTTCCCATCAGGGGAACTTAGGAGAAGGTTTAATGGCGCAAAGGTCTCCGGTTCCGAAGGAAACTCTGGAAGTAACATCCGCATTCCCTGTCTGAGACGAACATATAAGAAGATCTCCAAGGGTGTGGGTTGAATGTCGCGGAATAAGTGCTCCTGCATCCGAAACTGACCGTCAGAAAACAGGTCACCCCATGTAATAATCCGTAGCCGTTTACACATGGCCCGAAATCCCGCCTCCTGCAGTACGACCATGCTCGGTGATAGTTGAGGGGCAGGCGCGGTGAATACATTAGTTGTACTCCCAGGATGCGCGCTATGTGCTTCAAAGCATCTATTGTACAGGTAACCGTTGTGAAAGGAGTCTCTACGGCACCCAGCGGACCATGAACCACTCCACTAAGGGGGATCGGACGGGCCACCCAATCTCCAACAGCTAGATGGGGCATGAACGGCGTAGGTGTCATCCAATGATATGCGTAGTGAGCCTGTGCACTTAGATAGTAAATCTCAAAGTCAGGAATATCGAATCCGCCTTTATCATACGGTTGTGTGACAATTGCCCACCGAATTCGAGGCTGTCTACAATCCCACACCAGCCGAAGCAGCACAGAGTGTAGTGTCTTAAAGAAGAAGGCACCAGGGTAATAAGGGATATTGAGGAAGAGATACAAAAATTGGGGTAGTACCACCATCTTCACATGAGACGCTGTACCTGCCAGCGGGATTGGCAGCGACATCCACCAGGTGACTAGCCTCCAACTTAGTGATCGCTGTGCCATAATTCAATCGAAGTGTCTTCTCTCGATCTCTGGATACCTGTATTCCCAAATACCTCAGGTCACCGTCACACCATTCTAAAGGGAAGTCTAAGGGAAATTTAGTAACTGCCGTTGTAAGGGGGAAGAATTGTGATTTTCCCCAATTAATGTTAACCCCAAAGAGTTGTCCGAACACCAAGAACTCTCGAAGTAGTGGGCTTAGATTCTGCTCGGGGTCCCTCACATACAGCGTAATGTCGTCCGCATAAAGCGATACCAACAGTTGTTGCTGATAACACTGGAATGCCTTGTCATTATGAAGCTGGCGCAGTCTGGCCGCTAGTGGCTCAATCGCTATTGCAAAAAGCAGCGGTGAGAGCGGGCAGCCTTGGCGTGTGCCCCTGGTGAGTTCCATGGCCGAAGACATATGCCCATTGATCACTATTTTAGCTGACGGTTTATAATACAACAATTTGAGCCATGACACAAAAATGGGCGGGAACCACATCCTCTGCAGCACTTTAAACAAATAGCTCCATTCCACAGAGTCAAATGCCTTTGTGGCATCTAAGAAAACTGCCGCAACCGGGAAGTCAGGCGCAACCGTCTGTATCAGTGAAAATAAAGTGCGTAAATTATGTGTCGTGGCTCGCCCCCGGACATACCCCGCTTGAACAGGGAGGACTATCTTATCCATCAATGATGTTAACCTGGCAGCCAAAACTTTCGCCAGAATTTTGGTGTCACAGTTAATGAGCGATAGAGGTCTATAGGAGTCCAGCTTCTGGGGGGTTTCTCTGGTTTCAACAGTGATGTGATGACCACTTCCCTCATCGAGGAGGGCAAGATCCCTGCTTCCATAGATTCTTCAAATACTTCACGCAGCACCGGCGCCATGATATCCACATAACATTTGTAGAATTCTGCTGGTATGCCATTCAGTCCCGGTGCTTTCCCATTTTGCAAGGACATTATCGCTTCCCGGATCTCGTCAGTCTCTAAGGGAGTGCCTAGGAACTGCCTGTGTACATCACTCAGCCAGCAGAGTACCACATCCCCCAGGAAATCCTCTAAGTCTGCCTCGCCTGACCCCTGTGTGGTGTAAACGGCCTCATAATGCGCCTTAAAAACAGCTAGTAAACCGTCCGTATCGTGTCTCAGCCTGCCCTCTTGTGTTTCTATCTCCAAGACAGTGTTGTTGAATCTGGGGCATCTAGTGATCTCTGCTATAGCACTCCCTGGGCGCTCCCCCTCTCCATACCTGCGTGCCATCCAATGACGCCCTCTAAACTTAGCTTCCCTGGTGGCCTCCTCCTCATATGCAGACAGCTTATCTCTAAATTCACTCCGCAGTGACCTCCCTTATCCCCCACCATACGATAATCAAGATTTTTCAAATAGCGTTCCAGATCATACAATGTACCCGGATATCCCGCAGGACCCCAAAGCTCTTAGATATGCAGTAGCCGCGAATGGTGACTTTGAATGCCTCCCAGATAATTTCTATGCTATCCACAGATCCCTTATTCCTCATGAAAAAATCCTTAATCTCCTCCTCTAATTCTGTACGAAACACTAAATCCAGTAATGCCCTCGGTTGTAACCTCCATGCAGGCCTCGGTCAATCGAGTCCAGGTAATTTAAGTGTGAGTTTCACTGGACAGTGGTCAGAATATGTGCGAGGAAGGTGTACGACCCGCAGCAGACCCTCAACCAACCCCCTAGACAACAAACAATAGTCTATCCGTGCCCATGTCCCAGTATGCGATGCAAAGTGTGTCCCCTCTCTATCATGTGGGTGCAGTCGCCTCCAGCCATCCACCAAGTCCCCTTCTGCAATAAATCGACCAACAACTCCCGGGATCTATTATGGTAATGTGCAGTACCCTCCATCCTGTCCTTTGCAGGGACCAGACTGACGTTAAAATCACCCCCCCATATTATGTGCTTAGACCCTATGTTGACTATTTTCCCCCATACCAGGGCAAAAAAATCCGGGGTATCTACATTAGGAGCATAGCAATTGGCAATCGTAATCGTGTCCCTACCCAGCCTCCCCCAGACAATAACGTATCGACCCTGTGGATCAGATAGCGATCCTACCAGTGCAAATGGAACACCCTGTTTTATCAAAATAGCAGCCCCTCTGGCGTAGGAGGAATAAGAGGATAATATACGAGCCGATGCCCACCAAGAAGCAAAGGTACTCTGTGACTGGGGGTGCAGGTGCGTCTCCTGCAACATCGCTATCTGGATCTGCTGTCTATTTAAGTATGCCAGTACCTGTCTGCATTTGCGTGCATCATTTATCCCCCTCACATTCCAAGATAGGATATTCAAATCAGAGTCCTTAATCTGTCCCGCCATGCCGCCCCTCTACATCATATACGCAAATCTGCCTCTGAACGTGACATGTCCAATACTGAACCCACACATGCACAGTCTCTCCAGCATTATTACCATTACCCGTTGCTCCGAACTGCATGCAACACATCATTAGTAATCGTTGGTATTTGAAATTGTCCAATTGCATCTCAAGCATTCCCAACAACCGAACTTCCCCGCATGCCCCCCACCTTCTGCCTCCTCCCATATATCTCTCTCGCCCCCGAAGAGGCGAACTTTCACTGTCCAGTCATTGTGCTACCAAAATATCCCATTACCCTTCAACACTCCCTCCACTCACTGAAACAACCCAATCTTGCCAGAACTCTCTCCCCTCCCACCGTCCCCTCTCCCCAACAACAACAACCCCATCAACCAGTAGACATAGACCAACATAGGGGAATACCCTTTGTGGGACAACTCTAGCCAGCTACACAGCCACTCCTCCCCCGGCAAGCCCCTCAATCGATGCGACCTCTGGGCTCTAGCAGGTGGAAGGAGTGGGCCTGGAGTACATTACCACTGGTACAACCGTTACAGTCTTTGGTATCTTGCCAGTAGATTGCCTGCAGTCGCTCCGCCTCACAAGGAGAACCTTGTGGTCAGCGCCAAGTGTCCGAACCTTTTCCACCAGTCAAACACATTACAATTCCTCATTAATTTCCTGTGCATTGGCCCCCGTCCTCCACCACCTCGATGTGCCCGCTTCCCTGTTCGAAGAAAGTCCTCCACTTGCTGTGGGTTTGTCAAAAAGCGCTGCTTTCCCTGATGCGTTACCCTAAGTTTTGCGGGGTACAGCAATGCATAGTCAATATGTGCCGCGCGGAGCTTCTTCTTTACATCAAGAAATTTGCGCCTTTCCTCCTGCACAATCGGATTGAAGTCCGGATAAATCGAAAATGGGACTCCATCGTACGTTAAGTTCTGCTTTGTTCTCGTCGCGCGCAAAGCCACATCACGGTCGCGATAATTCAATAAGCGCGCAATTATGGGCCTTGGCGGATTACCGGGCGGCGGCTTCGGGCCCAGAGATCTGTGGGCCCGCTCAACAGTAAATTGCGTGGAAAAGGCTTCCGGTCCAATGGCAGTCAAGAGCAGTTTTTCCACATATTCTTCCATCCGCCCAGTGTTTGTGGACTCCGGAACACCAGTCAAGCGGATATTGTTACGCCTACTACGGGCTTCCAAGTCCTCATTCTTAGCAGCTATGACTATGAGGAGCCTGTCCATTCTCACGAGCTGTGTCGTGTGACTAGCAGTGGTATCATCATTTTCCTATATTCGCCTCTCAGTTTCTGTAAAATGCTCTTCATGCACATCCAATTTGTGAGCAATTGCGTCCATTCAGGATGACATCCGATCCACCTTATACACCACTGTGGCGAACCCCTGCCTCATCTCCTGCAACAGCTGATGCATGTCCATTTCCTTGGGGGGTGCACCATCGCCCGGCATATCCGATTTACTCGGTTCGACGTCCTCCGTGACAGGCCTGTTAACCTTCTTCACGGCGTCAAAATTGAGTTTTGGTTGTCGAGTATCTGGTTTACCCATGTTATCACCAAGGCAGGGAGTACCGGGTCTATTATTGCCCCGTATTGAATGTCTTCCTCTGGGACCTCACACTATTCACAACTCTGCGCTCTGTGCCAATTCAAACAGCCCCTTCAGCCCTTATTGGCCCAAGTTCAACCAGCCCTTGATTCTCAGGGCTCCCCTCTCATCCGTCTATTGTCGGGGGCCCCAGCAGGTGTGTATGCCCGTCTTCCGAGGAGTCTCCCCCACCTGCCCCCTCCGAGACAGCCAGTCCCAGCTCGATGAGGAATTAAAATCCCGGCAGGGCCTCCCGCTCTTTTCGCTGCCACTGCTATGACCTCCACTGTCCAGACACTCTTTACGAAGTGCACTCAATCAACAGCGCACCTCCTGTGCATGATCCATGCCTTCCGTGGTGACTCGCTCATGTGTTTCTCTAGGTTGTACAGCGCTGCCGGTGATAGCAACCCCCTGCCTCCACCATCACCAGGCCTCCACTCGATACTTGTCTGACCTGAGAGCCCTGCAGGGCGCATTTTGCCTCAAATGCCAGACTCAGTGTGCCCGGTGGGGTTAACCTTCCGCTTCCCGCTTTCAAGCAGCACTATAATGCGTTGCCTTACGAAGCTCCTGAGGCCATGCAGCGCTTCTGCGTGTGTCTCTTCATGCGGTCAGGTTGCACAGGCCGCCCGGTAATCGCAGCCCTCCGTTTCACCTTCTGTCTTCACCGCGTTGCTCCCCTGCACACTGCCGTCTGCGGTAGTGCTCACACCGCTCTGCACTGCCCTGCAGCCCGATTCTGGCCAGTACCTCTCACGCGATGCTAACAGCAACCGGCATTCCCGCGTCTGTCCCCTCACTTCAGTCGTGGCCTACGAGCCTCGTGGTAACGCGCGGTCTTTCCTGCGTCTCGCTTCCGCACTTGCTGCTCCTCACATCTCCAGCATCAGTCTCGGGCCGATCATCCATGTGCCAATGCTTGGGTATGCACCGTCGGATCACCGCAGGAATTTCACCGAAGCGGGAGCACAGGTCACTTTACACTTCGGCTCACTCTCATCCGCTTTACGAACCGGTTGACCAAGATAAATAAAGGATCTTCATACCAGGCAGCAGGAGCCTCACCGTAGCGCGGCCATTCTGCTTGTGCGCCCTATAGCACCCCCCCAGCGCAGACTATGTTTGCACATTTTTGGCTACATGGCCCATCGGATATACCACATTTGCACATTGTATTGTATTGTAATTGCATTTATATAGAGCTTACTACCCCTGCCGAGGCGTAGAAGTGCTTTTTCGGCGAGTAGCACGCTCCTCCGGAACCCAAGAAGTATTAGTGTTGAATTAGTATAGTGAAATATGAAAGTAATTTGAGTGGTGGATAGGTTATTCGATCTTGGCGGCCATATTGGGTGTGGGCCAGGCGAATCGCGCGCTCTAGCAGCGCTATAAAAAGGAATTAGGGACTACTACACCAGCGATAACCAACAGAAGGACCCTTTTCCCTCCTGGGGCGGAAAGCCGGGAGGTCTCTCTCTCTCACTTTTCTTTGGCACCCTAGAATTTGTGATTTTACTCTGCTTGTGTTTGTGCTTGACTAATAAGCACTTTTAAACTGTGTAATTCGTTAGTGTTGCTCGTGCTTGATTAAAAAGCACTCTTAAACTGTGCATTTCCCTAGCGTGCCCGACAGCGCTTGACTAATAAGCGCTTCAGATTAGAGACCCCTTCAGCGCTCCTAAGCGCTCTGTGACCTCCCCTACCCCGGACCGCCCTCGGCTGAGCATCGACGCCGAGGGCTGGGATTCGATCTTGGCGGCCATATTGGGTGTGGGCCAGGCGAATCGCGCGCTCTAGCAGCGCTATAAAAAGGAATTAGGGACTACTACACCAGCGATAACCTACAGAAGGACCCTTTTCCCTCCTGAGGCGGAAAGCCGGGAGGTCTCTCTCTCTCACTTTTCTTTGGCACCCTAGAATTTGTGATTTTACTCTGCTTGTGTTTGTGCTTGACTAATAAGCACTTTTAAACTGTGTAATTCGTTAGTGTTGCTCGTGCTTGATTAAAAAGCACTCTTAAACTGTGCATTTCCATAGCGTGCCCGACTGCGCTTGACTAATAAGCGCTTCAGATTAGAGACCCCTTCAGCGCTCCTAAGCGCTCTGTGACCTCCCCTACCCCGGACCGCCCTCGGCTGAGCATCGACGCCGAGGGCTGGGATTCGATCTTGGCGGCCATATTGGGTGTGGGCCAGGCGAATCGCGCGCTCTAGCAGCGCTATAAAAAGGAATTAGGGACTACTACACCAGCGATAACCAACAGAAGGACCCTTTTCCCTCCTGAGGCGGAAAGCCAGGAGGTCTCTCTCTCTCACTTTTCTTTGGCACCCTAGAATTTGTGATTTTACTCTGCTTGTGTTTGTGCTTGACTAATAAGCACTTTTAAACTGTGTAATTCGTTAGTGTTGCTCGTGCTTGATTAAAAAGCACTCTTAAACTGTGCATTTCCCTAGCGTGCCCGACAGCGCTTGACTAATAAGCGCTTCAGATTAGAGACCCCTTCAGCGCTCCTAAGCGCTCTGTGACCTCCCCTACCCCGGACCGCCCTCGGCTGAGCATCGACGCTGAGGGCTGGGATTCGATCTTGGCGGCCATATTGGGTGTGGGCCAGGCGAATCGCGCGCTCTAGCAGCGCTATAAAAAGGAATTAGGGACTACTACACCAGCGATAACCTACAGAAGGACCCTTTTCCCTCCTGAGGCGGAAAGCCGGGAGGTCTCTCTCTCTCACTTTTCTTTGGCACCCTAGAATTTGTGATTTTACTCTGCTTGTGTTTGTGCTTGACTAATAAGCACTTTTAAACTGTGTAATTCGTTAGTGTTGCTCGTGCTTGATTAAAAAGCACTCTTAAACTGTGCATTTCCCTAGCGTGCCCGACTGCTCTTGACTAATAAGCGCTTCAGATTAGAGACCCCTTCAGCGCTCCTAAGCGCTCTGTGACCTCCCCTACCCCGGACAGCCCTCGGCTGAGCATCGACGCCGAGGGCTGGGATTCGATCTTGGCGGCCATATTGGGTGTGGGCCAGGCGAATCGCGCGCTCTAGCAGCGCTATAAAAAGGAATTAGGGACTACTACACCAGCGATAACCAACAGAAGGACCCTTTTCCCTCCTGAGGCGGAAAGCTGGGAGGTCTCTCTCTCTCACTTTTCTTTGGCACCCTAGAATTTGTGATTTTACTCTGCTTGTGTTTGTGCTTGACTAATAAGCACTTTTAAACTGTGTCATTCGTTAGTGTTGCTCGTGCTTGATTAAAAAGCACTCTTAAACTGTGCATTTCCCTAGCGTGCCCGACAGTGCTTGACTAATAAGCGCTTCAGATTAGAGACCCCTTCAGCGCTCCTAAGCGCTCTGTGACCTCCCCTACCCCGGACCGCCCTCGGCTGAGCATCGACGCCGAGGGCTGGGATTCGATCTTGGCGGCCATATTGGGTGTGGGCCAGGCGAATCGCGCGCTCTAGCAGCGCAATAAAAAGGAATTAGGGACTACTACACCAGCGATAACCAACAGAAGGACCCTTTTCCCTCCTGAGGCGGAAAGCCGGGAGGTCTCTCTCTCTCACTTTTCTTTGGCACCCTAGAATTTGTGATTTTACTCTGCTTGTGTTTGTGCTTGACTAATAAGCACTTTTAAACTGTGTCATTCGTTAGTGTTGCTCGTGCTTGATTAAAAAGCACTCTTAAACTGTGCATTTCCCTAGCGTGCCCGACAGCGCTTAACTAATAAGCGCTTCAGATTAGAGACCCCTTCAGCGCTCCTAAGCGCTCTGTGACCTCCCCTACCCCGGACCGCCCTCGGCTGAGCATCGACGCCGAGGGCTGGGATTCGATCTTGGTGGCCATATTGGGTGTGGGCCAGGCGAATCATGCGCTCTAGCAGCGCTATAAAAAGGAATTAGGGACTACTACACCAGCGATAACCAACAGAAGGACCCTTTTCCCTCCTGAGGCGGAAAGCCGGGAGGTCTCTCTCTCTCACTTTTCTTTGGCACCCTAGAATTTGTGATTTTACTCTGCTTGTGTTTGTGCTTGACTAATAAGCACTTTTAAACTGTGTAATTCGTTAGTGTTGCTCGTGCTTGATTAAAAAGCACTCTTAAACTGTGCATTTCCCTAACGTGCCCGACAGCGCTTGACTAATAAGCGCTTCAGATTAGAGACCCCTTCAGCGCTCCTAAGCGCTCTGTGACCTCCCCTACCCCGGACCGCCCTCGGCTGAGCATCGACGCCGAGGGCTGGGATTCGATCTTGGCGGCCATATTGGGTGTGGGCCAGGCGAATCACGCGCTCTAGCAGCGCTATAAAAAGAATGGTCATGACTCCGCGCAGCGGACGCGTATTGCGGACGCGCCGGATCTGCGCCGGAGTCGTGCCAGAGTCATGCCCGTTTGCGCCCGTTCGCGACCAGTCGGGTCCACGGGCCAGGACCCCTGATATATCATCCCCATGCCCCTTATTATACTCCCGCGCGACACTCCTTTCGCTTAAAGGGGAACTTCCATCTCACTGTAGCCACTCGGTTAACATTGGACTTGGCTGCCTCTCCTGCAAACATTGTTCCTTTAGGGCAACTGAGGCTACCATCAACACCACACAAAGTATTAAAAACAGTAAAGTAGAGGTTGTTCTAAAGATGGCATTGGTCAATTGCCGTTCTTTACCAAAGCATGCCACTGAAATCGCTCTATTATTTGAAAACTCGAACTTGGACATTCTTTTTCTAACAGAAACGTGGCTCGGATTGTCATCCGGTCCCGATATTGTCCGAGCCCTACCATCTGGATATTTGATCCAACATAGGGACCGAGGACCTAAGGTTGGTGGAGGGATCGCTATTCTATATAGGGAACATTTAGTGTGTCGCTTGATCGACAGCACTATCCCAGATTGCGAGAGTACACAATTTTCCATTGCACAATCTTCAGAAGTATCACTCTCTGGTCTCTTAATCTATCGTCCACCTGGCCCGATAGGTCAATTTGTAGAAGGGTTAATTGAAACCACCCTGGAATTGGCCAGTAAGGTCTCTAATTTTATAGTGTTAGGAGACATGAACCTCCACTTTAACAATCCTTTGGATACCATCGCACAGGAATTAACCAAAGATCTAGCCACCTGCCAACTTAATCTGACTGTTCGGCATCCCACCCACTTCAAAGGGAATCTTTTAGATCCTATATTTTCCAACGTTGCAGAACTGTCCGCAGATGAACCATATCCAATCCCTTGGTCAGACCATATGGTCATTCCTTTCTCATGGAAAATAATCAGACCCAGCTCTATAAAATCCTCTCATAAAATCTTAAATAGGTGCTGGACAAAATTAGAACCTAGTGACTGGATAGAATCATTGAAGCAGAACGAACCTCTGGCCAATCAGAATACCGAGAGGGCTAATACAGATTTCAATCGTTGGATTGAGCAATCACTGGATAGTGTGCTCCCAAAAAAAAGTATTATAAACAAAAAAAGCCCCAATAAACAGCCCTGGTTCAACTCAGACCTAAGGTCACTTAAGCAGGAATGTAAACGAGACGAAAGGCTATGGCGAAAACACTTTGATGAGGAGAAGAAAATTAAGTATAGATCTTCCATAAAAAAATATAAATCTGCCCTCAACACAGCCAAATCCACCTTTTATGCTGAAAAAATTGAAAAATCCGCCAATGCCCCTAGAGAGATGTTCAGAATAGTAAAAGCTCTGGTAAAAGCCCCTGATCCACCCTCCTCTGAACTATCACCAGAGGAATCTGGCGCTCGCTGCAATGAACTCGCAAGCTTCTTTGCCACAAAAATTGAAAAAATTCTCCTCTCTCTTCCTCCTCTTCCCGTAACCGAATCGAACCTGCCGCTGATGGATGCTACCAACTCCACCCCACCCTGTCTTGCATTCTTCCATCCGCTCAATGCTGAACTCTTTCCTTCTCTTTTCAATTCCATAAAAAGCTGCTCCCCACTCGACCCTGCACCCATGACCGTCTTGAAACTGGCCCTACCCTATGCTAGCAAACACATCATTAATCTTGTTAACACCTCACTGGAATCTGGTATAGTACCACAAGACTGGAAGCTAGCCATGGTAAAGGCCCTGTTGAAAAAACCAAACCTCAATCCTGATGATTTCTCAAACTATCGCCCAATCTCCCTCCTTCCTGGCATCAGTAAGCTTACTGAAAAGTGGGTGAATAAACAGCTAGCATCGTATTTGGAGACCTATGATTTGCTACACCCCACTCAAACAGGATTCCGGAAGTGACAGGGGACCGAGACAGCCTTGCTGAGAGTGGTCGAGGCCTCCAGGAGGATTTTGGACGCAGGTGGCAGTGCGGCCATCATCCTCCTGGACCTCAGCGCCGCATTTGACACGGTTAACCACCGTGTCCTTCTAGCTCGCCTCAAGAGGATCGGAGTCACAGGCAAGGCCCTCGAATGGCTCCGGTCCTTTCTTAGTGACAGAGTCTTTAAGGTTTTCTCGGAAACCAACTGCTCCCTCCCTGTGCCATTGCAGTGTGGGGTACCACAGGGTTCTTCCCTTAGCCCCACACTGTTTAATGTGTACATGGCACCTTTAGCAGAGGTTGTAGCCCCCTTTGGAATCCAGCTGATAAGCTATGCTGACGACACTCAGCTAGTAGTCTCCCTAAACCGGGTGGAACCCCTTCCGACTGATCTTTGCAGCTGCCTGGAGGCGGTTGCGGAATGGATGGATGCGTCCCACCTGAAGTTGAACGGGGGGAAAACTGAGCTGATGTTGCTGGGAAGGAAGGCCACCTTTAATAACACCATCATGTGGCCCCCCTGTATGGGTCCTGGGCCCATTCCAAAATCCGAGATAAAAAGCCTCGGCTTCTGGCTTGACATGGAATTGTCTTTCAAAATCCAGGCAAGAAAGACAGTGGCTACCTGCTTCGGTCTAACCAAAACAATTCGAAAAATTCTCCCCCAGTTACCCGAAACCGCTAAGAAAACCATAGTCCAGTCTCCTATTCTATCAAGGCTGGACTATGGGAACGCACTCTATCTAGGCGCCCCCATCTCAGTCACCCGACAACTTCAGATCGCCCAGAACTCCGCAGCAAGGCTACTCACTGGAACTAGTCACCGTATATCAGCTGCACCATCACTTAGGATCTTGCATTGGCTCCCTATAAAGGAGCGGGTACACTTTAAAACTCTCTGTTTGGTCCATAAAACTCTTCATGGGAATGGTCCTCCCATCTTAAACGATATGGTCAGACCATATACACCATCTAGGGACCTTCGTTCAAAACAGCAAAACCTTCTCACAATCCCTAGGACCAACAGAGCCCGAACAGGGGACCGCCTCTTCTCGCGAAATGCGGCCAGGCTGTGGAATGCTCTTCCTCTTTCACTCCGTCAAGAGCCCAGCCTGCTCGCCTTTCGGAAAAAGTTAAAAACTGCTCTGTTCCCTAAGATATAGATAAGCTGGTTCAGGATATTCTAGATTCTCATTTCTTTTCATTTCTATTCCTTCTGTTCAATTATCAAGCGCTGGGATGCTTCCGAGTAGCCATGCGCTATAGAAGAACCTCTTCAATTCAATTCAATTCAATTCAGTTAGTCAGTATTTGGAATCAGAAAGATAGCAGAGGGATAGAAGAGGGACAGAGCTATGCATACATATATATATACCACTTGTTACCCCTGATGAGGGGTGTTGAATCGCTTTTTCAGTGAGTAGCACGCTACTCCGGAACTCATAAAGGCTTAGTGGCGAAAATAGTATAGTGTAATATGAAAGTAATTTGAGTGGTGGATATTAGTCAGTTATTTGGATTGATAAGAATAGCGGAGGGATAGAAGAGGGAGAAAGGGTTGAATTTATATAGTGCTTGCTACCCCTAATGAGGTGTTGAAGTGCTTTATTCTGTGAGTAGCACGCTACTCAGAACCCATAGAGGATTAATGATGAATTTGTATAGGTGCATATGAAAATTGATAAGTGCCTATATGACCAGTTACTGTGGGGAGTGGGCATAAACCTGACACAGAATTCCTAGTTTCACCAAAAACAAGATGGTGAAACCCTTCCTCGACTCTCCACTTTAGGCTACCCACCTTAGGGGTGTGCCCAGCCTGCAAGTGTGACATGCCTTCTGACTAGCTAAATTTCCCACCTCCTCTGGTGCGGAATGGGCCTCAGGGCAGGGGGTGGTGTTCCCCAGGACTGGGGGAAGCCAGGTTTGCACATCAAAGACAGCAGTGGCTTTGAAGCCTCTGGCCCAGATATGCTAAATCACTAGCTACCCTGCTGGAGGAGATATGAACACCTTACTCCGGAGTAGGCATTGTTTCTGACCTCAAAGCGTGGGCTCTCACCTCCAGGGAGTCAGAAACTCATCTGTGGTGGCAGGAAGGTCGATACCAGTCATCCAGCACACTAGAGGATTCGTAGGTGTCAGTGGGCACCTATAAGGTGCACTCTGGGTGCAGGTCTTCATACATCTGGTACTGGCATCAGTATTTTCAGTGAAGCCATTATGTAGCTGGGTAACTAGTAATGACTAGTGCCCAGTACATTTCTCTAAGATGGCTTCCCTGCTCACTTGTAACATCTAGACATCACAGGGACATATCTGCTAGCAGGTGTGCCCTCACCTAACCTGTAATATAATGCACCCTGTCTTAGGGCTCTAAAGCTTGCTGTAGGGGTATCTTACATACAAGACATGCAGTGTACTTGGGCATTGCACACAGGGTGTGCACAATGTCATGTTTTCAGAAGGGCTTACGCCCTTTCACACATCCTACAGTGGCAGTCTGCATGCAGCTTTGGTGGGGGTCCCTTTAGGTGGAGCGTGATGGAGCGACCCCGTTGTCTCTTCCTCAGTTCCTGCTTGACAAGCCGCAGCACCGCTTTCACACTATTGACCCTATAGGAGTCAGGAGATATATTTTGAAGAAATCGGCAGATGTGCTGCAGATCAAACTGCCAAATTCCCCATGATTACCCTTGGAATGGTGCGTTTGGTTCGCATTGGGAAGGGAAAGGGCAGTAACTGAAGCATTGCGTGAATTGGGAATAAAATACATGGGTGATTTCACAGACACAGTGCTTCGCAACTGGGAACAGATTGAGCTACAAGTAAATGATCCAACCTTGCTTAACCAATATCATTATTACTGTGCACGCCATGCGCTGCACACACTATTGGAAGATGAGGTATCTGAGCCTCCCAAAATGGCACCTCTTACGTATTTACTGCAGACCCAGTCCCCCTGAAGCACGATATTATATGCTTTTGTGCAGGAACGTAGGCACCAAGATTTAACTAAAGCTCGTCAGGAATGGCAAAATGATTTGGGCACAGAAATACCAGAGAGACAGTGTGCTTACTGCTGCTCGGTAATTCGTACCATCTCATTGAATGGGCGACCTCGACTTGTGCTTTTTAAATACCTTTACCGGGTATATTATACTCCAGCGCAATATATTTCAAATATAGATTGCAGGAAAGTTCCTGTTGCCCTTGATGTGGGCGCAGGGAGCTGATTTCACCCGGTTGGCATGGTACTGCCCTGGAGTTCATTGTTTCTGGCTTGCAATATTCCAAATTGTTCGTGAAATTATGGGGGATGCACTGCCTGGGAGACCTTTGGTGTTGCTCCTGGGTAATGACTGTGATGTGCCTGAGTCTTTTTGTTTGTTTGTTTGTATAAGCTTCATTCGACAAAAGATGTCATAAAAGCTATAAGAATGCATTTTCTTAAAACGAGAAATAAAAGCGTACAACGTCATAAAGCTATATGAGCAGACAATACAACATAATAGCCCATTGGACCCTTGACACAGTAAAACATTTGTCATATTCAAATGATTAAAAATTCATGCGTAAAATAAAAATGTACAGTTAATACATCAGTTGAAAATATGCAATAAGAACGGAATAAAAACAGATGCCATTTCATCTTAACAAGCATTCATAATGTTGCAGTTAACTGAAGAGTTTTGAATTTTTTCTGGGATAGCAGCAAAGAATGGCAAATAAAGTGCTTGTGCATAGGAAACGGTTTTATATTTTATATTTGGCCGGACAGATGGAGTTGTGACACAAATTTGTCACAAACTCGTCCAGATTAAACCTGCGCCACTCCAGTGGCGTCACTAGGTTTGGTGTCACCCAGTGCGGGCAACTCATGGTGTCACCCCCTCACGACTATCTATGTAAGGTAAGTTATTTTCTTACGCATTGGCTCCCCTTTCCTGTCGATACAGTGGCGAACCAGAGCACAAGTAGCTGTTGTTCGCAGCAATTGTGTTTTTTTCAGAAAATGTTTGATGCAAATGTTTCGCACACCATTAGTAAATAGTTTAGAGTCCCCAGGGGTCCGTCATCTGGGGACTTCTCTCCACAAAAGACCTGAGTGCCCCCTCTCTTTGCACATGGGCCACATGTCCCAGCAGCCCCTCCCTCTGCCTTGGACTTGCGGGGGGGGGGGGGGCAAATCCCCTCTAGTCAGCACCATCAGCTCAAATGACCCCTCTGCACCGGCTGGTCTTAGCTCGCAGATGCACATCTCTATGCTCCGGACCTGCAGAGGTCAACGGTTTCCAGCTTCTAAGCCCTGGGCGGTCCGGGCCAACGGGCCACAGAGGTCTAGTTCCAGACCCCCGCTAAGGGCCCGACAGCCCCAGACGAGCCCTCCTTCCATCCAGGGTCTCTCACAGGCTTTATTTTCAGGATAGCAAAAAGTATGCAAATATAATTGTATAGCAGGGGTTACATAGTCAGTAAAATGGCGCCTCAAATGAATTGCGAATCAATTACAGGTGGCTACAGCAATGACAGCACAGAATAGCCAACACAACAATGATGGACAGAATGTGGATCAATGTCACACATTCACCCCAGTCCAAAGATCTGGGCCCAAATCCATCGTTTTTCCACTCCACACCACCCTGGGTTAGACAATGGCGATATGCAAATCAGCGCTGACCCTGTGCCCCATGGGAACAGTCCAGTCCGAACTACAAAAGCCATGTCCTTCCCAGTACGGAAACAAGCATCCGAGGACCGGCCCGGTTTCGAGGTAACACCTCTCTTCAGCCCGGCTAGCTTGATTCCAGTGGTGTGGAGTGCCTGGGACTCACGTCTGAGCATCCCCAGTACACTTAGAGCGGTAACTGCAAACACAACAATGATGGACAGAATGTGGATCAATGTCACACATTCACCCCAGTCCAAAGATCTGGGCCCAAATCCATCGTTTTTCCACTCCACACCACCCTGGGTTAGACAATGGCGATATGCAAATCAGCGCTGACCCTGTGCCCCATGGGAACAGTCCAGTCCGAACTACAAAAGCCATGTCCTTCCCAGAACGGAAACAAGCATCCGAGGACCGGCCCGGTTTCGAGGTAACACCTCTCTTCAGCCCGGCTAGCTTGATTCCAGTGGTGTGGAGTGCCTGGGACTCACGTCTGAGCATCCCCAGTACACTTAGAGCGGTAACTGCAAACACAACAATGATGGACAGAATGTGGATCAATGTCACACATTCACCCCAGTCCAAAGATCTGGGCCCAAATCCATCGTTTTTCCTCTCCACACCACCCTGGGTTAGACAATGGCGATATGCAAATCAGCGCTGACCCTGTGCCCCATGGGAACAGTCCAGTCCGAACTACAAAAGCCATGTCCTTCCCAGAACGGAAACAAGCATCCGAGGACCGGCCCGGTTTCGAGGTAACACCTCTCTTCAGCCCGGCTAGCTTGATTCCAGTGGTGTGGAGTGCCTGGGACTCACGTCTGATCATCCCCAGTACACTTAGAGCGGTAACTGCAAACACAACAATGATGGACAGAATGTGGATCAATGTCACACATTCACCCCAGTCCAAAGATCTGGGCCCAAATCCATCGTTTTTCCACTCCACACCACCCTGGGTTAGACAATGGCGATATGCAAATCAGCGCTGACCCTGTGCCCCATGGGAACAGTCCAGTCCGAACTACAAAAGCCATGTCCTTCCCAGAACGGAAACAAGCATCCGAGGACCGGCCCGGTTTCGAGGTAACACCTCTCTTCAGCCCGGCTAGCTTGATTCCAGTGGTGTGGAGTGCCTGGGACTCACGTCTGAGCATCCCCAGTACACTTAGAGCGGTAACTGCAAACACAACAATGATGGACAGAATGTGGATCAATGTCACACATTCACCCCAGTCCAAAGATCTGGGCCCAAATCCATTGTTTTTCCACTCCACACCACCCTGGGTTAGACAATGGCGATATGCAAATCAGCGCTGACCCTGTGCCCCATGGGAACAGTCCAGTCCGAACTACAAAAGCCATGTCCTTCCCAGAACGGAAACAAGCATCCGAGGACCGGCCCGGTTTCGAGGTAACACCTCTCTTCAGCCCGGCTAGCTTGATTCCAGTGGTGTGGAGTGCCTGGGACTCACGTCTGAGCATCCCCAGTACACTTAGAGCGGTAACTGCAAACACAACAATGATGGACAGAATGTGGATCAATGTCACACATTCACCCCAGTCCAAAGATCTGGGCCCAAATCCATCGTTTTTCCACTCCACACCACCCTGGGTTAGACAATGGCGGGATGCACAGGGTAAGCGCTGATTTGCATATCGCCATTGTCTAACCCAGGGTGGTGTGGAGTGGAAAAACAATGGATTTGGGCCCAGATCTTTGGACTGGGGTCCATCATTGTTGTGTTTGCAGTTACCGCTCTAAGTGTACTGGGGATGCTCAGACGTGAGTCCCAGGCACTCCACACCACTGGAATCAAGCTAGCCGGGCTGAAGAGAGGTGTTACCTCGAAACCGGGCCGGTCCTCGGATGCTTGTTTCCGTTCTGGGAAGGACATGGCTTTTGTAGTTCGGACTGGACTGTTCCCATGGGGCACAGGGTCAGCGCTGATTTGCATATCGCCATTGTCTAACCCAGGGTGGTGTGGAGTGGAAAAACGATGGATTTGGGCCCAGATCTTTGGACTGGGGTGAATGTGTGACATTGATCCACATTCTGTCCATCATTGTTGTGTTTGCAGTTACAGCACAGAATAGCCAGCATGGTCCACCAAATGAGAAAAGTAACCAACAATTTCATTAAAAAGCGCTTGTGTATGTCCAGCCACTAATCATACGTAAAAGAAAGCCCTTGAACTCACTCACACAACAGGATGAAGAGTCTATAAGCCCAACCAAAACACAAGTACTCGAAGGCACCAACAGCTAAAATTATGAAACGCACCATAAACAAGATGAATATTGTGACATTTGCTGGTAAGGGAGATGCAGGGGAAATGCGCTTTCATGTACCACAGACACGACTCACATTAAGGAGGCATCCCTGGGACCCTGTAAACCACCCACACTGAAAGGGCATCAGTGCTCTCTCACCTGTGCCACAATGACGTGTCCCCCTGTAGTGCAGGGTGAGCCAGAGTCTGTGGTTCAAGAGGGAGGTCTCGCTGCCTGCCTCAGTGACTGTCATAGTGACAGACGGCCCTGTATTGCCAGCAGGCGCCTCGTGCTTCAGCTCATCACACCTCATGCACGCACCTCTCTGGATACCCCTGCAAGCGCGAGCCCCGCGGCACCACCTTTGTGCGCTCCACTGCTCTGATACCAGGACCCTCACCACCATGTATCAAAATGGGACTACAACCCTCCCCCCCACAAACACACACATACACACATTAGAGACCCACCATCCAAAATACTTCTCTATCCCCTCATGGAAGCTGTGGTCGGAACAGCTACAAAACAAGGTGTAAGCGCTAGGTGTCTCATCGTTGTCACCCGAGCGCTATACAAATGCCCCTGCGATGTTGCGTTCATTATTCATCCCTCCTTTCAGCCGCATCTACAGACCTTTCCCTGCTTGCAACTACCGGCAATAAAACAAACTCTGGCATTACTGAAATCTTTAACCCACTGAGTCCCAACATCTGCGCACATTAGGAAATATGTGTTTTCCTCACATAAGGTTTGGTGACCGGGCAGTACAAGGCCCTGGCTGGGGTTCAGCTGCGTGTTACCATGTCTGGTGTGCTTCGAGCCCCCACCGTGCAGTATAGTACCCTGGCTGGGCTCCTGGAGCCGCCGTTCAGAGGACCTGCTCGGCACTTACTGACGTCCTGGTGGGGGTATTCACGGGACCTCCCCCAGCACCTCCTAGTGCGGGCGCTCGGAGCCAGAGGGCATCACTGCACATCAAAGAGGAGTGAATTCCGTTTCCAGGCAGGCTGGAGCAGACGCGGTCGGATCGGAATTTACACCAAGCAGCATGTCCTATCTCAGGCAGCAGCCTACACACGGGGCCCGCCACTTCTGACTGACCTGAGGTCACATCCCCCCACCACGGCGCCACAGAGCCCGCAACGACTCTGCTGAGGGCAGGCCCTGCCCGAGTTTCCAGGCAGCAGAGGAGATATTGTAAAATTGTAGCACGGCTCCAAGAGATTTTTAACTGTTACTAAGCCAGAGCTGGCAAGTGAAGTCTGCCGGCCCAGGAACACGCACAGGTGTCAGATGTGCCTAGAAATGCGTTAGCATCACGTCCTAACTTGGCAGGCCTGCACGGTGTCACCCCGTGGGATGGTGTAACCCGGTGCGGTCCGCACCCCCCTAGTGACGCCACTGCGCCACTCTTAAGAAGGCTTTCCACCTAATAAGCCATGCCTGGCCAAGAAACGTAGCTATGCAACAAGCAAAAATAGGTCTGGAATCAGACCTAAGAATGCGCAGGTCTGTGTGGTAATCCCGTGGGCCCAATTGCTGACAAATCAATTTTAGCTATTTAGCCCGCGAGATGTTATAAGCCGGGCAGGCGAACATTACATGGGCAATGCTTTCTATCGAGGCTCTGCAGCATGGACAATCTTTTGATGTCTAGTTGCATGAGTGCCATTTCGCGGTCGTCTCGCGTACAGGGAGAGTTCCAAACCTGAAATGTATATACAACATCCTGTCCCTAGGGACCTGGATTATGTCAAGAAAGGGCTCAAGATATCTAGTTTGTTTATGTGAATAAAATTCCATTGTTAATTTACCCACATTAGGTTTACGGCTCTCCCGTTGGTCTACCCATTACCAATAGAGTCTCCTAAGCTCGTCTCTCCTTTGGGGTTCATGACTATCCCAATGTGCTTGGAGTCCAATAGCTATCAGAACTGTTTTTACATTGGAAATCCAGCCTATTTTGCAGCCGGTATCTAGGCGGGTGATCTCAGTAAGAGTTTCGGCATAAGGGAGAAGCTCTGGGGTCCGCCTAATGCGAGCCCAGAAAAGTAATGGGCGTAACCTGGCTACATCTCCAATAGACCCCCTGCCCATATCCAGCAGTAGAGGGGTAAGAGGGACGTTTTTGGGTAAGTCTTTTCGATGACTGGTGACGTTGGGCCTACTGTTAAGTGATACAAAAGGGGGTGGTGATGGACGGAGCATCTGAATCAATCAAACACTCACACCCAGTCAAAAGATCTGGGTTGAATCCATCACCGTTCTTTAGCCCACTCTGCCACCCCAGTTCAGACATGGCTATATGCAAATCAGTCTGACCCTGTGCCTCATGGGAACAGTCCAGCCCGAACTGCCAAGCCATGTCTTCCCTGGACCGGAAACAAGCTTCCGAGGACCGGTTTCTGGCATTCCAGCCGTCTTCAGCCCGGCTTCCTTGAACCCAGTGGCAAAGTGAGCAAGGGACTCACGTCTGAGCATACTCTGCCACACTTACGACGGCCAAAAGCGGTACAAAAGGGGGTGGTGATGGACGGAGCATCTGAATCAATCAAACACTCACACCCAGTCAAAAGATCTGGGTTGAATCCATCACCGTTCTTTAGCCCACTCTGCCACCCCAGTTCAGACATGGCTATATGCAAATCAGTCTGACCCTGTGCCTCATGGGAACAGTCCAGCCCGAACTGCCAAGCCATGTCTTCCCTGGACCGGAAACAAGCTTCCGAGGACCGGTTTCTGGCATTCCAGCCGTCTTCAGCCCGGCTTGCTTGAACCCAGTGGCAAAGTGAGCAAGGGACTCACGTTTGAGCATACCCTGCCACACTTACGGCGGCCAAAAGCAGTACAAAAGGGTGTGGTGATGGACGGAGCATCTGAATCAATCAAACACTCACACCCAGTCAAAAGATCTGGGTTGAATCCATCACCGTTCTTTAGCCCACTCTGCCATCCCAGTTCAGACATGGCTATATGCAAATCAGTCTGACCCTGTGCCTCATGGGAACAGTCCAGCCCGAACTGCCAAGCCATGTCTTCCCTGGACCGGAAACAAGCTTCCGAGGACCGGTTTCTGGCATTCCAGCCGTCTTCAGCCCGGCTTGCTTGAACCCAGTGGCAAAGTGAGCAAGGGACTCACGTCTGAGCATACCCTGTCACACTTACGGCGGCCAAAAGCGGTACAAAAGGGGGTGGTGATGGACGGAGCATCTGAATCAATCAAACACTCATACCCAGTCAAAAGATCTGGGTTGAATCCATCACCGTTCTTTAGCCCACTCTGCCACCCCAGTTCAGACATGACTATATGCAAATCAGTCTGACCCTGTGCCTCATGGGAACAGTCCAGTCCGAACTGCCAAGCCATGTCTTCCCTGGACCGGAAACAAGCTTCCGAGGACCGGTTTCTGGCATTCCAGCCGTCTTCAGCCCGGCTTGCTTGAACCCAGTGGCAAAGTGAGCAAGGGACTCACGTCTGAGCATACCCTGCCACACTTATGGCGGCCAAAAGCGGTACAAAAGGGGGTGGTGATTGACGGAGCATCTGAATCAATCAAACACTCACACCCAGTCAAAAGATCTGGGTTGAATCCATCAGCGTTCTTTAGCCCACTCTGCCACCCCAGTTCAGACATGGCTATATGCAAATCAGTTTGACCCTCTGCCTCATGGGAACAGTACAGCCCGAACTGCCAAGCCATGTCTTCCCTGGACCGGAAACAAGCTTCCGAGGACCGGTTTCTGGCATTCCAGCCGTCTTCAGCCCGGCTTGCTTGAACCCAGTGGCAAAGTGAGCAAGGGACTCACGTCTGAGCATACCCTGCCACACTTACGGCGGCCAAAAGCGGTACAAAAGGGGGTGGTGATGGACGGAGCATCTGAATCAATCAAACACTCACACCCAGTCAAAAGATCTGGGTTGAATCCATCACCGTTCTTTAGCCCACTCTGCCACCCCAGTTCAGACATGGCTATATGCAAATCAGTCTGACCCTGTGCCTCATGGGAACAGTCCAGCCCGAACTGCAAAGCCATGTCTTCCCTGGACCGGAAACAAGCTTCTGAGGACCGGTTTCTGGCATTCCAGCCGTCTTCAGCCCGGCTTGCTTGAACCCAGTGGCAAAGTGAGCAAGGGACTCACGTCTGAGCATACCCTGCCACACGTACGGCGGCCAAAAGCGGTACAAAAGGGGGTGGTGATGGACAGAGCATCTGAATCAATCAAACACTCACACCCAGTCAAAAGATCTGGGTTGAATCCATCACCGTTCTTTAGCCCACTCTGCCACCCCAGTTCAGACATGGCTATATGCAAATCAGTCTGACCCTGTGCCTCATGGGAACAGTCCAGCCCGAACTGCCAAGCCATGTCTTCCCTGGACCGGAAACAAACTTCCGAGGACCGGTTTCTGGCATTCCAGCCGTCTTCAGCCCGGCTTGCTTGAACCCAGTGGCAAAGTGAGCAAGGGACTCACGTCTGAGCATACCCTGCCACACTTACGGCGGCCAAAAGCGGTACAAAAGGGGGTGGTGATGGACGGAGCATCTGAATCAATCAAACACTCACACCCAGTCAAAAGATCTGGGTTGAATCCATCACCGTTCTTTAGCCCACTCTGCCACCCCAGTTCAGACATGGCTATATGCAAATCAGTCTGACCCTGTGCCTCATGGGAACAGTCCAACTGACTGGGTGTGAGTGTTTGATTGGTTCAGATGCTCCGTCCATTACCACCCCCTTTTGTACCGCTTTTGGCCGCCATAAGTGTGGCAGGGTATGCTCAGACGTGAGTCCCTTGCTCACTTTGCCACTGGATTCAAGCAAGCCGGGCTGAAGACGGCTGCAATGCCAGAAACCGGTCCTCGGAAGCTTGTTTTCGGTCCAGGGAAGGCATGGTTTGGCGGTTCGGGCTGGACTGTTCCCATGAGGCACAGGGTCTGACTGATTTGCATATAGCCATGTCTGAACTGGGGTGGCATAGTGGGCTAAAGAACGGTGATGGATTAAACCCAGATCTTTTGACTGGGTGTGAGTGTTTGATTGGTTCAGATGCTCCATCCATTACCACCCCCTTTTGTACCGCTTTTGGCCGCCATAAGTGTGGCAGGGTATGCTCAGATGTGAGTCCCTTGCTCACTTTGCCACTGGATTCAAGCAAGCCGGGCTGAAGACGGCTGCAATGCCAGAAAGCGGTCCTCGGAAGCTTGTTTCCGGTCCAGGGAAGGCATGGTTTGGCGGTTCGGGCTGGACTGTTCCCATGAGGCACAGGGTCAGACTGATTTGCATATAGCCATGTCTGAACTGGGGTGGCATAGTGGGCTAAAGAACGGTGATGGATTAAACCCAGATCTTTTGACTGGGTGTGAGTGTTTGATTGGTTCAGATGCTCCGTCCATTACCACCCCCTTTTGTACCGCTTTTGGCCGCCATAAGTGTGGCAGGATATGCTCAGACGTGAGTCCCTTGCTCACTTTGCCACTGGATTCAAGCAAGCCGGGCTGAAGACGGCTGCAATGCCAGAAACCGGTCCTCGGAAGCTTGTTTCCGGTCCAGGGAAGGCATGGTTTGGCGGTTCGGGCTGGACTGTTCCCATGAGGCACAGGGTCAGACTGATTTGCATATAGCCATGTCTGAACTGGGGTGGCATAGTGGGCTAAAGAACGGTGATGGATTAAACCCAGATCTTTTGACTGGGTGTGAGTGTTTGATTGGTTCAGATGCTCCGTCCATTACCACCCCCTTTTGTACCGCTTTTGGTCGCCATAAGTGTGGCAGTGTATGCTCAGACGTGAGTCCCTTGCTCACTTTGCCACTGGATTCAAGCAAGCCGGGCTGAAGACGGCTGCAATGCCAGAAACCGGTCCTCGGAAGCTTGTTTCCGGTCCAGGGAAGGCATGGTTTGGCGGTTCGGGCTGGACTGTTCCCATGAGGCACAGGGTCAGACTGATTTGCATATAGCCATGTCTGAACTGGGGTGGCTTAGTGGGCTAAAGAACGGTGATGGATTAAACCCAGATCTTTTGACTGGGTGTGAGTGTTTGATTGGTTCAGATGCTCCGTCCATTACCACCCCCTTTTGTACCGCTTTTGGCCACCATAAGTGTGGCAGGGTATGCTCAGACGTGAGTCCCTTGCTCACTTTTCCACTGGATTCAAGCAAGCCGGGCTGAAGACGGCTGCAATGCCAGAAACCGGTCCTCGGAAGCTTGTTTCCGGTCCAGGGAAGGCATGGTTTGGCGGTTTGGGCTGGACTGTTCCCATGAGGCACAGGGTCAGACTGATTTGCATATAGCCATGTCTGAACTGGGGTGGCATAGTGGGCTAAAGAACGGTGATGGATTAAACCCAGATCTTTTGACTGGGTGTGAGTGTTTGATTGGTTCAGATGCTCCGTCCATTACCACCCCCTTTTGTACCGCTTTTGGCCGCCATAAGTGTGGCAGGGTATGCTCAGACGTGAGTTCCTTGCTCACTTTGCCACTGGATTCAAGCAAGCCGGGCTGAAGACGGCTGCAATGCCAGAAACCGGTCCTCGGAAGCTTGTTTCCGGTCCAGGGAAGGCATGGTTTGGCGGTTCGGGCTGGACTGTTCCCATGAGGCACAGGGTCAGACTGATTTGCATATAGCCTTGTCTGAACTGGGGTGGCATAGTGGGCTAAAGCACGGTGATGGATTAAACCCAGATCTTTTGACTGGGTGTGAGTGTTTGATTGGTTCAGATGCTCCGTCCATTACCACCCCTTTTTGTACTACTGTTAAGTGAGGCATAGAATCGCTATGCAATGGATGAAAGGGCCTCTACTGATGATATCGGAATGGTATGCAGACATGGCATTTTGCAATTCACAATCTGCTTTTTATAATCCCCTTATGCATTCATGTAGCTGTCCACTTGATATATGGGGACCAGAGCAGGCATACTTGATCTGTATGAGTCAAGACAATGGGAGTGATGACAATCAGGAAGATACCATGTGTGCGCTGGGTGCAAGTGACAGTTAGTTATGGACACTATGGTGAGATGGAATACTTCTGTGATGAAATTATTGTTGTGTTGATTTGGAGGCAGCAGCGTGCTTTTCTGAGGGTTAAGAGTGTTACATTCCACTGTTAATGATCAATTCTGGTGTTCCACGTCTGATTCTTTCTCGTGTTGGTGTGACTAACGAGTCATTCGCTTCTTCCTCAATGTAATAGCCTTTAAACTATGTACAACCTTATGACAGTTGCTCATATAACTACTCTGACTGTAACTGAATGCTTACAACTGCTGTATTGTGCGTTCATATGCAAAATGCTAAATAAAGATTTTAAAAAGCAAAACGTGCCAACACCAACATGGTAACAACTTTTTCAAATTGTAGTGTCCCTTAAATACATTGGGCACGATTCACAAAGGGGAACTGAGACAAAAGTCTAACTTTATGACTTTTAGTATTCACAATGGGCATTTCCTATTTGTAAATGCCCTTTTGGACTATCAAAAGTCATAAAGTTAGACTTTTGGTATTCACAAAGGGCATTTACGAGTAGTAAATGCCCTTTTTGAATACAGAAATTCGTAAAGTTAGACTTTCGTCTCAGTTTACCTTTGGGAATAAGGCCCATTGTGTGTGGCAAGCACCATCTGCTATATACAAGGAAAGAAATCTGAAAATATGTTTATTGAAAAGTATGACTTCAGATATCTTATATCCCATCATTTTGCAGAACATTATGTGTAGGAGACATATGGTCTCAGATTATTTGCAACTGATCATGCAAAGACACATGTATGACTGGGTGATACAGAATGTTTAATTAGAAAGAAAAGAGCAATTTGGATCTATATACTCTCTGTCATGGTCCTGAATGGGATTAACAAATATTATTATTATTTATTATTATTATTATTATTATTATTATTATTAAAGATTTATAAAGCGTGCAGCTACCCAACAGGGTTTCCCGGCGCTGAGCAGGACAATGCGCAAACCAAGGTTGCAGATAGTCGAACAGAGGATTATACTTGGTTATAAAGAAAGGTCTTTAGCTTCTTACGGAACTAAGTTCCAGAGGAAGGGAATTCCACAGTTTAAGTCCAAGGTAGGAAAACAAGCAGCCTCTCGTAGGAGTAAGCCGGACTCTGGGAACAGAAAAAAGAAAGAGGCTGGCTGGTCTCAACTGACGAGATCCTGAATTAGCCCCCGGTTTGTAAACATTTAACTATGAAATTCATTCTAAATACAGTGTATCTTACAGGGATGATTACAAGAGGCTTTTTCCTCTTTCTATGTGTGCTGCAGTATGCAGCACAAATAGAAAAAGGAAAAACAAGAAGAAATTAAAATATTTTTCCTTGTTGTGCCTCCCTTATGCCTCACCTGAGGAGGCGCAAGTTTTGGGCATTGCCTCAGTGTTACAATTTCTCTGAAATCTGGGACAGTGACAAAAAAGTCATGGATGTTTCTGGGAACACCCCCAGCAACACCCATTGCACTCCCCTTAATGCAGAAAACTGTGTTAAAGTGAACAAAATTTATGAGGCAGCATTAAGTAAAAAAAAGTGGCTAAGTGCTGCCTCATAAATATGGAGGAGGCTCCTGCGCCACAGAATGTCACAAAAAGTGGCGTTCCAGCTTTGCAAGTTGCCTCATAAATGATGCCCTTGGAGTGGGCCTATTCTTGAGGCTCACACTTTCACGAATTTCAGGTATAAAATTTTGTATTGTTTCTACACTTACTGTGGCAGAGTAAAAGAGAATAGAAGGACTTCGACCTTCAGTAATTTAGGGCATTGGGGGAGACAAAAGCCAGTCAGGAATGAGATGTTGATGTAGCAGTATGAACTACTACCATAACAACTCCAACAGTAGGGTCAGGTGCCTCCCTAGGTTTGCTGACAGGAATATATAGGAGAACTAAGAAAAGGGCAACCAAGGTGTAATGCAGACACAAGACCAGTGAAAAGATGCAAGGGCTGGATCACAGCAACAGTGATACATATGTGACAATTCTTCTACACACTACCACTTTTGTATTTGATATTTGGTATCCCTCATATCTTAATTGAGGTCCATCAATTTTAAAGTGGATCACCCCATTAACCAAAAATTCTGACCTGCCCACAATCATAAAAAAGGCAACAAAGAGAATAAACAAGTGGGCAGTTGATGGATGGTCACCACTGCTGTAGATACAGTAGCACCAGCCCTAATTTCCCCAACAAAGAGGAGGCTACACCTAAATATTAGTTAATATGTGCACCACCAATGCCCTGGTGTTTCTCAATACAGTTAAGCCGTCTGTATAATGGTACACTCTTGTATGCATTTAAAGGTCTGCCTCCATGTTGTCAATTTTCAGCTACACAGAATGACAAACCCATAGAGGTAGTTGGGGAAACAGTAGGCCAGTGTAAAAGAAGACCTCTACAATAAAGGCATCAGCTGAGAAACTGTGGGATAATATAGAGGCCAACATAAAGAATTATTAGGAGCAGCAACCCCAGCTACCTGTCTTCAACTAGTCACACTGCAAGTGACGGAAGTGTTTTTCTCAATGGCTTGGAATTGGAAAGGGAGCCACAATGATAACAACAAATGAGCGACATCAGATGCAGTGGAGGAGCTAGTGCACTGGAAATGGATGAATTGTAGGTGGGGAACCATATTATCCTGTTAGACAGAGAGGCATTTTCCCACTTGCCTGTTGAAGTCAACACCCAATAACCTCACTCTTCCCTTACAAGAAACTTGTGCAAACACAAGGATGTGTACAATTCCCATGCAACACCTCTTCAAGTTGGACCTCCAATTGGCCACTACCTAGTAACTGAGGTAGCAAACATAGCTACAAATGAGTCCAGAAACAGCACTATAGTGAGTGCAGTGTGTTAATGATTTTTCTCAGGGTTAATGAGTCTCTTGGACACTGAATATAAACACAGCTTGACTGACAACTGAAAGTGGATTTTTTACTGATTGATATGTTTGTGTGTGTGGTTTTCTCAAGGTAAATAAGGACAAATGCAAAAATGAGTCAAAGCGTGGATGAAAAGATGCAAGAGTGCAAGGATGTATGATGGCGTGCAGTAGTGATGGGTAATTCTGTGCATGAATGGATGAATTAGTGACTGCATGGGTTGAAGTATCAAGGTGCTTTCAGCCATAAGCTAGATCTACTGAATTTGCCACTGTTTGTTGTAAAGAAATTCCTCTTTTTGTATAATCACCCCCAAGTTTTGGATTGATGTTGCTCGTTATTTGACTCTGAAAGTACACTGAGTCCTGCCAAACGGGTATCAGTGCCAGTGCTCTGGCCCTTAAAATAGTATATGTCTAATTGGCTCACCCACAATTGGTATAAGATACCTTACTTGTAAGTCCCTAGCAAATGGTACCAAAGTTACTCAGGGCCAGTTGTAAACTGGTTACTCCATATTGAATACAGTACTTTACAACGCAATGTATTACATTGCAAGCTTTTACAATGCAGTCATTACAACGACAGTGTTGTTAGTACGCAATGCATTCACATCCCAAGTCTTTAGAACGACTTGCTGTAGGGGGCGTGCTGGACTTAGGAATAGTATTATTTACTATTCCTACTCCAGTGTGCGCAACAGTAGAGAAGGTGTTGGAATTCATTTCCAATACTACAGCTCCCCCTACAGCAAGTCGTTGTAACGACTTGCGATGTAAAGGCATTGCGTACTAACAAGGTGGTCGTAACAACCACATTGTTATAGTCTTGCGATGTAATGACAGCGTTGTAAATGCTGTTTCCCCTCCTTTTTGCGATGTAAACCAATGGCAGAGCCCAGATCTTCCTTTTTAATATTTCTAAGCCAACCCAAAGGCCGCCCTATTGAGCCCTAAAGGCAGGGTCCATAATATTAAAAATATAGACATGTGTTTTGTTAACTCTACATGTCCTGACAGTAAAACACCTTCATTTCTGGTTTTACTGTGGAAAAGCTAGTAGCTCCATTGGGGAGAATAGAGTTAGATGCTGACAAATCAGCAGTGCTAACTTCCAAATGGGACTATTGAACATCTTACTTCAAGAAATTAAACAAATCATTATATGAAACCTGACTTGTTGCTCAAGTAGAATATAAAGTATTTTGTGTAGCTTTCTGCCCTCCACTTTGTTACCCAAATTTTCCAGTAGCCGTTTATGGTTGCACACATGCTGCTGTCCTTGAGACAGCCTTCTGCCTTCATGGGGAGAGGTCAGATTGACTCTCAGGTAGGAGAACAAAGGGCCTACCGAAGGAAGAGTTGTGACCTCCTCCTGGCAGGATGGCCAGAGTGGGTGTGAGCCCAAAAGGCGAGCTTCAAAGGGGAAGCTACCTTTGAAGGGTAAATGATGATAGCTACACTTGGCAGGGCCTGCTTTTTTGATTTAGCAAACAGGCTGGTATCGCAGGTACCAAGGGAGAAGCCACTAGAAAACCGTTTTTTTCAGAGAGTTTGCAGCCCCCAGGTAGCCACATCTCTGGGTTGGGCTAGGAACCTCCACACACCCAGTGAAGGATTCCGCCATATTGCGAATTGGCAGAATAATGCATTTTTGGCTAAATAGATGCCACACTTTACAAGAGAAAGAAGATGTGTGTGTAACCTGCACACCACTGTTTTTGATCCTTACTTTAATTTTTAAAAAATCGGTGCAGACCTGCTACCTGACTATCCCCTGCCAGGTCTCTAAAATTAACTGCACACTCAGACACAACTATGTCTAGTGCAGGAGTGCACTGTTCGAACTTGCTCAGGTGCAAAAAAAAAATTTTAACCACTCATTTATATCATTTGTCTTAATGTAAAAGTGTTAAATTAAACATTCATTGATTTGTATTAGACCATCATTACTCAGATGAACAACAGAAATAATCACAATAAGTTGAAGTTCATAGATTACTATATTGATTTTTAAAAAAGCATAGTTTTTTCAGCCTTCTTTCGCAAACATATTAACAATTGATTTCATTGAAAATATTATTCACTTATGCCTAACAAATGCCAAACTAATGCAAATACAAATAGGCAATTCCATCAGAACTTGCGACGACTCCCAATGCATTTCGATGCCTACACATCTTCGTCAGGGGAAATGCTGTATAAAAAAATACCGTATATGAAAAAAGTAATACTATATACATATTTCTGAAATATTGTCATCAAACCTCGATTTGTGCTCATGCACTACACAATAAGTGAACACACAACCTGTTTACTCATACAAATGCATTATCTTACTTTGTCCAAGCATGCCAGCTACCCAAACAATTGAATGATAATTACTACTGTGCCCTATACATGCCACCAAGTTTAGTCTAGTGCACCCAACGTCCGTGTCGCATGGACAAGTGACATATGTGAAAAAATGTATGATGAACGCACCCTCCAAACGGGTACTATATCACCTTAACTCAAATTCCGCTAGTAGACAACTGTTCCTAAAAACAAAAAAACAACAAAAGGGAACTACCGTAAATATGCCAATACTAAATATAATGTGCCTCTAATCACCCTGTGCAAACCAACTACTTACTTCCTGCTGAAAATACAAAAGACTCGAAACTTCTGTTTGACTGCTGCTCCGCCTAAGGGACAAAAACAACCCTTACTCCATGCGTTTTTACATATCCTTGTTGTTCAAAAACATAATAGTCCTATACCGTAATGGCACTCGCCCTATACACTACCTTAATCTCCTTGCCGATTCATGGACACTGTCTACGACGTCTGTTCGAGTTTGTGTGAAAACGCCGAGCATCGGCACGGCATGCCGGGACGTTATTTACTAACGCCCGATATCAACAACGGACTGGTGTCCCCGCCCCCTTACTCGCAACCTCCCTTCAATATCGTAATGCTCCAACGATGCTCATACACATGTGATGTAGAAATAGTATGATGTTATAAATGTTTCTTGTCGTATTTCAGAACAAAAAATGGTCCACGTCCATTTAATAATAAACACGAGCACCCAAACAGTGTTGATAGAAAGAGGACTATAGCTTACGAGAGGGCTATATCACCAAACTACTCTAGTCTCTCTACTCATTTTCTATGCAGCAAATACGAAAATGTCCTCATGACAACTAAAATAGATAACCAACAAGTGTGTATGTTAATAAAATAACAATGTGTAAAAAAATGTGTAAAAAAATAATAATATAATATAAAAAATATAAAAAAATGTCACGTGTACACAAGCGTTGGTGGCGCCTAACCAAAACTTAATCCTGTATTGACAACTCGCATATGACCACAGGAACATGAATCATAGTTTATACATCATATATTTATAAATAACACGCAAATTCAATTTTATCATTCAGCCCACCCGGTTTAACGGTGTTAAGAAGCCTCATCCAGAATGTCTCTCTTTGGGCTATTCGAACGTTGGGATCCACATGGGGCTCAACCAACACCTGCTCTAGTACAGTATATCTCAGTTGGGGGATGGTGTGTTGCCTCTCTCTCCAATGTTGCGCCAAACTTGATTTCTCGTTCCCTAACCTTATGTTTGACTTGTGCTCAGTGAGCCTGATCTTGATTTTCCTTGTAGTGCGGCCTACATATACTAGGCCGCACGGACACTTAATGGCGTATATAACTGAGCTCGTATTACAATCAGAAGTGTGTCTGAGTTTAATCTGTTTCCCTGTATGCGGATGTGTAAATGTGTCTCCCATCAGTACGTTTCCACAGTGTCCGCAATTGAAACATTTGCGCATCCCCTTAGCCTTTTCCTGAATTGCCTTTGTTTCTTTATGTTTCAACAGTTCCTTAAGATTTTTGGATCTTGACAGTGCAAATATCGGTGTGTCAACGAATACAGTTCTAAAGTCTTCTTCCTGCTCGATTAGCTCCCATCTCCTCAATATGCATTTCTTGATCTTAGGCGCAAGCGTAGATTGCTTTAAAACACATACTTCTCTCCTTGACGATGTTTTCTGAACTTTTTTCAGTAAAACTTCTTGTGTTTTTGATGCAACTTTCAATTTTGCTTCAGCCAATACCTTATCTGGGTATCCTCTGTTGCTGTATTGTTGCGCCATTTCTTCTTTGTCCTCAGTAGCCTGTGTTTCATCACTGCTAATCCTCTTAATTCTGATGAACTGTGAAAATGGCAAATGATTCTTCAAATTTTGGGAGTGAAAACTAGAGTAGTGCAGGGCATTGTTTCTGTCGGTCGGTTTCTTGAATAGTTTGGTTGTGATTTGATCTCCCAGCTTTGTTATAGTGATATCCAAAAAGTTTATGGTGTTCCGATCAATGTGGTTAGTGAACTTGATCCTAGGATGACGTCCATTCAGAATTTCAATGGCCTCTTCCAGCTGTGTCTTAGTCCCTTGCCAGACTATCAGTATATCATCTATGTAACGAACATACAGTTTTAGATGTTCCGTCCAATTCGAGTTTTCCAAAATGTGAGAGTGTTCAAACTTGGCCATAAAGATATTTGCGTACACAGGCGCCCCCGTAAAACCCATGGAGGTTCCTGTCTTTTGAAGATAGAACTTGGATTGCCACGAGAAATAACCATGATAAAGGCAAAATTGTAAAATCTCCAGTAAAAAGATGTTCAGTGACTCTTCATATTCACTCCTTAACAACATCCACTCCACTGCTTCTATACCCTCCCCATGGGGAATTGACGTATACAGTGCGGTCACGTAGATTGTAGCCAACCATTTTTCGCTCTCGCTGGATATTGCTAAATTAGCAAGCTTATTGAGACAATCCTTCGTATCCTGTATGTATGATACCCACTGTTGCACCAGTGGTTGCAAATAGTAATCAAGAAATGTTCCTATTGGCTCGTGGAGCGAGCCACATCCTGCCACAATGGGGCGGAAGGGAGGGTCTCGGGCATCTTTGTGCAGTTTTGGTAGCATGTAGATATGAGGTATTTTCGGATATTCAGTAATTAGATATCTGAGAGTCTTTTCATTGATCCATCCTAGGTCCTTTGCTTTCTTAAGAATGTCAAGTAATGTGGTTTGAAACGTAACAGTAGGGTCTGTATCCAGAGCAATGTAGGTGTCAGTGTCGTCCACATGGGATGAGACTTTTTGGTTGTAGTAAGTAGTGTCCATAACCACAAGGGCACCTCCCTTGTCTGCCGCTTGAAATGTTAAATACTGGTTGTTACTCAATGCCTTTAGAGTTGTCAATTCTTTTTTCGTTAAGTTCATGTTCTTGGGTACATTCTTGTGTGTCTCTACCAGATCTTTCTTGACCAATAACTCAAATAAATCCAAAGTTTTATGTGATGTGGGAGGAATAAAAGTACTCTTTGGTTTAAACACCCTAGCCGATGCATCGGTATCCGGCACTTGGGGTACATGATGAAAGAACAATCTTAAAAAAAGTTTCCTCATGAATTTATATAGAGCTATTTCCGTCTCTAGTGGTTTGGTGTTGTACGTAGGTACGAAAGACATTCCTTTGTTAAGAACTTTCAGTTGACTGTCCGTAAGTTCCGTACTTGAGATGTTTACCACCAGGTCTCCTAGCGGTGTCTCCCCTTCGCCTTGGGCTTTTTTTGTTGTTGAGCCTTTTCCCCTTCTGACCCGTTTGTTTTGTTTAGTTTGTCCTATTGTGGAGGATGGTTGCTCCTCTGACCTGCCTCTAAAAAAGGCTCCCTAGTGGTCCCACTGGTGGGTGCTCCATTTCTAGTCATTGATGTAGTGCTTGTGGTTGATACTGGCGGTCTGTTAGGAAGGGTGTCCTGCTCGGTAACCACACATTCTTCTGAAGAGGCCTGTGGTTTCTTGAAAGGGCGTCTCTGAGCGTAAACCTCTGCCCACGTATAAACTTCATCCAGTTTATAATCTATCGTATCTCTACGAAACTTCCTCAACTTCCTCTCGTGTACCTCTTTTTCATGTGCGTCTATGGTTTCATTGATGTCTTTAAGCGCTTGATCTAGCTCCTCCTTTGTCATCCGTGATTCCAGGTTAGTCTTCAAGTCCTGGATCTCAGTAGCTAGTTCTTTAAGGATGTCCGACAGCTCCTCTATGATTGGAAGTATGAGATCGAGCGAGCACTTATTTAAAATCGAATACCATTTGATCATGAATGGTTTATTGAATTTAAAAAGCATTGGTTTCAGGGCGATTCTTAGCACTTAACGGCCAACCAAGCTGAAGTGAAAGGCTACACAGATGAAGATGCAACGAGTATATACTCTTTGATTAAAAAAAACAGGGCTTTTCAAGCAGCTCCAGGCGCAACCAGCAAAATTCTCAAGCAATTGCAATATACTCTTAGAAAGGAGGTGAATCAAAGGCTACATGCCTCCACGCTTATTCAGTACCACCGGGTTAAACGGATCCCACGAGGACTAAGAATCGCCCTGAAACCAATGCTTTTTAAATTCAATAAACCATTCATGATTAGTGTGAAGGGAGGGAGGGAGGGAGGAAGGGTGACGGTGGCAGAGTCCCCATTCCGCTTGTCTGCTGGAAGTAATAACTTTCGTGCCCCGTGCTGAGCTCATTAATTGTTGTGTGCGAGTGTAAGGAGATTACCTGCTGGACATGTTTAACATTTGTTGATTGAAAAACGATGTTGATACCTGTATTTTGAAAACGGAACAAATTTTATATTTCCTGTACTTTTAAAATGTTTAAATACCACTTTACCTACACTCATTGCACCAACACCTTTCTTGCTGGCTATCTGCTGGTCGTTACCAGTATTTCCCTTCGCTCCTGACTACAAGGGGGGGAGGAAACTCTCACCTGAGGGAAGCCTGGGCTCGTCTTTGTCTCCTGCCCGCCCCGTTCCTACGCGGTAGCCAATACCGTTGCGCGGAGGGCGGGTCAGGGAGAGCCAGGCACTTCCTATTGGGGCACTTCCTGAGCGCTTAGCGCTCTAGTGGCTGCGTTTTGCTGGCCTATTTAGCCATCGCCCCCCTCTAGCGCACAGCGGCGCCGCAGCAACGCCGAAGACCAGCCAAAGTCCGCGACAGGACGAGGCTCAGAGGCCATGGATTCTTCAACCAACCATGCAGGCATCACAGGTATAAGGAGCATAACATACTCTGCCAAAACTCTTCTCGATTTACAACCCAGAGAAAGCTGCGGCACACGCATCCCTTGTTCACACCTTGAGGGTTGCTTTTCATGCCAACTATGCCGCTTTCAATCCCTACCCGTCAGGATGAGCACTACAAACAATGCTCCCAAAAAAAGGGGGGGATTAAATTGCTTCCTTTTAAATGTTCGGTCCCTCCCTAAACATCAAACAGAGTTATGGGATCTTATTAACACCATGAAGCCTGACATATGCTTTCTCACCGAGACATGGATGAAACCCCACACAGTCACAGCTGTTACTCTAGGGGTCCCCACAGGCTTTAAAATAATTCACCTTGACCGAACTAATAAGACAGGTGGTGGCTTAGCCATCATATATAAGGACGCATTAAATGTAGCCATCATAGACCAAAGGTTAAACCCCCAATTGGAAATAATGATTTTCAAAATCAAATTGGAGGGTCATATCTTTTGGAAAGGTGCTCTGGTTTATCGCCCTCCAGGATCCAAACCAGATTTTGCCCTATCCTTGTTGGAGTTCTTAGCCCCACATTTTAAAGCTAAGGAGGACTTTATCCTCCTTGGAGATTTTAATATACATCTGGATAAACCAGCACACCCGGAAACAATTTCACTTAAATCAGATCTGTCCACTCTAGGGTTAAAAGTAATAAATATTGGCGCAACCCACATAGGTGGACACACCCTTGACTTAATATTTTACAACTGTTCAAAAATACAATGCCTCCCGGCCAAAGAAATTCTCTGGTCCGATCACTTTTTGATAGAGTTTATCCTCCTGACTGGCCCAACAAAACCCATGAAAAGGAAACTGGCCCCGCCAATACTGCGCCGTCAATGGCATAAAATATCAGTGGAAAATTTGCTGGATAAATGGATACAACCTATATTCACCGACGAAGACACGGCTGATACTGCTTTAGGGAAATTCAACAAATCGCTAAAATTAGCCATCGACACTCTGGCCCCACTAAAATCTCACAAACAATATCTCTCAACTAAGCAAGAAAAATGGTATTCACCAGATCTTAGGGAAGAGAAACAGAAATGCAGGCGTTTAGAAAAAGCATGGAGGAAATCAAAAACTGAAGAAAAAAGGACTATTTTCCAAAAGGCCCAGTTAACATACTATAAAAATATAAAACAAGCTAGGAAGAACTCTCTTTCCCTACAATTAGCAGAGGCCGGTAATTGTCCTAAGGAGCTGTTCAAAATATTACAGAGTTTTGTAAAACCCACAGCTAGTGAGAGCCCTGACGAATTTTCCCAAGTTCTATGCGAGGAGAACTCCATATTCTTTGAGGACAAAATCAACCTCATTTATAATAAAATCCTAGCGTCCAACGGTGCTGGAACTACGTTTCCTCTCCCTACAGGTCTGCCAAACCAGAATAAAAATAATAATTCACTACTCTTTTTCCCACCAGTTAGTAATCTTGATCTGCCACTTCTCATCAATCATGTAAAAACTGGGTCTCCCAACGACTTCCTTCCAGCTAAAATGCTCCCCCCCTAATCACCCTTCTGGGACCCTCCATACAGTCAGTGATGAACATCTCGCTGGCGGTAGGTCAAGTCCCAAGGGAATGGAAGGTTGCGGTGGTGAACCCTATAAGGAAAAAGTCGGCCTCTCCCTGGACAGATCTCCCCAACCTGCGGCCCATTTCCCTCCTACCACACATTGGGAAGATGACTGAGAAGCACGTTAATACCCACCTTTCAAACTATATCGAGGCAACGGATGGCCTGGACCAATCTCAATCTGGGTTCAGGCCAAACCACAGCACCGAATCAGCCCTCCAAGCAGTGACCAATAACATCAGGATGACACTGGATGAAGGGGGGTCTATGATTCTGGTGCTGCTGGATCTATCCGCTGCCTTTGATACGGTGTCTCATGAAGTGCTTCTCGGTCGTCTAAAGGAGGTGGGATTGGGGGGTACAGCGCTGTCCTGGATGGAGAGTTTTCTCTCTGGCCGCTCTCAGGAAGTCAGGCTGGGCTCCCATAAATCCATCTCTAGGGAGCTCACCAGGGGAGTGCCACAGAGCTCATGCCTAAGCCCAACATTATTTAATGTGTACGTGGCCCCCCTGGCCAACTTGGTGAGGTCCTTTGGGTTCACCCCGGTGTCATACGCCGATGACACTCAACTCCTGTTCCCTTTCAAAACCTTTACACCTGCCTTAAAACAATCTTTTGCAGATGGAATGAGGGCAGTATCAGAGTGGATGGCTAAGAACTGCCTCCAATGTAATGTGGGCAAAACTGAAGTGTTGCTGTTTGGGGATGCGGGGAAACTATGGTCTGATGAGTGGTGGCCTTTAGAACTAGGACCTGTTCCTATTCCGAAACAGACCGTGAAAAACTTGGGGGTATTATTCTATCAAGCCCTAACATTTAAAGATCATGTTAACCAAGTTGCCGGTACATGTTTCCGGGCCATTGGACTTCTGAGAAGAGTGTTCCCATACCTCCCAGACACGCACAGAAAGACCCTAGTTCAGGCATTAGTCATAAGCAGATTGGACTACTGCAATGGCCTTCTCCTATCATCCAATGAAGGCCAATTCACCAAACTGCAAGTAGTCCAAAATACGGCGGCGAGGTTAGTTCTAAATGCTCCACCTAGAACTCCCTCCCGACCTCTGCTTATAGAACTACATTGGCTCCCTGTGCGGCAACGCGCTCAGTTTAAAACTCTTTGTTCCATTCACAAATGCCTGATAGGATTGGGGCCAAAATACCTGACTAAAATCTTTCAACCCTATGTCCCCGGGCGATCATTACGCTCAAGTAACCTTCAGCTGCTGCAAGTGCCCAGAATAAAAAAATCTAGACAGGGAGGCCGAGCCCTGGCACACACAGGTCCAGCTCTCTGGAACTCTCTCCCCCAGACATTGAAACAAATCACTAACCATCTGACCTTCCGGAAAACTCTTAAAACCCATCTTTTCACAAATGGTTAATTTTGACCACCCCCACTCAGTCACTCTTGAGCTCGTATCTGCACATTCCATGTTCTTCCACCAGACAAAAGCGCGGAGATACCCCGTCGGGGGTCTATTCAGGCGCGATATAAGACCATAAATAAATAAATACGATAGATTATAAACTGGATGAAGTTTATACGTGGGCAGAGGTTTACGCCCAGAGACGCCCTTTCAAGAAACCACAGGCCTCTTCAGAAGAAAGTGTGGTTACCGAGCAGGACACCCTTCCTAACACGGACACGGGACGGAGTCCGCGCTGGTGACCGTGTTGGACAACCTTCGTTTGCGTGTCGACAGTGGTCGGGCAGCCTTTTTAGTGCTGCTCGACATGTCGGCCGCGTTCGACACGGTCTGCCATCGGACCCTGGTCAGGAGGCTGGAGGAATGCGGGGTCACTGAGGGGGCTAGAGATTGGCTGATTTCCTATCGTGGTGGCAGGCAACAGTTGGTTTCACTTCCGCCATTTAGCTCTGAGCCAAGGAGTATAGGACAGGGGGTTCCTCAGGGCTCGGCCATCAGCCCTATATTGTTCAACCTGTACCTCCGCCCTCTAGTCCAGCTAATTAAATCTTTCGGTGTCTCGGCATTTAATTATGTCGATGACACCCAGCTGGTCTTCTCTCTGGAAGGGAACAATGCGGTCTCGCTGGACACTTTCCATCGCTGCATGGCAGCTACAGCGGACTGGTTGCGAGCTAACTCCCTGCAATTTAATAGCTCGAAGACGGAGGTGCTCCACTGTTCCACCGACCGGATTCCACGGGCACTCCCTGAGAATTTTTGGCCCAGTACCTTCCCTGAACCAGTGCTGGCAGCGGAATCAGCTCGTAACCTGGGGGTAATGTTTGGCCCTAACTTACAACTTGACATACACGTTAATAAAACCACCGCCACGTGTATGATGTTGTTACGCATGCTACGCAAAGTTCTGCCCCTTCTCCCCGCTCAAGCCAGGCCGGAAGTAGTCCGTGGGACCATACTAAGTCGTCTCGACTATTGCAACCGGCTTCTTCTGGAGGCTCCAAAAAATCTGCTGGGGAGGTTACAACGGGTGCAGAACATGGCCGCCAAGCTGGCTCTTTCCCGCCCTAGGTCCAGCTCTTCCACTCTTGCTCTACGAGACCTACACTGGCTCTTGGTAGGCTTGCGGTACAATTTAAAGCTGCATGCTTGGTGTTTAAAGTGGTACACCTTTTGGGCCCCATTCCTTTGCAAAACATGTTCGCGTGGTACTCGGCTCCACGGCTCCTTCGTTCTTCATCGGCTCACCTCCTGGTGGTTCCAAGGTTTCATAGAGTGAGGATGGGTGGTCGCTCCTTTAGCGTGGCAGCGGCCAAACTGTGGTACTCCCTCCCACTTTCTCTGAGGAGCTACAAGGACTATCTTCCGTTTAGGAAAGCATTAAAAACGTACTTATTCCCATAATCGGCCTGAGCGGTTAAAGTGCACGGTTCCTTGATCAAAGCGCCAGGATGCCCTTTGGGTGACAGGTTTCGCGCTCTACAAATATATTAAATAAATAAATAAATAAATAAATAAATAAATAACAGACCGCCAGTATCAACCACAAGCACTACATCAATGACTAGAAATGGAGCATCCACCAGTGAGACCACTAGGGAGCCTTTTTTAGAGGCAGGCCAGAGGAGCAACCATCCTCCACAAGAGGACGAACTAAACAAAACAAACGGGTCAGAAGGGGAAAAGGCTCAACAACAAAAAAAGCCCAAGGCAAAGGGGAGACACCGCTAGGAGAACTGGTGGTAAACATCTCAAGTACGGAACTTACGGACAGTCAACTGAAAGTTCTTAACAAAGGAATGTCTTTCGTACCTACGTACAACACCAAACCACTAGAGACGGAAATAGCTCTATATAAATTCATGAGGAAACTTTGTTTAAGATGGTTCTTTCATCATGTACCCCAAGTGCCGGATACCGATGCATCGGCTAGGGTGTTTAAACCAAAGAGTACTTTTATTCCTCCCACATCACATAAAACTTTGGATTTATTTGAGTTATTGGTCAAGAAAGATCTGGTAGAGACACACAAGAATGTACCCAAGAACATGAACTTAACGAAAAAAGAATTGACAACTCTAAAGGCATTGAGTAACAACCAGGATTTAACATTTCAAGCGGCAGACAAGGGAGGTGCCCTTGTGGTTATGGACACTACTTACTACAACCAAAAAGTCTCATCCCATGTGGACGACACTGACACCTACATTGCTCTGGATACAGACCCTACTGTTACGTTTCAAACCACATTACTTGACATTCTTAAGAAAGCAAAGGACCTTGGATGGATCAATGAAAAGACTCTCAGATATCTAATTACTGAATATCCGAAAAGACCTCATATCTACATGCTACCAAAACTGCACTAAGATGCCCGAGACCCTCCCTTCCGCCCCATTGTGGCAGGATGTGGTTCGCTCCACGAGCCACCAATAGGAAAATTTCTTGATTACTATTTGCAACCACTGGTGCAACAGTGGGTATCATACATACAGGATACGACGGATTGTCTCAATAAGCTTGCTAATTTAGCAATATCCAGCGAGAGCGAAACATGGTTGGCTACATTCGACGTGACCGCACTGTATACGTCAATTCCCCATGGGGAGGGTATAGAAGCAGTGGAGTGGATGTTGTTAAGGAGTGAATATGAAGAGTCACTGAACATCTTTTTACTGGAGATTTTACAATTTTGCCTTTATCATGGTTATTTCTCGTGGCAATCCAAGTTCTATCTTCAAAAGACAGAAACCTCCATGGGTTTTACGGGGGCGCCTGCGTACGCAAATATCTTTATGGCCAAGTTTGAACACTCTCACATTTTGGAAAACTCGAATTGGACGGAACATCTAAAACTGTATGTTCGTTACATAGATGATATACTGATAGTCTGGCAAGGGACTAAGACACAGCTGGAAGAGGCCATTGAAATTCTGAATGGACGTCATCCTAGGATCAAGTTCACTAACCACATTGATCGGAACACCATAAACTTTTTGGATATCACTATAACAAAGCTGGGAGATCAAATCACAACCAAACTATTCAAGAAACCGACCGACAGAAACAATGCCCTGCACTACTCTAGTTTTCACTCCCAAAATTTGAAGAATCATTTGCCATTTTCACAGTTCATCAGAATTAAGAGGATTAGCAGTGATGAAACACAGGCTACTGAGGACATAGAAGAAATGGCGCAACAATACAGCAACAGAGGATACCCAGATAAGGTATTGGCTGAAGCAAAATTGAAAGTTGCATCAAAAACACAAGAAGTTTTACTGAAAAAAGTTCAGAAAACATCGTCAAGGAGAGAAGTATGTGTTTTAAAGCAATCTACGCTTGCGCCTAAGATCAAGAAATGCATATTGAGGAGATGGGAGCTAATCGAGCAGGAAGAAGACTGTAGAACAGTATTCGTTGACACACCGATATTTGCACTGTCAAGATCCAAAAATCTTAAGGAACTGTTGAAACATAAAGAAACGAAGGCAATTCAGGAAAAGGCTAAGGGGATGCGCAAATGTTTCAATTGCGGACACTGTGGAAACGTACTAATGGGAGACACATTTACACATCCGCATACAGGGAAACAGATTAAACTCAGACACACTTCTGATTGTAATACGAGCTGAGTTATATATGCCATTAAGTGTCCGTGCGGCCTTGTATATGTAGGCCGCACTACAAGGAAAATCAAGATCAGGCTCACTGAGCACAAGTCAAACATAAGGTTAGGGAACGAGAAATCAAGTTTGGCGCAACATTGGAGAGAGAGGCAACACACCATCCCCCAACTGAGATATACTGTACTAGAGCAGGTGTTGGTTGAGCCCCATGTGGATCCCAACGTGCGAATAGCCCAAAGAGAGACATTCTGGATGAGGCTTCTTAACACCGTTAAACCGGGTGGGCTGAATGATAAAATTGAATTTGCGTGTTATTTATAAATATATGATGTATAAACTATGATTCATGTTCCTGTGGTCATATGCGAGATGTCAATACAGGATTAAGTTTTGGTTAAGCGCCACCAACGCTTGTGTACACGTGACTTTTTTTATATTTTTTATATTATATTATTATTTTTTTACACATTTTTTTACACATTGTTATTTTATTAACATACACACTTGTTGGTTATCTATTTTAGTTGTCATGAGGACATTTTTGTATTTGCTGCATAGAAAATGAGTAGAGAGACTAGAGTAGTTTGGTGATATAGCCCTCTCGTAAGTTATAGTCCTCTTTCTATCAACACTGTTTGGGTGCTCGTGTTTATTATTAAATGGACGTGGACCATTTTTTGTTCTGAAATACGACAAGAAACATTTATAACATCATAATATTTCTACATCACATGTGTATGAGCATCGTTGAAGCATTACGATATTGAAGGGAGGTTGCGAGTAAGGGGGCGGGGACACCAGTCCGTTGTTGATATCGGGCGTTAGTAAATAACGTCCCGGCATGCCGTGCCGATGCTCGGCGTTTTCACACAAACTCGAACAGACGTCGTAGACAGTGTCCATGAATCGGCTAGGAGATTAAGGTAGTGTATAGGGCGAGTGCCATTACGGTATAGGACTATTATGTTTTTGAACAACAAGGATATGTAAAAACGCATAGAGTAAGGGTTGTTTTTGTCCCTTAGGCAGAGCAGCAGTCAAACAGAAGTTTCGAGTCTTTTGTATTTTCAGCAGGAAGTAAGTAGTTGGTTTGCACAGGGTGATTAGAGGCACATTATATTTAGTATTGGCATATTTACGGTAGTTCCCTTTTGTTGTTTTTTTGTTTTTAGGAACAGTTGTCTACTAGCGGAATTTGAGTAAAGGTGATATAGTACCCGTTTGGAGGGTGCGTTCATCATACATTTTTTCACATATGTCACTTGTCCATGTGACACGGACGTTGGGTGCACTAGACTAAACGTGGTGGCATGTATAGGGCATACCACAGTAGTAATTATCATTCAATTGTTTGGGTAGCTGGCATGCTTGGACAAAGTAAGATAATGCATCTGTATGAGTAAACAGGTTGTGTGTTCACTTATTGTGTAGTGCATGAGCACAAATCGAGGTTTGATGACAATATTTCAGAAATATGTATATAGTATTACTTTTTTCATATACGGTATTATTTTATACAGCACTTCCCCTGACGAAGATGCGTAGGCATCGAAATGCATTGGGAGTCGTCGCAAGTTCTGATGGAATTGCCTATTTGTATTTGCATTAGTTTGGCATTTGTTAGGCATAAGTGAATAATATTTTCAATGAAATCAATTGTTAATATGTTTGCGAAAGAAGGCTGAAAAAACTATGCTTTTTGAAAATCAATATAGTAAACAATCTATGAACTTCAAATTATTGTGATTATTTCTGTTGTTCATCTGAGTAATGATGGTCTAATACAAATCAATGAATGTTTAATGTAACACTTTTACATTAAGACAAATGATATAAATGAGTGGTTAAAAATTTTTTTTTTGCACCTGAGCAAGTTCGAACAGTGCACTCCTGCACTAGACATAGTTGTGTCTGAGTGTGCAGTACACTTTACAGGAGGTCATGATCAGGCAAGGGAGGGCCTGGTAGTCTATTGTCTAGTTGTTTGCCACATACCCCTAGGCTCATAGAGGGCATAAAAGTGGCACCCCTGGTACTCAGATACAAGATCACATTTGTACTAGAGGGAGGCCAAAGAAACACTGCCCTGCAGTGCTGTTCCCTTGGCGCTGAAAAGAGAGACTGCAGCAAAGCCTGGGCTGCATCTGCTGCATCTTGGGCTAATGAAGAGGGAACTGTGCCTGTGATGTCCTGCTCATCACAAAGTTTTCCCTAATCACAGAGATGGTGATTCCAAGAGTCATTTGGATGACTCCCTGTTACAGTCATTGGAGGGCAGTTTAGACACCCAACATGGAAGGTACTGGAAATTAAAGTGTTTTTTCTTTAACCAGTGACCAGTAGAGCAGTTGTTTCGTGCTTAACTGCAACAACACTTCATGGGACATCGGCCCCTGAGGCCAAGGTTGCCTTAGAGGCCAAAGTTGGACCAAGTGATGGCAACAGGAAGACCCTTGACACTGGCTCACCATCCTCAGTTTCTTTGTGAACCTGCACCCTTTGCATCAGTACACTTCCATTGACGTGGTTCACCCATAGGACCAGGAACTGTACTGGAGACTGCTTAAAGTATGAGTTAACTGTTTGAATGGACCTTACTAGCCACTATGACTAACTTCCTGATGGAGATGGTTCCCATAAGAGTGCCTTTGTAGCCGATTTGAAGCTACTTACTTTGACTAACTCTAAACAGCGATCCACTGTAGATTACAAATATAAATTGCATTAATGAAAATCATTGATTTATTGTTTCTTTGAAAATACATAACTCAACAACTTTCCGGTGAATTTTTGTCATTTAGGTGTATATTTAAGAGAAAAATACAACCTACTTTTATCGATTGATGTCAAATTTTTATTCTGTTGCGTTTTCTTCTTATTCAGCTGCTTTGGTACTTCTTCATGTTTTACGCTTGTGCCTTTGCTAAAGTCTGACTGCTCTGTGCCACAACTAACCAGGACGCAGGTAAGTTTTAACAAATGAACCTGACTGGACCTGGTATGTAACTGAGAATTAATTACACAGTGAGGTAACCAAGCTGGCTGCCATTTCTAAAGCATTGTCAGGAACTGATGTCATGACAGTTCCTGTTGATGCTTATTGAAGTTTTGTGTACCAAATTGTTTTCTTTAAAAAAATTTGATGCAGGATTTTCTGCTTGAAAATAGAAAAAAATGCTTCCCTCGCCTTGGGAGTCCTCTCCCGTGGTGAGGGGAGCATTTAACAATTTTCAGTGCCTCTTACTGGTGGTGACATGCAGAGAAAAATGACCTCCAATTATGCCCATCTGAATTAGATTGGCAGAATTACACGTCAACCTCTGATGGCCCTTACTCCACAGGGCCGTCAGAGAGGTTTAACCATGTTGGAGATGGAGTAGTCTCTGGCGTCATTAAACTAAGGTTCACCCGCATCTAAATTCGGCAGGAGGATTGCATTCTTGGCAGTAGGGATACTCCTTCACAATTACGACTGAGTATTCTTATCACCAATAATTACATCAGGCCCAAAGTTTTCATAGGAAAGGCCTTTTTTGTTTCTTTAATAACTTGGTTCCATTTGATGACTCTGCACAAAGTATTTATTTTTGTAAATCATCCACTTTGTCTCCTTCATAGAATACTTCGCTCTGATCCAACAAGAGGGAGCTAAGAAAAGAAGGGGGCAAAAGTGTGATTTCCCATTTTAATTCCTGTAGGAAGAAATGCTTTCCAATACAGAAAAATGGCTGAATGGAATTACACAGTTACAAGATAAAGGGGTTATCCCAAACACGTCACTAGGACCTGGGTAAAGTTCGGTACAAGAAAAAAATTGGCCCAAGTGGACACTAGTTTAAGAAAAGAAGTATAAACATCTTTGCCATCCTTCTCTCACTTACCCTCACATCTGCACATTGATGCACTTACCTTTCCCTCCTTGTCGAGGAACCTCTATATGAGTTTTATTTAACAAACTGTATGTTTGCGAACATGAGACCCCATGTTCCACACAAATAAAATGTGTTTAACAAAAATAATTTTGTTTGAAATTGCTTTAACAGGTGTTGTTGATGTTTATATTTCTTTTCTTAAACTTGTGTCCACTGGGCCCAATTTTTTTCTTATACTGAATGGAATTACACAACATTTGGCAATAAGTTAGAACTTTACTCAGAAGGAGTGCTGTTCATTATTTGGTGTACATCAGTTTAGTAATTGTCAAAAAATGTGCATTTAAAAAGTTGTTCAAGGTGGCCATGAAGGGGTTAATGCTGGCAAAAAGTTAGAGCTATCTTGACCGGCAGTGTCTCTGATTGATCTGATTGGCCCATTCAGTGTGAATGGCCAGATTTTGATTGGCTGACCACAACATGGGGAATATATTGTGGTAGTCATTACAGGCCTTTGGGACTAGGTCCCCGAGTCCTGAAAAAATAATAAATCGTCACGTAAATGGGCAGGGGCAGCACACCCTGACCCCCATGACTATGTTAGGGGGAGGGAAAATAGGAGCACCTCCCATAAGTCAAAACATAAAAGTAATATTTTGGGTCACTGATACCAAAGTATTAGCACTTATTGTTATGTTGCCTAGTGTGGAAATGTCTATGGTACTGCAGTAGCAGTGATTTAATATTTTGGGCGGTTTAATATTTCTTTAATAGTATGTCGCAACGTCAAACACCGAACATCAAGTAACCGTTAAAAAAAAAAAAACTTATAACTAGAAAAAACTATTCCCGAACCTTACAAATACCCCCAACTATGGTACTGCAGTAGCAGTGATTTAATATTTTGGGGGGTTTCATATTTCTTTAATAGTATGTCTCAACGTCAAACACCGAACATCAAGTAACCATTAAAAATAAATAAACTTATAACTAGAAAAAACAATTCCTGAACCTTACAAACACCCCCAACCCAGTACTAAAGCACTCCCTAAAAACCTACAATTACTCCTTAACCTTGAACCAAATCCCACTCTGAACCCCGAAAACCTTTTACCAAAACCCCACACTTCAGTGAACCCAAAAAATCCCATTACCCCCTAAGTAAGAAAAAAAAACTAAAACATAAACCTTAAAACAATACAAAACAAACGTAAAACCCTACAAGTCCCCCTTAAGACTAAACCCTTTCCCACCCTGAACCCTTAACTCCCACAACATCACTGTGTATAGTTAAAGTTAGGTCAGAGTTTCTATAAGATCATTTTTTGTTTTGTGAATACCTTTTGTGCCATTTGATGAATCAGCATGAAACTTTCCCAAAAAAGTTCATCCACCTCAGCTCCACAATGGAAGTTTTGTGCTGATATGTCACATGGGGCTAACATAAAGGGAGGGTTTTAAAACATTGATTTTATTGTACCAATGTCAAATAATGCTTGTATGATACATGTTGTCGAATAAAGCTATTTGAACTGAACTGAACTGATTTCTCATCGGAATTCCCATAGGATTCTCTGATACAGAAAAAAAACAAATGAATGGAATTACACTAGATTTGGAAAAAACTCCGACTTGTACGCAGAAAGTGTGTTTTTGTGATTTGGTGTAAATGTGTTCAGCTTGTTTTTGAGAAATTAGCATTAAACGTGCTTTGAGTGGGTATGAAGGGGTTAAAAAGTTAGGTATATCAGGTCACAGGAGTTCTGATGTACCAAAACTGCAAAGATAGGATCCTCTGATTGGTCAAGGGAGATTTCTTTGGTCAACTATTTTGGAACCATGGGACTGGCCTGTCAGTACCAATAAATCTGATTGACTGGGGGCAACTCTGAAGAAAATGTTGTGGCCACCATTAGAGGACTCAAAACTGGTCCACTCTGTCCTGAAAACATTTTTAAAGCTAGTACAAAGGAGCAGGTTAGAGACCCCCTGACACTTCTTCAGTGTGAGCAGAAGGACCCCATTAGAGGCAACTAAATAGAAAACAATTGTGCAGTTGGTACAACGTTATTACAGCGGGACCTAGCATAGATCTCCTGTGAGGTACTGCCTCAATCCTGCAGTACTGCATCCAAACCCTAATGTGCATGGCTAAAGGCCAAACGTGATGGGGGGGCTAGCATGTTAGACATGGCCAAAGGCCACCATGTGCATCAGGGGAGTTGGCTGAATATGACCAAAAAAACCACAAATTCACTGAAAAGTGCTATAGTTGGGTATGGTAATAAGATCTTATGTTATGTTTTATCAAATACAGAAATTCACTGAAAAACACCAAAGGTTAAAGTAACGTAATAGTTAGGTATGATGATAATAAGAGCTTAGTTTACAATGTAGACCCTAGAAAAACAAACAAAAAGACAAAGTTTAAAGTGCTGTTATAGTTATGTGTTAAATAAAATAAAAACTAAAAATGTAAAGACAAAAAAACACTGAAATTCACCAGTTATAATTTACTAAACTAACTATAAAGTGTGCAGCGGTGGCCCCTCCATTAGAGCTGAGGAGCGCCGTCCCCCTGACACCACCCTCAAATAAAACGATAATAAAACGTGTTTTAAACCTATTTTATTATCGTTTTATTTTAAGCCCCTTGGGCCCTCCCCCAGCACTCTGAAGAGTTGTGAGGGCATGTCCAGGCAGATGACACTGTGGAGGGGGAATGGAAGTGCACTCCCTTCACTGCACATGACAGTTTGGCCAGCCATCTCAGGGTGGCCAAACTGTCATGTGCAATGAAGCTCTCTCCAGCCCCAGCTACGTTGCTGGGGTTGGAGAGAGGAGGCACAGGATCTCAATCAGCCTGGGAGCGCAAAGTCCCAGCACTCAGGCCAATCCTGACGCTGCTTTCATGCAACTTCAGGATTGGCCCCACTGCATTCTGGGAGCCTGTGCCCAGAGGAAACCTGGAGGAGTGCGATGCAGTGGGCGGCGACAATAATCAGGTAAAGTTTTTTTTATTATTATAATTTTGACTACCCACAACCTCCCCCTCCCCAGCTCTGGCCCGCCCCGCCACTTTGGCAGGGGGCAGGCTGCTGCTGAAAGTGTGCCTCCACCAGGCTCTGTTTATGTCCTCACATATCACAGCACTCATCAAATGGTAAATGACATAATTGATGCCATTCAAAAACACCGTCTGCCAGGCCCCATGGATAATCTCAGTAGTCTAGTAAAATACACTGCATGCATTCCTAAGATGGGCCAATGGTATACAACCTTAGAGCCATCCATACAACAGCAATGTGAGATAAACCACATCTAATTGGTACACCCTATATCTTACAATTTTCAACAATCAAACATGCCTCAAAAGCTCCAGTAAAGTTCTGTAAATAAATATCCCCACCTTATAAATGCCCTTGGTATATAGTACTTGTCTCTAGCACTGCATAAAAAATATTTTACATTGGTACATGCCCAGAGATCCACTGGTGGACATTCTACTGTCAACAGTTGCTTTGACCTTTCTCACAGATTTTTGGGGGACAGGCTTTCTCCAAAATCAGCTTCCAAACATATCTATGTTTAAAATGGAGTAACACTTGCACCCCAAACTGTACTGATTTGTAAATGATGCACAATATAAATTTTAAAATGCACAATCACACTTGCCTCAAAGACGTACCCTACATCCATGATATAGACCCACATTTATATGCTCAGTAACTCTATGATTTATACGAAAATTATGTTTTCAGTGATTTCATTGGTGATGTCATCGATGATGTCATTTAACATGTTATGAGTGATGTAATGTGCAAAGCCATAAGCAGTGCATGGCTGGCTGTGGCGCACAGTATAGTTAGCTCTATAACTGGAAGACAGTAATCCAGCCAGTGAGAGGGCCAAGAAGGGGACTCCATCCCCTATTCAACACTTTGGCCAGAGCATCACCGCCAACACCAACATGGGTGACGCAACAGTGCCAGGAGGTGCATATCTCAGCCCCGCGTCCCCCGCAGCATGGGAGACCGTAATCCATCTGGTGAGAGGGACGAGAAGGGGACTTCATCCCCCATCGAACATTGTGGCCAAAACACTGCCGCCAATGCGGGTGAAGCAAAAGCAGAGGCGCATATCTCAGCCCCGTGTCTCCTGCCACATGGGAGACTGTAATCCAGATGGTGAGAGGGACAAGAAGGAGACTCCATCCCTCATCAAACATTGCGGCCAGGGCACCGCCGCTAACGCCAGCGCGGGTAAAACAACGTCAGGAGGCGCATATCTCAGCACAGGGTAACCCGCAGCGTGGGAGATCATAATCCAGCCAGTGAGAGGGACGGGAAGGGGATTCCATCCCCCATCGAACATTGCGGCCAGAGCACCAACGCCAACACAGGTGATGCAACAGCACCAGGAGGTGCATATCTCAGCCCTGGGTCTCCCGCAGCGAGGGACGCACAGGGGCGTGCCCGGGCCACACCTGAGCAAAGCCGGGCCAAGGGCGGGCCCGTCTACACCCGTCAGAGCCAGGAAGAGGCTGGGCTGGGACGACCCTCTAACCCCTGTGCCCGAGGATTTATTATTGAAAGGGACTCCCTTGTGCGCCGTTCTGCATAGCCCTTCATTGTATGCCTGGTGAAAGACAATGGGTAAGAGAAAGCAAACTATGCCTGTGTCAGGTGGATGAGCTGCCGCAACGACTCTTGGTCAATTTTTTCCCAGGGCGGCAAATGTCTTGTTGAATGAAATCGCCTTGACTGAAAGGAGACTTTCATTGGAATTAATTAATCTTCCACAGAGCCCAGTATCCCTCAGTGGCACCTTGTAAACATATGCGCAAAGCGAGATTGCACCGTTTCTGGCAGCAGCTACCGATTCATCAGAGGGAGCGGAGGGCAACCAAGTGGATGGTACTTTTATGCTGGAACCCCCAGTTAAAAAGAAATGAGGTGGGGGAAAAAAGCCCAACAGGCTCCAAAAAAAGCCAGCGGAACCAGTCGTCCTTGATCTAGACAACTGGAAGACATGCTAAAGACCCAACTAGCCACCATTATCTTAAAGTTGGAAAAGATGGAAGCTTTGCTTTGTCAGTCTGATGAGCTTCACTCCTGCCTTATAACTAGTAACCATGGGACAGAGCTTGTGGGGATCAAGGAAGGGCCGGGGCAAACTCAGCAGGGTAGATTTGGACCTGCAGTTCCCTCAACCAGTAATGGTCTGCAAGTCAGCATTGGCTTGCAATTAGTACACAGGGGGAGTTTACAGCCAGACACAGGGCATAATAAACAAGCCTTAGGTAGTATGAGACAACAAGGGTGTCTGAGATCCCCCAAAAATAACAGGGAGATGGTATAGGTGTAGCCTTGCAAAGATCACTAGCGGCTGACCTAACAGAACCCCAGGTAAACTAGGGGACTGATTTACAGGGTTTAAAATCCTCTAACCTCCCTCTACAGTTGGAAGAAAGAACCGATGTTTAAAATCTACCCCCGAGTCAGTTTCTTTAGTGGCTGTTTTGGCTGGTGTGCCACCAGTCAAGCGGAGCTCCAAGGAGACAACAACAGATCTGGTACACAAGGTGACCCGCTGGTTGGGCAGATCATTGGTAAATGGGTGTCTTATAGCCCCCCCCATGTCATCATGCCCAGAAAAGGGGGATGGGTAGGGCAAGCCACGAAAAATGACAGGTGGGGTGATTGTATCGTGGTTAATTTGACACACCAGTAGCACACAAGGACCATGATTTGCAGTCAGCTCAAGCAAAAATCAAATACAGGAATTCAGGTCCTCCCACTCCCCTTTTTTTATCATGACGGGCCCAATAACAAAGATTCCAGGGTAATGCTTCTAGGTTTTCTCAGGGAAAGTTGTTAAAAATAAAAAATAAAAACTGGTGAATTTCAGGATTTATTTAGTTGTGGAGGGCGGGACAGGCTGGGGAAGCAAGCTGACAATTAAAAGTAGGCGTGAGTGACTGGGGCTGTAAGCTGATGGCGGAGTGCTGAGACAGGGCAGCAAGGTTACAACAGAGGGCTGTTGTTGGTGGTTTTTGTCTTCTTTCTCTGCTTTATATTTTCCATGCATCTGAGTATCCCTGACCACTGCCATGAGGGTGGTCACCTGTGCGGTTGGGTCTCCATGACTAAACAATTACTTTCCAGTGTAAAACTCATGAGCCGTAGCAGACTAGTGAATTTGAAGATGGTGAGAAAACATATTCAGCTGATCGAAATTTGTACAAAATGTGATTACGATTATGAGGATTGCAAGGCATGGCTTGCAATTTAAAATGGCAGAAATACACAAAAGTGTTAACCCTTTGAAGCCTGCTCCTGGACTTTTTATATGCTCATATCGCAAAAATCACCGAATAGATTTACACAAAACCAAAGTAAGTTTGCTATCTGAGTAAAGTTCTATTTTCATGACAAATGTGGCGTAAATCTGTTCAGCCTTTAGGGCTGTAGATGTGAGCACAATTTTGTTATGGAAGCTAAAATGGGAAATCACTTGTTTCTGCATGCCCTTTAACTTTTTTTTCCCATGGGCATGATAGAGCGCCATGTTATTCCGAAAATTGTAGGGGTGCATTATAATCACCAGTAGTCAGCACCCGCATATTTAGAGCACTATGTTAATGTGTGACTTTTGAGATGTAGTACTAGGCTGGGATCAGTGCAATGTGTAGATGTATGCACATATTATTTGGAGACTAATGTAGTGCTTTAACTGAGAATATGCCTTAAGTAAACATGCATACCAGTCTGAAGTTAGATGCCAGCTTTTTATTTTGTTTCTTCTTTAGTAAATTTGCTTTATTTATTGCAGTGGCATTACTGGTTCTAGACCTGCTTCAAAACCTTCTTGAATTTGACAAAAGCCATAGTAAGACAGAAAGAGGACCTAATTTATTTAAAAAAAAAAAAGAAAATAGGATTGGAGATGTGTTTGTTATTTGTAAAGAATATAAATTATTTCTGGCCACACAAACTCTAACAGGAATTGTAAGCAGATGGCAGATTTCCGAGTATATGTAAAAAACAAGCATGTATGGAAATGACCAGGCTAGATGTTCACAACATTCTTTGTATGCAATTACTATCTGTATTTCTTGGTATTCTTGGTAGCAACTGGAAGATCCGAGAAGGCCCCATTACAAACTTCAATATGACTCATCTAGAGAAAGGTGGCAAAAATGTTCGATCCTGCTTAAATAAATATCAGAACATTCCCCAAACTTGCCAGTTGAATATGTTCAATAAGGGGCTTTAATTATTTTTTTATTTCTCATAAATTTTTGTTTCATAGCAACAAAACATTTCTGTGAGAAATACTGAATGACAACAACGTCACAGTACATAAGACATTAGCGGTTTTAACTGGATTCATAGAGCAGGTTAGTGTTAGAAAGAAAAAGGTTGATGCTCAATAAGATGACAAACAATGATCATACTTACATTCATATGCTGAATTTAAGTGTGTCTGGGAAGACTGTAAACGGCTCTTGAAGCAAAATGCAGCACCTTGTCTTGTGGGATAAAACTATTATGGGGGAACCCTATTAGAGGACCAGCATAACAGTCCAGTTTGTTAAAGACTAGTAAAGATATTATGAAGGAACCCTATTAGAGGACCAGCATATCAGTCCAGTTTGTAAAAGACTAGTAAAGATATTCGTTTTTTGGCTGTGTTGCATTACTGTTTCGTATGAATTGTCTATGTGGTCAGTGGTTGCCATTCTACTGCTGTTTCTTGTGTTATTTATTAACGGTTTCCAGGCTTATTGAGGGGTTGAAATGCATCCAAGAGTTCCTGGCTGAAGGTATAGTAGTGAGGATATCAGGGTGAAAGGACAGTTGGAGAGAGGGAGTCAGTGTATTGTTACTCATCAAATATTGAGCAAATCACAACAGCTGAGGGGGATAACTCTCTAGCCTTCAGTGACAGCCCAATTCTCTCTCCATCTCGGTCTATTGTGCTCTCTCACTCTATCATCCATTCTCTTTCTTTGTCACTCTCTCATTCACCCTCTCTGTTTCTACCTCTTTGTTTTTTCTGCTGTAGCTCTTTCTCTTTCATCCTTCCTCTCTCTCCTTTCCTCTCTCTGGGCCTGATTTAGATATTGGCGGGACAGAGTGGCCGTTTTTTGGTGGTCTTCCCGCCCACCAACCTGGTGGTCCACCCACCCTATTTAGATGGTGGCTGATAATGTGAGAAAAGACCGCAGCTGTCCCACCGGCTCTGCCAGGACTTCGCTGCCCGCGTCTACGGCGAGATGGGCTGAAGCAGACAGTGGCGGTATTCCAGCCAGGATTCCTTCCCTCCAGATTTGGATGTGTCCTGTTTCGAATGGAATTCTCGTGGGAATCCCTCTACTTTGGAAAGGCAGAATGGTAAGAAAAGGGGTGTAAAGTCATCTTTTCTCGGGGTACAGCCTGCAATTCCCCCCTCATCTGCTTGGACCTTCACCACGAAAGACCGGCACCCCATTTTGACGGACCTGAAGGTAGGTGTTTGTGGTGTGTGGGTGTATATATGTGGTTTACATTTTTTTTTTAATCCCACTTAACTGTCTCCCAGCCACCATGGTAGACCCCCGTCAGTACTCCGCTGACAGAATACCACAAGCCCAACGGGAACATCCAAATCTGCCCGGCGGTACCCCGCTGTCCAGATGGCTGGTGGTTCGCCAGCATAGAAGACCACCGCAGCAGCGGTCTTCTGTGTATCGCATATGCCTCTAAGTACAACGGCGGAAGGCAGTCAGCTCAACAGTGCACTTAGACCCACCACCGCCGCAAGACAGCGGTAATACCGCGAATATATAAATCAGGCCCTCTGTCTGTCTCCCCCTCCTCCTTTCTGTCTCTACGTCACTCTCTTTCTCTTTGCCATGCATTCATTAAAGGCATATGATGTGGTATTAGTGTGATATCTATTTCATGACGACCATGAGAGTGTTTACCGTCCAGTTAGTTAACAACTTTAAGGCAATGCTAGGTCTTAGACATATAATTTATTTTCTGTAAATTAAGTATGTGTTAAACAGACATGCTCTTCCACAAGGGATATTGCTAATATTCGTTCAGCAACAAATCTCGGACTCCGTTTTGAAGCTTGGTAACTTCTTGGGACCTATCTTACCTGGTATCAAAGTTTAAGGGTTTGAAGAAAGTGGTGTATTATATGGTGTGGTTGTGTGACCTCAAAGTGTAATGCACATACAATACCAATTTGGGTCCCATCAGACTTGTTTGTTAAATCTTAACTCAACCATGGGTAGCTGTGGCTTTAAGCAGCCATGCTTAAGCAAAGGAACAAGTGTACAGCATTTAGAAGTACCAAAACAATGTAATATGAAGGTCACACAACACAAAACCAATCAGACAACAATTTTTAAAAATAGATCTCATTTTCATGAATTTTTAGATACCAAAATGAGCTAAATTGACCAGAGCCTTTCGTTCATATAGATTTTTAAGTAAATTGTAAATCACTGCTTTGCCTGAAAAATCCCAACAAGCATTGATAAGCAGAAAGTTTTGACACTTTGCAAAACGTTTATAAAGTTGTATTTGGCTATTCTGGCCTGCTTTGGACAATGAACTGCGGCAGGCTGGAGGTCAATGGGGCCAGCAAGGAGTAAGAGGACAGTTATCTTGTCGCCAAAGCAGTCTCAAGCCCAGTTCCAGGCTTTATGGGCAAACCTCCATAGACTTCAATGGAGTGATCCTCATGCAAGGGATACAGGATGCTAAAGATTCTGAGTTCAGTCAACAGGGGCTTCCTGGGACTATTCCTTGATGTACAGGCAAGGTGGGGTGACTTTGGCCACAAGGGTTTGATACCCATCAATGTCCTCTTGTGCCTGGCAAAAGTCCAGTTGCCACTGGACTACTGGTCTCCGGTCACAGCAAAACCAGCGGTTCCCTTTAAAGAAAGGCTAGTGTCCATCTTGGGTGACCAAACTGCACTCTGATGGCTCTTCCTAGCCTAGCAAACTTATTTGCAACTTTTGAACATTACGACTTGGTCTCACTTGGTGCACGTCAACAGTTAGTGGTGATCAAGCGATTGTGTCTACTTACTAGCTAAGATGGGCCTCCTCAGCTTTTGTGGCCATGGTGCTATAACAGGAAGTTAGCCACCTGGCTGTTGGAGTTCCCCTCTTCTGTCTGGGGCTCAGGAGAGACATTTATGTGAGCCAGGTACCCCAGTTACAGTCCTCACTTTGCTAGCCCAATGATCAGCAGGTGCAGTCCAATAGTAGGTGTGATCAAATAGTTGGTGCAGCCCCTCTTGCCATGTTTAGGGACCAGCAGGGCAGTCCTCTCTCCAGTACAGATGTATTCTGAGTTCTGGGTGCCAGAGGTGCCATATTTATGCCCAGAAAGTGTCCTTGTGGGATGCAGAAGTTACTAGTCAATTGGCTACTAGGACTTATTGTGCCTGATGATTACTTCCTGCAATGTGTGACATCTACCTATTCTAGAGTACACTGTTCTGTCCATTCCCAAGATGTTTGAACCCCCCTCTCGGTGTGTGGAGCTTGATAGCCCACCCTAGAGGTCCGGCTAACTGAGGGGCAATGGCTCACTGATAAACCGGTTTGGCAACTGGTCTCCAATGCCAACCTGTCCAATATTTGCCCTTCAAAGGCGTCTTACCTTTTGAAGCTCGCCTTTTGAAGTCACACCCTGTGTAGCTTCCTTCCAGGCAGAGGCAACTCCTCTTCCTACCGCAGGCCTCCATTGTTCACACTCCTGGGAGTCATTCACACTTCTCCTCAGGAGGGCAGAACGCTGTCTTGTGGCCTTTATCTGTAAATGGTCACTAGAACACTTTGGCAACAGAGTGGCAACTTGCTAAAAGTTGAATTTTTTCAAAAGTTACATTCAATTTGATTTGGGCATCGAGTCAGGTTTAATATAATGATTATTTTGATAGCTTGAAGTACTAACTGTAGTAATCCCATTCATAAGCTAGCACATCAGAGTTGCCAGCATGCAACCCTTTGCCCTCCAATGGGCCTACTAGCTTTTCCACAGTAAAAACAACACGTTTGTTTTTTTACTATTAGAAAATACAAAAATACATGTCCTACTTTTTAATACATAGCACATTTTCTGACTTGATACGCCTCCTGAAGGGGTAACATATATATTAAAAATAGAGGCTTAGGGCCAGATGTATCAAAGGGTTTTACCCATTCTGTGTCTATGGGAAAATGTGTTCATACATATGGCCCTTGGTTTTTTGCCAATAGTTTAAATTGCAAAGTCAGTTTAAAACTGTTCTGCCAGTTTGCAGTGGCATGCTGGGAGACATGTTTTCACATTGTCAAATCCAGATTGGCACGATAAGTGCTGCAGACCTGGTGGGTTACTTTAACTTGCAGGCCCTAAGTACCCCTGGTACCATACACTAGCGATTTATAAGTAAAGTAATACCGATTGGGTATAAGCTAATAAAACATATGCTTTTAAGGGTCATAGCACTGGCACTGAGGTTTGGTTAGCAGGCCTCAGTGCACTTTCTGATTTAAAAAAAAAACACCAGCATTAGTACAAAACATTTGGGAGTGATCATACAAAAAGAGGCATTTCCATACAAAGGGTTTTTGAGCCATGGCAGTGATCAGCCTTACCTTCTACATCTGGATTCTTCAGCAATATCATGAGCCCATATCTGAGGGTTGTGCTGACTGTTTCAGTTCCCGCAGCAAAAATGTCCAGTGTGGTAGCTACTAAGTTCTTCATTGTAAATTCACTGGTCGGGTTCTCACTTTCCTGCAGAGAAAGTAAAATTTAAAATGAATGCAAATATTGTATGATGATATTTTGTGTTTACTGTATGATATTTTGCAGTGTTTTGCAGGATAAAACACAGATTAATGGGCATGTAACATAGACTGAATGTATGGATTTTAATTACCATTAAACATACCTGGAAAATGTTTTTCATTTGAGGCCGAGGCAAAACAAACTTTCATATTTGGAACACTGAGGAGGCACATGGTTTGACTTCAAGGATTGCAGATACATGCTCCTTTCTAGGTCTAGGTCGCTTCTAAGGTTTCTGAAACAGTGTGCCAAAAGAAACACTGCTCAATTAGTTGGTTGGTTAATTAGTTGGTTGGTTCTGGATAATGATGCTGTTTCTGACTTTTATGGAATTGAGAGGAATTTCAAGAATTTCAAGAGAACACCTATGAATTCTCATGACATTCACTGATTCCCAGGAGCACTCTCATACATTACCTTTTGCAAAAAATGTTTTGATTATCATTTGTACGTCAAACAACCCTAATTTCGAAGGGTGATCCACAAAACATAATGTAACACAACGTGTACATGTATAAGCGCACATTCCCCCTTGAGTCTGGTGCAGTGTTTACTGGGCTTAAAACTATGGATGGAAATGTTTTAAAAAATGAACCTACCACTCTCTTGTTCCCCGGATGGAGCTTGCTGTGTGCTAAGAGGTGTTAGATATAAATGGTCTCAACAGTCATCCAATGAGGACCAGTGACTGGACAACTTAACTACAAATTTGATATCAAGCTTATGTAGATTACTCTCAAGACAATACTTACTATAAAGGTATAGGATTATGACTGCAAGCCCAAATCTCCTGAAGCAATGTAGGCGAGCCAAAATCATACACACCAAGAGTTCAGCTAAAGCTTTACAGAATAATAACATTATAATTTGGTGCTCTGAGATCTCTCTAATATGATCTCTTCTAGTCATTAGTAACCAAAATTGGAAATGCACATTCACCTTTGTAAGGCTAAATCATGACAACTGAGTCAAATTAGTAAATTTAGTTTATCAAAATGTAGAAAGATAAGTGCATCAATAGATTGCATTAGGTAATAAAACAGATTAATAAAGGTCAAATAAGTACCAATAACTCAGGGGTTCATAAAGGGACATCAATTTGCCAGTTTGAGTAGTCCCCGAAGGAAGAGACCACTAAGAGCATATAGCATATGCGTCAGTTTGGGAAAGTAGCCAGATAAGTCTGCATCAGGCACGTTAATGTGCCAGATAAGTTCTGCAAATCTCCGTTAGCAGTTCTTAATCAGCATACATGCAGAACAGCAGTTGTCTGTCACCATTAAGCTGCATATACTCACATCTCTGTAATAATGCTTAATGTCTTAAATATGTTAAATCAGATGATATTGGATTCTTGACTTTTTCCAGGGGTGGCACCTCCTGGAACACCTCATCTGGTCAGACTACTCAGTCCATTGTTCAGTTCGGATGGAGTGTGTGTCAGGCGACATAACGAAAACACAAAATACAGAGAAATAGGTGGGACAATTATGCAGTCCATAAGCCATCAAGTATGTGAAACATTAGAAAAATTCTCTTTTAGCTAAAGCATAAGAGAGTTCAAGAGCACAGTTTCCCAGGCAGATGTCTTGAAATGGTAACAAAAATGTAGCAAATCTTTTGTACATTACGTGAGATCTCAGTAAGAAAAACACTGCTGCACATGATTTGTTATTCTGGGGAATTCTTTTACGTACAGTGAGCTTAGCAAGGCATAAACTTCATGAATGCATTCAGGTCCATATTAATTTAGGCTAGTATATAGAATTATAAGCATACATTTAAGAGAACATAAAGATGTCATGTTTTTAGCATAACTTCTGATGCGCTTAGGATGATTTAGTATGATTACAAATATTACGTGTCAGTATAGGGTACTTGTACATTTTGTAAGTACCAACATGTAAACAGATTTCAGATTATACATTTAAGATTTTGTTTCAAACAAATAAGATTGATATATGTGTTAAGTACATTCTCTTTGAGTTTCATAGAAGTATCATCAAATAGAAATGTGTAGCACCTACTTTTCTTTTGTCATTTTCGGTGCACACTGTTGCACATTCAAAGAAATAGACTTTAGTCAAATTCACTATCATAATAAGGATTAATCATAAAATTTGACGAATCTCATTAGTTATTCTTCATTATAAATGATATTTAAAATAGATTAGAGGTAAACTTTATAATGTGAGTGTTTACCATTTGCACATTTTTCTAACACAAGTTAATGAAATTTGGGGGCATATTAACAAGGAACAGGGAAAATTAACACTAAGCGCGCTTAGCGGTAATTTTGTTAACGCCCGCTATCGCTGGATAATATTGCCTGGTTATCACGTTATTACCAACGCTAAACGCCTAGGCGATAAAAAATCCAGCGATAGTGGCATTTTGGGAGGTTATCGCTGGTAATGCAGCTATAAAACTACAAGGATAGGGATATCCTTGTTGATAGCCCATGGTGGATTTAGCCATGTAATCCACCTCCCATTGGATTACATGGCTAAGTCTGAAAATTAGCAGACGTAAAAAAGCAGCATTAACTGTGTTTAGCGCTGCTTTTTTTGTCTCTAACAGGGTTAGCATGAAGCTTGATAATAAGAGAAATGTCGCTTAGCGACATTTCTCCTATTATTTTGCTCTGGAACGCCCACTTTGCATCTCATTAGAGATGCATAGGGAAGCGTAGTGAAAAAGGGTGCTAACATGCGATTTTGCATGTTAGCACCCTGTTGTTGATAGGGCAATATTTTTATCTCCGCTTCTTTGGCTTTGAAAGCCAAAAAAGTGGAGATAAAGCCCTTGTTAATATGCCCCATAGTTATTTTCTTTAACACTATCTGGCACATGCATCAACAATAGATATATGTGATAGGGCTATGCCTTTGGCACTCCTTTTATCCTGAGTTTGCTATGTACTCAAATCTTTCTACTGTGTGATCCTTCTATGGCGTGCTGCTCGGTAATCAAGGGCTGCCAGTCCCTTAGTGCATGAATTATTTGAGAGGATGGTACGTGATAACACTATCACGACCCTACCTTGCGCACTGCTGTGTTACGTATTTCCTCCTTTTCTTTATGTTTATCAAAAAAATTTTGTCAGTTATTCCATAGTTTCTAGGGTTACTTCATTTTTGCATTTATTTTGAAACAATATTCATCATTTGTGAATCATACTTTTTCACATACTATTTGATTTCATTCTGACATTTATATACATTTTACAGTACATGAGTTGTATTCAAACATCATACAAACATTATGTACATTAATCATGGTTTCGACGATTGACGATTTGATTGGCCCGATGCCTTTCGGGACCCTGTCCCTTCCTCAGGGGCCTCTGTAAAAAATCATATGTTACCATTAATCTAACATTTCAATTATCAGCAATGTATACTTTTTTATATGCACATGCCACTACTTGATTTTGAGGTCACCATGCTCGTATCTAACAATTTTTAACTTATTGTGTTCATTTGGATGAATTGCATTGGAATCAATGATTGCAGAAAAGCTATGAACAAAGGTTTTGACTTTTCTCAAATATGATTGACAATTGACTAATAAAAACACTATGTTATGAGTATTATCCTACAAAGAATTATCCTTAGATGTACTGTGAATACAGTTAATTGCACCTCATCATAGACCGGGCTCATGCTTTTATCAAAGGTAATCAAAAGCCAAAATGAACCTATAGGAAAACAATATTCCATAAAAACTCACTAGTTTGGATGAACTACGGAAATATGATCCTCTATGTGAGGGAGTCTTCATCAAAATTCACTCTCTGTGCGAAAAGTTAGAGCAAAATAATTAAAATAATTAAAAAAAAACTGCTAGTGTGCCTAAAGAGCACTTTACTACTTACACTCAAAAAAACTATGTGAGTACCTGTTATTCGTAGTTAGAAACGGTATATCTGTAAAAAACGGAAAATTAGGGGAATGTAATGAAAAACCGCCAGGGTGCCTAGAAAGCATTATGCCAGATAAACTAAGATGAATCAAAAAATGTTTACCTGCTTTTCGTGCTGTGAAAACGGCGTTTCTGTGAAGAGACGGGAAAACCCGTGTTATGGTAATATGTTTAGAATTTTGCGGAGTACATGAATTTACCAGTGTCTTCAGAGATTAGGGCTTACCGAAAATTCTGAATTCTCGAGCGGTAATCCTTCACGTTGTTCAAATCTTTCTACAAGTTACCGAAGATGAAGTGGCAGCTCGCAGTTATCGCGAGTGTTAATGTATACAGAAATCTCATCGGTAGGAAAGATAGAACATGGTAATAAAAAACAGGACTGATTCCTATTTAGAGAATGCGGATAGAAAATAAAACATAATAGTTATTAACATATGGACATGTAAATATATGGGAAACCGACGGTGTGGAGCATGAAACGTAAACTAAAAAACCAAACTATATCCTGTGAGGGAAATGAGAATAGCCGTGTTCAAATTCCGGCTGAAGAATAGATATAAAGACTGAAGCATAAACATAGAAGTTAAACTAAATCCTATTCGGACGTTACATTGGTCGTGTTGGAGACACGGCTGAGTGGTTAGAAAATATATAGTTACACTCGTTTAACAAGAAAAAAATGAAATAAAAAGAGAAACATAGTTGGTATAGATAATTGAAAATGTGCATTATTTACATTGTAATTGCAGAGACCTATTATTGAATATCATTGTAAGAAAACATAAGGAATCTTTCACTGTTGCAGTTATACATACATATTTAGCAGTGCCAAATTATTTTACAGAAAACATGCAAGGTCCAATTTATCATTTAACCCCAAAGGTTCCATCGTTTGGAATTTCTTAATCAACATAACTTCTCTTTGAGATAACTGTTTACGACTGTCTATTCCTTCTCTTGGTTCTATCTTTTCCACTGCCATAAATCGTACTTGCAAAATATTGTGTTTGTTGGTAATCCAGTGAGCTGCCAAGTTTGATTTCATGTTTTTGTTGCGTATCATGCTTTTGTGCTCGCCTATTCTGATTTTGAGTTTTCTTTCTGTTTTGCCGATATACATTATTCCGCATGGGCATTTTATGCAATATAATACAAAGTTGGAATTACAGTCTGCTGTAAATTTCAAGTTTATTTTTTCTCCTGTTCTTGGGTGGGTCACAAAGTTTTGTTGCATCACATTGTTGCAATGTACACAATTATTGCATTTACGCATCCCTTTATGATGAGCATCGCCTGATTTTGTGGAAAGTTTTAATTCTTCTTGAAGGTTGCGACTTCTTGTGTACGCAAAGATTGGTTTAGGTTGAAATATATTGTGAAAATCTTCATCATTTTGTAGTAAATCCCATCTCTTTGTAATTATTTTCCTGATATTAATTGCTCTAGTGGAGAATTTTGATACAAATACACTGCGGTTAGTCGTGGATGGTTTGTTTTTACTGATAAGTAGACTTTCTCTGTTGATTGAGTTAACTCGAGTCACTGCTTTTTCTATACATTTTGAGGGATAGCCTCGTTCTTTAAATCTCTTTTTCAATCTCTGTAGATCCTCTTCATGGGCTGCTGTTATGGAACAGATCCTTTTGCTTCTTAGCATTTGAGAAAAAGGTAGATTTTCTTTAAGTTTAGGAGAATGAAAGCTTTGATAAAGTAGAGTGTTATTTCTGTCTGTAGGTTTTATATATGTTTTAGTGGATAACTCCGTGATGTTCTTAGTTATTTTGACATCAAGAAACGCTATTTCTGTGGTGCTGATTGCATGTGTAAATCTAATTCTAGGATTTCTCTCATTGAGTTCTTTGATGTTTTGTTCTAAAGCTGATTGAGAATCATTCTAGATGAGGAAGATGTCATCAATGAACCTCTTATATAGAATTAGATGTTCTGACCATTGTCTTTGAGACAGAATGTGTAGTTCCTCAAATTGTGCCATAAAGATATTGGCGTAAGTTGGTGCTCCTCCAAATCCCATGCTTGTTCCACTTATTTGTAGATAGAAGTCGTCCTTAAATCTAAAGTAGCTGTGTTGAAGACAGAATGTTAAAAGTTCTAATATAAAGATTTTATTGGCTCCCACGTCTTCCATTTGTAATAGGGCCCATTCTGTTGCTTCAATTCCTTCTTTTAAGGGGATTGACGTGTACAAAGCGGTCACGTCAATAGTACACATTATCCATTGATGGCTGTTGGAGAGATCCAAATTATTCAATTGATTGAGGAAGTCTGTGGTATCTTTGATGTTCGTGTTCCACTTTAACACAAATCTTTGTAGAAAAAAGTCAATGTAGGTTCCCAATGGTTCGAAAAGAGACTCTACTCCTGACACTATCGGTCTGAAAGGTGGATTGTTCAAATTTTTGTGCACTTTTGGGAGCATGTACATATGCGGTCTTCTGGGATTTTGTTTAATCAAAAACTGTGCTGTTTTTTCAGATATCCAGTCCATTTCCTTTGCTTTTTGTAGGATTTTTTCCAAAGTTGCACCAATCTCTTGTGTGGGGTCTTGGTCCAAATGCAAATATGTAGTTTCATCAGCTAGATGTTCTCTAACCTTGTTGTTGTAATATTCTGTGTCCATTACTATCAGTGCTCCACCTTTGTCAGCTCGTTGAAATGTAAGTTCTTCATTCTCGGATAGTTTTTGCAATATACGTTTTTCTTTCTTTGAAAAATTGGTACTTTTCTTGGTTTGAAAATCTAGTTTGTGTAGGTCAAGTAGAACTAACTTTTCGAATAAATCAATAGTTTTGTGTGAAACGGGGGCTACATACTTGCTTTTGGGTTTGAATTCCACGTACTTCTCAATTTCTGGCTGTTCATTGTCTGTCACGATGTTTGAAAAAAAGTGTCTCAATCGGATATTTCTCATGAATTTATACAGTGCAATTTCTGTTTCCGCTAAATTGGTTTGATATGTAGGGACGAATGATGTTCCTTTATTTAAAACTTTCATTTGTTCATTTGTGAGTTGTGTGGATGAAATATTGATCACTATGTTCTCCCGCTCCTCAAGTTTGGTTTGGTGATTTCTTTTGTTTTTACTTCTCCTGGTTTTGATTGATTTCCACTTGGTTTGGTGGTCGGATCGGGTGGTTTTGTTGGTTGTTGACCTTGTACTAAAAAAACCTCAGAGGTGGTTGCTTGAGAGGTGGTTGATGTAGTCGCTGTGTCACCAGTTATATCCGTTGTTTCTTTTCTTTGAATTGGTGCTCTGGTGGTTGAAATGTCTCCGTCTGAGACTACGCTTTCATCTGATGAAGTGAATTGTTTTTTTGGTGCTGGGCGACGTTGACATACATTTCTGCCCATGTATACACTTCATTAAGACGATAATCAATTGTATCACGTTTACATTTTCTCAATTTTCTTTCTTGTAAATCTTTTTCATAGCTTTCTAGTCTTTTATTGATTATCTCCAGTTCATTCGTCCACTCCGATGTTTCCATGCGTTTAGATAAATCTCTTTGTAAATTGAATATGTCTTCTTCTAACTCCTTTATTGTTTTGGACAGTTCCTCTACTATAAGTAGAATCAAATCTAAGGAGCACTTATTTAACACCGCATACCATCTGTCCATAAAACTTTTGTTGTGTTGTAGTCGAAACAATAAAGGTTTGATTGCAAGTCTTAAACCTCTGGGAATGCGTTGATGTTTATGATATTGGATTAACGTTGTTGCATGCAATCTTTGGTTTAATTCACGATGCATGGTGTATTCCAAATGTTTCAATTGCTGAATGGTAGAGCCTTGATGAGACTCAAAGGTTTTCGTGGCTTTTATTAAAGCATACATTTCTGTGGCTTGTTCTTGAGTATATGTCTTTGTATCCGCTCTGTTTTCAGTGGTACCTGCTATACTGTCAAAAGATGCCATCCTGTTTGGGTTGGTGGGTGCTCAGGCCTATGTTAGGCAGTGACTAAAATAGATATATGTGATAGGGCTAGGCCTTTGGCACTCCTTTTATCCTGAGTTTGCTATGTACTCAAATCTTTCTACTGTGTGATCCTTCTATGGCGTGCTGCTCGGTAATCAAGGGCTGCCAGTCCCTTAGTGCATGAATTATTTGAGAGGATGGTACGTGATAACACTATCACGACCCTACCTTGCGCATTGCTGTGTTACGTATTTCCTCCTTTTCTTTATGTTTATCAAAAAAATGTTGTCAGTTATTCCATAGTTTCAAGGGTTACTTCATTTTTGCATTTATTTTGAAACAATATTCATCATTTGTGAATCGTACTTTTTCACATACTATTTGATTTCATTCTGACATTTATATACATTTTACAGTACATGAGTTGTATTCAAACATCATACAAACATTATGTACATTAATCATGGTTTCGACGATTGACGATTTGATTGGCCCGATGCATTTCGGGACCCTGTCCCTTCCTCAGGGGCCTCTGTAAAAAATCATATGTTACCATTAATCTAACATTTCAATTATCAGCAATGTATACTTTTTTATATGCACATGCCACTACTTGATTTTGAGGTCACCATGCTCGTATCTAACAATTTTTAACTTATTGTGTTCATTTGGATGAATTGCATTGGAATCAATGATTGCAGAAAAGCTATGAACAAAGGTTTTGACTTTTCTCAAATATGATTGACAATTGACTAATAAAAACACTATGTTATGAGTATTATCCTACAAAGAATTATCCTTAGATGTACTGTGAATACAGTTAATTGCACCTCATTATAGACCGGGCTCATGCTTTTATCAAAGGTAATCAAAAGCCAAAATGAACCTATAGGAAAACAATATTCCATAAAAACTCACTAGTTTGGATGAACTACGGAAATATGATCCTCTATGTGAGGGAGTCTTCATCAAAATTCACTCTCTGTGCGAAATGTTAGAGCAAAATAATTAAAATAATTAAAAAAAACGCTAGTGTGCCTAAAGAGCACTTTACTACTTACACTCAAAAACAATGCCATTTGCGATTCCTTATTAGCGAAAAATAAGGATTCGCTAATAAGGAATAGCATAAGGCTATGCATAGAAAAATCACTTAAAAAATAGCGATTTCTAAACATACCTCAATTAAGGAATACCTCCCCATTAAGGAATTCCTCCCCATTCATTCCTATGGGCCTAGAGGGCCATAGGAATGATTGGGAAGACATTCTCAATTTGCAATTCTCAATTAGGTGCTCAAGGGTGCCAGGGTGTCAAAAGGACACCCTGTTGCACCCCTGAAATCTGCATATGAGTACATCTTGCACACACATTTGCCCCAAGGGCATGTGTGTGTGTGTAAAATGGAACTTTGAAAAATGCACTTTTTTTTACAAATTACCATGAAGTTCAACTTCATGGTAATTTGCTCCCCCTATTAGCGAATTCGCTAATTTTTTCACTTTAATGCAATGCATTTAAGGAATCTCAATTTGAGATTCATTGAATGCAATCGCAATTTAAGTAATCCCAATTTAGAGATTATTTAAATTGCGATTCTTGGATTTGGGATGATGCATCCCAAATGCAAAAATACCAGTCGCAAAGGGGCAGATTCTGAGAATCTGCCAATTTGCGACCGGTTTTTGCTTTGATGCATGTGGGCCTATATAATTTATATGAATGATATCTAAAAAACTGATATCCTCTAAACTAAAAAAAATCTGCATGCTTGTATGATGCAGTAACTAAAAATCTTTGTTTCGTCATCTTTTGTATAACGTGTATTTGGTGCACATTTATACATTTTTCTCTCAGATAGTTTGGTTTCTTTGTTTGGTTTCTTTGTTTGGTTTCTCTTGCCATTAAATGTAAATGTGATTTCCTCTCCAACAGGTCTCGTGGCCCTGAATTAACAGATCTTTATTACCACTTAACTAAATTGTACTAATTTTATCAACAACTGAAGGATGAGAGGGTGACTGACCCGACCAGATTAGAACCTGTCACCGTAAAATCAAACACAGATTCCTGAAGTGGATGCATTAGTCAGCATCAGGGTCTACTATGATTTAGGATTCAGACTTAACCATTTCTCTTTTACAGTTTTTATAGCTATTGATCTATTCTGGTGCACCTTGAATTAAAATCTTTGTTCCTTCAAATGTGAAGTGGCCATCACTGAAGTTTTGTAAAGTTTCAGGGTCATATTTACTATTATTGGATTCAACGTGGCTCAGCAAAGGGAATTTGCAGCACTGCATTGTGTGAAAGGAACACAGCAGAAATATTCCATATTTACAAAGATATGGAGCATTTCCGCTCTCTCCTTGTGCTGGCGCCGTTTTGGCAGCCTACTACCAATGCAGGGACTCTTGCAACATAGTGCAAGGGGGTGCCTGCATTACAGGCAGGATTGTTTTTTGCAGTAAGGGATACCTCCTGCACAAAACACTCCTTAGAGGCATAGTCCCTCTTTCTATGTGTACTGCAGAATGCAGGACATATGGAAAGAGGAAGTAACGAGGAAACATATAGATATTTCTCCTTGTTATGCCTCTGTCTCCTAGGCGTACCATTTTGGTATAATCCCAGATTTAAAAGTTTTTGGGAAACTGAGCTTGTGTGAAAATGCCTGGGTGGATGCTTGGTAGTGTCCATGCTCCTCCCATGTAATGCATTTCAGACGCAAAGTAAGTTCTCTGCATTGTGTTACTTTGTATTTCGTAATCCACGTGAAGCTATGCAAAGAGGCTTTGAGTGTCTTAGTAAATGCCAAAAATAATTTTGAGTTAGGGCTGCACCACAAAAGTGACACAACCGAAGGCAAAATCATAATAAATCTGGGCCTCCCTGTGCACATCCCATTGTATTTTGAAAAGTCACATAGATATTTTCACTGGTAGAACATTGGCTCCTAAAACAAACCATTTTTGGCTAAAATAAAAACATAGTACCTAATGCACACTTATTTATTCCATGAAGTACTCCTAGTGTATTTACAGGCACCTCTGTCTGACTTGTTTCACTTAGTGTTACCTACCAGAGAAGACTGCAGTTTAGTGCAATACTAAAGGACATACGTTATTAACAGGGGAACTTAACAATTATTGGCCTCAGGAGGCTATGTTGAACCTGTGATCTGATTGCATCAAAAATGCATGCAACCCCTCAAACTATTTACTGAAATATGCAGATCCACCCTCAAGATTACACATTGATCTATGCAAGGGAAACAGTATCCCAAAGACATATGTTAGTGTGATTAGAACTTCTTGCATGCATAATCAACACATGATGTTGAACCAAGTACATCTATTCCCTGAACTATATTTTGGAGGAATTGTATACTGTAATATAAACTATACATATAGAAGAGAGGAATAATTTCCCATTAATTGGTACTACACTAGCCAATTACAGACACAACTAGAGACCCTACTAACACCTGATCTTCTCCACCTATCCATTAACCTTCTTATCGGCCAACAACCACTCTTCTCATGCCTAAGTCCCCTCACCTAGTACATAATTGGCAAATGATCCCTAGTTGTGTACAAAAATGTCAGTAGTGCTCACTTTTCAGCCAAAAGCAATCTGCATTATGGGACTTGAGGACTTGAACTTTTGCTTTTAACATTGTAAGGCTCAAAATCACAAAATGCTCAGTGTTCCTCACTCAGGAGCCAGGCAGCCTACAGATAACACACGTGACACAGGACTAGTTGGAATCTGTTCGGTGCCAGGGCTTGTGTCACTGGTGAGTGGGAGGAGACGGCTTAAAGACCTTTGATTGAATTTGACAAACATTTAGGGGGAGGGTGGGGAGTGGTTGTGTATCTAGCCTGTGGGTCCGTTTTTCAGTACAACCACTGCTCATTTACAGTGCTGTAGTTCTTTACGCCTAGGATTGTGCCATTAAAAACACTATATATATATATATATATATATATATATATATATATATATATATATATATATATATATATATTCTGCTCAATTCTCCACGTACCAAAGAATTACCCACACTCACGGAAATTACAATTTTCTAGGGTTGCTTTTATTTTCTTCAAACAGACAAATACAGACGCCCTCGCGTTTCGGCACACAGCCTTTTTCGATGGATAGATAGATATATAGCCATATATACATATATATATATATATTTATATATATATATATATTCACTGAAAAAAACATAGGTTTCACACACGTTATAGTTAGGAATTAGCATTTAAAAAACCTTAGAAATTCACTGAAAAAACCTTAGGTTTCACCCATGTTATAGTTAGCTGGACATTTCTTTCATACAAAACCTTTGAAATTCCCCCGTTATAGTTAGTTCAGCTAACTATAACTCGCGCGCCCGCAATGCACTGCTGATGACATCACATATTACATCACTCATGACATGGTCAGTGACATCACTCATGACATCACTGATGACATCTCAAATGACATCCCTGATGACATCACTGATGTGTAGTGTATAAATGAATGACTGAAATGACTGAGTGAAGGGGAGGAAGAGACTGAGGGAATGAGTGAGGAAAGGGGAGTATGGTGAGTGAGGAAAGGGAAGTCAAAACGTGACTGAAAGAAGTGGACTAAGGGTAGAGGAGTGAGGTAAGAGGAGTGAAATAGGAAGGGCAGTAAGAAAAGGAGAGTGAGGGAGAGGGAGTGAGAGAAGGGGAGTGGGGGATGGAAACAGGGAAGGGGAGTAAGGGACGGAGAGGGGGAGTGAAGGTAAGGGAAGTGGAGTAACGGTGAGAGAAGCGGTACGAGGATGACAAAAGGGGAGTGAGGGAAAGTGAGGGAATGGGAGTGAGGGCGAGAGAAGGAGAGTGAGGGGATGGAGGGAGTTAGGGAAGGGGAATGAGGGAAGGGGAGTAAGGAATGGAGTGAGAAGGAGAGCGACGGGAAGTAAGGGAAAGGGAGCGGGAAAGGGAAGGGGTGAGAGATAAAGATAGGAGGAAGTGGAGAGGGGGAAGGGGAGTGACGGTGAGTGAAGGGCAGTGACAGTTAGAGAAGGGTATGAGGGTGAAGGAAGGGGAATGAACGAGAAGGAAGAAAATTAAGAGAGAGGCAAAGTGAGTGAGGAAGAGAGGAGGAGTGGTAGAAAGAGAGGAAAGGAGATTAAGGGTAAGGGAGAGAGAGGGAGAGAGTGAGAGAGAGGGAGAGCAAGGAACTGAGAAGGAGTGAGGCAGTTAGAGTGAGTGAGGCAGAGGGAGACAGGGAGAGAAACATGGAGGAAAAAAGTGAGGGAGGGAGTGAACGAAGGGGAGTAAGTGAGATGGAGTGAGGGAGTGAGGAAAGAGGAGTGAAGGAAGGGGAGTGAGGGAAAAGTACTGAGGGTGAGTGAAAGGCAGTAACAGTGAGAGAAGAGGTATGAGGGTGATGAAAGGGGAATGTGAGAGAAGGAAGGAGATTAAGAAACAGGAAAGGAGACTGAGGGATAAAGTAGGAGTGAAGGAAACAGAAAGGGAAAGAGAGGAAGGGTGAGGGAGAGAGTGAGACAGAAAGAGAGGGAGAGTGAGTGACTGAGAGGGAGTGAGGCGGTTAGACTGAGTGAGACAGACGGAGAGAGGGAGAGAGAAATGGAGTGAAGGGGAGTGAGGGACTAAAGGAATTGGAGTTAGCAAAAGTGAATGAGGAAAGGGGAGTAAGGAAAGGGGACTGACAGATGGAGTTAGGGAAAGAGAGTGAGAGGGAGTGAGGGAATGGGAGCAGGAGAAAGGCAATGGGAGTGATGCACAGAGAGGAGAATATGAAGTAGGAGAAGAGGAGTGAGATTGAGTGAAGGGCGGTGACAGTGAGGGAAGGGATATGAGGGTAAGGGACAAGGAGTGAGGGAAAAAGAAGCATATTAAGATAGAGGAAAAAGTAGTGAGTGAGAGATAAGAATTTATGGAAAGAGAAAGGAAAGAAAAGGAAGATTGGTGGAGAGAGAGAGAGACAGTGAGAGAGAGAAAGAGAGGGAGAGTGAGGGACTGTGAAGGAGTGAGGCAGTTATAGTGACTGAGACAGAGGAAGAGACTTAGAGACGGATGGAGAAAAGGGGAGTGAGGGAGGGAATAAAGGAAGGGGAGTGAGCAAATGGAAGTGAGGGAATAAGAGAAGGGGAGTGACTGAAAGTGAGTGAGGGATAGTGTGAAGGAAAGAGAGTGAGGGGGAGAGAGAAAATAGTGAGGGATAGAGCAAAAGAAGGGTAGTGATGGAGGAAGAATGAAAAGAGAATTGAGGGACACAGAGAGGAAAGAGGGAGCAGGAGAAGGTAAGTGAGGGTGAGGGATGGGTACTGATGATGAGAGAAGGAGTGTAAAGATGAATTAAGGGGATTAAAGAGAGTGAGGAAAGGGGAGTAAGATGAGCAAAGGAAGTGGAGTAAGAGACAGAGTGAAGAAAGTGAAAAAGGGAAAGAGAAGTAAGAGAGTGATGAGAAAGTATTTTTTGTTTGTCATACTTACCTTATAAGTAATGAAAAGTTAATAATATATTTTTTATAAATATAATATCTGTAGAGAAGAAGAACAAATTGAGTTATAATATATATTTCACAATACAAAATAATTTGCACAATATGTTATGTATCTTATTTTGCTGTTCTCAGAATATATTGAATTTCACTGAAAACAGTGAGTTCAATAGTACTCATCATATAACAGCGGGCAAAAAAAGACAATCAATAAGATTGTCTTAAAAAAACATTCAACATTTTCATTAAGAATGTAAAAATTAGAAAAAACATATCTTAAACGTTTTTTCGAACAGCAATTTCTTACATAAATATGGGATATATGCAACAATCACAAAGTAACAAAATATTATTACTTCTTTTTTATACACTCTAAATAAAGTTATGTACAAACATATGCTAACAACATTTACCCTAAATAGTCATTTTTTGTTTCAAATACCATTCCTCATGGCCAAATAGTATGTGTGAAATCCTTAGTTTGGAATATACTTAATAGTACTCTTAAGCGTCCGTTTCCCAACCTTCTGAATCAAAAACACCAACATCTTTTGTACCATCTAACAATGGTTATACTTCCACCCGATGCTATTTATCATGTATATAGAACCTTAAACAACTAGCATGCTATCAGAATCTCAACATTATCTGGTATGCTGATGATACTCTGCTCATCCTTTATCTTAGCAAGGAGCTGTATACCATTAAAAGAAGCCTCTACAAGGGAATAAAAAATGTCACTAACATCTCCAACAACTACAACAAATCTAAATGACCTCTGCCTCACTGATGATCAACATCTCCTGTGATAGCCACATCACCCACTATCTGATATACTTACACTACCTATACGTCAACTACAAGAATTTTTTAACTTGATCACCCTCACTCACAAAGTACTTTTCAATACCAGACTACCCTTTCTTAACAGCAGTAATTTTCCCAGGCCAATTATTTTCCCTAAAATCTTGGTTGTAAAAACACTAGGTAAGAATTTGGTAAGTCATAAGGCAAACGTTGTTCAAAAATCAATTGAGTATCATTACAATGAGTCCATCCTTTTGTACATTTTAAATAAGCTGTGTAATGTCCTGATGTTGTAGAAGGACCATCATGGAAAATAATTGCTACAGTTACAAAAGTTCTTCCTGATATTGATAGTTGAGAAGCCACACATTTTTGTTATTAAAGTTGTCAGTTTTCTTCCATCAGGTCTGCATCGTTACAGCATTAAAATTAGATACTGTCCATATCTTTGTATAAATAATGTTGATAACATTTGTGAGTTACATTGGGTACAGACCATGTTTTGATTTGCTTCTCTAACTAGATCATTAAAAGACACTGATTTGCAGTCTGGTAAAGTCAAATATATAAATCTTTCAGTGTCTATTTTAGTACTACTTGAAAACGAACAATTGTCACAGTCATGTTGCCATTTATAAGAAAGGCCAAAAAAATTTCAATATATATACCTTCATCTTGCAATACAACAAGCATATACATTAGAAATTCCTGACAATCTTGCTGAATATTCTGTGAAAATTGATTTAAACCAGAACATATGTCTAAAACATTTCGAATATCAGAAACACTTTCTATTTTATTTTTTGCTCTACTACATTTCTCAAACACAGAATTCAACAAACAACAAAATCTTTTGTCCTGATTTTCAACAATTTGTTGTAGTAAAGTTTCAAGAAAAGAAAAAAAAACATTAACCACTACATTAGCATAGCAGTTGATACCAGAACTTTTTTCAAACTGAAAACCAACAACCTATTCAATAAAATCCTTTTTCTTTTTGGTTATTATCACTGGTTCATCTAGTTTTTTTCTTTTCTCTGCAACCTCGTACAATTTTTCTCATATCTTCTTTTTCGACTTACCACACACTTTTCAAATACTGGATATTGAGGTAAATTGGGAGCATGTTCTCTTCTTAACCTATTATACTCTTTTACACAATTTACATCTGCACTAATCTTTGTGTCCTCAAAATCAATCAGGTATAATCCAGATAAAGTTCTGACTCGAGATAAAGCAACATATGCCATACCCTCTTTAAACACAGTACTTCCAATATTCACCAAAGCACAATCTACACTTAAACCTTGAGATTTATGAATAGTCACCGCATTTGCCAAACAAACAGGAGACTGTTTTCGGCGGACATATAAATCTTTTACAAGCAAAAATCGAGCTGAACAACGACTCAATTGTTGTACTTTCATTTCATCAAATTTGATTTTCAAAAATTCAATGTCATCTCTATTTGGGTAATTAACAAAATCAACAACATTACCCATTGCTCCATTTACTAAACTTCTTTCCACATGTAAATTACGTCGTAAAATTATCCGACAATTTATACATGCATATATATTCTTTTCTAAACCAGCAGTTTTAGATATTGATTTCTCTAAAGAATCAAATTTTGACTTCAACTTTTCTGACAAAATAATAGTAGCTCCTTCATGCTCTATTCTATCAATAGCTTCCAGTTTTATAATTTCTTGATTTTCTAACTTTAAAATTTTTTCATTGAATATTGAACATTCTTGCAGAGTTGGCATCAAGCATATCACTGATTTCTTTTCTGCAATTTTTCTATATATATTCTCTGGAAGAATATTTTCATTTGGAAAAAAATTTGTAAGTAAATGTGCCTGTAAAGTTTCTTTGCCGTGTTCACTCACTTTTCCAATTCTTATATCTTCAAGCATACTTTTATAATCAGCGTCCTTTGCCTGTCGCATATTTGTAATGAGTTATGAATATTCAAAATATGACCAAATATATTAACATTTCCAATGCTTCTAAGGCACTTTCTGGTGTCTTCATGTGTAACTGTTTTAAATACTGGCTGTCCTTTCACAGGAGTTAGTTGTAGTTGATCTCCAAAAACTATGACGTGTTTGCCTCCAAAAAACACAACATACTCTGTTTTAAGGATTTGTTGCATTCTTAAATGCATAAAGGCAAGCATTACATTTGATACCATGCTGACCTCATCAATAATGAGAAGCTTAATTTTTTTCAAGACTCTAGAAACTTCACAACACGCTTCTCCAGATAGCTTGTGGTATTCTAATTTATTTTCATGCTCTACTGGCAACATCAATAAACGATGTAAAGTAATCCCTTTAATGTTATGTGCTGCCAATCCAGTAGGAGCAATAACAACACAAGAGAGTGACGACTCAGTTCTTTTCTGTAGACAAGTTGCAATTCCTTTAATTAGAAAATGTTTTCCAGTTCCTGCTTCTCCACTTACGTACAGTCGGACAGGTTTAAATGACGTACATGAGCACTCTTTTTTTCTCATGATATAAACCATGCTCAATCTGTTTTGTCACTTGATCATATATTTGTTTTTGCTCAACATTTAGTTGTTTTTCCAATTCTTCTAAGTTTATTACATCCTCTTGAGCTTGTTGCATTGCTCTTTCCACCTCATCCATGGCAGCTGCTGCTTCATTTTGGATAATTGGTTCTCCTAGTGGATCCTGACTCAACGAAGCAGAACTTTGACTGTCTTGAGAACTGTCTCTAGCAATCTGTGCTGCAATTGTAGCTTCTTGCTGTATTTCGTCGGTCAACATTTTCAGATAATTAGTAAAAACAGGACATTCTATAGTATTTTTAGTTCCGTTGAATGAATCTTCATAACTGTCAAAATCTTCAAGTAGTTCCAGTTCTGTACGCCATGGCTTAAAGAGTTGCAAAAGAGATAAATAGTAAAATTCCCTTTTGTCAGGAGTTTCGGAACTCAGTCTTCGGTGATTAATCAAATGTCCTTTTCTTTGTTTCACTAAACATCCTTCAGATCCAATCACAGTATATACTCCTTTATTGATATCTTCTGTAATATTCCTCTTAAAAGTATAGCTTTGCAGTACTTCATAGAGACAAACATTCTCAAGATGATTACTTCTATTTGGATAGTATGTATCCAACATATTTGTCTTCAAAATATCTGTACTGTCTGGTTCTCTCTCTGCTAAATACTCAATTTCTTCTACAGATTTCAAAACTCGGTTTTGAGTTCTTCCAAGACCTAAACTCACCCAAATGATTGTTCTAGATTTGGAGTATAGACTTGCAGGTGATAAGCTATCTGAACATTCATATGCTCCGATTTCTCGATGAGACAACATCTTCAAACTGTAGCTGTACTATTTCTTACTTAGACTCTTTTCATGAGAAATTTCTTCCCACATTTCCTTTAGTTCAGTTTTTTCAGATTTAGTAATGTAAGACGTTACATATCGAGCCATGGCAATGGAGTTGTCTGCAAAATATTGAATATCCATGTTAGCATTTCACATGGATAAAATGACTGGGTTATAGTCATTTATGTATTTTGACTCTTCATTTCTTCTTAAGTTGTAGGTATTTTTCGGTGATTTTCTTGTGACAGTATGTCGCATAGATGACATAAAATTGTTCACTCTTCCTTTTGATAATACTGGACGTGGAAACGCAAATAGACATTTTGTGTAGAACTTATCCTTAGATTTGTACTTTCGATGACAGTATTTACCACAACGATGGGTTTGAAACCGTAAGACTTGATGTCTTAAATTCTTTTGTTCTGTACTTTTTGGTACAGCACATATAGAATATTGTTCAATAAAACTCATCACTGTGTCATCTGAATCTGTTCCAAATTTGGGGGCATCTTTGATCCATAATAGCATATGTATGTGAGGAGCACCTCTTGCTTGATACTCCTTTCTCCAAAAGAAATCCAGAACCTCTCCAAGAGGAGGAATTTTTTTGTTTGTGATAAAAGACATCATAGCTTCAAATCTATGATTGAAATACCTACATACATTAACTGGATCCAAAGATCACAGTTCTCCAAGTGTCTTGTATTCTATATTTTCTATGCTTGCATTTGCCTCTCGAATAAATTGAAGTAAATCTTCCCAAGCATACTCTGCACAGCTTAGAGTAAGGAACCATGTAGGAGATCCTAAGTTTCTTAGCATACATTTCAATTCCCCATGACGACAGTACCAATACTCATTAGTACCACGCTGACATGCCATGAGATTAATTAGCTGAGATTCCAAAACAGTATCTTTCTGTTGGACTTTATCCATAAAGACCTTTGCCAAAACATTTTGCAAATGTACTCCACTTTTTCGTATATGGTTCACTGCATAAGAAAGTTCAGACAAGTCACTCTCAAACAGAAGATGAATCAAATATGGAATACATTGGCGAAACATTGGATCTTCTGCATATAATCTTGATGTCCAGTAATTAGATGCATGAAACTGCACAGGCCGTTCCTCATATCGTCCACCTTTGCCTGTTGAAAATAACTGAGGGAAACAACGAGCTTCCAAGCTTTCTTCCCATACACTAATGGGACTTCCTTTCGCTTCTTTCATTTGGAATAACTCAATAGTATTCCCCATCACTTCTTTTGAGTGAAGTGGATGCACACTATAATGTTCATAAATTTCTTCAGTTCTGGACACATCCACTTTTTCAATTTGTCCAGTTGATAAATCACTGTCCTCTTCTACAGTTGTTTCCTCTTCTCCTACATATATATTTTTATAGTATTGATTATTTTTTACCAAATATAACGTTGCCTTTTTCACTTTCCTAACATCCACTAATTCTTGCCCGATTTTCTTACTCTTCGTAGCAACGTCATTAACTAGAATAACTAGAGGTTCCTCTTCCACAATTTCTACACCAATTGTTTCAATATTTTTCTTTAAATCTAGAGGCAAATAAACAACTCTTCCCTTTAATCCTCTCTGTAAATATGAAGAAGGCAATTTCCCTGTCTTAGGCTCCATACGAACAATAGCCTGAAATGGATGCACACATTGAATAAGAATAGACTCATAAGTATTTAAATCCATCAGTTCAGAAGGAATATTAACCAACTCAAGATTATTATGTACAGCTCTAGCATGCCTTTTGTTTTCATTTAATTTATTATAACAATATTTACAAATACGTTGATCAGAACCCAAATCTAAACAATTCTCTACCAACAAATAAGTTGCAAATTCCTTCCACTGATTATTATTCTCCTTTTCACTTTTTAAATATAGATCAACTAACCTGGTTTGATTTTTATAATGAATTTGTCTACAACAAATACAAGAAAAGTTTGGCTTTTCACCCGAAATGAACTTAAACCTTGTAATTTCTTGCTCAAAATCTTCTGTACTAAAATGCTGTACATTTTCTTCCACATTGCCTTCTATTAATGTATCTGTTTCTGCACTGTCTTCTTCAGGACCAAAGTAACTAACCTCAATTTCTTCACAAATGTTGATTACATCTAATACAGATCCATGCAAAAGAGCACTGTTTAACTGTTTTAGCTTAAGTGCTGGACTTTTTGCATAATACAACCTTCTCACTAATTTCCTCACTTGAGTATGATGCACTGCTAACATCCTGAAATGGTAAAAACACTCTGACATACTTTTTTAGAAAGACAAGCCAGAGAATGACCCGTTTTGTTTCTAACTCTGTAAGGGTCTAATTCTTGCAACATCTTAATCTTTTGTTTAACACTTTTCTTAATATACTTACGTAAGAAATTGCGAAAAAAATCAATTTAATCCTGTCGTACACTACAAATACTACTACAATTCCAAGTGTACACTGGAGCCTTAGGACGTCTCCCTAAAACTTCAGCAGCTAACACCTCTTCTGCATTTCTGGGATTGCGGTGAGTAGGCGGCTGCCTGACCTCACACGTGATCGTGTTTTGAATCTGTGCTAGTTTTAAAACTGAAATTCTGCGCTTGTGAAAAACTACATGCTGGCAGCGCTCCATACTCTTTTTTAAAAATGTAATCACTTTTATCTTCACTTGCCTTGTTGGTTTGCACTCTCTGCTGGTACCCGCCTCGGTCCCCGCAGCTGCGGCTGTTTGAGTGGAGGGCGTGGTTGTCGGAGAGCAGACCACTCACGGAGCATCACCTGGTTAGAGGGGGCGGAGTCGCTTGCCGCTGGGCACCCTACATAGCTGAAGGCTCTCATAGTGCTAGCAAGGGATTGCGGTAAGTAGGCGGCTGCCTGACCTCACACGCGATCGTGTTTTGAATCTGTGCTAGTTTTAAAATTGAAATCCTGCACTTGTGAAAAACTACATGCTGGCAGAGCTCCTTACTCTTTTTTAAAACGTATTCACTTTTATCTTCACTTGCCTTGTTGGTTTGCACTCTCCGCTGTTACCCGCCTCGGTCCCCGCAGCTGCGGCTGTTTGAGTGGAGGGCGTGGTTGTTGGAGAGCAGACCACTCTCGGAGCATCACCTGGTTAGAGGGGCGGAGTAGCTTGTCGCTGGGCACCCTACATAGCTGAAGGCTCTCATAGTGCTCGCAAGGGATTGCGGTGCGTAGGCGGCTGCCTGACCTCACACGCGATCGTGTTTTGAATCTGTGCTAGTTTTAAAATTTAAATCCTGCGCTTGTGAAAAACTACATGCTGGCAGCGCTCCTTACTCTTTTTTAAAAACGTATTCACTTTTATCTTCACTTGCCTTGTTGGTTTGCACTCTCCGCTGTTACCCGCCTCGGTCCACGCAGCAGCGGCTGTTTGAGTGGAGGGCGTGGTTGTCGGAGAGCAGACCACTCACGGAGCATCACCTGGTTAGAGAGGGCGGAGTAGCTTGCCGTTGGTCACCCTACATAGCTGAGGGCTCTCATAGTGCTCGCAAGGGATTGCGGTGAGTAGGCGGCTGCCTGACCTCACACGCGATCGTGTTTTGAATCTGTGCTAGTTTTAAAATTTAAATCCTGCACTTGTGAAAAACTACATGCTGGCAGTGCTCCTTACTCTTTTTTAAAAACGTAATCACTTTTATCTTCACTTGCCTTGTTGGTTTGCACTCTCCGCTGTTACCCCCCTCGGTCCCCGCAGCTGAGGCTGTTTGAGTGGAGGGCGTGGTTGTCAGAGAGCAGACCACTCACGGAGCATCTCCTGGTTAGAGGGGGCGGAGTAGCTTCCCACTTCGCACCCTACATAACTGGATGTCAGAGTGTGAGAGCAGTGGAAACGCGCAGCGGGCTCGCCGGCGCACCAAAGGCAAGCCCGTCTGCACCCGTCCGTGCCCGACCGGGCATAGGGGCTAGGAACCCTGGCCACAGGCGGGTGTACTCAGCAGATACTCTTCAAGCCTTAAACTCAAATGATCTTACTACAAGTACCAACACCCTAACAAAACTTAGCCAGTTAAACATCCTTAAAAAGAAAGGTGATAGCACTCAGAACCAATATTCAGGAAAGCCAGTACACCAAGTAAAATCAACTGCCAATAAACAGACAAAACTGAAAGCGGCTACCCTCAATACTCGTTCCCTACAAAAACACCACCTTGAGGTATTTGCCCTACTTCAGGATGGAGACATTGACATCTTGGCTCTCACGGAAACTTGGTTAGGGGAAACATCTACACCCGACATCATCTCTGCCCTACAGAGAGACTATGACGTCCTATGGCACAACCGTAGCAGTAACACAAGAGGGGGGAGTGGCCATTTTCTTCAAAAAACAGCTCAGTCAGTCAAAGCTCTTTATTTCGATTAATTAAAATCATAAAAGACAATGCAAAAGACATACATCCACCAATTATTAAAATAGTTAAAAATATAAATAAGCGTTCGTTTGTTACTGTTCATACATACACTATTTACAATACAAAGATCAAACATTAAATATATCATATGCAGTTTGCTTAAAATGCCCTGTATCCAATAAGGAAAAAGATTCAAAGGTACGTTATTTACGATTTAAAGTACATCATTGGATTTCTTAAATTAAAACCATAAGCCAACTGTTGGTCCTACTATACAGTTACATACAGATAAGTCTCTTATTATTTACCCAGGCCGCAGCCACCAGGAAGCTTGCTACGCTAAAAATGACATACAAACTACTAAGCATTTGCAAATGTAGAAGGGCAGGCCTCACTTGTACAAATCCAGCTTCTCGTAATATTGGGTTTAAACATTTTTTGCGCGCCTCTGAAAAATGCTCACAGAACATTACAAGATGAAGTGTATCTTGTGTAGAGAACATATCACAAGAACATGGTGAGGCATCTTCCGGTTTCCCCCATTTGGGAAATATACCCAAAGTGAGATGAATTAGATTGAACCGAAATCTAACCAACAAAAAGCGGTGAAACGGCTTAGTAACAATCTTTAGATACGGTTCAATGGATGGGGAAGTTAATAAACCATAATTGCTTCTCACACCTGGTTTTCTTAGCTCCTGCTCCTCCCTTTCCGCCTCCAACAAGTTCCGAAAATTATATTTAATCCAACCTAAATCCTCTTTCTTTATACCCTCCGGAGATGTATATATTTCCGGTCGTCCTAGTCTGGCGCACGCCGCTCTAACGTACATCAGCCATGGGATCCTATCTGCCTTCTCGAGGGCTACGCAATCTTGTAGGATCAGGTGATTAAGGGTAATCTCCTCATTTAGCCACGTTTTTGCCCAACGAATCAATGGGGCCATTTTTAGGTGGTCTGAGATATAACCCAAGCCTAATTCAGTATGTAGGGAAAATGTCGGAGTCGACTGGGGTAGTGACAGAAGAGTTCTAAGAAACCTATTTTCTACAACTTGTATTTTACTCACAGGTACGTAACCCCATATGGCTGCCCCATAAGAGGCAATCGCTAAACACTTAGATTTGTATATCTTGTGCATAGCCTCCAAGGGCCTTGCTCCCAACCTCTTAGAGAAGCTCAAAAGGGCTGCTGTGGATCTTGCAACGACATTACTCTTCAGCTTCTGCTGGGGTCCCCAGTTGCCCTTCTCATCAAAGAGGACTCCCAGATAGGTGAAAACCGGAACCCTCGTTAATTCCGCGCCAATGCACGTAAAGGTTTTAACCATGCTATTTTTCCTTCGTGCCCTGGCCACCATTACATGAGATTTTTTAATATTTACTTTTAGGTCAAGGGACTTCATAAAGCTGCCGAAGTGATCCAACAGCCTCTGTAGGCCCAGTCCTGTGCGTGCAAGTAATACAGCGTCATCCGCGTACAGGAGGACCGGGATCCCCGATCCCCCTATACGCGGAGTGTCCAAGGTAGCCACGCCCAGGGACTTTTCGAGGGCGTTAATATAAATCGTAAAAAGAAGTGGGGCCAGTATGCAGCCTTGTCTGACCCCCCTCCTAGAAATAAATTTACCTGTACACCGGCCTTCCTGCGTAACCCTGACAGAGGCAGAGAGATCCTGGTGAAGGTCACTTAGAAAATTAACCAAAGATGCATCTATACCTATTTCCCGCAGGATTAGCCATAATTGAAAACGATTAACTAAATCGAACGCAGATGAGAAGTCCATGAAACCCAAGTATAAAAGTCCCTCCTTGGCAATTGTATATTTACTTATGAGGAGGTGCTAATTTAAACATTGGTCCATGGTACTCCTGTGTTCTCTAAAACCATACTGGAGGTTAGAGAGCACCCCCCTGCCCAACAGCCAATCCCCCAGTTTCTGAAGAATGACTCTGCCCAAGATTTTTACAGCAGAGTCTAACAGGGAGATTGGCCTATAGCACGCGGGGTCCCCTCTATTACCCTTTTTAAAAATAGGGACTATGACTGAGGTGGCCCATGAGGGTGGGAAACCTACTATGGATGAGGCGTTAAACACATTGGTCAAGATCTTCGCCCAAAAATTTGGATACAGAATACATAAGTCAACAGGTACCCCGTCGGGGCCTGGAGCCTTATGTTTGGACGTATCTCTAATAGCCCTTTCTACCTCAGCTAACTCGAATTTAACAGGATGAGTATAATGAGCAGTAGCTGTGCTAACTGTCGGTGACTCCCTTTGCTCCTTATCATAAATATTCTTAAAGTGTTGGAACCAGCTATCATCAGGAATTACACAATCCGTGTCTAAGTTCTCCTTTTCCGAGAAGAACAGTTGATTTATGGTAGACCAGAACTTCCTGCTGTCCCTTAGCACGTCAATGGATTGGAGATTGTCCCACGCCTCCTCTTTAATTTCGCGTTTGCGAATACTGATGGCAAGTTTATACTCCTTACGGAGGGAAGCGACTAGGGCGCTATCTCTTGGCCTTTTCTTAAGTGCCTTGAGTAGAGCCCCGTGGACCCTTGAACAGTTACAGTCAAACCATTTATAGGCCTTCCTTGTGTGCGCTCTACTATGTTCCTCTAAATTCTTAGCAATCTGCTTACACACCGCTACATAAGCTTCTATAGTTTCAGCTAACAGTCACTAAAATACTAGCAGAGAATAGTGACAATGCTGACCTTCTCGGCGTAAAAATATCCTTCACAAACCACTGTCTCGCACTTCTGGCGGTTTACCGCCCCCCAAGATCAACCCCACTGTTTAACGACCTCTTCCTCTAAATAGTCTCTGATCTCTGCACACGATACAAAAATGTACTGATAGTCAGGGACTTTAACTACCACTGGGACCTATTACCCAAAGACCCTCTGGCCCACCAACTGGAGTCATTCATGAACACGCTAGGTCTCCATCAAATGGTCAAAGGCCCCACACACAATAAAGGACACACTCTAGACCTTGTCCGGACTTCTCAACTCCGGTCCAGACTTATAGATATCAGTCCTTGTGTGTGGTCTGACCACTTTCTTATCAGCTGCTGGATACCGACAGATACCCACCTGCCCAAACCCCCTGCCAAATGGAAAACGGTACGGAAATGGAACTTAAATGAACCCACATTGCTAGTGAAAACCCTCCTCAGGTCCCCTCCCCCCAAGGCTGTAATGGTAACCTGGATCAGGAATGCGAAACCCTCACGAACAGTCTACGAGCAGCGATAGACCATGTTGCACCCGAAAAAAGGGAAAGGATCAAAGATAAGGGAAAAGGGGAACCCTGGTTTAATAAATCATTAAGGGAAACGAAGACAAAGCTCCGCCACACAGAGAGGTGATGGCGTAAAACTAACGACCCAGCAGAGCGAGAAATCTATAAAAGCCAGCTCAATCTATACAAAAAACAAATCACTGCTACCAAAGCAGAATAGTATGAGAGTAGAATCACCACAGCGGCCAACAGACAGAAGGAGACCTTCAGAATATTGAAGGAACTCAGCCAAAAGGCAGAGCAGAAACCAGAGGATGGCAGCATTGACTGCAACACATTCCAAACTTTCTTTCTGCAGAAAGTGAGAGATATCCTCTCTGACATTGATAATATCTCGATTAACTATAGCCCCGCTCACCTGCCTCATGAACCCCCCTCAGATCGTATGCTCACTAGCCTCCCCACACTGGACCCTGTTTCCCTCCGTCAAATCATGACTCAAATTAAAACAGGATCCCCTCAGACCCCTGCCCCCCCAAATTTTTCACAATGGCACTCCCTGCCTTGGAAAGCCATATCATCTCCATGCTCAACCACTCTCTGGAGACCGGGTATATGCCATCAAACCTAAAAGAAGCTAAAGTCATACCCCTTTTAAAGAAATCTGGGGCGGACGGGGCCAATCTTAAAAACTATAGGCCCATATCCCAGCTACCCTTTCTCGCAAAAGTCCTGGAGCAACATGTCCTCAAATCGCTCTCCTCTTTCCTGGAGGACAACCAACTCCTCCACGCTCACCAAGCAGGCTACAGAGCACACCACAGCACTGAACTGGTCATGTTGACGGTACTTGACGAGCTTAGAACCATGGCTGACAGGAAAAAGCCCAGCGCCCTGATCCTATTGGACTTATCAGCGGTGTTTGATACTGTCAGTCATGAGATACTACTGACCAGACTCTCAACCTTGGGCATCAATGGTCAAGGGCACCAATGGCTAAAATCCTTTCTATCTGGCCGGTCCCAAAGAATTCAGCAGGGTGAGCAGACATCAGAGAAAGGGTTGCTTAGTTGCGGCGTCCCTCAAGGCTCCGCTCTGTCTCCACTACTTTTTAATATTTATCTGCAACCACTGATAGTAGCTCTAGCCAAAATGGACTGTAAAATATTCAACTAAGCTGATGACACTCAACTCCTCCTCAGCATACACAACAACCCCCTTGCCCAGGCCCATGTCCAAAATGTGCTCAGATTTACAGTGAGTTGGATGTCAGCAAACTCACTGAAAATCAATCCAGACAAGACAGAGGTCTTGGTTATCCCTTCTATTAACTCCCCCTGGAATGATCACTTCTGGCCCCAGGAGCTTGGTCCCACCCCTACCCCCGTGCCGGTCATGAAGAGCCTTGGTTTAAAAATCGACTCCGAGCTCTCAATGGCCAATCAAGTTACCTCGGTGGTCGGTACATGTACTGGCCTGAGCAGACAGATGCGGAAACTCGCCCCTCTTTTGACCACCACCTCACTACAAATGATAGTTTCAGCCACCATCGTTTCAAGGCTTGATTACGGCAATGCCTTATACATGGGCCTCCCTAATAAACTAGCTAACAGACTTCAGGTGGTTCTAAATGACACAGCAAGACTGATCTTCAGGCTTCCTAGAAGATCCCATGCCACCCCGTTACTACATAAACTACATTGGCTCCCCATTATGCAGAGAGCGAAATTCAAGGGTCTCTGCATCATCCATAAATCAATCTATGGCCTTGCCCCAACTTATATAAAAGAACGCCTGGAGGCCTATGTGCCTGGCTGCACACTACGGTCTTCTAAGGCCTGTCGTCTATCCTGCCCCCGGTATAAGCTTACATCAAAAGGAGGCAGAGCCTGCTCTGTCTTAGCCCCCAGCTCTCTAATGAGCTTCCTGAACGTGTCCATTAGGAACCCTCCCTGCTTCGCTTCAGGAAACAGCTCCAAACTATCCTGTTCAGAGAATCACTTAGCACTGCTTAAACTCACGCGCCGACCCTGTGTCGTCTAGCTGCCCACCTTTTCCCTCCCTAGTGCTGAGAGACCTGTTGGTGATTGAGTGCTGTACAAATGTCAATTAACAATAACAATAACAATTTCTAGGGACAATTTGCTCTTCTTCAATTGGACAACCATTCTTAACCTCATAAGCTCGACCACTGGTGTCAACTGCATGCATCAAATCATTACTCTGAAGGTAACTCTCTTCATTAAAAAACGGCTCACAACTTGAACTATGCTTCCATTCTCCAGAAAAATTAGTTCTATTAATTAGTCTTTTCCACTTACTTTTGGCCTTCATAACATTGATTGGCTTATCTAGTGTTCGAATCCTATTGATTACTAAAACAAAGAATTTTTTTATTAATTCAAAAGCCTTCTCAACAATTGTTTCAATATTTTTTGTTTCTTATAAAAAGCTGTTATTCTTTTACAATTCTTTATATTTTTCAATAAATTTAAAACAACTCTGTTATAAAACATTCGCTTGTGAATTTCAACAAACTGATTTGTTCGTCTATTACTATACACTAATGGGCCCATTATGATGTCGGGCGGATCGCCACCGCCAGCCTGGCGGGGGCAATCCGCCCGACATCCACACTAGTTTCCCCCCCCCGCCATATTAGTATGGCGGGGGGACCTCAGCGGACGGAAAGACCGTCCACCGCTTTTCCGCCCCGGTCGCCTTGCGGCCGGGGCGGAAAAGGAATAATATGGTGGTGGTGTCTATCAAACACCGCCAGCCATATTATGATGGTTGTTGTTAGGTGCCTTTCCGCGGCGGCGATACCGCTGCATAGGACTTTATAGCACTAAATGTCCTAAGGCCTGACTCACTCCATGAGTACATGTATTCCCATATTTTTAAACACATCAACTAAGCAAATTATTCTGCCACAATTTTCTGAAATGAATACTGACTGACAGTGTGATCTTGGACAAATGACAGTATCCCTTGCAATTCAGTCAAATAAACTAAAGGAGTGCAAGAGGAGTGACAGGATGTTTGCTGGAGTGTTTAGATACTGACTGGGGAATTAAAAGTGTGAATCACAAGTGTGTAGGTGGTTCACACTTTTAATTCCCCAGTCAGTATCTAAACACTCCTCTTGCACTCCTTTAGTTCATTTTAGTGTGTAGGTGGTTGGAAAGGGGAAAACATGACGGCCGCAGACTAGTGCGGTACGCACGTCTCTCCCATCGCTCCTATTCTGCAGCACCTGATCTCGCGCTGAGCCGGCAGAGACCCATCTGAGTACAGCCGATCATGGTTGAGTAACGCAGATACTGCGAAGAATCTTTCTATAAATGACCCGGCAGCCCAGCAGCTGGTCTGAATAGCGAAATGAAGACGTATTTGGTGAGGGGGTGACTAAATTTTTAGCTGCACGGCACTTGGGACTTGGAATTCAGCCGTTTTCTGACTCCGCTCGGACTTTGTAGCGGATTCTGAAGCGGGAGTCGATGAGTTTGGCCTCGGTTGGGAGACCCCACCCCCCCGCCTGCCTTCCGAAGTGGAGAAAAGCAGCCCTGGAGCTAAGGCGAGGTCGCAGTGCGGCGGCTCGCGGGCTCCTACATAGATGTTTGACGGGGAGAGGTAGGGGGGAGAAGACTGCCACGGTGGGCTGCCAAGGCTTTGTGGGAGATCCTACAACGCTTGCACTTGACAGTGGGGGCGGAGGGGGTCTCTATGAGATAGAAGGAGACAGAGAAGGAGACAGAGAAGCTGGGGGAGAGCCTAAGGAGGGAGGGACAGGCACAAAGCTGATTCCAAATCGACAAACCCCTTAAGATACACCCCAGAAAAGCAAGGGTAAAAGACAGGGAAGAGGAAAGGGTGTAAGAAGCACAAAAGCCGGCCATTAAACCAAAAGCCCAGGGAGGAAAGGTGAGGTGGAGAAGCTATTGAAGACAGGTTGTGCGGTAAAAGAAAAGGTTGAGGCGGCTGGGTCTCAGATAGTCTTGGGGCCGGTGAGAAGGACGGGGGGAGGTATGTGAGTAATGAGGTTGGAAAAAAAAGAAAGGGCAAGGACAAGAGTGCACAAAATAGCGCAGTGCTCGTTACCCCATCACTCCGTTCCTTCTTTAAAGTGCTTCCCCAGGTCCTGGAAATCAACCCGGTAAAACCCGGTAACCCGGATGAGTATGGCTGAGGTTAATCGCCCAATCCAAGTTTGAGCTTAAACGTGGGGGAACTAACAAGTAAGCCTCTTACCCCCGTTTTTTTTCCGTCTTTACAGGCTCCTTCTCCGGTCGTATCGGCTCTTCCTCCCCCTTCCTCTCTTATCCCTTTTACCTCTACCTCTACCTCTGCACCCCCGGCAGGAGTGCTGTAAACCATGCTGTAAACCATGTTCAGGACAAAGGGGACATAAATCTTACGACGGTCACCGACACGGAGGAGGTGGTGGGTGGGGAGGGGATGGGGAGTCAAATAGCTCGCTTGAAACCATCTTGATTGCTATGTCAGCTATGAGGGAGGAGATAAGGAGCAATTTCGCAGTGTATAAGGCAAACCAAAATTATATAAGAGCGGCCTGTGAAATTCTGGAAAAAAGGTGGATGGATTGTTTGAGAGAATGGAGAGTTTGGAGGGGGCGGTGGGGGCCTATAAAAGCGAATTTGGAGGTGGCTGAGTCCAAGATTCAAACCTTACGGAGGGAAGGAGAAGCTATGAAGGAGAGGGTTGAGTCTTTGGAAAACTTTTCACTAAGAAATAATCTTCGGATTCTGAAAGTCCCTGAGGGAAAAGAAGGGGATGATATAAAAGCTTTTGTGGTTGCGCTTTTGAAGGACTCCCTAAATTTGGATGAAACAGTCGAGCTACTTGATAGAGATATCCAGCGGATCCATCGAGATCCCTTCCGCCTCAACCCTGGGAGAACCAAACCACGAAAAATCTTGGTAAATTTCCAGACATATAAACTGAAAGAGAAGATCCTGAACCTCGCACTGAAGGCAAAGACAATCAAGGGCCTCGACTTCTTGTGTGAAGTCAGGTCAGATCTCTCAAAAGCTACATTAGATCAGCAATGGGAGTTGGGTCAGAGGATGGAAAAGCTAAGGGCGGCTGGGGCTACGGACCAGATGCGATTCCCCGCCTTTTTGCGGATAATGTACAATAATAAAATGTACAATATCCGATCTCCCTTTGAAGTGGATGAATTCTTGGGGAAAATGGGGGAGAGTTCAAAGGGGGGGAGCTAAAAGGATAAGTTAGCTGAATGCTTTCACATTCTCAGTAGAAAGACAGTAGGGCACCTCGCGGGTTAAGGGATTTAAGCATCGCCTATTCAAAAAGGAAAAAAAAGAAGAAAGGGGAAAGAAAAAAAAAAATATATATATAAAGGGTATAGAAGTTTGGTATTAAGGAGACTAAAATACGAGGGGAAGTAATGCTAGGTGTTAGGGAAAATAAAAATAAAAATAGATATAACACAGTCTAAAACCAAAAAATAGGGAGTGGGGAGACAGAGAAATACTCTACACGTTACATTTTATTAGCTAACTTAATAGGTGCACATCAACACCAGCATATACTAGTAGGGGAGTCGCTTCTTATCTTTGTTCTTTTGGTTTTAGTAGTTTCCATAGTAAGATGAGGGATTAAACCGGCATCTACTATTCACTACTTGAAAAACAGGTAGCACAGCAGTGTAGGAGGGGGTGCGATGGGGGGGGCGTAAAACTGCCCATACATCTGGCTAGCGTAAGTAAGGAGGGGTTTTCCAGGGGTAGGAGGGGCACAGGGGGGAAGTGGAAAAAATAACAAAATTCCTCAGGAGTCTGGGGCGCTAGGTGGCGCACTAGTGAATGGACGCCTTTCCGTGAGGCTCCCACATCCTGGCGATATTGATCCTACATTTATCCTGATATCGGCGATTGACCGGGCTGCAACTGATCCCATCTGTGAAGGAGACTCCTCTGCGACTCCGGTTCAATTTTGGAGTCGATAGCTTACTGCCTTCGGGCGGGAGAGGCTCTCCCGTCCCCAGCGGTCCTGACCGTTGGAGGAAGCTGCGCGGCTGGACGGCCTGCCTGACAACTCGAGGCCGGGGCTTTCGTGGTGGCGGCTAGGCCCCGAGTGGCGCGAAAACTCCTGCAGGCAACGAGGCGGCGGGGGACGACCTCTGTAGTCCTTGCTTGAAGCCGAGACCTGCACCGTGTGTGGATGACTGTCTAGCTCTGGTGAGCCTTGTCCCGCTTGAGCGCTGAATGCCTGCAACCCCTGCGACCCTTGAGTTATCGTGATTGCCGCCGAGCACTGCCGGTGCCCTGCAAGGACCCAGCGAGTGTGGCGGCTGGCTCCGGAGCGGGGAATACACTGAGTGCGGAGAGACTTGAGGACTGCTCGTTCGGCTGGCCCTCACTGCGCAAAGGAGTGGAATAGGCGCACTTGTCCAAGCGCTGGTACCGTGCGCTGGTGGGGATTGCTGTGACCCTTGCTGCTGGCTGGGGGGGCCACCCTGACACCTGCGAGATACGAGGAGCGTGGTACGCCGGAAAGCGACCGGCCCCATAGACATTGCTGAGGAGTGTGGCTGGCTATTCACTATTGCGTAGGGCACCCCTCTGCTCCTACTACTAGACGTGATCTACACAATCCAGGGAGAGGACTGCCTGCAGCGGGAAATACATTGGCCTATGACTGGGGACTATACACTTGGGAAGAACTAAATAACACTGCCCTTTGAAGGCACCTCCACGACGTTGGCCTGGGTACATGCAAACTTGTGGCGCTCTTGAAGACTGGTGTGATATACCGATAATTGGCTGCACCCCAGCTACTAGAATACGTGCACCTACTTGTCTGCGGCCTGCTTGGATGTGGCGATTGTGACTTACGACTTGTTGGTGCTCCCGAGTGGCCCGCACGAGACCTGGGCACCCTACAGCTTCATTGTGAATGTTATTTGCTGGTGCACGGTAAGCCTAGAGCGTTGTGGAACCGCTGGGGTATTGACGGGCCTAGGTCAGTAGAGCTACCTACGGCCAGAAACATCGGCAGAGGCCTGCCTTGGCCGCACGCACGCAACCTACGCAGTTCCCGATCCCAGGTGGCGCTTGGTTTAGCAGTGGGGATACGGCGACCGATCTGGCCTACGTACCTGAACTTGCGGAGAGATCTTAGTTGCTCGGATCATTGCACGGTATGTCGCATCGTCCTGACCGGTAGCGAAGATGGGAAGGCCGTATGCGTGGCAACCGAAACTCATGTTTGACGCCGCCAAAAAAACGACTCGCACCAGCCCGGAACAACAGAAGCAAACGGAGGCTAGTAGCTCCGGTGATGGCCAGCCGACCACCTCCACGGATGTCAAGGAAATCCTCCGTGAGATGCGCCAGGGATTTGCGACCATAGCGGACAAGGTAGACAGGATGTCGTCACGGATGGATGCTGTTGTCCACAAACTGGATGTGCATGAGGGGAGACTTAAGGAAGCGGAACAGCGGGTCTCGGACATCGAGGACACCTCGACGCAGCACATGACGCGGCTTACACGAATGGATGACCTACTGCGCTCTATAGCGGCCAAGAACGAGGATTAGGAGGCGAGAAGCCGGCGCAATAATATACGCATAGTGGGAATTCCGGAATCCACAAATGTGGGTAAAATGGAGGAATATGTGGAGAAACTCCTGCTAGCAGCGGTAGGCCCGGAAGCGTTCTCGCCCCAGTTTATAGTGGAGAGGGCGCATAGATCCCTGGGACCTGTGCCCAAACCGGGCATGAAACCGAGACCTATCATTGCCCGCTTGCTGAACTATAGAGATAGGGACACTGTCTTACGTGCGGCTCGGACCTCCAAAACACTCTCATTTGATGGCAACAACTTTACGATCTATCCTGATTTTACGCCCATGGTGCAGGAGGAACGTCGCAAGTTCTTAGATGTCAAAGCGAAACTTCGCAATCTCCAGGTGGATTGTGCACTGCTCTATCCGGCTCGCCTGCGGGTCACTTGTCAAGGGCGTCAGAGTTTCTTCACGAAGCCGCAACAAGTAGAAGAATTCATCAAACACTATGAACGCACAGCGCACCAAAATGGGGATGGAGTTGATGAGCCTGACCGGAGACACAAACATATGGAGGATGATGAACAGTGACCTCGCAGCTTTTGAGACTTTTTGTATCGATCTGATTCCTGTGCGTGAGTACTATTTTGTGGACTACTCCATGGCAGTAATTGTGTTCGCTGACCTTTCTTCCTCCTTAAGTTAAGATGGGACTGGGATCTGGCCCGGGGGAAGCTGATTTAGATTCTGTTCGCCGGGTACCCCCCCTCTCTCCCACTGGCTGGGTAGGCTCCGCCATAAGGAGCTGGTGGAGCAGAGGGGGGAATGTGTTGCCACCTGGAATGCTACCTAGCGGGTATTACCCATACAGTTACTGTTGGTATAGGGTATGTTATCACCCTTGGTCGTTGGGGTGGGTTGGGGTGGATGATGAAACTGGCAAGTTGGGGATGCTTCAGTGGGAGGTTGGGAGGGAATGGGGGAGTGCTTGGGGGTTGCGTGCGTTGGTTGAGTGCGATATACACAAGCAAACAGACAAAGTGGTATACTGGTTTATTGGTCATGGAAGGGGCGATGGCAATGTGATGATGATATGGCTGACGCATGGTAACTTCAAAAAGCTGGACAAAGTTGACATTTATGGGAGCAGGGGAAGTTAACAAATGTACCTTTATATTGTGTAATGTACGGGGGCTTAAGGACGCACGTAAATGCAGACAGTTGGTGGCATATTGGGATAGACACAACGTACAGGTGGTTATGCTACAAGAAACTCACAACCCCCCGTCAGCCACATCTACTTTCGGTAAGAGATGGGCGGGTGTGAGGGTCTTCTCAAACTACTCCTCATATGCCAGAGGTACTGCTATCCTTATACATCGCGCCCTCCCGTTTACACTACAAGGTCAACATATAGATAAGGAGGGGAGGTATGTGGTTTTGTGGGGGAGATTGGGTGGGGAGACAATCACCATTGCCAATTGTTATGCACCTAATATTGATGACCCCCACTTTTTCACTGTGCTCTGGGGAGTAGTGATGGATGTGGGTTCTAGTCATCTAATTTGGGGTGGAGACTTCAATGTTGCTTTAATCCCAAGTTTGGATAGAGCGGATGGGTGTTCGACATACCATCCCGGGGCGAGAGATGTCCTTCGGGGGATAGTGGATGAAGAAGGGTTAGTCGATGGATGGAGACACCTGCATCCTGACCTGCTGGATGGCACACACTTCACATCATACACTGGAACATGGGCTAGAATCGATTATATTTTTGTGTCAAGGAATTTAGCACCACATGTCCTGAATGCACAACACCTACCCAGGACACATTCAGACCACTGCCCAGTTCTGCTGACTATCGATGTGCCTGGGTTTGATAAACCACTGCCACCTTGGCGATTGCACCCTAACATTCTAGTGGACACGGTTTTCCGTGAGGAACTCAGAGATGATATAGAAGAGTTTTTTCCTCGTAACAAGGATACTGTGGATAGTGTGGAAACAGTTTGGGAGGCCTTCAAAGTTACAGTGAGGGGGTGGTGCATAGTTAAAAGCTCTGGGGTGCTGAGAGACATACAGCGCACGCTTCACAGGTTCGAAGTAGACCTGCGGGCACTGGAGAGAGACATGGTACAGGGAGACGCAGGGACGGCACAGTAGGAATTCAGGGCCAAATTATCGGAATACGAGGCAGAGGCGCATAGGGAGGTACAGTTTAAGGGTAAACACTGGAAAGCCCGCGCCTACAATGAGGGAGGGAGACCGGGCAGGGCACTGTCGATGGCAGTTCGCATGGCGCGAGGCTCTAACACTATCTTAGAATTAACTACAGCTGACTCGAGGGTATGCAAAGACTCAGCCGGCATACTGAACACACTCCAAACACACTATGAACAACTTTATACATCACGGGCGACCGGGAACATTGACCTGGACGGCTTTCTGGGGGATATCGCACTCTGCTGGATAAGCGATGCCCATAGACAGTTTCTAGGAGCGCTACTTGAGTCAGATGAGGTGCGAGACGCCATAATGCCCTTGAGCAACGGGAAGGCGCCTGGTCACGATGGGCTTCCCGCAGAATTTTATAAATGTTATGTGGATATCATGGCATCGGTTTTGCGGGAGGTGTTTGAGGATGCCTTGGAGGTGGGTGTGCTGCCGAGATCCATGAGAGAGGTTGTAATCACATCTTTGCTCAAGCCGGGTAAAGATGCCAAGCAATGTGACTCATACCGTCCTTTGTCACTGTTGAATTGCGATGCCAAAATCCTAGCCAAGGTGCTAGCCACGAGACTCTCTTTGCTCATGACCACGATCATATTGCCTGATCAATCAGGATTTGTCCCAACGAGATCTACCTCGCACAACCTCCGTACTGTTTTCTCCCCAATCCAAACGGTAAGCCCTGAGATACCACTCGCTGCTGTCTTTCTAGACGCATCGAAAGCCTTCGACTCCGTGGAATGGGGTTTTTTATTTACGGTATTGCAGAGGATGGGCTTTCCCCCGATCTTTGTGGATTGGGTGCGTTTGCTATACACGGCTCCGAAGGCGAGAGTGCTTGCGAACGGACTCCTGACTGATACTTTTGCAATAACGAGGGGTACCCGCCAGGGGTGCCCCCTCTCCCCTCTACTCTTCGCCATAGCGATAGAGCCGCTAGCCTGTCGCATTCGACAGCTACACAAAGTCAGCGCCTTTAACTGCTTTCAACGGCAACTCTCTATTTCACTATATGCTGACGATGTCACGCTGTACGTCAAAGAGCCCCAGACTACCTTGAACACATTACTGCGGGAGTTTGTCGCCTTTGGTGGCCTGTTTGGCGTCTCTATTAACTGGAGTAAGTCCCAGTTCTTCCCCCTAACGCCTGCTGTGTCGGAATTCCCGCTCGATTATCCTCTGGAATGGTGCTCTTCGGAGTTGCGATACTTGGGGATACAACTCTCAAGAGACAAGGGAGACACATTGCGACTGAACTATGGAGTGGCTATAACTAAACTGGCAGACTCGGTGACCCGATGGATCAACCTACCCTTGTCCATGGCGGCTAGAGTTTCCCTCATAAAAATGGTGGTCTTGCCGCGTTTCCTATATCTATTCCTCAATATCCCTTATCACCCGGGCGCTTTCTTTTTCAAAACCTTGCGCTCTGAACTTATACGTCTGGTATGGGGGGGGCAAGCAGGCGCGTCTTCGATGGGCGGTCATGACACAACCTTATAATATGGGAGGTTTCGACGTCCCTGATTTTGAAGTTTATTATTTGAGTGCACAGGCGCACTACCTGTATTCTTGGATGAAACCTACTGCCTTCATGCCACAGATTGCGGCGGAAGACTGGATTGCCCACCCACTGCCATTGGATGGTGTGGTTCATGCCCCCATATCGGTGTTGGATATGCAGACTAATACGGTGACTTGTACAATGGACGCATGGCATAGAATAGGGAGACGTTTGCAAACCTCATTACTGTATACAGCTCGACTACCACTGTCTTATCACCCGCAAATGGCGCTCTTCCAAGATTTGGGATTCCGGAACATGTGTCACCGGTTGAGAATTCAGACATGGGGCGATCTATTCCACGATGGGATATTTGGGGAATGCACGCCTACTCCCTTAGAGCTATTCTATTTTCTACGGCTGCGAGAGGGCCTGAAGGCCTTACTACCTGAATTCCCTCGGGAACCCCCCCAGTGTTGCCCCGCTTACGGTTGTGCTGAATAGCACGGATGGTGCACATCTAGTGTCAAATATATATAAATGCCTTCGGCAAGAATTACCGGTTCTGGAGAGTGCGGCTAGAGCGCACTGGTCACGGGACCTTGGCAGGGTGATCACTGATGACCAGTGGGAATACTGTTGTGACCTAACGGGTGAGGTGATGTCTAGCTGTCACTTTAAAATTATACATTACAAGTTCCTCCATAGGTTGTATTACACACCTGTTAGGAAGGTCAGGTTCAGATTGGCTGACTCGGATAGTTGCGAGAGATGCGGACAGGGAGGGGCGGACTTCCTCCATTTGGCATGGGGCTGCCCGCAGGTGCAGGAGTATTGGTCGCAGGTTTGTGAGGGCATCTCCCTTATGATAGGGGTCACATTGGAATTAGATCCGCTGTTGTTCCTGCTGGGTTATACCGCACGGATAGCGAGGACTGTTAGGAAATACACTAATGTTGCACTGTTGTTGGCAAGGAGACGTCTGGCCTGCAGGTGGGGGCGGGGTCGTGCCCCTAAATTCAAAGACTGGTTACAAGATATGTTATACTGTCAGGAGCAATATGGAATTTTTTCAGAGTTGCTGCCTCTGACCTCTAGGCCGGCTGACATCTGGGGTCCTCTGCAGGCATACCTTCTCTTAACTGCAACACAAGGGAGGGAGGGTGCTGATGTTGTTGACGTGACCCCAGCAGCAGAATCGGAATAGGTGCATGTGCTATATATAGGACCGGGCGGTGAAGATGGGAGGCCTGATGGCCCTACTGCCGTTGACCTATTGGAGGTAAAGGTTACCGCCCGGCCAGTATTTCTGCAAAACTATACGACTATGCAGAAGTGGCTGATCTGCGGGACCGTGATTGATTGATATTGTGAACTGTAATGCTAATTTACTCTGTTTCTCACCCAAGCTGCTATGTACCAGGACTGCAATACCACTACTTTTAGGAGGCGCGAATACGCCCTGTGTCAGATTATTGCTGTGATATTCTCTCAACTGCGGTATTGGCCCTGTTGGTACTTTTATTATTCCACGAACTATGTTTCCGCTCACTACCACCTAATTACATGTCAGCTTGCTATTAGACCTGTCGTGATTTGGCTAATGATTAACTGTTGTGATGTTGGGTGCGTCCGAAAAGTTCTACTATGTTCATTGCTGACGAATTTACCACCGCATTAATGTCTGTGTATCGCTGCCGGCCTAATATGGTTGTAGGCACACTGCTGTGTATGAGAGCACGAATGACAATAAAAGTTTATAATCAAAAGGAGTCAGACCTCTTAAAGGCTAGATGGTTAGTTTGTCTTACAAGCCTCTATTACCAGATAACCGCTATATTTCAGTTCTTTGTAAAGATGTTCTTATGGCAGAGGAAAAAAGTAGGGGGAGAAGGTAAAAAATAGATGATCCCCATAAAATTCTTATCCTGGAATGTAAATGGCCTGCGAGTGAGGAGTAGAAGGTATAAAATCTTACAATATTTGAGAGACTCTCCCGCGCAGGTCATCGTCATTCAGGAGACACATCTACTTAAAGCGGAGGTCTGTGAGATGCTAAGGAAACGGAAATGGGTAGCTAAGTTTATATGTACGGACCAAACCGCAAACATAAGAGGGATCCTTATAATTTTCAAAAAATCAGCTGAAGCTCAAATCCTGGAATATAAGGAGGACTGTAGCGGGAGATGGCTCATCCTTAGAATTTTAGTGGAGGGCATGACGTTCACGCTTGTGGGGTATTACGGGCCGAACCAAGACAACCCCTCTTACTTGAAAGCAATCCAGAACCATCTTACACTTTCGCAGGATCCAGCTATCTGGGTCGGAGATTTTAATATAGTTCTTAATCCTCTATTAGATAAGTCTTCCAAGTCAAGAGCGCTTATACCATCTAAATCAAGGCAGGCTCTGTTAGATATAATGGAACATCTGGGTCTAGCGGATGTATGGAGGGAAAGGGCAGGAAACAAATTGGGGGTTTCCTTCCCAAATCTTATATACAAACACAAGTCAAGAATTGACTACGCTCTCTTTAGTTATTCTTTAAAGGACTCACTAAAGGGGTTGGTTTACCTTCCCTCACACTTGTCTGACCTTTCGGCAATCACATTTGACCTTCAAACGGGTAACTATAAAAAAAGACTCCTCCTGGTCTTTTGACCGCACGTTCCTCTTAGAGGAGGAGGAAACTAATTTTTTGTTATCAGAGGCGCAGTTTTTTTTGGAATCAAACTTGGACTCTGCAGACATTAATATAGTCTGGGATGCCATGAAAGCCTATTTGAGGGGCTGCATAACTAACAGAGCCACATATAGAAGGAAAGTGTAGCAGGAGACAATTAAAAATATTGAGCAGGAGCTGGCCAAAATAGATCAAAAGTTGGTCGTCGCGATGGCATCCGCGGGCGAGGCAGAAAAACAGGCCAATCTGAGAAGTCAGCTCGAAATCATATTACAAGAACGGTTAACTAAAAGGTGGGAGGCAAGCAAAAACTCGCACTTTGAATATGGGGAAACCGCTGGAAAGGTCCTTGCATGGAAAGTCAAAGCAGACCAGGCAAAAAATCACATTAGAGAGATCAAACAAGAAGGAGAGACCGTTACTAGGACTTCAGACCGGGAGATAGGGATTGCCTTTCAAGAATTTTTCCATGAAATATATAAGGAGGAGGTCAGGAATGATCCGGAGGCTAGGGATAGGTGGCTGGATAACATCGCCTTACCTACCCTGTTAAGATCACAGAGGACCCACCTAGAGAGGGAGATTTCAGAGGACGAGGTGGAAAAAGCGATAGGTTATCTGAAGAAGGGAAAGTGGCTAGCCCGGATGGGTTACCCGGAGAACTATATCGGGGGTTAAGCTCCGCCATAGTTCCAGCTTTGACATCCCTCTTTAATGGTATTCTTCGGAGGGGGGAGAGCTCCCCGGACTCCTGGAATGAAGCTACGATTGTTCTCATTCTTAAGCCAGGTAAAAACCCGGTGGAGTGTGGTTCTTATAGACCAATTTCCCTCCTAAATAACGATTACAAGATCTTTACATCTATTTTGGCAGCCAGATTGGGGGAGGCAATTGGCTCAATAATCCATCCGGACCAAAGGGGTTTTATAAGGGGGCGCCAGTTGGCTGATCACACTCGAAACCTGGTGGGGGCGATTGATATAGCTACCACCTTTTCTCTCCGACTGGCCACTCTGACTTTGATGCCACCAAAGCCTTCGATAGGGTCAATTGGCCCTATGTGGCGGAGGTGATGAGAAGGTTTAGGTTGGGGGAGGTGTTTTGTCGGGTTATTCAGACCCTGTATAGGGCCCCAAGGACAAGATTGCTAGTTAACTGTGCCTTAACAGACCTGCTAAAAATTACCAGAGGCACCAGACAAGGCTGCCCGCTCTCCCCTCTCTTATTTAATCTATACATTGAGGCGTTCGCCCAAATGTTGAGAGAGGATGCAGATATTCCCCCATTTGTATTTGGTGAGTGGGAGAAGCGGATAGCGCTCTATGCAGACAACATTTTGATCTATACGTCTGACCCGGATAGAGCTTTCCCGATTGTAATTAAAAAGGCAGAGAAGTTTGGCCGGATCTCTGGCTACGACATTAACGCCAGTAAAACGGAGATCATGAGCTGGAACGTTCCTAATTTACAATTAAACGTGGTAACATCCATGAGATATCTGGGAATACGAATTACCCAAGAGATAGGTAATATGGCACAGACTAACCTAGATCGGGTTGCCACAGAGTGTAGGAAACTGCTGAAAGCCTGGGTGTTACTTCCACTATCTATTCTCGGGAGGACAAATCTAGTTAAAATGTGCATCCTCCCAAAGTTTACTTTTATCTTCAATACCATCCCCTTGATGTTTGATTGCAAAAAATTGGGAAAAAGCCAGTGCGAGATTAATTCGTTTATATGGATCTATGAAACAGCCAGGCTGGCCTGGAAGAAGTTGAGAAGGAGGAGGGAGAAGGGAGGGCTGGCATTACCAGATTTGTTATACTATGCTTGGGCATTCCAGTTGACTTATTCTAGGATGCTTCTTAAAACTCCAGTAAGATCATCTTTGGGGGTTATGTTCAGGTCCATGTTAACGGGAGTGGATATTCCACCGGACGGATTTCTATTTAAGTTTGGAGACATGAAATATTTTAAGAAAGTGAGATTAAAGATCTTACAGACTGCCATAATAAATTGGGTGCAGATCACAAAGAAAGTCGGTTTACACTAGCACTCTAATTTTGCCCCGGTATGGGATTCTCCAGGGCAGCCACCATGTATGTAGGACAGTCTGGCAATCCCGTTAAAGGAGGCTGGGATACTCAGATGGGGAGAGCTTTTGGTTGATGGGAGGGTACAGGACTGGGAGGTGTTGAGGGACAGGGTGGGCCCGGCCCTTTCTAGGTTTAAATTTATACAGCTGAACAGTTGGGCTCAAGCAGTAAGCAGGAGGGGTCCCCAACTGGGGAAACACAGCTACCTTGAACAACAACTGGTAGAAAAGCGAGAGGGAGGTAAAGAAGTGGCAACCTGGTATTGAAATATAGTGGTGGAGTTGAACGGGGATTTAACTTTGCCAGACGAGCTATGGGGAAACGAGTTGGCCCTTCAGTGCGAGGATTCATGGACAAGATCCTTCACTTTCCTTTACAGAATAGTGAAGCCAGCATGGCTAAGGCGCAATCATCTGTTCACTCTGCACCGCGCTTATTTCTCCCTCCTAAAAATCTCAACATTTCTCCCGGGAAAGAAGTGTAATAAATGTAACCTTGTGGCAGCTTCAGACATACACATGTTTAAGGACTGTCCTGTTATTATGCTCTTTTGGGAAGAAGTAAAGGCTACCCTGTAATCGATCTTAAGTATAACATTGGACATCACTCTTCGATTAATAATCTTTGGATTGGAGGAAAGTGTAACAGGCCAGGCGAAGACTTTTCTTTTTTATTCTATCATCCTGGCAAGACGACAAATATGTCAATGTTGGGTGGATTCTAATGCTTCATCGCACGCTGTCTGGTTAATGTCGTTGTATGAAACCTCAAAGACAGACTTGGCTAGATCATGTAGTAAATGAAATCTGTCCTTTTGGGATCTGTTAATTAATTGGAGATAGCATTTCCGGGGTTTTTTATTTTTTATTTTATTTATTTTTTCCCCGGGTCCTATGATTATGCCGAATATGCTCTAGGGACCCTGGGACGTAGCCCCCCTCGAAATAAAACCCCGGGTCCGTCAGGTTGAATACCGTTGGCTGGAGCAAATAGGGCTTCACCCATCTCTTTCCGTTACCAACTTTGAGATTTGGTCTCCCGCCAACTAACAAATCGTGCCTGGGAAAAGACATGGTGGATGAAAGCTCTGCATGTTTTTTCAAGGCAGACACGCATGGTGGTTGGCTTTTCTTTGTGGATGGAGGTTATGGCAAATGAGGACAAAAAAAAGAAGAAAAAAAAAGTGTGTAGGTGGTTAAAGAACTGCATGTGAATTGGAGAGGGGTTTGTAGCAGTCTATGTGTTAAGGCCTGGGTCACTGAATGAGTACTTGGGTACTAACTGATTGATTAAAGTACTGCAAGGAGAGTGCCTACTGAATTTTAAATAGCTTCATTTTTTTACCACAGTGCATACAAAAAGACATTCTGTTGAATATCTCTGTACAATAGGAAATCAACAATCACAGAGACTTTGCTAAAAGTCAAAGGATATACACCTGGAAATAAAAACTATGCTGTAAGACTCAGTTTATACCACAATAACTTGGCTACTAGCTCAAAGATTACAATTGTACAAGAAGACTCTCTCAAATCATTTTTTATTTTTAATCAAATTTATTCTTGTAACAATTCATATTGTAATAGAACGGATGTATGACATTACAACGCATGCTTTTGCATCACATGCCTTTACAACGCAAGTATTACAACGCAATGCCTTTACAACGCAAAGCGCTTTGGGTGCTGGATAGTGAATAGTTTAATTTACTATTCCAACTCCAGTCCCCGTGGACACTAGGGAAGGTGTTGGATAGTAAATTAAACCTATTCCCATTCCCTATGTTAGAGCGCCCCCCAGAGCAATGTGTTGTAATAGCACGCGTTGTAATAGTTGCTGCGTAAAGGCGCTGCATGGTAAAAGTTGCGTTGTAAGTGTTGTTCACCTAATAGAACATCTAGCATGATTTCATCAGGAATTTCATTAGCTTCTTCATCAACTTCAAAACTTGTGACATTAAACTCAATATCATATAATGCTTCAATTAAGTCATTATCCAAACTTTCATCCAAAAATCACAGGTTATATCTCCTGCACCAATAGGTTGTTCTTCATTGCTGCTGTCCACAAAAGGTACATTTAAGTCCTCTATCAGAGTGTTCGAAATTTCAAACGTTACTTCAATGTTCTTCTGATTTTGATCCATAATACATTTTATTATGTTGCTGTACCTTGCAGAAAAATATAAACACTTCATTTTATCATTTTAACTAAGAGATAATACAAAACTAGCTTTATCAACTTCATGAGTACATGTATTCCCCTATTTTTAAACACATCAACTAAGCAAATTATTCTGCCACATTTTTTCTGATATGAATACTGATTCACACTGTGATCTTAGACACATGACAGTATGCCTTGCAATTCAGTAAAATGATTACAACAGTGAAAGGGGGTCTTGCTGGGAGTGCTGTTTCAGGGTTTAGGACAGTGCAGTGGTGTTCAGGCAGTGTAGGGGTTCAAGGTGGGACTGAGAATGTAGAAATGAGAATTCACTGAAATGATTACAACATGCTACAGAGAGAGTTGCTATGGCATTTCTACAGCACACCCAGGATCTTTATTACACAGCATGGAGACTATTTGGGCATTAAGAGGCCTGACACACATGCTGCATAGGACTTTATAGCACTAAATGTCCTAAGGCCTGACTCACTCCACGAGTACATGTATACCCATATTTTTAAACAATTCAACTAAGCAAATTATTCTGCCACAATTTTGTGAAATGAAGACTGACTCACACTGTGATCTTAGACACATGACAGTATGCCTTGCAATTCAATAACATGATTACTACAGTGAAAGAGAGTCTTGCTGGGAGTGCTGTTTCAGGGTTTAGGACAGTGCAGTGGTGTTCAGGCAGTGTAGGGGGTCAAGGTGGGACTAAGAATGTAGAAATGAGAATTCACTAAAATTGTTACTACATGCTACAGAGAGAGTTGCTATGGCATTTCTACAGCACACCCAGGATCTTTATTACACAGGACTTTATAGCTCTAAATGTCCTACGGACTGACTCACTCCATGAGTACATGTACACCCATATTTTTAAACACATCAAGTAAGCAAATTATTCTGCCACATTTTTCTGTTATGAATACTGACTCACACTGTGATCTTAGACACATGACAGTATCCCTTGCAATTCAGTAAAATGATTACGACAGTGAAAGGGGGTCTTGCTGGGAGTGCTGTTTCAGGGTAAAGGACAGTGCAGTGGTGTTCAGGCAGTGTAGGGGGTCAAGGTGGGACTGAGAATGTAGAAATGAGAATTCACTGAAATGATTACTACATGCTACAGAGAGAGTTGCTATGGCATTTCTACAGCACACCCAGGATCTTTATTACACAGCATGGAGACTATTTGGGCTTTAAGAGGCCTGACACACATGCTGCATAGGACTTTATAGCACTAAATGTCCTAAGGCCTGACTCACTCCATGAGTACATGTATACCCATATTTTTAAACACATCAACTAAGCAAATTATTCTGCCACAATTTTGTGAAATGAAGACTGACTCAAACTGTGATCTTAGACACATGACAGTATGCCTTGCAATTCAGTAAAATGCTTATGACAGTGAAAGAGAGTGTTGCTGGGAGTGCTGTTTCAGGGTTTAGGACAGTGCAGTGGTGTTCAGGCAGTGTAGGGGGTCAAGGTGGGACTGAGAATGTAGAAATGAGAATTCACTAAAATTATTATTACATGCTACAGAGAGAGTTGCTATGGCATTTCTACAGCACACCCAGGATCTTTATTACACAGCATGGAGACTATTTGGGCATTAAGAGGCCTGACACACATGCTGCATAGGACTTTATAGCACTAAATGTCCCAAGGCCTGACTCACTCCATTGGTACATGTGTACCCATATTTTTAAACACATCAACTAAGCAAATTATTCTGTCACATTTTTCTGATATGAATACTGACTTACACTGTGATCTTAGACACATGACAGTATCCCTTGCAATTCAGTAAAATGATTACGACAATAAAAGGGGGTCTTGCTGGGACTCGTGTTGCAGGGTTTAGGACAGTGCAGTGGTGTTCAGGCAGTGTAGGAGGTCAAGGTGGGACTGAGAATGTAGATATGAGAATTCACTGAAATCATTACTAAACGCTACAGAGAGAGTTGCTATGGCATTTCTACAGCACACCCAGGATCTTTATTACACAGCATAGAGACTATTTAAGCATTAGGAGGTCTGACACACATGCTGCATAGGACTTTATAGCTCTAGATGTCCTAAGGCCTGACTCACTCCATGAGTACATATACACCCATATTTTTAAAAACATCAAGTAAGCAAATTATTCTGCCACATTTTTCTGATATGAATACTGACTCACAATATGATCTTAGACACATGACAGTATCCCTTGCAATTCAGTAAAATGATTACGACAGTGAAAGAGAGTTTTGCTGGGAGTGCTGTTTCAGGGTTTAGGACAGTGCAGTGGTGTTCAGGCAGTGTAGGGGGTCAAGGTGGAACTGAAAATGTAGAAATGAGAATTCACTGAAATGATTACTACATGCTTCAGAGAGAGTTGCTATGGCATTTCTACAGCACACCCAGGATCTTTATTACACAGCATGGACACTATTTGGGCACTAAGAGGCCTGACACCCATGCTGCATAGGACTTTATAGCACTAAATGTCCTAAGGCCTGACTCACTCCATGAGTACATGTATACCCATATTTTTAAACAATTCAACTAAGCAAATTATTCTGCCACAATTTTGTGAAATGAAGACTGACTCACACTGTGATCTTAGACACATGACAGTATACCTTGCAATTCAATAAAATGATTACTACAGTGAAAGAGAGTCTTGCTGGGAGTGCTGTTTCAGGGTTTATGACAGTGCTGTGGTGTTCAGGCAGTGTAGGGGGTCAAGTTGGGACTGAGAATGTAGAAATGAGAATTCACTAAAATTATTACTAAATGCTACAGAGAGAGTTGCTATGGCATTTCTACAGCACACCCAGGATCTTTATTACACAGCATGGAGACTATTTGGGCATTAAGAGGCCTGACACACATGCTGCATAGGACTTTATAGCACTAAATGCCCTAAGGCCTGACTCACTCAATGAGTACATGTATACCCATATGTTTAAACACATCAACTAAGCAAATTATTCTGTCACATTTTTTTGATATGAATACTGACTCACACTGTGATCTTAGACACATGACAGTATCCCTTGCATTTCAGTAAAATGATTACGACAGTGAAAGGGGGTCTTGCTGGGACTGCTGTTGCAGGGTTTAGGACAGTGCAGTGGTGTTCAGGCAGTGTAGGGGGTCAAGGTGGGACTGAGAATGTAGAAATGAGAATTCACTGAAACGATTACTACACGCTGCAGAGAGAGTTGCTATGGCATTTCTACAGCACACCCAGGATCTTTATTACACAGCATGAAGACTATTTAAGCATTAAGAGGCCTGACACACATGCTGCATAGGACTTTATAGCTCTAAAGGTCCTAAGGCCTGACTCACTCCATGAGTACATATATACCCATATTTTTAAACACATTAACTAAGCAAATTATTCTGCCACAATTTTGTGAAATGAAGACTGACTCACACTGTGATCTTAGACACATGACAGTATGCCTTGCAATTCAGTAACATGATTACTACAGTGAAAGAGAGTTTTGCTGGGAGTGCTGTTTCAGGGTTTAGGACAGTGCAGTGGTGTTCAGGCAGTGTAGGGGGTCAAGGTGGGACTGAGAATGTAGAATTGAGAATTCACTGAAATGATTACTACATGCTACAGAGAGAGTTGCTATGGCATTTCTACAGCACACCAAGGATCTTTATATCACAGCATGGAGACTATTTGGGCATTAAGAGGCCTGACACACATGCTGCATAGGACTTTATAGCACTAAATGTCCTAAGGCCTGACTCACTCCATGAGTACATGTATACCCATATTTTTAAACACATAAACTAAGCAATTTATTCTGCCACATTTTTCTCATATGAATACTGACCCACACTGTGATCTTAGACACATGACAGTATCCCTTGCAATTCAGTAAAATGATTACGACAGTGAAAGGGGGTCTTACTGGGAGTGCTGTTTCAGGGTTTAGGACAGTGCAGTGGTGTTCAGGCAGTGTTGGGGGTGAAGGTGGGACTGACAATGGAGAAATGAGAATTCACTGAAATGATTACTACATGCTACAGAGAGTTGCTATGGCATTTGTACAGCACACCCAGGATCTTTATTACACAGCATGGAGACTATTTGGGCTTTAACCCCTTCCACGCTCATGACGAGCTGGGCTCGTCATGAGGTAGCCTCCTGCTACGCTGATGACGAGCCCAGCTCGTCATGGAACATGTGTTTTTGTTGTTTCCAGCACACAACGGGAAAATGCATAGCATCGATGTGGTTAAGAGGCCTGACACACATGCTGCATAGGACTTTATAGCACTAAATGTCCTAAGGACTGACTCACTCCATGAGTACATGTATACTCATATTTTTAAACACATCAACTAAGCAAATTATTCTGCCACAATTTTGTGAAATGAAGACTGACTCACACTGTGATCTTAGACACATGACAGTATGCCTTGCAATTCAGTAAAATGATTACTACAGTGAAAGATAGTCTTGCTGGGAGTGCTGTTTCAGGGTTTAGGACAGTGCAGTGGTGTTCAGGCAGTATAGGAGGTCAAGGTGGGACTGAGAATGTAGAAATGAGAATTCACTGAAATTATTACTACATGCTACAGAGACAGTTGCTATGGCATTTGTACAGCACACCCAGGATCTTTAATACACAGCATGGAGACTATTTGGGCATTAAGAGGCCTGACACACATGCTGCATAGGACTTTATAGCACTAAATGTCCTAAGGCCTGACTCACTCCATGAGTACATGTATACCCATATTTTTAAATACATCAACTAAGTCAAGTCAAGTCAAGTCAAATAATTTGTATAGCGCGCTACATACCCAGAGGGTCTCAAGGCGCTTGAGGAAGGGTGTGGACTTACTTGTCGAATATCCAGGTTTTAAGTTGCTTTCTGAAGGCTAAGTGGTTTTGAGTGAGGCGGAGGTGTGTGGGGATGGAGTTCCAGGTTTTAGCTGCCAGGTATGAGAAGGATCTTCCTCCCATGGTGGCTTTGTTGATGCGTGGAACCGCAGCAAGGGCTTGGTTGGAAGAGCGTAGCTGGCGGGAGGGGGTGTAGAAGGAAAGTCGCGTGTTGAGGCAATCGGGTCCAAGATCGTAAAGTGCTTTGTGTGCGTGAGTGAGGAGGCGGAATGTTATCCTCTTGTTGACAGGGAGCCAGTGGAGGTCTTTAAGGTGACCAGAAATGTGGTCTTTGCGCGGGATGTCTAGTATGAGTCTGGCTGAGGCGTTCTGGATGCGTTGGAGTTTTTTCTGAAGTTTTACGGTGGTACCGGCGTATAGGGTGTTTCCGTAGTCCAGGAGACTCGTAACTAGTGCGTGGGTGACCGTTTCTCTAGTACCGGTGGGGATCCAGCGAAATGTTTTTTTGAGCATGCGAAGAATATTGAAGCAAGATGATGAGACGGCGTTGACTTGTTTGGTCATCGAGAGTGAGGAGTCCAGGATGACGCCCAGGTTCCGTGCGTGGTCCGTTGGGATTGGTGCTTTTCCTAGGGCCGCTGGCCACCAAGAGTCGTCCCAGGCGGAAGGGGAAGTACCTAAGATGAGGACCTCTGTTTTGTCTGAATTCAGTTTAAGACGGCTGTGCTTCATCCACTCAGCTACTTCTTTCATTCCTTCATGTAGGTTGGTTTTGGCGGTGTTAGGGTCTTTGGTGAGTGAGAGGATCAGTTGAGTGTCATCGGCGTAGGAGATGATGTTGAAGTTGTGTTGGCGTGCGATGGTCGCGAGGGGGCTCATGTATACATTGAAGAGGGTGGGGCTAAGAGAGGATCCTTGTGGCACGCCGCAAATGACCTCGGTGGCTTCAGCCTTGAACGGTGGGAGGCGGACTCTCTGAGTTCTTCCGGCAAGGAACGAGGTGATCCAGTCCAGTGCTTTTCCTTGGATTCCGATGTTGTTGAGGCGTTGTACAAGGGTGCTGTGGCAGACTGTGTCGAAGGCTGCGGAGAGGTCGAGAAGGATGAGGGCGACTGTGTCTCCATTGTCCAGTAGAGTTCGAATGTCATCTGTTGCTGCGATAAGGGCGGTCTCAGTACTGTGTTTGGCTCGGAAGCCGGACTGTGAGGAGTCGAGGGATTTGTTGGTTTCGAGGAAGGCGGCGAGCTGGTTGTTGACGGCTTTCTCGATGACTTTGGCCGGGAATGGTAGGAGCGAGATGGGGCGGTAGTTTTTTAGTTCGGTGGGGTCTGCTGTGGGTTTTTTCAGAAGGGCGCTGAGTTCGGCGTGTTTCCAGCTTTCCGGGAAGGTGGCGGAGTTGAGGGAGGAGTTGATGACGTCTCGGAGGTGTGGTGCTATGATGGAGTCTGCTTTGTTGAAGATGTGGTGAGGACAGGGGTCTGTGGGGGATCCTGAGTGGATGGAGTTCATCAGGCGGATGGTGTCCTCGGTGGAGATTGGGTTCCAGTCAGAAAGGATGTTCAAGGAGGGTGAGGGTTCGGCAGAAGGTTGGGTGGGTTGGTCTCCGGGTTGGTTGTCAAAGCTGTTGTGGATGTCGGCGATTTTGTCGTGGAAGAACGAAGCTAAGGAGTCGCAGAGGGTTTGGGAGGGAGTGATGTCGTTGGAGTTGGCAGTGGGGTTAGTAAACTCTTTGACGATGTTGAATAATTCCTTGCTGTTGTGGGCGTTGTTGTCTAGTCGGTCTTTGAATGCTGATTTCTTGGCTGTCCGGATCAGTTGGTGGTGTATACGGGTGGCGTTTTTGAAGGCGTCCTTGGTGCTAGTGTTAGGGTCTTTTTTCCAGACCTTCTCAAGGGAGCGACAGAGTTTCTTGGATTTCTTAAGATCATCGTTGAACCAGTGGGCGTTTTTGCTGCCTAGTTTGATTTGGCGTTTTTTCAAGGGTGCTAGGTTGTCGGCGCTGTTGGTTAGCCATTGTGTGAGGTTAATGGCTGCTTGGTTAGGGTTCGATGAATAGGCAGGGGGGTTTTGAAAAAGGGATGTGGAGATCTGGTCGATGGTGATTTTGTTCCAGTTTCTTCGTAGAGTAGGTTGTGGGTGGTTGTGGGTTGTGGTCTTTTTGTAGACAAAGTGAACGCAGCTGTGGTCTGTCCAATGGAGAGCTGTGGTGTGATTGAATGAGATGTGTTTGCTGGAGGTGAAGATAGGGTCAAGTGTGTGTCCGGCGTTGTGGGTGGGGGTGTTTACAAGTTGTTTGAGTCCGAGGTTGGCGAGATTGTCCAGAAGGGTGGTGGTGTTGCTGTCGATACTCTTTTCCAGGTGAAAATTGAGGTCTCCCAGTAGAATGTAGTCCTCGGAGGGGAGGGCGTGTGGGGTGATGAAGTCAGTGATGTCTTCACTGAATTGTGCACGGGGTCCTGGTGGTCTGTAGAGGAGTGTGCCTCTGAGTGTGGTTTTTGGGTCGGTGTGGATCTGGAAGTGAAGGTGTTCGGCGCTAGCGAGGTTGGCGTCTGAGCTGGTTGAGATGCGGATGGAGTTCTTATGGACGATGGCGATGCCTCCTCCTGTTTGGTTGGTGCGGTCTTTTCGGATGATCTTGTATCCGTCCGGGATGGCTATGGTGATGTCTGGAGCTGAAGAGGCGTTCATCCAGGTTTCTGTTAGGAAGGCGACGTCTGGAGAGATGGTGTCAAGTAGATTCCAAAGGTCGATGGCGTGTCTGTGGACCGAGCGGGTGTTGAGCAGGATGCATTTAAGGTGGTTAGTGTCGGATCTCTGTTTGGTGTTTGTGGGTGTGGTGTGGGACTTGGTGCAGTCGAACTTGCAGGAGTGGCATGTGAAGGGTCCATGGGTATGCCCCGGTGAAGCTTGGGCACAGTTGGGGAGTGTGCCCGGGTTAAGTGCTAGGAGGGTGGATGAGTTGTATGTAATGCGGGTGGGCTGGGAATTGCGGGGACCAGGGGGTCTGGCGCTGGGCGCGGTCCAGGCGCGGACGGGCGTAGATGGGCTTACCTTTGGCGCACCTTCGGCGCGACCGCGGCGCGTGGACGCTGCGCGTTGGATCATTGGTCATAAATGGAGAGAGGAGGGGGGGCGGAGCGTGGGAGGGGCAGCTGAGAGGCGGTAGCGGGGAGGGTAGGTGGGCCAGGGGAATGAACAACAGGGAAATGGAGGGCGGGATAGAGAGTCTAAACGGGGGGGGCAGGAGGATTGAGGGTCCGAGCAACAGCAGGGAAATATTACAAAAGTAATTCAGTTAGCATACAAATGAAGCATTCAGCGAACCCAGCGCACAATGTAAAAAGCTAAAGGCAACAATTACAGAAAGCAACAGGCAACAATTACAGACAGCAAAGTCGCGCTATTAAGGATGACTGCAGCGCGATGCTCGGCGCTATAATCTGGTGAAGAGCGCTAAACAAACTGAAATGCACACGATACCAGACACCAGCGTGGTCGAGTCAATGGCCAGGGAGGGAGCGTGGGGGGAGCGACCGCTTCGGATCGGATCCGGACGGTCACTAAGCAAATTATTCTGCCACATTCCACTGAAAGATTTTCTATGGCATTTGTGCAGCACACCCATAATGTTTACTAGACTACAAGGAGACTATCTCAGAATTCTAACCCTGATATACAAGTGTGCAATTGGTTAGACCACTTCATGTACACAGAGCACTGAATCTCATCCACATTTTTTTCTAAACTCCCACTTTTCAAACTGTCATTTCATTTCCAGAACCCATCTGAGTACAACCAGATCTCCCTTCAAGATGCTTACAGTGTGGATTGTAGGACACAGCTATATTTTCTGGAGTTAAAGGTATGCAGCAAATAGATGCTTTCTCAACCTTGATTTACCAAATGTGGATATTATGTGGATTGGCCAGAGAGGATTGAGATGTCACCAATTGATGCCATTGGTAAAATCCTTTTTGCATCTCCAACACCCTGACCTCATAATTGTGCACTGTGGTGGCAATGACCTAGGCACTTTGACTGGGGTAGGTCTGGAAATGCTTTTAAAGGACACCTTTGGACAATTGATGTCACTTTTTCCACAAACTGCCTTTGTATATTCTAATATATGCCAAAGGCAAAAATGGAACTGGTCCAACCAATATTGTCCACAGATTGAAAAAGCAAGGAAACATGTGAATAAGTCTGTTTCTGCTTTCCTCAGAGACTATGGTATGGGTTCTATTTACCACAACAACTTGCGTTACAACATGCAAGGCATTTATAGAGGAGACGGAGTACATTTCACAGACGAGGGGAACATAGTCTTTCTCTTGAACTTTAGACTCTACATCGGTACTTACTTGTAGGTTCAAAAAACACTCAATTAACACAACGGCTCTTTTTAGAGCCAACCAACATCTAAACACTCAAACCTGTTATTTAACTGTATGCGCGCAACGTGCACGCACCTCACGATTGTTTTGTAAAAACTTTTGGGGGGGCCTTCGGGGTCCTTCAGGGACCCCCTGAGAAGGCCTAGGGGGTCAGGAAGTCTCTACCCTGCCCCTTTTCACGTTTTCCACTTTTGTTTTTGGCTCTCTTCTGCCTGGGACACAAAATGGCGGCAACACTTCCTGATTTCGACCGATTGGAATGTTGACAGAAGTCAAACAGCAAATCAGAATTCCGCTCGCGCACAGCCGATGCGCGCACACGGTGTCGCCAGTAGGTAGTTACAGTTTGGACCTATTTTCCATAGGAAATCCACAACATTCTATTTGGAATAACTTTGGCACAGTTTGACGAATCTTAGCGAAATTTTCAAAACTGGTGGGGCGCTCCGGTCTGCTCCTATCCTCAAAGTCTTGGGTGATTTGTGAAGCGGGGGCTGAGAAAAAAGGGGGTCCCAAAACATGTTTTCCCCATGCAATTTTCAATAGGTACCGTTCATCGCGACTACAGCCCGAATGGCTAAACGGAATTACACCAAATTTGGTAAAGTTGTAGTCTTTGGTTCAGATTTGTGCCTTTTGCTTACATGGTGTAAATCTGTTCAGTAGTTCCTGAGAAAATTACAATTAAAAGTACATATATATCTATGGCTTCGGTGGATCCGCGCATCTTGGGCACACTCTAAGCGCACCATCCCAGTCACGCGCTGAATGCTAATTGGCTACCAAATGGTTGTTAATATTCGAAACCAGGAATTGTTGGCAGCTATTTTGTGCCTCGGTAGAAGCGAGGATCAAGAAATTAGTGGACCAAATGCTCAAAACGTATAAAGGGGGCATGTAAGAAATATTTTGATCATCTAGACCTGCTTAGGGGGTCCCACAAGGACCCCTAGAGTCCAAAAACAGTATTTTTTTGGGGGGTGGGGGAACTGAGAAATGTGCGTTGGGTGTATGGGTCTGCCTAATAAAAATAAAAATGAAGCGGGGGCTCCTGTGCTTTTTTAAAAATAGCTACCTGGGAGGGCCAAATCCCGGTGTCTTAAATATTACATTTAATGGGGGTCCAGAGGGGCCTTGTAGCTCGGGGACCGTCATTCCTCGGTGCTACTAAATAAATGGGTGAGGGAGCTCAAAGGTCCGTCTAAGCCCCGGGGATTACCACCCTCTGGGGCTTTTTATATTTTGAGAGGGGGGGGACGCGTGGTCTCCATTCTGGAGCAGTCAAAAGCCTTGGGTAGCACCACCCCCATGAGTGGCTCCTGCTGTGTCTCGGGGTGTCTACCCCCTGGACACTGCTGTTTGCTATGGCAGGACGGGAGTCGAGGTTCCCGCTGTGTCATAGCAAGATTGAGGGCATATTAACAAGTGCCATTTCACCACAATTTTTTTAATAAAGCCAAAAATGCAGTGAAAATTATATCGCCCTATTTACTAGGTGACGCTAAGATGCATTAATGCATGTTAGCAGCCGGTTTGCTAAGGGCTTGCCTCGTGTCTCCAATGAGTTGCAATGTAGGTGTTCTCAGTGGCAAGGTAGGTGTTTCGATGAGAATATAAAAAGAAAGAAGGAGGTATGACAATAGCATTGTATTTACAAGGCGGTCCTGGATTTGAGGACCGATAGGAAAACTCTCGCTAATTGCGGTTTATGTGGGACCCTAACATCTGTTCTTATGTAGACTTAAGCATGTTTAATATGCGAGGTGGATTGAAATGTTGAGTCCACAGTCTTATATTAATAAGCTTTTCACTTGCGAACATAAATTATCGCTGTATTTCTCATGATATTGGGTGCATATTTACAAGGACAGAGTTAAAATTATCATCGCAGGTTGCTCACACGCTCAGTCCTTGCGGTACCACTAACTCAGTGACCAAAGAGGCCACGCATGTACTGGTGGGCCCCCCTGCTCGGGGGTTCTGGCCTACATGAGGCGTCCGAACCACTAGGATGGGCCATCACATCGATTGCGATGGGAGCAACTCTAAAATGGCGTAGAGCACGTGCGCCCTGTCTTTTTTATTGGTAGGGTCACGTGTGTAGTAACGTATGTGCTGGATGGGTGTGGTGTGGGTGTTTACCAGCCATGAGGGAGTGTGTGTGTGCCGTTCTGACTAGACCTGGAAGTAAGAAATCACTACAATGGAAATCTGAGCCATGTACGTACAGTTGTTGTATTTTCCTGGAAGCGTAAGCGGAGTGGGCTGGACTGATGTATGCCAGTGCTGCGCGATCCTGTGATTGATGACTCCGGAGCTATGGGCGTAGTTCCGTCGTGAGCTATATGAAAAATCTACTGATTTGGGTGTCCGTGTTGTAGTGCTGTCGTCACCCGGTTCTTACACGCAAATGTGTCATTATGTCTGTAAAGTCCCACAATATGGCTAACATGGAAAGTACGGGGTATCACGGACCCTATATTCATCCATAGAGGCACTCATAAAAGATGGTGGACATGACGCATTTCTGCAAATATGAATGTTTGTTGTACATTCAGTGGATTGTTGTAGCTGTAGTAATACAGGGCTGCGAAAGCCTTAGGTTGCAGCTTTTGGCACATGAAGGACAGATAATATATATACGTATGTGGTCATTCAGGTATACTGTCGAACTTGGTGCTGGAAATCATTGTTCGAGGCTCGGAATCTCGTCCACATCCTGTCATTGTAGAGTAATGACGTAATCAATGCGTGCCTGAAAATTTATTGTAAATACGGTGGTCAGGTAAATTGTTGATATAGTTTTAGGTCGACTTTGCACTATATAAACATGCTAAAAAAACAACAACAAAAATATATATTACACATTTATAAACTTTTGTTATTGTTTGGAAGGACGATTATTTAGGAACAAGGGTTTTAAATAAAATGGACTAACAACAATAGTTACTGACAACAAGATTTACTGACTATGGATAAACAGTAAAAGGTGAAAAGGAACATATCATCAAGAAGATATTTTATTCAAAAATATATTTTTATTTTTATTTGGGATCTGGTTTAAACATTCATTAACGATACAGCATAGGTTATCGTAGTGTGTATTTGATGCTTGTTATGTATCACAATACAATTCAGTAAAAATATACATTTCATAAATAGATTCAAGTAAATACAAAAGATAATATATATATAAAAAGGTAAGTTTTATAATCACATAAACATGGCTAAAGATAATTTGACATTGCTACGCTCGTTTCGGCCTTAAGCCTTCATCAGGAAGCCATGATATTTGTTCCAAATGTACCTATACAAAATACATGAAAAATCCATATCAGTGTCAGTGTCAAGTCCTAATATTTACATCATATATATATACAATACATGTAATCTAATATTTACAAGGCTATCATTAAAAACAAAGGGACAACAAACAATCTTAGTATATACATCTATGCATCTATGTACAATGTTACACACACTTCTTCGAACCATTGTGTGGTTACAGCTCTAAGGACATAAGATCAAGAGGCAAAGGTTTGAAAAAATCTGAAGAGACCTACTGGTCTATATCAGTATTTCTATTTACACTTAGGGTTGACAACTATAGTTTATGGTCCGTTCCATTTATAACGTCCAGGGGAGAACGGGGGTGTAGAGGGAAGGATAAGCTGAAGAGAAGAAAAAGGTGGGAAAAGAGAAAGAGAAGAGGAGAAAGAGGTGGGGAGGAGGAAAATGGGAAGGGAAATACGGGGGGGTTTGGGGGGAAGCATATGGAGTTGGTTATATTTAACTAAACTGTTTGGAGGGTATCTTACCCGTTTAGTGCGGCAACCGCAATAGATGGAAGTGGACTCTAGATATAGTGTTGTGATCACTTGAATTTCAGATAAGGTACCAGAGCGGTTGCTTTTTACTACAGATAGAATAGGGTAAAAATTAAAATTAAACTTCAGTTCAGGGACAGTGGATTTGTATAAATGCAGTCATTACTCTAGAGGTGAAGTACCTACAGGTAGGGTACGTATGGTGATTGTATACGTTGCTATCCTCTAGTATGTAAATGTACAAACAAATGCAGTGGACAATCTCAATCACTGCAGAGGGTGTTTGATGGTTACTGCTGCAGGGAGAGAAAAAACCGTGTAAGGATAGAGCAGAACCAGGACCAGGATACCTAGTTGCGGTACGGACTGCTACACTATATAAAATTCAAATAATGGTAAAGATTACCTAATTGCAATGACGACAAGGCGATATGTAAAGAGATCCAGAAGGGGTATGCTGCAAACCGAGTTCAAGCTGCAGCGAAAATAAATGGAACTGGGGAAAGAAACAAGATTGATAGCATTTATTCTTCGAGAATTCTTACTGTCTCAAGTGTTCTGCCATGCAGTAGACAGGTAGAATTACCTCAATTTGTATATTTTTGACGTCGGTAGGTGTCCCCTTCGGGTGAACGAGGAAAAGAAAATTCTCGCTGCAATCAATGATTAAGGAAAGGAACTATTTAGTCGTACGATCTTGGAATGGTATTTTTTTCTTAGTTTGTTTAATAAACGATTGTTTAATGGTAAGGATAAGGGTAAATATATTACCTTAGAAACCCATGACAATGGTCTTCACGGATCTATGCTTCTTAGCTTCGGTATTGATAACGATTATTGGGGCAGCGCTGCTGGAAAGGTAATCCACAAAGCGGACCGTGTAAATAAAACGGTTCTGGGCGATCAAAGTTTGTAAGGATCGATTCGTCTTAACCGAGCGGTAGAGGTGGAGCTCTTACTTTAAATTTCGATATGTGATATCCTGCAATGGTGTGATCAGGTCGGTCGCCGGCTCGGCTGCAGTCGGAAACTGGAAGACACTTCATGGAGGGTCTTATTTATGTTTCAATTTCGCGCGCGTTTTTCGTGATGGGTAAACCGGATGTGCTCACGGCACATTTGGAAGCTGTTGCTCTATGGTTACGGGCCAATGATATTTTAAAGGTTTATAAGGCGGCCATCTTAGCATGGCTAGTCGGTGTGTGGTACAAATGGTGTTTGTAATTAGTGAGGTGGGTTCAGAGCATGAAAGAGACCAATGAAGTAAATGTCAGGTAACATATACTTGGTAAAGTGTCTCAGATTCCAATAGGGGGAAAAAAAATTCAAAAGAAATGGTGATAACATATATAAGTATCAACTATAGTTGTATTTGAGGACCTGGTCCCAGGGCAATTCGTTGTTCATTCCTGTGTTATAGGTGTTAAGAGTAAAAATCCAATAGACTTCCCTACATTTACATATTTGGGTGCTTAACGTACCTGATGTTTTTCTTATTTTCTCAAGGATGAGCCAACGAATTTCGTTGGGATTGTGTTTTGCTTCCAGATAATTTTTGACTAGTGGTGCCTGGATTTTGCTGGTTCGAATAGCAGACCTGTGCTTGGAGAGTCGTGTGGACATCATCCTTACAGTTTCTCCCACATAACCTAGGTTACATGGGCATAATAATAGGTACACCACATTGGTGGTCTTACAGTTCGTTAAAGTTCTCAGTTGTATTGGTACGTTGTTGTGAGCCCAATTGTTAGTCTCAATGGCAAATTCACATGCAGCACAGGACAGACAGCTGTAATTTCATGTGACAGGGGTACTTCCAATTAAAGATGTCTGTAAGGGTGTAGTGTTTTTGGTTTGCATTCTTGACCGTGTTATTAGGTCTTTAAGATTTTTATTTTTCCTGTAAGCAAAAACCGGTTTGGGTAGATGTTGTTCTTTCGGTCTTGTAGCATTAAGAATATGCCAGTTAGCATGGACTATTTGTTGTAATTTGGCATTCATGGTAGAATGTCTAGTTATGAATACCACTTTGTTATTTGGTTCTTTAACTTGGGGGGTAAGCAGATGTTGTCTATCGAAAAATCTGGCTCTTTTGTAGGAGTCGCGGACTAGATTTTTGTTATTGGCAGAGGTAAGATGGTTTGTTTACAGCAGAATATAATATGGTAGGGCGCAGGAGCAGCATTTTACAAACATAATAAGTACACTGACAAAGATAGATAGTTGAAGTGGGTACGGGCAAGTGTGCTCGACTCCATTTTATTACGTTGTTGTTGGTAAAAAGTCGAATAGTAATCATGATATCATACACAGATATTCAATCATAAATGGTTTATGACTTCTGCTGCACAAAGGTAGGAGCTCTGTATGTGTAATTATACACAGAAGATTCTATCGTAAAGGGTACATGAGCTGTGGTACACTGAGGTAGGGGCGGTTTGGGTGGAGCCTGCGATGATGCGTGGTTCAGGCAGAGCGCACTGGTAAGAATATCTTTTGGCAACAGTATTTTGCCTTAATAAGGGCACGTGGCTATTATTTATGGTGCACTGAGTAAGTGGTACGTGTGGTGCCCAGCGTGTGCTTACCCTGCAATGAGGCGTGGTTTTAGCGGTCTGTACTCAAAGCATTGACAGTTGTATACTGGACTGCGTGAACTTTGAGGGGGAAAAAAACAACTACCATCAATGGTTATCAATTGCGCTGCAAACTAGGTCTACTGATTGCTCCCCATAACAAATTAAATGATTGCATTTCACGCAGTGCATTCTAACTTTCTCAAAATGGGGAGGTATGTCTGGTGACGATCTTGAAGGTGATGCCCCAGAGGTACTTGGTATTGCCGGTGGTGGAGGTACATTTTGGCGCTGTGTTCTACTTTTTTTGTGAGCATAGTTCACAGAATGCAGGGATTAAAGGTGCTTGCGCATACTAGCAGTGCCACAGGAGTATTTTTTGTCTGCGCCTTAAATAAATCAAGGCTAAATTCCCTACTGTCTGTAGTGTAGATACAAAGCTGAATTCAAGTTGTGAATCCTACTGTCCGCAGTGTACATCGAAGCCACTAGTCAGTACAGTTATAGAAGAATGCTTTTTTTTCACTCATTTGAACAAAACCTGAATACATACAGTATAATTGTTTCTGTATTAAGTAAATCAAGGCTGAATTCCCTACTGTCTTTAGTGCAGATGCAAAGCTGAATTCAAGTTGTAAACACTGCTGTCCGCAGTGTAGATCTTAGGGTGAACTGCATCATCTGTAATCATGATTGAAATGAAAGATAGAACATGTATAGAATACATTATTGAAATATGTATGTTTCAGGGACATTTAAAAGGGACAGTATGTCTCACTGTGACATAAAACTGTTCACCTTCCTTGCGATGATTTATGGTGCACTGAGTTAGTAGTATCTTTGGCGCTGAGCTTGTACATATCCTGCGATAATGCGTAGTGCAGGGAGTCTGCACTGGGAGCAATGTTTTTTGCCTAGTGAATTCTGCCTTAATAAGGCTACGGGGAGATGACTTGTGGTGCAGTGAGTTAGTGGTGCCGAAAGAACTCAGCGTGTGTGCACCCTGCGATGATTTGTGGTTCGGGGGGGTCGCAGTGGTATAATGTCTCTTGTCTACTAAAATGCGTCATGTACAATCACCATTCTACCTGAATCGTGAGCCCTCACAATGTAGATCGAAGGCAGGAGTCATCACTGACATCAAGAAATTCTTTTTGTCGTATCTTTTAACAAAATCTGAGGACATAAAGTACAATTATCTCTACCTTAAAAAAATCAAGGCTAGATTTCATGCTGTTCGTAGTATAGATTCAAAGCTGAATTCAAGATGTGAACCTTGCTGTCCACACTGTAGATCGAAGGCAGTAGTCAGCAGAGATATAGACAAATGATTTTTGTCACTTATTTTAACAAAATCAGAACACATACAGTACAATTGTCTCTGCATTAAATAAATCAAGGTTGAATTCCCTACTGTCCGTAGTGTACATGCAAAGTTGAATTTAAGTTGTGACCCCTGCTGTCCGCAGTGTAGATCGAAGGCAGTAGTTCACACAGACATCGAGGAATGCTTTTTGTCACATACTTTAACAAAATCTGAGGACACAGTACAATTGTCTCTGCCGTAAATAAATCGAGACTGAATTCAATGTTGTCTATAGTGCTGATGCGCCACTGGTATCAAGTGGTAAGCTCTGTACATTTGAAGGCAGTAGTCAGTATAGCTATTGAGGAATGTTTTTTGTGGCATCCTTTAACAAAATTGTCTCTGTCTTACATAAATCAAGGCTAACTTGAATGCTGTCCGTAGTGTAGATAGAAAGATGAATTCAAGTTGTGAACCCTGCTGTCCGCAGTATAGATCGAAGGCAGTAGTTGACAGAGACATCAAGGAATGCTTTTTGTCACTTATTTTAACAAAATCTGAAGACATATAGTACAATTGTCTCTGCATTAAATAAATCAAGTATGAATTTCCTACTGTCCATACTTTGACAAAATCTGAGGACATAGTACAATTGTCTTGCCTTAAATAAATCGAGACTGAATTCAATGTTGTCTGTAGTGCTGATGCGCAACTAGTATCAAGCTGTAAACTTTACTGACCGCACTGTAGATTGAAGGCAGTAGTCAGCACAGATATCAACGAAGAATTTTTGTCACTTATTTTAACAAAGTCTGAGGACATAGAGTAGAATTGTCTCTGCCTTACATAAATCAAGGCTAACTTCAATGCTGTCCGTAGTGTAGATCCAAAGCTGAATTCAAGTTGTGAACCCTGCTGTCCGCAGTGAAGATCGAAGGCAGTAGTCGATACAGACATAAGTCTGCGGTGCTGTGGCACTGAGTTCGCAATGGGCCTGTAACGAGGAGGCACGTGGTCATGGCGGAAGCCACGTGGCAGGGTGAGGACCTTTGCTGTGGCAGAGTCTTTTCTCTTTGCAGAAGTGAACCACGCCATAGGCATAGGCTAATTATTTATACTCTTATGCTGGAGTTGCATACGTTGGACCAGCCCACTCCGCTTCTGCTTCAAGGGGGAGAGACAACACAGCTACATGACCGAGATAGTCCCCAGAGTCAGAGATAATATGGTTGGGTCCACTGTGCAGTACACTACAGGTATCAATGGTAAATGTACAGACAGAAAAGTTTTTGGTTTGTATAGTGAGTTGTGTATAGCATATCACCGGTAGTATTAGCAGTGTGTACATTATTGTTGATGTGTGAATTCCTTCCCTTATACATAGTTAATTGCCATATCTCTAAACATTGAGCTAGTGTGCTGTTGTGGGGATATATTATTTTAGGAAGGTCCGTGGTCCTGTTTTGCGCTGCGTTTGAGGTAGTAGAGGGGGAGGGGTCAGAAGGGTTGGTTTTAGTGGTGGTGGCGCTAGGTGTTGTGATTTTGTTGGCTGTTGGAAGTACATAATCAGTACCTGAAATGCATATTTGTCTTTAGATATGGGTGTGAGTTACATGTAATTCACGCAGTACATAGTCCACGTCCTTACACTAGTTAAATGTTGATATTAATTTGTTAGTGGTAAGTGAAACTATCGCCTGTTTTTTTAGGTAGCATTGCATATTTGGCTTGTTGTATAAAATATGGGGAAGTGGTGTTTTTTTTTTTTTTTTACAAAGGAACGTCTAGTTTGTATATCATTAATGTTAGTTGTGGTTTTGGTTTCAGACGATTTTCTTTGAGGAAGGAATACATTGAAGAATGGTAATATTTGCAGTTTTTACGACGTTGAGAATGGGAAGATAATTAAAAAAGATAGAAAAAAACAGATATGCATAATGAACATTATAATTAGGAATTGTTATTTAAAAAAACTTTGAAATTCACTGAAAAAACCATAGGTTTCAGGCAGGTTATTGTTAGGAATTATCATTTAAAAAACTTTTGAAATTCACTGAAAAAAACATAGGTTTCAGGCAGGTTATAGTTAGGATTTCTCATTTAAAAAACCTTAGGAGGCAAGATGGCGTCGGTGTGAGAGATCGCTGCAGCGCATGCTCGTGGGCCTGAGAAGACTCTTGGAGTATCGTCGGCGATCTGCATTTCATCAACAACATGTCCAGTGCTTAGTTCAGACTGATACAGACTAAGCCTGGATAGTCCGTACCAGCTCTTGCCAGCTTTCGCCAACTTTTGCCACACTCTTCCCCCCTTTTGGGGAGGGGGAGCTTTGAGTGCCTTGAGAGCGATGAGAGCCAGGCGAGGGCTACTGGACGAAGAGCTGAATAGCCGAACAGCAGTCGCTCAGCTGCGCAGCCAGCACAACATTGGTATGGCATGGTCAGCAGCAAGGATTTAGGAGCTCCTTAACTACCACTGCGGGGGGAAAAAAGCTGGAAAAAGTCGCGTGGTGCAGCATCGAGATAGGAACTGGGGTATGACCTGGTATCCCTGAAGGAGATGAGCTAACTGGCACTCCCGTTAATAGCCTACGAGCTCAAACGAGTACAAACTTGGCAACACGGAGATTCACGGAGCGAGGGGAAAGGGGCAAAAGGAGTAAAAGAGCTAAAGAGCAAAGGAACGAAGGGAATAATCAGATTGATTCAAGAACTCTGGAGTGTGTGCTACCTGTATTTCCAGGCTCTGACTTTTGGCCCTTCTCTCTTTGTCGCTGCTGTGGCGTGGCGTGGTGTGGTTCCAGAGGATACAGTGGGTACAGTGGATGGTCGAGTTTTCGATTCTGTGTCCGATTAACCGTGGTACATCGGGCCCACCAGGCTATGTATACAACTTGCGATTTCTACTATAATTCTAGCCACACTACTCTACACAACCGTGAGTAACCTAAGACTCTCTAAGATAGTTGCAACCTTGCGCTTGCTCTGTACAAAGTATTTTTGATCTACAGGATTCTGATTACGAGCAGATTATGAGTAGAATACAGCGCAGTTCTGTTACAGCTCAGGTCGTTTCAGTCGGGAGGTCTAACCATGTACAACGCGAGAGTGCTGACAGATGAAGAGCGTTAGAGGGGCTGCAATAACATGCTCCAGTTCCAGTAATAAGGAAGAAGGCAGGTAAAACTAGCGGGTAGCAAGGTAGCAAGGAAGACCAAGACTGCTTACCTGCCTCCTTGTTCTCCGTCTCGCCATCTGCGCCATCTGCGAACACTGCGGACGTGCATAAGAAGGATACAGAGCACGCGTCGTCAAGGGAACGGCTCTGACGGCTCTGACGTGGTGCCGGCGGAACCATTGAGCCTACAGAACTAACGCAGCTGTCGAAAAACTGTCGAAAAAACTGAACGGGCTGACTTGCTGTGAAAGCCAATACCAACTGCTGCTTCAAAAGCTGTAAAGGGAGAAATACTGAGAGATTGAGTTCGAGAAAACCGGAATAGATACTGCAATACCTGAACTGAGCCGAAAGCCTGAAGGAATCGGGGGTCATCGATCCTTAAATTCAATTAAAATCCTAAAATCTAATGGGAATAAAAAAAGGGCTAGGAGTGTCTAGGTGCGAGTAGGTGTGACTAGGTGACTTAGTTGTGGTATTCACGGGGAAAAAAAAAGAAATAATAATAAAAAAGGATAAAAAGGATAAAAGGATAAAAAGAACGTACATGGGCTACTTGACCACAGTCCATACAGTCCATACAGTCTATCTGGACTATCTAGACTTACACCCTATAAATACAAATACAACCACTAAGTCTTTTGAAAAAAAAAGAGCTGGCACTAGGGCCTTAAGACCATCGAGATCGTCCAGAGCAGCTGGCGGAGCTGGAGCTGGAGCTGGCGCGGTCAGAGCAGTATGGGCTGCTATAAACACAGCTATAAACACAGCTACTAAAATCAAAATAGAGATCAGGACCCTACAAGAAACATTATCTGCAGCTATTTCATCTATTCCACCATCTGCTTGGGCAACAGCTAAAGTAAGAGCTAAAGCAAGAGCAAGAGCTAAAGGCCGTAAGGTACAAACTCTACAAACACTATCATCAACACGATTATCGACAAAACCAAAGCAACTAAATCGATCCCCAAAGCTACTGCTGTCACAGACACTTGGCTCTGTACAGGCATTGACTATGGCTGGAAATAAAGCAAAGACAGGGTCCACTAGTCGCAATGGTCTAACGGGTGTTGGAAACGAAGTTGCTGGGGGTTCCGATGGACCAGTCGAATTGAATACCGTCATGGTGAAAGATACTTTAGATGCATCGGACTCATCAGGCCTACAATATGTAACACACCCAACCCAAACCCAAACACAGACCCAGTTAAAGACCCAGACCCAGTCCCAGACCCAGGGAGCTCAAGAGAAACAAGAGAAACATGAAACCCAAGAGAGGCCGGAGAGCTCAGATGGCAGGGGAAATATCAAAAAGACTCAAAATATACAAGGACTTCAGAAAACAAAAGAAACACAGAGACGACCCGAAACCAGGGGGTACAAGGCAATGGAAAACAACGAGGAAAATCATGATGGCAACATAAGAGCTAATAAACCAGATGGGAGAGGTAGAGACACTGAGTCTGAACAGAAACTCCATAAAGAAACCGAAAGGATGAAAAGGAAAGGAAAGGAGAAAGAGAAAGTGAGAGAGGTGGAAAAGGAATCTGAAAGCACCGAAAACCTTGAACTCTTGGTAAAAAAGGCAAAAAGATTACAAACAATTAAGAACCTAAAAGCTGCGGCCAAAACATCCGGTCATTCGATAGATTCCCAACCAAGAATTTTAAACATATTTAGCCCAGCAATTAAAGACAGACCACGCATTTGCTCTACCAACGATATAGCACCAAACACAATGGATCAACAAGGCGAGCAAAATGGGGCCACTGCCGTTGCAGACCAGGCTGCGCACCTAGAGCGGGCCGATGTGAGGGAAGAGAGCAGTTCGGGCCCCAACCCGGATTCAGTCTTGAACAAGAGCCCAGATATAGAAGGGCCTGCAGCAGCTGTAGTCTTTGATGGATCCGAGTCTGAGATCTATGAGACTGGAATCTCTATTTCCAGCGAATCCAGCGAAGAGAGTGAACTGAGCGAGGATCCCAAACTGGAGGAACATATTTCGAAGGTATCTTCTCCAACGGATATTAGAATAAAAAATGACTCCATACATGACAACACACCCAGAAAAAAACTTGAAAAAAAAAGAAGTAGACATAAGAGACATTCAAAAATAATCCACGATGAAACTACAGACCCTGGGAGCAACCCAGAGCAATTCGTAGGGAGAACCAAACTGCAACGCAAAAGCCCCCATCGAAAATCAAATGTGGAACCTGAAAGGAATAAGAACACTCTTGACACCCCGGAAGAAGACGAGAGGATGAGGCACAGAGAGCCCTCACTGAGTGAAGTTTTTAACTCAATAAAAGCTTTCCACCAAGATGTAAAAAAAGATAGTCAAAGGAATCATGTTGCTATCCAAAAACTGGAAGGGGCTATTAATAAAGTGGGCAACACCTGTTTGGAGATCTCCGACAGAATGTGTTCTGTAGAAGTCCGGGTGGAAAACCTGGAGTTGGACGTTGGTAAGCTGCAAACACAGGCAAATGAGCATGAAGGAATAATTAAGGACTTAATGGCAAAGGTTGAAGACCAAGAAAATCGTGCAAGAAGAAATAATCTTCGATTTCTTGGGATTCCTGAGGGCGCAGAAGGAAGCGACCCAAAAGGCTTCATGTCCAACCTTTTAAAATCATCCTTCTCGGAACTCAACTCTTGGGATATGGACAGAGAAGTCTGTCGAGCACATCGTTTCCCTCTGACATTACCGAAACGCTCAGATAAACCACCTCAATATCCCAGAGCGTTATTAGTCAATTTTGGAAACTTTCAAGTACGTGATACTATATATGACTTGGCTAGACCTACGGCTAAAAGAGAATACAAGGGTTTTAAGTTCTTCGCGAGACCGGATTTTGCACACGCAACTGTTGAATGCCGATGGCGAATGCGACAACTTTTCGCCCCCTTTGAAAAACTGGGAGCGACAGTTTATATGCAAAATCCGGCTCGTCTAAAGATAATCTACAAAGGATCAACGAGAAGCTTCATAAGCGAAATCCAGGCTGAGGCCTACCTTAAGGAGGTGACAGAGAGAGCGAAACAAAGTAATGGCAAATAAATGGAACTGGAAGGGGGCCAAGGATGGGAACCAAAAAACAATTTATTATAGATCAAATATGATATGAACATTTGGTGATGTTTGTAAACTGGCTAACAAAATGAAATGAACACTATCAAGAGCTTTTGCCATGCCATGGTGACCGGGTCAAGGGTGGGAACCGGATAATAGACCAATATTGATTGAATATGACTTGAATATTTGGCAATGGTTATTAATAACATTAACAAAACGAAAGAGCTGACAAGTGATTACTAATTGTCATGTAGATGACACATCTAGGATGTAAAATATCAGGCCAGGGGCAAGCATAGGCGCACGGACCACATAGCCGTCCCCTCCTGGGTGACTCAGAACCCAGGATGCCTCATAAGGCGGTAAGGGGGGGGGGGCAAGTGGGTGGGGAAGAGGGAAGGGAGGGGGGGTGGAAGACCAAGGGAAGATAGCTACCAGCGAATTTAATTGGAAGGTTTTAAAAAGAGGAAAGCGGCAAAAAAAATGTAATGAGGTGTTTACCATGCCTTTAAAGAAACGCACTGACTTGAAAATAGCCACTGCACTATTGCAGAAAAGTCAAATGAGACAGAAGGGAAAACAAGTAACAAGTCCTGCAGGAACCAATGGTAAAATAAGACCTTTTAAAAAAGAATGGCTAGATTAAGAATATTATCTATAAATATTTGTGGTCTTAATGCCCTTAAAAAAAGACAAAGGGTGGCAGAAGGCCTGCACGAGATGGAGGCCAATATAGTCTGTTTACAAGAGACACATATAGAGAGAAATCAAGAACATCTATTAAAATCCCTAGGGTTCCAACTAATTATCGCCTCTACTCAGGGGACACGTACCAAGGGTGTAGCCATTTTAGCTAAAGGAGGGGGCCTGCAATTTAATCGCTCACGCTCGGATAATCTTGGGAGATGGGCTATTACGGAGTGTAACTATAATAACGGACTTAATATAGTAACATTATGCACAGTCTATGGGAATTTGGGTGACGACCCCGAAACAGTAATAAGTATCTCTAACGAACTGGTACATTGGCCTTTGCCTCTTATTTTATGTGGAGACTTCAACCTTGACTTACCAGGAGATTGGACATCTGGCTCGGAATTTAAATATCAAGGGAGAAAACCCAAAGTTTTTAGAGCTTTCAAAGATCTGTGCAAACGACATGGATTACTGGATGGATGGCAACTGGGACATCAGGGGGATCATGGATTTACTTTTTTCTCCCATCCCCATGCCCGCCATGCCAGGCTAGATTATATACTCATATCTAACTCAATTAGGAACAGCTGCACCATAAGGAAGCTCCCTAGGGTACTCTCTGATCATAACCCGCTCGAACTTAATATATCATGCAGTAATCCTTCTCGTACTAGAAGCTCTTGGACTTTCGAAAGAGCGCTCTTAAGAAATGAGCAATACTGCAATCACATGAGAGAGTGGCTCCCATCCTTTTTGGAAACAAATATGGGCAGCGCTCCTATTGAGATAGTATGGGACACAATGAAAGCTAGCGTCAGAGGGGAGACATTGCAATTCTCAGTTAGGAATAACCGAATAGGCAAACAACAACTTGCTTCTTTATATCAGAACCTGAGCAAAGCAGAGACGGAGCTGATCACAGCTGTGCAAGCAGGTCATGGTACGGAGGGACTAGCGCAAATCGCAATAGCTAGAAATAAGATAATAGAGATATTTACAGAAAAAGCCATAACAAAAGCAATGATATCTAAAGAAAAAGCTTATGAACTTAGCAAACAAGTGGGACACCAGCTCGCAGTATGCACCAGAGAGGAAACAACCGCCAATACGATCAAAGCTATTAAAGATAGTAATGGCACGCTGAGAGTAGAGGAACACGATATTAGAGAGGCCTTCCATAGATTCTATTTAGAACTATATAATGAACCACAAAGTGAGCAAGATGTCCCTGTCGATTATCTGGGGGTTGATTTGGGAGAGTGTCTGGAACTAGAGGATGAAGAAGGATTAGATTCACCTATCAGCTGGGACGAAATAATGCTATCCATGAAGTCTCTGAATATGGGCAAGGCGGCAGGCGTAGATGGGATTCCCATGGAGTTTTTTTTTAAATTCGCCGAGCAACTAAAATCTATCATGTCACCGCTCTTTAAGTCAATATTTCAAGGAGGGAATCCACCTCCGTCCTGGTCTTTGGCAAAGATTATGATCTTCCTCAAGAAGATGAAAAATCCATTAGAGATGGGGTCGTACCGTCCCATAACGCTGATTAATGGAGATTCAAAGATCTATTCTAAACTTTTGGCTGGGCGATTGGCACCTATAATTCACAAGATGGTATCAACTCGACAACATGGTTTTATTCCTGGCAGATCAACAACCGACCACATACAGAGAGTGATCTCTCTGTTTGATTATGCTGAAAGTACATGAGACCCTATGGCCCTCATTCTGCTGGATGCGGAAAAGGCTTTTTATAGGGTCTCCTGGAAATTTTTGTGGGCAGCAATGTCAAACTGTGGAATAACGAGGGGTTTTACTAGGGCCATCCAAGGACTTTATGTCAACCCAAGCGCGAGTGTTGTGATAAATGGAAAGATGTCCGAGAACTTTAAGATATGGAGGGGAACAAGACAGGGTTGCCCATGCTCCCCTCTCTTGTTCGCGATATACATTGACCTGTTTATTCGCAAACTCGAAAGTCACCCTTCTGTACCTTCAATCAGGATTAATAATTTTGAGACAAAAGTCCTTGCTTATGCAGACGACATAGCCCTAGTAACCACTAACCCCAAGGAGGCGATAAAGATTGTGGAAGAAGAAGCTGCACGTTTTGGGAAAACATCAGGATATAAACTGAACACAGCAAAAACCCAAGTTGTTATTAATGATAAAGTAGAGATGCATGATGCTAGAGTAGTGGAGCATGCTGTATACCTGGGTGTCAGCATATGCGCCAAGGTGGACAAAATTGTAGAGAAAAATCTTGATCCCTTAATAGCAACTACTAGAAAAAATCTGGTTAGGTTGGACAATTTACATTTAACGATAGGTGGCAGATGTAATATAATTAAAATGCTGATTCTACCCAAATTCTTATATTTTTTTAGAACAATTTGCCTTGAATTTTCCCCGGGTTATTTTGAAATCATCGAATCTATGTTTTCTAGATTCATTTGGGGATTCAAGAAACCTCGAAGGGCAGTAAAATGGATTATGTTACCGAAAGAAAGAGGAGGGTTAGCTATGCCAAATCTCAGGATGTATTACTGGGCCACGGTTGCAAAGTATTGTGGGAATCTTATAGCCAGTGACTCCTGTGTCGCAGTAATCCCAAGTCCACAGGAGATGATTCTAGGGGATAGAAGTAAAGGGTGTCTATGGCGGCATAGCAATGATAATTTCTTTAAGAAAACTAAACTTAAGACAATATCGAGCGTTTGGAAAGTCTGGATTAATATCCGTAAGTTGCTAGGGCTGGGGCGCTTTTCCTACTATACCCCTATCAAAGGTAACACCGATCTTCCAGAGATTTTTCTAGATGGCTGCATGGCTAGGTGGGTCGGTGCGGGGATTACTAAACTAGGCTGTTTTTTTACTGCGGATCGGATAAAAAGTTTCCAAGAACTCTATGACGACTATAACATCAGTAATAGGGATTTCTTCAAATTCCTTCAGGTCAGGGATTTCCTATCAAGGAAAACGGGGGGGTGAGGCAAATTTCAAAACATTGCAGTAATGGACAATTTAAGAAGGGAAATTACCCCAAAAATTGGGGAAATCTATAAGGAATTTTATAAATCTATTCCTGATGATTTAGATAAACATTTGGATAGGTGGCATTCTGATCTCACGGTGCATCATGGAACGCCTGCCCGTGCGCTGGAGCTATCGCAAACTTGGCTTATTTCAATAAAATTGCAGGCACAATTCTATAAAACATTCTTTGCCCTATATTATACCCCGTTTAAATTGTCCAAGTGGGCTAGCGGAACGGGCACTGCTTGTCCCCGTTGCTCGCTAGCGGCAGCTGACGATATTCATATGTTTGCCTCGTGTCCAGAACTTACCACTATTAGGAAAGAGATCTCTAAATTAATCTCTGAAATATTCAATGTAAAATTGACCATATCAACTGAAGAGATTATGCTTGGTTTGGCTGGTTTTGAGCGCCCATTAAACCAGCAGGGGCTGATCTTTGTATGTATGGCAGTCCTAAGGCTCTGTATTGCCTCCGCTTGACTTGACCACCAGCCACCATCCATAACACATTGGAGGGCCAGACTATTGGCAATATGCAGCATCGAGATAGCCATATATAAAAATAAAGGGATCAGGAAAAAACAAAGAGGTATGTTGATATGGGAACCTCTATTACAGTGGATACAAACTCAGGATCCAGGGTAATTTGTTTTCTATTTCTATCCAGCTGTCTACTGGCTTTATGTTATGCCTGCTATAATATTCTTTGTATAGATGCTTTCATCTACATAGATGTTTTTGTTTGGTGATTTAACATATGTTCTGTTTTTTGGACCTTGGTCTTCAAAGGGGCGGAGGGGGGGGGAAATGTAATGTAATAATTGTGAAAACTTGAATAAAAACTTTTAAACCAAAATAAAAAACCTTAGATATTCATTGAAAAAAACATAGGTTTCAGGGGTGTTATAGTTAGCTGGACATTTCACTCATACAAAACCATTGAAATTCCTCCGTTATAGTTAGTTGTACTAACTGTAAACTTCACACCTGCAATCCACTGCTGATGATGTCACATATGACATCATTCATGACATGGTCAGTGACATCACTGATGACATCTCAAATGACATCACTGATGACATCATCCATGTGACAATCAGATACACCTCATCATACACTAGTATACCCTTTCATCACTCACTGTAAAATACAGAGTACCATATTTGAATCCATTGACACACCAATACAAGTTTCTAAAAACCCACTCAGTGATTCCTAGATTTACACACACATCTAATCAATTACCTATAGATTCACTCATACATGTTGTTAATGATCCATTGAACACTATCAAATATACGTATACACCCATATTGACATTACACACCAGGACACATCCTATTCAGTTATGCAGTCGTCCTACTCACTTTTGTAAACAATGTATCATATTTACATTTACTCAGCTACACACTTATGCAAATAGCATTTCATTTATTCATATAGATAGTAACTCATACTTAGTGTGTTATGAAATCACTATTACAACTATACAGTTATCTATACAGTCACTCATTGTAGGACTTGGCCCTTTCCCCAGAAATGTTTCGCTTTTTACTTCCTTATTTTAGGGTGCCCCCTATTGTAACAAAAGGGTATAGGCCTTGTGTAATGGAGAATGCCCTGTGTAATGTTAAACTAATGTTAAGGTGCAGGTGCTTTCTTCCCCTAACATGGCTGCCACTGACCCCTGCTACTGCAGCGCGGTCTTTGTGGGCGCATTCTAGTGGCCAGGAGCTGGCTGGAACCCTCAAACAATGTATCAATACTAGCCTGCCCATAGCCAGAATGGTGGAACCTCCTAGAACCTCATGGAACCTTCTGGAATAGGTGAGGTGACACCAACTGCCACTGCCAACTGTCAACTGGCACTAAATAAGGAAAGGGAGGAAAACTTTCCTGTCAGACTGAGGGAGCACAGACCTGGGGGAGAACCTACGCAGGAGCTTTAGGCGGTGGGGGCCTAGACGGGGACCTATGACACTGGTAGAGACAGGGCCTAGGTGCTGCTTATCAAGTGTTGAGGTATCCTGAATTTGCCCCCCCCTGACCTGGCCCGGCGGAAGGGGAACCCCAGGTCTGCTTGAAGGGAACTGGCTGAGGAGACTTGATATCAACCATCAACTTCAACACCCCCCCCCCCTTCAAGGAACCCAGAGACTGCAATTTACAAGGGCGCAAGAAATATAAAGCGCCAAGAAGAAACCAAATCACCACAGGACTTTTGAGAAATCAACCAGGTATTGGCGCTGTAACACTCCCTGCGCTCCCTGACGCCACCTGGGATCCCTTTTTCTGGATTGCCACTGTTGTGTGAACTGTCCTGTGGAACCTGCTGATCTGACTCCAACTAATATAAACTGTCTGCTGGCTAAGCGCTCTTATTCCCTGGCGCTAGCACCCTGCACTACCTGTCCTGAGGAAAGCGCTCCACTGAAGTGAATGCTAAGCGCTATCTCTGCGTAGCGCTAGCCTCCTGAACTGCTAGCCTAACTGAATTGCCTGAGGCTCAAGCACTGTAACTGCCTGCAGAAGCGCTAGAACCCTGAAGCGCTATATCTGCCTGAATTGCTAGCCTGCACTGTCTGAACTGTACTGATGCAAATAATCTACCTGTGAAGCGCTATTACTGAAACTACCAAGCGCTAGCACCCTAGACTACCCGTCCTGCTGGCGCTACCTGAACTGCCTTATTTATGGGAATGGCCCAAGAGAAGCGCTGTGCCTGCGAAGCGCTGGGTCTGTAACTAACCCTGAGTGCCCAGCGCTGTCATTTGAGGATCTGTGGCTGTCAGGAGCGCTATTCTGGAAACTGCCCAAGCGCTACTGCTTTCTGAGCGCTAGCTCCCAGAACTGCTGTGTCCCCTGCGAAGCGCTGTACCAGAGAAGCGCTATCTCCAGGACTGCCATATTCCCTTCCCCTACAACTGACACCAGAAAGCCATTACCAGCGCTGTTACTGCGAAGCGTTGTGAACCTGAGAGCTCGGCTGCTGCCTGGGGACCCTTGAGGTACTGTGAAGCGCTGTACATCCAGCATTTGTCATTAACTTCAAGCGCTGCATCAGCAAGGCGCTGTGTGCCCAGGACCTGAATTTGCTGCCTGGCGCTGTGTCAGAAGGCTCCCTGAACTGGGGAATAGCCCCATTGACCCTTCAAGTACTGGAACTGGGCCAGGCCCCCCCCCCCCAAAGACACCGTGGGGGCCTCAGCTAATAAAAGTTAACCCCTGCCTGGGGTACAGTTGCATGCCAGTTAGTGTAGCCCTATGCATGTTTATGGCTGAGTAATGCAGCGTTTATTCTCTCATGAAATGTTGAGCCTTTTTATGGGGTACTTACCTAATGGAAAGTTTTATACTCCTGCCCCAGTGTTCTAACTTCTACCTACCAACAGGGATACTCTTGAATACTGAAATGTTTTATCCCTGCGTCAAGAACTGCAGAGCAAGGAATTGGTTAATTGTGCCTGTCTAATGAAAGGTTTTGTTCCAACCTGAGAATTCCTGCTCATGTGCCATTGTCTTACTGGTTCTTAGGCACAGGGTTTAGATATAATTAATGGAAGGTTGATCCCTGCTTGAGGAGAATGTTATTCTGGGTAAATGAAATGTTTAGTCCTACATAAGGGGCTGTTATTTTTAAGCTGCAGGAGCTAGCAAAACCTTATTACAGGCCCTGACGATTTGAGGAGCTTGCTGCGCAACATTGCTAATGGGGCCTGGGTTCTAATGACCTGTTTATTCCTGATTAAGGAAATGGTTACTTCTGCTAATTGAATGTTTTAACCTTTATTGAAATAGGTTATTGCTATTGAGAATATGAATGGCTCTACATGAAATGTTGTTCTCACCTACGAACAGGATAATTCCTAATGAAAGGTCCCTACTAGATTAAGGGGGTGTTTACCCTGGTATTGGACTGTTTTAGAGGTCCCAAGGCCCACAGTTTATAGGCCTCAATTCATAAAAGGATAACCCCTGATTAGGGGCTGTATTGGAAAGCCTACTGTTCCATGATGAAGAAGTATTAGGGAGTGCTAGGCCCAAACCCAGGGATTATCCATATTTCGCCTAGTGTCCTACTCAGCCTAGGCCTTATGCATGGTTTTCCTGTTATTAAATGGTTACTTCTACTCAGAGAAGTGGTTACCTCCTGGATGAAATGTTGGTGCATCACTAATGAAAAGTTCTACTTCTACTATGGAACTGCTAAATGCTCATTCCTGCTGGGAGTAATTCTTAACATGGTTAATCCTGCACAAGGGGATGTTTATTCTTAATGAAATGTTTTTCCCCCCTTTAGTGCCATATTTACTGAAAGCCTACGGTTATTTATTTACATGTTCTCTGCTGTGGAATGCTCACTCTTGTTTGGTGAGAAGTGGGTAATATGCCTACAGGGCTAATATGATGCAATGTCATTTGGTTGCTTTTGTAATGTATTTCTTACAGGTGCTGATAAGAAGCAAAGCTAAGGTCAGGCCTGTGGTTATCTTTTACTCAATATTTCCTAATATTTAATATTTATCTGATATTTGATATTTATTCCTCTAAGTATTTATTACAAAGTGTTGAAACCTATGTATTCTGAAGGAAAACTAATGAGATATTGATACTTTAATTCTTGATTTCCCCGAATCTGCTCTTTATAAAAGTTACCTAATTTTTATAGAAACTAACTGGAGTTGCGTCACTTATTGCGTGCCCATTTTTACTGTCTCAGTGGTTGCGTGTGCTGTATGGTCGCTTTACACATAAGCTTCGGATGCCTACCCGCTCGTGCCATGCTACCCACGGGGAGCTGGTGACCCCAGTTCCAACACTCATGCAATTAATGAGTTTGAAGTATACTTATTTATATACAAAAACTGTCACATACACTTCCTTTTATTTTTCTACTTTGTTGGACATGTACCATTGAGAAATATATTTGCTCATCACCACACCCATAAAGATATACACTCACCCAAACAACTATTATAACACGTAGTCTTAACCTCATATACGTACTGAATTAACCATTCACATATCTTTGGGCAGTCACAGATCCCCCCACCGAACCACACACACATTCACTCTCCCATACAAATAATCAGTTAACTAACCAATAACTAATATAGACTTTCATGTAGCTAGTAACCAACTGGTGCAGCAGTTTACACAACAACTGACAAAATAATACAGATATACACACAGTTTAGTCACTATCCAATATATTTAGTGAGGCACTATAAATTAGTCAAGTAAACATTCAATCACACTGATACTAAATCCTTCCTCAAGATAGGTATGTATTCACTGATTCTTAAATGCAGATTGTTATATATATATATATAATATATATTTAAATAACAAACCAAACCACATTCACTGGATGATGTAATCAGTAATGTCATCAGTGATGTCATCAGTGATGTCACTGACCATGTCATGAATGATGTAATATGTGACATCATCTCCAGTGGATTGCGGGCGCGAGAGTTACAGTTAGTACAGCTAACTATAACGGAGGAATTTCAATGGTTTTGTATGAGTGAAATGTCCAGCTAACTATAACACCCCTGAAACCTATGGAATTTTCAATGAATTTCTAAGGTTTTTTAAATGATAATTCCTAACTGTAACCTGCCCGAAACCTATGTGTTTTTCAGTGAATATATATATATATATATATATATATATATATATATATATATATATATAGCTTCATAGTTAGCTGGACATTTCACTCGTACTAAACCCTAGAAATTCCCGTTATAGTTAGTTCAGCTAACTATAACTTGCGCGCCCGCAATGCACTGCTGATGACGTCACATATTACATCACTCATGACATGATCAGTGACATCACTGATGACATTATCCAGTGAATGTGTGTTTTTCTGAAAATTAAATATGTTTTAAATATATATATCTCAAGGTCGATGGATATATAAGTGTCTAAATGGATGATTTTGGGGGTAAAAATTGATTGTATAACTGACTGATTAAGTGTATCTTAGTAAATACATGGGTTAGTGAGTAATGTTTAAATATGTAAATATCTGTATCAGTCTGTCACTTTGTGTATAAGTGGCTGCATGGGTTGGTGAGTAGCTACATGAGTGCCTATATGGGTTATTAGTTGTTTTTTGAGTATCAGTATGAGTGTCTGAGTGTTTGTATGGTTCGGTGGGGGTATTACTTAGTGCATAGATGCATGAATGAGTGACTCACTGTTTGTATGCGTTGAAGACAGCATGTGTGCAGGACTGTATGGGAGGATGGGTGTGTGTATGGGTGTGTTAGTGAGTGAATTACTGTCTCAATAGTGTATTTATAAGTAACTATATATATTTTAATCTAGTACATTTATTGTTGTATATAAGTGAGTATATGTGAGAGTGAGAGATTGGGAAAGTTCCTGTATGAATAAGTATGTGTTTCTATAAGAGATTGTTTAAAAGAGTAAGTATGTGTACGTTTCTGTAGAAGTAAGTGTGGTGGTGTATGTATAACTGTATATGCAAGTAAATGGATGTTTGATACTTTGTTAGCATGTGTGACTATGTGTGTGAGTAACTCTATTGATGGGTGGCGTTGTGTAACAGAATGCATAGGTATATGAGTACATATGATGAGTGGGTTATGTATGAGTGACTGTATAGGACTGTTGGTGAATGAGTGGATGTGTATGTAGATCTGGGAATTACTGAATAGGTTGTTGTAACTGGTATTGGTTTGTCCATTGTTCTGAAAATGTTACTTTTTATTTTAGAGTGTGTGTATCAAAGGTTATATTAGGGTGAGAGGATGTCTGCCACTCTATCACAAGGATGATTTCATCAGTGATGTCATTTGAGATATCATCAGTGATGTCATGAGTGATGTCACTGAACATGTCATGAGTGATGTAATATGTGACATCATCAGCAGTGCATTGCGGGCGCGAAAGTTATAGTTAGCTGAGCTAACTATAACGGGGAATTTCTAGGGTTTTGTATGAGTTAAATGTCCAGCTAAGTAGAACGTTCCTGAAACCTATGGTTTTTTCAGTGAATTTCAAAGGTTTTTAAATGATAATTTTTAGATGTAATAATAGTTATATGTAATTTTTGGTACTGATTTTCTACAGTTTTTTAACTGTTTATTTTTAAATATTTTATTTATTAAATAACATTATATATTTTTTATACAAAATAGAAAAAAAATGTTTTTTAAAATATTCAAACTAAAATATTGTTTACATTTTTTTATTTTTTTTTATTTTAATATATTAATATTATTTTCTTTATTAATTTTTTTCCATTTTTTTTTGTTTGAGTCACGCACTCAAAGCGTACCCATCACGATTGGTGCGCGGATTCTAGCCGCCATTTTAGAAAAGTTGTGAAGGATCTGCATGCTGTGTGCAACGGCTGCGTGTTTTTAATAATGTGCGCGATTGCTATGCGACCGGTCCGCGACTCCAGCTCCCGCGCATTGGTGACACATGCGCATTACGGTACGCGACGCTTGTGCGGTGGCGGGTTCCGCGTGTTGTCATATACGTGCTAGGAGCGGTGGGTGCATGACTCATGCACATTTTTTTTATGGCTAAATTGATATGTACATGTCTTTAATATACATATTAGGGCAAGAGATTATCTACGATACTCATAAAAATAATATATTTGTACTTATAATAAACATATTACTTTAAAATATATTTTCACGAAGTTGCGTAGGGTGCGTGTTGCATGTGTGCACGGTCCGCGGATCCCATGTGACCTGGAAAAAAAAGATTTGATTGGTTCATAACATTTCCAACTGTAACTATTGAAGGACCCCACCCATTTAATCATTCTTCTTGGACCATCTTCAGAGAAGCATCACTTCTCCAACTTGGACCTGTTTGGTTTTTTTTGGTGTTTTTTTTCAAACTCTCAACAAAAATGGCATCTGGACAACAGCAACAGATGGAAGAATCTTCAGAAGAAGAATACTTGCAAGAAGAACCAAAGAAACAGAGACCAGAATCTATAGTCAGGAAGTTTTTTACATTTCCTGAAGGCCAAAAGAAAGTCAGTGCTACTAAGGTGACGTGCAAAATCTGTCAAAGAGTGCTATCAAGGGGCAGTGAAAAGAAGTATTCATGTGGCACTGCCAGTATGTTCAAACATCTTCGTACACTCCATCTGCTGAATCTTGCTCGGGAAGAGATGAGAAGAGCTGCTTTGAATCCACCAGCAGCAGGAGCAAGTGCTTCAACAGCATCGACATCTCAGCCACCATTAGATATAAGGGCTGAATTTGCCTTTCTAGAGCAGCACTGCATCAAATGTAAAAAAGTAGTTTGCAATGGAGAGCAATCTGTGGATGCTATTTGTGCTGCTCAACGCAACCACAAATGTTTATTTTTTTCTCTTTTTTTTTGGGAATGATATTTAATTCCAAAAGTTACTTGTTTATTTTTATCGTTTTATTGTTCAGTTTTTAGAAAAAAACACCAAAAAAATACAAAATCGTTGAAAAATACAATAAAAGAAAACAAAAAAAGGAAAAAGTTCTTATCAGAACTACCTTACATGGTTAAAAAAAGAACTATAATTGCATGGTAATGTGTGAAAGTTTGGTTGAATATATGTGTAGAGCATAATTGACTGAAAGAATGCATTAGTAGTGTATGGTGAATGAATAAGTGCAGAAGTATAAGGAAGTGCTGCAGCGTGACACTGTAAGCTCTTTAGCTGCACTGTGCTGTGGTACTTCCGAAGCACAGGGATGTGACATATTTACATGAATATGTTGCAACTCTGTGCTTCCCTCTGCATTGGTGCACAAACTGCAGACATGCAGTGACACAGGCATCCTTGCACCATGGTGCAAGGATGTCTGTGTTGTGGGGAGATTGAAAACGATCAGTAAAGGCATTTTTCTCTTTCAATGTATGCTGTGGAATGCAGCATACATTGAAAGAGGAAAAAATGAAGAGAAATGAAAACAAATCTCCTCATTGCGCCTTGCTACACCAACTCTAGGATGGTGTACCATTTACACACATCTCCAGATTTATGATTCCTCATAAATCTGGAGATGTGTTTTGTTCTATGAGTGTTGCGTGGGAACACCCATACCAACAGTTATGGAACGCCCCTTCAATGCAAGGTGCTGTGTATAAAGAGGACGTATTTACAAGGAGAAGAAAAGCCATGTAGGGTGTCTTTTCCTCTCCTTGTAGATATGAAGGAGTGCCTGGCGCCATCACTACGTTTGAAAAACTGAAGTAATGGTGGTGCAGGGTGCTTGTAAATCTGCCCCATAAGTGCTTAGGTATTGTCAGACTGATACAATAAGAACATAGTGTTGGATGAGTGATTGAAGAATTGCATAAGAGTGATAGGAGGTATCCTACACTGCAAGGGTACTACTTCAGTATTTAACGGAGTGGATTAATAGTATATATCTGTATAGAGATTTGTAGGCATTATGCACAGAATATTGTATGTGTACTTCTGTTGGTGCCTAGGTCATTTTTATAAGAATACCACTACTAACTGGAATGATGACAGGTCTGCAAACAGAGTGAACACTTAATTTATAACTGCTTACGTATTGCGGGAGTGATAATATAAGTAGATACTGATAAATAAGTGATTAAAGAAGTGCAAGGATCAGACTGGACGATTCCTCCACTGTATAAATACTAAGGGGCAGAGTTACAACTTCTGGTGCATCTCTGCAAATCAGCATGGATGCGCCAAACAGATGCATTACATAATCCCCCCCCTTGTGCCACCACGGATGCGTTGCATTTACAATGCGGTGCACCATGGTGCAAGGAGGGGCAGATGCGTGACGCATCTTGTGGGGTACAAGCAGCGCTTTACAGGAGTCGTGTCGCAAGCGCGACACAACTCCTACAATGCACAGGGGCCGCCCATACTTGACGTGGTGCATTACTCCTTACGCCTGCTTCAAGCAGGCGTAAGGATTTGAAGCAGCAGGGTCATAAAACAGACTCAGTGAAATCTTGTAGATTTCACTGCGTAAGTTTTACGGGACTTTCCTACGAGGGAACGCCCATACTGCGACAGAACGCCCACATGAAACCGACGCAGGTTTCAGGTGGCGCAGGGTTTTACAACGTGACGCATCTGCTTAGATGCGTCACGCTGTAAATAAGTTGTGACGAGGTGCATGGTTTACGCCACCGCTGCGTCACAAAAGTAACACAACGGTGACGTAAAAGTGTCGCAAGGGGCGTGTAAAGCTGCCCCTAACTATTTAGAAGAGTTTATCAATAATATGTAGCTAGTTAGATGTGTGCTTGGATACTGCACAAAATATTATAGCTGTACTTCTGTTAGTAGCTAGGCCATTCCATAAGTACTAGTCATGTAGTAACTAGAATAATTACAATATGACAAACAGAGTGTAAAACAGCATCTTGTCAACCATTTTACAGACCTCTTATTTTACCAACTGCCTACTTCACCTTCAGACATCTTTTGAGTGCATCCAGACTTCCCTTCGACATGTTTAGAGTGTGGATTGTGGGACACAGCTATATTTTCTGGAGCAAAATGTATGCTGAAAGCAGAGGTATTGACAAAGACCTAGTTTTGCAAAATGTAGATATTAAATGGTTTGCACAGAGAGGATTAAAGTGGCACCAATTGATGCCATTGGTAAAATCCTTTTTGCATCTCCAACACCCTGACCTCATAATTGTGCACTGTGGTGGCAATCGCCTTGGCACTTTGACTGGGGTAGGTCAGGAAATGCTAATGAAGGACACTTTTGCAGAATTTATGTTACTTTTCTCCCAAACTGCCTTTGTCTACTCTAACATATGCCAAGACAGAAATGAAACTGGTCCAATCAATTTTGTCCACAAATTGAGAAAGCTAGGAAACATGTCAATAAAGCTGTTTCTGCTTTTCTCAGAGATTATAGGATGGGGTCCATTTACAACAATCTGCGTTTTAATATGTATGGCATCTACAGGAGAGACGGTGTACATTTCACAGATGAGGGTAACAGAGTCTTTCTCAACAACTTTAGAGTCTGCATAGGTACTTACTTGTAGGTACCAAAATCTCCCAATTAACACAATAGTTCTTTTTAGAGCCACCCAAGATCTAAACATATAAGCTAGATTTATATTTAAAAAATATGATTTTTTATTTACTTGGAGTCGCGCACCCAGCGCATTTTGGAGTCGCACACCCAACGTGTTCACATCAGGGGGCTGTGCTGGGAGCCGCGCACCCAGCGCGTTTACACCAGGGGGCCACACTGAGAGCCGTGACTCCACATTTTTTATTAAAAAAAAACTGGCTCCTACCACTAATTTCTATTTGCCCTGGGACCCCATCCCCCGGGGCCTATACACAATGATGGGGACCATGGGGGGAGCCCCAATGCCCCCACGGTCCCGACGGCTCCCCGCATCCTTCAGGAGCCGTCATTGCTTTTCCACGTGGGGAGCTGCTGACATGCAGCTCCCTGCGTGGAAAAGCAGTTCTGCTTTGGTATTTGGAAGAGAGAGTTTGTTTTCTGCTCTCTCTTCCAAATACCAAAGCAGAGTTTTCTATGGGAGAGTGGGAGCCGAGAGGCTCCCCCCTCCCTTAGCAAACAGCAGTGTCCCAGGGGTAGGCACCCCGGGACACTGCAGGAGCCGGTCCTGGGGGGGTGGCGGTCCCCAGGGCCATCGAGGGCTCCAGGAGGGGGGCCGCAATTACAAATATAATAATTAGAGCCCAGGGAGGTGGCGGTCCCTGGGGCATGTGGGTGCTCCAGCCCGCCAAACAGGAATTATTTTTTTAAATAAAAGCCCCGGGGTGGTCCTGGGGGCAGCGGGGGGGTCTGTGTGCCCCCCAAAAATATATAAATAAAAGCCCCGGGGTGGCGGTCCCCGGGGCTTGAGGGGGATTGGGCCCCCACACTTTTATATTCTGCCCCGGGACCTGGCCCACCCGGGGGCTTTATTTAAACGAAGCGCGGGAGCCCGTGCTTCGTTTTTTCATTTTCGCGGCTGGATCCGCGCACCCTACGTGCATCACAGCGTTTTAAAAAAAAAAAGGCTTTTCTTGACCCTTGAAGTCCTTGTGGGACCCCCTATGCAGGCCTAGGGGGTCAGGGTGTTTCAACCCTGCCCCCTATTCTTGTCTTGACCTTCATTTTACTGTTTTCCTGCACCTCGCTAATACCGAGGCACAAGATGGCTGCTAACAGTTCCTGCTTTGGACTGTTGACAGCCAATTAGAATGCAGCTCCTGATCGGCAGGGTGCACGGATCCTATTCTGTAGGGTGCGGGAATCCTCTGCGGCCATAGATATCGATATTTTTTTAATTTTCTCAAAAACTACTGAACGAATTTACACCATTTTACAAAAAGAGTTCTTTCTGAACCAAGGGCTACCTTTTTGCCAAATTTGGTGTAATTCCGTTCAGCAGTTCGGGCTGTAGCTGCAGCTAAAGTTTCCTATGGAAATTGCATGGGGAAACCACGTTTTGGGACACCCTTTTTTCCCACTTGCCGAATCTCCCCAGAACTTTCACGATAGGAGCGGACCGGAGCGGAGTTGGCACAAAGGTATCCACCTGTTACTTTAGGGCCCAAGAGGAGGGGGGAAAAAGGGTTCAATACAAAGAAAAAAACCTCTTATCTGGCCTATCTTATTTTCAACACTGTATTGACTCTAATCAAAACATTTCCTCACAACATAGAATCTAAGCACACAAATAACCTTTCTTTTTTGTATTTATTTATTTATCAAAAAATATTTTTATATGTTTGTATTTTATTTTCACACTTATTTTAATTCAATTATATAAACATAGCAATTTGTACATAAAATGAAATCACAGTATTATTCCAATTAAGAGAAAATAAGCATTCTTTAACTTTTCTAAACCATAATTTATATTTACAGTGACCCCCAAAGTTAACTCATCATTCTTCCATCCTCACCTTTCATTCTACTCATACATACCAACTATCATACCACACAAACAGATTCATAATAAAAAGACACCTGAACAAAAATCCTACTCGCTAATTCTGTATATATTATATCCGTCAGTTCCACAATTTGACAGCAAAACACCAGTCCATCAGTTTAGTTTTGATTACTTCTTCTTTTTTACTTTGTTCTTGGGTAGGGCTCTCAGATGTGTGTCAGGGCCTACGTACGTTTCGGCGAAACCAGAAAATTGTCACCTTCATCAGGGCCAAGAAAATATATTTTCCATCGTAAAAAATGGTCTGGGGTCTATATGTCTCGGGTAGCTGGAGGTGTTTTAAATCCTCTGCAGTATGAAACTTTCCAAGCAGTTGTAGGATGCTGGTTCCTTTAAGGATATAATCTTTTCTCTAGGATGGAAGTATATGATGCCAGGGTTAGGGAACTTCAATCAATGCTGGTCATCCATATTGGGGAGTTTGGATGCCTCCGTTTGTAAACTAATATCAAAACTTAGCTATATGATTTCTCAATCTCAGAGCAGTCTTCATATTAGTTTGGGAAGATTCAGAATTCCTGGATTTAAACTTCTCGGATAGCCAATCCAGTTCCTAGCCTCACGTCCATATCCACGTCTGTCCATCCAGAAGGAATCTACCGTAAAAACACCGGATCGGAGCAAGCCACAAGTTTTGAAAATTTCGCGAACATTCGTCAATCAGTTATTGGGAATAGAATGTTGCGATTTTCCTATGGTAACTAGGTCCTACCCATAACTATAACTACCTACTGGCAACCGCCAGTAGGATATGGATGGATATATATATATATATATATATATATATATATATATATATATATATATATATATATATATACATATATACATATATATATATTCACTGAAAAAACCATAGGTTTCACACCAGTTATAGTTAGGAATTAGCATTTAAAAAACCTATTAAATTCACTGAAAAAACCATAGGTTTCACACCAGTTATAGTTAGCTGGAAATGTTATTCGCATAAAACCATTGAAATTCCCACGTTATAGTTAGTTAGACTCACTATAACTTGCGCGTGCAATGCACTGCTGATGACGTCACATATTACATCACTCATGACATGGTCAGTGACATCACTCATGACATCACTGATGACACCATCCAGTGAATGTGTGTCTTTCTGAAAAATAAATATGTTTTATATGTGTATATGTAAAAGTTGATGGAAGAATAAATGTTTAAATAAGGGTTTAAAAAAATTGATTGGTTCACTGGCTTATTAAGTGTATCTTAGTGTATACATATATTAGTGAGTAATATTTAAATATTTAAATATAAGGATTAGTGTTTCACTTTGTGTATAAGTGGCTGCATGGGTTGGTGAGTAGCTACATGTGTATGTATATGGGTTATTAGATTTTTTTTTAATATCAATATGAGTGTCTATATGTTTGGTGGGGGTATTACTTAGAACATAGATGCATGAGTGACTGACTCTCTGTTTGTATGTGTTTTGAAGACAGCATATGTGCAGGACTGTATGGGTGGATGACTGTGTATATGTGTGTGTTACTGACTGAATGACTGTCTCACTAGTGTCTTTATCAGTAACTACATATGTTTTAATGTAGTATATGTGAATATTGATGTATATAAGTGAGTATACGTGAGAGTAAGGGATTGTAAGAGTTCCTGTTTAAATAAGTATGTGTTTCTATAAGTGATTGTTTAAGAGAGTAAGTATGTGTAAGGTTCCTTAGAAGTAAGGTGGTAGTGTGTGTATAGCTGTATATGCAAATAAATGGATGTTTAATAGTTTATTTGCATGTGTGAGTATGTGTGAGAGTATCTTTTGGATGACTGTCGGTGTGTAACAGGATGTATAGTTGTATCACTACATATGATGAGTGAGTATTCGTATGAGTGATTATATAGAACTGTTGGTGAATGAGTGGATGTGTATATAGATGGTGGAATTATTGAATTGGTTGTTTTAACTGGTATGGGTATCTCCATTTTTTTGAAAATGTTAGTTTCTATTTTTGAATATGTGTTTTAAGGGTTACTGCATTGCACGCGCAAGTTATAGTGAGTCCAACTAACTATAACGTGGGAATTTCAATGGTTTTATGCAAGTAAAATTTCCAGCTAACTATAACTGGTGTGAAACCTATGTTTTTTCAGTGAATTTAATAGGTTTTTTAAATGCTAATTCCTAACTATAACTGGTGTGAAACCTATGTTTTTTTCAGTGAATTTCATAGGTTTTTTAATAGCAAATCTCTATAGGTATGAAAAGTAATATTTTTTATAACGAATTTTATATTGTATAATTATGTAATATATATATTATTTTTTTTGCCCTGGAGCGCTCCCGGGGCGCGTACCGGTGAACGCACGGGTAAGCGCAATGTTACAGCGCGCCCCGGGGCGCGTACCGGTGAGCGTCCCGTTAGCGCTATTCTCGCGAAGGAAAACAACATCGAGACGTTTTGCGTAACCGCGTGATGCGTCATATGACGCACTGCGTAAGCGCACCCGGAAGCACGCGAGCTTATACGATCGCGCAACGTCCTGACGCACTTATGCTACGCGCCCCTGGGCACGACTACGGGCGCGCCCCGGGGCGCGTAGCCTAAGCGCGTCGGGTCATGTGATCTGAAAATAACACTTTTCATTGGTGCAGATCAGTTTTAGTTTCCAAATGATGAAAGCCTGGATCATGTGACTTGAAAATAACACTTTTCATTGGTCCAGAACAGTTTTGTTTTCCAAATGATGAAAGCCCCCACCTTTTTCCCTTATTCTGACTTTGTCCTTTGACTGAGGAAGACCTGTTTGGAGTTCTGTCTCTAATCTTTTCTACTTTAAAATGGCTACAGTAGCAGCAGCAGCTGGAGCATCTGCCCCACCACCACCATCAAAAAGACCACCAGAAGATTACATTGGTGGTCAAGAGGAAGAGGAGGAGGATGATGAAGAGGAGGAACAGACAAGGCATTTCCTGCCTGAAGATAAACAGCCCTACAAACCAAAAGAGCACTTTATATGGGAGTACTACAAAATCCCAAGGGGTTTTAAAAAAGTCAACGCTGGGAAGGTGACTTGTCTGATTTGTGGTGCTGAGCTGTCCAGGGGGAACCCTAACAAAAAATATTCCTTCGGGAATCATACCATGATTCGCCACATGATGCGTTTGCATCCAAACAACTATTCTAATGCAGAGTTAAGGGACCTCTGCAGTAAGCTACCCCCATCAACATCCAGACCCTCAACATCCAAACAACCCACTCCATCGGGTCAGGGGGCAAGAGACACGATGCCTACCATTCAACCCAAGTTTGCCGATTATAAAATCGTGTGCAAATATTGTGGAAAGACACTTTGCTATGGTGAGCAAAGTATAGAACTTATCATCGTTGCTGGTGATAACCATAAGTGCCCGAAAAAACCCTAATTTTTCCTTGTTTTTTTCTGCTCCAGTTGAGCCATTTACGATTCCCTGTTTTTTGTTTCTCCCCATAAAAAATACAAAAAAATATAAAACTGTTCAGAAAAGCCAAAAAAAGTAAACAATGTTCAAAAAAACAATTAAAAAAATATAAAACAACAAAAAGAATAAAAAAAACTGTTCTTTTTAGAACTACCTTTAATTTATAAAAATAAACCTATATTTTTAAAGAATCTCTGTCAATCTTTTTTCTGCAGGGTACGCGTACCGGGGCGCACACCAAATTTTTTTTTTTTAAATAAAGAAAGAGTGAGCATGAGGGAAGAACACAGAAAGAGTAATGTTAAGAGAAAAAGAGCTAGAGGGAGCAACACAGAGGGATTGTTTATTACATAGTAAAAAACAGAGAAGGTGTAATAGGGTGTAAGTGAAAAAAGGAAAATGAATAAGGGAGCAAAACAAGGGAAGAGAGAGGAAGAAAACTAAAGTAGAGGTTCTGGTAGACTGTGAGTGGGTGTTGAAAGTAAAAGGAAGGACAGTAAAGAATGGGGAATGAGGGGTAGTGACGAAACCGGAATAAATGAACAACGGTGAGGGAGGGTGAGAAAAGAGCAGTGAGTGTAAGTAAAGAGAGGTGAAAGAGGGTGGATAAAAGTGAATAAGGATAAGGCATAGGGAGTGACAGAGAGAAAAGAGAGAGAGAGTAAAGGAAGGAGTGACTGAAAGGGACTGAGTGAAGCAGCAAAGAAAGGTAAGTGAGGGAGTGTGGGTGAGTTATAGGGAGTCAGTGGGTGTAGGTGGGGGTGTGGGGGTGTAAGGTGTGTGTGTGGGTGTGGATGTGTGGGGTGTTTGGGTGTGGGTGTGTGGGATGTGTGGGTGTGTGCGTGTGAGGAGTGTGTGTGTGGCTGTGTGTGTGTGTGTGAGGTGTGTGTGTGGTGTGTATGTCAGAGGTGTGTGTGTGTGTTGGGGGGAGGTGTGTGTGTAGGAGTGAAGTAAATGATTAAGGGAAAGAGAATGAGTGAGGGAGCAAAGGAAGGGAACAGAGGGTAAGGGAAGTAAAGAATGGGGACTGAAAGAAGTTGAATGTGGGAGGGGAAATAGGGAAAGGGTAGTAAACATGGAGAATATGAATAAGTGAGGGAAGCAGAGTAAAGAAACAGGAGTGAGGTAGGTTGAGAAAATAGTAGTGAGGTTAAAGCAAAGGGTGATGACAAACTACATTTTTTTAGTCACACTTATCATATAATAAATGTAACTTTAATTACATTTTTTTACTACATTTTGTATCTGTGGAAGAGAGAAGAAAAAATAAGTTATAATTAGTAAAATATGTATTTTAAAATAAAAGATACAAATGAAGAGGTTAAAAATCATAACAGTGTATTTAGAAATAAAGTAAGAGTGAAGGACACAGAAAGGGAAAGAAAGTAAGGTAGAAGGACAAAAAGAGGGAAAAAGAAATAGAAGGAGAGTAAAATACTAAGAGTAAGGCATATAGATTCACTGACAGAAAGGAAGAGAAGAAGAGAAAAATGAACTGAAAGTAAGAAAGATACTAAAAGAATGTGAGTTAGCAAAACTAAATCAGGAAACAGGAGTAAGTAAAAAGATAATGACTGAGAGGGAAAGGAGTCTAATTAAGGATGCATTTAGAAGAATGAGGAATGGAAGATAACTGAGAGTAAGTCAAGGAGAGTCATAGAGTGAAGGGATGAAGGGAGAGAGGATAATATAGAAGGATTGAGGAAGTTAGTAGACAGAGAGACTAAGGGAAGGACTGAGTGAAGTGGAGTACAATGAGTGAGGAAAGAAAAATGAGTAAGGGAGCAAAAGAAGGAAAGAGAGGAGAAGAGGACTAAAGCAGTGGTACTGAGAGAAAGTGATTCGGTGATGAAAGTAAAGAGAAGGACACTGAAAGATAGGAAACGAGGGGTAGTAATGGAACCGGACTAAAAGAAATGGGTTGAAGAACGATGAGAGAGGAGCAGTGAAGTTGTTGTAAGAGAAATGATAGAAGGTAGATAAACACAAGTGAACATAACACAAGGAGAGTGAGGGACTGAGGACATAGAGGTAGTGAACGGAAAATAGAGAGAAGAGGTCAAAAGAAAGGAGCAAACAAAGATAAGCGAGGGAGAGTGGGTGATTTATAGTGACAGAGTGCGACAATACTGCTGAGTGAGTAAAGAGGAATTACTAAAAGAGAAAAGGAGGAAAAGACGGAAAAGGGAAGTAAAGCAGAGAGACTGAAAGCTGAATAGTTATGCAAGGCAGAGAGGGGATGCAGACAGTTGAAATGAGAATGAGGGGTTGTTAAAGAAGTGGAGTAAAGGAACGGGGATGAAAGAGAGTGAGAGAAAGACATTATAAGTGAGTAAAAAGAGCAGAAAGAGGGTGGAAAAAGGAAAGTGAGTGTGAGACAATGGGAATGCAATTTAAATTACAGAATACAAACTATAGAATAACTTGTACAACATGTTACATAGTTTATTTTTGCTGTTCTCAGAATATATTGAATTTCACTTAAAACAGTGAGTTCAAACTACTCATCATATGACAGCGGGGAAAAAAAACACAATCTAAAAGATTGTGTTTTAAAAAAAACCTTAGACACTTAAAAATCACAAATGTACACTAATCCTTCATTCACTTACTTTTCCTTTAGGCCAAATAGTATATCATGAAGGTCCTTTTCGTTGGAAAGTACTCTGTTGTTCATTAAAAAATCTATTTCATCGACTTTCTAGAAGAAAAGCTCCAAGAACATCTGAAATATTTTCATTATTTTCATATACTCCTTTTTTTCAGTCATGACTCTTTGCTCATTCCTTTACTTTTCCTTAAGGCCAAATAGTGTCAGATGTATGAGTATATTTTCAAATTATTTAAAAGAAACTCTGAATTTACTGTTTTTCCGATGTTCTGAAAGAAAGGCTCATACAACATATTCACAATATTTAAATATTCGTAAAACCATCTCTGAGTCACTCATGTTCATCATTGTGTATAATACTGATATCACTTACTATGAGATCCACTTACAGTACCTATATGACAAGTCAATTTTTTATATTATCTTGATCACTTTTACTCAGAATATAATTTTAAACAGTAAACTAACTTTTATTAACTGCTCCCGTCTTCATAGGCCAATTACATTTACTTAAATTTTGGTTCTAAAAACACTAGGTAAGAATTTTTTAAGTCAAAAGGCAAATGTTGTTTGAAAGTCAAATGAGTGTCATTACAGTGGGTCCAACCTTTACGACTTTTTAAATAGCATGTGTAATGCCCTGATGTTGTTGAAGGACTGTCATGATAAATAATAGCTACAGTTGCAAAGGTTCTTCCTGAAATTGATAACTGAGAAGCCACAACATTTTTAATAGAAGTTGTCAATTTCGTTCCATCAGGTCTACATAGTTGGAACATTAAAATGACATAGTGACCATAACTTTGTAGAAATAATGTAGACAGCATTGCAGACTTACATTGGGTACACACCATATTGTGATCAGCTGCTGTAACTAGATTAGTAAAAGACACTGATTTGCAGTCTGGTAAAGTCAAATATATAAATCTTTCAGTGTCTATTCTAGTACTACTTGATAAACTACAGTTGTCGCAGTCATGCTGCCATTGATAAGAAATTATTTTACACAAAACAAGGGAACCCAAAGGTATAGCACTAGGGACCTTGGGCAGTAACGTATTATAAAAAACAGGGGTCCCTAGTTCAGGGATCTTTCGCAAAAATGATAGACATACGCTCAATAGTATGTATGACCTTTGTCCAGCCGGACAGGAATTTTAATTTAAGTGATAAGCAAGAATAAAGAGAATTTTGTACACAGTGGGTGCAGCCAGCAACCCACAGGGGACAAGACAAAACAAGGGGATGGGGTTAGAACGAACAAGGCGGTCTGTATACTAGTAGTTCAGTGAACAGACAAAAATACATTTTAGAAGCATCATTGTATACAACTTATACTTTTCATTTTACATATGACGCTAAAATGTCGACGACGTTTCGATGCCTATTGTGAAATGAGTGGCATCATCTTCAGGACAGAGAATAAAAAAGCTTGTCTTGAAAATCTTTAGGCAATTTTTGGCCTACACATATATTTATACATACAAATTTTCGGAAAAAAGGGGGAGGAAAAATGAAAACAAGGGTAAGTACTAGCATTAGCATGAAACATATCTGACCATCCAAAACAAAAGTGTGTTTTCCATGTGCAACAGATGGCAATTAAAATCAAGTGAAGTCACATGCGATTTCCGGCGCAGTGGGAGGACTGGTGGGGACGTTGTATGAAATAAAATGAACGAATTGTTTTACAGTTACTGTGCCTAAGTATATACAAGAGAAGCACGTGAAGTGAAATGAACGGTTTAGGATCATGGCGTTTCATGCCGTCAGTGCCGGGCGGGTCTGTAATGCGCAAATACGTCTCACTGCATTGAAATGAAAGGTGACGTGCAGGTTGTTTCAGAGTAATTAACGATAGGTTTAGGGCCATTGTTTTCTGGACACTGTCCACGGTTGGCGCGGGCACCCGGGCAGGCTTATTTAAGATTCCGCGGTGAGGTCTCGAGTGAGATAAACATGCTGCGCGGTAGTGAACAGACGGTTAAATGACATGCTTATCGTGCGATTTACCAGATTTAGGTCCAAACATTGTTTATTTCCAGGGGGCGGTGCCCAATATCAGGGGACATGTGGTGGGGTACTCAATTATCTGAGCATTTTCCTGCCAAAAAGCGGGTAGAGAGGGGTAAATACGAGGGTTAAAGTGAAAATTGAATCGCATAATAAGTACACGCAATATAATTACCAAACCAGGGCAAGAAAGCCTCTTCATAGGAGACCGGACCGATCGTGTCTTACTAGGGAAAATAGTTGAAATTAATTTATATTACAGTTACAGCTACTGAAGGGTTTTTAAAGTTTCAGGAAGAGGCGAGAGAGCTACGCTTTAGCGAGTACTTACTTCCTGGTTGGGTTGCTCGATGGCAATTCTGGGCTCAGATGGGCGGGGATCGCTGGAGTGCTCGTGGGTGAAGTGAAGATAAAGTGGTGTTTGGAAATAGACAAGGGACTCAGCATGTGGTGTTAGGAAATAGACATGGGACTCGGCATGGTCAGCAAGGCGGCCATATTGGAGTGGGTTTCGGACAGTGTGGGGGACATTTTGGTGTGGGTAAGTGGTGAGTTTAAGTGACATTCATATTATGCAGAATATTTACATGGTTACGTATTTACAAGGATGCACAAAATAAAATCAAGAAACAATTGTATAGGCCTGAAGGAAATAAGGATTACGGTAAAATTGTTCAAGGATTCATTTGATCACAGGAGGGATGCCCAATCTTCAAGGCGATTAAGTCCTGTATGGATACTGTTGGTACGCAATATCCAATGAAGTTCCTCCTTATTCAATAATTGCGATACATCTGCTCCCCGAAGTGGTGGTTTTACCATGGTGATGATTGTCCAAGTTAAGTCATTTTCAGTATGGCCTTTGTCCTTAAAATGTTCAACGAGGGGAGCATTAGGGGTGTTGCATCGGATTCTGCTTCGGTGTTGTCCGATGCGCAACTTTACCTTTTGGCTAGTTTGACCGACATATATCAACAAACATGGACAAAATATGGCATACACTACATTGGAAGAATTACAATTAGTGAAGTGCTTTCTCTCAAAGGTGATTGTGCCGTAGGTAAATGTTTTTCCTTCAATGGTGAAGTCACATACTACACAACTACCGCATTTAACATGGCCTGTTAGTGCCGGTAAACCCCATGCATCGTTGATTGTAGTTTTTAGGTTAGGTTGTGGTAGGGATGCCCTTACCAAGTGATCTTTTACGTTTTTTGCTCGCTTGAAGGCAAAAATAGGGTGCTCCAGATTTAATGTACCTGCGTTTAACACAGGCCAGTGTTTAAGGACACTTTTCCTTATGGCATTGGAAGCTGGGGTGAAGGTGGTCACGCACACAAGTCTATCCAGATTTTTCTTTTGTTTTGGTTCTAGCAAGGTTTCTCTGGGGCAGTACCAAGCCCTTTTGATAGAACGCCGTACTAGCTTTCGCGGGTATCCCCTATTTCTGAGCTTGTTGCTCAGGGTTCTGGCCTCAGAGAAATAGTCCTGTTTAAAATAGCAGTTTCTGCGTATGCGGAGGAATTGCGAGAATGGGAGCGAGTCTCTGAGGGCCCGGGGGTGGTGACTGCTATAGTTCAACAAGGTGTTTCGTTCAGTGGGTTTTCTGTGGAGGCTGGTGGTCAAGCGGCCCTCTGTGTGTTTGATTTCTAAGTCCAGGAAGGGTATCGAGTCTTTGCTCGTGGCCAGTGTGTATTTCAAGCCGTTACTGTTGTTGTTTAACCAATGTAATAGGTGTGTTATCGATTCGAATGATTCGCTCCATATCATAAAGATATCATCAATGTATCGTTTCCACAGGGCAATGCCACTGTGGAAAGGATTTGATTCGGTCAATATACAGGATGTCTGTAGATTATCCATGTACAGAATTGCCAGGTTGGGGGCAAAAATAGCCCCCATAGATGTACCGCGTACCTGTCCATAGAACTGTCCCTCGAAGAGAAAGAAATTTTTGGTAAGGCAAATCTCCAATAATTGGAGGATAAATAGAGACGGAACATTGTGTGGGCGCGGGCGTGTGTTGAGAACTTTTTCAATCACGCGTAGTGATTCGTATTGTAGAATGTTGGTATATAAAGATTCCACATCCAGCGTGCACATGGTGCTGGATGTGGGATCAAACGAGTATTCCTCGAACCATATTAATCATTGACATGCTGTCTCTGATATAACACAGGGTCTCAGGGACAAATGGTTTGATAAAATAGTCAATATAGTGCCCGAGGGGCTCCAGGACAGAGCCGCACCCCGAGACTATTGGGCGACCAGGTGGAGATTCACAATTCTTGTGAATCTTGGGTAAGCAGTAGATAACTGGTACCCGGGGAGCCTTAGTATTAAGGAACTCATGTTCCTTCTTGGAAAGGTATCCCTGTTCTAGGGCATCATTAGTAACCTCGGAAATCAGTTTCTGTATTTCTTCTGTGGGATTACGTGGTAGTTTGCAGTAGTGTTCAGTATTAGCGAGTTGGCGATGGATCTCATTTTTATAGTTATCCATCTCCTGAATCACAATACCCCCTCCCTTGTCAGCTGGTTTTATTACAATGGAGGGGTTATTTTTCAAGGTGGTCAGGGCTTTCTTTTCTTCAGTTGTGATATTGTACGGAATAAATGATTTTTGTTTTTCTAAAGCGGCAAGGTCGTTGAGAACAAGTTTCTTAAAGGTTGGTATTTCCGGGGGGACCATGCTACCGGTAGGTGAAAATTTCGATGGTGGTTTGAAAGGAGTGTTCGAATGCTTCATGGGGATAGGGTTCAACAAGAAAAAACTGTGAAGTCTGATCTTTCTTGGAGATTTGCCTTACCAAAAGTTTCTTTCTCTTCGAGGGACAGTTCTATGGACAGGTACGCGGTACATCTATGGGGGCTATTTTTGCCCCCAACCTGGCAATTCTGTACATGGATAATCTAGAGACATCCTGTATATTGACCGAATCAAATCCCTTCCACAGTGGCATTGCCCTGTGGAAACGATACATTGATGATATCTTTATGATATGGAGCGAATCATTCGAATCGATAACACACGTATTACATTGGTTAAACAACAACAGTAACGGCTTGAAATACACACTGGCCACGAGCAAAGACTCGATACCCTTCCTGGACTTAGGCATCAAACACACAGAGGGCCGCTTGACCACCAGCCTCCACAGAAAACCCACTGAACGAAACACCTTGTTGAACTATAGCAGTCACCATCCCCGGGCGCTCAGAGACTCGCTCCCATTCTCGCAATTCCTCCGCATACGCAGAAACTGCTATTTTAAACAGGACTATTTCTCTGAGGCCAGAACCCTGAGCAACAAGCTCAGAAATAGGGGATACCCGCGAAAGCTAGTACGGCGTTCTCTCAAAAGGGCTTGGTACTGCCCCAGAGAAACCTTGCTAGAACCAAAACAAAAGAAAAATCAGGATAGACTTGTGTGCGTGACCACCTTCACCCCAGCTTCCAATGCCATAAGGAAAAGTGTCCTTAAACACTGGCCTGTGTTAAACGCAGGTACATTAAATCTGGAGCACCCTATTTTTGCCTTCAAGCGAGCAAAAAACGTAAAAGATCACTTGGTAAGGGCATCCCTACCACAACCTAACCTAAAAACTACAATCAACGATGCATGGGGTTTACCGGCACTAACAGGCCATGTTAAATGCGGTAGTTGTGTAGTATGTGACTTCACCATTGAAGGAAAAACATTTACCTACGGCATGATCCTAAACCGTTCATTTCACTTCACGTGCTTCTCTTGTATATACTTAGGCACAGTAACTGTAAAACAATTTGTTCATTTTATTTCATACAACGTCCCCACCAGTCCCCCCACTGCGCCGGAAATCGCATGTGACTTCACTTGATTTTAATTGCCATCTGTTGCACATGGAAAACACACTTTTGTTTTGGATGGTCAGATATGTTTCATGCTAATGCTAGTACTTACCCTTGTTTTCATTTTTCCTCCCCCTTTTTTCCGAAAATTTGTATGTGTAAATATATGTGTAGGCCAAAAATTGCCTAAAGATTTTCAAGACAAGCTTTTTTATTCTCTGTCCTGAAGATGATGCCACTCATTTCACAATAGGCATCGAAACGTCGTCGACATTTTAGCGTCATATGTAAAATGAAAAGTATAAATTGTATACAATGATGCTTCTAAAATGTATTTTTGTCTGTTCACTGAACTACTAGTATACAGACCGCCTTGTTCGTTCTAACCCCATCCCCTTGTTTTGTCTTGTCCCCTGCGGGTTGCTGGCTGCACCCACTGTGTAAAAAATCCTCTTTATTCTTGCTTATCACTTTAATTAAAATTCCTGTCCGGCTGGACAAAGGTCATACATACTATTGAGCGTATGTCTATCATTTTTACGAATGATCCCTGAACTACTAGGGACCCCTGCCATTGATAAGAAAGGCTGAAAAGATTTTTTATATCTACACCTTCATCTTCCAATACATCAAACATATACATTAAAAATTCCTGACAATCCTGCTGAATATTCTGTGAAAATTGATTTTGACCAGAACATATGTCTAGAAGATTTCGAATTTCTGAAACACTTTCTATTTTTGCTCTATCACTGCTACATTTCTCAAACACAGAATTCAATAAACAGCAGAATGTTTCATCCTGATTTTCAACAATCTGTTCTTGGAAATTTTGAAGAAAAAAAACAACATTAAGCACTACATTAGCATAGCAGTTGACACTAGAACTGTTTTCAAACTGAAATCCAACAACATCTTCAACAGAATCCTTTTTCTTTCTGCTTACAATTACAGTTTCATCTACTTTTTGTCTTTTTGCTACTACCTCACTGCAATTATTCTCATTTCTTCTTTTTCGGCCTACCACACGTTTTTCAAACAGAGGATATTGAGGCAAATGTGGAGCATATTCTCTTCTTAACCTATTGTATTCTTTAACACAATCTAGATCTGCACAAATCTTTGTCTCATCACACTCAACCAAGTACAATCCTGATAACGTTCTGACTCGTGATAATGCCACATATGCCATACCTTCTTTAAACACAGACAGAAGTTCCAATGTTCACCAGAGCACTATCTACACTTAAACCTTGAGATTTATGAATTGTCACCGCATATGCCAGACAAATAGGGAACTGTTTTCGGCGAACATATAAATCTTTCACAAGCAAAAATCTAGCAGAACAAAGACTGATTTGTTGTACTTCCTCAATGCCATCAAATTTAATTTTTAGAAATTCAATTCCATCTCGATTTCTGTAATTCACAATATCAACAACATGACCCATTGCTCCATTTACCAGACCTCTTTCAACATGTAAATTCCTTCTCAAAATGATACGACAATTTAAACACACATTCAGAGTCTTTTCAAAACCAGCAGTTTTAGATATACTCTTCTCTAATGAATCCAATTTTGATTTCAAATTTTCAGACAAAATAATTGTTGCTCCCATATGCTCTATTTTATCTACAGCTTCCAGTTTCACAATCTCTTCATTTTCTAACTTTAACATTTTGTTGTTGAACATGGAACATTCTTTCACAGTTGGCATCAAACATATCCTAGATTTGTTGTCAGTAATTTTCTTAAAAATATCCTCTGGAAGAATGTTTTCATCTGGATACAAGTTTGAAATTAATCGTGCATGTAAAGCTTCCTTCCCATGCTCACTTAGTTTTCCGATTCTTACATCCTGTAGAATATTTTTATAATCTTTATCATTTGCCTGTCGCATATTTTGAAGCAGTTCTGCATATTTGAAGTTTAACCATATATTAACGTTTCCAATACTTCCTAGGCACTTCCTGGTATCTTCATGCGTGAGCATTTTAAACACAGGTTGTCCTTTCACTGGAGACAACTGCAGTAGATCTCCAAAAACAATAATGTGTTTTCCTCCAAATAAGACATCATAGTCTGTTCTAAGAATTTCTTGCATTCTCAAATGCACAAAAGCAAGCATTAGATTTGAGACCATGCTTACTTCATCAATGATAAGAAGTTTCATTTTCTTCAGGATTCTCGAAACTTCAGAACAAGCATCTCCAGATAGCTTGTGGTATTGTAATTTATTATCATGCTCAACTGGTAGCATCAGTAAACGATGTAATGTAATCCCTTTAATGTTATGTGATGCCAGCCCAGTTGGAGCGGTTACAACACAAGACAGCGGTGATTCAGTCCTTTTCTGCAAATAAGTTGCAATTGCTTTAAAAAGAAAACTTTTTCCAGTTCCCGCTTCTCCACTCACGTACAGTCAGACAGGCTTAAATGATGTACATGAGCACTCTTTTTTCTCATGACTGAATCCATGTTCAATCTGTTCTGTGACTTCGTCATATATCTGTTTCTGCTCAATGTTTAGTTGTTTCACCAAATCTTCTAAGTTAATTACATCCTCTTCAGATTGTTCCATAGCTCTTTCCACCTCATCCATGGCAGTGGCAACCTCATTTTGAATAATTGGTCCTCCTAGTGGATCCTGACTCAATGAAGTAGAACTCTGACTGCCTTGAAAACTGTCTCTAGCAATCTCTGCAGCAATTGTGGCTTCTTGCTCTATTTCTTCATTCAACATTTGCAGATAATTTGGAAAAACAGGACATTCTATGGTATCCTTGGTTGCATTAAAAGAATCTTCGTAACAGAGAAAATCTCCAAGTAGTTCCTCTTCTTTACGCCATGGTTTAAAGAGTTGCAAAAGAGCCAAATAGTAAAATTCCCTTTTGTCTGGATTTTCGCAACTCAATTTTCAATGATTAATCAAATTACCTTTTCTCTGTTTCACTAGACATCCTTCACATCCAATGACAGCATATATTCCATTATTTTTTTTTTTTTTTTTTTTTTTTTTTTAAAAACCTTTATTTGAGCAAGCAGAAACGTACAAGGATGGGCCTACAACCACACGGGCCAGCCGCTAAAAAGGAGTAGAGACATATCACATAAGCCCGCAGAGGTAACCGTCAATCAACAATGCAATACTCCACATTAAATACAGGACCAAAACAGGTTTTATATATATGAAAGAACAAACATACAAAAAGGCGAGAGTGTATCACTGAAGGTCAGCCCAAGGGACGCAAGGGGGGGACAGCAGCGGAGGTGCAGTAATAATATCCTAAGCACTAAGGAGTATGGAGCGGGGGGGGGGGGGGAGGGGGGCAGATATCAGGAAGAAGAAGGGGGGGAAGAGCCGGTGACACCAGCTCAGTCCCTATATGAAGATTCCGGGAACGCTAGCCTAGGGAGATAGGGTAATCTCGATAGTGTCCACAAGGGGAGGAGTACAAATGTCGCCACGGTATTCGTTCCATTGACCCCACACCTTCACCCATGCCCTGGGTCTACCCCTGGCCACATAAACAGTTTTCTCACGGAACATGGACCAGTCCATATTATCCTCCCATTGCGCGAGGGCAGGGGGCCTGGAGGCCCCCCAGAGTTGCGCAATATCTCGCTTTGCAATCATATAGCCCAGGGTGGCCCATCTAGTCTGTGCCACCGAATAGTCCGTGGGCTCCCAAACATTCAAAAGACAGCGACGAGGTTCCGGTCGCAAGGATATCCCCGTCACCACAGTCATCAGATCAAGCACGGCCACCCAATAAGCAGCCACCATCGGGCACTCCCAAAGAATATGCAGGAAAGTAGCACGCAAACCACATCCACGCTTACACAGTCCATCAGAGGAAAAGCCCATCACCATCAGTCGCGGTCCCGTCACGTACACCCGATGAAGGATCTTCAATTGGACCAGACGGAGTCGAGCCGGTATAGCCACCTCCTTCGGAGAGGAGAGGGCCGATTGCCAATCCTCATCATCAAGTTCCAACCCATCTCCCATCCACTGTTCCCGAAGTCGGGCCAATAAGTCAGTCCGATTGTTGATCAACTTTTTATAGATCAGGGAGATAGTGCTATCAGGAAGATGTCCGTCAAGGATACGGTCTTCAAGTGGGGAAGAGTCAGGCGGAATCTCACCAGGAGCAAACACCGAAACCAAAGCGTGCCTGATCTGTAAATAACGAAAGAATTCCCGACTACTCAGGCCATAGTCAGCCTGGAGGGCCTGAAACGGGCGCACAGAACCCTTAGAATATACATCCCCCACTTTAGAGATCCCAATCAAGTCCCAACGGTCAAAACCCTTGGAAGACCAAAGACCGCCCAGACGTTCCGAAGCATAAAGAGGCGTCGCCAACGTCAAGCGATCCTCCCAGCCCAGGCTCACATTCGCAGCACGCCACACTGTCAAAGCAGTCAAAGTAGGTCCCACAAGATGGCGCCCAGCGGAGCGAGAATAGAGTACTCTATTAAAGTCACCTCCCGGAAGCTGAAGTTTATCCATCTCAAACGCCGGATTACGACCCGGAGAGAACATAGCGTGATTAATAGCGGACAGATGGGAAGCCCAGTAGTATCTCTTAATATCGGGGAGCGCCATGCCCCCATCGTACCACGGGATAGAAAGTTTCGCGAGAGCAATGCGCGGTCGCCCATCCCAAATAAGTTGCCTCTGAAGGATCTCAATCTCCCGAAAATAGGTCTTGGGGATAGGATCATAATAATTCTGGAGAGCGTAGAGAAACCGCGGTAGTGACATCATCTTAAACAGGGCCGCCCGACCCAGTGGAGACAGGGGAAGTTTGCGCCAGCGGGCAACGTCCAAACGGAGCCTAAGCAACGGGGGAAGGAGATTACGATCAAAACGAAGGGACGGATCCAAGGTAACGAAAACCCCCAAGTATTTGAAACCATCCCGGACCACCTGAAGAGGAAGTCTACTCGGCAACGGAGGCAAGATACCAGATAAAACGTATACACAGGATTTAGACCAGTTGATGACGAGGCCTGAGTTAGCACCAAAGGACGCAAGAACGTCAAATAAAACAGATAAAGACTTGCGAGGGGAAGTAAGATACAAGAGGATGTCGTCCGCATAAAGCGAGACGCGGTCTTCGAAGTCCGGGGCCCATCGAATACCTTTAAGGGACGGTTCCCAACGGAGCCAGGCCGCCAACGGTTCAAGAGCGAGCGCGAACAACAGAGGGGACAAGGGGCAACCCTGACGGGTACCCCTGCCCAAGGAGAAGGGGGTCGACACTCTACCGTTCACTACAACTTGCGCCAGAGGTTCCGCGTACAACAGTCTAACCCAGCTAATAAACTCGCACCCGAATCCAAATTTCTCAAGTGTCGCCCATAAATAGGGCCACTCCACAGTATCAAAGGCCATGGAGGCATCCAGGGACGCCAAAATGGCCGGTTCAGTCAAAAGCCCCGCCCTCGCCAGCGCGCCGTGGAGGCGACGTAAATTCAGAGCAGTGTTGCGATGCGGGATAAAGCCAGACTGATCCGGATGGACCAACTCCCCAAGAACCGAAAGGAGACGGGTCGCCAAAAGTTTAGCCAACACCTTAGGTTCAACATTTAATAGGGATATGGGCCTATACGAGGAACAGAGGTCACGCGGTTTACCCTCTTTGGGAATGACGACGATTGTCGCCAGACGCTGATCATAGGGAAGCATGTTCCGCTCACGAGATTCTAGAAACATGGCGCGGAGATACGGCGCCACCTTATCGGGGCATAATTTGTACAACTCAATAGGCAAACCGTTCGGGCCCAGTGCTTTGCCCGAACGGAGCGATCGAACTGCATTGGCTATCTCATCATTCGTAAAAGGGGAGTCCAAAGCAATACGGTCCAAGTCGGTGACACAGGGCAAAGTGATATCACGCAGAAGAAGGCGGGAGTCGGCAACATCCCTCACCGACACGGGAGCATATACCACACGGAAATATTCTGCAAAACGATCAACAATGGCGGTCGGATCAATCACATTCTCACCACTCGCAGACTGAATCACGGGCACCACACGATTAACTCTTTCTTTCTTGTCCAACCACGCTAGGAGTTTGCCCGCCTTGTCACCCACATCGTACAATCTGCCCTGCTGCTCACGAAACATCACCTTTGCAGCGTCAGTGACCAGAGATTTATATGCAAACTGTTTTAGACCCAGGGCATGGAGTTTGTCAGGCGTGACACCAGATTCCAACTCGTCCTCCAAAGCAGAGATCTCCCCCTCAAGGTCCACCACCTCCTTCCTCCCTGCCCTCTTAGCTTCAACAATCAAGGAAAGGGCCTGTCCACGAATCACAGTTTTAAAAGCTTCCCACAGGGACACAGCCGAAGAGACCGACCCCTCATTTTCCAGGAAATATGCATCCATGGACTTGAGCAAGAGGGTACGAGTCTCAGGGGAGGAAAGATACCAAGGGTTAATGGGAGCCACTCGGCCCGCCGCCTCTACCCCAACCTCGAAACGGAGCCAGAGCGGCGAGTGATCAGAAATACCCCTCGGCAAGTGTAAAATCTCACGAACCGCCGATGATTGGGCTGCGGGCATCAGGAAATAATCCAGCCGGGACAGACTGCCATGGGCCCCAGAATGAAAGGTGTATTGGAGCTGAGTAGGATGCAACAGTCGCCAGCAGTCCACAAGGCCAAAGGTATCTAAAAACCCACCCAACCACTGCTGAGCCTGCGGGGTATCTCTAGGGGGATGGCGATCGTGAAGGCCGGAAAGCACCGAATTAAAATCACCGGCAAGAAAGAGAGTGCTATCAGGGAGATCCAACAGAACACGGCCCAAGTCAGTAAAAGTAGAGGCCTGCAAACCCGGGGGAACATAAACATTGAAGAGAGATAGGGTGCGGCCTTCATATCTACCCACCAGGACAGTATATCTCCCACGGTCATCATGAATCACCTCATCGATAGCCAGGGGGAGGGAGGTTCGGACAAGAATACCCACACCCCTAGATCCGGAGGTAAACCCTGAGTGCGCCACAAGGCGGTAGCCCCATCTATTCATCGCATAACAAACATTACCAATCAAATGGGTTTCTTGCATGAAAACAATGTCCGGTGACAAACGTCGTATACATTTTAAGACCACACTGCGCTTAATACGATCTCCCAGGCCATTAACGTTCCAGGAAAGAAATTTCAACCCTCTACCCCCCATCCCAACCACCCGAGCCAAGACCCCTCGTCCATGAGCTAGACATCAGGAACAGCAGCAAACACAGGAGCAACTCGCCTTGAAAACAACACACAGAAAAGAAAAAACTTCCCAACCCCCCTCCCCCAAACTGAAGAGAAACACCCCCCACCCTGCACCCCTGCAAAAAGCTAAAGAGCCACCCCAACCTGCAGTGTGCCTGTCGCCCAAGAACCCCTATTCTACACAAAGACCCCGGAGGAGGAAAGGTCTCCGTTCCATCCACCCCCCGACCTCAGCAAGAACAAAAATAACAAACGAAAAGACAGAATGATCACAATGTAGAGGGACGCCGGCCAACACTCCTGAGAATGTATTCAAAATAAGACATAAGAGCCGAACAGTTAGATCTCCACACCACCTTCGGCACCGCCAGGGTGAGCGGCGGAGTCTGTCTCAGGAGGACAGTCAGGCAATGAGTCCAGCCAGTCATTAACAGCATCTGGCCGATCAAAGAAAAGGGTACGTTCATTGTATTCAACCCGGAGTCTAGTGGGAAAGAGCATGGCGTAACGTAGGCCCCGATCCCGGAGACGTTTCTTGGCACCACGAAACTCCATACGTTGTCTCTGAACCTGTTGGGAAAAGTCCGGGTAAAAGTTCACCGTAGCATTCTCAAAGGCCACCGGGCCCTTCACCCGCGAGGCCTGCAGGATAGCGTCCCGGTCTCTATAATGAAAAAGCTTCGCTACAATGGGTCTCGGCGGGGCTCCCGGCTTGACTTTGCCCCCTGGAACACGATGTGCACGTTCCACCGTGAAAAATTTTGTGAGACCAGAAGGGGCCAAATGGTTCAAGACCAGATCCTCAACCAGGAGATCCACCGAGTGGGGTTCAGGGTTTTCCGGTACACCAACCAGGCGAACATTGCAGCGACGCGCCCTATTTTCAAAGTCCTCCAGGCGACGGGTCATGAAGTCGTTCCCCCGACGGAGATTTCCAATCTCTGTTTGGAGCTCCGAGACGTCATTCGTAAGGCTAGAGGATTTAATATCCAGTGATTGTACCCTCTCATTCGTCTTGCCGAGGTCAGCACGAATCAGATTCACCTCGATAGCCACGGTGTCAAGTTTGTGGGCCAAGGCCTCGTACTGTAGGCCGATGGATTCCCTCACACCCGAGATGGCGCCCATGATATCCTGTAAGGAGGGCTCCGCCGACTCTTCCAAAATTCGTTCAGACGCAATACTAGAACCAGGCAGGGCAGCTCCGGGGGACCCCTTAGAATGGGTATAACGGTCCATGACATTTGATTGAACTGGAGCTCCGCGCAGAGGTGTTTTCGTCTTGCGCGTCTCTCTGTCCCCTCTGCCCGCCATTTTGAAGATGCGTCACAGGACAAGCCACCAGGTCCGACGGGCCCGACACCCAAAGTACAGGATCAAAAGTACAGAAAAAGGGGGCACAACTCGGGTAGAGGTCGCCAAACCAGCAAATAGGTCACATGAAAGCCCAACAGCCGATCTGCCTCCAAGTCTCAGTCGCAATACGACATCCACAGCCGTGGCCCAAGTCGGAACGGAATCGAAACCGAAACTTAGGAAGGGGGGACCCACAAGGCCAGATCTCCTGCCGTTGTTGTTCAATTGCAGGACGGCTACAGTACCGCACCCCGTCCCGGGCGCACCTCAAGGGCGGAGCCCAAAAGTTCAGAGCACCATATCTCAGGAATACGAGATCCAAATCGATTTCTGAAAAGTGCTAGGGTAATCAGCCAAACGTCCCCTACACGAATTCTTGAAAGAAATCAGGATTCAGCCAGGATAAAATGTCGGGAGCGGCGAGGGTCCGGAGAGCGCTGTGCTCAAGCGGCCATCTCGGATGCCCGCCAAGCTCCTCCCCATATATTCCATTATTGATATCTTCTCTGATGTTTCTCTTATAAATATAGCTTTGCAGAACTTCATAGAGACAAGCGTTCTCAAGGTGAGGACTTCTATTTGGATAGTATGTATCCAACATGTTTGTCTTCAAAATGTCTGTACTTTCTGGTTCTTTCTCCGCCAAATATTCTATTTCTTGTACAGATTTCAGAACTCGGTTTCGTGTTGCAGCAAGACCTAGACTCACCCAAATGATGGTTCTATATTTGGCATAGAGACTTGCTGATGACAATCGATCAGAACATTCATATGCTCCAATTTCTCGATGCGACAACATCTTTAGACTGTAACTGTATAATTTCTTGCTTAGACTCTTTTCATGTGAAATGTCCTCCCACATTTCCTTCAGTTCTGTCTTTTCTTTTTTTGTGATGTAAGACGTCACATATCGAGCCACAGCAATAGAGTTGTCAGCAACGAAATGAATATCCATGTTAGCATTCCACATGGATAAAATGACTGGGTTGTAGTCGTTGATGTACTTGGACTCTTCGTTTCTTTTTAAATTGTATGTATTTTTGGGTGATTTCCTCGTCACAGTATGTCGCAGAGAAGACATCAAATTATTTACTCTTCCTTTAGAAATCACTGCTCGTGGAAAACCGAAACAACATTTTGTGTAGAACTTGTCCTTGTTTCTGTATTTTCTACGACAGTACTTTCCACAACGATGGGATTGAAAGCGTAAAACTTGTTGCCTTAAACTGTTTTCTTCAGTAGTTTTCGGAACAGCACATGTTGAATACTCTTCAATGAAGCTCATCACTGTCTCATCCGAATCTGTTCCAAATTTGGGTGCATCTTTAATCCACAACAACATATGTATGTGAGGAGCACCTCTCGCTTGGTACTCCTTTCTCCAAAAGAAATCCAAAACCTCTCCAAGGGGAGGATTTTTTTTGTTGGTAATGAAAGACATCATAGCTTCAAATCTATGATTAAAATATCTGCATACATTCACTGGATCCAAAGAACACAGTTCTCCAGGTGTTTTGAATTCTATATTTTGTATATTTGCATTTGCCTCGCGTATAAATTGAAGTAAGTCGTCCCATGCATACTCGGCACAGCTAAGAGTGAGGAACCATGTAGGAGTTCCTAAGTTTCTTAGCATACATTTCAATTCCCCATGACGATGGTACCAATACTCGTTTGTACCACGCTGACATGCCATGAGATTGATTAGATGAGATTCCAAAATATTATCTTGCAGATTAACTTTCTCCATAAAGTCCCTCGCCGAAACATTTTGCAGATGTGCTCCACTTTTCAGTATATGGTTTACTGCATAAGAAAGCCCAAACAAGTCACTTTCATACAGTAGATGAAACAAATATGGGATGCATTGACGAAACCTTGGATCTTCAGCATATAATCTTAAAGTCCGGTATTCAGATGCTGGAATTTGAAGTGGTCGATCGTCATATCGTCCACCCCGACCTGTTGGAAATAGCTGTGGAAAACAACGAGCTTCCAAACTTTCTTCCCATACACTAATGGGACTTCCTTTTGCTGATTTCATTTGAAACAAGTCAATTGCATTCCCCATTACTTCTTTGGAATGCAAAGGATGAACAGTATAATGTTCATATATTTCTTCACTTCTAGACACATCAACTTTTTCAATTTGGCCAGCTGAACAATCACTGTCTTCATCTGCAGCTGTTTCCTCTGCTCCAACACATACATGTTTGTAGTACTCATTGTTTTTGACCAAATACAACGTTGCCTTTTTGACTTTCCTAACATCCACTAAATCTTGCCAGATTTTCTTACTCTTTGTCGGAACCCCATTAACTAGAATAACCAGAGGTTCCTCTTCCACTTTCTCTACACCAATTGTATCAATATTTTTCTTGAAATCTAGAGGCAAATAAACAACTCTTCCCTTTAATCCTCTCTGTAAATCTGAAGGAGGCAATTTCCCTATTTTAGGCTCCATGCGAACAATTGCCTGAAAAGGATGGACACATTGAATCAAAATAGACTCATATGTATTTAAATCCATCAAGTCAGGAGGAATGTCTACCAACTCAAGATTATTATGAACAGCTCTAGCAGGCATTCTGTTTTGATTTAATTTATCATAACAATATTTACAAATACGCTGATCAGAACTCAAATCAAAATAATTCTCCACCCACAAATAAGTTGCAAAATCCTTACACTCATAATTATTTATCTTTTCACTTTTTACGTATAAATCAACTAATCTAGTTTGATGCTTATAATGAGTTCGTCGACAACACACACAAGTAAAATTCGGCCTTTCACTTGATTTCACGTTAAACCTGATAATTTCCTGGTCAAACTTTTCTGTACTTGAAATCTGTACATTGTCTTCCACATTACCTTGAATTTCTGTGTCAATTTCTACACTGTCCTCTTTTTCACTAAAATAACAAATCTCAATTTCTTCACAAATCTTCTTGACATCTAATTCAGTTCCATGCAAAAGAGCACTGTTTAATTGTTTAAGCTTAAGTGCTGGACTTTTTGCATAATACAACCTTCTCACTAATTTCCTCATTTTTTTATGATGCACTGCTAACATCCTAAAATGATGAAAAACACTCTGACAGACTTTTCTAGAAAGACAAGCCAGTGAATGCCCTTGCAAACCTGTGTTTTCTCTCACTCTTGCAACATCTTCATTTTCTGTTTTAGAGTTTTCTTACTATATGTACGTAAGAAATTACAAAACAAATTGATTGATTCCAGTCGCACACTACAAATACTACTACACTTCCAAGTGTACACTGGACCCTTAGTACGTCTCCCTAAAACTTCATCAGTTAACACCTCTTCTGATTCTCTAGGCACAAGTTTCTCTTTTTCAATCAGACAACCGTCTTTCACCTCATATGCTCGACCACTGGCATGCACTAAATCATTCTCCTGAAAGTAACTCTCCTCATTAAAAAATGGCTCACAACTTGAACTGTGCATCCATTCTCCAGAAAAAACTTTACAAAAATTAGTCCGATTAATTACTTTTTTCCATTTACTGTTTGATTTGAAAACATCAATTATCTTGTTAAGTGTCCTAATTCTATTGATTATTAAAATAAATAATTTTTTCAAAACTTCAAAAGCCTGATCAACAATCTTCTCTACACTTTTCTTTTTCTTATAAAAAGCAGATCTCTGTTTACCTTTTTTAATATTTTTTAACAAATTTAAAACCACCCTATTGCGAAACATTCGTTTACGAATGTCCCTAAATTGATTTTGCCTTCTATTCCTATACATATTATTGTCTCCTGCTGCAGTAGTAACATTTTCTGGGAATCTCTCCTTCCTCTTCAAATTTGCTCTCTCCTTCTCTTTTTCTACATTCTGTCCAACATTTTTTTTTGATCTACATATGTTCCGTAAGAAAGACTTAGTTGTCTTACCAGGAGCTTTTTTCCTGTTTTTTGAAGTATTTGTTGTAGGAGACTGCTTTAATTCCATTGCTGTTTTTGATTTTTTCCGCTTAGCATCTTTTCGTCTCCTTTGCCTTGAGGGCATATTTCCTTACTATTGAAATCTTGATTTTAATCTGTGGAAAGAAAAAAAAACTCATTATAGACCACTATTACCAAACAACAAAACAATGACAATAAGCAAACAATATAAACACTATAATACTTATACATATGACCTTATCTCTGTTTTTCAAATATAATTCTAAAAAAATATTTCGGGCACATGAATTGGTTTTACATTATTGACAAGGATTAGATAGTATTTGCATGATTAAAAAAAATATTTGCACATTTCACAATCATATCACCTGTGTTTCCCCAAATTAGTAAGCAGATTGTACACATGAGGTAAGGACTGTCCTGGGGAGCATAGGTGGTGAGGCCGGTGTCTAAGAGTGCACTGGACTGCACTTCATGAAGCCTATCCAAACTGCACTCTTAGACACAGCCCTCACCTCCTTTCCACCCCTGGACAGACCTCTCTTCCACTACACTCTTCAACACAGGCATCACCTCCTATGCACCCCTGGACAATCCTCACCTCATCTGCAACCCTGAATAGACCTCAACTCATCTGCACCATTAGACAGGCCTCAGTTCATCTACACCCCTGGACATGCCTCATCTCATCTGCACCCTGTTACCATCAATTATACTCAATGTATTGAGGCCTGTCCAAGGGGCACAGATTAGATAATGCTTGTCTAAGGGTCAGAGGAGGTAAGTCCTCTCAATTGCACTCATGGACACAGGCCTCAACTCCTTTGCGCCCCTGGACATGCCTCACCTCATCTGCACAATCCACTTCCTAATTTGTGGAAACACAGGTAACATACATTTCTTCTCTCTTGCAAACATTCCTACCAAGCATTACCAAAAAAATGACACAAACCAACAGAAAAGAAGCTCAGTCTGCTTCCTAATCTGAGGTAACACAGGTGACATGATTGTGAAAGGTTCAAATATTTTTATGTAATCATGCACACACTATTTATTCCTTCTCAAAAATGTAAAAGCCATTCATTTGCCCCAAAATCGTTTTTTGAATAACATTTTAGAAACAGAGTGCAGGTCCTATTTACAAGCATTCCATTTCAGTACTAAAACCTCACTATTTTACAAAATACAAATCCTCTATCTTGCAAACATTCCTACCAAGCATTACCAAAAAAATGACACAAACCAACAGCAAAGAAGCTCAGTCTGCTTCCTAATCTGAGGTAACACACGTGACATGATTATGAAAGGTTCAAATATTTTTATGTAATCATGCACACACTATTTATTCCTTCTCAAAAATGTAAAAACCATTGATTTGTCCCAAAATCGTTTTTACAATAACATTTTAGAAACAGAGCGCAGGTCATATGTACAAGCATTCCATTTCAGTACTGAAAACTCACTATTTTACAAAATACATTTCCTCTCTCTTGCAAACATTCCTACCAAGCTTTACCAAAAAAATGACACAAACCAACAGCAAAGAACCTCAGGCTGCTTCCTAATCTGAGGTAACACAGGTGACATGATTGTGATAGGTTAAAATATTTTTATGTAATCATGCACACACTATTTATTCCTTCTCAAAAATGTAAAAGCCATTGATTTGCCCCAAAATTGTTTTTTGAATAACATTTTAGAAACAGAGCGCAGGTCCTATGTACAAGCATTCCATTTCAGTACTGAAAACTCACTATTTTACAAAATACATTTCCTCTCTATTGCAAATATTGATACCATGCTTTTTCAAAAAGCATCACACAAACCAACAGCAAAGAAGCTCAATGTGCTTCTTAATCTGAACTCTCTATCTATATTGAATGAATCATAACTCACCTTTACAAATGCTTTGGGAGATTGAGAACAGTGTCAGATACACGCACCAATATTTCTTTAGCAGAGCAAAAGGTATGTACTCCAGGCACTGCAACCATGAATGGCACAGAAAACCCCTAATTCTACACACATATTCCTCATGGTAACCAATCAAAACTCTTCCCTCTCTATTTTCAAATCAACACCCTTCCCCCCCCCTCAGCCCTTTCTACCTGTTACCATAGCAACTCCCTCCTCACTGAGCTCTCAGGGTTAAAAGTTTATTCTACAATGTTGCAAATGAACTCAGCAAGGGTGTTTGACCTCTCAATACACCAGCTTATCAGGTGCAATCTTTATTTTAATGACTTTTTCTTGACCATTCAAATTACTTGTTTCACAGAACAGAACCATGCACCCTAACTTTCAGTTTTCAACTATCTGAATCCACCAATCATTGCTTGTGATTCAAGAGCACTGAAACTCCACAGTTTTTTTTTGCAAACTCCTACTGTTCCAACTGCCATTTCATTCCTACACTTCATCTGACTGCACCAAAACCTCCTCTTACCATGTACTCTGTCTGGATTATTGGACATAGCTACATTCACTGGGCTCAAAGGTATGCAGCTATCAGAAATTTTCACAACATTGATTTACCAAATGTGCACATAAAGTGGATTGGCCAAAGAGGATTGAGATGTCATCAATTGATACCATTGGTGAAAACCTTTTACCATCTGCCACACCCTGACCTCATAATTTTGCACTGTGGTGAAAATGACCTAGGCACTTTGACTGGGGTAGGTCTGGAGATGGTTTTAAAGGACACCTTTGGGCAATTGATGACACTTTTTCCACAAACTGCCTTGGTATATTCCAATATATGCCAAAGACAGAAATGGAAGTGGTCCAACCAATTTTGTCCACAATTTGAGAAGCACGGAAACATGTGAATAAATCTGTTTCTGCTTACATGAGAGACTATGGAATAGGTTCAATATACAACAATAACTTGTGTTACAACATGCAAGATATCTACAGAGGAGATGGTGTGCACTTCTCAGATGAGGGGAATAGAATATTTCTCCTGAATTTAAGATTGTGCATTGGAACCTACTTGTAGGTACCTAAATCAGCCCCAGAACCCAAATGCTCTTTTCAGGGCTACCCTACATCTAATCACTCAAAATGATTATTTTACTCCAACTTTTTTCACTAATTTTCACCAAAGTACGCTCCCCGGTACGCTTCCCCCCCCCCCCCCCCCCGAGAAAATTAAATTAAATTATTTTTTTTGCCTATATAGGCCTCCTAAGCCCCCCTCAGAAAACCTAGGGGGTCAGGGGGTGCCTACCGTGCCCCCTTATACCCATTCCCAACGTTGTTTGTCCTCCATCTTGTGTCTCAATTCTTCCGAAACACAAGATGGAGGAGTCCCATTGCGCTTACCGCTGCGCGTACCGGGGCGCTCACCGGTAAGCGCTCCCAAAAAAATTGAAAAGTTAATTTACATAAAAACCACTGGAGAGACTTTCACCAAATATAGAATAGGCCATACTACATACCAGTCCTTACCATTTTCCCAAATTTGGTGGAATTCCATTGAGCCATTTGCCCTGTAGCCCTGTCTAAATATCCTGAGGTAAATTACATGACAAAAACACATATGAAGAGTTAGGATTTACAACCAATTAAAATGTTACTTTCATTTTCTACTATTTTTTCCTGACACTAAACCTACCTGAGGTACATCTTGAAACAATTTTCTCCATTTATAAAAACGTTTTCTGATAGTTATTTACTGTCCCTCTGTTATAGTTATAGATTGAGATAGACTTCTCTGTTATATTTATGGATTGAGTTAGGCTTCTCTGGTATAATTATGAAATTACTTAGGCTTCTTCACATACACTTTTTTGATATTTCTACTTCCTGTTTGATACCATACACTGCCCAAAGATAACTTCACTGTTAAAAACTCAGAAGTACCTGTCTCAACTTAAACCCAACACTGCCCTAACTCTACTCATATATTTATTTTTAATGCAATTTACAGCAAGAAAATGGAAGGAGAAGGAAATATTTCTTTCGAAATAGTTGTTCAAAACAATCCTGAGGAAGACTTGGACTTTATGGATCAGTCTCTAGACGAAGAGTTAGTTAATTGTGTGGAAGAAATGGAATCATGGACTGAAAATGAGGACATTCCTGACGATATAATGTTGGAAGTGTTATTTAATTTTGAAAAATCAGAGCAATACATTTTTATTTAATAATTAAAAATTGCTCTAGACATTATTCTTTTTTATATGTAATTCATGAAATAGTACCAAAATGAATATGACATAAAGTGAGACTTATAGTATACTGTGCAACTTTTTTGTGTTACATAATAATTTTGCTCATAGTTACTTCCTTTCTCCCACTATATTATCTCCAATGTGTATTTGACATCTCTTTTCATCTCCTGCCTCCATGTTGTTTCTGCTTTCCTGACAGACAATGGTATAGATTCCATATACCACAATAACTTCTGTAACAACATGCAAGATATCTACAGAGGAGATGGTGTACATTGAATTTAAGACTCTGTATTGGTACCTACATGCTGGTACTTAAATCATCCACACAACACAACAACTCTATTCAGAGCTACCCTACCTCTAAGCCCTTTAAATGATTATTTTACTGTTTCACTGAGTTTTCCCCATGTGTGTGTGGGGGGGGGAGGTGTGTGTGGGGTGTGTCTGTGAGGTGTGTGTGTATGGGGGGAGGTGTGTGTGTGGGTGTGTGGGGTGTGTGGGTGTGGGTGTGGGTGTGTAAGGTGTGTGTGTGGGTGTAGGTGTGTGGGGTGTTTGGGTGTGGGTGGAGGTGTAGGTGTGTGAGGTGTGTGTGGGTGTGTGTGTGGAGTGTGTGCATGTGGATGTGTGTGGGATGTACTTATAGGTACCTAAATCAGCCACAGAACCCAAAAGCTCTTTTCTCAGCTACCCTACCTCTGATCACTCAAAATAATTATTTTACACTAACTTTTTTCACCAAAGTACGCTCCCTGGTACGCTCCCCGGTGCGCGTACCGGGCACTCCCACCGCGAAAATCGGATTTTTTTTCCCCCCCCGCGGGGGCCTTTTATGGCCCCCACATCAAACCTAGGGGGTCAGGAGGGGTCTACCCTGCCCCCTTATGGTCATTTCCCCCTTTGTTTTTGCACCTCTTGTGTCTCGATCCTACCGAGACACAAGATGGCGGCCGCTCCGGACTGTTTCAAATGTTGACAGACACCCGAGAGCCAATCAGCTTTCCGCGCGCGAACTCACGTAGCGCGCTGGAGCGCGCCCCGGTGCGCGTACCGCCGCGCGCCTATAGATATATATATTTTTTTTAACCTAAATTACTCAAAATCCACTGGAGCGCATATCTTGAGACATAGCAAAGGCACATCGGGCTACCAGTCCCTACAATTTTGCCAAGTTTGGTGGGAATCCATTCAGCCGTTCGGGCTAAAAGTGAGTCCAACCGCCGTATGGAAATTAACATGGGGAAAACACGTTTTGGGACCCCCCTTTTATCTCGGCCCCCGCTTGACGAATCCCCCCCAAACTTTCAGGGAAGGACCGGAGCGCCACGAGGCAAATTTGAGGAATAGTTAGTTAGTTAGTTAGTTGATATCATTCATTCAATTTTGGGATGCTGATTACTATACTGTTTGAATATCTTGCTGTTCTTCCTTTTGTATGTGCTGTCTTATCTGATGATTATTGCTTGCCAAAATGAATATCATCAACTAAATCTGGAGAACCTGCCATGAATCCGAAATGTTACTGCTGTTGCCTTGATGAACTGTATTTAAGGTCTTAGAGTTTTAGAATATGCAAAGTGTTAGCTGGTGTAATGCCGATACACGGCTCTATTGTACAATCAGAACCAGCTTTGGGTGGCCGATATGCCGATACACGGCTTTATTGTTAGTTTTGGAGACGTTGCGCTATATTGATAGCATGTCCCAATATTATGACATTTTACATGTTAAAGTATCATCATGGCCGCCCGATTTGCGTAATAAAACCAGGGTTTGTGAGCCGTCATCGCTTTCAACACACAAGTTGCGATGACGGACTCAAATACAGCCGCCTCGCGGCACGCTATGTTGAAACACTGACGAAGGACTTGGCGTCCAAAACGTGTCTGTGCACACTTTTGCTGCAGGAATAAACAACTTTGACCGCTTACCACGGAGTGCTTCTACTTTGTTTCGAGAAAGCAAAACGAAGTTCTGAGCTTTAATATATATATATATATATATATATATATATATATATATATATATATATATATATATATATTCACAGAAAAAACCATAGGTTATAGACCATATATAGTTAGGAATTAGCATTTACAAAACCTTGAAAATTCACTGAAAAAACCATAGGTTATAGACCATATATAGTTAGGAATTAGCATTTAAAAAACCTTATTTTACTCACACAAAACCATTGAAATTCCATATATAGTTAGTTGCACTAACTATATATCGCGCACCCGTAATCCACTGCTGATGATGTCACATATTACATCATTCATGACATGGTCAGTGACATCACTGATGACATCACTGATGACATCTCAAATGACATCACTGATGACATCACTGATGACATCTCAAATGACATCACTGATGACAACATCCAGTGATTATGTGTTTCTGTAAAGTTTAAATATGTTTTACATATTGAAGAATGAGTGGATGTATAAGTGTCTGAATGAAGGTTTTAGTAGGTGCGTGATTGACTGTATGAGTGAGTGATTAAATGCGTCTTACTAAATGCACGGGTTAGTGACTAAACTGTCTGAAAGTGTGCATCAGCATGTCTGTTGTTGTGCAAGCTGCTGCGTGTGTTGATCAGTAGCTATATAAGTAGCTATATGGGTTATTGATTGGTTGCACAAGTATTTGTATGGGAGACTGAGTGTGTGTATGACTGGCTGGGAGGTGTGTGACTCTGTGCAGATCAATGTGTACTTGTATCAGTGATTCTATAAGAGAGTAAGTATGTGTTAGTATATGTTTTAAAATGTAAGGTACTCTATGTTTAACTGTGTAGATTAGAAAATGGAACTGTGATTGATTCTTTACAGGACTGACTAGGTGTGTGAGTAACTCCATGGATGAGTGGCAGAGTGTGAGTGTCTGTATAGGTGTATGAGTGCATATGATAGTGTTGTAAAGATGAGTGATTGTATGTATGAATGATTGTATGGGTGAATGAGTGAATGTGTGTGTAGACGTAGGAATCAGTGAGTGCGTATGTAGTAACTAGTATTGGTGTGTCAATGGTTTCAAAAATTATACTCTGTATTTAACACTGGGTGTAACAGAGGTTATATTAAAGTGTGAGGAGATGCATTGTATTGTCACATTAATGATATCATCATTGATGTGACCATTGATGTCAAATGAGATATCATCAGTGATGTCATTTGAGATGTCATCAGTGATGTCATCAGTGATGTCACTGACCATGTCATGAATGATGTAATATGTGACATCATCAGCAGTGGATTACGGGTGCGCGATATATAGTTAGTGCAACTAACTATATATGGAATTTCAATGGTTTTGTGTGAGTAAAATAAGGTTTTTTAAATGCTAATTCCTAACTATATATGGTCTATAACCTATGGTTTTTTCAGTGAATTTTCAAGGTTTTGTAAATGCTAATTCCTAACTATATATGGTCTTTAACCTATGGTTTTTTCTGTGAATTTCATTGGTTTTTTAACAGCTAATATCTGTAGCTGTAAAATGTATTCTTCTTTAAATCCAAAAATATATTTTATATGTTTATGAATAATTTTTTTTTTTAAATATTTTTTTTTCTTCGTTCCCGCTTCGCGAATCGGGAAGCTTCCCGTTAGCTGACCTTGATGCCGCGAAATAGACCGCGAGCCGGTAAACGTTTCTTTACCGCAACTGCCGCGTTAGAAAACAACATCGTGACGCCTCCCGTCCGCATGACGTTTCGCGTTATCGCGTGATACGTCATATGACGTGCTACGTTAGCGAACTCGTACGCTTACCGAGTCGCAAAGCACAGGTTTCTGGAAGCAAACCGGGAGGCCCTGCAAAGCGCGTAACGTAAACACAGCAGGTCATGTGACTTGGTAATAACACTTTTCATTGGTTCATTTCACTTTCGGTTTCCTAATGATGTAAGACTAGGTCATATGATCTAAAATGAACACTTTTCATTGGTTGAGAACTATTTTTTTTCCCAAATGGTGAAAATCCCTCCTTCTTTCCTCACTCTGACTTTCATCATTGTGAGAGAAAGACCCTTTGTTACCAGTGAGCAATGGCTTCTTTACTAGCTTCAGCTGGTGCTTCCCCACCACCTCCACCACATCCAAGGAAGAGTGGACCACCTGCTAAAGTTATAATTCAGCAAGAAGAGGAAGAAGAGGAACAGGACGACCTAGATAATCTCCCTATTATGGCCAGAAGATCTGTTGTACCGGAAGTAACGGGACCAGAGGGCAGGGAGATGGTGCCAAATATACAAACGAGATTTCGTGAAGTAAAACAAGTCTGCGTACATTGCAGTGGAATCATTTGCTACGCAGAAAGTAGCATCACTCTGATCAACAGAGCTATTAACAATCATGCTCATGTTTGTCCGAAACTCCCCAAACAATAAATTCTTTTTTTTGTTTTCTTCCTCCTGTTGAGCCCTTTACAATGAATCGTTTTCGTTGCCCCCTCCGAAAAAAAAACAAAAAAAATATAAAACTGTTCAGAAAAATTCACAAAAAGTAAAAAAATGTTCAGAAAAATAATAAAAAAAATATAAAACAACAAAAACAATTTAAAAAAAAGTTCTTTTCAGAACTACCTCCCCGTTATAAAAAAATTGGTACAATATTTGCAACTGTGCCAACCTCTATTTCTCTTAGTTCGCTTCCCAGTTCGCTCCCCGGTACGCGAACCGGAAGCGAACCAAAAATTTTTTTTTTTAAAAAAGAACAGTAAGTATAAGGGAAGGAAACAGACAGTTATGTTAAAAGAAAGACAGCTATAGGGGAGTAAACTAGAGATACTATTACCCGTAATCCACTGCTGATGATGTCACATATTACATCATTCATGACATGCTCAGTGACATCATCAGCAGAGGATTGCGGGTAACAGTATCCCTAGTTTATTCCCTATAGCTGTGTTTCTTTTAACATAACTGTCTGTTTCCTTCCCTTATACTTACTGTTCTTTTAAAAAAAAATTTTTTAGATCTGTCAGAAACAGTGAAAGTAATGAAATATAAAAGACTACGTAGAATATGAGCACTGTATGCAACAACTTTGACACTGACAGAAGCCTCACCTTCTCCATGCCTCCTACACAGTTCTACATGTACATCATAAATGCAAACAGAACAGAATTAATTATACATGTTAAATGGTTTATTTTTGCTGTTCTCAGAATGTATCAAATTTCACTAAAACAGTGACTTGAAGGTATTCATCATATAACAGCGGGGAAAAAAAAACACAATCAAAATGATTGTGTTTAAAAAACCCATACATTACAAATCAGAATTCAGAACTCCTTAAAGTTAACTTACTTTCCATGACGGCCAAGGATGTCCTATGAACAGCTTACACTCTGTTGTGCTGTTATTACTTTCAACCCGCCACTTTCTGAAAGAAAACCTCCATCGTTTTCAAAAACATGTTACATACAATAAATGACTTCTCGCTCTCTACCACACGATTCCACAAGGCCAAATCGTGTCAGAGCCATGTATAACTCTTGGATTTCTTGTAAGCCAATCCCGTCTTTTCGCATTTCCGCAACTTTCAGAATTAAAATGTTGAAGATCATTTACACAATCCTGGACTAGTAATATCTTCCCCTTCTTGCTCAATCATGTTCTACATTTCCTATCACACTGATACTGCTTACTATGAAGCAGACTTACACTACCTTTATGACTAGTACAATTATTTAATTCTCTACATCACTTTTAATCACAAAGCAATGTAAAACAGTAGACAGCATTGCAGACTTACATTCCCTCTACTCCATGTTTTGATTCGCTGCTTCAATTAGCTTATAAAAAGAAATAGTTTTTCTGAACTCATTCAAAGTGCACGTATTTCTCAATAACGTCCAGTGTTATGGTAAAAAGTTATGTCTCTGTACTACACTTATCCTCAAGGCCAAATAGTGTAGGAGCCATGAGAACTTCTTGAAATTCCTCAGAGCACATCCCGAGATTCTTTCCCTAAAATTTTGGTTTTAAAAACACCAGGTAAGAGTTTTTAAGGTCATATGGCAATTTTTTTTTGAAAATTAAAACAGAATCATTGCAGAATGACCAGCCATTTCTACACTTTAAATAAGCTGTATAATGTCCTGATGTTATTGAAGGACCATCATGATATATAATTGCTACAGTTACAAAAGTCCTTCCTGATATTGACAACTGTGAAGCCACAAAATTTTTAATTAAAGTTGTCAATTTTGTTCCATCAGGCCTACATCGTTGGAACATTAAAATGACATACTGGCCATATGTTCGTATAAATAAAGTGGACATCATTTCAGATTTACATTGGCTACACTCCATGTTGTGATCAGCTGCTTTTACTAGCTTATTAAAAGAGACTGATTTACTGTCTGGCAAAGTTAAATATATAAATCTTTCTGAGTCTACACTAGTAGTAGCTGATACCCTACAGTTCTCGCAGTCATGCTGCCATTGATAAGAAAGCCCAAACAGGTGATCTACATCTACACCTTCATCATGCAATACATCAAGCATATACATTAAAAACTCCTGACAATCTTGCTGACTATTTTGAGAGAATTGTGTTTGGCCTGAACATCTGTCTAACAGATTTCGAATTTCAGACACACTTTCTATGTTTGTTCTATCAGTGCTACATTTCTCTAACACAGAATTTAACAAACTGCAAAATCTTTGATCCGAATTGACCACAATCTGTTCTTTTAAAGTTTCTAGAGAAAAGACAACATTAACCACTACATTAGCATAGCAGTTGACACCAGAACTGTTTTCAAATTGAAAACCAACAACATCTTCAACAGAATCCTTTTTGTTTCTGCTTATAATTTCAGGTTCATCAACTTTTCGTCTTTTTGCTACAACCTCCCCAGTATTGGTCACATTTCTTCGTTTCCGGCCTACCACACGTTTCTCAAACAAAGGATACTGAGGCAAATGTGGCGCATACTCTCTTCTCAACCTATTGTATTCCTTAACACAATCTAGATCCGCACAAATGTTTGTGACATCACACTCAATCAAGTACAATCCCGATAAAGTCCTAACTCGTGACAATGCCACATATGCCATACCCTCCTTGAACACAGAACTGCCAATATTCACCAATGCACAGTCTACACTTAAACCTTGTGATTTATGGATTGTCACCGCATATGCCAAGCAAACAGGAAACTGCTTACGACGAACATATAAGTCTTTTACAAGCAAAAATCTAGCAGAACAACGAGCAATTAGCTGTACTTCCTCAATGCCATCAAATTTAATTTTTAAAAATTCAATTCCATCTCTATTTCTGTATTTCACAAAATCAACAACATTACCCATTGATCCATTTACCAGACCTCTTTCAACATGTAAATTCCTTCTTAAAATTATACGGCAGTTCAAGCACACATTCAGAGTCTTTTCAAAACCCGCAGTTTTAGATATACTCTTCTCTAATGAATCCAATTTTGTTTTCAGATTCTCAGACAAAATAATTGTTGATCCCATATGCTCTACTCTGTCAATAGCTTCCAATTTCACAATCTCTTGCTTTTCTAAATGCAACATTTTGTTGTTGAATTTGGCACATTCTGCAAGAGTTGGCATCAAACATATTCCAGATTTTTTCTCAGTAACTTTCTGAAAAATATTCTCAGGCACAACATCTTCGTCTGGATATAAATTTGTCAGTAATCGTGCATGTAAAGCTTCTTTCCCATGCTCGGTCACTTTTCCAATTCTAACATCTTGTAGAATAGTCTTGTAAACTTCATCCTTTGCCTGACGCATATTTTCATGCAGTTCAGCATAATTGAAGTTTAACCATATATTGACGTTGCCAATACTCCCTAAGCACTTCCTGGTATCTTCATGCGTGAGCATTTTGAACACAGGTTGCCCTTTCACTGGTGTCAGCTGCAGAAGATCTCCAAAAACAATGATGTGTTTGCCACCAAATAACACATCATACTCTGTTTTGAGAACTTCTTGCATTCTCAAATGCACAAAGGCAAGCATGACATTGGAAACCATGCTTCCTTCGTCAATGATAAGAAGTTTCATTTTCCTCAAGACTCTTGAAACTTCAAAACAAGCATCTCCAGATAGCTTGTGATATTCTAATTTGTTGTCATGCTCCACTGGCAGCATCAGTAAACGATGTAAAGTAATCCCTTTAATGTTATGTGCTGCCAGTCCAGTTGGAGCGGTGACAACACAAGACAGCGATGACTCTGTCCTTTCCTGCAAATAACATGAAATTGCTTTAATAAGGAAACTTTTTCCAGTTCCCGCTTCTCCACTCACGTACAGTCGGACAGGCTTCAACGACGTACATGAGCACTCTTTCTTGTCATGACTTAATCCATGATCAATTTGCATGGTAAGTTCGTCATATATTTTCCTCTGCTCAACGTTGAGTTGTCTTTCCAACTCTTCTAAGTTAACCGCATCCTCCTGAGCATGTGCCATGGCTCTTTCCACTTCATTCATAGCAGTGGCAGCTTCATTTTCGATAAGAGGTCCTCCTAGTGGATCCTGACTCAATGAAGCAGAACTCTGACTGTCCTGAGAACTGTCTCTGGCAATCTCGGCTGCAATCGTTGCTTCCTGCTCAATTTCCACATTCAACATTTCTACATATTTGGAAAAAGCAGGACATTCTATGGTCTCCTTGGCAGCATTGAAAGAGTCTTCGTAACAGAGGAAATCTCCAAGCAGTTCCTCTTCTGCACGCCAAGGCTTAAAAAGTTGCAAAAGTGCTAAATAGAAAAACTCCTTTTTTTCAGGAGATTCGCCACTCAATTTTCGATGGTTTATCAAGTGGCATTTTCTTTGCTTGACCAGACATCCCTCACTTCCTATTACAGCATACACTCCTTTCTCAGTATCTTCTTTGATGTTCCTCTTGAATATGTAATTTTGCAGAACCTCATACAGACAAACATTCTCGAGGTGACTGCTTCGATTTGGATAATATGTATCCAACATGTTGCTCTTCAAAATGTCGGTACTGTTTGGCTCCTTTTCCGCCAAATACTCAATTTCCCGCACAGGTTTCAGAACTCGATTACGCGTTGCAGCAAGACCAACACTCGCCCAAACGATACTCCTGGACTTGGCATAGAGACTTGCTGAAGACAACCGGTCAGAACATTCGTAAGCTCCGATTTCTCGATGCGACAACATCTTCAGACTGAAACTGTACAACTTCTTGCTGAGGCTCTTTTCATGGGAAATGTCCTCCCACATATCCTTCAATTCTGTCTTCTCTTTTTTGGTGATGTAAGATGTCACATACCTAGCCACAGCCATACAGTTATCAGCCACAAACTGTATATCCATGTTAGCATTCCACATGGACAAAATCACCGGGTTGTAGTCGTTGATGTACTTAGACTCTTCGTTCCTCTTCAAATTGTATGTGTTTTTAGGTGATTTCTTCATCACATTATGTCGCAGCGAAGACATCAAACTGTTCACTCTTCCTTTAGAAATCACCGATCGTGGAAAGCCGAAACGACATTTGGTGTAGAACTTGTCTTTGTTCCGGAATTTACGACGACAGTACTTTCCACATCGATGGCTTTGGAAACGTAGAACTTTTTCTCTTAGGCTTTTTTTCTCCTTTGCGTTTGGAACAGCACACGTAGAATACTGTTCTATGAAACTCATCACTGAGTCGTCTGCATCCGTTCCAAATTTAGGTGCATCCTTGATCCACAGCAACATATGTATATGAGGAGCACCTCTTGCTTGGTACTCCTTCCTCCAGAAGAAATCCAACACCTCTCCAAGAGGTGGATTCTTCTTATTCATGATGAAAGACATCATACCTTCAAATCTATGATTGAAGTACCTACATACATTGACTGGATCCAAAGAGCACAGTTCTCCGGGTGTCTTGAATTCGATGTTTTCTACGTTAGCATTTGCCTCTCGTAGAAATTCAAGTAAGTCTTCCCAGCCATACTCAGCACAGCTCAAAGTGAGGAACCATGTGGGAGTTCCTAAGTTCCTCAGCATACATTTTAAATCACCATGACGACGGTACCAGTACTCATTAGTACCACGCTGACACGCCATGAGATTAATCAGGTGAGAATCCAAAATACTGTCTTGGACATTGACTTTATCCATAAAGTCACTTGCCGAGATGTTTTGCATGTGTATACCACTTTTCAAGATGTGGTTCACTGCATATGACAGTCCAGACAGATCGCTTTCAAACAGGAGATGAAACAAATAAGGAATGCATTGTCGAAACCTAGGATCTCCTGCATACAATCGCAAAGTCCGGTATTCAGAAGCAGGAATTTGATGAGGTCGCTCATCATATCTTCCTCCCTGACCTGTTGGAAAAAGCTGTGGGAAACACCGAGCTTCCAAACTTTCCTCCCAAACACTAATGGGACTCCCTTTCGCTTGTTTCATTTGAAACAACTCAATAGCATTCCCCATGACTTCCTTGGAATGCAAAGGATGAACACTATAATGTTCATATATTTCTTCACTAGTACAGGGTTCTACTTTCTCAATTTGACCAGCACACAAATCGCTATCCTCTTCCTCACTTACTTCCTCTTCTGCAACATATACATTTTTATAGTATTTATTATATTTTTTCAAATACAATGTTGCCCTTTTGACTTTCCTAACATCTACTAAATCTTGCCATATTTTCTTATTCTTTGTCGGAACCCCATTAACTAAGATAACCAGAGGTTCCTCTTCCACTTTTTCTACTCCAATTGTGTTAATGTTTTTCTTCAAATCTAGAGGCAAATAAACAACTCTTCCCTTTAATCCTCTCTGTAAATCTGATGGAGGCAATTTCCCTGTCTTTGGCTCCATTCTTACAATAGCCTGAAAGGGATGGATACTTTGAATCAAAATAGATTCATAAGTATTTAAATCCTTCAATTCAGAAGGAATTTCAACCAATTCCAGATTATTATGAACTGCTCTAGCAGGCATCTGGTTTTGATTTAATTTGTTACAACAATAAGTACACACACGTTGATCCAATCCCAAATCAAAACAATTTTCTACCATCAAGTATGTTGTAAAATCCTTCCATTCACTATTATTTTCCCTTTCACTTTTTCCATATAAATCCACTAACTTAGTCTGATTCTTATAATAAGTGCGTCGACAACACACACAAGTGAAATTTGGCCTCTCACTTGATTTCACCTCAAACGTCGCAATTTCCCTCTGGAAATTATCTGTACTGGAAACCTGTACACTATCTTCCACATTACTCTCTTCTTCTTGGTCAATTTCAACATTCTCCTCTTTACTTCCAAAGTAACAAAACTCAATTTCTTCACATATATTCTTCACATCTATTTCAGAACCATGCAAAAGAGCAGCGCATAATTGTTTAAGCATAATTGCTGGACTCTTAGCATAATACAACATTCTAACTAATTTCCTCACTTTATTATGATGCACTGCTAGCATCCTGAAATGATGAAAAACACTCTGGCATACTCTCCTGGAAAGACAAGCCAGTGAATGACCATGCAAACCTATCACTTCTCTCACTCTGCAAGGATCTAATTCTTGCAACAACTTCATTTTCTGCTTCAAACTTTTCTTACTAAATGACCGTATAAAATCACAAAGCAAATTGATGGAATCCTGTCGTACACTGCAAATACTACTACACTTCCAGGTGTACACAGGACCCTTAGGACGTCTCCCTAAAACCTCATTACCTAACACCTCTTCTATCTCTGTTCTCACAAGTTTTTCTTTTTCAACTGGACAACCATCTTTCACTTCATAAGCTCGACCACTGGTGTCAACTGCATGCACCAAATCATTATCCTGGAAATAACTCTCCTCATTAAAAAATGCCTCAGAGCTTGAACTATGCATCCATTCTCCAGAAAAAACTTCACAAAAATTACTACGATTAACTATTCTCTTCCATCTACTATTTCTTTTGAAATCATAAATTACCTTGTTTAGCTTCCTAATTCTATTGATTGTCAAAATAAATAACTTACGTTTAATTTCAAATGCCTGATCAATAACTTTCTCAACTATTTTTTTTCTCTTATAAAAAACCACTTTCTGCTGACCTTTCTTAATATTTTTTAACAAATTCCCAATTATCCTGTTGCGGAACATTCGTTTACGAATATCCCTAAACTGTTGTTTCCTTCTACTTTCATGCATAGAGTTATCTCTTACTCTAGCAGTAACATTTCTCATTGGCCTTTCCTTACCATTTGAATTCATTCTCCTTTTCTGGAGTGAAACATTTTCTGTAGTAATATTTTTTTTACTACACATATTTCTTATGACTGTTTTTCGACTCTTACCCGGTGCTTTCTTGGTGACTTGACAAATCTTTTTGTTAGAGGACTGCTGCAATATTCCATGCTCCTGCTGTCTTTGACGTTTTCCAGCCTTTCTTACTCTTTCTTTGCTAGGCATCCTAAAATCTTGAAATAATCTGCAGTTGAATCTGTGGTAAAATATAATAAAAAATGTTATTAACCACTATTACCCAACAGTAAATTAATAACAGTCATCAAAAACTTAACACACTACTTAAGTATATAATATACTGAAGCCTATCTCCAATTTTTCACTGAACAGGACTCATCTCTTCTTAACCTTGGATAAACCTCACCTACTCTGTGTCCCCTGCACATAATTAAATGTAAAGGGGCAGATTTATATTAACTAGCACATCCCCAGGGATGCACCAGTTAACGTGCACCGCTGCTCTGCCACCCACGGTGTGCCGCATTTACAATCAGATAGGACAAAGCTACATCAAAACCCTGCGCCTGCTTGAAGCAGGCATAGATCTTGACGCAGGTAGGCTGAAAGCTAAAGCAACAACTAAGTGTCGTGTGCAGAAGTTACAAAAAAGGAAAAATGGCGTTTAAACCAGTAATGAGACCATGCTAACGTAATACAGAGTAAAAATATCCAGGATCTACATCAGTTTGGAGTTCACGAACCTGGCAGGTACAAGGCACTGAGGCTTTCCACCGTGCATGTCTCATCCCAAAACATATGTTGTTTGTGAATGAAACAATTTCCCAGACCAAATGCTTTGGATTGGCTACTTCTAAAAAATTAAACACCCCTACTATCCCGGAGTTAGAGGAATACGATGGTTGGAGTAATTTTACTCGTTGTCTATTAAAGATTTACAGGCCCTACTCCGTAATTCTTCCTTTAACATTTCCAGTATAAATCCAAAAGGTTGACTGCTTTGGCAACGTGCCTTATCCACGGTTTAATAACGCTGCCTTTTGCTTTATATAAGTTTTCAAATTGTATGAAATATATACCAATAGGTCGTTATTAACCTTTAGGTAGTGGTTTTCTTCATCAAGTCTGGTCGCTTCCATACACATACAGATTTTCAAAGATGATCAAGAACTTTATCTGAATGGAGAGGAATGCACTGAGACGCCAGATCATTCACTAATGTGTAGGCACAGACAGTTACACGGTTCATGCAACAAACACCGACCAAATATGGCTTGCGTGTTGCAAGGCACGCCAGTTCCTGCTATCATCCCCACGTTCAAGTTCTTGGAAAATGGTAGTTATTTGATGCTCAATAATGAAGATTGTTCTGGGTTAATTAAAAGTATTCATTTTATCGTAACAGTAAATGAACGGGTTATTTGCTGCAGAAATGTTCTATTTCCTCCCACACATGAACATAGGGAGTTTTCAATCTGGCCACAAATACCAACCTTGGGAGCACATTTCAACAGCATGGCAAGAATAAGAGCTCTTTTGTCTCAGAGAGAGGTGGCCTTGAGTTCGGCCCGTGAAACTTTCGTGCTTCACATAGCGAACACCCGTACAGAGGTGCAGACCCTTTTAAATACAGATTCGACTTTGCATTTCAGCAAGATTACCCATTCATTTCCATGCAGCAGGAGGCCCATAGGAATGAAGGTGCAATTTGCGATTAGCAATTACCTCATCGCAAATTACGAATTTTTCCGACGGTGCAGGGGTATCTCAAGAACACCCTGCTGCACCCCTGAAAAAAAAATTTGGGGTCATATGGCGCACATAAATTTTGAAAACATTCCTTTACCTCAAAAACGATTTTCAACTCATAATTTGAAAACACTGCACATGGGGAAATGACTTAAAATGTCCTTAAGACACATAAAAGCATTTTTTGATTGCCTTTGCAGCATGTTTCAGTCACCTTTAACATGCCTATGTAACGGAAACATTCAAAATCTAAATTTGCCATGCACAGGTGGGAGCATATTTACAAGCAATTTGCTCCACAGACAAACTTCTTACATTGAAATGGGAAAAATAACATCAGAGACTCTCAATTACCTTATAAAGAAGCAGACACCATTATGTCCTTCTCATCAATATTAAAACCATTGCTTTTTCTCAAAAACGATTTACAAGTCATAATTTGAAAACACTCCACAGCTCCTATGCACATAAAAGCCCTGTCAGTACTAATACTTCACATTTTCTCCAATTACAATTTCTCAAAGAAACAAAATCTATTTGTGAAACACTTGAGACAAAGCAACATTTGAAAAACACAACTTTCTTCATAATTTTCTCCTTAAAGCACACTATTTTCTATCTAAATTAAAGAAATTTTTTCTCACCTTAGCAAATACTTTGAGTTTCAAAACAGTCTCAGAAACAAACCAATTTGTCTTCAGCAGAGCAAAAGGTATGCACTCCAGAGTCTGCAGCTATCAAAAGCACAGAAATGCTGTAATTCCTCACACAGATCTCTCATGTCACCCAATCAAAACTCTTCCCTCACTTTTTTTCAAAGCAAAACCCTTCCCCCCTCTGCCCCCTCTCTGCTTTTTCTGCATAGCAACCACCTCTTGCAAGACCTCTCACACAACAATGTTGCAATTGAACTCTGAACTCTCAGTGCACCTGCATATCCAAAGCATTCTTTCATTTAATGATTTTTTCTTCGCCACTCAAAATACATCTTTCAACGAACTCATCCATGCACACTAACTTTCTGTTTTCAGCAATCAAAATCCACCAATCACTCTTACTGCTTCATTAACACAGAAACTCCTCAGTTTTTTTCATTTTACACTCTCATTTTTTCAACTGCCATTTCATTGCCACACTTCATCTGACTGCAGGAGAACCTTCTCTCGCCATGTTTTCTGTCTGGATTGTTGGACATAGCTACATCTATTGGGCTCAAAGGTACGCTGAAAACAGGAATTTACCTAACCTCAATTTACAAGATGTGGAAATTAAGTGGTTTGGCCACAGAGGATTAAAATGTCACCAATTGATACCATTGGTGAAAACCTTTATGCATTTGCCAAAACCTGACCTGTTAATTGTGCACTGTGGAGGTAATGATTTGGGCACTTTGACTGGGGTAGGTCTGGAAATGCTTTTAAAGGACACCTTTGAGCAATTGATGGCACTTTTTCCTCAGACTGCCTTGGTATATTCAAATATATGCCAAAGACAGAAATGGAGGTGGTCGAACCAATTTTGTCCACAAATTGAGAAATCGAGGAAGCATGTAAACAAATCTGTTTCAGCTTACATGAGAGACCATGGAATGGGCTCCCTGTACAACAATAACTTGCGTTACTACATGCAAGATATCTACAGAGGAGATGGAGTTCACTTCTCAGATGAGGGCAACAGAGTTTTCACTCTGAATTTAAGAATGTGCATTGGTACCTACTTATAAGTACCTAAATGTACCATAAACCCAAAAGCTCTTCTCAGAGCTACCCTACAACTGATCACTCACAATTATTATTGTACTCTAACTTTTTTCACTAATTTTCAAGAAAGTACGCTCCCCAGAACGCTTCCCGGTTCGCGAACCGAGCGCACTCCACGCAAAAAAACTAAAAAAAGGTATATATTTTTTTGCCCTGCGAGAACCTTTCAAAGCCTCCACATCAAACCTAGGGGGTCAGGGACGATCTACTATGCCCCCTTATGGTCATTTGCCCCTTCGCTTTGGCCTCCTCTTGTCTCTCGATCCTACCGAGAGACAAGATGGCGGCCGCTACGGACTGTTTGGAATGTTTACAGACGCCGAAAAACCAATCAGCTTCGCAAACCTCCGTAACGCGAAAAGTACGCGAAGCGGAGCGCTGTTACAGATATATATCTTTTTTTGAACGTTAATTTCTCAAAATCCACTGGAGCACATATATTGAGACCTAGCAAAGGCACATCGGGCTACCAGTCCCTACAATTTTGCCAAGTTTCGTGCAAATCCATTCAGCCGTTCGATTATTATTATTATTTTTTTTTTTGCCCCGCGGGGCCCTTTTAAAACCTCCACATCAAACCTAGGGGGTCAGCGAGGATCTACTATTCCCCCTTATGGTCATTTGCCCCTTCGCTTTCGCCTCCTCTTGTCTCTCGATCCTACCGAGAGACAAGATGGCGGCCGCTACGGACTGTTTGGAATGTTGACAGACGCCGGAGAACCAATCAGCTTCGCTTCACAAAGCTCCGTTGCGCGAAAAGTCCGCGAACCAGAGCGCTGCCTGGTCCGCGCTTACAGATATATATCTTTTTTTAAACGTTAATTTCTCAAAATCCACTGGAGCACATATATTGAGACCTACAAAAGGCACATCGGGCTACCAGTCCCTACAATTTTGCCAAGTTTCGTGCAAATCCATTCAGCCGTTCGGGCTAAAAGTGAGGCCAACCGCCCTATGGAAATTAACATGGGAAAAACGCGTTTTGGGACCCCCCTTTTTTCTCGGCCCCCCCTTGACGAACCCCCCCCAAATTTTCAAAGGCTGCTCAGAAACAAAATGTGCCATTTTCCTGAAAATTTCAGCCAATTCCGTCCACAAACGGCAAAGTTATTAGACATAGAATTTTCAAAAAACCCATAGAGAAAAAATCCTAACTATATATACCTACTGGCGACCGCCAGTAGGTAATACATATATTACCTACTGGCGATAGCCAGTAGGTATATATAGTTAGGACCCAGCTACCATAGGAAATCCGCAACATTCTATTGGGAATAACTTTGGCGCCAATTGAGGAATTTGCGTGTAATTTTCCAAAATTTAGGCCAGCTCCGCTCCGCTCCTTCCCTGAAAGTTTCGGGGGGATTCGTGAAGTGGGGTCCGAGAAAAAAGGGGGGTCCCAAAACGTGTTTTCCCCATGTTAATTTCCATAGGACGAATTGACAAGGCTACAGCCCGAACCGCTGAATGGAATTACACCAAACTTTGCAAAATTGTAGGGACTGGTACGCAGAAGTGCCTTTGCTATATTTGGTGAAAATTGCTCCAGTGGTTTTTTCGAAAATTAACTTCAAAAACACATATATATCTATAGGTGCGCTTCCAGCGCTTACCGGTACATGTACCGGGGAGCGCACCCGGCGCGCTACGGGAGTGCGCGAGCGGAAAGCTCATTGGCTGTCGGATGTCTGTCAACATTCTAAACAGTCCGGAGAGTCCGCCATCTTTTGTCTCGGTAGAATCGAGACACAAGAGGTGAAAATAAAAAGGGGGAAATGATTAAAAGGGGGCAGGGTAGACACCCCCTGACCCCCTAGGTTTTCTGAGGGGGGCCTAGAAGAACCCTGAAGGGCAAAAAAACTATTATTTTTTTAATTTTCGCGGGGTAAGCGCTGGGTGCGTTCCCATGTACGCTTACCGGTACACACACCCTGAGCGCACCACGGGGAAAACCAAAAAAAACAATGTATTTTTGGGACTGGGGGGTCATTGTGGGACCTCCTGACCAGGCCTAGGGGGTCAGGGTGCTTCTACCCTGCCCCATGTGCATGTTTTGTACCTTTGTTTCACTGCTTTCTTGTGCCTTGGTTCTACCGAGGCACAAGATGACTTCCAACACTTCCTGGTTTGGAGTGTTGACAGACAGTGGCAGCCAATCAGCATGCCTTTCACAGGAAAGCAGCATGCTCATTGGCTGACAACACTTCTAACCAGTAGTGTTGACATTCATCTTGTGATAGGTAGACCGAGGCATTAAAGAAGCAGAAAAACAAACGTGTACAATGCAAAAAGGGGGCAGCGTAGAAACAACCTGACCCCCTAGGGCTGCTCAGGTGGTCCCACAAGGATATTAACATATTTAAACGTTATCCCCTAATAGAATTAGCATATAAAAAACCGTGCGAATTCACTGAAAAAACCATAGGTTTCAGGCCTTATATAGTTAGGAATTAGCATTTAAAAAACCTTTGAAATTCACTCAATAAACTATAAGTTTTAGGGGTGTTATAGTTAGCTGGACATTTTCACTCATACAAAACCATTAAAATTGCTCCTATATAGTTAGTTGGACTAACTATATTTCGCGCACCGGCAATCCACTGCTGATGATGTCACATATTACATCATTCATGACATGGTCAGTGACATCACTGATGACATCTCAAATGACATCACTGATGACATCACTGATGACATCATCCACGTGACAATCACATACACCTTTTCATACAAATCTTTAATCACTCTTTGTAAAATACAGAGTATCATATTTCAATCCATTGACACAGCAATACAAGTATCTAAAAACCCACTCAGTGATTCCTAGATGTATACACACATCTAATCACTTACCTGTAGATTCAATCATACATGCTGTCAATGAACAATAGAACACTTTCAAAAATACTTATACACCTATATCGTCATTACACACCAGCACACTACCTATTAAAATATGAAGTTATCCTACTCACTAATGCAAACAATGGATCATACTTACATACTTACTTAGCTACACACCTTTACAAACACCACTTCATCTATTCATTTACATAGTAAGTCATACTTAGTGTATTATAAAATCAGTAATACAAGTATACAGTCATCCATATAGTCACTTACAGAATCATTGAGTCTTATGAATACTTATTAATATACAAAAACTGACATATACACTGCCTTTTATTTTTCGACTTTGTTGGACATGCACCAAAGAGAAATATATTTGCTCATCACCACACCCATAAAGATATTCACTCACCCAAACAACTATTATAACATGTAGTTTTAACTTCATATATCTACTGAATCAACTATTCACACATCTTTGCGCAGTCACACACCCCCCACCGAACCACACACACATTCACTCTTCCATACAAATACTCAGTTAACTAATCAATAACTAATATAGACTTTCACATAGCTAGTAACCAACTGGAGAACCAGTTTACACAACAACTGACAAAGTGATACAGATATTCAAACAGTTTAGTCACTATCCACTATATTTAGTGAGACACTATAAATTGGTCAAGTAAACAGTCAATTACACTGCTAATAAATCCTCCATCCAAATATTTATTTTTATATATCCACTCATTCTTCAATGCAGATTGCTATATATATGTAATGCATATTTAAATAACGAAGCAAACCACATTCACTGGATGATGTCATCAGTGATGTCACTGACCATGTCATGAATGATGTAATATGTGACATCATCAGCAGTGGATTGCGGGTGCGCGAAATATAGTTAGTCCAACTAACTATATAGGAGCAATTTCAATGGTTTTGTATGAGTGAAATGTCCAGCTAACTATAACACCCCTAAAACTTATAGTTTATTGAGTGAATTTCAAAGGTTTTTTAAATGCTAATTCTTGACTATATAAGGCCTGAAACCTATGGTTTTTTCAGTGAATATATATATATATGTGCAACCATTACATAGATAAAAGATGTATTTTCAAGATGCTGAACAGTATTATAGCTGAGATGTCAGCAGCAGCGTATTTTTTTTAAAAAAAAGAACAATTTGCACTTTAGCACTTAATTTGCAAATTTTTACACTGTTTCAGTCCACGTGACCAATGAATTATATTCGTAGAGACGAATTATGTCTTTTCGCCCAAATATGAAGATGTGAACAGTTGCACTATTTTTTGCACACTCAGCATTTTATCGGTGACATATATATTGGCTTATTTGTCAATATTTATGTTTTAAGTTTTACCAATTGTATTTTATATACTTAATGTTGTGGGGAGAGTAGTATGTTTTCCAGTTTTATTGGCTGGTCAGTCACGTGACCATCACGTTGTGTATGCACTGGCACTTTAAATGCACTCTCCAGGCAACACTCATTGTCGAGTGAACAAGCGGCTGTGGCTGCGAAACGTGTCTTGACAAGAAAGGAATAAAAGAAACTTGACGCACATACCCTGGGTCTGTGTCCAGATTGCGGCCAGCAGCGCGAATTGGCGAACCTGCGCGAGTCGTCTTCTTGGATTTCTGCATATATATATATATATATATATATATATATATATATATATATATATATTACCTACTGGCAGTCGCCAGTAGGTATATATAGTTAGGATTTTTTCTCTATGGGATTTTTGAAAATTCTATGTCTAATAACTTTGGCGTTTGTGGACGGAATTGGCTGAAATTTTCAGGAAAATGGAACATTGTGTTTCTGAGTAGCCCCTGAAAATTTGGGGGGGTTTCGTCAAGGGGGGGCCGAGAAAAAAGGGGGGTCCCAAAACGTGATTTTAACATTGAGTTTTCCATAGGGCGGTTGGCGTCACTTTTAGCCCGAACGGCTGAATGGATTTGCACGAAACTTGGCAAAATTGTAGGGACTGGTAGCCCGATGTGCCTTTGCTAGGTCTCAATATATGTGCTCCAGTGGATTTTGAGAAATTAACATTCAAAAAAAGATATATATCTGTAACAGCGGACCGGGCAGCGCTCCAGTTCGCGTACTTTTCGCGTTACGGAGCTTTGTGAAGCGAAGCTGATTGGTTCTCCGGCGTCTGTAAACATTCCAAACAGTCCGTAGCGGCCGCCATCTTGTCTCTCGGTAGGATCGAGAGACAAGAGGAGGCCAAAGCGAAGGGGAAAATGACCATAAGGGGGCATAGTAGATCCTCCCTGACCCCCTAGGTTTGATGTGGAGGTTTTAAAAGGGCCCCGCGGGGCAAAAAAATAAATAAATAATAATAATCGAACGGCTGAATGGATTTGCACGAAACTTGGCAAAATTGTAGGGACTGGTAGCCCGATGTGCCTTTGCTAGGTCTCAATATATGTGCTCCAGTGGATTTTGAGAAATTAACGTTCAAAAAAAGATATATATCTGTAACAGCGGAACGGGCAGCGCTCCAGTTCGCGTACGTTTCGCGTTACGGAGCTTTGTGAAGCGAAGCTGATTGGTTCTCCGGCGTCTGTAAACATTCCAAACAGTCCGTAGCGGCCGCCATCTTGTCTCTCGGTAGGATCGAGAGACAAGAGGAGGCCAAAGCGAAGGGGCAAATGACCATAAGGGGGCATAGTAGATCCTCCCTGACCCCATAGGTTTGATGTGGAGGCTTTAAAAGGGCTCCGCGGGGCAAAACGTTTTTTTGGTGGGGTGCGCCCGGTTAGCGTAACGAGAAGCGGACTGGGGAGCGTACTACAAGGAATGAAGAATGATTGACTTTTAACTTATTGTATGTTTATAGACTTTTTTTAAACTTTTTTTTCTGCTGAGTGACGTCTCGGCCTATCTTCACGGGATGGAGTCCCTACCATCTCGGCGTTTAAGCCCAGGGGGACCGGTAGTGTGGGAGAGATAACGGGGCATATTATCAAGGGGGTTTATCTCCGCTTTTGTGGCTTTAAAAGCCAAGAAAGCGGAGATAAAATTATCTCCGTATTACCTAGCTGTCGCTAACACCAGTTAGCGACTGCTAGTAGGAGATAGCGACCATCTTGGGCCCCACTTTGCATGTCAGTGATATTTATCACTAATGACATGCAAAGTGGGCATGCCAAGATGTTAGCGACTGGAAACAGTCGCTAACATCGCTATCTCCTATTACCAACTTTTGGAGATATTCGCGCTAAGCGCGAATATCTCCAAAAAGTAACACCTGCCCTGAGCAGTTCTTAGCCATGTTATCCAATGGGAGGTGGATAACATGGCTAAGAGCATTAGCTCGGTAATGCATGAATATCGCTGACTTTTCAGCGATATTAATGCATTGCGGCCGTTTTTTATCGCATTTGCGATAAACCTTGATAATAGCAAGGTTTATCTGCGATAATTTCTGACGATGCTTAGCGGTAAAAAATTCGTTGCTAAGCATCGTTAGGGATAAATATCGCTTAACTTTGGTAATATGCCCCAACGTCTGTTAACGTTCGATTCGAAGGAAATCAGGAAGTGTTGAAAAACATTGTCTGCGCCATCTTGCCTTTTTTCAAATGCCACACTTTTGTCGTGCACGGCAGCCATTTTAGATGACTTGACCAGACCCACTCTCTGCACGCTGTCGATCCTTAGCATGGCTCCCCACCCTCGCAAGCATCTCCCCCAGGCACTGGTCACCCCCGCTCTCTGTCTTATGCATGGGCAATAAACCTCCCCCCATCTGCGCTGCTCTTCCCTGAGAATCACACCCTGTGCCCGCCCGACACCTCCCTTTCGCCCTATTCACTACCGCACCCTCTGACACTCCTCTTCCTCTGTGTCCGATTGTCCAGGCCGGTCCCAGGCTATCAGCTAGCCCTGCAGATGTAGTTTATGGCCCCAGCTGTAAAGAATTACCCCTCTTCAAAGGAGTTATAGTAGATCAAGGCCCACACCAGATGAGATCCGTCACACCACACGCGTTCCTACTATCTGAAAACCATCCTGTATTGTGATTGGGGAGGGGACCGAGCCTGAAGCGGAAGATTCCAGGGATGACTCTTTGTACATCAAAGTTTTTACAATTATGTGTCACATTAAAAATATATAGCACTCCAACAAAGTAGTAGGATTATATAACTTTAATAACTTATAAATATATACAACAAAACAAAAACAGTAAAAACATTTAAACATTTTTAGGGAAAAAGAAGGAAGTAGCGGTCGGTTGTGCGAATAGTCCCAAGGCAGCACAACGTCCAGATTTCTGGACGGCACCCAGGTGATGTTGCCTGGGTGCCGCACTGATTTCGGTATCCGGCGTGGGGCGTCGCGGGGGGTGGGTCATCAGTAGCGGTCTGTTGTGCGAATAGATCCAAGGCAGCAGAACGATGGCACCAAGGTGATGTCCAGTAAGTTGCCGCCCTCCGAATAACGGCGTGGGGCGCCCCGGGGGGGGGGGAGGCGGCGTGAACGGGCCTCCCCAGGTGGAGCCTCGTCTGCTGTAGTGGGGCGCCCCTTTACCGTTTCAGTTGCCATTCCGTCCGCTTTTGGTCCACTGTGTCAAAATCCGCAATTCAGCTGAGTTGCTGCCCTCCGAATAACGGCGTGGGGCGCCCCGGGGGGGGGGAGGCGGCGTGAACGGGCCTCCCCAGGTGGAGCCTCGTCTGCTGTAGTGGGGCGCCCCTTTACCGTTTCAGTTGCCATTCCGTCCGCTTTTGGTCCACTGTGTCAAAATCCGCAATTCAGCTGAGTTGCGCCCACTCTTGCGGTGCAGCGATAGGCGGCTGTCACAGGACTCTCAAAATGGCGGCAGGCTCTTTCCTTTTTGGGCCTGGTCCACTGAAATGGCCCTGGGACACCTTGGAAATCGGACGCTTGTCTGCTAGGTCTTGGACCCCATTCTCGAAAGCGTCCCCTCCGCCTTGAGGATTCTACAAAAGTCTTGGGGGCCCCCGACTCCTGTAGGCTTCCGGTGGGGAGCGGCTGCCATGATTGCTCGCGGAATGACCACGACGGAGCCACGAGATGGTGGTGCTTTCATGCTGACGCCAGCTTCAGTCTGAAACATCCAGAAACAAGGTGGGGCTTTCATCGTTTGGGAAAAAAAAATAGTTTTCATCCAATGAAAAGTGTTATTTGTAGGTCATATGATCAAGCCTTCCATCATTAGGAAACCAAAAGTAAAATGAACCAATGAAAAGTTTTATAAACAAGTCACATGACCTGTTATGCGGCATAGGGTATAAAAAGCGTAGAAAATTCGTTGGCACGTGAGGCGGCGTCAGTAGCGGACCGATGTGCGAATAGGCCGAAGGCAGCCCAACGCGCCAAGATCCGGATGGCACCGAGGTGGTGTCCAGCAAGTTGTCGCACTGGTGTGGCCATCCTACAATGCTGAAAGTCGGCGTGGGGTGCCCCGTTGGCCTGTGAGATGGCGGCAGTAGCGGACCGATGTGCGAATGGGGCCAAAGGCAGCGCAACAATATTTTCTGAATAGAAGACACCACAAGGCGCTGAGATGCCAAGATCCGGATGGCACCGAGGTGGTGTCCAGCAAGTTGTCGCACTGGTGTGGCCATCCTACAATGCTGAAAGTCGGCGTGGGGCGCCCCGTTGGCCTGTGAGATGGCGGCAGTAGCGGACCGATGTGCGAATGGGGCCAAAGGCAGCGCAACAATATTTTCTGAATAGAAGACACCACAAGGCGCTGAGATGCCAAGATCCGGATGGCACCGAGGTGGTGTCTAGTAAGTTGCACTGGTGTGGCCATCCTACAATGCTGAAAGTCAGCGTGGGGCGCCCCGTTGGCCTGTGAGATGGCGTCAGTAGCGGACCGATGTGCGAATGGGGCCAAAGGCAGCGCAACAATATTTTCTGAATAGAAGACACCACAAGGCGCTGAGATGCCAAGATCCGGATGGCACCGAGGTGGTGTCTAGTAAGTTGTCGCACTGGTGTGGCCATCCTACAATGCTGAAAGTCGGCGTGGGGTGCCCCGTTGGCCTGTGAGATGGCGTCAGTAGCGGACCGATGTGCGAATGGGGCCAAAGGCAGCGCAACAATATTTTCGGAATAGAAGACACCACAAGGCGCTGAGATTCGGTTAGCACCGAGGTGGTGTCTAGCAAGCTATGCAGCTGAGTTGCGTGCGCACTTGCGGCGAATAGGTCGAAGGCAGCACAACAATGTTTTCTGAATAGAAGACACCACAAGGCGCTGAGATTCGGTAGGCACCGAGGTGGTGTCTAGCAAGTTGCCGTACTGGTGTGGCCATCCTACAATCCTGCTCCGAATAACGGCGTGGGGTGCCCGAAGGGGGGGGGGGGAGGCGGCGTGAACAGGCCTTCCTAGGTGGAGGCTCGTCTGCTGTAGTGGGGCGCCCCTTTACCGTTTCAGTTGCCATTCAGCTGAGTTTCGGCCGCTCTTGATGCTACAGCGACAGGCGGCTGCAAGAGGACTCTCAAAATGGCGGCCTGTTCTTTGGATTTGGGCCTGGTCCAATAAAATGGCCCTGGGACACCTTAGAACTCGGATGCTCAAATTTTTTTTCCTTTCCTCTACATGCAAAAAAAGGTAAATGCCCGGTACGTTACACGCTTCATCTGCCACGATGTACTCTCCAGAGGAACTGAAAAAAATATATAGTTATGGTAACTATACCATGCATCGTCATATGGAGAGGTGGCACCGATTAATTACAGTGCTGCATAAAAGAGAGATTTGGAGGAGAACCCCCGACCTGCCAGTACATTCATCAAAGAAGTGGCACTGACAGCATCAGAGGCAAGGGAAACGGTCCCAAATATTTAGAAGAACTTTGGAAAGATTAAAATGACATGTTTAGATTGTGGCAAATTAATTTCATGTGGACAGATGAGTGTTACTCTAATAAATACAGCATATGAACATCATCATAGTCGATGGTTGGTAGAGACATTTTGACTATATCCTGGACCTGCCCGTCCTCGCCCAAAATGGCGCCGGAATAAATGGGACTCGTAACTCCTTGTTGTGTACTGGTTGCACAACCTTGATATCACGAGATACGTATGCAGTTTTGAAGCACATGGCGGGCGGGGACGAGAATAGATTGAATATTTTGATATCCCTATTGATATTAAGTTCTGATGTGTTATTGATTACTGTACTATTGAAAGTTCGAATTAACGTCACCCATGGTACTTGCCCGCAAATGTATATCTAGATAATTTTATTGTAAGTGGCCCTGTCGTATTTTAATTATAAAATGTACGTCCACCGATTCCGCAACTGTTAGACACTTTAGTTCTTGCAACCTAATGGCCCGCCCGTTACGTTCCTCTACAGTGTAAATGTCTACTCATCATATACGATTACAGTTTGCTCCGTGGCCGGCCCACGTGGTTATAGGCCCGTATTTGTATAATGACATTTTCACAATAAAGGTTTTTAAAAGAAAACATGGTAGTAGTATATACATTGGTAAAGTTTTTAATAATAGTCACTGTTTTCGAATCAGTAAAAGGCAAGTGAAATAAAGCAGTCCAATTACATGAAGGGTAAAAGTTATAATACGCAGGAACGCAGTAAAGATAAATGGTCAAGGGCTGTTGTGTTTTCTACTCCTGCAACATAAAGTGATCGATAAGAATCTGATATTCAGGCGTATCGGCGACTAAGACAGCAGGCCGACCCTCTTTTGCTCAACGGCTCCGTCATGGGACGAAGAAACGCCCTTTTTCTCGAAAAAAGGAATATATTTTACTTGCAGGACAGTTGTAAATTTTCCGGGAAAGTACATTAGCCTGGAACATTATAACATATATTTAAGAAAAAATAATGTTCGAAAGCATCATTAGAATAAGAAAAGTAAAATGAACCAATGAAAAGTTTTATTAACAAGTCATATGACCTGTTATGCTTACGTTACGCGCTGCGCGTCGCGCCCCGGATCACTTCCGGATGCGCTAACGCGGCGCGACATATGACGCATTACGCGACAACGCAGGTCTAGAATATAGTCAAAATGTCTCCACCAACCAGCGGTCGGAACACAACCCCTTTCAGCAGGCTAAATAGTTCTGTTAAATGACAACAGAAGGGACAGGCAACAAGAACCATCAGTGAAAGAGGGGAGGGCTAGTTCTTCTCTACCGGGTCACGTTGGGGCGCTACCGGAACTGATCGAATTGGTAGTCTACAGTGTTTCTGGATGTTTCAGACTGAAGCTGGCGTTAGCATGAGAGCACCACCATTTCGTAGCTCCGTCGTGGCCATTCGACGAGCAATAATGCTAGCCGCTCTCCACCAGAAGCCTGCGGGAGTCGGGGGCCCCCAAGACTTTTGTAGAATCTTCAAGGCTGAGGGGACGCTTTCGAGAATGGAGCCCAATCTCTAGCAGACAAGCGTCCGAGTTCCAAGGTGTCGCAGGGCAATTTTAGTGGACCACGCCCAAATCTGAAGAGCCGGCCGCCATTTTGAGAGTACTGTGGCAGCCGGCTATCGCTGCACCGCAAGAGCGGGAGCAACTCAACTACATGGTGAGCGAGACGCTGTAGTCGAAAGAGCGGGCGGTAAACAGCTGAATAGCGGAAGAGGCACAGTGTAGCAAAAGCGGGCGGAATGGCAACTGAAATAGTAAAGGGGCGCCCCACTACAGCGTGTCTTTAGGTGAAACGGATTGTGGGACAAGGTCAAGAATGGAAGAGTTACCAAAAGGCAAAAAGTTCCGCTTGATCCCGGGAGCCGGCCACCTATGTCGGGGGCGATCTCAGGCTACACCAGGAGAACACGACTTGGGGAGGGAGCCGGAGCCAAGCGCCCCCTCCGAGTTCGCGCCATCACACCGTCCCTCGGGGGCCTCCGTCAAGCGGTTCAGGGTGGCACCGCATTACATTGTTCACAAATGCAGTCACGTCCTCAAACAGTCCCCACTTTACTTTGACAATAGTGAAGCTGAAGCAAGTGCAAATAGGCTTCAGACAGTGTTACAAGCACTCCTCAAAACTTTGAACCATCAGAGTGCATGAGTTTCATGCTCGATCGATTGAGCTAGCCGGATCGGGCAACAAAAAGTATAAAATAGTTATGTAAATAGTTGTTTAATAAAATGTTTTACCCTGTTACTTTGCTGGTGTGTTGTATATATTTGTAATATTTGCATAGAGTTTATCGTTATTTTGGGCGGGGTGGGTGGCGGAGCCGAGCTGTATTGCAGCCATCATGGTGTGGAGTTCAAATCATCTCAATAGTTTCGTGTTTGTCATGAGGGGTTGTTCCTAATGTTTCTATTTTAGCGAGGTCAAAAAGAGATCCCATTAGTGGCCTACTGATTTTGCTCGATTCCTTTTGTTTTTTTTCACGATTTTTCGCTATCTGCAAAGACTAAACAGAGTATTGCGACTCTGTGCTTGTTTGTAAATAGAGAATGAACCAAAGAGAACCAATTCTAAAACAGTAACTGCTTGGATAACAATCAATCAAATGGAGAGAGAAGCAGGCACGGCGGATTACAACGGGGGCAAAGGCCTGCGTTAACTACCCTTCACTATCTGCAAAGAGAGAGTACTCCTAATAGAAATGAGGGGGAGGGGGGGGGCAGCATTCAAAGCAGATCAGTGTGCATAAACACGAAAATGTTTTTACTTACCACGTACTTGACATTCGACAGCTTATGATATTTGCTATTAAAAAACCATTGAAATTCACTGAAAAAACCATAGGTTAGAGACCATATATAGTTAGGAATTAGCATTTAAAAAACCTTGAAAATTCACTGAAAAAACCATAGGTTATAGACCATATATAGTTAGGGCTTAGCATTTAAAAAACCTTATTTTACTCACACAAAACCATTGAAATTCCATATATAGTTAGTTGCACTAACTATATATCGCGCACCCGCAATCCACTGCTGATGATGTCACATATTACATCATTCATGACATGGTCAGTGACATCACTGATGACATCACTGATGACATCTCAAATGACATCACTGATGACATCACTGATGACATCTCATTTGACATCAATGATCACATCACTTATGATATCATTCATGTGACAATAAAATGCATCTCCTCACACTTTAATATAACCTCTGTTACACCCAGTGTTAAATACAGAGTATAATTTTTGAAACCATTGACACACCAATACTAGTTACTACATACGCACTCACTGATTCCTACTTCTACAAACACATTCACTCATTCACCCATACAATCATTCATACATACAATGACTCATCTTTACAACACTATCATATGCACTCATACACCTATACAGACAATTACACTCTGCCACTCACCCATGGAGTTACATACACACCTAGTCAGTCCTGTAAAGAATCAATCACACTTCCATTTTCTAATCTATACAGTTAAACATAGAGCACATAACATTTTCAAACATATACTAACACATACTTACTCTCTTATACAATCATTGATACAAGTACACATTGATCTGCACAGAGTCACACACCTCCCAGCCAGCCACACACACACTCAGTCTCCCATACAAATATTTGGGCAACCAATCAATAACCCATATAGTTACTCATATAGCTACTGATCAACACATGCAGCAGTTTACAGAACAATACAAATAATGATGCACAAATTAAGACAGTTTAGTCACTAACCCATGCACTCAGTGAGACACATTTAATCACTCACTCATACAGTCAGTCATGCACCTACTAAATCCTTCATCCAGACACTTATTCATCAACTCATTCTTCAATATGTAAGACATATTTAAAGTTTACAGAAACATACAGACACTGGATGTTGTCATCAGTGATGTCATCAGTGATGTCATTTGAGATGTCATCAGTGATGTCATCAGTGATGTCACTGACCATGTCATGAATGATGTAATATGTGACATCATCAGCAGTGGATTGCGGGTGCGCGATATATAGTTAGTGCAACTAACTATATATGGAATTTCAATGGTTTTGTGTGAGTAAAACAAGGTTTTTTAAATGCTAAGCCCTAACTATATATGGTCTATAACCTATGGTTTTTTCAGTGAATTTTCAAGGTTTTTTAAATGCTAATTCCTAACTATATATGGTCTCTAACCTATGGTTTTTTCAGTGAATATATATATAGTTGCAACCATTACCTTAAGATGTGTTCTTTGCAGGTATTTGCAAAGGTAGCGGCTATTTACCCTGGTTATTAGTGAATTTTCGCTGCTATTTCCACTGTTGCAGGGTAAATAGAAGAGATTATGCTCTATTTGACCGATGGCCATGTAAATAGGTGGCAAATTTTAATATGTACCCGGCCGCTGACTAAATAGCCAGCCTAAGTGAGTCCTGACCCTCTAGTGGTGCTCCTCCAGGCCTAGACCAGTGGAAGTAGTGTTAAATGTGCCCAGATAGCCTAAATTCAAAACTTGGGACTTAGAACATTTTAGCAAAAAGAGCCTAAGGGGCATATTTATGAGGTTCGTGGTGCAGGGCAGAGGAGCAAGTCACCTTGCTGCACTGCCCTGCTTCACAAGGAAAGAGCAGGACTGCGCCATATTTATCCAATACAGCACATTCCTGTCCTTTTTCCTTGCACTGGTGCCGTTTTGGCAGTAAAGCACCAATGCAGGCACCCTTGCACCATGGTGCAAGGGTGCTTGTGTTGTAGGCAGGATTGCTTTTGTGCAGGAAGGTGCATCTTCCTGCACAAAATACAATCCTGAGAGGCATTTTCTTCTTTCTTTCTGTGTGCTGCAGCAGCAGCACACATAGAAAGAAGAAAAAATTAGGAGAAATAAACATATTTCTCTTTGTTACACCTCCTCTGGAGAGGCGTATCTTTTCGGTGAATTCCCAGGTTTACCAAGTCTAGTAAATCTGGGAATATGTTAACCATGGGAGTTGTGTGGGAAGCTCCCCCGCAAACCCCATAGAACACCTCACTTGCACAGAGTAATGTAATGCAGCGATTTGCGCTGTGTTGCATTACTTCATATTTTGGAAGCCCTTCAAAGCTATACAAAGTGGCATTGCGTGGCTTCAAAAATATGAGTTAGGGGTTTGCGTCATGCATGTACCATGGTTTCAAGCATGATGTAAAGCTCTCATGAATATGATCCCTAGTCCGAATGCAACCTCATCCAGCATCTCCCCAATGAAGATGCCTCCCCGGACACGGTCAGCTGCCTTGCCTGTTGAACTTTACCATTTTAGACATTTTTCTTCAAAATGTCTTCGAAGTCCAAGGGCAAGCGGAGACTGGGCCCAATCCCCTTCATGTGGACTAACCGCGCTTTATCACAGTCGGCCATAAATTTCAACTTTGCCCTGGTTTCGTGCAACTAGATATCCGCAGTCCCCGCTTTGATTTCAGAGTCAAATAATTTATAAATATTTACTTTATTTTTCTGAATTAATGTGGGATTTTTCTTGCATTGTGTTTTCACTTTATTACTGTTCAGGTGCTGCATTAATACTATACATATTGCTTCTAAGTTAAGCCTGACTGCTCTTGGGCCAAGCTACCAGAGGGTTAAGCGCAGGCTAATTTAGTGACTTTTTGTGGTTCACCCTGACAAGGATTGTGAAAGCGGATTGAACAGGGTTTCACTCCTCTCAACAAATGACTCAATTTCTCACACACCCCAACTCAGGAGTTGTTAGTTCATCAATGATTTGTGACTGCAATTGACGTCATAAATTCCCCAAAAATTCCTTTCCGAATTGCAAAAGGGATGATGAAACCCCTCTCAAAGCCCCTCATATTTACAAATCAGAAACTTTTACAATAGAAAGAATTTTTCAACTCATGAAAGGGGTTTGTGCACAATAAGCACTTTTGTGGTCTCAAACTATGTGATTTTGCAACATGACAACCATCATGCTAAAACTGACTTACATGCAAACACTAACTTATAGATAGGTCTGGGCAAAACTTATTTCGGTAACTGCACATAACTCTTGCAATATTACCAAACATTACACAATTGCGGTCTATTACAACAACCTCAGAAAGTCTGAGCAGCTGCTGCTGTTCTTGTTCTGTTGCATTTAGAGCTATTTCATCCTCGCGTCTATTTTGGATGTGAGGGTGAATTTTGAGCTAGGAAACTAGCTCTAAATGCAAGGTTACACTCTTCACATAATTTAACGTAATTCTGTGTAGTTACACTGCAGCACATTACACAAGTTGCGCCAACCTCTACTTATAGGTCTAAAGATCTCAAATTGTTGAACGTTTCCAAGCCCTTTTGACAGACATGGTCCAGAATGCCACTACATTACATCATGGGTCAAGGCACAGCAACTTTGGAGGCACTTGCTCCTTCTCCTATAGGTTTACCTGTAGAGAAGGGGTATGATAAAGATGTTTAAAACCTTTGTAAGACTAGTTGAAGCTATTTACCCATCTACAGCTATGAACTAACACCTACTTACAAAGCCATGTAAATGAAACAGAACCAGGTATAGGAATAAGAAAGGCCCCATGCTACCATAACATCTCTTTTCCAGCAGCAAATCAGTACAATTTAGAAGTATTCATTCTGGTATGGTTCTATGAAACACATCAGGCTAAGACACATAGGGGCACATGCATCAAGGTAAATTGCATTCGCAAACGGTGCGAATTGCAAAATTCGGCCGTTTGCGAATGCAATTTCCTTTTTTGGGATGCATCATGTTTTTTCATTTTTTCGCAATTTAAGGAATCGCAATTATGTTGCGATTTCTTAAATTGCGATTGCATTTAAGAAATCCCAATTTGCGATTTCTTAAATGCAATGCATCACACTTTAGAAATTGCGAATTCGCAAATAGGGAGAGGCAAATTACCATGAAGTTCACCTTCATGGTAATTTGCGAAATCTTTGAAAAATGCACAAAAGTGCATTTTTCAAAGTTTCATTTTAAACGCACACATGCCCTTGGGGCATGTGTGTGTGAAAAATGTTCTTAAAGTTAAATGTCAGGGTTGCAGGGGGGGGTCCAAAGGACCCCCCTGCACCCTTGAAATAGCATTCTCATTTTGCGATTCCTTAATTGCGATTCGCAAAATGAGAATGGCTTCCCATAGGAATCAATGGGGAGGGATTCCTTAATTGCGATTTGCAAATTGTGAATCGCAATTAAGGTAAATTAAGAAATCGCAAAAAAAATTGCGAATTCTGAATGCATACCCTTTTGCGATTTCTTAATTGTGATTCCTTAATTTTCGCAATTAAGAAATCGCAAACGGCAACAATGATGCATGTGGCCGTTAGAAACAATGATTTGTAAAAGCAAAGGCCAAAACTGGAAATGTTTTATCCCATTGACATAGTGTCATCTGATATTTAGGGCGGTCTTATAAAAAAGAAACAATTAAATAGGGACAAATCCGTATAATTGAAAGACCTCATTACAATCTCATGATGGAAGGGAGAATGACTATGGGAGACACTTGCTGTTTGCTGGCCGGAGGTGGGAGAGCCCTCTGCGTGCTGTCTTAGCCTTTGAAGACTGCTTTCTCTCTCTTGGAGACCTCGCGGTACCCGCTGCGCGGGTCCCGCTTCGCCCGTGTGCTTGGGCGGCTGCTTCGCTTTCCGGTTAATCACTCTCTGGAACTGGAGGCGGACAACAGGGCTGCGAGCGCCAGGTGAGGTACAGGGACTCCATTGCCCAGGAGTCCCTGCGCTGTCATCACCTGCACCTGGTCGCTCTCCCTGTTTGTCCCGCCCCTGAGCGCCGAGTCAAAGGTGCCTGCGGATCCCTGCTCTGTGGGAGACACTTGCTGTTTGCTGGCCGGAGGTGGGAGAGCCCTCTGCGTGCTGTTTTAGCCTTTGAAGACTGCTTTCTCTCTCTTGGAGACCTCGCGGTACCCGCTGCGCGGGTCCCGCTTCGCCCGTGTGCTTGGGCGGCTGCTTCGCTTTCCGGTTAATCACTCTCTGGAACTGGAGGCGGACAACAGGGCTGCGAGCGCCAGGTGAGGTACAGGGACTCCATTGCCCAGGAGTCCCTGCGCTGTCATCACCTGCACCTGGTCGCTCTCCCTGTTTGTCCCGCCCCTGAGCGCCGAGTCAAAGGTGCCTGCGGATCCCTGCTCTGTGGGAGACACTTGCTGTTTGCTGGCCGGAGGTGGGAGAGCCCTCTGCGTGCTGTTTTAGACTTTGAAGATTGCTTTCTCTCTCTTGGAGACCTCGCGGTACCCGCTGCGCGGGTCCCGCTTCGCCCGTGTGCTTGGGCGGCTGCTTCGCTTTCCGGTTAATCACTCTCTGGAACTGGAGGCGGACAACAGGGCTGCGAGCGCCAGGTGAGGTACAGGGACTCCATTGCCCAGGAGTCCCTGCGCTGTCATCACCTGCACCTGGTCGCTCTCCCTGTTTGTCCCGCCCCTGAGCTCCTCCTCTCTATAACAGGAGTGGGAAGAGCCGCTGCACGGGAGCGCGCGGGAGCACGCCCGGGAGAAGCCCGGGACAAGGGCGGGACCGTCTGTGGCCGTCCGGGGCCGAAGGAGGCCGGGCTGGGCCCACTCTCTTGGATTTCTTGGTTCGGGACTATTACCTTTTAGTTTATTTATTGACTTAGATCCCCCGGCAGAGTGGAACTCACTACGAACATCATGCCGTCCCCGGTAAGAGAGAGTACCCCATCGAAACCAGTTGTAGCCAAAAACCGGACTCTCGAAAAATACTTTACCCGGCAAGCAGGGGAGGGGGATAAAGAGTGTAACCTGTCCAGGTTAAGGGCCGAACGGAGACGCTCAATTGATAATATGAAAAACACCCTCCTGGGAGATCAAGTCCTTACACCCAGGGAAGAGCTGTCTAGAATTGATGATGTCCCATTATTATTGAGGGATTGTACTAATATCTCACCAGGGGCAGTTATAAGTTCAGCGCCAGGCAATAGCCCGAGTCCAATTAGGTCGAGAATTGATTTAGTGTCCCAACTTCCCCCGGCCCCTAAACCGAGGAAAGCTACATCTAAACCGTCTAACATTCAAGTAGTTTTTGGACCCCCCCCCAATAAGCGCAGGAGGAAATCTAAGGGTAACCAAGGAAAGAGTCAACCCAAGGTTTTACACTCGGACTTTGGCAAGTCCCTAAAAACCCCAATGCCGGTAGGAAAACCACCGGTGGTCTTAGACCCAAAACCCATTGTTAAGGATTCAGCTCCTGGTACGATAAAGGACACAGGAGCGGTTATTGCTAATATTCCCTTGTCTGTTGTCCCGCTTGGAAATGTAGAATTCCTGCTAAGGTCCCTGCTATTGCCGATCAGCGAGAGTATTAAAAAGATAGAGATCAGACTAACCATTCTGGAGGCGACATTAGGTAGTCTGAAAACTCAAGCTGGCCGACAGGGAGTGCAATCTGATCCCATTCTCCCTACCGTAGTGCCCCAATTGACGGCAAATAGTGTTGTCACTCCAGTCCCTTCACAAGCCGTGAATGTGGCTCCCTCACAACAACAACTCCTAAGACTAAAGCCTGTCACATTCAAACCTCCCCCTGCCAATATGGCCACCCAATCGCCAGGACCTGTACCCCCGGCACAGCCGGTAGGTAATACTATCCCAACCCCTTTAATGAAGCTCACCCTGAGACCACGCAGACCTAACTTACCCCCAGAGACTAACGCTTTTACGGTAGTCATGGCGGGTGTCCCCCCACTTGAGGAAGGGGAAAGGGAGGACTTTTGTGCCCTGAAAAGTAGGGTAATCAAGTGGTTAAATATAAACAGACCCCTTCCGACACATTTCAATAGTGAAATAATAATGGTAAGAAGGGTACCATGGGTGGGGAGAACACAAAAATCCATAAAAGGGGATTGTTTACTAGTGAGTTTTAGGGATACAGGCACGGTGGAGTTTATATGTCAGGGTAAAAATAGCTCGAGGGAATCTACCATCCAGACCCTCCATGTGTCGTTCTTTTTCCCAATGAACCCGGGCCCATTTCAGCAACCCCAAACCCATGATACTTGGGAGAGGGTTGGGAGGAGGGGGAGACATCAGGCCTTACACCCCAGACCGATAGTTGGCCGACCGGAACAACCCTTTTATACTCATAACCAGTTCAACTGTTTGTATGGACTAGAGGGGGTCGACTGACATACAGATAATACCTCCCATGGCTGTACTAAAAAGGGCGACCCGGTAGAAACATGGGAGGAGCCAAGTTTAAAGGCTGTACAAACTTCGGCGATTGGCATGGGGGATTTAATGGGTGTTGAACCTGAGGCAACAGTTAAAAACAACATAGGAGGGGTACCTGAACAGGAAATTCAAGGGCCATTGTTGGAATTAAGATCAAGGGATCAGGAGGGAGTGGAACGGAGGGGAGCGGAGGTGAGACTTATCTCATGGAACATAGCCGGTATAGCGGGTAAATTTTACAACAAGGAATGGGCTGAGTACATTAGGAAATTTAATATCATATGTGTACAGGAGACATGGGCGGTGGAGAATAACTATCACTTGCAGGGTTACAAGTGTTTTTTTGTTCCCGCGAGAAAGTCTAGTTTTGGGAGAGCTATGGGTGGCCTGTCTCTCTATGTAGATCTAGATCTTCCAGGCACTTGGTCCTTCCCAGATTGGTCCTCACACGGGATCCAGGCAGTTCGGTTTCATGGAAAGGGGCTACGGTTTTCTGTTTTTAATTTGTATAATACCGAGTCAGCAAATAACCTCACCCCGGTATTGACTGAACTCGAACAAAGGCTGGGACAAGAAATCGCATTTCAGAACAAGGGCCCATCCCATGGGTTGGTGGTGGCGGGGGATTTTAATTGTCATCTCTGTCCTGCATTAGTTAAAGTAAATACAGATTGGGAGCAATGCCCAATCCAGAAGGGGCCTCATTTTTCTCACTCACCTACCGGAGACGCTCTTAGGTCGCTCCGGCTGAAGTACGACCTAGAGCATACCATCAATATGATAGGCCCACAGCCGGACGGCACACTCCCACCAACCTTTAAAGGCAGGGGCTGTTCATCTATTATAGATTATATTTTGGTCTCGAGATCCCTGGTCAACAAAGTAATTAGTGCAGGGATAGATTGGAACAGCTTCAGTGATCATAACCCGCTTGTTTTAACGTTCACATATAGGGCGGGCCGAGGACCTAATGTCCACCACTTAATAGGGGAGAGGGTCACTGACCAAGGCAGGAGACTGAAGTGGTCTAGAATAGATGGGGCAAAATTTTATAAAAACTTGAGCAACATGGGTCTGCGGGTCATAAATGACTGCTTGGATCTGGAAGTACAGGGCGCAAGATTATTAGAAAAGTTTGAGCACATTGCAAATCTGATAGATGGGCTACTGAGGACCAATGTGCCCATACGTAACCTGGTTAATCCCCGGTGGTTTGACCAGAATTGCTCTAAAGCACTGAGGGAACTGAAATGCTCTCTTAAGTTAAAACCACGGGACCCACAAAAAATCAGGGCAAGCAGAGATAAATACAGAAAAGAGACCAAAAGGAGGAAACTCGCTTTGCAGGCAGATGCCTGGGCAGATCTGAGAGAGGCTGGGGAAAGAAGGGACCTAGCGGGGTTCTGGAGAATCATCAACAATCCGACCTTTTTAGAAAATGATTCTCCAGAAATAGGGACCAATATCCTACCGGAGCAGTGGGTTACCCACTTTAGGAGTCTGTACAACCATGATTCAGGTAACTTTGTAGAACTACCAGCAACTCAAAGCCATGCTCTACCGGCAGTGTTTACTCTTAAAGAGATCACTGTAGGGATGGAAAGCCTAACCAAGAATAAAGCCCCGGGTCCGGATGGAATTCCCCCTGACCTCTTTCTTAGCAATATAGACCTATGGGCCCCCTTGATGACTAGGGTCTTAAATGCCGCTATCTCCTGTGGTCTCCCCCCATCATGGTCCAAAGCGATTATTGTGCCAATTTTTAAAAAGGGCAATAAGGACGAGCCTAGATGTTATCGGCCTATCTCCCTGATCGACGTCTCAGCCAAGCTTTTGGGAAGGGCAATTTTGAACAGATTGTCAGAGTGGACCGAAGAGAATAACATCTTTTCGGATACCCAATACGGGTTCAGGGCAGGGAGGTCCACCAGCGATCAATGCCTGAACCTATATATGCTGACTGCCAAATACACTCTGGCCAGTGATGAGCCCATTTATATGGGATTCATGGACCTGGCAGCAGCATTCGATCACGTCAATAGAGGGAAGTTGTGGGACATGATGGCAGGTCTGGGGATCGAGAGTGGTCTAATTACTATTTTAAGAGAGCTACACACTGACACCACGGCTACAGTAAGATTTAACAGGGAGGGGGGATTGTCTGAGTCCTTTCCATGCAAAAGTGGAGTCAGACAGGGTTGTATCCTCGCCCCTTTTTTGTTCTCCCTTTATATTAATAATTTAGAACAATCTCTCTTGGGTCTAAAAGCAGATTCTCCAAGGGTCGGGTCGCGGCATATCCCTGTCCTGCTTTATGCAGATGACGCGGTCTTGCTCGCGCGTACACCCCGAAGTTTGCAAATTTTGATAGATGGGTTCGTCAACTTTATGAGTGATTTGGACCTATCTGTCAACTTAAGCAAGTCCTATGTGCTCCTGGCAGGCAAAAAACCCTCCTCTAAATCAGTTTATACAATAGGTACCCACCGCTTAGAGGAGGTTAAAACGTTCTCCTATCTTGGAGTAACCTTTGATGGTCTTCTCCAATTTAAGTCCCTGGTGGAAGAACGCTGCAATAAAATGATTGCCTCCAATGGGGCTATAGCTGGTTATGGCAGGAGGCTGGGCAGGTGGAGCCCGGAACAGATGATGATCCTGTACGACTCTGTAACATGTTCCAAAGTAAGCTACGGGGCAGAAGTCTGGGGCTTTGTGAATACGGCTAGAATTGAACAGGAAGAGAATAGACACATGAAATCTATCCTGAGGGTACCACCCAGTACTGTTGGATATATTGCTCATAGGGAGCTAGGGAGGCCACACCTGGTGGACTCATTAAAATTGAGGCCAATTGTGGCATGGCTAAAAATTTGGGCAAATCCAGACGCATATTTAACTAGAGAAATTCTACTGGACTGCCTGAGTAGGACTCATTGTATCCGTATCCCCTGGCTCAAATATGTGAGAAACACTCTTGAAGAGTTAGGGTTCGGAAATTTTTTCAGGAACCCCACAACCATCTTAGCACAGCACAAGAAACAAGTAGGGGAAATTTTCCTAGAGCGGAAAACCCAATGTCGTGCGGAGGTTGAAGGAGAGAAAAAGTCCGTGAGGGCTTACAACTTGATCAAGAGCGTGGAGGGTATGGAGCCCTATCTGTATCTTGTACATAATGCACAGGACAGATTCCTTATGTGTCGTTTTAGACTGAACTTACTTCCTTTTATGTTGGCCTTTCCACCAGGTTTTACTATGTCGATTGAGCAGAAGGGACCCTGCGGCTGCGACAATCGGTCTCCGCAGGACTCCCTTCATTTTACTTTGCTTTGCCCCTATTTTTCTATGCCCAGGCGTAGATTTTTAGTAGACATACTAAAAAAAGCCAAATTGGAACATGCCATGGATGCTTTAGTTTATTTGCAACAAGCTTCTGATCCGCTAACCTTATGTTGTATTATGAATTTTATTAAGGTGGCGGTTCGTTTAAGGATGACGAAGGGAGAGGAATGAACGACCTGGGATTTTATATCTTAAATTTATGGCCCTGTATGTTGGGATTTTTATTGTATTCATGTACAAGGATCTTGACAAAGATTTAATGCTTCTTTTAGCTGTGTATATATTTGTGTGTTTTTATGGTGTCATGATCTTGATTAAGATTTAATGTTTTTCTCATTTATGTATATATATGTGTGCTTTTATGGTGTTTTCTAAACACCGAATAAAGATTCTTGAAATGAAATGACTATGGGTCTAATTAATAGTTTGGGGGACAATAACTTCACCATCCTGAGGGACCTATGACACCGAGTTGTCTGCAGGCCCTGTGGACAACTCTGTACATTGACAGGAACTGCTGATATGATGAGTTGTCTCTAAGCAGAAAATGTTTGACAGGCAATCCTGTCAGACATGACGGCCGGTTGGCAAACTTTTAAAAAAAATTGTTTTTCAAAACCAAAGTGGGAGTTTGATTTTTTAATGGCCCCACATAGTGAAAGTTTTGGGGTCATCATTTTTTTTCCTGTCCCTTACAGCCAGGTTTTATCCTAAATAGGGTGAGTGGTGTAAAGTCTGTCCGCCAATAATCACCTCCTCTGTTAGGCCACTAGTGGAAGTATTCTGTTGAGGAACCACAAGCAATAAATGGAACTATAATAAATTGTACTGAATGTCATTGGAATATGAATGAATATTCCCAGTCAATCAAAAAAAGACATGATAGCCATCAAAGACACAAAAGAAAACAAACTCATAGATGTATTATTCCTTGGCGCTGGGATCGGAGGTCGACTGGAAGCCCGTGGCGTAGTGTGGCAAGTCTGCCACAATCTGCGCGGACAGAGGTGAGCTCCCCCCTCCCTGGGGCTGCGGATTGGGGCTCCGGCCTATGGAAGGCAGCTGCAATCAGCCTCTGAACACCCGACGGGGGCAGGAACTGTGGATTTATAGATGGTCTAGTGGCGGCGGAGCAAAAGTTATTGCGGCCTGCAGAGCCAGGGGACATCTCGCAGCACTGCAGGGCACCAGGGCCTACACTGCCGCACCTAGCGGGGAGCAGCGAGCACACTACTGGGGCTAGCGCTGAAAGGGAGGCCTGGGAGCGGATAGAGGACCATTGGCAGATGGGGCCCTCCTGTACCCTCCCCCGCTATTGCCTTTCTTCACCTACAGCGCAGCACACCTCCGGCCTCCTTCTTGAACTGGGCAGTCGACAATCCCCGACCGTGGGCCTGGGAGTGGTGGAGCCGACACTGATTGTCTCTGGGGCACCTGCCTGCGAAAATATTTGTGGGGACAGTAGAAGCCATGGTTGCTCTGCATAGTGGCCATTTACGCCCCTCGGGGCAAGGACACACGCACGCATTACCACTCTGGGCCTTCGGGGGGTGGAAAACGTGGACTGATGTGGTGAGGCAGCGGTCCAATTCGGCTCTCCTGGGATGGGCGGTCTCCCCACCAGAGGGGACCTGCGTCGAAGCTCTACTACCTCAAGATTGACCTACCCGAGGTGCCCTGTTCCCTAGACTGGCTGTGAGGAAGCCCGGCACCAGGCCCGCACCGAAGAGCAAAGAGGAGCGGACACCCCCTGGCTGCGCCGGCAGTGGGGTACCTGAGTGCTGCTCTGGCGTGACACGGAGGGCCTTAATTGACCTGTCTGGCTTTCGCGAGTCCCTTCTGTGCCCGGTTGTGGGTCCTTGGAGTAGTGGGCTGTCCCTGGGGGCAACAACTGGAGGATGGCCGTGTAAGCAATGCTGCATACTGGCACCAAGTGGACCCCCGCATCGGTGCTTGTACATGGTAGTGGATTCTACGCAGGGACCGCAGGGGATCTTCCTTGATCAGAGCATTCGGATGGGGACAATCGGTTCCAACACGGCTGGAAAGGGGGGCTGTCCACTCTCACAGGGCATCGAAAGCTCACCAGAGGCGACACGCATTGAAGCACACACGAGTATGTGCTCATCCAGAACAAGAAAACAGAAGCCCCTGAAAGGCATTTTTGGTAGAGCTCACTCCATTCCCAACGTGGCGACTGCTACACCTAAGATGGCGTCCCAACAACAATCCCCCAGCACGAGTGACAAACCCATCACTAAGGCCTTCTTGGAGTCCCTCTTTAACACCCTTCGAGCTGACATACAAACTGTGAAAGCAGACCTGACGGCCGAAATAAAGGAGATCCGCAAAGATGTTGACGAAGTGGGAGAAAGAGTGGCCACACTGGAAGACAAAAGCGATGCTACGACGACCGAAATGGCCATGCTACAACAGGAAATACTTCGCCTACATTTGGACACCCAAGTACACCTTGAAGACCGCGTAGGCATAACATCAGAATCCGAGGGGTCAAGACCTCTTCGCTTTCACGGTGGGCTTGTTCGGACATATTTTGGCAGTCCCCGACAGCAAATCGAAATTGTTCTTGACAGGGCACATCGAGTGGGTCCACCGCGTGCGCCCAATGCCCCCCCAGCAGACATCTTAGTGTGTCTACAAGACTTCAAGACTAAAGAAGCCATAATTTCAAAAGAGAGATCTCTCCGTCCTATCGACTACAATGGGCACGCCCCGGTGCTTTATCAAGACCTAGCCTTGATTACCTCGCAACGCCGCCGCCAATTCCGCCCAGTGACGGAGCACCTAAGACAGCAGGGTGTTCAGTACTCATCAGGTCATTGATTCCGCCTTATATTTCGATTCAATGTCAAGCTCCACCAGATGCGCTCACTCATTGACTTCTGCCGCCTTCTGGGCTTGGCAATTCCAAGCGAGGATGACGACGACCAGAGTACCAACTCAGGGCCTGAGATCACACCCTTGGGGTGGCAGCATCAAAGCCGACGGATTCGGAAAACAAACAAAGCGTACATAGAAAAGAGCCAGCAAGATGCACTAGCTTCTGCAACGGAGGCCCTGGCTGGGGCGAGCCAGACAGCTGAATGACTAATGGATGCTGTACACGCCTGGATTTGGCTCCCTGACAAGTGGTGGACGGTGGGGGGAGCAGGATCCCTTCCCTTGGTCACACCATGAGCCCCGGTATGATGACCTCCTGGTCTATCTGGGATGGCGGACAATACTTCTGGAACTTATCCTCCTTCCTTGTTTCCCTTCCCCTTCTTGAAGTTGAGACTTTTATTGGGAATGTGCTTCTTTTGGGGCTTTGTTTTTGTTATGGGTTCCCTGGTCCACCTCTTTCTATTGCCCGTGTGCTCTCCTTCAGCTTATGCGTTATTCAATTATCTTATCGACACTCGCCCATCCCCATGGGCCACAACGTACATCGCACTTCAGCCCACACACTGTCCCCTGATGCCACGCGATTCACTTAAATCCTTACGCTTAACGTAAGGGGCTTGAATAACCCAATCAAGCGCAGAGCGATCCTTAATTATCTTGAGCAATCCAAGGCAGACATATGCCTATTTCAAGAGATACACCTTCTCTCTAAAGATCCATTTAGGTTGAAATCTCGGGCTTTCCCAATACAGCTGTTCTCCTCCAACACGTCCAAATCAGCTGGAGTCGCCATACTGGTTTCCCGCTCCTTCCAGGGTAGGGTCCTCCAGAAGGAGGCATAAATTAAGGGTCGCCTACTCACATATGAATTCGCCTTGGGGGGGGTGACGTTTGTAGTGGGTTCCATATATGCACCCACCGATGGGCAGATCAAATTCCTCCTTCAAGCCCTTCGAGAAGCTGCCACTGCTGAAGATGGCCACCTATTGCTGGGTGGAGTCTTCAACATTGTTTTTGACAATGACCTGGACCGTTCCTGTCAAAGAACGCATCAAGCAGGGGTACTCACATCCAAGTGGCTGGCCCACCTTCAGGATTTGGGACTACTCGATCTCTGGCGTCATCTTCACCCACGCACCCGTAGTTATACTTTCTATTCTGGAGCACACATAACGTATGCACGGCTAGATTTCTTTCTCTGCTCCTCCTCACTTATGGCCCATGCATTAAGCGCCGACATTCTGACAGCTTCCTTCTCTGACCACTCCCCCGTCCTGGCCTCTTTCCTCCTGCCGGCTTTGGAGCAACCCCTTAGACACTGGCGCTTGCTTGACAGGCTGCTACATCGCACATCTGTGATAGAACAAATCCAGAAGGCTATCACAGGTTTTATTGACCTCAACACTAACACAGATACCTCGTTGGCCGTGCTATGGGGGTTGCTGGAAGCAGTCATACGGGGGGTATTCATAGCCATATCAGCTGCCGATAAGAAAAGAAAGGAGCCGCAAGCGGGCAGAACTCACTCAGAGAGTTTCAGAGTTAGAACAGATGCACTAACGCACTTTTGCCTGGAGTCAACTATGCATAGAACGCAAGCACCTTGCTGCCCTGGACCAAGATAGGGCCGAGTACGCGGCCCTCAGGCTTCAACATTCCTATTATACGGGGGGACAGATGTAGCCTTTTATTGGCCAACAAATTGTGGGAGGCTAGGCAGAGACAAGGGGTCCACACAATCCTGACGCCGCGGGGTGAGTCAGTCTCCGACGACGCGGCCATAGCGGATATGTTCCGGGATTTTTATGCTGATTTCTACAGCGGGGATTCTCTAGATAACCAAACCAGCATTTACTATATAGCCAAAGCCCACATGCCCACGTTGACACGCGCTTAGGCCGATCACTTCTAGGACGATACAGATGGAGGAAGTTATCTCCACAATTTCGCGCCTTAAGCTGGTCAAGTCACTGGGTGCGGACGCCTACACAATTGCCTTTTATAAGGCGTTTTGCAGCCAGTTGCCCCCGGTCCTGACGGATTTGTTTAATACTTTCGAACAAGCAGGAGCCCTTCCCGGGGAAATGCTAGAGGCAGCAATAGTTGTTTTCCCTAAGCCAGGGAAGGATAAAACGATCTGCTGTGCGTATAGGCCTATCTCTCTTTTAAACATAGACATTAAGATGTACACCAGCATCATAGCGGCTCATCTAGCTCCACATATGGCCCAGCTGGTTGAGCCAGACCAGGCAGGCTTTATCCCGCAGAGGCAGACCAGCGACAACTCTAAACGCATTCTACATTTGATTAAGCTGGCGTCCCGCACCCAGTGAGAATACATGCTCCTGGCCATAGATGCTGAGAAGGCCTTTGATAGGGTGCACTGGCCCTATTTAGAGATGGTCAAGCTGGCTGGAGGCTTTGGTGAGAAGCTGCGGACCCGGATTTTAAATTGCTATCGCTCTCCCTGGGCAACGGTCCGTGTTAACAGTCATACATCCTCTCGGTTCCCTTTTGGGAGGGACACTAGGCAGAGGTGCCCTTTGTCACCCCTCCTCTTTGCACTTTACATGGAACCCTTGGCACTTAGACTCCGGCAGCTTCCTCTTATAACTGGGATTACATTTGGAGGAGATGTCCACACCGTTAGCCTCTATGCGGACTACATCCTCCTCTCTATCTCCAACCCAGTCACAGCTAGGCGCGCCCAATTTGTTGAACTATGCTGTTTTGCTCAAGGGTCGGGCTTTAAGATCAATATGGACAAATCCATAGCCCTCAATATCTCTCTCTCCCCGCACACTCTTACCCACCTGCAAGAGGAACACCCGGTGTTATGGGTATCGACTGCAGTTCCCTACCTGGGAATCCAACTGGCTCCTACTATACCGGCTACCGCTGATATTAACTACTCCAACCTTCGCACACATATCCGTAAGGTACTCAATGGATGGAAATATTGCACCATGTCCTGGCTAGGATGGATTGCAGCTGTCAAGATGACTGGTCTCCCCAAAATCTTGTACCTCTTTCAGACCCTTCCCCTTTGCCCCCCAAGGGGCTGGATTCAACACACAGGCAGACCTGTCACACTTTATTTGGCATGGGCGTAAGCCGCGTTTTCGACATCGAGTTGCGGATCTACCGCCGGAGAAAGGGGGGTGGAAATCCCCGACATCCAGCTTTATTTCCACGCTGCCCAACTCAGATACCAGGTAGAGTGGGACCGCCTGGAATCAGAAAAGCACTGGCTGTTCCAGGACCAGGCGGTAGCAGGCAGGCCATTACAGGGGGTGCCCTTTCTTAATAGAAACCATAGACCTCCAAACCTATAAGCCTCATACATCACAAGTACTATAATGGATACCTGGGACCATACGAACGTCTCCAACCAGCTGACCACCTTCGCGTCACCCCTCACACCGCTATTTCATAACCCCGAGTTTCATCCTGGCACAGTTGCTTCTGCCTTTAGGGCATGGCACTCTTCTCCCTATAGGTCACTGGGCCACCTCTTTGACATGGATGGTATCATCCCTTTCTCACAGCTCAGGGAGGATTACGGCCTCCTGGAAATGGAGCGGTTGCCATATTTACAAGTCCGGCACTGGGCGCTGCATCCAACAGTTAGGCCACAAGCACAGCGTCTCTTGACACCATACGAAAAGTGGCTAGTAACGCGCACCTCCGATAAGAAAATTATCTCTGACATCTACAAAATGCTGCTGACCACTACTACACACACATACAATGCAGGCCGCTCCAGATGGGAAAGGGACCTGGGGAGAACGCTGAGCCATAAAGAGTAGGAGGGCATTTACCATAGGGCAAGGCACTCAGCGTACCATATGGGCCTCACAGAGACCCTGACCAAGGTTGCCACCTATTGGTACTGCACATCTGAGCGCATCCACCACTTTGACCTTCGCCGGATCGACCGGTGTTGGAGGGAATGTGGGGAGGTAGGTACCCTAGAACGCATCCTCTGGAGCTGTCCTGTTATACAACCGTACTGGACCCAAGTCCTCGATGACGTAGACTTACACCTTGAAACACAGCTCCCGCATTTCCCCTCATATATTCTCTTGGGCCTGCCCAATCCGCTGACAGATCCACTTAAGTCGCAGAAGGGCCGATTTATTGCTATTGCTCTAGGAGCGGCGACACAAAACATCCTGATCCACTGGCGCTCTACCCAGCTCCCGACACACACCTGTTGGCTCCAGCTATTATGGTCAGTGTTGGGCATGGAGAAACTTACTTTAACGTTGGCAGGCAGAGGGTCTGAATTCCCTGAGTTGTGAAGACCTTTCCTCACTTTGCTGGTGTCGGGGTTCCGGGAACTAACATGCCCTCGGTACCTACGACTCCTTCACCTTCCAGATACACAAATTCCAGACGCCGCTACTAAAGGGATACGTAAACCAAGACGATAAGCACTAGCCTATTGTTGCGCAATCACACGAGGCACTCCAGTTGTTTCCTTCTTGGTGATGTATTGTCCCAACCCCCTCACGAACCAGTGAACTTAACAAGGATATGAACTCTTGATAAGCAAACTTGTCCGCAAGGGAAAGGGGAAGTGGAGAGAGAAACAAACACAAACAAAACACTGGTCTTCATCCAGGTGCTGTTTCTCATGGAAGTGTTCAGGGCCGTGGTCGTGCCTTTGCTGTTTGCACTTGTTCTTCAATTGCAAGAAAACCCAGAAAGTCTTAAAAGATTATTCAAATTTCAGAAAGTACTCATCAAATTCTTCAATTGTTAAATTAAACTGAACATTACACACCATTAATCAACAGGCTCTTGCCTTCACTTTGTTGGGTCTGGAGTACTCTCTGTCTTACTTTGACTTGAGTTTTACTCCTTAAAATAACAGGGGGAAAGTCTTTTTAATGTTTCTTAATCAATGTGCAAGAACAAAGTCAACAAGATTAGTATTATTAGTTAACGTTAACATTACACACTCATCACTACATGCACATACCTGAAGACCCAGGAAGAAAGGCTGAAACTGGGGTTCGGTTCTGGAAAACAATAATAAAGAAAGAAAAGACACAAGCACCCTAACGACCTTTCAGTGAACGCAATTACTGGGTACACTTCAGTGTTACTCCACTGTCCCAGTGCAAGAATTGCATTGTTCAGTGCTTGTTTTATCAGATGTCCCAGTGCAAGAATTGCATTGTTCAGTGCTTGTTTGTGTCACAAAATCCTTCACAAGCGTATATTTTTCTAGTCGAGACTTTTGTTTACATTGTCTTATGCTTGTTTGAATTTTCTTGCATGCTATTACATGGTTTTCAGGCTCATCGATATGCTCACAGTATGTCGCTTTTAATGCAATGTAATTTCGCTATTCTAATAAGGCGTTCGTTTAACTAAAATCGTTGCTAAGCAAGAGAAAAACTTACTGTCCTTTTTTCTGTTCACAGGTCATGAGATTCCTGAAGACGGGGGCCGGTTCTGGTGGCTTTCTAAGGAAGGTTCCGACGAATGCTGGTGAAGCAGGAAGTCGCGTAGGACGGAAGGAATGCAGGTAAGAGGGAGGCGTGCTCGGATTTCTGAAGACGTGGAGGGCTGAAGCAATGAAAGGCTGGAGCAGGCTGGAGAAAGACCGGAGCACTCCTCGTGACGCGATGCCAAAGAAGCAAAGCACCGTCACGTTTGCGAGCGCTCCATTTATAGTGTCGGTGAATGGCAGTTAAACTAATTAACAAGCGCTGCACGTGGGGCCCATCCCGCTAAAGAAACACGTAAAACATTACAAGGGAATGATAGATACAACAACAGGCATTGCTACCAAGGATGGACAAACAACAAGCACTGCTACCTGTAACTGGGAAAAATTGTACAAAAACAGGCAAATACAGGAATTAAGCAATGCTATCATGACTTGACTGTATCAGTATGTTGGATTTAACTAATGGCTGCATGAGTACCCTTAACACCTATATCCCCTACCACTTTTTTACCTTTTCCTTTTATTGTTCAAGGTGGACGAGGGGGGGGTGGACCTGAAAGGGGTGGGGGGGTCTTTGTAAATGTTCCTGTTCCTTATTAAGTTTGAGGGCCCGCTCCATGCTTATTACCTTTGGTAACGATACTTATTGCGACCCAGTGGTCTCATATACATTAACGGAGCCGAGAGCCTTGTCTTTTTCTTTCTGTCTGTTTTCAAATCAATGAAAAGATTTAAACCATAATTCACAAAAAGATATATACAATGAAAAAAGAACAATTGTGTGTAGTGTCCCCAGTGAAAACAGGAACCTTAGGTATTGGTGACATATTTGTGACAATTTTTACAAGGTGCTATCACAGCTCGCAATACGAGTCCTTTGCTACTCAGCATTCTCTATAGACCATCTGAGATTATTTTTCTGGAACATCCCTAACCCCCTCTTCTGCTAATCTGAGTCTTCATATATTATACAGCTCCGCTTTGCCGATTGCCATAGCCCCACTACTTTCAGTCACATGGTGATTTGCACTGCTTCATCACTTCTGTATGTTACGTGTATTATGTGTTGAGTTCTGGGGTTGTACTTTGTTTCATGTGGAATTAATTATTTGTTTCCCCCTCCCTTATGATCCGCCCTGAGTGTGGCTACACCAGGGCGTATTGCAAGCAGACCCTATGATGAAGCATGTCACACACTTCGGTGTGTGAGTGAGGGCAGTTTTTTCAAACAGATGAGTTTGTCTAGTTTGTTATATGTTAAGTCTCGTGCACTCCACCCCCCGTTTTGTGTTTACTTGAGACTTTATGGAGGTTCGGGTGGTAGAGTTTATTTTAGACCCTCTCCCCTTCTATGTGTAAAGTGAATTTTTGAGCGGCAGCATAGCCGCAGGGGTACTTCTTTTATAGTCCTGCGCAAGGCTTAGCACAGGGCATACACAGTGCTGCATTACTTCACCACTCTTTCACTCCTCTTTCCGCTTTCGACAACTCTCCCTTCCAAGGGCGTGAAGGTATACGATCCAGGAGAGGTACTCATTCTGTTTACTTTCCGTCTTTTTGTATTACAAGATGGCATTGATCCCGGGACTATCATTTGGATATGATATAGTCTCTGACATTCTGGCAGGACCATCTCTCTTAGCTGACAGCTCAGTCTCTGCAGTACTGGCACAAGGGGAGGGCTGGGACACTCTTCTTGAACTTAAGAAAACACAGGTGAAAACGATATTACATGGGGCCATTCTTAACAAATACCTAAGGGTAAATGCTACCCCGAGGGGACTCCTTGTTACGAATGAACCATTAATTTTTTGGGAGGATGAAGAATTCAGACGGGACTGGGCACTGGTCTCCTGGAAGTGCACCCGGGACTGATTAGTCTTAATTATTAGGACAGCCAAACAACTAGCTGATGCCCTCCTGATACAAATTACAACAACGGAAGAAGGACTCCAAGCTAGTGTTGTAATGGCGACCTTTGACCACAAACTAGACCAAATTAATACAGAACTTTCAGAATATAGGGACCATTTGATTCATTCAAAAATTTCAAAACTTCAGAAGTATTTGAAAAATTTCTCCAGGGAGAAGGCTTACCCTTACACTACTACAGAATATGCCAATAAGAAACTGGCAAAAAGTAACAAGAGCAATCAACAGGGCCGTCCTCGTTATTATACCACCAGTAGCTCTAGCGAGGGCAGTGAGAAGGAGTTCCCGTCTAATAGGAGAGGTAGGGGACGGGGGTTCTGGCGTGGTCCTAGACCACAATTCTTCCACGAACCCTACCAACAGTACTCTAATCAGGCCTACAACTGGCCGACGATGGGTTACCTCCCTACTGGACCTTACCCGAACCCAGATTGATGGGCCCCACACGGTGTGGCTCATGTAGCGTATGCCATCTTACGTGCAATACCCAGTCAATTGACCTCGGACTACCAACCCCATGGGAACAAAGATCCCACACTAACTGCAACTCATAGGGGGTCATTTATTTGATCACCTGTCCTTATGAAAAAATGTATGTGGGGATGATGAGCAGGAAGGTGCGAACGAGAACTACAGAACATCGAAGCACAATAAAGTGCGGGGAAAACCAATACCAAACTCACACTTTCTAGAACGGGGACACACGATTGAAGACATTAAATGGACTGTCATAGAGAGAGTACCACTAGGGAGACATCAAACGGATGACCAGAGAACATTGTTGCTGAGAGAGCAAAAATGGGTCTACCGTTTAAGAAGTCACCTTGTTGGTCTGAACGATGACATCCCGTGGCAGTCATTGGGAAGACAGTAGAGACTTACTATTGTGGGGACTTAGATATAATAGGTACCCACAGTACATCTTTTAGGTGTACTACCCGTTCTCCAAAATCTCCCGCTCCAAATGCTATCTCCTTAGATACCAGTCACAAACTATTTTTATGAAACCAACTGTGGGGTTTTAATGACGGAATTGCACCAACATCAGCATGTTATGGTGTAATTTGAGGTATAAACAACTTCGATCATGCCTTCATGTGTGCGTTGCAATGATTACACCTCTGGCACACAAGGATAATGCAAGGAACGCTATGGCGTAATTACACTTTTCACCACACTTAGGTGCTTCCTCGCGTTGCGTGATGACCGGTACATCTTGTGCCACCCTCCTCCACCTATAACAATATTATTCTTGGGCACCAACCAAAAGCAGGTTTCTTATTATTTTTTAATGAAACCGAATTCGGATTCGCACCAACAACAGAATAAAATGGTGGAATTTTGGGTATGAACACATTCCATCATCCCATCATGTGCGCGTTACTATAATTACTCCGCTTACACACAAGCGCACTAACATCAGTATACTATGGTAGAATTTTGTGTATAAGCTCATCACATGCGTTTTACCAGAATTACACGTTCCATCATCCTCAGGCGTTTCCCGACGGTGCGTGATGACGTCCTGGGCGGGACCGTCAGATAACGTGTGGTGCGAGCCAGCCCGTTTCAGGAAGTAAACAGCCTTCTTAAGAGCCATAAGATGTCTCGGACGCCGTCTTCACGGTGATCCGGACAACAGGCAGAGACGGCAGGGCAGGCCCATGGAACAGTAAGGAGATGAGACATAGGGGGGAAGGGGCACCTTTGTGAACTACGAGAGACGCCGGAGGGCGCCGCGGCATTATGTTGTTGCGAGGAACAGGGACTACACTATCAGTCCGACATTGGTGGAGAGGGGTTTACGGCCATTTCTTTTTCCTTTTTCTTTCTTTGTGATGCAGATTGTGTTCCCGGGATACCCTCCTGACGGACACCAGTTCGAGTTTATATACCATATAAACTCGGTGAGTACCAATGCGAGCATAGTTGATCACGCCCGATTTTTAATAACGAGAGAGGGAGGTGTGTGATTAAGGGAAGAGACGAGGTGATACCTGAAGTGTGTGAGTGTATATATGCAGCAATGGTGGTCTTTCTAAAACAAACAGAAGTAATACCATTTAAAACGTGTTTAAAACTCGGATACTTGAGGAACCATTTGCAAACCCGGGTAGAGAGTTGAGAGGGTGCATTTATACGCCTCTGACCACACAGTGAACTCAAAGAGATATTTTTAATGTATATGGAGGAAAAGAGATTACCTGGGAGTGTAGCATGTCTATACCATCTCCTTTTCTTTCTAGTTAATGTTCTCCCTGACTATTGGGAACATTCACTTCACGTGACGAGAAGGGCTAGGATCTTATTAGACCGGCTCTGACTTCGGGGCACACTAACCGAAATACGGTGGGGCCAGAAGTGGTACTGAAAGCGACAGCAGTCCTGAAGAAGACCGGGGTGACCTTTTGAGGCACAGTAAGTCAGTCGAAACATGTTGACCATAGCAGTACCAGGAGGAAAGTCTTGAGAAGCCTCATCTTCTTATCAAGACATTACCCATCCTTTTTCTTTTTAATCCTGGTGGAGGAACCTTGGAATAAAATTTGTGGGTTGGTATCCTCAAACCAGTTTTAATTATTTCCTATTAACTGCACTTTTTGTCGCACCACTACTTTCAGTCACTTGGTGATTTGTACTGCTTCATCACTTCTGTATGTTACGTGTATTATGTGTTGAGTTCTGTGGTTGTACTTTGTTTCGTGTGGAATTTATTATTTTTTTCCCCCTCCCTTATGCTCCGCCCTGAGTGTGGCTACACCAGGGCGTATTGCAAGCAGGCCCTATGATGAAGCATGTCACACACTTCGGTGTGTGAGTGAGGGCAGTTTTTTCAAACAGATGAGTTTGTCTAATTTGTTATATGTTAAGTCTCGTGCTCTCCACCCCCCGTTGTGTGTTTACTTGAGACTTTATGGGGGTTTGGGGTGGTAGAGTTTATTTTAGACCCTCTCCCCTTCTATGTGTAAAGTGATAGCCCTTTTACCCCCTTTGTTAGCCTTTAACCATTTTTGCTATCTTCAGCCATCTAGTTTCACAATCACGTTCTGCCATTCTTCACTGACAACAATCCTTTTCACTTATACACCTTTAGAGCCCTCTGCCAAGTTTCAGTCCCTCTGCCAACAGATCCAACCTAAGACTACTCTCCCTGCACTAGATAGCGTCTATCACTCAGATGTCAGATTGTAACAGTACAGACTTCATTTTCTCTTTGCATGCTCTGTTTTTTCAACAAATACTTACCAGCACTATTCCCATTAAGGTGCATGCACGGGCGCGCACACCTCTCTTCCTGCGAGAGCGAACTGGCGTGTGGAGCGTGCGCACACACTGGACATCCCGAGAGAGTTCACGCTGCCGCTTTAAAAAAGCGAGCGGGCGAAAAACAGGCACTTCCTGGATGCGGCGTGGACTGTGGACAGAGGAAGCGTTTGGACTCTGGAGTGCAGGTAAGGCTGGCTGTCTGGCTGGCTTGGGGCTGTTAGGAAAGCGCGGTACAGGGCATATTGTGCGCTCTAGTTTAAGTATTCATGTTAATCACAGCCCCTTCACGAGCTGTGAATAACATGAATACTTAAATAAAAGCACACAATCTGCCCTGCACCGCGCTTTACTTACAAGAGTACAGCAAGTTAAAAAACACAACGTGTACTTTCTGAAAGTACACACTGTGCTTTTAAACTTGCATTACTCTTATAAGTAAAGTGTGGTGTACATTGTATGCCTTTGTCTCACTATTCATTTTAATCACAGCTCGTGAGGGGCTGTGATTAACATGAATACTTAAACTACAGCGCACAATATGCCCCGCACCGCGCTTTTCTAACAAACGAGTACAGCAAGTTTAAAAACACTGTGTGTACTTTCTGAAAGTACACGCTGTTTTTTTAAACTTGCGGTACTCTTGTAAGTAAAGCGTGGTGCAGGGCACATTGTGTGCCTTTGTCTCACTATTCATGTTAATCACAGCTCGTAAGGGGCTGTGATTAACATGAATACTTAAACTAAAGTGCACAATATGCCCCGCACCGCGCTTTTCTAACAAACGAGTACAGCAAGTTTAAAAACACTGCATGTACTTTCTCAAAGTACAAGCTGTGTTTTTAAACTTGCGGTACTCTTGTAAGTAAAGCCCGGTGCAGGGAACATTGTGTGCCTTTGTCTAACTATTCATGTTAATCACAGCTGTGATTAACATGAATACTTAACCGCATCCATGCGGTGCATTTTCCCGCTGTGCGCTGGAAAATTCAAAAACCCACTTTACATGACGAGCTCACCTTGTCATGAGTGTACCAGAGGTACACCTCATGACGAGCTGAGCTCGTCATGAGCGTCGAAGGGGTTAAACTAAAGCGCACAATATGCCCGTACCATGCTTTTTTAACAAACGAGTACAGCAAGTTTAAAAACACAGCGTGTACTTTCAGAATACACTGAAAGTACACACTGTGGTTTTAAACTTGCTGTACTCTTTTGAGTAAAGCGCTATGTCCCAAAAAGGAGGCAAGTTTAAGGTTCAAGGTACCCATAGCTGCCAAGGTTTCAGATCGCTATGAGTGACATTTTTATAATTGTCGTGAAATTATGAGTGACATTTCAACGACTATGAGTTACACTTTCTTTGCAAGCAAAACCAAGCAATGAAAACGCGGGAAACATAAACATCAGAAACTACACCCATTTGAGCAACGTGACTGTGACACCAAAAGAAATGTTATATAGCATAGCAAGTCAGTGCAACAGTAGGAGATCAGGTCGTACATCATAGCAAACATGGTTTCAGGTTGTCCTCATAGCAATGTATGTTTTGCATGTCAGATTTCGTCCATTTAAGCTTACTGCAGGGTTTTTTTTTTCTTCAGAAAAATCTGCAGTCCAGCCCTAGCTCGATAAGCCCGCAAACAGTCAAAACACTGACCTGACCTGCCACCTCAAGATCGGAAAGCACTGGTGGCAGAAAAGCAACGAAAGAGATGGCTGCAACCTCATCTCAGGGGGAAAATCGCCATGGTCCCAGCTCTACCCTTCGTGCGCTGAAAAAAAGCTTGGGGCCAGTGTATGCTTCATTGAAGCTCCAGGCAGCCCACCCGTCCAGCGCAAAGTTAGCTATAGATTCTCTCATTGTGGCCGGTCCAGACACAACCCCTTTTACCCTCCAGGGCACAGGCTTCCTCGTTGTGCAGTTCTGGGGTCAGGAGAAGCAATCTGCTGCTCTCAGTGCTTGAATGTCTGCTGCAATTGTGGGGTGCACATTCACTGTGCAGCTGCAAACTCTGTCCTGCACCGGGTAACCTAATGGTGCTCTGGTCTGAGTCACCCGAGATTCGCTGTGGGCGGGCGGGATCAGCTGGCACCACCACTGTTCCCCGATACTATGCCGATGTGGCCCTTTCTGCCTGGGAGTCCCGATCAGGACCGAAATGAAAGGACGCCGGGCACGAGTCCCAGTCGGGATCGAACTGGCGGCACACGGGGAACTGGACACTGAGACAGGGCTTGAGCAGAGCTGTAACATGCTCTTGGGCACGTATGCTCATGACGCTTTAAAATTAAAAAATAATTAGGCTTTACCTTACCTGTGAGTAGACTGGCAGAGTGAGCCACTGTACTGCAGACAAGCTTATGAGAGGCTGCAGGCCCCAAACTCGACTTCTGCAGTTACGGCCCGGATGGACTCATTAAGCGGGGCTGCTTGCAAGCACTGGCTGTTAACTCTCTCTCCAGGACTGCAGTGGCAGCAGGTTCAACTCTCTGGTCCAGACACCAATGACCACATCACCTTGATGAGTTGAGGCCGCAGCACGCACCATACAGGCCTGCAAGGCGAGCAGCAGCGCGCTCCACGCGGGTGTTAGTCGGAAGAATGTGGGCTGGAAGACAGCCTGGCGCGCAGCGACGGGGGCAGCCCGGAAATTAATTAATTAATGCAGTCAGGCTGGCAGGCGGCTGAGGCCGCAAACGTAACATTGTGGCACTGCAGCCAGCACTCTCAGTGACTCACTCAACCAGAGCTGAGGAGAGCACAATAATTTAACTGTTTATGAGCCACACTGCCAGAGCTGCTAGCGGCAAGTCTGGAGCAGCAGAGCCGGCGCACTAGCACCAGCGCGTAGTCAGTTTCAGTGGCATTAAAAATGAGTGACAAAGCATTTCAGTGCAGTGATGCGGAACACCACACTGAAATGCGTTAGTGTCACACGTGATGCGTAACACTTGGCAGGACTGGGTACCAGGTCAACGCAATCCTTTCTGCTTTTGAAGCAGCCGCCGCGAGCACCCATTGCAGCATGGCAACAGGGCACGCATCTTTGACGCGGTGTATAGCCGCAAAAACATACATAGCTGCCAGGGTTTCAGATTGCTATATGTGAAATTTTCATAAATTCTGTGCAATTTTGAGTGACATTCAACAACTATGAGTGACACCGTCTCTTGAGCAAAAATCAAGCAATGAAGATGAGGGAGACATATAAATATAAAAAATTACACCTATTTGAGCAGCCAGAAACTCTAAGATCTCAAACCGCTGCAAAGCACCAGTGATGCTGGGAAATTCCATCTGTAGCTGGCTCTGCATGAAGCCGTTATTGTACAGAAGCAGCACTCCTACCGGCCCACCCACTCTCGTGGATATCAGTGCTGCTGGCCTCAGTCAGTGAGCACCTCATCAGCTCCAGTGCTCCCAGGTCCCACGTATCTCCAGCGTGCTCATCAGGTGGTTATGCCTATTTTTGGTGCATTTTCACATAGCATGTCGTGATTCCTCCCCAGCCTTACAGGCCTGTATGCTTCCCCGCACCATGATCGTGTCTTTGTGGTTGCAGGCCCACGGGCACTGCAACGAGGTAGGGGGGGTATGCTCTGGTGCTGTTAGTGTTAGGGGATGCACCCCAGGCGCACCCCAGCCCTAGATTGCATTGGAGAACATTGTGGTGAGAGTGGTCCCCAGGCGGCATCCGCTAGCAGCTTCAGTTTAAGCTGGGCCTAGGGCAGTGAGGGAATAGTGCGGCCCTCCGGCCGTCTCAGGTTGCATCCTCCGGGTGTGCACACTGCACTGCAGCCATGTCAGTAGTCTTGCGCACGTGCAGCTGCCAGTCAGAAGTAGGCTAAATGTCACAGGCTGCTACATTTGTCCAGGGGGCAGGAAGATTCACATGTGCCGTCCTGCAGGGTGGTGGGGGCGCAATAGAAATGCAGCATTGCGCAATAGGTTTGCTACGATTAGCAAGAAATTAGATGGGGAAGCAATACTTTATTGCCTGCAGGGACGGTATTCCAGCTATTTCATTCAGCATAGAAGCGCTACTGCTTAACTACCGAGCCAAGCGCTATACCTAAAATGCGTGACTTTCCATTTCAGTGCGGTGATGTGGATCAGCAAACTGAACTGTGTTAGTCTAACGCCTGATGCGTGGCACTTGGCAGGCATGCACATAAATGATGCTGTTAATGTCTGTATTTATCACACTGTGATTGACTGCTGAGCCGGTCGGATGCTCCTTAGCACTGCAAAGTGCCCATGGAACTATGTTTAAATGTGATGCTCCCGTTACTGAGATCTTAGTGTAACCTCCAGCGTGCTGTACTTTTAAACTTGCTGCACTCTTTTGAGTAAAGCGCAGTGCGGGGCATATTGTGTGCTTTAGTTCAAGCATTCATGTTAATCACAGCTCCTTCATGAGCTGTGATTAACATGAATACTTAAATAAAAGCACACAATCTGCCTCGCACCACGCTTTACACAAAAGAGTACAGCAAGTTTAAAAACACAGTTGTACTTTCAATTTATTCACGCTGTGTTTTTAAACTTGCTGTACTCGTTTGTTTTGTTAGTAAAGCGCAGTGGGGGCACATTGTGTGCTTTTGTCTAAGTATTCATGTTAATCATAGCTTATGAAGGGGCTGTGATTAACATGAATACAGCAGTGAACAAACAGGGTAATGCCAGAACGGAGCAGAGAAAGGTGCAGTTTCTGACTTAGTAAAATCTTATGATGGTACCACCGTTGGCGTCTTGTGCTTTTCTAAACCTGAAGCGTACATGTCTGTGTAACCAATTCATGTCATGGCGTGTTTATCCAATTTGCAAACCTGCTTTAAGACCCTTAATGTGACGCTGTATGTGTGGAAATGCACCATCTCACGTTTTTAAGTAAACGTTTAGTGACATTTGGCGATGCACTCGTGCGGTCTGGTTCCTGGCGCACGTAGCCATGGTTGCAGTGCACAGAGATCCTCCACTGCCGCACACAGAGGAAAAAAATTAGAGGAAACATTGCTTACCAGTTCTATACATGGGCTAAAAAAAGGTTGACAGCATAAACAACATGAATAAGAACCATTTACAAAAGAGAAATCCTAACATATATGGCACTGAATTACATAGGTGTCCTCCTGCTCCCGGTCTACTGCCTTCTCTTCCAGGTCCTGGTGTCCCTTCCAGTGTTGGCCCTCCTCTTCATCCTGTTCCAAGTCCTTCTCTCCTGTGTTGCATTGGCCCTTCGGATCCTCATGGCCCTGGTCCAAAAATACTCCTAGTTACCTTGTGACTGGTTTCCTGAATATGGTGTCCCTCGTTCTAGTCCTTCGTGGCCGTCGTCTTCCAAGCCCTGCTCCTGGTCCTTCCTTGTATTAGCCCTTCCTGGGCCTCCAAATCCTGTAACTACTGATACCCACCCTTATCCTGCTAGTCTGTTGGGTCTTTCTCCACCTTACCCTATTGTCTTGGTTTTCCTACATCTGGCACTCCTAGTCTTCCTGTTTTGAGTTATTCTGATTATCGTTGCCCTGGTCCCTGTTGCTGTGCTCCACCTGGTACTGTGTCTATGGGTCCAAGTCTTCCTTATTAGGTCCTCTTTGGGTGTCCTTGTTTCTCAGGTTGTCATGGTCTACCTGATGCTTGCCAGCCTGGTCCCGATACCCTAGTTCCTGGCCCTCCTGCTCCACTTGGTTCCTTTAGTTGAGACCCCTTTGGTCCTCTTAGGTCTGTCCCGGGTCCTGCTTTTTTCTGGTCCTTCTAGTCCACCTAATCCTCCCTTGTCTGATCCCAGGTCTTAATGGGCCTAATCAACCCGTTCCTGCCACAACCAGTTTTCCTCGTCCTCTTCCAAATTGTCATGATATTCTTGACCCTGGTCCTCCTGCTCCTTGTCATCCTGATCTGCACTAAATGGTCAGCTTAGTCTTGATCCTTCTTGTTCAGGCTATTCTGTTCCAAGCCACCGGACTTGGTCATCCTGAGTCCTGTCACCCTGGCCCTCCTTGTCCTAGTCCTCCTTTTTCTCCTCATCCTTGTCCTCCTTGTCTTGGTATGCCAGGTCTTGATACTCCTGCGCCGCTGGGACATGATTTTCTGTTTCTTCTTGCATGTGATCTCATTGGACCTTCTTGCCCTGATCCTCTTAGCTTTTGTCCTGCTGGCCAGGATGTCTCATCCTGAAAAATGAGACTGAGAAGCAGGAAAACATACAATCAATACTAATAGTTATATTCACATTTTTTCCATGCCGGAAGCTTACTACTGTATTGTGTAGTGCATCAAACATTCAAATCCTCCTACATACAATAACAATACAAAATAGTACAAAACATTACAAATAGTGTCATACAAAAATCACCATAAAAACACTCCTATCTTCCAAACAAATATATTGAGGGCTGTGCATAACATTCCTGCAAAATCACTCTGACTTATAGTCTCTTGAGTCCGTATGTATATCCAAAAATGTAAATCCTTTCACTGGTATTAGGACAAAATACAATGTACTTAATACATCTTTTTAAAACTTCAAGAGACTTCATGAATGAGGTGTCAACGCATTTCTGCTTTTGGCTTTTAGGCCTCTTCAGGACAAAATGAAAGACGGAGCACAATAAGTGTCTCGAAACACCATACAGCTACCCAAACAAGGGACTCACAACCTCTGGGGGTAACTGATAAATTCTTCAATTAAAGAGCGTTCCCGGGTGAAGTAAATCCACAGTAAACCATCTTTGAGCGGGGGCGCACGGGCTCCACCAGGAAGCTCCACAGCCAATGAGGAATAATTTGTCCCCTTCTCCGTAGGAAGGCAGCTGGTGGCTAACAAGTCCATCCAACGGGTGTGTGGCAGTAATTTGACCTTGCCTTCTTACTTACAATCACGCCGCGGAAAGCCGGTATCCGAAGCTGACATGTGTGACCTCTACATGAGGGCCACCTCTTTCAGATTCTCCAGTTCCTGTTCTCCTAGTTTTCCTTACTCTGTCTGGTTTGCCTAAAACTAGTCTTCCTAATCCTGGTCCTCACAGTCTGTGTTGTTTCTAATCCTCCTTGTTTGGGTCTTTGTACGCCTAATCCACTTCATTCTGGTACTTCTGGCCATCCAGGCCCCCTTCTTCTCGCTCTTACTTTTCCTTCCAGTTCCTCTTTACCCTCGTACCCTTGGGCTGATAATTTTTACCCTTCTCACTGTCTCATACAATTCCTAGTACATCAGTTCCTGATTCTGCTGGTCCTCTTGGTTCACCTGGCCCCTTGTGCCCTGGTTCTCGTAGGCCTTTCCCTCTTAGTCTTTGTCTTCCTGGTTTGGATCCTCCTGGCCCTGTCCCTTGTCTTCATGGTCCTTCTGGCAATGCACACAGTCATCTGGGCCCTCATGGTCATGCTTCTCCTTATCTAGGTCCTGTTGAAACTCATCATTTTGCTCATGGTCCTCCTGGACATCCAGGTCCAGTCCCCTTAGTCTTCCTGGTTCTGGCTGTTCTGATCCTCCTGATATTCCTCATCCTGGTCTACAATGCTTAAGTCCTGTTTTTTCTGCTCCATGGGGTACTCCAGGCCTGGTCCTAATGTCATGGTCCCAGTGGCACTCCTAGGTCTGTTGCTGGTCTTTTTACTGCTGATTCTTCTAATCTTCTTTGCTCTGATCCTGGTTCTCCTGACTCTGGTCCTTCTGTTATTCTTGGTACTGGCTCTCACATATTCCTTACTTAATCTGGTTCCCTGGTTGTACTGGCCATAAACCTCATACTCCTAATCATCCTATGCTCTAAAGATATGGTCCCGATCCTCATGCTCTTTGCCCTTATGTTTCCTCACCAAACGATCATGCTCCACCTTGCTCTGGTTGTCCTGGGCCTGGCCATCCTTTTCCCCGTCTTCCTGGTCATCTTGTTCCTAGCCCTGTGGCCCAGACCTCCAGGGTATGGTCATTCAGGGCCTAAGGTAAAGGTAAAGGTAGACAGTGGCAGTGTCTCCCTACTCCGCTTGGCGCCAGGTAAAACATTTGCAGAGCAGAAGACTCTGCTGGCTTTGTTCTCTCCTAATTAGCTCTATGTCACGATATTTTAAAAATTGATAACGAATTTTTAAAAACCTCACTGTGTGTTCCTTGTGTTAAAATTTGATGTAATAATTTTTAAACACGCATTTACTGCGCACTCACGTTCTTTGGGGCTGCCAGGGTCATTCAGGCTCGTTTTCTACATCTCTGCTCCGTGTTGCAGCCTGCCCGCCCCGGTCCGACTCGGTAGCCAATACCGTTGAGCGGAGGGCGGGGCAGGTAAGAGCCAGAGTGAAACGCCCAGGTACTTCCTGAAAGCTCGAGTGGAGCGGTTAGCGCTCTAGCCTTCTAGCACACAGGGCTATTTAGGCTGCGAGGAGGCGAGGCGAATTGCGGTAAAGGTAGACAGTGGCAGTGTCTCCCTACTCCGCTTGGCGCCAGGTAAAACATTTGCAGAGCAGAAGACTCTGCTGGCTTTGTTCTCTCCTAATTAGCTCTATGTCACGATATTTTAAAAATTGATAACGAATTTTTAAAAACCTCACTGTGTGTTCCTTGTGTTAAAATTTGATGTAATAATTTTTAAACACGCATTTACTGCGCACTCACGTTCTTTGGGGCTGCCAGGGTCATTCAGGCTCGTTTTCTACATCTCTGCTCCGTGTTGCAGCCTGCCCGCCCCGGTCCGACTCGGTAGCCAATACCGTTGAGCGGAGGGCGGGGCAGGTAAGAGCCAGAGTGAAACGCCCAGGTACTTCCTGAAAGCTCGAGTGGAGCGGTTAGCGCTCTAGCCTTCTAGCACACAGGGCTATTTAGGCTGCGAGGAGGCGAGGCGAATTGCGGTAAAGGTAGACAGTGGCAGTGTCTCCCTACTCCGCTTGGCGCCAGGTAAAACATTTGCAGAGCAGAAGACTCTGCTGGCTTTGTTCTCTCCTAATTAGCTCTATGTCACGATATTTTAAAAATTGATAACGAATTTTTAAAAACCTCACTGTGTGTTCCTTGTGTTAAAATTTGATGTAATAATTTTTAAACACGCATTTACTGCGCACTCACGTTCTTTGGGGCTGCCAGGGTCATTCAGGCTCGTTTTCTACATCTCTGCTCCGTGTTGCAGCCTGCCCGCCCCGGTCCGACTCGATAGCCAATACCGTTGAGCGGAGGGCGGGGCAGGTAAGAGCCAGAGTGAAACGCCCAGGTACTTCCTGAAAGCTCGAGTGGAGCGGTTAGCGCTCTAGCCTTCTAGCACACAGGGCTATTTAGCCACTCGTCGGCCCTAGCGCGCAGCGGTTGCGCGCAGGGTGGCGCCTAAGTCTGCGCCTAAGACGAGCCAAAGACCAGCCCGTCTGCGCCCGTCCGCGACAGGACGGGGCACAGGGGCCATGGGAGCTGCATCAATCGGTCTCCAAGGACATTCCCCGCGAGGGCTCAAATATACACCTCAGGTACTGTGGCAACTTAAATCTGCCCCTCTATCGGGCTGTAAACGGGATGTGTTCCCTGAGATAGAGGGCCCTTTTTCCTGCTACCATTGCCATAGTCAGTTCAGTACTCTAATAGGAGATAATTCTGGGGCTAAATATTATCAACCAGGCAAATTGCCTAGAAACATTGAGATCGATTCTACCCAGACTCCCTCTGGGAGGAAAAACATACTTTGCAATATTAGATCACTTTCCAAACATACTGCTGAAGTATGGGACTTAATCTCCTCAAAACAGCCCGACTTGTGCTATCTTACAGAGACATGGTTAAAACCACACTCCACCCCTGTTATAACCCTAGGAATTCCTGTCGACTACAAGATAGTCAGACTGGACCGACCTATAAAATCTGGTGGTGGGATAGCCATTGTATATAAACAAGAAATCAGCGTCACGATATTAGATGAGCTAAGTACCCCTGAAATGGAACTACTAATTTTTAAAATTGTATGGTCCCCCAAAGAAAGTCAAAAAGGTGCCCTAGTATACCGTCCTCCGGGGCCCTGCACAAACTTTTCCAATAGGCTAATTGAGCTACTGGCCCCTCATATTAATAATGAGAGCAACTTCATACTAGTAGGAGATTTTAATGTTCACAGCGAAAAGCTGGATTGTAAGGAGGCACAGACCCTACTGACAGATTTATCCTTATTAGGACTATTAAAACGAAATTCTGGGCCCACACATCAGGCCGGACACACGCTCGACCTGGTTTTATCTAATTTCCTGTCAATTTCATGCCTACCTGGAGTTCAGGTTAACTGGACTGATCACTTTTTAATGGAATTCTACACCCCATATTCTAACCCTACCCCTGCAAGGTCTATCCCCTTACCTAGTGTGCGCAGACAATGGCACAAAGTTACTGCTGAGACCTTCAAGGAAAAATTCAAGCCCGTTGCCATCCTTCCCACCGATAATGCTGAAATAGCACTTGGGAAAATTGAATGCGCAACTAGGGATGCGATAGATAAAATTGCCCCCATGAAGCAATTTAAACCCCGACCTGCTAAAAAACAGGAAGTCTGGTTCTCGGACCATCTGAGGATGTTAAAGCTAACCGCCAGGAAGCTGGAGAAGAAGTGGAGAACCTCTCATTTGGTAGAGGACAAGAATAAATATTGGGACTCACTATCCATATACCATAAAGCCATCCGGGTAGCACGAAAAACCCACATTACGGCACAAATCACAGCTGCAGGGAATTCACCCAGGGTCCTTTATCAAATCCTCCAAACATTTGTTAAACCCATAGCATGTGAAACACCTGAGGTAGCATCACAGCAGCTGTGCAATGAAATATCCCAATTTTTTACAGAAAAAATAGACAAAATCTATGAGAAAATAATCAATGCCAGTAAGACCATCACTACAGATACAGCGCCTCTCCCAATAGACGCCGACCTGAAGCAGAGTACGTACTCTTTGGATACCTTCCCTCCTATTTCGTCCGATAACATCCTCTCTTTGATCTTACAGATCAAAAGTGGTAGCCCAGACGATACTATCCCAGCGAGGATAATGCCCGCCATAGCGGACCAACTCTGCCCCATGATTGGAGACATGGTAAACCTTTCTCTGGGCACAGGTAATGTCCCCAGAGAATGGAAACGAGCCATTGTTAGACCAATTAGGAAAAACACTGCGACTCCATGGACCGAATTGGCTAATCTGAGGCCCATCTCATTACTACCTTTCCTAGGAAAACTGACTGAGAAGCATGTCAACCACCATCTCTCCAGCTATATCGAACTTGCTGGGGCTCTAGACTACTCTCAGTCAGGGTTCAGACCCAAACATAGCACTGAATCCACCCTTCTGTCAGTCACTGATGACCTGCACATGTACCAGGACAAGGGCATCTCAGTAATCTTAGTTCTTTTAGACCTGTCTGCAGCGTTCGACACCGTGTCACATTCCATCTTGACTGAGCGGTTGTCGAACGCTGGCATTAAGAACAAAGCCCTTGCCTGGCTAAGGAGTTTTTTATCCGAGCGCACCCAGACTGTCACCATGGGTGCATATCGTTCAGCGGAGATGGAGATATCAAAAGGGGTGCCCCAGGGTTCGTGTCTTAGCCCGACCCTCTTCAACATTTATGTGGCACCCCTGGCTAGAGTGATGCGTAGGTACGGGTTTATCCCAGTATCCTACGCTGATGATACCCAGCTCCTCTTCCCTTTTAAAACCCTCTCCGCTGAAGTAAGAAACTCCTTTTCATCAGGCATGAAGGCAGTGGCACATTGGATGTCTTCCAATTGCCTTCAGTGCAACGTCAGCAAGACGGAAGTCATGCTGTTTGGGGAAGCCAGGATGCTATGGGCCCCAGATTGGTGGCCACAGGACTTGGGAGCAGCCCCAGAACCAAAGCAGATAGTGAAAAATCTGGGGGTCCGTTTGGACCAAGAACTATCTCTAAAACAGCACTCCAACTTTATCTCGGGTTCTTGCTTCCATACCATCAGCCTGCTGCGCAAGGTCTTCCCTCTACTGCCGGATTCTTTTAGGAGGACGCTAGTACAGGCACTCGTGCTAAGTCGGATCGATTATTGTAATGGCCTGCTGCTTTCAGCAAATGAAGGTGTGCTGGCTAAGCTCCAGGTCATTCAAAATACTGCGGCCCGACTGGTTCTGAATGCCCCGCCAAGGACTCCATCCAAACCCCTCCTTGAGCAATTACATTGGCTCTCGATCCGGCAAAGAATAAAATTCAAGATAGCTTGCCTGATCCACAAATGTCTCCATGGACAAGGGCCTGCTTATCTTAAAAACAAATTTATTCCCTATATGCCATCTCGAACGCTAAGATCAAGCAACAATTTGCTCTTAGTGGTGCCCCGCGCCAAGAAAGCGAGGCATGGGAATAAAGCATTGTCAATCACAGGACCCACACTATGGAACAGACTTCCTCTGTCCCTAAGACAGTGTACTGAGCACTTGAAATTCAGGAGGCAACTGAAAACTGTTTTATTTAAAAATGAGATCTAGCATCTGCTCCAATTTCACATCTTCAGTTTAGCCGGCACCAAAAAGCGCAGAGATACTCCATCTGGAGTCGATTCAAGCGCTATAAAAACCAGCAAATAAATAAATAAATAAATAAATAAATAAATAAATAAGGTGATTGGTCCGGATCCTCCTTTTCTTTCTCACCCTGGTCCTCCTAGTCCTGGTACTCAAGGTCCTGACCCTTTTTGCCTCGATTTTCTTGGTATTCCTTGTCCTTTATTTCCTGGTCCTCTTATAACTTATCCTTCAGGCTCTGGTTGCCTATGTCCCTGGTCTCACCTCCCTGGCACTCCTGGCTATGGGCTTGTTATTCTTGTTATCCATAATCCATTTCCTTTTTGAGATTATGTGCCCTGATCCTCGTGGTCCTAATTCTTATAGTTTGGTTTCTATTGGGCCTAGTTCTAGTGACACGGTTCAGTAAAACTCCTAGCATAGGTATTCACGGTCCTGGTCATGCTGGTCCTTCTAATCCTATTGCGCTTGGCATCATAAACCCTTCTTTTGGTCATCCTGGCCCTTCTTGGCTCCCCCAGGCATGGTCCATTTGGTTCGGTTCCATTCTGGTTCTCTTGGCTCTGGTCACCTTCTCCTCCTGGTACCGCAGGTCTTGGCCCATCTGGCCTCTCGTGTCCTAGCCCTCTTAGTCTTTGTCCTTGGTTTAGATTGTCCTGGTCCTCCTGGATCTGTTCCTTGTCTCTTATTCCTACTGGTACTGCAGTAATTGAATCTGACCCTCTTGATCCTGGTTCTCCTTGTTCAGGTCCTCCCGACCCTGGTCATTTTTATCCTGTTTCTCCTGACCACCACTGTGAGTCCCTGTGCACTGTTCCACTTGCTGTGGCCCCCTAGGCACTGATCTCATGGCCCTCTCAGCCCTGTTTCTAGTCCTCCTGGTCAAGTTCCCTTTAGTTCACCTAGTCATTGCTTTGGTTTTCTGAGTGCCCTTGGTACTAGTCGCCTTGGTCTTCCTAGTCCCTGTCCTGCTTATCCTGGTTTCCTGGTATTGCTGGCCACTGCACTCTATGTCCTGATCTTCGCAGTCCTCTTCAATCTGGTCCTGATCCTCCTGGCCGTACTCCTCCTGCTCCTTGCTCTCATGGGGCAGCAATACCTTGTCCTGGCCCGCCACGTTCAGCCACGTCTTTCCTAGTTCTGATGTTCCTTGATATCCTGTTCATGCCAGCAGTAGAAATCCCTGGCTATGTAATTCTTGATCTGTTTGATCATCAGTCTCATGTTTTCCTGCACCTAGCCCTTTGTATCCTGAGTCTCCTGTTTCAAAGGCTCCAATAAGAGTTCATACCTAAAATTCACTCTGCTCGATGAATTGTATGCAAATGTGTGTTTATTCACAGGCAGCAAATACATTGTGCCAGTGACTGAAATGTCAGTGTGGCTGAAGATGTCACTCATGACATGGGACCAATACGCATCTATGTCTGAAACCCACTCTGCTGAGTAAATAGTATGAAGAAGTATGTTTTTCCACTAGCAGCAGAGTGAACTCCTGCTGTGAAGTACCCAGATGCATAATTACCCGACTCCTGCCTTCAATTCCGCATTCCAACGGAAGCCTCATGCCTAAGCATGGGCGGATTTTGCGAATTGGCAATCCGCGAAATTGCGTATTTACAGATTCGCAATCCGCAAATTCCGCGAACTCTCGCGGATTCCTTTTTTTTTGTGTTTGCAAGTGTTTCTGCTATTTCGCAAGGGTTTTTTACCAGTTCGCAAACGCGAACTTACTTGTCGGGTAGCAACGGTAGTGACCATGTTGTTTCTACGTCTGGTTCATCACAGCACCCTCTGTTTCACCACTGCCACCCTCTGTTTCGCCACTGCTACCCTCTGGCTCACCCATGCCACCCTATGGCTCACCCATGCCACCCTCTAGTTCATCACTGTAGATTATGGGGGGAAAAGCACACCTGCCCTGCCTCAACTGACATGAATGAATTAGGGGCTTATTAATGTGTCACTGAATTTGAACTTCCAGGCTGGCATCTGCTTCCTTATCTGTAATTGCTTTCTGTTGCAGTGTAATTTTTTTAACAGGACCTTTGTTGTATACTTGTAGCTATTCTCTGAGTCTGCTGTGAGGGTCAGAGCAGGGTCATAGAATAGTTGCAAGTAGGCAACTGAACTCTGAAGGGGCCCCTCAGGAAGCACTACAGGGAATGGTTAATAATAATAAGATTGAACTTTTGCACCTGCTGAGTGCTTTCAGTTTTGCAAAAATCCAAATATCCAGCAGCATCCACAAAAAGTAATCCTTCCAGGCACTACAGGGAATGGTTACTAATGATAAGATTGAACTTTTGCACCTGCTGAGTGCTCTCAGTTTTGCAAAAATCCAAATATCCAGCAGCATCCACAAAAAGTAATCCTTCCAGGTCAAGATCCAAATCAAAGTGACCAGCACATGAAGAAAGCACTGGGAGGAGCCTGCTGGACAGGAACAGGAAGTTGGAGACTGTGGGGCACTTCCTTCCTCCCCCCCCCCCAAAATGGACTCCTTGCAAAAAAAAAGTGCAGGCAAATGTCAACCTGAGGAGTTATTCTGATAAAAATCATAATTTTCAAGGTTTATGCTGCCTGCTGGTGGATTTCTTGTGCGAAATTGCAAATTTTGCAATCTCGCAATTGCGAGATTGTCGCTGCCCACCGCATCTACATGTTCGCAAGTGTTTGCTCCCGTGAAATTGTATAGTATTCTAGTTGGCATGTGCGACCAAGCAAAAAATCCGCTTCGCACGGATTTACGAATTTTCAGCAAATTCGCGAGAGTTCGCGGATTGCGAATTTGCCGAAAATCCGCAAAATCCGCGAGCGGAACGGATTTTACGCCCATGCTTACTCATGCCCCATAATTGTGTCTCACTCAATTATCTCCCAAAGCACTGTGCCCCCAAGCACCAATTACCTACTAAACTTGTCCTTATTTCTAAACCCATATACCATCTATCTCTCTGCATTACCTGCATGCTGCTGCTCATCGACTGCTGCTGTTTTGCCCAGTTTGGAGATACTCAGCAAACACAGCCCAGCTTAAAATAAGCCTAAAGCTAGCACAAAGCCTTCCATAAGAGGCCCAAATAGCTTTCAAAAATCATTTAAAAAGTTTTATTCTCAGAGGGGCGCGCCAAAGGCAAGCCCGTCTGTGCCCGTCCACGCCAGGCCGGGGCAAGGGGCAGGGAACTATGGCCAGATATTGGCCTATTCAGCCATGGACTTAAAATCACTTAACCCCCCGCACATCTCTGCCGTCCCTTGGCCCCAATACACTTCGTCGTATCTCTATTAATGGCATCGCCCGGTCTTCACCACCTCACCCAGAGGCTGAATCTAGGAATATCTCCCCCACACCCACTTACCCTATCACTAAATCACAACTGGAACTTCGTTGCTTCTATCTCAATACTCGCTCCCTGGTGAAGCATCAACTTGATATCTTCTTACTATTGGACACTAATAAACCTGATATTTTATTAATTATGGAAACCTGGCTAACTCGGGATTCGTTACCCGATATTCTAGTAGCGCTCCCCTCAGACTATTATATTTTAGCAGCAAACCGTCCCTTGGGCAAGCTAGGTGGAGGGGTGGCAGCCATCATCCATAAAAATCACAAGTTTTTGGGCCTCACCTCCCTTGCGATCTCAGAGACGGAGAATCTGGTCCTCAAACTCGATACAGAGAGCCGTGCCTTGGCACTGGTACTGATTTACCGCCCACCCCGGGCAATGACCACATTCCCTATATCTCTAGGAGAACAGCGGCTCCCCTCGTGGTGAATTTCTCGAAAGCTCTCCTAGTCGGGGACCTGAACTATTGGATTAATAACGATGCCGGTGGACCTCAGGCAGCCAAACTTCAGGAACTGCTTTTGAACCTTAACTTGGTCCAGCATATACACGTTCCTACTCACGAAAAGGGTCACAGTCTGGACCAAATCTGGTCTCACAATCTGTCACTTTTAACCCCATCCATTACGCCCTGTATATGGTCCGACCATTACCTAATTCGGTTTACAATTACCATCGAAGGCCACACTAAACCACTACATCAGGTGGGGGGAGTGACCAGAAAATGGAAATCTGTAAATACCTCGGCTTTCATAGAAACTTTGAAATCCACGCAACCTACAATGTGCAAGGAGGTAGACATGATGGAAGGAAAGATCACAAACTGGCTATTAGAGGCTGCTGACACTCATGCCCCTATTGTCAAGTTCTCTCGCACACTAAAACTGGAACTTCGCCAAAAAGAAAGGACTTGGAGAATGAAATACTCCCCGCTAGATAAGGAGGAGTATATCACAGCCCGTAGAGAATATCGAAAAACTATTTTAAAAAGTAAAGTTGACTATTTCTCGAAGAAAATCTTAAACTCCCAAAACAAATCCAAGGATATTTTTAAAATAGTAACCGATCTCTGCATCAGTGATAGAACAGCTCCCACCCAGACCCCCACTCAAGAGCTTTGTAACTCACTCAATGAGTTTTTTATAAACAAAATCGTTACTATAAAAAGGAGCATCCCTGACTCGTCCAGCTCAGAACCCATGGACGACATTGGTAACAATCCATTTACTCTTGATGCTCTCTCCCCCATTGATTCAAAAACATTCTTGGAGCTCTTGTCCCGGGTCAATTCCGGATCACCTTTTGACAGCTGCCCTCTACATATATTGAAAGAGGTCTGCTCAGCCCTGCCCCTAAGTTTCCTTCCATTTTTGAATGAATCCCTTTCACAGGGCAAGGTCCCCTGCTTGTTTAAAAACGCCACAGTTGTCCAATTATTTAAAAAAAACGGGTGTAGACCCGCTGGACCCTGCTAATTATAGGCCCATTTCTCTCCTCCCTCTCCTGTCTAAACTTATTGAGGCTCATGTGTCTAGATGTCTCTCAAAGATTATAAAGCAATCTGACTACCTAGAACAGAATCAAGCCGGATTTCATCCGGCACATTCCACAGAAGCGGTGATCCTCGCAGTCCAGGAAACCTTGAGAGCTAATGCAGACAAGGACATCCATCAAGTCCTGATGCTCCTTGATTTGTCGGCCACGTTCGACACGGTCGACCACAACATCTTGTTGAACCGTGTCGAGCAGGCCGGCCTCAGGGGACCCGCACTCAGTTGGATAGCCTCCTTCATCACTCACCGGACGCAATCAGTGCGACTCGGAACTTTCACAGTCCAAAACCTGTCTTCCTCCTGTGGGGTGCCGCAGGGCTCATCACTCTCGCCACTCCTATTCAACCTGTATCTCAGACCTCTGCTACATTCCCTAAAAAATCGTAAAGTCACTATCTTTAATTACGTGGACGCCCTACAGCTAATAATCCCCCTGAACTCTCCGGAGTCTGTCGTTGAGTTTCAGGCAACAATGTCTCATATACAGAAATGGATGAACCTAAACCATCTTAAACTCAACCCGGGCAAGACGGAATTAGTCTTGCCCGGGAAGAGTGAGTTTCGCTGGGGCCCCCATTTCTGGCCTTCAGACATGGGCTCTCCGCCTACGGCCTCTCAGTCGATCAAGAGTCTGGGGGTTACCCTTAGCGCCGACCTGTCACTAAAAGGACGGGTGGGAGCTACTGTATCCTCCAGCTTTTTCCAACTACGGAAAATTAGGAAAATCTCCCACTTACTGACCCATTCGGCTCTCGTACAGGTAGTAATAGCCTTAGTACTCTCCCGCTTGGACTTCTCGAATGTCCTCTACCTTGGTCTTCCAGGCGGACTGCTGAAACGTCTCCAGATGGTTCAAAATCAGGCGGCAAGACTCATCTGGAAACAACCCAAATGGTAGTCAGCCAGACCAGGTCTGGAAAAACTCCACTGGCTACCGATGGCCCAAAGGAACGCCTTTAAAACCGGATGCACTGCCTTTAAAGCACTACACGGCAATGGCCCAAAATTTGTCAGACATATGATAACTAAACATAAACCCCAGCGCAATTTACGCTCTGCCCATCTCAATCTGGTCACCATTCCATCATTCAACAGGAAAAGACAAGGAGGATGCTGCTTTTCCTGTCTGGCGGCGACCCTTTGGAACTCCTTCCCCCTCTCACTCAGGAACTGTGACGATCTGCTGGTCTTCAGGAAATCATTGAAAACGTGGTTATTCAAGCAAATCTACGGTTAGGGAGAGTACCTGGACCTTTGACATTAGCGCCATGAAACCTACGGGTGTACGTTCACTCTATAAATATATATTACAATTAACATTAACATGATCAAATAAAAGCAATAAGAGCTTTAGAAAGTTGAAAAAAACAACTATTCCCAATCCGTCGTGGTGGGCGTGTGTGTCCGACGGTCCGAACTGCACATGCGTTTCATTCGGACGCACCCCGGTGGAATGTCCGCCGTGGTGAAAAGGTTAGAAAAAAACATCATCAAGACCCAATCCTCATTCGCTCAGCAGGAACTAATTGCTGCACAAAAGAGGCATGAACAAACTTTTCAGCATAATCTGTAAAATAGCTAACCCGGCCCCACCTGCTCTTAGAGACAACTGTAAAGGGAAATTTGAAACATTTTCAATTCTTGCATGACAAAAGTCACAAATTGAGGAATGACATCCATGCCAAGGCATACATCTATCAAAGAAAAACTTGTAAATCAACGTGAAACGTTTAACATCATATATGAGTACTCTCAATAAAACACTGTGACAGCATCACATGAAAACGGCCCATCCTCACTAATTAGAGCGACAGTGACAAACCTACCCACTGGATTAAGATCATTCACTGCTCTTTAAGAGCTGGTAGTTTGCCATACAGTCTGAAATTAGATCGGTTTGAAGAAAAGGTAAGTTGTGAAACCCCCCAAAAGCATGAAAGTTCTTAATGATTTCATGCAGGTAACAGTACAACCCGAGCTAGACAAACACATTGCTCATGTTCATGTGCTCTGAGCACGCCATAGTAAGGGGACTGAGATGCCACAGTGTCCATGTTTGTTAGTTGTTTTTTAGGTCTCACCTAGACAGTTTTAGCTGTCACAAATGCTTCAAGTTGTAAAACATAAATCATAAAAAATGAATACCGTCATGTGCACGGAGAGGGGGCTTTCAGTCTGCACTCTTCCTCCATTGGTCAGTTGAAGTGTCATATACATTTTTCTTCAGCCAACCACAACCTATAGTCTAGGGCAATGAGTCAGCCCCTTTCAGTCATTGGCTCTCTTCACTGTGAGTGACAGCATTTTGCTCTTGCACATGTTCAAGAACAAAGGTGCATGTGTGGTGCTATGCAGCATGTGTTTCCCTCACTGCTGGCTGGAGATGATAGCAGGAGTGCTATATATTAGTTGATTTGGTGCTGCCCTGCTCTGTCCCTCTAACACAATGCAGTGCAACAACTTTGGTTGCTGCAATGAATTGCATTACAAACTTAGTAAAACTCATATTGTGTTCTGAGCCTGGGTGTTTCCCCGTGCAACCGTCCCCATGTATCAATTTCAAGGAACTTGAAGGAAAACCTATTTTATATTGTCAACATTATTTTACAAGTTGACTTAACAGAAACTTCATATTATCCTCATTCTAACATACAGTAAAACCATGGGGTAATACTGCAATATGGGCTAAAAGGATTTCATCTGGCCAGTTACACTGACCACAATTTCCAGCTGCATCAGAATGAGTGGCTTAGATGAAGGAATTGGCTAGATATAGACAGTTAATTTGTATTTATATTTTGTGTAAGTAGTTCAGCTTGTCTGGTCCTTTTTTGCACCAGATCACTTAATAATTAGGGCTGTGTGAAAGTTTGCCAAATATGCATAATTTTTAGGAATTCAATGTATTATGCTAAATACATTTCAACTGTTTCTCAAACAACTTCTCTGTATGAATGTATACGTTGCACACAAAAAGTTAAATGAGACACAAGCAGGAGATCAGTTTAAGGAGAACATGCATTTTGCAGTATATTAGAACCCTTCTCCTTTGTTCAAAAATCACCATATAATTCACATTGTGTAAGATGTCGAAAATGGCACTTGTAAAACAAACATATTACACAGCCCTATTTAGCACAGACACACACTAAGTAATGCCTGACAAGAGATACTTCACTTACTAAAGAGTCATCTTTGGTAACTTACCTCCTGCATTTTAATGAGAAAACAGTCAATGAAGTCACGTGGGTCACTGGGATCTAATGTTGCTTGATGGTCTCTGATATATCCTTTCAAAAATCTTTTTACAACCTTATCATTGTGAAAGAATCTCTTGTGAGGACCAGGCAATGGTCGGATAATCCTTGGAAAGTGACTAAGGAGCTGTTAAAAGAGAAGAGTTATGGATAGTTAGCTATATAGCACATACCACTGTGTATTGCTCTTGGCCACTCTTTTTTTTGTGACATTATGCTGAGTTGTCCTATGAACCATGGTGGTGTTTGACCAACCTCAGTAACAGTAGCTTTTCCCCTTTCTGATTGTACAAATCTTAGCGGGATGCTACCTATGAAATTTGTAATCCACATATATATATGTATATATATATATATATATTCCTATATGTTAACATGTTTTTCTCTAGCCACAGCTCTTACTTGTCAATCCTTATATGTTTTGTACTTGCTCAACTGATGTGAGGTTGCATTGCTTTAAGAGACTCACCATAGTGGATTCACTGCTGGCTTTGGAACTTGAAAACTTGGGTTCTATTGCATATTTGGCACTTGCCAAACTTCATGTGATTCTGGGTAACCCACAAAATCATCTTTCTGAGTAGAGAAACTGAAGTATGGGAAATGTAATGCAACACATGCAAACCTCACATGATTCACATGAACTTGACTCATCACTCAGACCTGCATTAAACTCTCATGAATATAATTGTGCTTCCTAAGTACCAATACATACAATATTTATATTTGCATGTACGTTACATCCAACCAATGCACATTGCAGCCAATCTCATGTAAGAACAGCATAGTGTTGTTTTTCCATCCTATCACCCACACTGTGGGGCAGACTTTTGTGTCGCTGTAAAGTCATACAAAGTGTCCCAAAGTGGGTATAGTTTAGCTATGGTACTTACTCTCCGGCATAAAACTTTTTGGGATCTGGAAAGGGATCACTGACATAATATCGAATACACAAATATAGAATTACCAAAATATCGAAGAAAAAATATAGAATGCAAGAATATCAAATTCCTATCTACAAACAGGTAAGTACAAAAATATCGAATCAAAAATATAGTTTTAAAAAATATAGTTAGTCAAAATATCGCATTTTTTTAAATGTCTTAAAAGTAATTTAAAATTAATGAAATAATAAATATAACATTTACTATTACCACTCCAGTGAGTGCAACAGTAGGGAAAGCATTGGATAACATAGGGGTAAAAATTACTATTACCACTCCAGAGAGTGCAATAGTAGGGAAAGTGTTTGATAGCGTAGGGGTAAAAATTACTAGTCCCACTCCAGAGAGTGCAACAGTAGGGAAATCGTTGGATAGCGTAGGGGTAAAAATTACTATTCCCACTCCAGAGAGTGCAACAGTAGGGAAAGCGTTGGATAGCGTAGGGGTAAAAATTACTATTCGATATTAAATTACTTACCTTTAATTCGATATTTTTCACCACTATATTCTGTTCATTCGATATTTTGTCCATTCTATATTTTGACTTCGATATTTTGGTAATTCTATATTTTGAATTCGATATTTTGTCTTGTTACCGATGGTTTTAACGGACTCCACAGAGGCCTGCACTATGACCTCCGTGACGAATTGTGTTTTCACTACTAGCAGATTGCCTACGAATGACCAATTTTTTCTTTGTGTTTCGTTTGCCAGTTCAGTTAAGTTGCTGAGTAGATTGTTTTTAGCTTGGCCGAAGAGCTTCTGCTCTGTCTGTTTGCTTGTTTTCTCATTGAAGGGTGTCGGTGAGGCAGTCATTACTGCATTTGAGATCTTTGTGTCTAATGAGTTATTGTCTAGAGGTGATGACTTTGTGCCATCCATGTCGTTCTTATTAGCTCCTGAGTGCTTCTTGCCCCAGGTTGTGATTATTTGCTGGTTCTCTTCATTACGGTCTGCTCCTGCTGACTTTCTATTCCTGCCTTTTCTTTTTTGTTTACGGCGTCCTCGCGCATTCGTTAGGCTCACCGAGTCGACCCTATCTTTGATTGAGATGTTCTGTGGGGGCTCTTCTGATGAAGTTTTGGATTTTGGTGGTTGGTCCCTTTGCTTGATAACTGAGTGGTTGTCGTTGATGGTTCCTGGTGTTTTTTTGCAGGGGGTTGATCTACCGGGCCTGGCCTCTGTTATGGGGAGCGTTGTTATATTTAATTTTAAATCCCCCAGGAGGTTACCCAACATCATAGGTAGTGTGGATAGTTTGTCGACTATTGGAGAACAGATGCAGTCTATACTTTCTGTTTGAGATAATTTCACTGCCTCTTGTCCTCTTTTTATGTCCTGGTAGTAAAAAGCTCACAAATTTGCTCAAAAAGCTCAAAAACACTAGGACCTACCTGCTCACAGATCCGTCCAAGCCCCGATCGCCTGACACTAAATGTCCACAGTTTGTGTTTTGCTCTTTTAGGAACAATTTCTCATTTTTAGCCTTAGAATCACTTTGGGCCAGATATACTACCCTAAATTGCATGCGCAAACAGGTTTGCAACCCGTTTACGCAAGCAGAATGGCCTAGGGCCATGAACAATTCCTAAATAGCGAGTCGCAATTTATTTGCGACTCGCTATTTAGGAATTGTAAGTCGCAATTAGGAAGGGGCATTACTTTCCTAATTACATCCGCAAATCAATGTACAAATGTTTTGTGACTGCAAATGCGGTTGCAAAACACTCGCAAATTACCACCCTCTTCAAGAGGGTGGTGATGCAGTCGCAATTTGGAAAGGGTTCTCAGGGGACCCCTTCCACTTTGTGACTGTCTCTAAAAATATTTTTTAAGAGCAGGCAGTGGTCCCAGGGACCACTACCTGCACTTAAAAAAGGAAACTAAAACGTTTCATTTTTTTTTAAGAAAACATCCCGTTTTCCTTTAAGAAAAATGGGCTGCACTTAATTTTAAAAATTGCTCTATTTAAAAGCAGTCCCAGACATGGTGGTCTGCTAAGCCCAGGAGCCCACCATACGTGGGAGGGCCTGTCATTCCCAGTGGGCTCGTAATTAATATTAATGAGCCTCAAAATTTGCGACCCCACTGGGAATTGCAAACAGTGTTAAACACACTGTTGTACATGGCAAATTGCCCCTCGCAAATTGAGACTAGCAAATGAGTCGCAATTTGCAAGGCGCAATTTTGCTGGTCCTACATCTGGCTATATATTTTTATTTCATTGATCAATACCTTAGGAAAAAACTTGAATGATCTGCACAGATGGCCTCTTGCTAAATTTGGAATTTTGTCATGTTTTCAGAAATATTCCACGTTTTTTGAACACTCATGGTGTTCTTACATGGTTTCCAAAAAAACTGTAAGTTGTAATAAATAGACAAATAGAAATTTTAAACACCATTTAAAAAAGTACAAAGATGGTGGGAAAAATTGTTTCAACTCTATTTTAAAATCTGAGAAGTACGTACTACTGGGTGCGATTTTTAGGGGAAAAAAGCAGACACTTTTTAGGATTTCTTTTGTAGGAAAATTACATTTCTGACAAATTTTGCCTATATTCTCAGGGCTCTCCAGGTAAATTGTATTCCCTACGTTCATGTATAATGCCCAATTCATTTAGCCTCGATATCATTTGTAGAAAGAAAGTTGCAAGGAAATAACTGCAAACTGTAGCGAATATCAAAAAATTGTTCAGCATTGTGGAGGGAGGGGCATGTAATTTGAGTGTTTAAATACATACTTCATAATTATTAGAAAACATGCCACTAAATTCACTCCCTATCAATACCCCAATTCTTTCATGGATCAGTTATAGATCTGTGCACTTCATCTAATTCTTCTAATACAGCCTTTTCCAGTTGGCGAAGTGATTTATTCAAGGGAACTTCTTGTATCTGTATCATTGTCTTCCCATAAACTATAGTGGTACATTCTCATGTATGACTCCTTCCCCCAAACGTGTTTTCCCCTCTGCTATTCTTGCCTCCATACCCACCACTTGCTGTCTGTGACCTGACCACCAGCATTGCTCCTTAACTTAGCCATTTAGCATTTGATGCTCCAATCTTCAGCACTCTTAGAGACTGGAATTGGTTTGGTCATGAAATTTGTCTGCACAGGATTATGGCTTCTCTTTCAATTGTAGTGTACGTCTCGCCTCTCACAAATACTATGTAAAAACAGGCTACTGACAAAAACAACAGTGCCACTGTCAATCGTTAACTTAAAACACTTCTAACAAAATCTCAATTGGAGTTTTCGTGAATTCCACAATTATCCTGGTTAAAAGTAGTATGGACTCTAGTTTGTCGATTACCCTCACTCTAGGTTATGGCAAATATTCATTTGTCAGAGTCTACTCTAAACCATGCAACTGCAGACAACCACCATCTTATCAATAAACTTACCTGCCCCCAGAAGGAGCTCAGAAAGCGGAAAGCCTCATTAAAACTCTGGAGCAGAGTTAGAAACTTCTGGTCTTCATAGTCAAAACGGTTACCAAAAACCACTGAGCAGATGACATTAGACACAGCTTTGCTGAAGAAAAACGTGGGGTCAAAAGCCAACTCTGTACATGGAAAAAATAAAGAGAAAGAGATGGTGTTAGGCTACAAGCTAGTTGAAATTGTCTCTGCTTTGCATCGGCTCACAATGTAAGAAAATGCAGTGTAATGTTCTCTGTTACATTGACCTATATAAAATTCCATAGGTTGCACTTTCATTTCAAACAAAGGTGTACTGAGTGTGCTAAGGGATCAGAAGAGAAAGTTGTCTCAGCAGGCATAAACCTAAGGGGTTTATTCAGGAATAGGTGGTGTGGGACCTCTGTATTAAATTAGTGGTGTTTCTGCTCCATAATCCCAATGATACCAGCATCAATCAGAGTTAGGAAAACTAGTAAGTTTCTAAAGGTTTAACCTCAGCTGACTTCTATGTCGAGACATATGACCCAGTGACTTGTCCACAACACAGAAGTAGGGTGTATGACTCAGAAGACCCACACTATTTACTTCCTGGCTGAGACCACCATGTGAGGCATGCTCAACCCACCAGAGGAAATATTCAATGAACCTGACGGTGTAGAGAAAATTCCCTGCACGACAAATTGATTGATTTCTCCTGTTTAAGAAACAAACTTCTTTTTAGAAATTATTCCATAACAAGACATTATAGATCTGATTAAAATTTCCACCTGAAGCGCCTCAAATTTGGTAGAAAATCTTGAAAAATAGAGGCAACAACCTTGATATATTAAATAAATAAGTGTGCAACACTTGTAGATCCCGAAGCAGAGAAACATATTAAAGTCAAACTTATGAGCCAACAAGTACGTAAAGTGTGCTCCTTTGGGTTCAATTTTATGACCATCCCGTATTGCTGGTATTTTACTTAGGTCTTCAACAAAACACATAAGGCCTTTTTAATGAAGAACCCAGTTTTAGGTCGAGGATATCAGCGTCGAAATGTCCAATTCCAGCCGTTATTCTGATATCTAAATCCAGCTATTCCAAGTTAAGTATTTCAACGTAAAATATGTGTAGGGGGGTGGATTGGGGCACTGAAGACACGGTTTACCAGGTCAAAAAGATCACATACATGTCCCAATTTGTGGACAAATCACAGCCCTTTTCTGATTCTATTTACCATCTGCTGTAGTGCTGGGTGGTAAAACAAAAGGCAACTGAGAATTGGCCAGATCCATATTACCCCAGAATACTGTTTAAGGTCATTCATAATGAGCTCTTTAAAGTCTGCTCGCATTGATGCAGCTCAGTGCGCTAATAATGTTTCTTACAGGTACTGAGACCATCAACATTGTAAATAATACATTTAAAAAACATTGTCATATAATGTATTGGACTGTAAAACTGTCACTGATCATCTATCTTTCTTGTTAGTTAAACTTGATTAAAAAGACAGCCGGAATGGAAAATCAACATCAATGCCTTCACATCCACTCCCCAAACAGAAAGGAAGTGCTGCGGTGCCCACCAGATGGTCTCCTATTCAGTAACACACCCACACAGCTGTTCACCCCTCAAACCATTCCAAAGTCTACCACTTTCCTAAAACTCTAACTGTATGGTTGCTGCAATGCTCACAATGACCTCCGAGTTTTGCATTTCTAGAATTTCTAGACTTGTGAGTCAAATTGGAGCCATCGATCGATATATATTTTATTGAATTGTATTGTATTGTAATTGCATTTATATAGGGCTTACAACCCCTGAAAAGGCGTTGAAGCACTTTTTGAGCGATTAGCACGCTACTCCGGATTCCAAACAGGGATTAATGGTGAGCTACTATAGTGAAATATGAAATTAATTTGAGCGGTGGATATGTTAGTCTGTTCAAACCAAGTCCTGGGCATACGTTTAGATAACTATTGCAAATGTCAATCAATAAAACTGGTATTACGAACAGGAATAATGACAGGGTTGACACCAGTAAATGCTTTTTTGAAATGTATTGGCAACTTGCTTCAAACAGTTACATCAAAGGAAAACCAGCCATTGACATGTGTTTCATCAGTCGGGTAGTCACCCGTGACTCTTCAGGGCTGGGGATAACATAATAGGTATAGTAAAGTGCATAATAAACAAGGCAAGTAGACCGACGGACATTAATGCTGAAATTTGTGTGGTGATGCGAGGAAAAAATACCTCCGTGTATGTGGAAACCCTATAAGAATCGTGAAAAGGACAATGAAATCTGTGACTCCACAAAAAACTGGAAGAAACCTAATGTGGTGCAAGTGTATAGACAAAATAAACAATATGTCATCAAGGGAACGAGTAACAGCAGAAAGGTGACTCTCTGTACCATGTAACGTGGGGAACGTCGTTTACGACGCAACTTTTAGCACGCAGTGCTATTACAACGCGGTCTTTAAATCTCATTCTATTACAACGCATGACTCTGGGGGGCGCTCAAGGATAGGGAATACTTTTAAATTACTATCCAACACCTTCCCTAGTGTCCACGGGGACTGGTTTTGGAATAGTAAATTAAAATATTCACTATCCAACACCCCTTTCTGTTATGCATTGTAAAAGAATGCGTTATAAAAACCGCGTTGTTACAGCATGCGTGCTAAAAGCATGCGTTGTAACAACGTACATCCATCAGTAGGATTGAAGACAGAGAGAAAGGTAAATGGTGTACAGATGATAGACATGGAGAACATGCGTTTACCAGTTTCTTTCAAGAGTTATATACTGACAATTTGAAGGTATCAGATGATCAAATAGAAAATTGTCTTGAGAAGTTTCCACTCCTGAAGCTTGGTTTCGATCTGAAATTGGTTCTAAATCAGGAGGTAAGTCAGGAGGATGTGAGGGGGGCAATGAAGGAGCTAAAAACGGGGAAAGTGCCAGGTCCCAATGGCTTACCAAATGAGTTGTATATAGTATTGGCGGATGAGCTAATCACTGTATTAGGTAGATTGCTGGTAGATATTTTCTCAAAAAGAAGTCCTTTACCGGGATCATGGGATAAGGCCACAGTTAGTTTAATACTAAAACCTAACAAGAACCCTACATTTTGTGAATCCTACAGAAGAATCTCTTTGATGAACTTCGATTATAAGATTTACATGCATATTTCGGCAAAGTGATTGGATAGGGTAATTGGGGCTCTAGTTCATGAGGATTAAAAGGGCCTCATTAGAGGACAGCAGTTACATGAGCTCACACACAATTTGGTGGGAGCAGTGGATATGGCAACATAAGAGAAAGTGGCATTAACAATTTTAATGGTTAATGCCTCCAAGGAGTTGGATAGTATGAGTTAGCCTTTCTCAAATGGGATGATTAAACATAATGACTTGGGGGAGGAATTTTGAGAGCAGTCCAGTTAATCAACAAAGAGCCGAAGGCAAGATTTGCAGTGAAAGGGAGGCTGACTAACAAAGTTATAATAAAAAGAGAAGCCCGGCAAGGGTGCTTGTTGTCTCCCTTGTTCTTCAACCTGTATATTGAACCTCTAGCAATAAGGATGAGTGGGAATTCCGGTATTATCTCTTTCTAATGTAACGGATAGCAGAGGAAAGTTGCATTGTACACAAATGATTTGATTGTTTATACCTTGGACCTGGCATGTTCATATCTTACCTCAATAACTTAGAAGAAGTCTCAGGTTATCTGGTGAAAAAACAAAAACAGAGATAATGGCATGGAATACTCCATGTGATAGCCCCCTTGAAAAGAAATAAATTAGGTATGTTGGTGTTTTAGTAGTACAAGATCTGGATAGGATGCCCCCACATTAATTTCAACAAAGTCATGACGGATACCAGAAGATTGTTAAGGTGATGGATATGTCTCCCATTTACGATCTTTGTGAGAACAAATATTATAAAGATGTTGATTCTTCCAAAGTTCACTGTAATTTTTAATGCAATCCCACTGACATTCAGAACAGAGTTGTTCAAGAAAAAGCTGGGTGAAGTAAATAGTTTTATTCGGGCCCCTAGGGGGGTGAGAATTACTAGGAAAAAATCAGCAGGAAAGTGACTGAAGGCGGTATAGCAGTCCCAGATTTCCAAATTTACTGTTGGGCTTTTCAATTGAAGAATTTCAGGACACTGCTAAGGGGAGAGGACCAATTGTAGATAGGTTGTATGTTTTAAGCCATGCTGAAAAATCAGGCAATCTGAAGACTGAATGCAGCATGAAGACTATGGGTGAAGATTAGACGAGCTTTGGGGATACCTTACTATAGTGAATTTGCCCCGATCTGGAATTCACACGGATCCCGGATAGTCTGCAAAACAGCTTAGCTAGACCTCTGAAAGAAGCAGAAATAAATTGATGTGGTCAGATCATCAAGGATGATAGTCAGATATCTTGGGAAGATATATCTTGGATTACGTGAGACAGGATATCTATATTTAAGCACTACAAGCTGGGCATGTGGGCTGCATTATGAAGATAGGGGGAAAGCTGAGTGGAAGGAATTATTAAAAGGATGCTACCCTATAAAGAACAAGGCAGCAAAGTAGTACCGAATGATAGTGCAGGGCATCAATGGAGCCTTTACCTTGCCAGATGAGACCTGGAGTAGGGACCTGCCAACGTTGGAGTTAACACACTTTTGGGAAGTATCTATGTCTGCATTATGTGATTCAGTGATACCTGCATCTCTCAGGAAAAAGCATCTATTTACACTACACAGAGACTACTGGATTCCAAAAAAGCTGTCAAATTTGAGAAATCGAGTAGTGAAGACCTGTCTCAAATGTGGTATTGAGATGGCTGATGGCTTGCACATGTTCATGCAGTGTTCTGCCATTCAGCTTTTCTGGCAAGAGGTGGGTAGGCTCTATCCGAGATGCTGTGTAGAGAAGTAAAGATATGCCTGATTTTTGGTATCTAAGCGGATAAATGGGCTAGCACTAAACTACCTAAGAAACAGAGAGCACTCCTTTTTGCCCTAATTCCATTAAGGGAAAGTTTTATGAAGTGGGTATCCGCTTCCGAATTCACTGAGTGGGCACTTCTGGTCCAGCAGGTTAACAGGCTTGATCGTAACACTCTTCCTTCGTAAAAGGTGGAGATGTGGAAGCCACTAGAGAGTGGGTGAAAGAAGCGATACGGTGAAATACCAAAAATCTCTGGGGAGCTGTCTGACGATTAACACCTAAAAACCAACGCATGAGAAATACCAGGGCCACCACAAGACATTAACAAATGTTGGATAAAGTAATGCCCAGGTTGAGGCATAAAAGAAGAAAGATTGCAGTCGCCTGGGTCTTTCTACCAGTTTCACAGTAAGGACAGAAAAAAACATTAGGTCTGCCCCTTTGTTCAGGTAGACAGGCTGCAGGGGGACCAGAGAGGGTAGACTAGTGGTCAAAACCAGTGTTTCTGTTCCGTTGCTACGAGATGTAAGTATGCTGTATTCTAAGAAGAATTTTAGATGATTAACTGTTATGTATATATATTTTTGGGATCTCTTCGTTCTCGACTCAGAACACTGGAATTTTCTCCAAAGAGACGAGGCAAACCCAATTTTGTGCTGAATATTTTTTATTTCATTTTCTTGCCCAGCACCGCCACCATGACGCGTTTCGGTCCCCCTTGGACCTTGATCACATGACATGCCGACGTTGGAGTTAACACACTTTTGGGAAGTATCTATGTCTGCATTATGGGATTCAGTGAAACCTGCATCTCTCAGGAAAAAGCATCTATTTACACTACACAGAGACTACTGGATTCCAAAAAAGCTGTCAAATTTGAGAAATCGAGTAGTGAAGACCTGTCTCAAATGAGGTGTGGAGATGGCTGATGGCTTGCACATGTTCATGCAGTGTTCTGCCATTCAGCTTTTCTGGCAAGAGGTGGGTAGGCTCTATCCGAGATGCTGGGTAGAGAAGTAAAGATATGCCAGATTTTTGGTATCTAAGCAAATAAAAGGGCTAGCACTAAACTACCTAAGAAACAGAGAGCACTCCTTTTTGCCCTAATTCCATTAAGGGAAAGTTTTATGAAGTGGGTATCCGCTTCATGTGTTAATGTGTTCTTTGGGTAGGATTTTATTATGTAGTACAGAGGTTTTTTGTCTATGAACGTGTGTTCATGTTTTTTTTTTAAGGAAATCAGTTTTGGTTTATAATAACCCAATGGTTGTTACTTTGGGTTATTTTTGTGTTTCCTAGAGCAGTTCTCTTTTTAAAACACTTTTTCGGATTTTTTATGGATCCTAGAAACTTTGGATTGTTTTGAGAGATTTCTATTAGATTTGTTACATTTTTTAGGGTAATTTTTGAATATTATTTACTTCATTTTTGGCGGATTACTATTTTTTATTAAGTGGATACCGAGAAAGATCTGCAGCTACACAACAGTAAGTTTTCTTTCTTTATTTCTTATTTGGGTGGGAAATGTGATATTTTATTGTCTATGTCAAAATCATCTGATTGTTATGTGGAATTGTTTGGTTTATGTGTTGTAATTATTTTATGTAATGGTTTGAGTTTGTTTTCAACTATCTTGGTTGGTGATAGTTATGTTTTTGTTTAAATAATTTATATATAATTTTATTATATCAGCCTTTATTAACATTGGGATTTTAAATAATTGTTTGACTGATCTTATAAAATATTATATTTATTATTTTTTCAAAAAGGCTGTGTATGTTGGTTTAGAGTTTGTCATACTTTTTGAGGACTTTGGTAGGTTACTATGTATTTTATAATATGCTTTTGGCTATAATTTCTAAGTAATCTACTCCTTTATTATTTATGAAGAGTTTGACATAAACGTGTGGCATTTCATAAATTCTTTTGGTTTGTTTGATAGGTTTAGGGACAATTTGGCTAACAGATTGCTCCATTCGTAGTTCTTGGTTAGCTTTGTCCTTTTTGTAATGCTTCTATACACTTGTAGAGTGTGGGTTGAGTTCTGCCTAGTGTGAATTGGAAGGTGTTGTGCCATCCTTCCACTGCTTTGTTTGTTTTGGTTTCCTGCACCAAGGTGCATTCCACCATGGTATTCGTCATTTGGCTTGGTGTCTGTGTCTGGAGTAATGCAGTCTGCCAACCAAAGTGATTTAGGGGACTACATTTGTCTTCATTTTGTTGGTAGAAAGGGCTTTCTATTAGTAAATTATGGTGGTTTGCTACTTCTGTGACAGGGACATAGGATAATGCTAACATTTGTTTAATTGAAGCAAATTGTTTGTAGAATATTCTACACTTAGCACAGATGTTAGGAGGTGTCTATATATACTTTGAATGAAATTATAGTAACAGCCTTGTATGGCTGTGTGAGGATACATTTTTAGAATAGTTTGAACCATACCTTGCTCATAGTCTATGATTATTTGTTGGCGTAGTAGTTGTTTGTTCTATGTTTTATATGGTTTAAGATGTTGTAGTAAGTGCTGCTTTGTTTATTTGGTACTAGGGCATGTAAGAGATATTTGTGTTTTGATATTCAGCATGCATAGTTTATATCTGAGTAAATGGTTTGGGACACATTTTGAAGGTTCCGTTCACCATCCAGGTTTGAGATTTACTAAGTTTTATTGCGTTTTCTGCTTTAGAGAATATTAGGATTCATTTTTCATTATTTAGGTTGTCATATAAAAGCAAAGGTTCCTCAATCTGTGGTATTGTTAAATGTTCAGGTATGTATATGTCTTGGTATATTTTAGGGGCAGGTAGGGTATCACTGGTGGCTTTTTAAGTTCATGCAATTACATGTTTAAAAGAGGGGCTAGTTGCCCTGTTATATGTTTGGGGACTTTCGGTACTATATCTTTAAGAATTTTGCTTGTCACTAATATACAGGAAGCTTATTAATAACATGGAGGACCCATTGGTACTCATAAAATCACACTGGAACGAGGATGGGCTGGAGTTAGATGATGAGGATTGGCGGGAGGCAGTTTCCTCTCCGCGGGTGGTAGCGATACAGATGAGGCTCAGGTTGGTACAATTAAAGATCCTACACAGGTCGTATGTCACGGGACCTTGTTTGGTCCGTATGAGTCGCTCGGGGAGTGTAGGAGGATGTGCGGGGAACTCGGAACGTTCATGCATATATTGTGGCACTGTACTTTGGTGCAGACGTACTGGGGGAAGACCCACACCACATTGCGAGATGTCCTGGGGATAGAGTTGAGGCCGGAGGCCCACAGGTGTATCTTGAACATTTGGGAGCCCACAGATCTGAATGCATATAGGAAGCAATGGGTGGCATTAGCATGCATGGTAGCTAAGCGTAATATTGCCCAGTTATGGGGAGCGCGCTAGCTGCCCCGAATTGAGAAGTGGATGGAGGACCTGGATTAGTGCATGTTCAGGGAACGAGCAGTGTATGTGGCTAGGGGGTGTCCTGAGAGGTGGGGGAAGGTTTGGGAGGCTTGAAATCATTACAGTGGAGATGTCTGTGTACCCCCGATACGCCCGGAGGAAGTGGAGGTGCACGTGTCCCCTTGATACAATTTCACTATTTTGTATCATTTATTTTTGATGTATGGAAAGTAAAGATGAACCCTTGCTAGAGCTTCTACTGTTACCTGATGTATTTTCTTTGTTGTTTTATTAATAAATGTGGGTTCTTGGGATCTAGTGCTTGCCTCTCTTATATCCTGCAATATCATTGTTACTGATATTTCTGTCACATATGGGGGGTGGTTGTGCACTCTTACATACATTTCAACATCATTGTGGTTGACCTCCCATATGAATGCATTAGAATAATATTTAGTACATTTCCAGTTTATATTTTCTGATGATTCACTTTCTTGGCTGTAGGTGTAGCCCATGTGATTTAGTAACTGCATTCCTTTCTGTTCAGTGATAATGTTGGCAGCCTCTGTCATTGTTTCTAACAGTAATATAATATTATAAATGTACATATTAGATTTAAATTTTTGCACGTTTCTTATTAACATTTAACAAATTGAAACTACTAAAACCGACTATCAGCTCAACGGGGGACTACAAGCCCCAAAAAACCACACGCCAGGAGGTGTGTCTACAGGGGGCAGGACTAGCTCTGCCTAGCGCTATAGAGAGCATTGCTTTCTCCCACTGCGCAGGACCCCTAAGACTGACCAGCAGCTCAACAGGGGACTTCAAGCCCCAGGAAACCACGTGTCAGGAGGCGTACCTACAAGGGGCTGGAGTAGCTCTGCCTAGCGCTATAAAGCACATTGCTGTCTCCCGTTGCGGGGTTCAGCGCCAGGAAGAGGCAGGGCATGGCCACCCCCCTTGGTCCCATTTGTAAGTACTGCAAGTTTTAATTTGGCTTGGTGGGTTTTAAAAACGAATTATCGATTCTAGTAAAGCAGCTATTGGGTTTGGCCCTGAACTAATGTGAATAAGGTTTGGTTAAGAGAAGGGCATCAGACAAGAACTCAGGAGTAGGTAGCACGAGGAAAATCCCAAGACATGCCTCAGATCATTGTATTTTGGATGAAATTGATGAACTTACTAAGGAAGTTGAAGACCTGTTAGCACCCAAACTAAATGCAAAAGGGTTGAACCAGCAAGGAAGTCGACAAATTCGAAGGGGAAAAATTCTAAATCCCAGAACAGTATTGAGTCCCACTTTGATCATCCACCTGAGACAAGACTGAGTACCCAGGGCCCCCACTAGCCACAGTACTCTCTCCCAAGTACCTAGCAGGGCATGCAAATAGGAAGGAAGAGTACATAACTGTGAATAGGGAATGCTCAAATCAATATTCTGTGCTAGAAAATGTGGAGCTCCTAGAAAAAAAATGTTTATGTTCCACTAGGAGGAAAGATATCACAAGAGCAAATTCAATTAAGAACACAGTGGGTCTGGATAACCAATTAACCGTACTAAGGAACGAAATAAAATCCCTACGGGAGAGTTTGGAAAGGATGGCTAAATCATTATCAGAGAAGCTGGACACTCACTGTTTTAGTCAAAGGGTCACCGAAACAAACAGGAAGTCACTGATACTGGGCATGATACACCTCATGCGACAAAGAATGGGACTTACGAACTAAATGTGCAATATAATTACGTGAACTCTAATCTCCATGGTCACACTATGAAGGAAAGGTCGCCGGTCCATACTTTCCCTAAGCTTGATCACCTTCTTCTGCGAGATCAGACGCATGCAAAATCCAGATTGGTGAATAGGGGCTCCAGACCTCTTGCGATAAACAATGGGACTCATAAACCATACATAGGGCAATGTAACTATATGTATTATAAAGGTCATAACATGAAGGAAAGGCAGCCGGCCCCTACCTTTCCTAGGTTTGATCATGTCCCCTGGTGAGATCAGATGCACGTAAAACCTAGAATGGTGGATAGGAGCTCCAGCTTTAGGGCCTGATTCCGATCCTGTTAGGAAAGCATTCCCACCTAGGGCCCGATTATGATGCGGTTAGGAAGGTCTCCTAACGGCATTTTCTACTTCCAAATCGGATCGGGATGTGTCTTCCTGACAGAGGGCCAGATTATGATGCGGTTAGGAACATAGGCTTCGATAGAAGTCAATGGCAGTCCAACCAAATCGTATCTGGAATCCTCCGGATACATCATACTCAGTCGGTCGGACTCTCCCGATCCGAGTCGGTCGGGAACCATTTCCAAACCGAGTAGATCAGGAAGATTTCCTAACCACATCAGAATCAGGCCCTTAGTGTTACAAATAATGAAAACGGAATAAATAAGGTAACCCTTGTCAACAGTTTTTTTTTACAGAGTTTTATATAGCGCAAACATGACCTGAATCGAGTATCAGAGCGCTTTACATAGCACCAGTTGCATTACATGAGGACACATTAATTTTTGTTAGGCACGGGGAGATTAAGTGATTTGCCCAGAATCACAGGATGTTCGGTGTCATTGCCGAGACTCAAAACCAGTTCCCCAGATTCGAGGTCGACCACCCTAGCCGTTATGGCAAACCCTTTGATCGCTTTATGATTAACACCCTAAAATCCAATGGCCCCACCAGGAGACGTAAGAGGCATTGGTAAACAAGGTGATTCATTGAATACGCAATAAAAGGGGTTGTAGATCTGTAATAAGGGAGGACATAATTAATGTTCAATGGTTTACAGCTGAAAATAAACAGTGGGATTATATAGGAGTGGCTTTTAATGAAAAGGCCCTTGCAGAAGGCTTAATTGCACTTGAACTACGCTTTGACCATGCAACGACACCCACATAAGACTCAAACTAAAGCCCCCAGTCACTCCATCAGACTTGCTAGTTGAAAAGACCAAAAATCCATACCCAAGCAGTAGGCAACCTAACTGCAAGGAAATATGTAGCCTCATGAACACCTGAGACAATGATTGACTCAGAAATGGTAGTTTTGATCACCGCGTAAATCTAGAAGGACGGCATCCACCCATAGTTGCAAGGAAACTATCTATTACATCTTCTAGTGTAAGCCTCATGATAAGGGCATGGGCCATCGATGTTGGTAAAAATAGAGAAGTTCACACGCCACCGCAGGGAGAAACTATAAGCTGTATCTCGAGGACCCACAAAATGATAACGACAGACAATCTAAATATGCTATCATGGAATATTGCTGGAATCAAGCCCAAACTTCAAGACCCCCATTGGAGCACGTTTGTTGACTCACATCATATTATACTTCTCCAGGAAACATGGGCAATTAACTGAACATCTCGACCATGTTTCTTGAACTTTAGCGAAAACACGATCCCCTCTCTCCGGCTGGGCACTATTCAGGAGGGTTGTTAATCTGCCTACGTTTGGACTTGTTCCCCGTAGTAAGACTAGTTCCAACTAACTCCAAAGATCTACATACCATTGAAATTAAAATTTCAACCCAAACAGGCCCAGAATACATAGACTTGGTGAACATTTATATTAGGTCAGTTCCTCCAAATACTCAATCCACTACAGTAGTCAAGTTAGACAAACTGATGGGGCAGTTTAACCGGAAAGCCCTAAAGATTGTAGGGGGAGATATCAACACCCGAATCCCACTAAATGCTGGGTGTAACCCTTTGGAAATTAACAACGCGATAGTCAAAAGAACTTCTTTGACACCCTCGTATGGTCATAAGAAAATAATAAAAACTACAAAAGTAGGCGCCCAAATCGTAGATCTAATCCTCGATCATTGCCTGAAAATCGCAAATGGGAACACAAAATCTGATTACCCTCTATGCTCTACCTTTAAAAGAGGTTCCAGGACTTCACAAACTGACTACATATTAGTGGACAGTGATCTATTGTTAGATTTATATGACATGAAGGTCGTCCCCAGACCCGATAGCGATCACCAGGTGTTAAGTGCAATTTTCTCTATGATCTCTTTTACAGATGCAAAATTAGAATCTGCAGTGATCACATCTTCAATAGTCATATCAAATAACTTAAGAAACATCAAATGGGCAGCCTTGGTTATGGATATTAAGATTGTGATACGTTTATACCATCTCTTCATGTACAAACTCTCCCAGGTAGACCTTACAAATATTAGCAATATCAATGTGGTCTCTATTCCTTGCAAACTCATGCATATATTAAGATTATGCTTCGTGACGAAGCAGAGAAGAGGCGCTCCTCAAAAGAAAATCTCCTCCTGGCATCCAAAAAACCTGCAACCTGGAAAAATCCCTCCTGTTGAGAGCTATTAAAAAGGGCTTAAGACCTAAAATCATAAAGGCTAGTAGTAGGTATAAAATCACATTATATAGAGCCAAAAGGAGTGGGAAGAGGACCAATGTTTGTTAATTGCCAAAGCCATAGAAAAGGGAGACCATAAGACTTTTTGGAAATTGCTATCCGTTAACCCATCCAATGCTAACCATCTAGAATTGACAATAAAACCTGAAACATGGGTCATATATGTCACAGTGCCACAAGTGTTGTTCATAGCTGTCTTGTTTTTGTTTACAAAATGCCAATAAAGTTGGTTATCAAAAAAAAGAAAAACCTGAGACATGGGTCTCACACTTCAGTGGCTTGTTTATCGGCAACCAGAAGCAAAACAACCTACCTTTTCCTTCCTTAGGGGAAAATAGTGCCTATGCGGGACTCCTAACCCACGTAGAGAGCAGTGATTGGCTGCAACACAAGTTCATCTCCATTTTACCCTAGCTGAAAACTATTGAGCAGTAAAACAGATGAAAAAAGAAAATGCGCCAGGAGTGGATGACATACTGGGTGAACTTTTTGTGTCTCAACCAGATATCTGCACTTTGTATCTGAATGCTGAATTTAACAGCATCCTAAAAGGTAGCTCAATACCCCCAACATGCATGAAGCGATTATCATACCAATTTACAAAAAGGGAGAAAAAACAATCCTCCTAATTATAGACCCATAAGCTTGCTAGATAACACACAAACAATCTTCTGCAGGCAGGTGCTGTTCAAACTCACTGAAAGGATAGATCAGAATAATATCCTAGAAGAAGTGCAAGCAGGGCTCAGATCAAAGATTAGCACACTGGACTAGGTCCTCCGCTTCAGGGTGATAACTTGGAGACATGTTTCACTTTGAAGCGTGACCATCTGTACATCGTTTACATCGATCTAAGAGCAGCTTTTGACTTGCTCCCAAGGGAAACTCTATGGGACATTCTGGATGGTTATGGTATCCCCCTAGATCTGCTAAGATTACTGAAAGTCTTACATGCAAACATGTATGCAAAGGTCAGGTGGAATAACACAGGGGACTTGAAAGATAGGATTGAGATCAAGCAAGGGGTAAGACAAAGGTGCATCCTTGCCCCCACGCTCTTAGCCTATACAATAATGGAGCAGTAAGCAAATTGATGGATTGTAAACACAATGCCCCAAAAACAGCAGGTGTGTCTACACAAATTTTGATGTTTGCGGATGACCCTGGTAACCTCATGAACACCAATGGCACTGCAAGCAGAATTAAACACTTTTGTTACCTTCTGTGAGGAAAGAGGCTTAGAATTAAATTCCACCGAGTCCAAAGTTATGACCATGAATCCTCACAAAATGCATGGAGGAAATGTGACCATAGAAGGGGTCCTTTTTGGAAAAGTTCCATACTGCGATTACCTGGGTGTCAGGCTAAGCGACAATCAGACATGAGGCCCCCAGCTAGGAAAAAGTAAAGCCATCCTCCAAATGAAAAGCTCTGCTATAGGGAGAAAATATAGGGCTACCTCCGGAGGTGCTTTGTCCCCAGTCATCACTGTATATAGAGCCTCAGCTGTAACATCTGCGATATATGGAGCCGAGATATGGAGCTATGCTACAGCAGAGACTCTGACAAATATTGAAAACAAGTTTATAAGGGGTCTCTTTAAACTCCCACCAAGTTCCCCTATCACCCCTCTGACACTTGATTTAGCCCTCAACCCAATACATCTAACAATTTATTCAAACCTGTGCTATAATGGATCAGACTTTGGTCCACCAAATAACGTATAACTTACAGGGACTGTGTAAAAGACCTTCTGGCTCTTGACAGTGATCAGAGTACCCCCTGGTTGAAGGCTGTAAAATATATATCTCCCAAAATAGGAATGGGTAAATTATGGACCACCCCGGAGCTGATTACCAAAAGTGATGTACAGAAAGTAAAAAATCGGTTCTGGGAGGCAACTTTGTTTAGTAAACAGCAAGTAGGACAATGTGGGCTTGATAAAGGTCCACCGTACTTGCCCTGGGTAGAACTAGAAGACAAAAGAGGTACGGTGTTCCTGGGTGGAAAGTTGGACACCTGGTGAGTACTCGGAGTGGTGAGGAGGCGGGGAATCCCTCCTTTCAGAACTAGGACCCTAACACACCCAGCAAGCTAGGTGTCATGCTTCATCTTATAGGTCTGCTCCTCGTCGAGCCGGCACTGTAATGCTCGATGGGCACCCATAAAGGGGCTCTTTATCGGAGATCTTTTGTTCCTTGCCATATAGGTGCTGTGGGTGTGAGGGACCTGGTAAGATGTAGATGTAGTGTGTGGGTTAAAACGGGTAAGGGAATCCTCTACAATTATTTTTATTCTGGAGAGGTCACAACCTGATTAAAAAGTAAAAAGAAGAAGGAGGGCGACTATTTTGTTTTAATCTGACAAAAATGACGCTCTGCCCCTTAGTGGTCAACATGTTTCTCGCCTATAAAATGTCTCTAATAGATCAGTTGGCGATTCCTCAGGACCTACTGACTAAATGAAAACTATCTACAATGTGTGGTGTGGTTCTACATACAACTTCTTCTCTCGGTAGGACGTTGCCCCGTAGAAAAGTAGCCAACCTAGAGTACAAACAAAAAGGATACAAGAAAACAAATGGAGATATTGGTACTTGGTCCTATTAATTCCAGTGGGTGTGTTTCACCGTTCACAACCTCTTTGAATCTATATAAGTGATAAAAACAACGTGATTTCATGCATATCACATTCTAAGTGTGCCTTCATTTGTATTTAGAATACAAAAACCTCTGTGTAACCAGTTAGAGCAATTGAACATCATGGTGAGTGTGTATCAGCTCACCTCTTAAGGATTCAAGTGCTGCTACATCAGACCGCAGCAGAGTATATGGACACTCAACGTAGTGTCGCTGTTTATTAAAAGGAAAAAACAAACAACATGATATGCTGGGTGTGGGTTCGTAGGCACAACGTTTAGTTGCTAAGGCCATGACTCTAGAGCATTAAAAGTGAAAGTGGGCATGGTTCAGGTTAAAGTAAGCCCATAGTTGTGAAATTGGTATAATTGACAAGGTTATTCAACAGACTCATGGACAGTATATCAGGACTCTAGTTTAACTGGACAGTTCCTGAACCACAAGTGTGCAACCAGCTTCGAGCCATAATGGACAGAATGCTCCCCTTTTGCTCTTTATGTTTATATGTGTAATTTAAGTGTGGCGTACTTTCCCTGAGAATCTACACCTCGAAATGGGATAAGGGACCCTCAAAATCAAAATTTTGCTTAAATTGCCCCAACATTGTGGAATCAGTAGAGCACTTTATGCTATTCTGTAACCTGTACAGAAATGCACAGAAGAAATGGTTGATAGCAGCACTTAAATCTATGGGAGTGAGAAAATGTCGGCAAGCAGTAAGGGTTCTTAAGAGTGATACCAGGGAATTACTAGCCTTTACAGTATAGCGCTACCTATTCTTTGCCTGGAATCAGAGCAAGAAGGCTCTAGATAACTGCCAACCTTGATAGCTAACTTGCAGAAAAAGGCCCAGTAGGCCCACTTAGTCTTGTTTCTTCTTCCCTTTGTTCTTCCTCTTTTAATATAGATATTGGGTATTATGTATTCGGTATGAATTTTTCTGTTTGAACTAAATGACTATGAAGTCTTATTGACATATGAACTTTTTTATGATGGTTACTTGTATAAGAGGATAATTCAGTTAATTTTAGGGAAAGTATATACTGCATATAGTAGTGATAGGAGCTGTAATCAATTAACTAACATCAATTTAATTTTTTTTAATGAATTACCAAAATGAAGTCTGTATGATGTTTATAGATATTGAATTTTATGTTTGTAAGCTTGTTATGGCTTGATAGCCAAAATGAAATATTTACTACTACTGAATAGCAACTACTTGCATTTTGTATACTTACGTTTATTTCTTTTAGATGTTTCACACTGTTTTGTAGCTTTTCCAGTGGGGGTGTTCTAATGTGAAGTAGGTGCTTTCTTGTCTGTTGGATAAAACAACATTTAAGTTTCATATTAAATGTTAATTTGTTGGTAGTTTTAGAGGTACGTTTTGAAATAATGTATGTATATCTACTTTATTATATCTTTTTTCTGGTTTGTTATAGTTATTATTTTTGGGCAGGTCGTCGGTTTTCAAGTTGTAGATTTTTTCTTTTAGGAAGTTTATGTAAAGAGTTAGAAGTTGGTGAGTGTGTTAATACTTATTTGCTATTTTATTTTTTTAAGTTTAATAGCAGTTACATTTTAGTTTAAATGTAAGTTTTACTTACTTGGTTAGGTAGTCGTTGAGATGCATATATTTCATGTTTAATGGTCCGGTGAAAGAATCCAGCAGAGTTCCCTCGCCTTGCAGAAATTGTCATTTTTGAAGTATTTCGTTATTTAAATTAGTGTGCCTGTTATATTGTTGGTTCAATTGCTTGTTTGATTTTATTTGTTAAAGTTGTTTATAGACATTTTATTGGCTGGTTTAGTTTGAATTTTTTTATCAGTTGAGTCATTCTATGGTAAACGCTAATCTAGCTTTTATATTTGATGTATGACATAGTTTTATATTTTTAGACATAAATGTATTTATACATATATTTATTGATATTTATTTTGGTGTTTAAATGTTTTTAGTTATTGCAAAATGCTTTGGGGTTGTATTTTTAATATTTTATATATATAGGTTTTTGGGAGTAAATGGTAAATATTTTGTTGATGTACTATATTTCTATTTATTTATTTTATGGATTTATATAGCACTTGAATTGTCCCCAAAGGGGTATCTCAGCGCTTACGGACCCACAATAAGAAAGCTGTCACAAGGATCAAGAGCTAAAACAGAACAGTTTTCAAAGCCTTTCTGAACTGCAGAAGGTCCAGGCACTGCTCAGTGAAATAGGGAGCTGATTCCAGTAGAGAGGTGCCAAATATAAAAAAAGCTTTTCCCCCTGTCCTTAACTTCTAAACTTTAGGTGTCTTGAGGAGAGATTTCAAGCCAGAGCGGAGATCTCTACGGGCAATGTCGCGATTTAGTTTCTCCGCCAGGTATCTTGGCCACCACTCTGGGGTCCACAGCAGTGGTGCCTCTCCAATTAGCATGATCTCAGACTTTCCGGCGTTAAGTTGTAAAAAGTTGTTATACATCCATTGAGAGATTACTACTGTTGTTTTTCTGATCTCTAAATTAGACAAACATTGCCACCATGTAGAACACTGTTATAATTGCCAGAGGAAACCACCAACAAATATGTATGATTTACTAATGTGGATTAATCCCTTCTCATAGCAGAGTAATGTGTAATAGTAAGGCCATTTAGGCCAATAGTAAGGCCAGTTATACCTGACAGGATTCCTATTGTTAATTCCTGGCAGCCAAAAATTAGGGCAACTTTGTCAACATAATTTCACCACCAAAACTTCCTTTGTGAATTGAGTCCTATCAGTTTCACTTCTTATTGGAGAAAAGTTGCTTAAGATGTGTGGCATGATCCAAGGCTGGTGTTAGGGCGGTGCGATCGGTGTGGCTGCACTGGGCGCTGACCTGGAGGGGGAAGCTGATGTGGAGAGGGGGAAGCTGATGTGGAGAGGGGGGAGCTGATGTGGAGAGGGGGGAGCTGATGTGGAGAAGGGGAGTTGATGTGGAGAGGGGGAAGCTGATGTGGAGAGGGGGGAGCTGATGTGGAGAGGGGGGAGCTGATGTGGAGAAGGGGAGTTGATGTGGAGAGGGGGGAGCTGACCTGGAGGGGGGGTGCTAACCTCAGGGGAGGTCACTGTGTTTAGCAATAACCTATAGTTTAAGAGCACCTGCTGCAGAGTTACTTGTGTACTTGTTATCAGGCAGCAAAAGAATGACTAGCGAACTCTTGTGATTAATGTTTCTGTTAAGAGAGAGAGATGAGAGTTTTTTTACAGTGACAGTTTTGATTCGCCATAAAGTAGCACAGAAGTTTAATTTGTCTGCTGCAAAGAACAGATCTGTATTTTATGTTGATAGCTGTGTATATTAGTAAAACTAGCCTTTACCAGTGCTTTCAAACAAACTACAGTGGCGGCTCCCCCAATGGGGCTTGGGGGCATTGCTCCACTACTTTCTCGCGGTGTGAGAAGGCAGAAACATAAACAGTAAAAACTGCCATTTATATTTCTACCTTCTCGCATTGTGAGAAAACAGAAGTGCCTCTGTGCCTGGTTTGTCGTTCTTGCTTGAGGGCAGGGGGGAGTGGCTTGCCCACTGTTGTGGGTATTGACTGTTTGGTCGGCCCTGGACCTGACCAAACAGTCAGTACCCACAACAGTGGGTAAGCCACTTCCCTCCTGCCCTCGATCCGGACCGCCCACTCTCCCTTTTTCTCTATGCAGAGAAAATGTCCCGGCTGCGGTGCTCGTCTGCTGCGCCTACCAGTGTGTGATTAGCTAGCGTTGCATAGGGGAGGGAAGCTGCCTGCTGGCTGCTCCCTGCAGCAGGAACACGCGGGCCCACCAGTACAGCGTGACCGGCCTGAAGCGGAGGCGGTGCGGTACCCCGGCACTCAGGTATGTTTTATTTTAATTATTTTATTCCCCACCTGCGACCCCCCTCCCTCCCTCGAGAATGCCAGCCGCCGCTTATAAAACTAAAACTATGGTGGCGTGAGGTTAAAGTTTGTCCTTGCTTATATTCACTATGTTACATGGCCCATGCCAGTGATCTGGTGTTTTTGTAAGGAGATGAAGATTTTACACACAATGAGATGAAGAACGTGATTTGTTGTGTGTGCGTGGGAGGAAAAGGTGTTTAGAATGCAGCTGATCTCTTGGTTGGGTACAAATAGACAGTAGGGGGCTTGGATGCATGAATTCCTTTTCTCTGCCTTTGCATTCCAAAGTAACAGTCCCAAAACGTAACCAGTTTAAGCCAGAACAGCTCACAGCGGAAATTGGAAAAAGACCCCAAATTCCACCATCTCCATCCTCTCTACTGACCCCCCGCCCACCCCATGTGTGGGCCTGATGTTAAGCCCCAGCCCAGGTGACAAACTGATCTGCCCCTTTAATGTGGGCTTTTTAACATACAATCCATAGACAGATGTACGCAGGCATGAGCCCACGTGGGCGCATTCATATACTTAATAATAATAATAATATTAAAACCATTTGTAGAGCACATGGTTACACTATAACAGTGTGTCCCGCGCTATGGAGAAAACCCGTCCAGCAAGCAAGACCTTCAGCACTTGGTACCACAAGGGGGGGAAGGGGTAAAAATACTGGGCTTAGGTTTGAGGGAATAGGTATGTTTTCAATTTAAGTCGGAATCTTGCTTCCGATGGTTCCATACGAAGTTCATTCCATCTCTTACAAGCTAAGTATCTGAACGAGCGACCTCCCATTCGTGCTTTAAAGATGCGAGGAACCTGAAACAGCGTGCTCCCAGATTACCTCAAATTACGTTTTGGGCGATGGATCGTAAGAAGCTTTTGAAGATAGCTTGGCCCTTTTCCCTGGGCTACATGATGTGTAATACATAGTGATTTGAATAGGATACGTTCCTGCATGGGTAGCCAATGGAGGGTCTTAAGAGCCTGTTTCCCTGAGGCTCTTCTGGACAAATTCAGGACCAATCTGGCAGCGGAGTTTTGAACGCGTTGCAGCTGCTGTAACCCTTTCTTACTCAGGCCAATAAACAGGGAGTTTCCATAATCCAGGTGGGGGGTGACTAGTACATGTATGACAGATTTCCTGGTGTCAATGGGCAAATAGTCGAGTACATTACGTATGGTTTTAAGGACTCCATAGAATTTGCCCACTAGCCTTCCAATGTGCTGTCCATAGGATAGGCTGGAGTCAAAGAAGACACGAGGTTCTTCACTGTTTCTGAGGGGGAGGGTGAGGGCCCCAACTCAGATGGCCACCAGGCTGATGACCAGATTGTGGGAGCTCTTCCAATCACCAGTAACTCAGTTTTATCGCCATTAAGGCGTAGACAATTGTCATTCATCCGCTCAGATACCTCCTTGAGGCAGGACTTATTACCAGTGTTTTACAGTTTCATAGCAGCGTATCTAAAGTGTTTTCTAAAGCCGCTGCCACGTGCATAGTTTAGTGCTTGTAATTTATTTAAGCTTTCACATTGCCGTTAGGCAGAACAAAGGTTGGCTTTTCAAACAGTGCACGTTATAAAACAATAACCGATCAGATGAAAGGCAAGATGTGCTTTGTAATTTCTCAGAAAATACCCTTGACCTCCTTACAGTTGTCTCTGCAGTGTTTGCACAGACGCCTTGCATTTCACTTTTTAGAGCGCATGTTTGGCAAATACTGTCTCTGATGAAATCGCAGTGGGGTCTGCCTTCGGAGAGACTGCCGTGCTAAGTTACTTCCTGCTCTAACTCTCTTGTTAGAGGCCTGATCTGAGCAGGCACGCTTCACCATCTGAGGCCCCAAGAAATGATTGTGGCTGGGAAAATCAAATACCAATTATTGGTGAGACAGAATATCGCCAAAACAATACCGAGGAACAGACTATCGAAATGTAAGTGCACAGAGGGAGGTCAACTCTGCATCTACATGAATCAACGAGGTACGCAATAGTAGAGTTGGGTATGGAAAATGTACAAAAACTTACCTTTCGTACTTTTGTCCCTCAATATTGTTGTAACTATATTCTGACGAGTCCTACACTGTGTGAAACAAGTCTGTGTTCAGTGCAGAAAGCCCAGGAAGCTGAAGCTGCATTTACTCATTTGTCTGCCCTTTAGGCTTGCGAATGAGTTGCTTGCAGCGCTCGCATCCTATGAATGCTGCTGCTTGTACTTTTAGTCATTGAGACACTGCTCTTCACAAAGGACACTTGGGTCCTTCTGCATAAAGCAGATAATTCCCAAGGTGAGAAATACAATCTTGCTGGTAACACTTCATGAAAAGTGATCCTATTGTTTGATATCCGAAATTGAAAGAATCACTTATTTCTTTACACAAGTAGCATCCTTCTTGCTTCACATACCTCAAATTTTGTTTCGGGTCATGCATGTTTGATCTCAGCCACCACACAGCTTTTAGGTATATGGGCATCATTTAAATTGAATTTATCTCCTTCATGCTGGTTTTCTTTATAGTCCTTTGCAGATTTAATCTTGACCGTTATTTTGCTGTTTCTAGTTTGGACCGAAGTGTTTCACTGCTGAGCCAGTTTTGTTAGACTGTTGTAATGGTGGGCAGCCTGGAAAGGTTGGCCTTTCTGGGATCACGTGTGAACTGTGTGTGCCAGAGAGTAGCGTCATGCACAGAAAAAGCGCAGCGGATTGGTAGACATGTGAGGTGTGGTGTTTGGAGTGAGGTGCAGGTGCAGAATTGGTTTATGGCTCAGCAAAGTCAGAATCTAGCTGCTATAGAACCTGACCACAGAACCTGCTTGACAAGAAGCAACCTTATAATTACCCTACTTTCCTCGTAATAAGAGTGTTAAAGTGGTTTATACAAAAATGTGATAAACTGTAACACGTTTTTGCTGATATGAATTGTAATTATGTAATAATTATAAAAGCGTGTCTTTTTGTAACTGATAATTTACCTTAATACTGATTATTGTGGGACTGTAGAAAAATTGATTGCTTTTCTGATTGCAAAAAAGAGAAGAAAATGGCATCAGGCACAGGTATGGAAAAAACGGTCAGTTGTGAGGTGTAGTTAGGCACAGAGGTAATGGGATACAGGAGGGCGGTATGAATCAATAAATGTGTGTAAGTAGGGATACATGTAATAGCTGGGATGTGCCATAGACCCCGCTGAAAACAAAAATGCTGAGTCTCTCTAGCAGTGATGCAGTATTGTGCTGCAGAGTGGATGACAGCATGTTCGAGCTGCCTGTTTAAGTTGGTTTGGTCAAGGACACGTACTGTTTGCAGTGCTTTGCCTGCTGTCTGGCTCTGTTGCCTTGTCATCAGACCTCAGAGTGGTTGACACCTTCCTGTTTTCTCAAATCTGCTTAAAAATGCACCATCTGCTCAATCTTTTTTCAAAATTTTCTCGGGAGAGAACCCCTGCCAAACCCCCCGTAGATGGTTTAGGCTCGCTCGCTACGCTCGCTCGCTGCAGTGAAGTACCACAAGTGTTTTACACCTCACCACTTTCAAATATCACCAGCCGCCACTGCAAATTAAATGTAAATGAGAGAGGGGCTATGGAGAGATGAGGGTCACTTTTGCCGGATGGCAGTGAGAGAATTCGAGCAGGAGGTCATGGGGAGTGGAGGCTGGCAAAACAAATTGTTGCATCAGGTGCCACCAACGCTAGAGATGGCCCTGGTATGATCTTTTTGAGACATAGCCCAATAGTTAAAAGCTGGAAAATCTGATTTCAAATTCTGCCTCCCACATGACCAAATTGTGTGAAGGTGACATTCCTTTCACTACCATGTTTGACAAAATCAGGAGCACCTAGAACTGATTCAATTTATAGTTCAGGCAGGGAGAGTACCATTACAGACCTCCTATTGTAATGAGTTATCTAGAAAGACTCTTTCAATGCTGTGTGGAGAAATATTAGACCAAGTCCCCGATTACAAGTTAAAGGCTATATTCCGATCCCTGGTCAAACACGTGTTTACACAAGGATCAGAATTACAAGTTGTGTGCTAATTATAACACCCTCCCAGGCCCATTAAAAAAACCTGATCGATTCTGTGTGTTAAATACCAAGTGTGCATATTATGCCTCACATGCCAATCAAAACACAGGATAGGAGGTATTTACCACATGTGGTAAATGCTTCACCCCGAGGTAATGGTATTTACCATGTATGGTAAGCTCCTCACCTATTTTACCGAAATTGTAATGAGGGATCGAATGTTACCTTTACAGCACTGATATTTACAACACAATTTTCACAAAAAATAGGCTAGAAATTCTTAGGTTTTACAGATAGCTCGGAAAAACATCCCAGACTAATCCAACACTTCAGAGTCTGCTATAGTATCCAGAAGCATTATATTTTGCAGCTCAAAGCATATATATGGATGGACTAAAGTCACACATTTGCCCCACAAGAGAAGCAGTACTGTATACTGTGTGCCCAGTGCTGCTCCTGTGCTAATCATGAGCCCATAAAATGCTTGTGCCTGAAAAGAAAACAAATGCTAATATTATTATGTTATTTGAGGCTCATCTGTTGTTTCCTGGCTGAAAAGGTTACATGGAAATGTACAGCCATCATATGACAGAGTGCTACAAGCTGTGCTAGATTCTTTGAGACAAAAAACATTTGGACATGAGGCAAGGAATAATAAGCTTGATGGGATTGTTCAATTAACATGAATTACATTTTGGACGTGTTGGTGTAAGAAAACCAGATGAACTTCTGGGAATCCCTTATTTGTGCAACCTCTTGGTAGATTTTTAGGCATATCTGACCCTTCTGGTCATATGGGGGTGCTACTCCTTCTTCCTCAGACCCAGAAGAAATATCAGCATATCTCCTAGACGCATTATTAGCAGCACCTGTAAACCAGTGTTTCACACAGTACACGGGACATTTTGCCTTCAAGAGAGTCATCCTCATTTGCCCTAGTCTTCTTTTAATTTTTCTTGAAGGAGGCTGGGATCTAAACCTGGATACAACAGAACTAGAACTGGAGTCTTTAATATGCCTGGTCTTTCTGGTGTTCTTGCCCATAATGATATCAAAAAGGACAGAAATCACTTTCCTTGTAAAATAAGCACAGCCTACATGCTTTTAGCATACTCCTTAAATAGAGGAAAAAGAGCAATCTGCACTACTGAATAATATGCAAACATGACATTTGTGATGTGAAATAAGCAGAAAGAATTGTAACTATGAGCACTGGAAACTACACAAAGAACTTGAATCAGCAACCTATATTATTGAGTTTATCCGCCAGGTAAATAGGTCCTTTACCCCACACTGCTTTGTGTGCTATGCAGCAAACCTTACATTTTATTTGTTTGCATACAGGCAACCAGTGGAGCTGTTGGAGAAGGGGTAGTGAGGCAGTTCTGTAAGGGCCATTCAGTGTTAAGCGAGCTACCATATTCTGCACTACTTGTAGGCGATCCAGAGAGGACTCATTGGCTACAATCAGCAAAGCGTTGCAGTAGTCTAATCTGCTCAACACTAAAGTGTGAATAAGAGACTTCCTTGTAGAATCAGGAAGGAAGGGGAAGACTCTTCTTAAGAGGCTCAGCGCATGAAAACATGAGCTATCCATGTGAGTCACGTGCTCCTTCCTAGTCCAGGGTCTGCTCAATGCGAACCCCTAGATTTTTTTACCATTGTCTTTGGTACTGGGACAGTTCCTAGCTCTCTTGGTCACCACTCTGGGGTCCACAGCAGTGGAGCCTCTCCAAATAGCATGATCTCAGACTTTCAGGCGTTTAGTTGTAAAAAGTTGTTGCACATCCATTGAGAGATGGCCAACATGCTGGAGGAGAAGGTGGTTTGAGCTGTCTGGAGAGATTTCTTGAAAGAAAAGGTAAGTTTGGTGTCATCTGCATATGATATCGGGATGAACACATAATTCCTTAGGAGTGTGGCCAAGGGAACAATAAAGATGTTAAATAAGGTGGGGCTTATACAAGACCCTTGGGGCACTCCCTTGGTCAGTTCTTTAGACTTAGAACGATACAGCCCCAGATTCACGGTCTGGGAGCGATTTGTAAGAAAACTAGTCACCCACTGCAGTGCCACTCCTCCAATACCAGATTCCTCTAGTCTCCTGAGCAAAATCTAGTGGGCGACCGTATCGAATGCGGCGGAAAAATCTAATAACACCAGGAGATTGAATTGAACACTATCAAATTGTAGCCTGATGTTATCTGTGACAGCCACCAGAGCTGTTTCGGTGCTATGTTTTGGCCGAAAGCCTGATTGCGATTAATCAAGGCTGCCTGCCGATTCAATATGGTCTGACAGATGTTTATTAATGTTCTTTTCCAGCAGTTGGCTCATGAGAGGTAGGCGAGAGATTGGACGTAAATTAGAGAGCTCTTCCATAGGAGCGTTGATATTTTTCCAGATCTGAATAATTTGTGCTGTCTTCCATGCCAAAAGTAGCTGTCGTTCTTTCAGTGACAAATTAAGTAAAGAGGAGATTGGGGCTGCCAGCTATTTAGCAAGAGAGGACTAGATTTTGGCACGTATAACATCAAGTGGCGAGCCTGATTTCACATTGCACATTAAGGGTTCCACCTCCTCTAGAGTTAGAGGAGGGAAACATACTAATGAGTTTACCGTCAAACAAGGTGGATGTTCTATAGTCAAAGCACCCAGCTGTGAGCTGCCTGCAGAGGTGATCTTACTATAGATGGTATCTATTTTCTGTATAAAATAGTCAGCTATTTTATCACAGAGGATTTGAGATGAAACTTCCTCAAGATCACAGGCTTTGGGATTAGTGAATGTTCAGAATCTGAAACAAAGCTTTAGGTGTATGAGTTAGCTAGTGGTCAATATAGATTTCCGGGCTACCTTTATGTTTTTGTGGTACTGGGTAAGGGCTGTTCTATATTTCACTTTATCATCAGTAAGGTGAGTCTGTCGCCATCGTCTCTCCAAATTTTTACAATGCCTTTTTCCGTCATGAGGCTCAGGTGTAAACTAGGCTGCTTGAACTGGCCTGGATTTACTCACTCGAGTTTTTAATGATTTTTTTAGTGATTTTTTAATTTAAATATGTTTATAACAAGTATTGGGTTTATTTGAAGTACTTGTTTTAGGTAAAAAGTGGTTTCTATCTATTTATTAATGATTATTTGAATATTGTGGCACAATTATTGTAGTAGATATTGTGTGAATTGATATTTTTGATATATTGTGTTTACTTAAAGGTAACAATTTCTTGGTTTTTGATATTTTTGTTTGCTATATAGGTAAAAATCGATATTTTTAACAATGATATTTGTGTCTCAATATTTGTGGTTTTTATAATTAAGTATAAGAAGTCGATATTTTTGCTATCGATATTTAAGTAAAGTTGATGGTAAATTGCGATTCCTTTGAAAAATGCACAAACATGCATTTTGCCAAAGTGCAATGTGGTGCATACTTTTTGCCCCACATGTGCATACATACCTTTGTTGGTGGTGCAATAGGGCAGCCTTTTGGCCCCCTTGCACCCTTGAGATTGCATGAGCAATTTGCGATTACCAATTTGGTAATCACAAATTGCAAATGCTGTGCCATTCAGTCATATGGGCCTCTAGGCCCACAGGAATGAATGGGAAGGCATTCCTTAATTGCGAATCGCAATTTGCGATGCGCAATTAAGCAATGTGTAGGAATCGCTACTATTTTAGTGAAACCTACATGCATAAGGAATAGCGATTCCTTAATAGTGATTCCTTAAGAATTGGTATCAAGGAATCGCTATTCCATTACCTTAATGCATGTGGCCCTTAGTGCCTGTAGCCTGTTTCTGGGTCATATGACTAGGTTTAGCTGGCAGTTGGGTTTTGTGTATTCCTCCTAGACAATCACACATAATAGAGAGCTTAGGTGTGTCTGGGTGGGCCATCACTGGCAGGATGGAAGGAAGGAGCTGGGTAAAGCTCTACGTATACTTCAATATACTGGGTCCTGCCTGCCAGCGTACAAAGGGCTGGATAAACCCCTGTAGTTAGTCTGGACCGAGGACAAGAAAGGCAGATGGTTGCAGACTTCAAAGGGGAATTTTTAGAAGCTTCCCTCACCTTCCAGGGTAAAGGCATGAGGTATAAATACTGGGCCTCAAATATCAACTCTTCATTACACTTCGGGACCTGTGGATACTCTGCCAGGAAGGACTGCTGTGCTGCTGAAAGGACTGCCACTGTGCTGTACTGCTGCTCTGAATTACTTCTGCCCAGCTGTACTAAGCTGATGCCTGCTGCCCTCTTGCTTGGGTGAGAAGGGCTGGACCTGTAACTCTGAGCCGAAGACCCCAGAGTCACTCTGAGGAATAGTTGGCTGTACTCTGACGTTTGTGATTTCTGCCCTCCCAAGTAGTGCCACCCCAGTCCTGGACCTTTGGAAGTGAGCCTGGAGCTGCTCTTACAAGCCCGGTTGTAGTCCTCATTGGAACGGACGCAAAGCCACAAGAAGCCTCGCAAAGCCTCACTGTACAGCTGCAAGCCACATCAGGTCTATGCAAAGCAATGTGCTGCCTCACAAAGCCTCATCGCACAGCTGCCAGCTCATTGGAACCAATGCAAAGCGACGCAAAGCCCTGCCAAGCTATGCCACACAGCTCCCAGGAACCGATGCAAAGTGAAGCAAAGCCCTATAAACTCTTGCTGCACCCCTTCTCTAGAACCAGTGCACTAGGATTAAGGTACCTTGGTCAGCAGACCTAATTGGGTCTCTGTAGCCGGTCGACGCTTCATCACGGTCGGAAAGAACTTGTGGCCTAGTCCGGGTCCGGCGCAACCAGATAACCACAGTTGCCACTTTGTGCTTTTTGTGCTATTTTCACTAAAGCCTTTAAAATTGCATCTCTCCGACTCTACTGATTGGATGTTTTATTCATTAAAGTTCATTCTATTTTTTTCAAGGCCAACAAGGTAGAACTTCAGTTTTCAAGTAAGAACCCAGAAAGATGGGCAAAATAGTTTGGGCCATCAGGAATATGCCTAGCACCACCGCCTGCTAGTTCAATGAAATCTCTAGGAGTCTACCTTGATCCTAAAACTTCGATGATCCCTCAGATAAAATCAGTGGTCTTGCACTTCTTTTTTTACTTCAAGTTCTAAATAAAGGCCTCCATTTTTTAAAATCTAATCTTCACAGACAAGTGCCTGTTTCCTGCAGTCTATCAAGATTCGACTAGTGCAATCTTCCATACTTGGGACTTCCAGGTGCAGCTCTCTCCCAACTTCAACAGATTCAGAACTATGCAGGAAGAGAGGTTCCTGGTTTAAAGCAAAGTTATCACATCAACAATGATCACATTCGTTTGCATTGGTTTCCTGTTCAACACAGGATTTCTTTTAAAATTGTATGCCTAAGTATCAGGGTTTGTATGGCCTTCAAATGTTCCCCCTTGCATGCGGCTTTTTCCTTGTATAGCCCACTAAAAGCCTACACTCTTGTAGCACCATACTCCTCTCTGTTGTTTAATAGGGTGTACAGTCATAATATCGAGTCAATTATTTCGACTGGACAGAATATCGAGTAAAAAATATAGAATGGACATAATATCGACTAGACATAATATAGACAACAAAAATATCGACTAGAGAAAATTAATATCGAATAGAATGGACATAATATCGAATCAAAAATATAGAATGGACATAATATCGACTAGACATAATATAGACAACAAAAATATCGAATTTAAGGTAAGTTAATAATAATTTTTATTTTTTGTGTAATATAAGTCTGTAGCGGGTTGTGGGTTTATAGGGGAATAGGGTGGGAAGTAATTTAATTCTAATTAATTAAATATGTTAATTTATTTATTGATATATATTTAGAATTAATTGTTAATTAATTATTAATTGGTAATTAATTAAAATATAATTGGTAATTAATTATAATTGATTAATTGATAAATATTTTAATTTTAGTAATTTATTTTCTGTAGCGGGTTGTGGGTTTATAGGGGAATAGGGTGGGAAGTAATTTAATTATAATTAATTAAATATGTTAATTTATTTATTGATAATAATTTAGAATTAATTGTTAATTAATTATTAATTGGTAATTAATTAAAATATAGATGGTAATTAATTATAATTGATTAATTGATAAATATTTTAATTTTAGTAATTTATTTTCTGTAGCGGGTTGTGGGTTTATAGGGGAATAGGGTGGGAAGTAATTTAATTATAATTAATTAAATATACCCAGGTAGAAGTGCCGTGGGTAGGTATATTGTAATTATTATTAATTAATATATAAATTAAACTTGGTAATTACTCTTTATAATTATATGATTAATTGATAAATATTTTAATTTTAGGGTTCAGGGTCAGTTTTCAGTTTTTGGGTAAAGGGGTATTGATTTGTAGGGTCAGGGTCAGTTTTCAGTTTTGGGGTAAAGGGGTATTTTTAGGGTTCAGGGTCAGTTTTCAGTTTTTGGGGTAAAGGGGTATTTTTAGGGTTCAGGGTCAGTTTTCAGTTTGTAGGTAAAGGGGTATTTTTAGGGTTCAGGGTCAGTTTTCAGTTTTTGGGTAAAGGGGTATTTTTAGGGTTCAGGGTCAGTTTTCAGTTTTTGGGTAAAGGGGTATTTTTAGGGTTCAGGGTCAGTTTTCAGTTTTTGGGGTAAAGGGGTATTTTTAGGGTTCAGGGTCAGTTTTCAGTTTGTAGGTAAAGGGGTATTTTTAGGGTTCAGGGTCAGTTTTCAGTTTTTGGGTAAAGGGGTATTTTTAGGGTTCAGGGTCAGTTTTCAGTTTTTGGGGTAAAGGGGTATTTTTAGGGTTCAGGGTCAGTTTTCAGTTTGTAGGTAAAGGGGTATTTTTAGGGTTCAGGGTCAGTTTTCAGTTTTTGGGTAAAGGGGTATTTTTAGGGTTCAGGGTCAGTTTTCAGTTTTCGGGTAAAGGGGTATTTTTAGGGTTCAGGGTCAGTTTTCAGTTTATGGGTAAAGGGGTATTTTTAGGGTTCAGGGTCAGTTTTGGGTTTTTGGGGTACAGGGGTACTTTGTAAAAATAAAGTAAAATTACATTTAAATTACATTTATTTAATAAAATTAAATTATATTAAATTATATTATAATATTTTTTATTAATTTATATTCAAAAAATTATTATATACTTACCAATACTTATGTTGTAATGGTATGCGTTGTAAAGGTATATGCGTTGTAAAATCTTGCGTTGTAAATGTATGCGTTGTAAAAGTTTTTGCGTTGTAAAAGTTTTGTTGTAATGGTAGGCGTTGTAAAAGTATGCGTTGTAACGTCATACATCCCTGGAGTGGGAATAGTAATTTTAACCTCTACGCTATCCAGCGCTTTCCCTACTGTTGCACCCACTGGAGTGGGAGTAGTAAATTTTACCTCTACGCTATCCAACACTTTTGCTAATGTTGAACTCACTATAGTTGTAACAATAAATTTTAAACATTTTCTAAAATGTTATATATGTTTATTTAATAATATGTTTATATATATATATATATATATATATATATATATATATATATATATATATATATATATATATATATATATGTGTGTGTGTGTGTAATTTTTGGTGATGTAATTTTTTTAATTAGATAAATTATTTATTAAAATTATATTTTTTTAATAATTATTTCTAAGTTTATATTAAATATATTTATTACTATATTAGTTTTAACTTACTTTTAAGACATTTTAAAAAATCGATATTTTGACAGTCTATATTTTTGTAAGTCGATATTTTGGAGTCGATATTTTGGTACTTACCTGTTTGAAGATAGGGAGTCGATATTTTGTCAATCGATATTTTTGACTCGATATTTGTGTATCTCGATATTTGTGTCGTCGATATTATGTCAGTGATCCGTTTAATAGATCTAAGGTGGTAGAATAGTTGATTTCTGTCATTGCCTGCAGTTGTAGAATTCATTGCCAATGACCCTGAAGTCCATAACTTCTCACTTGAGCTTCAGGAAGGGACTAAATACCTTCCTTTTTTTGCTAAGGGTATTCTCCTCTACTAACCTCAGCTCTGATATTTTGATTTATGCAGCGCCAAAATACTTGTTGGCGCCTCACTCCTTCCCCGACTCGCAAACTTGCTTACTAACTCATATTTTCGAACCAGAAGAGGCCTAAACATTGAAAATAATTGCTACCAGTGACAGCACAGATTTATCTTGCCCATAATGTTTTCTCATCCTTACTGTGAGAAGGGCCAATTTTCCCTATGTTTCAATGTGACAAAGAACAAAAAATGGAAATCAAATTTTGCAGGAGGCACTGCATCATCCTGTGTTCCCTCACTTTCCCTGCTAGAAACTGCACCCTTTATTTCTTCACATAAGTTGCAAAATATAGGAAAGTCAGAATCTAGTTAAGGAAGCAGTATATCGAGGACTGCCCCTCAATATTGCTACTTAGTTTCATGACTCGCAATACAGAGCAGCAACACTGTCATGAATCCAGATTCTGCAGACAAACCTCCCACCCACAACCCACTCGCTCCATCTTCCTTGTTCTTTCTTTGATCTGTCAGCAAAAAGCAGTTAAGACAATAATAGATGTATGTTCCATAGCTTGTTGCTCAGAAGAGTTTATACATAGTACAGTTTATGGAATTCTTGAGGTATAGACAGGTACATCATTAATTTTCCTTGCAGGAATAGCTTTCTTGAGTGAGCCTCAAACCAGAGTTCTGCTCAGTAAGATTTCATTTTTCACTGAGGCTCTCTGTTAAGAGTACCTTAGAGGAAACGTCCAGAGGAGGAGTAAATTAAATGAATCACCTAATGGACGCTTCAATCAAATCTGGAAGATATGGCTTTTGAAATTTCTTTCTTTATACTTCAATAATAATAATTACATTTATAATTATTTATTATTAGATGTGCCAAAATCACTCACGAGGAGCCACTAGACATTATGCATGTATGTATGCCTGTTTATGGTATTTCTATAGCACAAACCTAGCCAAAAGGCAGCGGAGCAGTGTAAATGTTCAAGAGCAAGTCTAAAGTGAATGAGTAGTAAGAAGGGAAGATTGGTTGTGGATGGTTAATGCATTGTGATGTAGTGTTCTTTCTAGAAGTAAGTCTTCAACTCTAGCAAATTGGAGCAGTGTAGAGGTGGTCTTGATGGACACTGGGATGTTGTTCCTTATCGTGACTGCAAAGATACAAAAGGCCTGCTGTCTATTTGTTTTTTCAACTTTAATGTAAAATTGATGAATGCAGACTACTGGTGTTCTGGCCTCGGAAGTGCTGAGAACCATCAGAGATGGTGAGCTTCTCTGCAAGATCAGCAGGTTTGCTTGTCGTGATGGCTATGTATATGATGTTAAGCAATGATGGACAAACCCAATTAATGTGTGGCACAATCACTGGTAGGCAGTGTTTGGAACCCACTGGGTTTGTTAAAAGACCCCTCACACACCAACCTAGTTTGTGTCATGCTTCATCATTGGGGTCCCAACTGGGTGGCCGAATGCCCCCCGGTTGTGCTATGACGCCTGATTGCCGCGGCGCTGGTGTGGTACAAATATGTGATGTGATGTAAATTAAAAATACCTCTGATAATCCTTGCCTCTGTATTTTTGTTAGTGGCGTCTCAGGATATGATTAAAAATAATGTGTACTGCAACTAAAAAATAATTAATTGTCTTGTAGTTGTCTATGTGATGGGTCTACATGTTTCAGCCCACGGGAGAATGTTCGAGGGGCTTTCTTCAGGAGCATGGAAAAGTGGTGAGTGGCAAAGTGCGTAGTGCCAGGTGAAAGGTGAAAAGTACCTACACACGCGTTGAGGTGTGTGGACTGTGTGTCTACGTACTTACGGACACTTTTCAAAAAGGACCTGTGGGAAAAAGAACAGCACAGAACATGTATAAGGCAATTGACTCTAGCCTGGAGTAGCCATGTCTGTGGAGACGTGTGTGTGTTGTGTGTGTGTGTGTGTGTGTGTGCGTGTGTGTGTGTGTGTGAGTGTGTGTGTGTGTGTGTGTGTGTGTCTGTCTGTCTGTCTGTCTGTCTGTCAGAGAGAATGGTCAAATTAGGAAAAATATTACTCAGTGTGACAGCTAGAGTACCTTTCATTTTTCTGAACTCTTCCACCAAAAACTGGACCTCCTCTTGGATCCGTTCCTCGATGCTCCTCTTTCCCATTCCAAAATTTCTTAAGGTCATGAGAGAGAATCGTCGAAGTTGCTTCCAGCGCTCTCCATTGCTCACTGCCACACCTGAAGAGAAGACAGGAAAACAAACATGTCAATTGTAAATAATGCAGCAACAAAACATTTTCCCTGTCGTGTTGGATAGACTTTAAGTCTTCTTGTTTGTATATTGTACCAGGGTATCTGTACATCTGGCCACCTGGACCAGGAAATGCAATCAAAGCACAGACTAGGCAACAACCATTGATGGAGCGGTAATTACTTCTGGTAGTTTCTCAATGCAAAACCCTCATGCTACCTCTAATTTACCGCTCAAAAGGTGTTGGGCCCTTCACACCATGTATTACCTTCAGGAGATTTAAATAAACCTGAACAGTCAAAAATGCAATTTTATTATTCAAGCCAATAAAGAGAGTTGTTGAGTATTTTAAAGGGTTTTATTTTCTAGTCAAAAGTTAAGTTTTTCTCTGACCCTTTATTCATTAGTAAAATATCAATTAGGTTACAGAATTTGGAAAACAGGAAAAATATCAATAATACAGAACACATTACATACAGTCTGCATATAAGCATTACATGTAGTTATGAAAAATGTGGCGCAAAAGTCTTAAAGAGTTTCTAAGAAAAATAGTCTTGCAAAGCTAATCAATAATTAAATAGTTTGCAAAAAATCTCCCATTAAGAGAAATAAATGCATAAATCAAATAAATCTTTTTAGACCTAATTAATTAGTCAAAGCATAAACTTAAAGTTTAGCATCTAATTCTAAAGAGCCTTTCTATCTGTTGCTGCTCATGTGCATCTCTGTGTCTAAAGAGCAAAAAGGAGGGAGACAGCCCGCCCTTCACAAGACCTCAAAGGAATGTGGCCTGATGTGCCAAGATATTAAGTGGAAGCAAGAAACCTCCCCCTGAATCTCCTCGGACGCACCTCCCCTTCAGCAATCTCCCGGGACGTTTCTCGTACCTAACCCATAGAAGCCAGCTGAGCTGAGAAAAAAAGAAAAGCCAGCCCCCATCCAGAGAGGACAGTATTTATACCCTAATTATTGGCAGAGTACACAAAGATGTAGCATCTTTCAGGAGAACCTTCACGTGATTGGTCAGTCATGATGGCATGAGGTCACACTACCCTGACTCATTCTAAAATCCTGACTTCACCAGTTTTAACAAAAGAAGCGCAAATGACTTAATACATTTTATATGTTTGCAACATTTACTAGGAAAAATGTTTCATTCTAATTCATCCTTCCTTCCACAGCGTAGTCAGATGGACACTTTTAACTAACACTGGTACATTGGCAGAATCACAAGAATGTATAGTTTAAGATGTCCTTGACTTCTTGTCATGAGGAAAGCTGCCAAAGTCTGCGCATGCTCCCTTCTCATTAAATTGCAAGCCATAGCCTTGATGGATTCACAGGCAGCCATGTTTTGTGTAGGCCCCAAAAATAAAACAAACACAAAGATAATATTAATTTCATGTAAATCAGTCCATTATGTTTCCCAAGTGCATTATTAATTCACACACATTATAAAAAGAGGTGTTATTAACTGAAAATGTTTATCAAAATATGCAACAAGTCAAAGTCCTTTAAGACAGGAATAATAAATCTAGATTACATGGATGAGCTGGGAAGAGAGAAACACATTCTATTAATCCTCAAAGGTAAAAAGGCCACTTTTTCTCTACATTGCAAAAAAAACACATGTTAATTCAGCAAAAGCATTTTCAGGCCTCACTTTCATGTTTTTCATGTGCCATGTTTTTAACCTGCACCAAAATGTGCGTGGCAATTTAAATGCAGCCTGTCTGTAGCACAAAAATAAAACAATGCCTGACTGCAGATGAAATCTGCTCCATCACCATGACTGGTCACCATTAGGAAAATGTTCAATTCTCTCTCTAGACCTCTTCTGATCTTGATTTATTTAATTGATGCTACCATTAATTGGAGCCAATCATTAGCCCTTGAGGAGGCCAAAACAGTTTAATGATACCAATGAATGATATTTACCTCTATAAAGGTCTGTAAACTATGACCCATCAAGTTTTGTTCCCATTAGTGCGAGGCTCCCCTCCACATGATGCATGGTCTTTCACTTGGTTCGTTCAACATCAAACTGTGTCTATCTTAATTACTCTGACTTGTGGTTTTAATGAATGGGTTTACCAGTATTGCCTTCACTGTATATGTACTGAAAAAATGTCTCTAATAAAATTTTCTGAAATCAAAGATGCTGCCTGGAACCACCGGCTGACTTCATGATATCAACTAATGAACAAAAAAATTAACCCTTCCTGCTATTAGCAAATTCTCATACGCACCAAAGACTTTTAGTTTCACCTGACATAATACAAACATAATGGTTGCTATTCAAAGTTAAAGATGGTCCCTGCATGCAGCAGTTTCCATGCATTATTCTACCATTCTCACAACGTCTCCAGGCAAATCTCCTGCTATCAACAATTTTTAAAGATTCTATTTAAGTCCATTCACCCACATATTTCAGATTTGCAGCTTCAATGATTAAAGTCAACTTACTATCATTTGCACATATCAAACTAGTACCTTGCAGAACTGGATATGTAGGGCTATACCTGTGTCATGTAAAATACTGGATCTACCAATTTCAAGACTTGTTCATGACTTTATGTTTTAACAAACCAGACTCCAGCAGGTTGTACATTCCAGAGGTTTATAGACAATGTGTCTTGTTTCTTTTCTCTCTCTCTGCCTTATTTATAACCCTTATGTATGACCCAGAACCGATTGATCCTTTTTAACATATAGTGAAATTACGTTCTCTAAAATGACGTTTTTTATGTGCTACAGAAAAGAACTACACAAATAAGTGAATACATAAGTAAAAAATGAATTATAAAGTACCCAGAATAGCATTTAATCCAGAACTTAAGACATTTGAGCAGTGGACTGAGATCTCAAAATTGTTTATAGCTTCGTTGTGGGGTGCAAAGCAGCATGATTCTATATTTTCTGCATGGATAATGATAAAGTAGAATTATTTACCATATCCTTTGGAGACCATACGGATTACTGAAAAGTTTCCTCGTCCACTGAAGACGTCTCCTTGATCCACAAGCGCTTCCTTCACCGCCTCATACCCGCATAGCACGAGCACTGGTTGCGAGCCAAAGTACAGCATAAATACTGGCCCATACGTTTTACTGGGCTGTGTGGATAAGGAAAAAAGTAAGAGAAAAAAATCATCAAGACGAATATTGGAGCCTCCATATTTACATGAGAAATTGTTTTTGCAAAGTAAGGTGTTCAGAAAACAAGCAACTGGTATCTTCTGATATATTTAATAACGCATGTAATTTTTCAAGGCACATAGTACAATTTGTATGTCCCCTTTAGGTGACAAAAGGAGCTTGTATCATTTAAAAAAAGACAAACATCTGTATCGCGTATGTGTTGGGTTGGTAATGATTTTGCTTTTTATTCAAAGGTGAGGTCTTTGGGTGGTCAGTTCTTTGAAAACTTCCCAACACATGATTTCTTCCTGAGGTTCATTGATAAGCCGGTCAATTTAAACTGCTTTGTCAAAAAGATTAGCAATGCCATTTTTCCTAGCTAGAGAAGTGAAGGAAAGCCCTTAGTTAGTTAAGACACAGAGGAGAATATTATGCATTCTCGAATCTGGCATTTGTATCTACAGCAACCACCTAGAAAGCATATGAAATCGTAATTTCCAGTAATTCCTGATATTGTACACAGAACTAGGTAACCAATTGATACACACCCTAATACATACGAAACAGTCTGAATACATGAACTTTCCCTTTTCATGATGCAGAGCAAACTAAAGTCCATACAAAAAACAGAAAAAATAATTAATAAAAACAGAAAGACCAATAGGAAAGACAACCTTTAGGGAGCACTCTGATTTGTAGAATTTGACGCTAGAAGAGACAGGAAAGCATTCACTCATGCCTACATTCATATTCGGGGTGGGGGGACAAAGTAGCTTACGATATCAGATAGAGAAGGGATAATATTTACATCCATGCCTTTCTTAAAAGTATTGGGACTGTCTAATGACCAATATTGATTGGAAGCATCAGACTCTAATATTTGCAGATCTAGTCTCCAACTGTAAAACTTATCCAGCTGATCATTTAAATGGTTCAACAACAGATTTATAGATAATGGAACCTACCAATGGTCCAACTCAAGGAAATCATGTAGCAGAAGATGCCACCAATTGCTGTAATCTTTCTTATTTCTGGTGACTCAATCCGCTACTGAATTGTGGATGCCCGTTAAGTACTGCACCCTCATTAATTTCCTGTGATTTAGGCAAAACTCCGAAAAGGTTTTTGCTATCTCTGTCAATGGCTTAGATTTTGTGAAACCTCTAGATATATATATCATATATCATGTGACCAAGACCACGGACGTGGTCGAAACGCGTCGTCCTATCTGCCAAGAAAAATAAAGACTTCACTTACTGCAACTGCTGTGGGCTCGCCTGAATTCCTTGTGTTTTGGAATCCTTGGATCGTAATATATATATATATATCTGACAGTAGTAAGATTGTCCATACGCAGCCAGACTGCACAATTCGGCCTGTCCTTTGTGAACCTGAAGAGCACAAAGAGCCCTGCACGAATCTCTAAACAAACTATATACAGTGATAACTGCTTTCTTGATCATGTTCCTCCAGTTGAGAACCGGCCACACTGGGCCCCATAGTCACATTGGCTAGCATCTGGTTCTAGGCCACGAACTGAGGATGTAGTGAATATTTTGGGGCCATTACAAGCTTCCAGAAGACCCAGTAACCATGAAATGTACCCTAGAGTGTCTCACTCTAATATACTCATATTTGTGTGGTTGAGGCTCCTTTCTAGATGTTTTATCTTTAAACTCTGAATGATTTCACAATAGAATGGCCCTGGAAAAAGGTGCTTGAAAAGAAGTGGCTAACATGCTGACTAGCCTGTCCAACTGTTGGGGAGAACTAGGTGTAAGAGACTGAGGGCCCAATTCAGAGTTTGACAGACAGGGTACTCCATCACAAACATGATGGAGTACCGCATCTGTCAAACTCTCAGTCGAACCATCTCATTTTGAGATGCACAAACTGTAAGGCTTCTATAAACGGAGCCCCTGTTCGCTACATAGACAGAAAGGTTACTCAGGTATCCTGATGGACTAAGGGGTGTCATAAGCAGGGCATTACACCACCTGCCCTATTTAGGGTTGACAGCGTAATGTATGTTTTTATATCTCCCCATCAGATGAACAGAAAAAAGCTAATAATGTCCTCCATCAGGGGCGTAACACAGGCCCCCGCAGCCCCCGCGTTGCGGGGGGGGCCCGGCCCCAAGTCCCCTTCCCAGGGGCCCCCGGGGCCCCCCAGCCTCTTAATAAATTAAATGGTGTACACAGCACGCAGGCGCAGCCTTTGCCCCAGCCAGGCCTCAGAGGTTCGTTCTTCATTAATTAAATGGTGCGCAACTGCAGCACCGGCCAGGCCTCTCTGGAGCCTGGGCTGCTACACCAGCAAGGAGAGCTCTTCCGATTCCAGGAAGTGGGGTGAGGGGTCAAGGGATAATTGTCTGAGGACCCCTGTTCTGAGGACGGGTGTGAACTGTGAGCTGTACTCACCAGATTGGACTCGGACCCTCCGGACCCTCACCCTCAGAGTCGAGGGATGCTCTGTGCAGGCCTCTGAGGGTCTCACTCTCCGGACATCACAAGCTACCGAGCCGAGCCCCAGAGAAGGCGAGTGAGCTGTGAGAGACACCCTGCCCTCACTCCTGGGCCTCAAGGCACAAGAGGAGACAGTGAGTGAGCTGTGAGGGGCCCCTTGCCCTCTCCCTCGTTCCCCGGGTCACTCACTCTTCATCCTCTGCCCTCCCCAACCCAAACTTCAATCTCTGCTCGTCCCTTCCTCCACCCCACTCTTCCACCTCCTCTCCCTCACACCACTTCTTTCAAAGTTGCTGTTTTGTTTTGAAATGTTTTGCACTGTTAGTGTGTAAGTGAAGCATATGTTTCCATACACGTGTGTGCTGCAAAACACGGACTGACTGCCGCCTCGCCCTTCATCCTCTCCTGCTGTGCACCAGCAAGAGCGTCACTAGCGTCACTGGGGTCAAGTCACAAGATGCCTTCCCCTGGAGTCATCAAAAGTAAACAGGGGTTAAGTAATTATACACAGCTGGTCAGAAGAAGCAAAGGACACCAGACGATCTGCCGTTCCTAAAGCCCCCCCCCCCCCTCCTCCCGCTGCAGACAAGCAGCCAAAGGCCTCTGTTGGTCCTTTTCACAGTTTCTCACAGAGCCCTGATTCCAGCCCCTGAAGTCACAATGCAGAAAGACGCCCCCCCCCTCCTGAATGTGATATGTGATGAGGGACTCGAGTCACCAATGTCTCACAAACACACATCGGCTTTGAGCTGAATGGGGCCCTTGCAGGCACCCCCTCTCTGCACCGAAGGAGTTACAGAGACTTATGTGAACCCTCTGGTCTACCAACCACTCTACACACCGCCATCCACCCTTTCCCTTCTCCTCCACTATCCTCGAAAGCATCAACCCTCCGCTGTACAATATTTGGGACTTTTGATAGTGTTGGTTCATCCCTGGGTGTTTGACAACGGCTGTTTGTTTACTGGTACTTGATAGTAACAGACCATCTCTGGGTGTCTGACCGTGTCTGTCTATGGGTATTTGGTACCGACGGTTTATCTTTGAGTGCCTGCCAGTGTCTTGTTTGTTTATGGGTAGTTGATAGTAACAGACCATCTCTGGGTGTCTGACCGTGTCTGTCTATGGGTATTTGGTACTGACGGTTTATCTCTGGATGGCTGACAGTGTCTGTTTGTCTATGGGTAGTTATTAGTAATGGTTTATCTCTGGGTGTCTGACAGTGTTTGTTTGTCTATGACGATTTGATATTGACTGTTTATCTCTGGGTGTCTCACAGTGTCTGTCTATGTGAATTTGATAGTGATGGTCTCGTAATAGACCTGCTCCCTCGGCCCCATGGTACTCAGAGGCACTACGCACTCAAAAGCAACAGTGTAGGAATAGAGAGAGGCACTGGAGAAAGGATTATGAAGAGGAAGCCAAATCCAAGTACAAAGAGTCAGTGACCAAATACAAAATCTTAATTTCCGAAGCCAAGAGAAAATATTACTGTGAAAAAATAGAACTAGCAAAAAACTCTAATAAATTACTTTATGAGACCACTAAACAGTTAGCTGGGTTAACTACAGATTTGACACCTCCCCCCTCTCAAGCCCTCTGTGATGACCTGTCTAACTTTTTCTTCAGCAAAGTTGATGATATTTATCGGGTGTTTGCCAATAACATCAATGTCCTCCCGAAACCCCCGATCCCTCATCATGGCCCTACCTTTCTCCAGTTCAAAGAGGTAACCTGTGAGCAGATACATAATATTTCATCTTCTATAAAATCAGGCTCAGCCCTAGACCCATGTCCGTTGAAGGTCCTGCGCCCAATCATGGAAGTGGTTCTTCCGGCCATGACCACAATCTGTAACTCTATGTTTGACACAGGTATCTACCCAGAGATTTTAAAAAAGACCCTTATAAAACCTCTCCTTAAAAAATCCAACTTGGACAGGGAAGAACCTAAAAGCTATCGCCCAATTGCCAATCTTCCACTCTTGGCGAAAATAGTTGAGAAAATTATGAATGCTCAATTATCCTCCTTTCTCGAGGAACACAAACTTCTGGACGAATCACAGTTCGGCTTCCGCCAATTCCATGGAACTGAGACCGCCCTGGTTAAAGCGGCGGATGATATCAGAGCTATCCGGGTCGGGGGAGGAACGGCAGTTTTGATTCTGTTGGACCTGTCAGCGGCCTTCGACACGGTCGACCATGTCACTTTGGTCGACCGTGTCGAGGGCTTGGGCGTTCGATGTAATGCCAAGAGACTGCTCACCTCCTTTCTTGCAAAGAGGTCCCAGGTTGTGACTGTTGGATCCTTCAAATCATCCCCCTTGTCACTACCATGCGGTGTCCCTCAAGGCTCATCCCTGAGTCCGACACTATTCAACATTTATGTGTCGGACCTTGCCCAAGTCATCCGGGCACATGGGATGAGCCTTACATCCTACGCTGATGACACCCAGTTGGTACTCGCCGTCAAGAATGATGGGCCTAAAATCGCTAGTAACTTCAATCAAGGCATGTCGGCAATTGGGAGTTGGATGGCTTCAAATTGCTTGAAATTGAATTCCGACAAATCGGAAGTTGTCATTTTCGGCAACCTATCCCGGCGTGGTCATCCAGCTGGTGGCCGTCATCCATGGGCCAGCCCCCGGCTCCAATTTGCAAGGTGAGGAACCTGGGAGTCATGTTTGATGATCGCCTAACCTTTCTACCACACGCAAATCAGATCTCCTCCTCAGCCTTTCATAAATTACGGCTTATTAAAAAAATTCAACCTTTTTTACCTGAGACTGCTGGCAAAACATTGGTGAGCTCCCTGGATTTGTCTACTCTAGACTATTGTAATGCTCTGTTCTTATGTGCCCAAGAGAGAGTGTTACAGAAAATGCAGGCTATCCAAAATGCCGCTGCCAGGCTTTTAGGACGCATTCCCAAGTACCAATCGGTGTCACCCATTATAAAACAGCTCCACTGGTTACCAGTAAGAACGAGAATAAAATTCAAGTCTCTATGCCTAGTATACAAGGCTTTACATAATGTTGGACCTGCATTCTTCACTAAAAATCTCATCCCCTACCATCCTTCCAGAACACTACGATCAGCTAGCTCTCATGATCTGGTGGTACCACGTACCAAATTGGTCTCATGGGGAGATAGAAGATTCCTTGTAGCTGCACCAAAACTTTGGAATACCCTACCACATTCAATTAAAACAAGCACCTCCCTTTTGTCTTTCCGTAAGCAGCTTAAGACCTGGCTTTTTATTCAATGAACCTCCAGCTCCCCCCCCATTGGTTGAACACTGCAGTTACTCAGCGCCGAGATGCCCAAGGGCCTTCGTTCGCGCTTTATAAGTGTTAAAATAAATAAATAAATAAAATGGTTCATCTCTGTGTCTGACAGTGTCTATTTGTCTATGTGTATTAGATAGTGATGGTTTATCTCTGAGTAATTTACAGTGTCTGTCTGTGGTTAGTTGACAGTGTTGGTTCATCTCTGGGTGTCTGACAGTGTCTGTTTGTCTATGGTTAGTTGACAGTGTTGGTTCGTCTCTGGGTGTCTGACAGTGTCTATTTGTCTATGTGTATTAGATAGTGATGGTTTATCTCTGAGTAATTTACAGTGTCTGTCTATGGTTAGTTGACAGTGTTGGTTCATCTCTGGGTGTCTGACAGTGTCTGTTTGTCTATGGTTAGTTGACAGTGTTGCTTCGTTTCTTGGTGTCTGACAGTGTCTGTCTGTCTATGGTTAGTTGACAGTGTTGCTTCGTCTCTTGGTGTCTGACAGTGTCTGTTTGTCTATTGTTAGTTGACAGTGTTGGGTCGTCTCTGGGTGTCTGACAGTGTCTGTTTGTCTATGGTTAGTTGACAGTGTTGGTTCGTCTCTGGGTGTCTGACAGTGTCTGTTTGTCTATGGTTAGTTGACAGTGTTGCTTCGTCTCTTGGTGTCTGACAGTGTCTGTTTGTCTATGGATAGTTGAGAGTGTTGGTTAGTCTCTGGGTGTCTGACAGTGTCTGTTTGTCTATGGATAGTTGACAGTGTTGGTTCGTCTCTGGGTGTCTGACAGCGTCTGTTTGTCTATGGGTATTTGATAGCGACAGTTTCTCTCTGAGTAAATTGCAGTGTCTGTTTGTCTATGGTTAGTTGACAGTGTTGGTTCTTCTCTGGGTGCCTCTGACAGTGTCTGTTTGTCTATGGTCAGTTGACAGTGTTGGTTCGTCTCTGGGTGTCTGACAGTGTCTATTTGTCTATGTGTATTAGATAGTGATGGTTTATCTCTGAGTAATTTACAGTGTCTGTCTATGGTTAGTTGACAGTGTTGGTTCATCTCTGGGTGTCTGACAGTGTCTGTTTGTCTATGGTTAGTTGACAGTGTTGCTTCGTTTCTTGGTGTCTGACAGTGTCTGTCTGTCTATGGTTAGTTGACAGTGTTGCTTCGTCTCTTGGTGTCTGACAGTGTCTGTTTGTCTATGGTTAGTTGACAGTGTTGGGTCGTCTCTGGGTGTCTGACAGTGTCTGTTTGTCTATGGTTAGTTGACAGTGTTGGTTCGTCTCTGGGTGTCTGACAGTGTCTGTTTGTCTATGGTTAGTTGACAGTGTTGCTTCGTCTCTTGGTGTCTGACAGTGTCTGTTTGTCTATGGATAGTTGACAGTGTTGGTTAGTCTCTGGGTGTCTGACAGTGTCTGTTTGTCTATGGATAGTTGACAGTGTTGGTTCGTCTCTGGGTGTCTGACAGCGTCTGTTTGTCTATGGGTATTTGATAGCGACAGTTTCTCTCTGAGTAAATTGCAGTGTCTGTTTGTCTATGGTTAGTTGAAGTGTTGGTTCTTCTCTGGGTCCCTCTGACAGTGTCTGTTTGTCTATGGTCAGTTGACAGTGTTGGTTCGTCTCTGGGTGTCTGACAGTGTCTATTTGTCTATGTGTATTAGATAGTGATGGTTTATCTCTGAGTAATTTACAGTGTCTGTCTATGGTTAGTTGACAGTGTTGCTTCGTCTCTTGGTGTCTGACAGTGTCTGTTTGTCTATGGTTAGTTGACAGTGTTGGTTCGTCTCTGGGTGTCTGACAGTGTCTGTTTGTCTATGGTTAGTTGACGGTGTTGGGTCGTCTCTGGGTGTCTGACAGTGTCTGTTTGTCTATGGTTAGTTGACAGTGTTTGTTCGTCTCTGGGTGTCTGACAGTGTCTGTTTGTCTGTGGTTAGTTGACAGTGTTTGTTCGTCTCTGGGTGTCTGACAGTGTCTGTTTGTCTATGGTTAGTTGACAGTGTTTGTTCGTCTCTGGGTGTCTGACAGTGTCTGTTTGTCTGTGGTTAGTTGACAGTGTTGGTTCTTCTCTGGGTGTCTGACAGTGTCTGTTTGTCTATGGTTAGTTGACAGTGTTGGTTCTTCTCTGGGTGTCTCTGACAATGTCTGTTTGTCTATGGTCAGTTGACAGTGTTGGTTCGTCTCTGGGTGTCTGACAGTGTCTATTTGTCTATGTGTATTAGATAGTGATGGTTTATCTCTGAGTAATTTACAGTGTCTGTCTATGGTTAGTTGACAGTGTTGCTTCGTCTCTTGGTGTCTGACAGTGTCTGTCTATGGTTAGTTGACAGTGTTTGTTCGTCTCTGGGTGTCTGACAGTGTCTGTTTGTCTATGGTTAGTTGACAGTGTTTGTTCGTCTCTGGGTGTCTGACAGTGTCTGTTTGTCTATGGTTAGTTGACAGTGTTTGTTCGTCTCTGGGTGTCTGACAGTGTCTGTTTGTCTGTGGTTAGTTGACAGTGTTGGTTCTTCTCTGGGTGTCTGACAGTGTCTGTTTGTCTATGGTTAGTTGACAGTGTTGGTTCGTCTCTGGGTGTCTGACATTGTCTATTTGTCTATGTGTATTAGATAGTGATGGTTTATCTCTGAGTAATTTACAGTGTCTGTCTATGGTTAGGTGACAGTGTTGCTTCGTCTCTTGGTGTCTGACAGTGTCTGTCTGTCTATGGTTAGTTGACAGTGTTGCTTCGTCTCTTGGTGTCTGACAGTGTCTGTTTGTCTATGGTTAGTTGACAGTGTTGGTTCGTCTCTGGGTGTCTGACAGTGTCTGTTTGTCTATGGTTAGTTGACAGTGTTGGGTCGTCTCTGGGTGTCTGACAGTGTCTGTTTGTCTATGGTTAGTCTGACAGTGTCTGTTTGTCTGTGGTTAGTTGACAGTGTTGGTTCGTCTCTGGGTTTCTGACAGTGTCTGTTTGTCTGTGGTTAGTTGACAGTGTTGGTTCGTCTCTGGGTTTCTGACAGTGTCTGTTTTCCAATGGGTGTTTGTTAGTGTTGATTCGTCTCTGGGTAACTGAGAGCGTGCGTTGTTTTCAGAGTGTCTGATGGTGTGTTTGGGTCTCTTTGAACTTGATTGTGTCTGCTAGGTCCTTGATGCCTGAGTGCTGTGTTTTTCAGTCTGTGTGTTTGGTTGACGCCAAGGGTGCCTCAATGCTTCTCTTTTGACTTTTTGCTAAATGTTAACCTCCGACTGTGATAGTTTCTAGTGGTCTGTGTCTAATTTGATCTTTATCTCTAAATATGTCTGTTATTCTTTGCATTGTCTAATACTGTTTGTTGATCTGCTTGTTGATCTGTTTTTACTCTAGAGTAACCCTGGGCGAAGAACTACGCTCCGTTCGCGGAGCTTGCGGAGTTTTGGCAACTCCGCGTTCTACGGAGAACGCGAAGCTGTCGATTACTCCGCGATCCGGTGCGTAGCGTAGTTCCCGCGCGCTGAATAACATTATCGCGTGCGCCGGGGTAAGTTCGCGCGATATTTGACGCGATCACGCACTTTGGAAATAAGGGAACGCAAGCGGGCGGGACAAACCTCTTGAGTAACTTAGCGCGCTAGCTATCTCGAGCATGCAGGCAGCGCCCCGAACACGCGCACCGCGCTCCCGAAGACGAAAAACGGCGCGCGAACGGGTCTAGCAAGCTACTACGCATGTCCGCGGAGCTACGCGAAGGTCGCGGAGTGCAACTGCGTCTTCGCGTAGCTCCGCGGAGTGCGGCTCCGCGAACTACGCCCAGGGTTACTCTAGAGTCTGTGTCTTAGTCATCCATTTTCTGATAGTATCCACTGGTGTTTATGCGTCTGGTGGTAGACATTGAGTTGGCTTGTTTGTGTTTGATAGTCTCTGTCATGTCTAGGTGTATGACAGTGTGTATTATTGACTCAGTGCCTAGTAGAACACATTGCAATTTGGATGTCTGACATTACTGCTGATTTCTAATATCAATGGCTAAACTCTTGATGTCATTGTGCTTTAGTGTTTATTGGACTCAGGGTAGATGGTAGCGTAAGTTACTTTTTGGTGTTTGATGGTAGATTTAGTCATTCTGTAATAGTGTTTGTTGGTCTCTGAGTTGCTGGTAGCGTATATTACCTTTGGGTGTTTGATTGTGGTCTAGTCATTGTGTGATAGTGTTTGTTGGTCTCTGGGGATGTTTGCAGTGGGGTAACACAGGCCCCGTAACCCCCAATCTCCAGGGAGCTTCCTCAGCACAGTAGTCTGTCTGAAGAGCTCCCGATTGAGTCTGGAGGGGGCCCCTCCACATACTTTGCAGGGGGCCCCCTCAAGTTTCGTTACGCCACTGTCCTCCATATGCCGAGAGAAAACTCTAAAGGGATGGGAGTCACCAGTTTTTGTTTTTCAGAAATATACTCCTTCCTTGGGAGTTTGGTTCTGAAATGTAATTTCTCTGTATGTCACTGCGGGAATTAGTTTGAGATAAAGCCTCCCGAGTTGAAATGAGAGGTGGCACCTTTATTTTACTAGGTTTGAGTGAAATTTACATTACGGCAGCATGATTTGCGCATTTTGGGGGATTTTGAGTTAAGTTTGTTACAAGAAAGTCCCAAGATTAGGTCATTAAACTACTTCATGCAATTACGCACCACGCATGCTAAATATTTACCGCAATCTGATTAGAGCAACAAAACAAGGGTGGCTGTTGTTCGCAGGGCTATTGTTCTTGCACTATTTTTTGGGGATGCTCGTCAGCATGTCTGCTACAGATTAAAAAATCAAACCACATTCCTGCTTGAGTAAGCGATTTGTAATGATTTTTTCGGCTGACTCTTGCGCCAAATCCAGTTTTGATCCTCACCAATGTATCCGTATCTGAATTCTGAATGGCTTCTAGCAGAGATGAGGCTATGCTCCAAGTTGTGAGCTCTGTTCCTTGCAGTCCTCTGTTTACACAATCAAAACCGCACTATAATCTCCAAAAAGCACGTATATACTGAAGTCCCTTTAAAAAGGATTTTTGTGACATTTTGTTTAAGATTGTGGCATTGTCCATGGTCTCTGAGCCTTTTCTGGTACCTATTTGAAATATTGAAAGAAGGTTTGCTGATGTACCCATTCTTCCAGTTGAAATAGAACAATTTTAGCTAACAGGTTGGCCTCGTTTTCTAGTAAGTCTATAGCTCTATAGTTTTTAGTATTTTCTACATGTCCTTTTTTATTTATTGGATGAAGAATTGTCCCTTTTCAAGAGTCTGGAATGGTTTGAGTTTAAAGACAGTCTGTAAAGAGCGATGACCGTGTAGAAGGTTAATAGGAATAAAGTTTGGCCTAGAGGGTCCAGATGATTTATCCAGTTTCAGATTAGGGTAACCCCTATTTCTTAAAACCTGATGGTTGCATGACAATCAGTACTACTCTTCCAGGTTTCATTATTTTTTTTTTTATTTGTAATGCGCATGAATCTTCCCCGAAAGGATATCTCGGCGCAGCAGGATCATAAATACAAGGCGAAGAGCCTAAAAGTTTAAAATAATTCAGTTTTTAGGTCTCGCCTAGCGAATGCAGCGCATGCGATGCTTCGCCTTGGCGAGACTCTATTGTCGTCGATTTTGGTAGTGAAGGGAGACAAACCATGTGCGCGCCCGGACAGGCCAAGGGCACACGCATGGCGTCTCCTCTCTGGCTTCATTCAATGCTGCTCGCACGTGTGCACATCTCCTGTCCCTCCCTGTCTCCTGTTCGCTGTGCCTGCGCGGACAGGTGATGTGTACGCGGAGACAGCTTGTTTTCAAATTTTGCACTTGGCTTGAGTTGGCAGCCACATTGGAGCAATCGGATGTTTGAGATCTTCTGCTGGGAGACAGGAGGTAAGGTCAGCATTTGGAAGAGGTGTGGCACCGCGGCTAGGGCGACTGACTCCGGAATCTGGGGATCACGGTTCGATCCCCGGCACTGGCGGCAGATTAGCCCAGCACCATGTGACTCTGGGCAATAGCTTGCTTAATCTTCCCGATGGCCCCCAGCACCTAGAGACCCTTGTGGGTGATGTGCGCTTTACAAAATGTGGACTTATTATTATTTATTTATTTATTATTATTTGGGAGCAACCACGCCTATAGTTTGAGAGCCCTGCTGCCCAGTACAAACAATGATGTGGGAGCCCTGCTTCCATTGGGAGCCGCTGCTGCATTGGGTTCACTCGCAGGCATTGCTGCCGAGCTCAGGTCACCTGAGCGGGGTGAAGTCTGGCAGCACTAGATGATGCAAGCTGTCCCTGAAGCCGCGCTTGCACAGCCCTCCTGGTGTCTCGGAGCTCACACCATTTCCAGTGCAGCAGACATCATTCTTCGGGCTAAAAATATCATCTCTGGTCTCGGACGCGCTCCCGCTTCACGATGATAAATGAGTCGGATGCAGAATATGGAACAAGGGCTGAAGAAATACAAAGTTCTGCAGAAACAATGCAACAATGTCAGCTACCCAACCCCACCCCACCCACCCCTCCTCACTCTCCATGCTCCAATCTCACCCTCTCTCTCTCTCTCTGTGTATTCATTTCACCTGCCTTATGCTCTCAGTTCCCACTTCTGTTTCAGTAATTTTTTCAGTCGTCCCATCTCATTCACAGTCAGCAAGTCCTGACCTCACCCGCTATCTACCCGCTGGGCCTGCCTTGCCCTTCTATCTCATTAAGCCTCTGATTTGGCTGACTCTCTCCACCCCCGCGCCATCTCACCCTCTCTCCATCCACAACCTCACCCACTGCCCCCATCTCCACTGCACGAACAGTGGCGTAACGAAACTTGAGGGGGCCCCCCTGCAAAGTATGTGGAGGGGCCCCCTCCAGACTCAATCGGGAGCTCTTCAGACAGACTACTGTGCTGAGGAAGCTCCCTGGAGATTGGGGGTTACGGGGCCTGTGTTACCCCACTGCAAACATCCCCAGAGACCAACAAACACTATCACACAATGACTAGACCACAATCAAACACCCAAAGGTAATATACGCTACCAGCAACTCAGAGACCAACAAACACTATTACAGAATGACTAAATCTACCATCAAACACCAAAAAGTAACTTACGCTACCATCTACCCTGAGTCCAATAAACACTAAAGCACAATGACATCAAGAGTTTAGCCATTGATATTAGAAATCAGCAGTAATGTCAGACATCCAAATTGCAATGTGTTCTACTAGGCACTGAGTCAATAATACACACTGTCATACACCTAGACATGACAGAGACTATCAAACACAAACAAGCCAACTCAATGTCTACCACCAGACGCATAAACACCAGTGGATACTATCAGAAAATGGATGACTCAGACACAGACTCTAGAGTAAAAACAGATCAACAAACAGTATTAGACAATGCAAAGAATAACAGACATATTTAGAGATAAAGATCAAATTAGACACAGACCACTAGAAACTATCACAGTCGGAGGTTAACATTTAGCAAAAAGTCAAAAGAGAAGCATTGAGGCACCCTTGGCGTCAACCAAACACACAGACTGAAAAACACAGCACTCAGGCATCAAGGACCTAGCAGACACAATCAAGTTCAAAGAGACCCAAACACACCATCAGACACTCTGAAAACAACGCACTCTCAGTTACCCAGAGACGAATCAACACTAACAAACACCCATTGGAAAACAGACACTGTCAGAAACCCAGAGACGAACCAACACTGTCAACTAACCACAGACAAACAGACACTGTCAGAAACCCAGAGACGAACCAACACTGTCAACTAACCACAGACAAACAGACACTGTCAGACTAACCATAGACAAACAGACACTGTCAGACACCCAGAGACGACCCAACACTGTCAACTAACCATAGACAAACAGACACTGTCAGACACCCAGAGACGAACAAACACTGTCAACTAACCATAGACAAACAGACACTGTCAGACACCAAGAGACGAAGCAACACTGTCAACTAACCATAGACAGACAGACACTGTCAGACACCAAGAGACGAAGCAACACTGTCACCTAACCATAGACAGACACTGTAAATTACTCAGAGATAAACCATCACTATCTAATACACATAGACAAATAGACAATGTCAGACACCCAGAGACGAACCAACACTGTCAACTAACCATAGACAAACAGACACTGTCAGACACCCAGAGAAGAACCAACACTGTCAACTAACCACAGACAAACAGACACTGTCAGACACCCAGAGACGAACAAACACTGTCAACTAACCATAGACAAACAGACACTGTCAGACACCCAGAGACGAACAAACACTGTCAACTAACCATAGACAAACAGACACTGTCAGACACCCAGAGACGAACAAACACTGTCAACTAACCATAGACAGACACTGTCAGACACCAAGAGACGAAGCAACACTGTCAACTAACCATAGACAGACACTGTAAATTACTCAGAGATAAACCATCACTATCTAATACACATAGACAAATAGACACTGTCAGACACCCAGAGACGAACCAACACTGTCAACTGACCATAGACAAACAGACATTGTCAGAGACACCCAGAGAAGAAACAACACTGTCAACTAACCATAGACAAACAGACACTGTCAGACACCCAGAGAAGAACCAACACTGTCAACTAACCACAGACAAACAGACACTGTCAGACACCCAGAGACGAACAAACACTGTCAACTAACCATAGACAAACAGACACTGTCAGACACCCAGAGACGAACAAACACTGTCAACTAACCACAGACAAACAGACACTGTCAGACACCCAGAGACGACCCAACACCGTCAACTAACCATAGACAAACAGACACTGTCAGACACCCAGAGACGAACCAACACTGTCAACTAACCATAGACAAACAGACACTGTCAGACACCAAGAGACGAAGCAACACTGTCAACTAACCATAGACAGACACTGTAAATTACTCAGAGATAAACCATCACTATCTAATACACATAGACAAATAGACACTGTCAGACACCCAGAGACGAACCAACACTGTCAACTGACCATAGACAAACAGACACTGTCAGAGGGACCCAGAGAAGAACCAACACTTCAACTAACCATAGACAAACAGACACTGCAATTTACTCAGAGAGAAACTGTCGCTATCAAATACCCATAGACAAACAGACGCTGTCAGACACCCAGAGACGAACCAACACTGTCAACTATCCATAGACAAACAGACACTGTCAGACACCCAGAGACTAACCAACACTGTCAACTATCCATAGACAAACAGACACTGTCAGACACCAAGAGACGAAGCAACACTGTCAACTAACCATAGACAAACAGACACTGTCAGACACCCAGAGACGAACCAACACTGTCAACTAACCATAGACAAACAGACACTGTCAGACACCCAGAGACGACCCAACACTGTCAACTAACCATAGACAAACAGACACTGTCAGACACCAAGAGACGAAGCAACACTGTCAACTAACCATAGACAGACAGACACTGTCAGACACCAAGAAACGAAGCAACACTGTCAACTAACCATAGACAAACAGACACTGTCAGACACCCAGAGATGAACCAACACTGTCAACTAACCATAGACAGACACTGTAAATTACTCAGAGATAAACCATCACTATCTAATACACATAGACAAATAGACACTGTCAGACACCCAGAGACGAACCAACACTGTCAACTGACCATAGACAAACAGACACTGTCAGAGGCACCCAGAGAAGAACCAACACTGTCAACTAACCATAGACAAACAGACACTGCAATTTACTCAGAGAGAAACTGTCGCTATCAAATACCCATAGACAAACAGACGCTGTCAGACACCCAGAGACGAACCAACACTGTCAACTATCCATAGACAAACAGACACTGTCAGACACCCAGAGACTAACCAACACTGTCAACTATCCATAGACAAACAGACACTGTCAGACACCAAGAGACGAAGCAACACTGTCAACTAACCATAGACAAACAGACACTGTCAGACACCCAGAGACGAACCAACACTGTCAACTAACCATAGACAAACAGACACTGTCAGACACCCAGAGACGACCCAACACTGTCAACTAACAATAGACAAACAGACACTGTCAGACACCAAGAGACGAAGCAACACTGTCAACTAACCATAGACAGACAGACACTGTCAGACACCAAGAAACGAAGCAACACTGTCAACTAACCATAGACAAACAGACACTGTCAGACACCCAGAGATGAACCAACACTGTCAACTAACCATAGACAGACACTGTAAATTACTCAGAGATAAACCATCACTATCTAATACACATAGACAAATAGACACTGTCAGACACCCAGAGACGAACCAACACTGTCAACTAACCATAGACAAACAGACACTGTCAGACACCCAGAGATGAACCAACACTGTCAACTAACCACAGACAGACACTGTAAATTACTCAGAGATAAACCATCACTATCTAATACACATAGACAAATAGACACTGTCAGACACAGAGATGAACCATTTTATTTATTTATTTATTTTAACACTTATAAAGCGCGAACGAAGGCCCTTGGGCATCTCGGCGCTGAGTAACTGCAGTGTTCAACCAATGGGGGGGGAGCTGGAGGTTCATTGATTAAAAAGCCAGGTCTTAAGCTGCTTACGGAAAGACAAAAGGGAGGTGCTTGTTTTAATTGAATGTGGTAGGGTATTCCAAAGTTTTGGTGCAGCTACAAGGAATCTTCTATCTCCCCATGAGACCAATTTGGTACGTGGTACCACCAGATCATGAGAGCTAGCTGATCGTAGTGTTCTGGAAGGATGGTAGGGGATGAGATTTTTAGTGAAGAATGCAGGTCCAACATTATGTAAAGCCTTGTATACTAGGCATAGAGACTTGAATTTTATTCTCGTTCTTACTGGTAACCAGTGGAGCTGTTTTATAATGGGTGACACCGATTGGTACTTGGGAATGCGTCCTAAAAGCCTGGCAGCGGCATTTTGGATAGCCTGCATTTTCTGTAACACTCTCTCTTGGGCACATAAGAACAGAGCATTACAATAGTCTAGAGTAGACAAATCCAGGGAGCTCACCAATGTTTTGCCAGCAGTCTCAGGTAAAAAAAGGTTGAATTTTTTTAATAAGCCGTAATTTATGAAAGGCTGAGGAGGAGATCTGATTTGCGTGTGGTAGAAAGGTTAGGCGATCATCAAACATGACTCCCAGGTTCCTCACCTTGCAAATTGGAGCCGGGGGCTGGCCCATGGATGACGGCCACCAGCTGGATGACCACGCCGGGATAGGTTGCCGAAAATGACAACTTCCGATTTGTCGGAATTCAATTTCAAGCAATTTGAAGCCATCCAACTCCCAATTGCCGACATGCCTTGATTGAAGTTACTAGCGATTTTAGGCCCATCATTCTTGACGGCGAGTACCAACTGGGTGTCATCAGCGTAGGATGTAAGGCTCATCCCATGTGCCCGGATGACTTGGGCAAGGTCCGACACATAAATGTTGAATAGTGTCGGACTCAGGGATGAGCCTTGAGGGACACCGCATGGTAGTGACAAGGGGGATGATTTGAAGGATCCAACAGTCAAAACCTGGGACCTCTTTGCAAGAAAGGAGGCGAGCAGTCTCTTGGCATTACATCGAACGCCCAAGCCCTCGACACGGTCGACCAAAGTGACATGGTCGACCGTGTCGAAGGCCGCTGACAGGTCCAACAGAATCAAAACTGCCGTTCCTCCCCCGACCCGGATAGCTCTGATATCATCCGCCGCTTTAACCAGGGCGGTCTCAGTTCCATGGAATTGGCGGAAGCCGAACTGTGATTCGTCCAGAAGTTTGTGTTCCTCGAGAAAGGAGGATAATTGAGCATTCATAATTTTCTCAACTATTTTCGCCAAGAGTGGAAGATTGGCAATTGGGCGATAGCTTTTAGGTTCTTGCCTGTCCAAGTTGGATTTTTTAAGGAGAGGTTTTATAAGGGTCTTTTTTAAAATCTCTGGGTAGATACCTGTGTCAAACATAGAGTTACAGATTGTGGTCATGGCCGGAAGAACCACTTCCATGATTGGGCGCAGGACCTTCAACGGACATGGGTCTAGGGCTGAGCCTGATTTTATAGAAGATGAAATATTATGTATCTGCTCACAGGTTACCTCTTTGAACTGGAGAAAGGTAGGGCCATGATGAGGGATCGGGGTTTCGGGAGGACATTGATGTTATTGGCAAACACCCGATAAATATCATCAACTTTGCTGAAGAAAAAGTTAGACAGGTCATCACAGAGGGCTTGAGAGGGGGGAGGTGTCAAATCTGTAGTTAACCCAGCTAACTGTTTAGTGGTCTCATAAAGTAATTTATTAGAGTTTTTTGCTAGTTCTATTTTTTCACAGTAATATTTTCTCTTGGCTTCGGAAATTAAGATTTTGTATTTGGTCACTGACTCTTTGTACTTGGATTTGGCTTCCTCTTCATAATCCTTTCTCCAGTGCCTCTCTCTATTCCTACACTGTTGCTTTTGAGTGCGTAGTGCCTCTGAGTACCATGGGGCCGAGGGAGCAGGTCTATTACGAGACCATCACTATCAAATTCACATAGACAGACACTGTGAGACACCCAGAGATAAACAGTCAATATCAAATCGTCATAGACAAATAAACACTGTCAGACACCCAGAGATAAACCATTACTAATAACTACCCATAGACAAACAGACACTGTCAGCCATCCAGAGATAAACCGTCAGTACCAAATACCCATAGACAGACACGGTCAGACACCCAGAGATGGTCTGTTACTATCAACTACCCATAAACAAACAAGACACTGGCAGGCACTCAAAGATAAACCGTCCGTACCAAATACCCATAGACAGACACGGTCAGACACCCAGAGATGGTCTGTTACTATCAAGTACCAGTAAACAAACAGCCGTTGTCAAACACCCAGGGATGAACCAACACTATCAAAAGTCCCAAATATTGTGCAGCGGAGGGTTGATGCTTTCGAGGATAGTGGAGGAGAAGGGAAAGGGTGGATGGCGGTGTGTAGAGTGGTTGGTAGACCAGAGGGTTCACATAAGTCTCTGTAACTCCTTCGGTGCAGAGAGGGGGTGCCTGCAAGGGCCCCATTCAGCTCAAAGCCGATGTGTGTTTGTGAGACATTGGTGACTCGAGTCCCTCATCACATATCACATTCAGGAGGGGGGGGGGGGGGCGTCTTTCTGCATAGTGACTTCAGGGGCTGGAATCAGGGCTCTGTGAAGAAGAAACTGTGAAAAGGACCAACAGAGGCCTTTGGCTGCTTGTCTGCAGCGGGAGGTGGGGGGGGGGGCTTTAGGAACGGCAGATCGTCTGGTGTCCTTTGCTTCTTCTGACCAGCTGTGTATAATTACTTAACCCCTGTTTACTTTTGATGACTCCAGGGGAAGGCATCTTGTGACTTGACCCCAGTGACGCTAGTGAAGCTCTTGCTGGTGCACAGCAGGAGAGGATGAAGGGCGAGGCGGCAGTCAGTCCGTGTTTTGCAGCACACACGTGTATGGAAACATATGCTTCACTTACACACTAACAGTGCAAAACATTTCAAAACAAAACAGCAACTTTGAAAGAAGTGGTGTGAGGGAGAGGAGGTGGAAGAGTGGGGTGGAGGAAGGGACGAGCAGAGATTGAAGTTTGGGTTGGGGAGGGCAGAGGATGAAGAGTGAGTGACCCGGGGAACGAGGGAGAGGGCAAGGGGCCCCTCACAGCTCACTCACTGTCTCCTCTTGTGCCTTGAGGCCCAGGAGTGAGGGCAGGGTGTCTCTCACAGCTCACTCGCCTTCTCTGGGGCTCGGCTCGGTAGCTTGTGATGTCCGGAGAGTGAGACCCTCAGAGGCCTGCACAGAGCATCCCTCGACTCTGAGGGTGAGGGTCCGGAGGGTCCGAGTCCAATCTGGTGAGTACAGCTCACAGTTCACACCCGTCCTCAGAACAGGGGTCCTCAGACAATTATCCCTTGACCCCTCACCCCACTTCCTGGAATCGGAAGAGCTCTCCTTGCTGGTGTAGCAGCCCAGGCTCCAGAGAGGCCTGGCCGGTGCTGCAGTTGCGCGCCATTTAATTAATGAAGAACGAATCTCTGAGGCCTGGCCGGGGCAAAGGCTGCGCCTGCGTGCTGTGTACACCATTTAATTTATTAAGAGGCTGGGGGGCCCCGGGGGCCCCTGGGAAGGGGACTTGGGGCCGGGGCCCCCCCCGCAACGCGGGGGCTGCGGGGGCCTGTGTTACGCCCCTGTGCACGAATTAACATTCCCCTACCTTCCCATATCCCGAACTAGTGCGTCCTCCATCCTCGAAGCCTCTCACCCATCACCAAGCACATCGCCCTCTCTCGCTGTCCCTCCACACACTATTTCATGACCTCACCCATCATTTCGTCATCCATTCCTTGAGTTCACCGCACAGACCCTCAATCTTTGCGATCACCTACCCGGTCCACCACGCAGGTACACCATTCCAATGTGCGCTTCACCTTGCCCCACTCTCCATCCCTAATCTAACCCCTGTCTCCATGGGAAATATTTCTGAGCTTACGCATTCCCCACTATCCATCATGGAGCTCACGCTTCGTCCTCACATTCTGCTCTCTCATGCCCCACATCCTAGAGAACACTCGTCGGCTCACACACTCCGTTGCTCAGCCCCCACCCTCCCCTTGTTCTATGTCTTCATAGGAGCCTATTATGAATTTCCCACAGCATTTGGGGCAACCATGAGTTGTCTAATATTTCTGTACCAAAAATGACCAGGTCTTGAAACTCCTGACCTGGTTTTACTGGGTGTGAATGCAAATTCATTGAGACGAGATGTAGCTACCGGCAGAGGCACATCCAAGCCCAAACGCCCACCTCTCATCTCCGTCCCCCACTCTTTGGGTGCCCCATCTTCTCTTCTCTCTCTCACACATCTCTTTCATTCTCTCACGCAGCCTTCCTGCCACTCTCATATTAGCTCACTTCAGCTCTTCAAGCACAAGTTCTTTCTATTGCCTTTTGAACATTTCCATCCCTCAAACCCATGCTCTCTTCTGCTTCTTAGGGTCTCTTCTGCGTACACTCTTTATCCATCTACGGCATATTCTCCCATTTTTCTCTTTCTGCTCCTCCATCTACAGCTCATTCACCACTTCGTGCACAAACTACCTATCCCTCTCTTTCTTTTTATCTATTTTTTGCAGGTCTCAACGCTATCTATTCATCATGCCACACAATTCCACTACACAAATCTACTCCCCACCACACAATCCTACTCCCACACCATTCCCCACCTAACCATTCCAATTCAACCTACAAAATTCCACTCCAAACAAAATTCATCCGGTACACTCTAAACCAAACATGTAGGTAAAAGACATAGTCATTTACAATAGCAATAGCTCTAATTTTCACAAGTGCGAGACCTATTGCATTGCAAATGCTTGTTAATAATTCCCTAAAATTGTAGTGGGCAATGCATTCTCGTAGGTGTAGAGGAAGTTTGTTCCAAAGATGGGGGGCTAGTAAAGAAAAAGTACATCCACCTGAACATGCTTTATTAATGCATGGTATAATAAGAAGAGACTTATTTGTAGATCTCAAAGACTTTGTAGGTCGATAGTAGATACGTTTTTCCTTCAAGTAGCTAGGTTCCTTACCATTAAGTGCTTTGTGCACTAGGCAACAGGTTTTGAAAGTGATACGCTTCCGCACTTGCAGCCAGTGTGGTGCACGTAATAAAGGTACAACAGCAATTTTTCCCTTGACACACTAATTTACAATGCTAACATGCATCAATATATTTACCGAACTAAACAAAGGGTTAATAAAAAGAGAGTACACTTTATTATCACAAATTCACAAAATTGGAGCTCATTGTACATAATACTGCATCATTAAAAATACATTTGCAACAATAATAAAAATAACAATAAAAACAAAACATTCAGCACAGGATACAAAACCTCCACTTGGTATATAATTCATACAATTTCTTAATGCCACAAACACTCAATTATAACCAGCATAAAAAAAGACAACACAACATGTAAGACCTGATTAATTGTCGAATACAGTTGCACATCTATTGTCAAGTTATACGTCCGTTAACACATTGTTTGCATCAGTATTTAACAATACACGTATCAGTTATTTGATTGTGCCTTAAACAGAGCGTCGACACGTTTCGATGGTTTTTCATACAATGGTGTCCATCTTTATCAAGACGATAAGGTTTTCGTTGTCTTAATACATTTCGAGATTGTTGTACATCTTCTCCCTATTAACAAAACAAATTTCACAAATACTAATCAGGAAAAGTGGAAGCAACAGTTTGCTATTCTTTATAAAAGATTTTTTTATATATGAAAAAACACATTTTTCCTCCTTTTAACCTTGGACATACACCCTCCACATTTTCCTAAGGGATAGAAACACTATTCCCCTCTTTTGAGGGGTGCTATTTTGTCTCCCTTTGTGTTCTAATTTCTTGTCTTAAAATGCAACTCATTACTTGTTTTGTTATAAAAACGTTGCGTGCTGACAGGCTCCCTGATCCCACACGGGCCATTATGCCTTTTTGATGGAACCTCATTTTTCATCCTAGTTATCCCAACTACCTCGGGCGCTATTTTTCTCCCATTCTGCTCTAATTACTTATGTTCATTACAGCTCAATCTCTGTTCAATTGTTTGAGCATTGCATTCCAACAGGTTACCCGGTCCCCCATGGGCCCCTGTATCTGAGGCTCGTTCTTAATAGATATTAACGGGAAATTACCTGAGATAATTCTATTTCTATTGGAGGTACTCCCCTCTTTATATATTCTTGATTTGACGGCGGTTCTTGATTTGCGCTGTATTACAACTTGGTATCCTTCTACATTACATCTCTCACCTAGTTCCTTCGGACCACGTTCTCTGTCCTTAGAATCCTTGTTTCTCAATTGGTATTACCGTCTACCGGAGCTTTTCCTAATTGAAAATAGAGGGATATAAAAATTATGCCCCTTCAGAAATCATGTCTATTATCCAGCGACCCTCCCCCAACGGGTTGCAAAGGGCGTTATACCTGCCAGTGTTCGGTTCACTCCTATATATGTTGCTTTAGTTTTGTATGATTAAAAACAGGCCTCCCGCCTGGTTGGCGTTAAAAAAAAAAATTCTCCCGGATTGTCCACGTATTCTACAAAGGGCGAGAGAATACAAAAAGGCAGTTATTGCTCCCCTATTCGGTCCCCAATAGTAAGTGCATTGATTAGAGATCCCTTTCACCCATTATCTCTCCTGGCTCGGGATGAACTTGTAACGAAGGATCAGGCTAATAAACCACGATTTAACAATTGAGAAATAAACGTGGTGAACCGCAGATCATTTCAGGTAATCATCCATGCCAGGGGAGATAATGGGTGAAAGGGATCTCTAATCAATGCACTTACTATTGGGGACCGAATAAGGGAGTAATAACTGCCTTTTTGCTTTCTCTCGCCCTTCATAGAATACGTGGACAATCCGGGAGAATTTTTTTTTTTTAACGTCAACCAGGCGGGAGGCCTGTTTTTAATCATACAAAACTAAAGCAACATATGTAGGAGTGAACCGAACACTGGCAGGTATAACGCCCTTTGCAACCCGATGGGGGAGGGTGGCTGGATAATAGACATGATTTCTGAAGGGGTATCATTTTTATCTCCCCCTATTTTTAATTAGGAAAAGCTCCGGTAGACGGTAATACCAATTGAGAAACAAGGATTCTAAGGACAGAGAACGTGGTCCGAAGGAACTAGGTGAGAGATGTAATGTAGAAGGATACCAAGTTGTAATACAGCGCAAATCAAGAACCGCCGTCAAATCAAGAATATATAAAGAGTAGAGTAGCTCCAATAGAAATAGAATTATCTCAGGTAATTTCCCGTTAATATCTATTAAAAACGAGCCTCAGATACAGGGGGCCATGGGGGACCAGGTAACCCGTTGGAATGAAATGCTCAAACAATTAAACAGAGATTGAGCTGTAATGAACATAAGTAATTAGAGCAGAATGGGAGAAAAAATAGCGCCCGAGGTAGTTGGGATAACTAGGATGAAAAATGAGGTTCCATCAAAAAGGGATAAGGGCCCGTGTGGGATCAGGGAGCCTGTCAGCACGCAACATTTTTATAACAAAACAAGTAATGAGTTGCAATTCAAGACAAGAAATTAGAACACAAAGGGAGACAAAATAGCGCCCCTAAAAAGAGGGGAATAGTATTTCTATCCCTTAGGAAAATGTGGAGGATGTATGTCCAAGGTTAAAAGGAGGAAAAATGTGGGGGTTTTTTATATAACATTTTTTTTTATAAAGAATAGCTGTCAGGCGCCCCACAAGACTCACCTGGGCTCTTGAAGCGATTCTGCAGAGACGACACGAACCACCGCCCCTGGTCCCAACTTATCCCCGCGGGGAGTAACACCCGACAAGGATAAGATGGATCCAGGGATGGGGGCCAAATAAGCAAGAGGAGGGGCCTTTGGTGGAAGGGACGTGGGGTAGGGTCTTGGCACAGCTGAGGGAACAAGAAAAGACCCAATTAGGACGTGGTACTACTCCTGCAGCATAACACCCCACAAAACACATGCAGGAGGGAGCCCCTATCTCCGGTACTTACCAAGACACACTGTTCGTGCAGAACCAAGGAAGAGGTCAGCAACTTAGCGTCCAGGTGCCTTGCTGCCTTGGTGAGGAAATGAAAGAAAGCGCTCCTGCGCAAGAACCACCAAAGTACAAAACAAACAAGAAGAAGGCGCTTCTGCACGTAAGGGTGCAATAACAGGAACTCCAGGGTAAGCGCTATAGCGCGGGCCAGTGCATGTTTGTGCAACGCTCCTGCGCCACATGCAATAGCTCAACAGTGCTCCCACGTTTCATGCGCAAGGTAACTAGCAGTAGCGCTCCTGCGCAACTGCCAAAAGAAAGAGTAACACAAGCAAAGAGTGTCACCGCGCTCCTGCGCTTTCTGATAGAACATAAAGCAGCGCTCCTGCGCCACGGCCAAATGAGGGGCCACACAAGTAAGGAAATGCAGCAGCGCACCTGCGTGGCTGCCAAAGAAGGGGTTAGTCCTGGTCCCAACAAAAAAAAAAACAGCGCTCTCGGCGCTCAGCCAAATGGTGCAATCAGCAGAGCTCCCGCGCGGCTGTGTCGAAGAAGAAACAAAAGCGGCAAGGAAATGTCACGTAACGCGTGAAGGCACAGGGAAGCGTTACTCGTAGTGCAGCGGAACCTCCAGGAGACTCGAGGAGCAGAAGAACAGTCCTCCGACGTCTGCTGGGCTCCGTACGAAACTTCCGAATCAGAAGCACCGATCCAGCGGTGCTTCACGCATTTTAAGCGTAGTCCCCCGGAAGTGCTTGGTGAGGTGGAGGACTAGACCGGGACACCACTTCCGGCCGGAAGTGAGTATTCCCGACGCCTGCATGTGTCCTGTGGCGCCCGGAACGGCGGAAAGCCGCCACATGACAATAGCAAACTGTTGCTTCCCCTTTTCCTGATTAGTATTTGTGAAATTTGTTTTGTTAACCCCTTCCATGCTCATAACGAGCTCAGCTCGTCATGGCATATACCTCTCAGGTGCGCATGACGAGCTGAGCTCGTCATGACCACACCCGTTTTATATTGCTGTCCAGCACAGCAGGGGACACTCTCTAGCAGCGATGAGGTTAATAGGGAAAAGATATACAACAATGTCCAAATGTATTAAGACAACGAAAAACTTATCGTCTTGATAAAGATGGACACAATTGTATGAAAAACCATCGAAACGCGTCGCCGCTCTGGTTAAGGCACAATTAAATAACTGATATGTGTATTGTTAAATACTGATGCAAACAATGTGTTAACGGACGTATCTAGAACTTGACAATAGATGTGCAACTGTATTCGACAATTAATCAGGTCTTACATGTCATGTTGTCTTTTTTTATGCTGGTTATAATTGAGTGTTTGTGGCATTAAGAAATTGTATGAATTATATACCAAGTGGAGGTTTTGTATCCTGTGCTGAAAGTTTTGTTTTTATTGTTATTTTTATGATTGTTGCAAATGTATTTTTAATGATGCAGTATTATGTACAATGAGCTCCAATTTTGTGGATTTGTGATAATAAAGTGTACTCTCTTTTTATTAACCCTTTGTTTAGTTCGGTAAATATATTGATGCATGTTAGCATTGTAAATTAGTGTGTCAAGGGAAAAATTGCTGTTGTAGGTTTGAAGTACCTTATTTCCCTTGTTTTTGTAAAGGGGTCCCTCTCAATTCTCTCACCGCACGTAATAAAGCGACATTATTATTTTGCTAGCCCAGGGAAGGAGTGATATAGGACGATAGTTGGAAACGTATGTAGTAGGAAGGTTGGTTTTTTTTCGGGATCGGAATAACCCGAGCAGCTTTCCACTCTGCTGGAATTGCGACCGTGCTCTAGGAAAGATTCAACAAGGAGCTAATGGGCAGGCCAGTTGCTGAGACAGCATGGCTGCTCTTTTCGCTGGAATAGGATCCTGAGAAGAACCTGATTTAGCAGCTTTCGGAGCAAGTTGAGCGGACTCTACACTGAAAGGAGCAAACTTCTAGAAAGTGCAAGTTTGCATACTACCGACATAAGTGGGCTCCAAGTTAAAACAGTTGCTTGCTGTGACATCATAATACAGCTCCGCTATGTATGGTGTACAATCACCTGCTTGTAATGCATTTGAAGCATATTTGCCATCAGAATGATACAAACGGATGATCACATTTCAAAATCCCTTTGAGTCCTGAGTTTTTGAACACTTGATTATGTCATCCCAACATTTTCCTCCAAGGCTTGCTTTTGTCTCTCAGCATTTTATCTTTTCTTTTTTCGTTTTAGAAATAACAACCTCTTTTGGTAAATTGTAATAACTGTGTGCTTTTCACTTTTGGTACATTCATTGGTTTAATAGCGTCTTTGTAAGCCACAGGTATGCTGTATACTAGTGATTCTTATTCAGCTACTAGCTTACCTGTCGCGCGTTGCTGCGATCTCAGAAGAAAGGAAATTTAAGGAAACTTGTTATGATAACATTCAATTTACATTGTGGCATTTTTATTGAAACTTATTCATTTTATTATGGAAATAATTTTAAAGTGTTGTTTTAATTCTGTTTATTTATTTGAGTGCTTTTGGGTACACGGTATTTTTTGTTTTTCCGTCTGGTGCGTACACGAATAAATCAGAAGGTTTTCCGACGCGTGAGCTAGCCACATACAGTTGTCCACGTGAGAAGCACGGATTCTCCAAATCTAGTCCACACACTTGCAGCGATTGTCCTTGTGCTTTGATGGTCATTGAAAAAGCGAGTCGCACCGTAAACTGTAAACGTTGCGTACATGAATAAATCAGAAGGTTTTCCTATGCGTGATCTGGCCACATACAGTTGTCCATGTGAGAAGCACGCATTCTCCAAATTTAGTTCACACACTTGCAGCGATTGTCCTTGTGCTTTGTTGATGGTCATTGCAAAAGCGAGTCGCACCGTAAACTGTAAACGTTCAGTACTGGAAAGATTATGGGGGCCCTGGGTAGCCGGGAGGGCGATATTTAACAATTTTTTTTTTTTTGCCAGAAACCTTCGCGGGAGTGTACTCAACAACTTCCCAAAGTTTCATGCCGATCTGATGAATGGTGTAGTAATGCATAAAGGACAAACGGACATACTTTGGTTTTTATATATATAGATTATGATTTTTCTGCTGCCCTACTTTTGTCAGATTTTCTGTGGTGTACTTGTCCACCAGTGTTGTTTCTAAGTCGTCCAAGGTTTGTGTAATCTCTTCGCGTTCTGTGAGGGGTGAAAGTGTCCTAATGGACTACATTTCTTGTTCAACCTTCCAACTCCCATATATCCTCAGTGAGTGATGTGACCATCTAAGTGAGTCGCACCGGAAACTGTAAACGTTGCGTACACGAATAAATCCGAAGGTTTTTCAATGCATGATCTGGCCACATACAGTTGTCCATGTGAGAAGCACGGATTCTCCAAATCTAGTTCACACACTTGCAGCGATTGTCCTTGTGCTTTGTTGATGGTCATTGCAAAAGCGAGTTGCACCGTAAACTGTAAACGTTCAGTATTGGAAAGATTATGGGGGCCCTGGGTAGCCCGGAGGGCGAAATTTAACAAATTTTTTTTTTTTGCCAGAAACCTTCGCGAGAGTGTACTCAACAACTTCCCAAAGTTTCATGCCGATCGGATGAATGGTGTAGTAATGCATAAAGGACAAACGGACATACTTTGGTTTTTATATATATATAGATTATGATTTTTCTGCTGCCCTACTTTTGTCAGATTTTCTGTGGTGTACATTTTGGTGTTTTACCTCCACTTAAGTAGGGTAACTTGAGGGTGATATCCGCTCTCTTTTCACTCACGAATTGTAAGAATTTAAGGTGTAACTAAAGTATAGTCTATGTCTGACTTTTATTTTTGCAGATTTATATAGTGCGAACTCAACCCGCTGGTACTGGAGCGCATTACATGAGCACCAGTTACCTTACGCAAGGACATATTCATTATTTGGTAGGCACGGGAAGATTCAGTGATTTGCCCAGAATCACAGGAGCTTATCTGATTCCGAGGCTCGAACCTGGTTCCCCAGCTCCAAAGTCGGTAGCTCTGGCTGTAAGGTCCCAACCTCTCCCTAGAGGCTGCTAAAACGAGCTTTGGAATTGCTGAGAATTTAGAAGATTGCTCCATTTAAATTCATTAGTGAAGTTAGAAATAGTTTTTAGTGACAGTGGATAGATTCAAGACTTCGTTGAGGTCGCCTGGTACCATTAAATGTCACTTGGCATTAATCAGTCTCTCCTTAACAAGCAGTTATATTAGAGCTCAAATGAAAGGAAATAAGTGAATAGGAGTTATCTCACGCAACTGCGCACCAAGAAAAGATGTAAATGTATGCGTAATACATGGTACGCATTATGGTTACAAATTTGTACAAAAATTGGAATGATAGGAAAGTAAGTTTTCATTTCTTAGTCTTATGGCTAATGTGAATAAACGAGCAGAATTAGAAAAAGCAAAATGGAGGTTCCGGTTTAGCCATAAAAACTAATCAATTTCTCATGTGGAGCGAAGCAGCCTTATAATGCAACTTAAGGGGGCATACGCGCAAGGTACAGTGGTGATGCACCTAACACCCACACCCTATCCCTTTCATTATGGTAGTGGTTTACCCCACCACCTGCCTGACGACATCGGGGAGAGCTTCAACAGTCCAATTAGCTACAATCGGAAAATACATACAATTTTAGATCAAAATATGCAGTGGTCCAAATGACAGCAAGGCAAGTAAAAACTAGCTTTGTATTGTTGATTTACAAAATGGATGCCTTAGAACTGATCCTGTTAATCCCATACCACACAGAAAACTACATTAATGCAGCATCGAAGAAATTCATTTTTTCGTGTGGTCACGCTTTTAGGAAGGTGTAAATGGAAACTAAATACACATACGAAGAAATAAAGACTAAAAGATCATTGTTGCTCAGTTCTGCCATTCATCAAGATGGGTTTCCCTCGGTCTTGTGAGCAGTTCTCTTTATGGGGGCCAATGCACAAACAGGAGAGTATATGTATGTATGGATTTCTCAATCTCTACCGGAATGTGCTTTTACACTTCTTTACTATCCCCTAAACAGGTGCTAGAGGACACCTGGGCCTTATTATGGAAGGTGCCCGAGGGGCGCAATGGGCATTTGCGCCTGCTTTGCCCGCCCCCGGGGCACCTTGTTATTATAGAAGGGGGCGCAGATGCCTGTGCAACCCCTTCTATAATACCGAAAGTGCTGGCGCACTTAATGCACCAGTGCTACCTTCAGAGGGTGTTTCCTCATTTGCATAGGGGCGTGCCCTATGCAAAATTAGGTGATTCCTTTGACTCTGCGCCCGCGCCATATTACAGATGTGGGCGCAGAGTCAAAGAAGCCCTCAGGAGGCGCACTGACAATGCGTCATTAAAAAGGTGGCGCACTGTCAGTACGCCTCCTGACAGCAGCCCTTTGCAGGGGGTAAAGGGCTTCCCCCGGACCACCCAGACACCCGCCTGCAAGGGGATCTCTAACCCCCTTTGAATGTGCAGGCAGTTGCCGCCTGCACTGTGAAAACACGGTGCGGCTGCGAGGTGTTCTCACATGAATGCACTGACCCCAGGGCAGCGCAAGGTCACAGCTGCCTTTGGGGCAGCGCATATTTAAAAATAGAATGCATTGTCATTGTTTGCGCCTGGCCCACCTTTTGAAAGGTGCGCCGGTCGCAAATAATGCCAATGCGTAATACGGCCCCTGGAAAGCCACGCCGCACACAGCTTTCCAGGCATACTACTGCACTTGTCATGTGACTTTTTAAAGGCTGCCCATTCCCTCTGTGTAGAATTATATGCAAACTTCAATTCCCACCTGCAGTCCAAACTTCCAAACTAGTGTCTCATTTGTAAATAAGTAAGTGCCAGGGCCCTATCAGGCCGCCACTGGGGCTTGCACCACCCATTGCGCCTACCAATGCTGCCAGTGTCAGTACCAACACAACTACTAACCATCATACTCCTACATATGTGACAGTTTAGACTACTCCGGGTCCTCAAAGCTATAAGAATGGCTTGAGCGGCAGGTATTAGTCATTTATAATATGCACTGAATAAATAAACTACTGTTGTTTTTATGATCTCTAAATTAGACAAATATCGCCACCATCTAGAACACTGTTATAATTGCCACCAGCTAATGTGTGTGATTTACTAATGTGGATTTATCCCTTCTCATAACAGAGTAATGTGTAATAGTAAGGCCATTTAGGCCAATAGTAAGGCCATTTACACCAACGGGATTCCTATTGTTAATTCCTGGCAGCCATAAATTAAGGCAACTTTGTCAACATAATTTCACAACCAAAAATCCCTTTGTGAATTGAGTCCTATCGGTTTCACTTCTTATTGGAGAAAAGTTGCTTAAGATGTCTGGTATGATCCAAGGCTGGTGTTAGGGTGGTGCGATCGGTGCGACTGCACTGGGCAGTGACCTGGAGGGGGGGAGCTGATCTGGAGAGGGGGGAGCTGACCTGGGGGGGTGCTGAACTCAGGGGAGGTCACTGTGTTTAGCAACAATCTATGGTTTAAAAGCATCTGCTGCAGAGTTACTTATGTGTCCGACTATCAGGCAGCAAAAAAATGACTAGATAACTCTTGTCATTAATGTTCCTGTTAAGAGAGAGAGATGACAGTTTTTTTCCAGTGACAGTTGTGATTCGCCATAAAGTAGCACAGAGGGTTAATATGCCTGCTGCAAAGTACAGATCAGTATTTTATGTTGACAGCTGAGTGGATTAGTAAAACCAGCCTTTACCAGTGCTTTCAAACAAATTAACAGTGGCGGCTCACCCATTGGGGCGTGGGGGCGTCGCCTTACTGCTTTCTTGCGGTGCAAGATGGCAGAAACAAACAGTAAAAAAGACCATATATGTTTCTGCCTTCTTGCATTGCGAGAAAGCAGAAGTGCCTCTGTGCCTGGTTGGTGCGGGAGGGTGAGTGGTCCTGCTGGAGGGCAGCAGAGGAGTGGCTTGCCCACTGTTGTGGGTACTGACCAGTCAGTACCCACAACAGTGGGTAAGCCACTCCCCCCCACCCTCGAGCAGTACCGCCCACTCTCCCTTTTTCTCTATGCAGAGAAAATGTCCCGGCTGGGGCGCTCGCTTGCTGCGCCTAAAACCATTGTGATTGGCTTGCGTTGAGTAGGGGAGGAAAGCTGCCTGCTGGCTGCTTCTTGCAGCAGGAACACGCAGACCCACCAGTACAGCGTGACCGGCCTGGAGCGGAGCGGTACCCCGGCACTCAGGTACTTTTTATTTTAATTGTTTTATTCCCCACCCGCGACACCCGATCCCTCCCTCGAGCATGCCGGCCGCCGCTGATGAAACCAAAACTATGGTAGTGTGAGGTTGGAGTTTGTCCTTGCATGTATCCACTATGTTACATGGCCCATGCCAGTCATCCAGTGTTTATGTAATGAGATGAAGATTTTACACAAATGAGAAGCAGAAAGTGATGGGTCGCCATCTATTGACCCCAGTGAAGATCTAAGGAATCTGGTTCTCAGCACCAACAGACGCAGGGTAAGATGGGGGAAATTGGTAAACTCAAAAGAGAGCATAAGTAAAATCTGTGAACTGGCACTCCCTAAGTTAGACGGAATAGACAGACTGATCAACCAACCGAGAGCCACAGATTTTAATGAGAAAATAGCCCAAATCCACACAGATTTAGTGGGAACGTTAGGAGAGGTCTTTTTCCCGGTGGTGGTGCCAAGGAAGAAAAAGACTCGAACCTCAGCTTGGTATAATTCCACCTGTAAAAAAATCAAGACCGAGCTTATCTCTACAATAAAATTAGGCACTAATAAGGACAAGGTAGCTGAGCTTAGGCGCAAATACAGGGAAGCCATGGCACAAGCTAAGTCAGAATGGGTTTGGATTGGAATAGATGGCAGGACCTCTCCCTAGCACAGGAAACGAGGGATTCTAGAAAATTCTGGTCCCTGGTTAATACTGGCTCAGGAGAACCAAAAACAGCAGTGGAGCCAAACATCGCTGCCCCGGTTTGGGAAGCCCATTTTAGCAATTTGTACCAAGATATCCCTGAATTTGCTAATGACGTGGCCTTTGATATTGTACCTGACCCCGCAGCTGGACTAGAATTTACATTGGGCGAGGTAGTTAGCGCCATAGAGAGACTGGCGATGGGGAAGGCCCCGGGTCTCGACAGATTGCCTGGCGATCTGTTTAGATATCATCCAGAGATCTGGGGCCCGTACCTCCTAATCCTTTTTAATTCCATCTTGGGAGGCATGGAGATCCCCTGTACTTGGCTGGGGGCAGAGATAGTACCAATTTTCAAAAAGGGCTCTCCTCTGCTCCCTGCCAATTACAGGCCGATCAGCCTTATAGATGTCCCCCAAAAACTATTCTCTCACCTTCTCCTGGACCACCTTCTAGACTGGATGGAGGATAATGCAATTCTTAGTCCCCTTCAGGCGGGCTTCAGGAAAAACACTTCCACCATGGATCAGATTTTCCGCCTCGTTATCCTCTACTGGAAAACAGTGAGGATCGAGGGGGGGAGTCTGTACATGGTGTTCGTGGACCTGAGGTCCGCCTTCGACTTGGTTCCCCGTAAGAAGCTATGGGAGGTCCTAAAGGAGCTGGGTGTTCCTTCCCAACTACTGCATACTATAATTAGGCTCCACGAAGGCAACTTCGCTCAGGTTAGGTGTGGGAGGGATGGAGCGTTGTCCTCTAGGTGTCCTGTTCTCAGAGGGGTAAGACAGGGTTGCGTTCTTGCACCGACCCTGTTTTGCCTCTTTGTTAACAGTGTCATACTCCATCTTGACAATGTCAATGTCAATGACGCACCCCTGTTGGCAGGCAGGAGGGTACCGGCTATCATGTTTGCCGATGATACCCTCCTGCTTTCCAAATCCCCGATGGGGATCCAATGGATATTAGATGGGTTTGGCGTTTTCTTCAGGGAACATGGTCTGGAGATCAATACAGAAAAAATCAAATTCATGATATTCAACCCCTCCTCTACAACTAGGCCTAACCCAACACTGGGTTCTGCAAGGCTGGAAAGGGTAAAAACGTTCCAGCATCTGGGGGTAACTCTACACGAGAACTTATCATGGGGCCCTCAGATAGCCAGATCCCGGTTCAAGCTGTCCCAGATGTCGGGGGCAATTCTGAAGGTCGCAAATACATCAACCTTTAAACCCATCAGTCCAGCTGTGGAGATGTATAAAACCCAAGCCAAAGCGGCGGCATCCTATGGTAGTGAGCTATGGGGTCATAAAGCGGGGACAGAACTTATCAGAGTAGAAAACAACTTCCTCAGATGCCTTTTGGCCCTTCCCCAAGGCACACCCTTGCTACCCCTAAGACTAGACCTGGGGCTCCCTTCAATAGGGGACGAATTGGAACTAAAACCGCTGAGGTTCTGGCACAGGCTATGGACTATGGCGAACTTGCACACTACAGGGAAGACCTCAAACATGTAATGAATCTCAACCAGCGTGACAGAATCCCGTGGTTGGCCTTCATTAAGAGAGAACAACATCATCTGGGACTCCCCGAGTTATGGGAGGTTCCTGAAAGAGGCTATCAAAGGGTTCCTCGCAAAAGGCTGGTTGAAATATTCAAGGAGAAAAGTCTAGTCTCTCTCGTGTGTGCACCCAATATCGGCACCCTGACTGAACAATTCCTGGATTCCAAAAATTCTTATTGTTTCGAAGGTTTTATGGATATTATATTTCCTATTTTTGCAAGGAAATTGTTCATTCAATGGAGGCTAGGCACCCTGCCCTTGAAAACCTTCACCTGCAAATGGACAATGCGGGATGATAAAATTTGTCCTGGGTGCAATAACTATGATGAGGAAGAAATTCACGTTATTTTTTTTTTGCCCGGCCTACACTAGACCAAGGAAATACTGGCTAGTGCCATTGTGTAGAAACTTGGACATAAGAAACTATTTACATTCATATAGAATACTGAAGACAATAACCCTGCCCCACATAGTCTTTGCAGTTGCTAAGTTTATAATGGCCATGTGGCAGATAAGGGGAAAAATACCAAAAGACTGAAAAGTGATATGAACTGTAATGTAATCGTTCCTCATGTGCAGACTCTCCATGGAAATGAACTACCTATGAAATGTATTATGTCATGTTTTTATTCTATGTGGATTAGTTTTAAAATGTTTTAAGTTTTTTTTAATGAATCTTTTATGGTCTCAAATGGCCGAAAAAAAGAATTTATGGATTGGATTTGTTGTGTGTGCGTGGGAGGAAAAGGTGTTTAGAATGCAGCTGATCTCTTGGTTGGGTACGAATAGACAGTAGGAGGCATGGATGCATGATTTCCTTTTTTTCTGAAAATTTCCCTGGCTTTGCATTCCAAAGTAGCCGTCCCAAAACATAACCAGTTTAAGCCAGAACAACTCACAGCGGAAATTGGAAAAAGACCCAGAATTCCACCTTCTCCATCCACTCTACTGACCCCCCCACCCGCCCACCCCATCTACCACCCCATGTGTGGGCCTGATGTTAAGCCCCAGCACAGGTGACAAACTGACCTGCCCCTTTAATGCGGGCTTTTTAACACACAATCCATAGACAGATGAATGCAGACATGAGCCCACGCGGGCACATTCTTATACTTACATTTCGGCGCTTGTTACCAGTGTTTTATAGTTTCGTAGCCGCGTATCTAAAGACTTATCTAAAGCCGCTGCCATGTGGTGCATAGTTCAGTGCTTGTTATTTATTTAAGCTTTCACATTGCCGTTAGGCAGAACAAAGGTTGGCTTTTCAAACAGTGCACGTTATGAAACAATAATCGATCAGATGAAAGGCGAGATGTGCTTACTAATTTCTCTGAATTTTCTCCTTACAGTTGTCTCTGCAGTGTGTGCACAGACGCCTTGCGTTTCACTTTTTAGAACGCATATTTGGCAAATACTGTCTGTGTTGAAATTGTAGTGGGGCCTGCCTTCGGAGAGACTGCCGTGCTAAGTTACTTCCTGCTGTCACTCTCTTGTTAGAGGCCTGATCTGAGCAGGCACGCTTCACCATCTGATGCCCCAAGAAATGATTGTGGCTGGGAATATCAAACACCAATTATTGGTGAGACAGAATATCGTCAAAACAATATCGAGGAACAGACTTTCAAAATGTAAGTGCACAGAGGGAGGTCAACTCTGCATCTACATGAATCAACAAGGTAGTAGAGTTGGGTATAGAAAATGTACAGAAACTTCCCTTTCGCACTTTTGTCCCTCAATATTGTTGTAACTATATTCTGTCCCGTCCTACACTGTGTGAAACAAGTCTGTCCTCTAGCTCGAAGGCTGTGTTCAGTGCAGAAAGATCAGGCATGTTAAAGACTCCAGTTCTAGTTCTGTTGTATCCAGGTTTAAATCCCAGCCTCCTCCATGCCTCATGTACAAATGTTTTTTGTCTCAAAGAATCTAGCAAAGTTTGTAGCACTCTGTCATATGATGGCTGTACATTTCGATGTAACCTTTTCATCCAGGAAACAACAGATGAACCTCAAATAACATAATAATATTAGCATTTGTTTTCTTTTCAGGCACAAGCATTTTATGGGCTCATGATTAGCACAGGAACAGCACTGGGCACACAGTATACAGTACTGTTTCTCTTGTGGGGCAAATGTGTGACTTTAGTTCATCCATATATATGCTTTGAGCTGCAAAATATAATGCTTCTGGATACTGTAGCAGACTCTGAAGTGTTGGATTAGTCGGGGATGTTTTTCCGAACTATCAGTAAAACCTAAGAAATTTTGGTAAAACAGGTGAAGCTCTTACCGTACATGGTAAATACCATTACCTCGGAGTGAAGCATTTACCACATGTGGTAAATACCTCCTATTCTGTATTTTTATTTGCACGTGAGGCATGATATGCACAATTGGTATTTACATGCTTCAGTGTACTCCTTAAATAGTGAAATAAGAGCAATCTGCACTACTGAATAATATGCAAACATGAAATTTGTGATGTGAAATAAGCAGAAAGAATTGTAATTATGAGCACTGGAAACTACACAAAGAACATGAATCAGCAACCTATATTGTAAAACATACTACTAGAGTAAATTGTGACATTACATAAAAAATAAAGAATATTAGTATTTTTCTAAGAATTTAGAAAGTGCTAAAGTTCCCTTTGCCTTACACACTTTTTAGGGATAAGGAACTCTTTAGGCAAGACATACCCCAACCCTCTGAACCACATCCCCTCCAGAAAATATATTTTAATCTTTTTTATTTAATTTGGAAATATGATGTTGTAAATTTGCCTTTGGGCTTTGTCCCTTGTGAAATGTCGCAATGGTATTGTGCTCCATAGTACATCATGCTAAAAGTTAATAAAGAAATTTGAACCTAAAAAAATACATTTAACAGTCCCCCACCTCTGTACCTTTATTATTGACTGGACCATGTTCTTGCTGTCCAAATGGAGCGCGCTCCCGAGAAAAGGAAGAGAAAGCGGTCCAGGTGGAAGTTTGCTTGGTTGGCGGATGGATTTCCAGACCATGATGAAAATGATCGAGAACAGGGTGAGAACTAAGGAAACAGAAATGCTTCCCCCCGCGTCCATCATTCGGATGAAATGTCCAAAGCCTGGCAGCAGCAATGTGTACTCCTGACTTTCAAGAACCGTGTCTGCTTTCTGAACCTCTGTGCTGCATGATGTTAGTTTTATTGAACAATCGCTCTCCATTTTCAACATGGCCTGTTTATCCGGCCTTTCGACTTAACTAATGTTTAACTTTGAGAAGCAATACATAATCTTGAACATGCAGCACGAGTCGTGATTTCACTCTGTCCTATAACCTTTAATCGTGCATACAGCAAAGCCACGTTCACAGCAATACAAGCATGTCAGGACCTTACATGCATTACCCACCCATTCTCACGTTGGTCGTACTATAACCACAAAAGTACGTAGCCAAAAATACAGGTAATAATGCAAGAATTCAATTTTATTTTGCATAGTGTTGCAAAGCTGTGATGTTTGCGAGATTCACGTATTTATATTGAATGGTAGCAAGACACCTCACTGAATTGCACATTGTTCTAGCCAGTTAGAGAAAGAGAGTCCTGGTTTTAATGAACACATGGGAGGCAAATATTATGCAATCTCTTTCCCTGCTGTTTATTGAATATTACCTTGAAAGCAGTACATTCCCCCCGAGTCTGCTTTCATGGGCAGAAAGTAACATCAAAAACATTCACTCATCCACCATACGCAGGGGCGGTCCAACCAATGTGTCTTCTTTTCTCGAGGATTGCAAGTTCAAGTCCATGGAAACCGCGAAACAGTACAGAACTTAATAGAAATCTCATAGGCAGTCAAATCACTGCCTTTTTGCTTTGGTGAACTTCCATGCAGAACATGTCATCCATTCACAAGAAATGTCTTTCTTCAAGCATATCCCCACCGGGCTCCTCATTGTCTGGTTGTTCAAGATTGGCACTAGGAATAACCATAGAGAACATTTTACCACGATTATCAGGGCAGGCATACCTTTCAGCGGCAATGGGATAATATTCACATTCTTTCTCTTTAATAAAATCAAGACTCTCCTGTGCCAATTGTATTTTTTTTTGTCAGTCAAATTACTTTATTCGATAACTTAATATCATAAAAGGACATGGTACAATCGTGAGCAATAACAAAACAATTATTTACACGTTAAAAATTCTTATGATTACAAAATTCATGCTATACATATTGTGCACAATTTAGCTTATTTTAACACATACATAAAAATAGTCTTAAAAACCTTATAAAAACTACAATAAAATTATACTCTACATTAAGACCATTTTCCAAAGAGAGAAATATGCTATTCAGGGCTACTTAGGGTCAGTAATGGCATAATGCTCTTGTTCCTGATACGGATAGCAGCAACCAGGAAACTAGCAACATGAAACATTATTCGGGGTGAATTAAGTTGTTGTAAGTACAGCAGTGCTGGCCTAACCTGTGTAAATCCCGCCACCCTCAAAATTGGAAACAAAAACTTCCTTCTGCAATCCTGATAACGATCACAGAACATAAAGAAGTGTAAAGTATCCTGTACTGAGAAGTTATCACATTTACAGGGATCAGCCCATTCTGGAGTACACCAGGTTTGGAAAAAGCCCAAAGAAAAATGTATCTGGTTAAACCGGAATCTAATTAAAAGATACCGATGGTATGGGTTGTTCACTGTAATCAGGTAGGGTTCGGGGCCTAGACAGCTGACTAGGGCATAGTTAGCTCTTACCAATGGTTTCGTCAATTCAGTCTCCTCTCGCTCTAGTGATAGTATGTTCAACTGGGCATTTTTGTCAGAGCGATGTCCTTTTTTGTTATAGTTTCGGGTGAAGAAAAAAGGGCTAAACGCCCTATTTTTTGACAACCAGATTTTATATAAAACAGCCATGGAATTTTGTTGGCATTATCCAGCGCTATGCAATTTTTCAAAATGGTATGATTAAGGGAGATTTCTTTATTTAACCAAATTTTTAGCCAATATATCAGTGGTGCTATTTTTATTTGATCTGTAACAAATCCAACCCCCAATTCAGTGTGGATGGAAAAAGTGGGGGTGCACTGTGGGACAGTTAAAACTCCTCTCAAGAATTTATTCTCTATTAACTGCATTTTGACATGAGAGGTATAGCCCCAAATCTGACAACCATACATGGCAACCGCCAGACATTTGGCTTTGTAAACCTTTAAAAGCGCTTCAACCGGTCTAGCCCCCAGCTTTTTTGTGAACCTCATTAGTGCTGAAACGGTCCTTGCAAATGCCACGCTGCGACTATTGGTTTGTGGGCGCCAACTTCCCTTTTCGTCGAAGACGACTCCCAAATAGGGGAATGTAGGTACCCTGCAGACAGCTTCCCCACTACAGAGAAAGGTTTTGACTTTAGTTTTACGATTTACCCTCCCTGCGATCATAACCTGGGACTTTTTTGCATTTATCTTTAAATCCAGGTTCTCCATGAAACTTTCAAAGGCATCTAACAGCCTTTGCAGGCCTACCCCGGTGCGGGCCAGGAGGACAGCGTCATCCGCGTAAAGGAGAACTGGTATAACCAGTTCCCCTATACGTGGAATGTCCAAGGAAACCTCCCCCAGTTGTGACTCCAAGGCATTTATATATAAAGTAAACAACAGGGGAGCAAGAATACACCCCTGTCTGACCCCCCTTTCTGACCTAAAGTCTCTAGTGCATCGCCCCTCAGTATTAACTCTAATTGAAGCTGAGAGGCCCAAGTGCAAATCTGCTAAAAAATATACTAGAGATAGATCAATTCCCATATTTAAAAGTGTGTGCCAAAGCTTCGACCTATTTACGAGGTCAAAAGCAGAGGAGAGGTCAATAAACCCCATGTATAATGACCCCTCCTTGGCTACTGTGTACTTACTGACTAAAAGATGAAGGTTTAAACACTGATCAATAGTACTCCGTTTCGATCTAAAACCATATTGTGCATTTGACAGTACCCCTCTCTCTTCCAGCCACTCACTCAGTTTATGCAGGACAACACGGCCCAACACCTTAACTGATGAATCGATTAAAGAAATAGGTCTATAACAGGAGGTATCCTGTCTAGCACCTTTTTTAAAAACCGGAATAATGATCGATGTGGCACACGAGGCTGGAGGACTGTTTGGCCCTACCGAGTTAAAGACATTGGTTAAAATTTTAGACCAAAGGTTTGGGGCAGCTCTAAACAAATCAGCGGGGACCCCATCAGGTCCAGGGGCCTTGTTCTTTGACATCTCCCCTATTGCCCTTTCCACTTCACAAACCTCAAAAGTCAACGGGGACAAGACATTTTCGGGCAAATTAGGTTCGAATCTTTGTCCATTAACAGGAAGTCTATATATGTTTTTAAAGTGGGCTATCCAAACCTCATCCATGATGTTACAGTCCAAAGGGGAATTATCATCATTTGTGAACAGTGGCTGATTAACAGTTGCCCAAAATTTCCCACTGTCTTTCAAAGTTTCAGGTGTCAAAAGTTTTGTCCAAGCTTCATCCCGCAGCTCCCGTTTTCTTGCAATTAGTGCTTGTTTATATGCAAGTCTACGATTAGCTATAAGCCCCCTGTCCCTGGGGGTAGCCTTCGAAGCCTTAAGGAGGGCAGCATGTGACTGTGAACAACTTTTATCAAACCATCTTTTACCAGTCTGGGGTTTCTGTTTCCCTTTAATAAGTAGTTTTTGGTTTATTTGTACACAGATGTTGTTAAAAGCGTTAATAATATCAGGGCCTTGTAGCTCAGTATCCAGACAGGTATTGACCCCTACCTCTACTTTAGATACAATTTCAGATAAAAGGGTCTCCGGGACCACTTTAGCCCATTTTAGTCTTCTCCCCTGATCCTTTAGGAACACCTCCCTCACAACCTTTTGTGATGTGGGCCTAAAGGATAAGGGATCACCTGGTAACAATTCAATTATCACAGGATTGTGGTCACTGTGATTGGAAACCTCTGTTAAATATCTTAAAACGTGAGAAAACATAAATGATGTTAAGAATATATAATCAATGATTGTACCTTTGTCTTTCCCCCTGAACGTCGGGATCCTATTTTCATCCTCCCCACAGCCCGACTCATAGAGGTTCCAGTTTGCTAAAAAAAGTTCCAGATCCTCACCCTGCTTAGAATGTTCAAAATGAGGCAGTGCAGAGAACGGTGGGCCCTCATATGCCTTACTCCCACAAAAGTTATCACAGGGGTGGATATTAAAGTCCCCCATCAGTAGGATCTCAAAAGAATTTGACTTCAAACTATAAGTTAAAAGGAATTGTTCTAACAAATCTAAATTGTTACCAGATTCCATAGAATTATAAAAGTTTATAAATAAAACTCTCCTTATGTCGGAGACTGAAAGTTCCACTACAAAGCAATTTTGACATCCTGCGTCAAGTTGCAAGAGCGAGCCCTTTAACTCTAGGGAGAACAAACTAATCAGCCCTCCCTTCGCTCTCCCCGCGATACTCCGTCTTGCTAGAATACTGAACTGGCAGTAACCATCCAGGGAAAAACAATTTAGGGGATCCCAAGTCTCTTGAAGGGATATTATATCAAATGTTTTTAAGAACCCCTCCCAGATTACATCTCCCATTTTGGCCCTTGAACTAGCTATATTCCAGCTCATGATTCTGCAGGATAGAGCTGGAATCCCCTCTATGGGTACCTGTCCCTGGGTGTTACTTAGTCAGTTGTTCTCGTCCATTATTGAGAGTGGGGAGAAACGATTTCCCAGTGTACACCCCAAAACATTAGGAATCTCGATATTTGTGTTTACGGCCCTGAGTGGGTTCCCGCCTTCTAACGCGGACTGTAAACAACTATTCACTTTTATATGGAGTACCAGTGCTCTGACCACAGGGACAACAGGGTGCCATGCCCTATTTTGAGGGGGTGGGTAAAAATAGCCAAGGGGAAGGGGCCTAATGCCCGAGTTTAGCAGGTCAGAACCATCCCAAAAAAGGTGGTCTGCCATGTATTGGGTTTTGAAATGAATCACCACACAATCCCCTTCAAGCGATTTTCTTTGTGGGCCAACCCAACCTACTCTTCTGACCATATTTATACTGGCAGCTATGTCTATGTCCCCACTAGAGTAATTATTGCACCAGGTTTTAGTTCTTTCCATTAACTCTTGAGTGCTTTCACTCCCGTTCTTCTTCAGTGGGGGAACCCCTGCTAACACAGCCACTAAGGGGGCAGCTTGGGGCAGGAGGTGTAGTTTAAACTGACATGGCCGCCCAGCAGAATCCTTACCACAATACTGTGTACCAGCCAGGATATGCCTATGATGCTTTACTACATTACTACTCCCAGAAAAAGGGGACCTACCATCCCCATCAGGAACCGGGACAACTGGGGCAGTATTAACAACAGGTACATGTACTAATTTGTGATGTGTAATTGGAGTAACGTTAATTCTGTTCACACATTGCCCTAAATTCCCTGGGTGCAAAGTCTGTGATGGTGGTGTTTTGTCAAAAAGCCCACGATACTCTTGGACAAAAGTGTCCAAGGCATCGCATCTCTTTAGCAGTCCAGCTACACACGTGTTTAATACATCGATAATATCCTTAGCGATGCTAGTCAGTGCCGGCTCTAGATGCAACGTAATGAGCCCTTCAATTTTAGTACTAAGTCTGTTGACCAGTTCATCCTCCAAGTCCTCCGATATGTTATTGATCTGCTTAGTCTTTCTATTGCACTTCTTCATCTGCCTGCCCCCCTTGCCCAGTTGAGTTAATAAGGTCTGTGTGTTCTCCTGGGTTAGCAAAAGTCCCTGACTACCTTCAATTGTATCCGCTGTTACCGGCGATGCATGACTTGGGCCCGGCTGGGGTACAGGTTGTATGTCTATGGACTCTTGTGTAACCCCCTCCTGGGCGTGACCAGCCTCTTCAGTTACCGATAATGTTTTTCCCAGTTCTTTTTCTGCATTCGCAATTTATTTTGTAATCACTCCCACGGCTGATGTCAAATATGATATTATAGTATCTGCTTTTCATGGTATCTTTGTTTTCTTATTCCCTTGGCCCCCATTACAGAGTTGTTTGCGCTTACCCATGGTTGATTCTTAGGGGGGTGGCCCGTCCCGTCTGCTGCCGTTCCCGGACGGCCACAGACGGCCCGCCCTTTGCCCGCGGCGCGTCCTGCGGCGCGTCCCGCGGCGCGTAGGGAGCACGTGCCTTTTGTGCGCCTCCGGGCGCTCAGGTGGGCGTGATAGTGGTGCGCGATAGACGCGCTGGTGATTATGGGCAATGCAGTCCCCCCCGCTCAGCAGCCGCAGGTATTCCAGTGAGCGGCGGCGGGGGGAGACGGCGCAGCAAGCACAGAGCAAAAGCGTCTCTCCTTCCCAGCGCGTACCCAACAGCAAGCTCCCACAGGTCAGTGATTTTCAGCGGTCTCCCGCTCCACTGCGGGAGCACGGGCCTTTTGTGCGCCTCCGGGCGCTCAGGTGGGCGTGATTGTGGTGCGCGATAGACGCGCTGGTGATTATGGGCAATGCAGTCCCCCCCGCTTGGCAGTCGCAGGTATTCCAGTGAGCGGCAGCGGGGGGCGGCGGAGCAAGCACAGAGCAAAAGCGTCTCTCCTTCCCAGCATTGACCCCAATTGTATTAATAAACATTGTTACTATGTCTCCTTTGCAATTGTATTACTAAACAGGAGACTCATATTATGCAAGTTTATAGTATATTTCCAAATGTCATTACCGCATGCTGAGCAGGCTTATAATAAAGCATTTTTTAAATGTTGACACTCTAGACCAATCTGCTGACTTAAGGCCATCCTCCAATCTAGTTTTTGCCCAAAATGCATTTGAGCCCCATAATGCCCTGTGTGTACCCTGGCCAGGGCCATCACACCTTTAACCGATCTACTTATGACAGTTGTGTATCCGAAGTGAACAATCTTACCAATGAGACCAATAATTGTGGGACAGAGGTTCTAAAGGCCTCAGTCACCTTCAGATAATGCTTAAGCCACCTCACGCCAATTAAGGTGCAAAGGGAATGAAGGAAACTCTACAGAGATCAAGGAATTGTTTATATAGCTTGTAGTGGTAAAGTAGACCCCCCACTCGCAAGAAATGCATTGTAGAAAGTTCCAAAGATCTAACATCTCAAACCCTTTTAAATTATACTATACACAGTAAAATGACCTACTTGCAAGATAATAACTTTAAAGAAAGGTTATTATTGTCTTGCCAACTTAGAGAAGAGTTTAACCATCATAACTTTCCAAGTATTTGAAATCCAACCATCTCCCTCACGATACACAATCTGCCTTTCAAGTGGGCTACAACACAGAATCTGCTCTCCTGGAAGTTACTGAATTTATTAAAGACAACCTGGATCAGAATGCCAAGGCTATCATAGTGTTACTGGATCTATCTTTGGTGTTCTACACTGTGTCGCATTCAATCCTTCTTAACAGGTTATGGAATGTCAAAGTCCAAGGCAAGGAATGGGCCTGGCTTGAATCCTTCTTGGAAGGCAGGTCACATTCAGTTTTTCATGCCCCTTTTACATCAATGTTCACACCACTTGACTGTGGGGTGACCCAGGACTCGACCTTGAGTCTAATCCTTTTAAATGTCTATCTGAAGCCTCTTGCTAGCCTGGTGGAAGCCGAGGTACACGTTTTATTTCTTACAATGGTGATACTCAGCTGACACTGACCTTCCAGAATAATTAGGTGGATCCTCTGTATGCCTTCAAGCACTGTTTGAAGATGGTCTGGAGTTGGATGAATGATAATTGGTGTAAACTGAATTCTGAAAAAACTGACATTTTTGGGGGGCACTGGCATCCACCCAGACTCCTATAAGTGGTGGCCTTCGGAGCTTGGACCCCCCACCTCACCCTCTTTGTGTGTAAGAAACCTTGTTTGTAAAAATTGATTCTAATCTGGCCTTCGTACCACAGGCTAAGGCTGTGTCTGCAAGTTGCTTCTTCACTCTGAAACCACTAGGGAAAATGCTTCATCTAGTGCCGGAAACTAATCAAAAGACCATTGTACTTGCTTTGGTGACATCCAGACTGGATTATGGGCACAGTCTGTACCATTGTACCTGCTGCACCGTCTGAAGATCATCCAAAATGCTGCAGCACATCTCATATTGAAGGTGCTGGCGCACCGATCAGTTTATGCCATCCCAACGCCAACTGAACTGACTGCTCATCAGTTGCTACATCAAATGTACATCATTAATTTATCCATACAGAGCCTTTCACTTGAAAGGCCTTATATATCTAAGGAGAAGGCTGAAAGTGTATTGCAAGGGCAAAGCTTTGTGTTCCAATGCTCTGATGCCATTACAAGTTCCAAGGGTGACCAGGGCGAGAATGGGAGGAAGATAGTTTGCATTTTTGACTACTAAACTCTGGAACTCCCTCCCTACTGTGCTACGCTCTGTACCCACTGAATAATTTTTTTGTAAACAGCTGAAGACTTTCTTCTTTGCTGCTTGCCTCTAGGTTATCTGATTCTGGTTTTTCTGCTGCCAGACTCACAACGCCACCTTGGAAGCAGCTGCACGCGTTATAAATGTCATTGTATTGTGTAGTGGAACATTTGGAGAAAATCCAAATTCTCATCCCATAACACTGATTACCTGGGTTTAGGAGGATTAGCAGATCGGATCCCTTTCATCAATCTGCAAAAAAACGACGTCTCCAACTGGTTTGCCATCATATTCTAATGTCCTGACCAGCTGACAGAGAGCTGCCAGAGAGATGGGAAGCTTTTGTGTGAGTCGTCTGGGAAGCCTTGTGCAAAAAAGTGGACTGTGTAGACTCAAGTGGCCAGTGCAGATTGTGGGTCACATTGTGTGAATGTTCTTGAGTTGCTAAATCCTATCGATCTTGAAGAGAAGAGAGGCAGACAGTTACTTCTTTCTATGATTGAGAGTGTGAATGCGTAAAGAGAGAGTGTGAAGGAGGATGAACCACTGTGAGGGGGAAGAGTGACGTCGGAGTGTGTCACGCTGCGATAGGTCGGTTGGGGTAACGCCACTCTGGGATTGATGGGTTGTTATTGGGAAGTTAAAATGAAAACATCTGGTGGGTAAAGAGTTTGATTCAATCATGCAATGCTTTAGAGTGTTACGAGAGGGGAGATAGGGGAGTGGTGACTCGAGTGGGTGAGGAAGCACCACCCGAGGATACGCCAGTACATTACATGGCAATGAATGTGGGACTCCATACTATAGTTTGGCTTCAAAATGGCATATGATTACTGAAAAGGAGGGAGATATGGCTTTCCACGTTATGGCTCCTTTAGATTGGAGGTGCTATATCAGTTGAAGGAAGTGATGGCTTCATTGCGACCTTCGTGTCCGACACAGTTTGAGGCACTAGACTCGTGGATGCAAGCAGCACAGGTGAAGAGCAGGAAAAGAATTCAGGGGAGGATGATAAAAGCAATGAAGGCATACCAGAATGCGCGATGGGGCGCACAGTTGAAGAAGCGGAGAGTAGACACCATTGAGGGACAGAGGTTATACCCAATGTTGGTGAAAGAGGGAGACGCTCGGAACAGGAAGGACGAGGATGATAGTGGCATCAATGACAGTCTGTTAGATAGATGGTTAGCAGAGCGTCCTCCACCATACAACCCAGACTCGGACGTGGGAAGATGGGAATTGGCAAATATAGCGAACACTGAGAGAATGGGAATACCACAGACTAACCCTAGTGCCAGGGTGGTGGGGAAGATTTCAACTGAAATGCAAGAAGCAGGGAAGTGGGAAGCACAGAAACAAGTGGAGTTAACGCTGCTATATGATTACCAGAAGCCCTTATGGTAGGTCACTATTGGACCTATAGTATCTGTGTATGACCTAAGTCAGGGGGAAAGTAGTAGTCAGTTACAGGCTGGAATGGGGGATAGAGTCAAGTTGGGAAGTAATGTTACAGCAAACAGAAGTGATCCATATTGGTGCCTGCAGAAGCTAGTACCCCATTGCCAGCAACTGCGGATCCTTCTAGGGTGAGTGTTGGGTCTAGTGCAGTAAGATTAGTGCCATTGGTGGATTTACTTTCCGATTTGAGGATGTGGGAAGTTCCAGTCAGAGGACCTATGGGGAGGATGTCAGAAGTAGGAGTCGATCAGGGAGCTTTTGGGGGTCAGCACATAACACAGAATACAGTGACAGAAAATCACCATAGAAATCAGAGCCAAGAAAGAGAAGAACAGGGTAGCATTTCAAGTCAGGGAACCATCAAGGGCGCAGTAAAAGCCAAGGTGCTGGATGTAGTAAGGCTGAAGGCAGATGTGGAAAAGATAATCAGCGAGAGTCTGCCCCTGGAGAGAATACAGCTTTATGAGCAGGACAAGCTGTTGTTTGTGGCGAAGGATGTTACCCGCAAGGCAAGGTGGGCACATGAGAGATTCCACTTGGAGGATTACCTCATGGAATATTGCAGGGCTACATTCTAAGATTCAAGATCCTGCATGGTGTGAGGTCATGGCAGGAGTCGACATATTGGTTTTACAGGAAATATGGTGCTTAGTCCCCATCCATATCAACGGTTTTAAGACATTTGATACCAGTGCAGTTAAAGGTCTAGGGGTAGACCCAAGGGTGGACTCTCCATGTACATTTCCAACATGCTGGAGATAGAAAGTATAGCCCTTCGTGCGGGGGAACATTATTATCATATACTGGAACTCTCTTAGAGCCCAGCTCATTGCATGGTCCTGGTAAATTTTTATAATAACATTCCATCTGGGGAAGTGGGTACAGTAATTATGAATTTAGCCAGGACATTAACTGTTATCCGTAATGCGGGCATCAAAGACTGTATGATAATTTTGTTGGGGGATTTTCATTGTACCTCTGTAACCATGTGGATATCAGATTATGTGGACTTGAGAATGATGCAGGGGGGCGTAACACACATTTTTGTCACACTTTATTGGGCGACTTGTTTAATGAGCTCCTTTTTTGTAATGATCTGGGTTTTGTGAATGACTTTGTAATTCCCCCTATACTCATGCCTAGTACTTTCATTGGACGTGGTCTGGGATCCACAATTGATTTTATCCTAGCCTCTTCCTCATTTGCAGCAAGGATATCTTCTTTTAGTGTTGGGGACAATGCTATGAGTGATCACCTTCCGCTATGTCTTGAGGTTACGCTGCCTCCCCCTAGAACGGGGAAGGTCAAACAAAATTATACAGTATTAGGTGACCTTGAATGGAGCAGTAAGAATGGCTACACCATACGGTGGTCTAAAGTTGATCCCAAGGTGATAATTACCAAATAAATTAAGAACTGCAAACTGGATTTTGATAACTGTTTGTGTGAGATATCTTCCTCCGATAGCATTGTCCATTCCTTTCTAGCTATAGGTAATGAGGTTAGGAGATTATTAACTGACAATCATCGCAACAAGCGTAAGGACTATGGGTGGTTTGATAAAAAATGCTCCCAAGCGCATTCAAACTTGAAGTAGGAGTTGCATAGGAAACCCAGATCTCCTAACGGGGTCAGACGGGCTAGGGTGGAATATAAGCAGGCAATTTTGGGTAGAAAACGCATCCTGAGGCAGGAAACATAGGAAACACTCCACGCAGCGGCCCAACAAAAAGATCGCGAAGCATTTTGGTGAGCAATAAGGGCTCCCTTTCTACAAGAGGGAGACGGTCCATCTATTGAGTATGCAATATCTGAGGACGTCTGGATCAATCACTTCTCTAAAGTGTATGATGAACAAGACTACCAAGTTTCTCAACCTTCTGTAACTCCCCCAGTTCAGATTAATAAGCGAGAGCTACAACTTACCCTGTATGAAGTGCACAGAGCCCTTTCTCTTAGCCTAGGGGATAAGGCTCCAGGTCCATACAGATTGCCAGTTGATTTATTCAAATCCAATATTTCACTATGGGGTCCTATAATAACCCAAGGTATAAACGCTAGTATTAAGACATCAATACCAAAGACCTGGGTGAAATCTATCATCGTTCCAATCTTCAAGAAGGGGGATCGCCTTGACCCGGGTGTTACAGGCCGATCTCCCTACTTGATTCAACGATTAAGGTGGTAGGGCGTGTGATCCTGGAACGACTGCAAGATTGGGCGGAAGAAAAACAGATCATTTCTGACTTGCAGTATGGCTTCCAAGAAGGGCTAACAAAGCGATACAAAAGGGGATGATGGACGTAGCGTTTGAGCAAATCAAACACTCAACCCCAGTCAACTGATCTGGGTTTAATCCAACACCATTCTTTAGCTCACTCAGCCACCCCAGTTCAGACATGGCCATATGCAAATTAGTCTGACCCTGTGTCTCATGGGAACAGTCGAGCCCGAACTGCCAAGCCATGTCTTCCCTGTACCGGAAACAAGCATCCTGGGACTGGTTTCGGATTCATAATCCTCATCAGCCAGGCTATCTTGAATCCAGTGGCCAAGTGAGCAAGGGACTCACATCTGAGCATACCCTGCCACACTTAGGGCGAACAAAGCGATACAAAAGGGGATGATGGACGGAGCGTTAGAGCAAATCCAAGAAGGGCTAGGCACCATAGACCAAAGCCTTATTCTATCTATTTTTATAGGTAAATATATACGTGCAAAAAAAGGTTGCTTGTACCTGGCGTTTGTGGACCTTACAGTAGGCCTTTGATTCTGTAAGGCACAGGAGACTGTGGGTGATCCTAGCAGATATGGGGGTAGATCCAAATATTCTAATCTTCCTGCACTGTTTATATAGAGGAGCTTCTGCCAGTGTCTGTAATGGACAGGGTGGGGAACATACTAGATCCTTCCCCATCAGAAGAGGGGTCAGGCAGGGTTGTGTCCTGGTCCCTTTCCTTTTTAATTTGTATACAAATAGCCTTGGCAAAGTACTGCTTAATCTGGGTCAAGATTTCGCCCAAGCTGGTGGGCAACCAATCCCAGCCCTTCTTTACGCAGACAACGCAGTTCTAATGGCGCGCAGGCAAAATGGCTTGCAAAAGGCCTTGGATACATTTAATGATTTTAGGAAGGACTTAAGGTTAAGCATTAATGTCTCTAAGACATTTATCATGAGATGTGGTAAAGGGATCCAGACGGTGAGGGAAATTTTTCTGGATGGAAACAAGTTAGCCACCACCAAGAATTTTACTTATCTTGGCATTTTAGTAAATCAAAAAGACACCTGGTCTCAGATGTTAAAGGCGAAAAGACTTGCATTTACTAGAACAGCCCTGGTCTCCTTTGTCAAGAAACTAGGGAGGATGCCGCCACTGGAGCTTTTGCAAATATACAAAGCAAAGTGTATCACAGCTACAATGTATGGGGCAGGTGTGTGGGGTTTTGTTAATACCTACCCACTACAGCTGGAGGAAAATTCTTTTTTGCATTATATTCTGTCAGCCCCCCCATCTACGTCCTCCTACACATGCCATGAGAAGCTGGGTCTCTCTTTTATTTCAGATCTCATCAAATTGGAACCAGTGCATTTATGGCATAGGATTTGGACTAAGGAGCAGACCAAGTTGAATAGAGAGATTTTAAATGATAGCATGAGCTTGGACGGGGCCACCAAGATCCCTTGGATTAAATATATATATGTAATTTTATGAAAGACCTAGGGCACCCGGAATACTTTGTGGACCCCGTTACTATGCTGTCAGTATCGAGAAAGACCCTACAATTAAAGGGTCTTCAACTATTGAGTTCAATACGACTGGCAGAAGAAGTCCTAAAACCTAGTGTTAGGCAGCATCAATTAACACTTACATGTATGGGGATGGAGTCCTACTTGTTATATGTCCCAGGAATATTTGATAGGATGCTTTTGACAAGATTTAGATTAGGAGGCGTACATAGATTATTGTCAATACCAACTATGAACGACTGGTCATGAACTCTGATACCCTGCATGTGTGACAACCACTCTGAACAGTCTACGATCCATTTAGTCCTATTCTGTAAATTTTACGTAGAGTTGAGTAAAGTCTATTTACTTCCACTTTCAAAACATCTGGGCGTAAGGCAATGTCGCCCAGCTTATATTTGGCTGCAGCTTCTGGTAGAGAAGCACACTGCGTGGAGGGTGGCCAAGTATTTAAAAAAGGCGAGCCAGCTGAGGAAAAGTACGGTATTTGAGGTGTAAATTGTGGGCACTACCTCCCCTGATGGTGCTGGATCTATTTTTAATGTGTAATTATTTCAAAATCTGTTAAGATTCTAATGACATTTTTATTTGTTTTTATTGCATGTGCTTTTATGATTGGTATATTAACAATCGAATAAACATTTCCTTGACTTGACTTGACATGAGAGATTGACACAATTGACACAAAAGTATGATGTGGATTTGTCCAAAACAAAAATGTTACAGGGAAGTCACAGGTTAAGTTACACTGATAAGGATTTGGAAGAGAAAAGAGTCATAGGTTTGAAAACACACATTTGAGGATTGGTTATAAGAATACGTGCAAGGAGTATGTTTGATTGGTGGGAGGAAAGATGGTCAAAGAAGACACCGGGAGGAGGGGGGACAATAGGAGTAGAGGCTTACCCATTGCATAGGTCCAGAGTGGAGGCTATATGCATGTGCCTTGGAGCAGGGGTGATTTGGCAGCATTCACTAATGAAATTCCTCGCCTGAGAGAGAAACCTGCTGAATGGTACAAACAAATAAATCGCTTTGTTAAGATCTTAATACTATTGCGGATTGGTTTAAATACACTGTTTGACATTGTGGTAGCTAGTGACTAGCTGTCTACTTGTAAAATTGTTGTTGATTGGCCATCTGCTGAACCGGATAGAGACCCCATAACGCATGGTCCTTCACCCTTAGTCATGAAAAAGTTTGAGCAGGTAATCACATTGTTACAGTCTAAGATCTCGCCACAAGATATCGATTGGGTCAAGATAGATGAAACCACTCACAAACCAAATGAAGCAGTCCATGCTTTTTATGAAAGGCTCTTGCAAACCTTTAAGCAGTATAGTGGATTGGACACTCTAGATTCTAAGGACATGGGACAGTTCGTTTCCAAGTTTGTCTTGGGATTGAGACCAGAAATTAGCTTCATAATTCAGCAGCATCTAATTTGCTGGCAGAAAAGACTGTGGATGGAATTCTGCGATATGCCAGATACTGTAGTGACAAAGTCGATTCTAAGTATAAGAAAAAAAAGGATAGCTAATGCTAGTCCAGATGAGGAATTCAGATAGGGTAGAACAATTGCAGACAAGCGTAGGAACGTTGGGCAGGAAGCAAGGAAATAGTCATGGAGGGACCCAGAACGTGTCAGCCTATGCGGGTCAGGGAAGAGGAAGACTCATAGATCCCAAGGAAGGGATTGAGTTTGGTACCCTGATGAAGACCACTCCATGCCATTATTGTTACAAAATCGGGTATTAGGAGCATGAGTGCCAATTAAATCCAGCGAACCAGCTTCAAGATGAAGAGATAGTGCAGGTGCCTGAGGTTGTGAAGACTGTAATGAGACCCAGGTCCATGAATGGAGGGGGCTTGGGTCCACAAACACAGGCTACCAAACCTCCGAGAATTCCACAGGGAAATTGAGTGTACCAGCAGATGCCTTTTATTGAGGCACCGGATGAAGTTGATCCAGACCTGATACAATGATGGTGCCTGAGGGGGAAGGAAGACTGTACCCTTGGAGCAGTCTCAGGGGTAGACCAGAGAGTGCCGTATGTGGAGGCAGATGTGGACGGTCATCCCATCACATTCTTGATTGATACTAGTGCTACCTGTTCTAATTTGAGGTCCGCAATAGTTCCAAACCTACCCCTCTCGGGCGAATCGATCCAAATCATAAGAGTTGTTAACAGGAGAATGATGAATCGGATAATAGATGAGATACATGTGAGAATAGCAATCTTTCAAGACCAACTCCAATTTGTGGTGTGTGATTTGAGTCCAGTTTGTCTACTGGGTTGTGACCTTTTGTGTAAATTGAATTGTACAATCTATTGCACGCCCAAAGGAGTGGAGCTGCAAACAAATGATGATGACATTGCATTTAAACTGGCGAAATAGGAATCTCTGCATAGAGATGATCCCTGTGCTTACAGTGGAAGATCTGCCATATGATTTGAGGGACGCTGTCTCTCCAGTAGTGTCGGATTTCAAAGGAAAAGAGATGGGACTGATTCAAGCAGTTGAGGCAGCTAAGATACAGATCAACCCGAATGTTGAGTTTCCAAGAACCCCTCAGTACAACCTGACTCCAGATATGGTGGCAGAGATTACGCCTGTAATTGAGTCAATGATCGAGCAGGGCATTCTGAAGGAATTCATGAGAAGCCCGTGCAATTCGCCCATAATGGGATTGCAGAAGCCGAGTAGGAAATACAGGGTATTGCAGGGCCTGCGAAAGGTCAACACGATTGTAGTTCCATGTCTTCCTGTGGTACAGAATCTATCTGTGATTTTATTCCAAATTCCTTGTGAGGCTGAATGGTTCATTGTGATTGATCTCTGTCATGCGTTCTTTTCAATACCCTTACATGAGGAAAGACAATTTTTGTTCACTTTCTGTCTGGAAAACCGTGTGTTAACATGGTGCTGTATCCCACAAAGGTATACTGAGAATACTTCAATCTTTAAACAGATCCTGAAAAAGAACCTTGAGAGTCTAGTACCTCCGCAAAGTTCAGTTCTCGTGCAGAACATTGACGACCTCCTGATTGCTTAGGAGACTGAGGAGGCTTGACGGATCAATACTGTTACACCGTTGAACCTCCTGATGGAAAATGGACATTAGGTGTCCATGAGCAAACTCCAGTATTGTTTGCCTGAAATTCAGTATTTGGGTCATCGCATTAAGAAAGGCAAGAGAAAGGTGTCACCAGACTGCATGGAGGTGATCATGCAGATGAACGCGCCTAACACGCAAAAGGAAATCAGGATGTTCTTGGAAATGGTTGGCTATTTTTGTCAGTGGATTCCCAACTTCTCACTGAAAGCAAAACCTTTGCAGAGGTTAACACACAAAGATGTGAGTGATCCAGTACCATGGGGCAAAGACTGCTTGATTGCCTTTCTGGAGTTGCGGAAGAGTCTGTGTCGCACCCCGGCTCTAGGAATGCCTGTTTACAACAAAGCATATTCTCTATTTTGCTGTGAACTTGAAGGTTGTGCACTGTCAGTAGTCACCAAGATGCATGGGGGTGTACGTAGACCAGTTGCCTATTTTTCACCTACATTAGACCCTGTTGCTTCAGCATTGCCTGGATGTCTCAGATCCGTTGCTGCAACGGGTGTCAGCATTGAAAGGTGTGAAAGCATTGTGATGGGTCATCCTCTTACTGTCTATGTTCCTCACTGATAACGAGAACCAGAACACAACATTTGATGCATACCCAGCTCACACGATATGAGCAGGTTAATCTTGCATTCAAAAAAATAACTTTGAAGAGATGTTCTGTGTGGGATCCAGACACACTGATGCCTATTGCGAACACTGAAGGGGAAGATTGTGAGGACCATGACTGTCTCATTGTGACTGAACTTTGTATCAAACTGAGACCCGACATTGTTGATGAACCTCTGCTTGAGCCAGACCAAATCCTATTCTTTGATGGGTCATGTCTAAGAGAAGATACAGGTTATTTGAGCGCAGCATTTGCTGTCTGTACCATTTCTGGGGTTCTGGAAGCTGTTTGTTTACAGGGAGTACACTATGCACAAGTAGCTGAAATTATTGCCCCAACACGTGCATGACTTGTTTCGGATCAATTAAGAGTCACCATCTACACCGACAACCAGTATGGGTTCTGTGTGGTTCATGACTTCAGACAGCTATGGTCACAGAGGGAGTTCTTAATGCATCAGGATCTCCCATCAGAAAGGGGAATATATGAGACAATTGTTGTAAACTCTGCAACGACCAAAGGAAATAGCTGTGGTTAAATGTACTGCCCATGGGAAGAGGGAGGACGTTGTCACATTGGGCAACAGGTATGCTGATGAAGTTGCACGTTTTTGCGCTGAACAAGTCTGCATTTTTAATGGGAACTATACAGGAGAGAGCACAGAAAGAACTGAGCTCAGCATGATGTTAGCTAGAGCGGACACTTGGGATGAGGTCAGGCGTCTTCCGGGCAGAAGTGTCAGAACAAGAAGGAGGTGGTTGATAAAGAGTAAGCATGGGATGAAAATCTGTACCACTTGCGGAGTTGGCTGATTTTTTTTGCTTGGTCGCGCTTCAAAAATACAATCTTGCGTGCGTGGCATTGACTTACCGTGATTCTGAGTTCGCCGAGTTGTTTCCCTTCCGGTTTGCGCGCGCTGCGCCATTTTCGATCTTGCTGCGTGATCGCGCGAGACTTTTCGGCTGCGAGTACGTCATGGCGTGCTTGCGGAAGACTATTCGACCGCGAGTACGTCATGGAGTCCAGCCATCTTGCAATGCGATACTTTCAGAACGCGAATACGTCATAAGGGCCCACGAACACGTATTGCGAGAGTAAACAATAGCGAATACGTAGATGCGACACGCAGCTGACATCCAGCGGGAGATTTGAACAGTTCGCTTTCCCCGAAATCGCAAAAATTGCCATTCTGCACAAGAAATCTATCGCTGGCAGCATAAACCTTCTGAAAATGATGATTTGGATCAGAATAACTCCTCCGATTGACATTTGGCTGCACTTTTTTGTGCAACGAGTGCATTTTTGGGGGGGTTGGGAGGAAAGAAGTGCCCCAGAGTCTCCAACTTCCTGTTCCTGTCCAGCAGGCTCCTCCCAGTGCTTTGTCCATGTCCTGGTCACTTTTCATTTGGATCTGGAGCTGGAAGGATTACTCTTTGTGGCTGCTGCAATATATTTGTATTTGAGGACTTTTCGTTTGGATCATTTTTGGACTTGAGATTTTACAAGTAAGTTGGTGTTGTTTGTTTGGGGCATTGCAGTTGCTGCAACTACAATTTATAAACTTTTCCACAACTTAAAAAAATATATATTGTGGGTAGCCACAGTATCCAGTAGGCCCAGGCTTAGTCATGGGTGCATGATACAACTGTTTCTGTGAGTTTTGTTGAACATAAATATCATTTACGGCATGGATGGCATGTAATTGAATAGCTCACTGTTATATATATGTGGACGTTTTTTTAAATTTTGGTGTGCGTGTTAAAGCCACACTAGCCAGTAGGACCAGGGGTAGTCAGTGGTGCATGGGCCAAGTCTTTCTGTGGGGTCTCTTGAATTTAAACAACATTCAGGGCATGGATGGCATTGGATTGGGGTGATTTTGTGTGTATTTCGATTTTTGGGTGTTGTTGGGGCCTGGTCCAGGGCCTGGCCATGTGGGTGGGGGTCTAGGGGCAATTTTGAAGCCAGGCAGTGTGCTTTGTGCCATAGGCCTGCACCCAGTCTGCCTTGCTTTCATCCATTATGCCCAGGGGTAGTCAGTGGTGCGTGGGTCATGCCTTTCTGTGGGGTCTCTTGAATTTAAACATCATTTAGGGCATGGATGCCATTGGATTGGGGTGCTTTTTGTGTGTATTTTGATTTTTTGGGTGTTGTTGAGGCCTGGTCCAGGGCCTGGCCATGTGGGTGGGGGCCATTTTGAGGTCTGGTCCAGGGCCTGGCCATGTGGGTGGGGGTCTAGGGGCCATTGTGAAGCCAGGCTGTGTGCTTTGTGCCACAGGCCTGCACCCAGTCTGCCTTGCTTTCATCCATTATGCCCAGGGGTACTCAGTGGTGCATGGGCCAAGTCTTTCTGTGGGGTCTCTTGAATTTAAACATCATTTAGGGCATGGATGCCATTGGATTGGGGTGATTTTTGTGTGTATATCGATTATTTGGGTGTTGGGGCCTGGTACAGGGCCTGGCCATGTGGGTGGGGGCCATTTTGACGCCTGGTCCAGGGCCTGGCCATGTGGGTGGGGTCTAGGGGCCATTTTGAAGCCAGGCAGTGTGCTTTGTGCCATATGCCTGCACCCAGTCTGCCTTGCTTTCATCCATTATGCCCAGGGGTACTCAGTGGTGCATGGGCCAAGTCTTTCTGTGGGGTCTCTTGAATTTAAACATCATTTAGGGCATGGATGCCATTGGATTGGGGTGATTTTTGTGTGTATATCGATTATTTGGGTGTTGGGGCCTGGTACAGGGCCTGGCCATGTGGGTGGGGGCCATTTTGACGCCTGGTCCAGGGCCTGGCCATGTGGGTGGGGTCTAGGGGCCATTTTGAAGCCAGGCAGTGTGCTTTGTGCCATATGCCTGCACCCAGTCTGCCTTGCTTTCATCCATTATGCCCAGGGGTACTCAGTGGTACATGGACCAAATCATTCTGTGGGGTCTCTTGAATTAAAACATCATTTAGGGCATGGATGGCATTGGATTGGGGTGATTTTTGTGTGTATTTCGATATTTTGAGTGTTGCTGGGGCCTGGTCCAGGGCCTGGCCATGTGGGTGGGGGCCATTTTGAGGCCTGGTCCAGGGCCTGGTGCCATGTGGGTGGTGGTCTAGAGGCCATTTTGAAGCCAGGCAGTGTGCTTTGTGCCATAGGCCTGCACCCAGTCAGCCTTGCTTTCTTCCATCATGCCCAGGGGTACTCAGTGGTGCATAGGCCATGTCTTTCTGTGGGGTCTCTTGAATTTAAACATCATTTAGGGCATGGATGGCATTGGATTGAGGTGATTTTTGTGTGTATTTCGATTTTTTGGGTGTTGTTGGGGCCTAGTCCAGGGCCTGGCCATGTGGTTGGAGGGGTGGGCATATTGATTCCAGGCAGTTTTTGCCATAGGCCGGCAAGCTTGCGGGCCAGTAGGCCTAGGGTTCTGAAAGGGTGCATGAAACAACTCTCTCTGTGTAGTCTCTTTTCTATTAATTTAAACATCCATTTTTTTTTTTTCACAACAATTTTTATTGATAAAGATGAGCATATGGATGAAAGTGGCATCCCACAAACAGGACGATACCACCAGGCATTGTAGTTACATTTGCAAAATAAATCTGAGCATTAAAGCAAGGAACCAGCGGAACCAATGGTACACAAAAACCCCAACCCCATCTTCCTCGTTTCAGAATTTACCCACCCAACTCCCCGAACCCTCCCTCAACCCTCCCTAACCCCATGCATGTGTGTGGGAGCCATATGTATGGAAACTCTTTGCGCATCAAGTGTGAGTGTGAGAGTGGGCTTCTCAGGAGTAGACTGGGCTATAGGTCCTCCTCCGGGTCCTCCGGGGGATCCAGTGTCAAACCTCTGTAGGCCGCCCACCGCTTCCATATCTTGAAATGTTTACGAGGGCATCCCCGCGCCTCAAAGATTGGCCTCTCCAGACCCATACAAAAATCTAAGCCTGCCTTCCACGCAGTCAGGGGGGGGGGGCTCACCTCCTTCCATGCTCGGGCCATGTCTCTTTTGGCTACCATCAGTCCCAGGAGGAGCAGGTGACGCTTATAGGTATTACCACCAACCCCCTCCAGGATGTGCAGTAGGCCCAGGCGGTGGGTACGGGGAAGGGTCCAGCCCAACACCTCCGACAGACAGCCCCATACACCCCTCCAAAAGCCAACTAGTTTTGAGCACGACCACACCGTGTGGAGCAATGTACCCACCTCCGCCCCACATCTCAGACACTCCGGGGACTCAATCAGGCCTGCTCTCCACAGACGCTCTCGAGTATAATAAGCCCTGTGCAAAATCTTGAACTGTATGAGGCGAAACCGCATTGCTATAGCCGCCCCCCTCGGGGATTCTAATGCCTCCCGCCAGTCATCCTCATCCAGCGGTCCCATATCGGCCTCCCAGTGCGCCTTCAGCCGAAGAAGAGTGGAAGAGCAATGTACGACCATGGTCTGGTAAATGCGCGATACTTTTTTGTCTCCAAGGTCGCCCATGAACACCTTCGCCTCGATCGGGCTGAACTCTGGGAGCGAGTCAAGATTAGTTATACTGGGCGTCAACGCATGTCGAAGTTGTAGATAGCGATAAAATTGAGATTGGGGCATACCAAATTCAGCACTAAGAGCCTGAAAGGACTTGAGAGTCGTCCCGGACATCACATGGCCGAGCTGCGAAATGCCTATTGAGTCCCAGCCATCGAAGCCTGATAACTTAGAAAGTTCCGGTAGTAAACCGTTGCGCCACAGCGGTGTTTCCGCGGTCAGTCTACCCCACCAACCCATGCGGCGCAGGGCCTGCCGCCATATCCCAAATACAAGTTGAGTGACTCTCGGCAATGGCCGACGTAGCCGGGGTGAGTATAGGATGGTGTGGAGCGAGTTATCCCCCATTAACGCACGTTCTAGGGCGTACGCCGGATCTCCACCGTCACCATACCACCATTCATTTAGAACAAGAAGATGAGCGGCCTGGTAGTATGACCGTATATCCGAGGTGGCTAGGCCCCCACAGTACGTGGACAGGAAGCATGTGCGCAGCGCTACCCTGGCGGCACCGCCAGCCCAAAGGAAGCGGCCCAGTACTGAGTCGACCCGCCGAAACCATTGGGGAGGGATAGGATACGGATGGTTCTGTAGTTGGTAGAGTAGGCGCGGCAGTGCAACCATCTTAAAGATAGCCGACCTGCCAAAAATTGAAAGAGGCATTCTGGACCAAGTTTTAATATCCGTCTGGACCCGCTCCCAGACGGGCAAGAGGTTACGTTCCCAGGCCGTGTCCACTGAGTTCGAGAGGAACACCCCGAGGTATTTCAGACCAACTGTGGCCATCTGCAGTTCTGAAGCCCAGGGATCCGTCACCATGTCCCCTTGTATTACCCATAGGGTAGATTTACGGACGTTGAGGTATAGACCCGACACCTCCCCGAAGAGTTGCATGACCTCCAGGACACGCGGGCCGGAGTGCTGTAAATCGGTGAGGAAGAAGAGGACATCGTCAGCGTATAATGCAATTTTATCCGACAGTGTGGTATTCCACTCAAAGCCCCGTATCAACGCATCTCTGCGAACTCTGGCCGCTAGGGGTTCCATTGCTAAGGCAAAAAGATAGGGGGAAAGAGGGCACCCCTGCCTAGTCCCCCGGCCAATGCGGAACTCCTCTGACACCGCCCCGGCGACTCGCACTGATGCCGTGATGTCCGTATAGAGCAGTTCAATATAGGACCGAAAAACCGGGCCCAGGTTGAGCCACGACAGTAGTGTAAACAGGTACGACCAGCTGACCGAATCAAAAGCCTTGTTGATATCGGCCAACAGCAGTGCCGCTTGGTCCCCCACGGCTCCAACAGCGTCTAGCGCCGCCTGTGCCCGTCTAATATTGTGTCGCGTTGCCCGGTGGGGCATGAAGCCCGCCTGATCAGAGTGAACTAGGTCTGTAATATACGGAGCCAGGCGGTTCGCTAGGGCCTTGGCCAATATTTTGGCCTCTATGTTGATGAGGGAAATAGGTCTGTACGAGTCATGGCTGCCCGGGGGCCTACCAGGCTTCTGAAATACCACTATTTCGGCATGGCGCCAATCGGGGGGCAACGTGCCCCGCGTCCTCGCCACCTCAAGAACTCGGCGATAGTGTGGCCCTAGCTGTACGTGAAATTTCTTGAAAAATTCACACGGGTAGCCATTAGGGCCAGGAGCCTTACCCGCATTGAGCTGCCCCAGAGCGTCTCCCAGCTCCTCCGCTGTGAGGGGTGCATCTAGGAGCTCCTTGGTCTCGTCCGATACCCGTACGGGCGGTAAGTCCGCGAAAAACCGGTCTAAGGCACCCTCAGGCAATCGGTCACAAGAGGCGTATTGGGCTTCAAAGTATGAGGCGAAGCTTGCTGCCAACTCGCTAGGGTCAGTCAGGACCTCCCCATTACCGTCCATGATGCCCGGCAGCACAAGGGGTTGAAAGTTGTGTTGGCACAAGCGGTGGAGCATGGAGCACGACTTGTCCCCCCACTGATACACCCTACTTCTGGTGGCCAGCCACGCCTGTCTGGCTTCATCCAGCAAGAGGGACCCGTACGATTGCTGTGCTTGTAAAAGCAGCCTGAGCCCGATCTCATCTCCACCCTCCCGGCGTTCCTGTTCTAGGGCCTCCACCCGCTCAGCCGCCACCGCAGTTTGTTCCCGGCGCCGCCTACGGGCCTCCGAGCACCACGCGATATCCACACCACGCACGGTAGGCTTCATCGCCTCCCATACCACCTCCACATCCGCCCCCTCTATCAGGTTCTCCCGCCAGTAATGATCTATGGTTTCTCGCAAATGTTTAGTATAGGCTGGCTGTAGCAGATGCCACGAGGACATCCTCCACCGGAATGGCTGCCGTGTCCGCATGAGGTCTACGTTAACTGAGACCGGGGAATGGTCGGATAGGCCTCTCGGCAAAATGGCCGCGCTCTTCACCCTACTCAGGCATTCCCGAGGTAAAAACACACAATCTATGCGCGAGAATGATCCATGCACCGCCGATAAGTAGGTATATTCACGGGTCGCAGGATGCATATGTCGCCAGGCATCCACCCAGCCCAGCCCCTCACTCATTGCATGCAGTCTAGTGGGTGGAGGGGAAGGGGAAGGAGATTCAGCCGTTTCCAGGCGCCTCCGGCGATCCATGCACACATCCATTACGTCATTCCAATCTCCCCCAATTACTGCCATCGACTCGGATATATCGTCCCACACAGAGAACAGCCTCTCAGCCAGGGCCCATTGCAGGGGAGGGGGGGCGTACACACACCCAAACACTATAGGTTCCGCGCCCACCTTGCCTTTCACAAACAAGTAGCGACCCTGTGGATCTATCCATTGTTTCTCATGGATATATGTTATCCTACGGTGAATCAATATGGCCACTCCCCTGGATCCCCGAGTAAACCCGGCATGGAAAACTTGTTGGTAGCCAAACCTCTGCAGGCCCAGTGCCTTCGTGCCCATCATATGAGTTTCTTGGAGTAATAACACATCTGCCGCTGCCCTCTTACCCCATCGCAAAACTGCCCCACGTTTGATTTTGTCTAGCAACCCCCTGACATTCCACGTGACCACTCGCATAGAGTCCTCAGGAGTCCGATGAATCGAATCAGCCATAGTCTTTCGGAGTCCACCACATAAGCCCCCCGCTCCAGCGCCACCCACCACGCGCCACATGAATCATTATAGCAACACACACATGCACTGTACTATCTACCCCAGAGAACATCACCCACCCCCCGGCCCCACAGTCCCCAACAACCCCAAACCCCAACTCAGCAGCCACAACCCTGACCGCCCGTCCCCCGCCTCCCCCCACCCTATACCTCAATGAACTATGAAGTATCTGTCGCGGTATGAGCAGTCCCGAGACCGAAACAGCGGGCTCAGGCCCACTCATACCAATGGATCCCAACATCCCAAAAAGGAACAGCGAACTCACCCCCTCCCCTCGGTGTCCCTCTCACAACGGGAGAGTGGCAGCCACCATTATGCAGTCCCCGAAACCCCCCCCCCACAGTCTCATCCACTCTCAGTAGACAGTAGCAGTACTGTTACGAGGCCGCGATACAGGCATCAATTTAGCAGGTCTCAGGCGACCAGGTGCGTCCATCTGGGACTCGCAGCATTAGTAGCAGAGCACGGAGCCGAGGCCCCGGAGACTTCAATGATCTGTGCTTGATTGTTCGGAGTCCTCGGTTCTAGCAGTGTGTTGCGTGCCATCGGCCGAGGCCGCTCGCTTGCGTGATTTGGAGCGTTTGGTTCGGCTATGTCTAGACGATCGGTCTCGCTGTGGCCGAGGCGAGCCCTCAGGGGAGCCCGGATTGAGCCCTGGTTGCGGAGTCGGTCTGACCTGTACCGTTTCATCGGTCCACCTGAACAAGTCTTCCGGCGTATCAAAGAATAGCGTCCGTGACTGGACGATCACTCTCAAGCGCGCCGGATACAGCAGGGAATACTGTAGCTTAAGGCCCCTCAACTTCGCCTTGGCTGCCATGAAGGAGTGGCGCTGCTGTTGGACGAGTTTGGTGTAGTCAGGGAAGATCAAGATCTTCTGATTCTCACATAAGAGGGTTTCTTTATTTCTAGCTTCCCTCAAGATGGCGTCCCTGTCATGGTAGTTCAACAGCCGTGCGATCACCGCCCTAGGTCGCTCACCCTCGGGTGGTTTCTGTGTCAGGGCACGGTGCGCCCTTTCAATAATGAAGCATGCAGACAGCGTCCCCGGGGGCATCCATGATTCTAGCCACTGTGTAAGGAACTGTTCCATGCCATCCTTCCCACAGCTCTCTGGAAATCCAAGGAAGCGGAGGTTGTTACGGCGCGCCCGCCCTTCTGCATCCTCCACACGGAGCGCCGTAATCCGCTGCGCCGATTCCATCGCCGCCATCCTCTTTTTAAGGTTGCTCACATCGTCCTCCACTACTGACACCCTGGATTCTGCCTCCGTGATCCGCGCCACTGCGTTCCTCAGGTCCTGGCGCAATAATGTTACATCTGCGCCAACGGCCCCTATCTTGGCGTCCAGCATGTCTCGTGACTGGGTTATGGCCGCCATAAGGGCCGCGTTATCCGGTCCTCCTCCAGGCGGGCCACCCCCTGACGGCCCGGGGCCCCCACTAGGCCCGGTGAATTTATCAATGGTGACTTGCTTAGCAGAGTTGTTACCCCCCCTGGTCATGGTGGCAGAGGCAGTAGGGCCACTTGGCTGCCGCTGGCCCCTGGGAATCCTAGACAGGGCACTTCGGGCCGGCTTACTGATGGATGTAGCGCCGTGCGGACCTCAGTCACTGCCCCCACACCAGCCGCCAGTGATCATGGCTCGCCGTGGCCGGTATTGCTCGTCTAGTCGGAGCGTGGACTCAATGCATCACGCGCCACAGCGAAGCTGTCCCTTCTGGTCCGTGGGCCCGGAGGGGGGGGGGGAATAGGTGGGGCCCCCACTACTCACAGTTGCTGCCGGAATGCTGTGTAGTCGCTTCGGCACAGTCGCCGCCGATAGGGCTCTCCAGGGCGCCCGTCTCCCCTCTACGCTGCCGGCCTCAGACACCAGGCCGCGAAAATCGAGGTCCCGGCTGCGCCCAGGCCACCAGGCTGCCCCCGCCGCTCCGGGCAGTCCGCTGCGTCCACACTGCCCCCAGGCTCAGCCAGGCCCTGGAGGGACGATTTGCCAGCAGTCTCTCCGCCCCAGGGCAGGCGGGGCGCCGCCGCCGTCTCCCGGCCGCAGCCCGCCTCCCGGCCGCTCAAAAATCGAGGCCCCGGTTGCTCCGCAGTCCACCAGGCCGCACCTCGCACTCCGCCGCCCAGCGCCGCTCGGAAGCGCAGGATCTCCACTGAACACACTGGACGGTCACTGGCACCTCCGGTAGTCCTAGCCCCGTTTTGGCTGTGGGTCAAGGGCTCGGGGACCAGGATAAGTCGTCGGATCAATGGCGGGCCGGCGGGAGCTCTATCAAGCTGCAACCGCCATCGCCGCTTGCGTAGCCACGTCCCCTTAAACATCCATTTTTGATTAGAATTGCATTTTTTATTTGGGTCTTTCCGTTTTCGGGTGTGTTGTGTTAATAATAATAAATGCCTAGTTGCATAGTATTAATTGAAGCACGACATATGCAACATTTATTTAACTGATGTTCCTCTGGCTTCTTTGCTTTTAGGTACACAAAGACTGAGAACCAGGAATCATCCTCATCATCATCATCACTTGTTGTAGTGCCAGGAAGAAGTCCTGCTGTGGTGTGTGCACAACTTCACGTGACGTCACTTGTGGTGGCCACAGACAACTCTGCAACTCGTGCAACTGCGTCTTGCTGTTCTTTCTGACATCTGAAGAAGATGGGCCCAAAGAAAGGTGGCCATAGCTCCTCTACCAAGAAAGTTGCCAGTGCCACTGCCAGTAAGAAGGAGCAGAAGAAGCAAGTGGCGCCACTTACCAAGGAGACTGGTGTGCCGACCGACACTTTTTTTGGGAGTAAAAAAACTACACCTGCAGCTGCGGTGTCTGCCGGGGACCAAGCTGGGAGCAGCACCTCCGCTTCATTGGTCTCAGTGCCACCACGCCAAGTTAGGCCCAAGCCCATGAGTGCCACAGAGGCAGCCACTTTAATTGCTCTTTCCCCATAGACCAGTGATGTTGGCGTTGACTCATCGCAAAGTAGCATCCAATCAATGCAGGGTGTAACTCATCTGACGAGTGTTCAACCACAGCCACAGCGACAACCACAAGTGCAACAAGGAGCGGCGCAAGGGGAGGCGCAAGGAGAGGTGCAAGGAGAGGCGCATGGAGAGGCGCATGGAGAGGTGCATGGAGCGGCGCATGGAGAGGTGCATGGAGAGGCACAAGGAGAGGCACAAGGAGAGGCACAAGGAGAGGCACAAGGAGAGGCACAACTTCCCACAATACTTGTTCCTCCAGAAGTAGGGGCACATCAGAAAAATCGAGATTCATGTGGAGGTATCAGCCGAGCAAGCCACTCCTGATGATCCATTGTCTTCCAGATCCCCAGCAAGGAAAAGTTCCAGGAGGGATAGTACTACTTCTTCTTCAAGCCCCCTTCCTTCTGATGATCTAGATCTTGATTGGCACCCACCAATTCAGTCTGAGAGGGAGGCACACCATGAGCTGACAATACTAGGTAAAAGGAAGGTTCCTGCAAGGCTTTCAGTTATGTGTGATTACGAAGAAGAAGTCGATGTGGTGTATTCTGCTGCTGATGAACAGTCTGACGATGACGACCCAGTCATCACAGTCATCACTACAGCCCTAGCAGGCATGCAGAAGACAGACATTTTTACCCTATCCCAAAATGCTGCTGTGCAGGATGTGGGCGGCGTGGCACTGGTACCACCACCAACACAGGTAACTACTACACCAACACGACCTGCAGCTTCCATATTCCAGAAGGGCCGGCAGGGATCTCCATCCAGCTTGACCTCCATTACCTCAAGTAGTGGTGCTGTAAGTGCACAACAGAGTCAAATTCCGCCACTCCCATACTCCACTTCATCTGGCATTGAAAGTGGCACCTCCACCACCACCACTGTAGTGTAGTTCCTATCTTCCCAATAGGCTCTGCGCATTGGAATAATACCTACAGCAGTAAATAAAGGCCTAGGCCAGACGTTAACTAGGTCTACTACTGTCGATACTAGACTTAAAGTTTTGGGTTTGCCAGCTTAGCTCAGAGTTCACTAGAAACTTTCTCGAATGTTCAAGGAGGACTTAACTTCCCTGATTAGACAAGAAGGGATTTAGTTTCTGACAACCATAGAACATGACAACTTTGCTCTCCCCTAATCAAGAGTCAATCTCGAGAGTCGTGTGAACAAAAGGCAAATTATTTTACTCAGTCAGTACGTGCATTCTTAGTCTCATCAGAATGTAGAGAAAAGGAAGAGACGGGCGTGTTCAATAAAAAGGTGTTATTTATTGATCAGTCTCTTTTCTCATACAAGAGAAATGGATCGATATTATTGCAATACTTATAGTTAAGTAAAGTGCATACATTAAGAGCAGCAGTATAAAATAATACTGTAAAAACATTGATATGGTTTCTAAGCCATAAGATGTTTAAAATGAATAAAATATATTACATACACATATACATTTGACTAAACGTACTCAACTGGTGTTTCTAGATACGCCTACCCCGTGTACCTGACCTAAGTCTAATACGAGGGCGGGAATAGATAGTTACAGTTTAAGTTAAGTTTGTTTTTGCCAAGTGAATAACTAAAGAATTCTCTGTGAGGGGTTATTCAGTTCTGTACCTGGAAGTTAGGATGAATGAGGAATGGTATCTCTCTCTCTGGTCTCGATATTCCAGGCTGCCTGCGAGGGCTACCCGGAAACGCCGGTGCTGGATTCTCGGCAGGAGAAAGCAGCTTCTCTCAGCGCGTCAGGAAGGCGGGGCTGCTGCCAGCGAAGTCTGCTCTGCTCTTGGCTTCGGCAAGTATGGCTGCTCCGTCTCGTCACCACGCGTGTGTTTGCATATGGCAAGGTCGGTAATATTTATACCTTTAAGGTGCCGAGATTGACGTAAGGATGGACATAGATACGTCAATAAAGATGTCATACGATTTGCTCGTTAGCACATTCTTTTACTAAAGTTCTCGGTGAAATCAAAACAATGGCCGCAGGGTTTTGCCCAGGTTGTCATAGGTTTGATTTGTTATGAGGTCTCCGTATGCCTTATCAGGGGCTGGAGGAATATCGCTTGTCTAATTAGATCGCAAGCGTTATGACCTAATCAGATAACACGTTCCTGTGCCGTAGTGTGACTGCGTCAGATAACGGTATCTGCATCATGGGGGTTTTCTGCCTCATGGGCTGACTGCTAGTTAACTTGTTGGTTTGTTTAACTAGAATAGGGTTAGGAATAGGGGGATCGATTCAGAACCTATAGGAATACATGACACCCACTCCACGCTAACTATGGACATATTTACTAATCTAGGCATAGTATAACATAGTACAACATACTATAGAGTAGTGTGTATACCTTACCACCCCAAAATACATAAATGCATTTTGAAATTCTTCAAATATACTGAAAAATTGCAGACATATATATTGTATGCACTCAAGCTGTAGAATAATGCCAAAGTAATCGCATTTGTATACATTATTGCTCGTTTGGTATATGAGAATTACACATGAAATGGTTTCTTAAATACAGAAAAAAGATTCGAGACCATTCCATCACAGAATAAAATATTTATGAACATACCAGCGGGCAGATAAAGTCTATAAATCGGGCTCTCCGTGCGACCCCCTTCCAATCAACATTCTGAGCCAACTGGACGATGCTGCTTTGGGGATTATTGCCGAGACACTTAATTCCTCCATTCGTCTGGCAACCGTCCCGGCGTCCTGGAAGCACGCCATGGTCAGCCCTCTGTTGAAGAAACCATCTGCTGATCCAGAGGTACTGGCAAACTACCGCCCGATATCCCTGCTGCCTGCCTTCTCTAAAATTTTGGAGAAGCACATCCACAGTGTACTTTCATCGTACACGGAGAATAACAACCTACTCCATTATTCCCAGTCGGGTTTCAGGGCAGGCCATTCCACAGAATCTGCCCTCCTGGGAGTCACGGAGAAGATCAGGGGACTCTTGGACGACGGGCAAACGGTTGCTCTCGTCCTGCTCGATCTGAGCGCAGCCTTCGACACCATCTCACATAACAGACTGCTTGCCAGGTTGAGTGAGGATGGTGTCGGAGGCACTGCGCTGGACTGGATTAGATCATATTTGAGCAGCCGGACGTTTCAGATCTCGTCCTCACATGCCCAGTCGGATATTTTTCTGTCACCCCATGGCGTGCCCCAGGGCTCAATTTTAAGTCCGTTGTTTTTCAACCTGTATCTCCGCCCCCTTGCTGATTTAGCAGAGCGGGTAGGTCTTGAACTCATGACCTATGCGGACGATTGGCAGATTATTTTTTCCCTTACCAACTCAGAGTCTTCATCCCCTTCTGTGCTGAAATTAGGTCTTCAGGAAGTCTTCAGCTGGATGTCAACCAACCAGCTGAAGCTCAACGGGGAGAAGACGGAGATTCTTCTCCTGGGGAAAAATCGTGATCTGTGGCAGGACTTTCATTGGCCGCCCTCTCTGGGCGCTTTCCCCACACCGGCCACCCAGGTTAGAAACCTAGGGGTGTGCATCGATGACTCTTTATCGATGAAACAGCAGGCTAACAAAGTGGCTGGTACTTGCTTCACGATCCTCAAATGGCTGCGGAAGATTAGGTCTTCAGGAAGTCTTCAGCTGGATGTCAACCAACCAGCTGAAGCTCAACGGGGAGAAGACGGAGATTCTTCTCCTGGGGAAAAATCGTGATCTGTGGCAGGACTTTCATTGGCCGCCCTCTCTGGGCGCTTTCCCCACACCGGCCACCCAGGTTAGAAACCTAGGGGTGTGCATCGATGACTCTTTATCGATGAAACAGCAGGCTAACAAAGTGGCTGGTACTTGCTTCACGATCCTCAAATGGCTGCGGAAGATTATCTGGATGCTGCCTGTGGATACCCAGAAGACCGTAGTCAATGCACTAATTACATCTAGGCTTGACTACGGTAACATCTTATACCTGGGTTCCAATTTAGCTGTAACCAGGCGGCTACAGCTGGTCCAGAACTCCGCAGCCAGGTTGTTATGTAAGATCCCTAGGACAGCAAGGATCTCGAAGCACCTCAGAGATCTTCATTGGCTGAAGGTTGAGAATCGGGTCCGGTTTAAGGCCTTGACTTATATGTTCAAGATCAGGGCAGGAACTGCTCCAAAATATCTGCAAAAATTGGTCAGGCCCCATGTTCCTGTACGAAATCTCCGTTCTCTCAATGGAGCAACTTTTGTGGTTCCTAGATTTAAACTGGCCCGAATGGGGGGGAAATCTTTCTCCCATATGGGACCAGTTCTTTGGAACTCCCTCCCCTTAGCCTTACGCAAAGACGACAACTTCGCTAGTTTTAAGAAAAACGTTAAAACCTGGCTGTTTAATAAGTAATTGTGGTCATTGACAGTTGTTGCTCTCTGTGTTTCGATCTCTTAGCCCTGGCGCCGGGAAACCCTTTGTGGGTATCTGTGCGCATTACAAGTGCAAAAATAAATAAATAAAATAAATATAAAGTATCTAAAAAATAGAAATCTTAGTTCTTTAGGAATAGTTTCTTACTTTAAGCAGAAGATAAGTGTCCCGAAAAACCGAAAAAATGAATTGGGGCTTCTGAAAGAGTTGCTGTCCGTGAACTGGAGTGAAAAATAGTTCATGTGACTTTATTATTTAAAGTTGAAGGCCGAATTCAGGGAACGCCGTGGGCGGGCTTGTTCAAAAGTCTCTATTTCTGTTCGGGTGAGAACATCATATCATTTAGGCTTTCGAAAAAACTGTCAACAGCTTCCTGGGAAAGTTCCACTAACTCGGAAATAGGTGTAATCATGCATTCTTGTGCATGATTGTCTCCATTGACATTCTGATTCGCATTGCTGACAGAAGGTCGTACCTGTTCGATGCTGCTTTCATCTTGAACTTCACTACCCATCAATCGTAGTGGTAAAGCTTCCACGAATGCCGTCATCAGGATTGGTAGCCTTTGAGGGCAGCACAAAGCATGAACCTTGATCGGGCTCAACAATGTTTCTGCATCCATCGGCGCATCCGATTGTAGCGTCAGACAGGTGTCTAACACGCATTCTTCTCCGCATAGCAGACACCTCAATACAGGTAAAACACATCTTTGCCACATTGGTCGAAATGATAGAAACCAAGTCATGTTCAGGTCTCTAAGCCGGGAGAGTCCCAGGATTTTTGATATCCGGTCCCGGTATCCAATGGCTAGGAAGAGTTTTGTCTGTGACATGGGTTGCCATAACGAAAAATAAGGACTAAGAATAGGAATCCTGCAATTAGTCCCAAGATCAGGGGAAGTCCGCCAAAAATCGAATGGACGAAATCTGGAAAAATACCCAGTATGGCTTTGAATGGTGTTAATGCCATCGAAAATACTGTCTTAAATACCTTTGAGACCCCATTGGTATCAGAAATATTTAAGATTTCATTCAGGATTTCCACGAAATGTACAGGGGAATTAGTTGATAATAATGTATGTATCTCTGCAGTCGTCCTTGCGACTTGTAGATCATACGTTTCTTTTGATGACGAGAGCCTGGTAGGCGTCTGAAGAAGCACTGTTTTCATTCTGCTTAAAGTATCTATTCGAATAGAAGTAATTTTCAAATCGGGCCATGCCCTTGCCTCCCTGTCTGGGAAGGAGCTGGTGAACAATGAGCGTCCACAGCACTTGACCTTCGCAGTCGTAGTTACTAGATAAGGAGTCCCGGGCATAAGACTACAACATCTACGGTCTACAATAAGAATGTAACTCCCATTATAGAGTCTTTGAAAGAATGGTTCTATTTCTGTTGCAGGTGCGCCTTGCTGGTGACATGAAAGGTTGTATGAATTCCCTTCACAGGCTCCATGCAAACTAATTCCGTTACACAGAAGTGTGCCACTTAGTGACATCGCACAATTGTTGCCACTAAGAAACACTTTCTGTCCTTTATTACTGACACATGCATGTGAATAGGGCAGGTTCCATGTTGTTTTTATGTACCCTTTTCCCAATTTTTCGTACATGCCAGCCTGTATATATTTTTGGCAGTATTGAAACCTGAAGGTTGAGATTGGAATATTTATTATCCCATGTATTATCCATTCACTGACAGGTCGTTCTGACATTGTCACTGGTAATCTTTCGAGTTTTTCAATGCTCAAGATTGTATAATCAGCACCCTTTTGTGCCATACTGATTTGTCTATCAGTAAGGTTAAAGATTTGGAATAGTGACGTTGTGTTGATTAAACGCCAAGGCACATAGCCTGAACGCAGATTTTGTAACGTCCAGCCAAGCTGTACAATAGAACGCAATTGAGACTGACCGTGTTGTAATAACAGTAAGTCTTGCGATAATATGTCGATTGCTGAAGACACAATGCTGTCCAAAGAAAAATTCTGGAGGACAGAGTCATTAACCCATTGTCCACTACAGAAAGTGATCTTTCCAAATTAATACGGTCAATTTCCCGTATTCTCTCTGCTGTTTCAATTTGAGTAACCTTCCAGGCCTCATTGTATGCTGCATATACAGAGGCTGCTATGAAACGCTTTTGACGCTGTTTGCGTGGTCCCAAAGTGAAATCACGCAAGTCAGCACCATCAGTAAGTAAAGTTAGGTGTTGCTTAATTTCTGCCAGTGTGGAAGTTTGTAGCCACTGAAGGCATAATTTGCCCACACTGTAGGTGGTTATTATCCCTGGGTGATGTCTTTGAGGATATCTAGGGTCTGGCCTGGTCATTTTGAACCCCTGTGTTTTGTTCAGGAATCTGTCTTGACAGTTATTAGTATCTGTGGGCCAGATCAACCACTGTTTCCAATCAGGATGTGTTCTGTTTTGGTTTAATATATGGTTTACGTCTATCTCTTCATCTGTATCAGAGTTATTGCTAAACATTGTTGGCTTTGGAATAGACGGTTTATTTAAATCTTTGATTTTGGCTAGGCCAAGACAGGTGGTTTGTTGAACAGTGTCATTTAAAAATATCATTTGTTCTGGGATCATGCAGGCTCTAAACAAAGCTTCTATACCCTGTACTTGCCATTCTTTTGTACCCCAAACACTTTTCAATTCAACATTTTTGTCCCAATATTCAAAACCAAAAGTATTCATTTTTTCAAAGAATGAGTCTGAATATAACAATTTTGTGTTGGTTATCATGGTCTTGGTCCCTGTTTTGTTTGACAATTTAAAATAAAATGTTTCAGCATTACTTGTGTTAAATCCTGAAAAATATGAATATTTGTCGTAAACGGTTCTTGAGCTCCCTTTTGGAGGTGTTGCACAATGTTCCCATTGATTATAATTTAAAACATTTCTAGGTTGTGCAGATCTATGTAAAAACTGGTTACCATAGTGGTTATAGCAATACATACTATCATAATTTGTAGAACCCTGCAAATAATCATGTTTGGTAAATTTAGCAGACATTACTAAGTCAGACATCATATTATTAATGCTTTCGAAGTCCCAATCATCAGCAAATGAGTTTGGTTTTGCAAAGTCACTCAATGAGATCTTAATTTGGTGTGGATATTTCAGGATCTCGACCGGACCATAAATTTCATAGTCAGTGTTGTCCCAGGCTACCCCACCCGGTATCGGATTGGCTGTGAAGTTGGCTGAAGAAAGTTCTCTTTTCTCGACGTGTGAGGATGTGTGTGGTTTGAGGATCAAGTTGATTTTCTGACTTGCTGTGTCCATTTTAGCATATTTTCCCTCAATGAAGCGTCCCAAAGTAAGTACCATGATGAGCCAAAGTATGAGGATAAATGCACCAAAACCCACCCAAAATTCAATCCATGGAGAAATCAGATATGTTTCTTTCAGTTGTTTCAAAAGTTCCTTAGCTTTATCTTTAAAGGTTTTTGATGATGGCTGTGTCTTTGATTCACTGAAGCCTTCAGAGGAATCATCGAAGTTTGTGAAGTAGCCGGATGCAGTTCTGTCAATTGTTCCAATTGGTTCAGGATTTCTGTTTCTTGCATTTTCACTTGTTACTTCATTATAGATTGGTGTGTCTCTGCTAAATGTTTTTATTTGGGTTTTCAGAGGTCTGAGTTCTATTGCATTGCTGCATAGTCCTTGTTGTTCTTCTGTAGGCGTTTCGAATGTGATGAGCCTCTTTTTTAGGACCTCTGTACTGGTAGCAAACCTTGGTGTTCTGCTACTTATTGGGAGTCCACTTGGCCTACTGTTTGTTATCGGCCACATGTTGTGGTTTTACCAGGTCGATTGATACAACTCGGTTCTCCTTTTTTCCAGCAAGTGGCGGTAGTACAACTGATCTTGTCCCGTTGACAGACAAGACAGGAACTGCTTTTCTGTAAGAAGGCCCAAATTCCTTCTTTACCGCGATCTTTTCCCTGACTAGATCCCCGACTTTTGGAATCCAGACAGGTCTTGCTGGGACAGGTGGTGGTCCTTCAGTGGTTGTTGGCTGTTGTTTCAACTTTATGTTGCTCAGGTCTTTTCTTGTTTTGTTTAAGTTCTGCAAAATAGCCAAACGGTCTTTGATATCAAAGGTTTTTTCTTTCACCACTGAAGTCTGACTATCAATGTCAGAGATCATCATCCTAGTTCCAAATAATAATTCGTACGCACTGAATCCCTTCAGAGAATTTCTTGGCAAGTTATTGAGACTACGTTGGACACTTATTAGATGTTTGACCCACCCAGCTCCCGAACCTAATATCCTTTCCGTTATAGATTGCTTTATGCCTTGGTTTTTTCTTTACACCGTCCCGTACCCTCAGGAAGGAAGTGAGAAGATTCCCGCTGGACTATGCTCATTTGGCCATGTTTCCCCCCAGGCTGGAGGGCTTGAGTGAAAACAATAGTCAAACGTAGCATGCGCTTAGCGTATATGCCATTTAGACCCGCAAATCTTTGTATAACAGTCCGGACGTCAGCCGAGTGCTGGTGATCTACATTATAAGTGGAACTAGCCTGTATATGTTAATCGCAACCCTTCCTTTTTAATCCTGATTTTTCCTGGAGTAGAACGACGAGGTATTAAACTGTTTCTCTCCCCACTGCGATCTCTGTTGCAGTTTGGGCAGTTTTTTACAAACATGGTATGACGCAGGCTCATGCCTGGCCACCAGTACCGTGATTGTAATTCTTCCAGAGAATCTTTTAGTTTAAGGTGTCTGAGACCCTCGCCCATGTGTGCGTCTGCGATTAACAAGTTTCTCCTGTCCATGTTTGGAATCACTCTATCCCCCACTCCAGGGATTCGAGCAAAAGGGACGGAGTTTGCATCGATTATGTATGTATAATTGAGTGGATAGTTGATCGGTAACGCTGAGCAGTCACCTTTTGATGACGTTTTCACCGCCAGCACTGTTTCACCGTCAATGTATTTTAATGTACGCTTTTTTCGAACTACGGGAGCCGATTTAGTGGCTGCCGCTGCGGCTGTTTCAGCCAATGAATTCCCTACAACGTGAACGCCATCACGCTGATGACTCAGTGAGTGAGTCACGTGAGTCTTTGGTAGTTCTTTTTGTAAAAGAGCTATTTGTTCCCAGAGCAGTTTCTGCTTTATTGGTGCATCTGTGTCATCTTTGTAACCGTTTTGAATCCATGTCTGCAAATCGCTGTTATATGATTTGACGCAGTAATATGAATCTGACACTATAAGTGTCGGGAATTCGCGATCCGCATTATCTAGCGCCATTTTCAATGCTATTATTTCAGTTTGTTGTTCTGAATTAGTTTCTACTGAGTGTGTTTTTGTTAATAGAGGTTTTAGTTTACCTCCGCGCCACACTTCTTTTGTAATCTCACATGTGGGGTTGTATGCTTGTTCTCCCCAAACGGACGGTTGAGCATGTCCGTCTGTATAGATTACACAGGCGTAATGTCGTAAAGGCAGAATGTCGATTGGCAGAGGATATGTTTCTTCATATACTAGATTTTTCAATTCTTCTAGTTCTGGATCAAAGTAGTAGTATACTTTGTCCGTTGTGATTGAATTCACCCATTGTATCCACTTTGGATTCAATGTTGTTGTTGGTTAAATTACACGGTGTTGTTAGTGCCTCAAAGGCTGATTCTGCTGTTCTGACTGTGATATGTCTACCGTCAGCTTGATCTTTTCCTCTAGCTATTGCGGTTTGAACTGCATGAACAATTCTTTCTGTACTGCTGAACTTCTTTTCAGCTTCTGTGTACAAGTGTGATTTGAATGCAATTGGTACCTTTTCTCCCTCATTAGAGGTCAGGTATGTGAATCCGCATCTCCCTGGGATGACTCGAATCACAAGATTGCGTGTGTTATCACGTGTTTCTAATTTTGTTTTAATTAGCATGTCTGTTTGTAAGGATCTCAGAATTTCTGTGTGTATTTGAGTCCAATTGGTTCTTTTAAAATCTGGTTTTATCAGATCATAATGGGGTTTCACCCTTTCTGCGTAATTTGCAATGTATGTTCTTCCGAAATTTAGGAAGCCTAGAATTGACTGTAGGTTTTTTAGTGTTCTAGGTGCTTGGAGTACGGCACATTTCTCTAGGAAATTGTCAGCCAGGCTTTTGCCTTCACTTGATAACTCATATCCTAAGAATAGGACTGTCAGATGGGCAATTCTGGATTTTTTAAAATTGAATTTGTAACCCTCTGCAGCGAACCCAAGTATTATGGTGTTCACTCTTTTCAAGTGAGTCTCCAAGTCATCATCTGTTAAGTAAATGTCATCGACATAAGATAATGCTTCATCATCATATAGATGAAGTAATTCTGTTACTCTCGCTGAGAATACCCCCGGGCTGTTCTTGTACCCCTGGGCTAACCGACAGAATTGTTTTTGGGTGCCATTTACTGAGAATGCAGTTAAATATCTGCTCTCTGGTGCTATGTTTTGACAAAAGAATCCATTGGAGATGTCTAAGGTTGTTTTGTATTTTTTGCGCACTATGTTATTCATTAGTGCAGCACTGTGTGAGTTTTGCACTGCAAAAGTTTTGCAACATGTGTTAAGGTGTCGGTAATCCAAAACTAGACGATAAGAATTGTCTGGTTTGGAGACCGGAAACAAAGGGTTGTTCATTTGTGAGGTGCAAGTTTCAATCACCCCCTGGTATTCTAGCTGATCTAGTATTTCATTTACCTGTTTTTTAGCTTCTTGCTTAATTGGGTACTGCCTTTGTGCAGTAGGTTGTGATTTTAACTGGATTTTGTGAGGAGGGGAGTCCTCATCCCATCCTACATGATTTTTATATAAAGCAGGTGCTAGAGCCACTGCCCACTTTCTGGCAAGTGTGTATTTTTTATGAATTGGAATTTGATTTGAGAAGGCAGGCATAATTACTTCTTCGCCATGAGGGCACTCCCTGACAAACTCTGGTGGCCAGTCTTTTTCAGCTAGAAGGATGTCATAACCCTTGGAGAGGTTATCCCAAAATAGTCCCCTTATTTTCCTAGTCTTATCTCCCTCTATACGTAATGTTATCTCGTATATCTTGTGAGGTTTGCTAACCCTGGTGTCTGCAGTTTCCACTTGAAGATATTCATTCGTGTCCACTGTCTCCAGATGATTCGTAAGGACTTTGCGAGCTATGCTCACTTCTGCTGCGCTGTCTAGCATTGTCTGAGCCCACTCTCCGTTTTTCAGTTGTGTCCTCAGTATTCTCGGCATTGTTAACTACCTTGATACTGGCTACCTTCTTTTTTGGAAATTGTAATTTCTTTTTTAGCTGAGCAGGTTCCTTGTCTTTGGACTTGGCGTGCTCTTCTCTTTGTTCTGATCGTCCTCTTCTTTCCGATTTCTGCGAGGAAGTCTGAAAAGATTGAGAGGGACGTGTATCAATGTCTTGATATCTATCAGGCTTTTTTATATTATCCCTATTTCTAAGGTTATATCTTTTCCCAGAGGGGTCACTCTGGGGTGACCTGTGTCTTTGGTTCGGAGATTTCTCTCTTCGCCTAGGAGACCTTCCTCTGGATTGGAATTTCTTTTCTTTAGGATTGGATTGTTTGTTTCCATCCCAGTTCTTTTTTGGTGAATTATTATTAAAAAATATTTTTTCTGGACTTTCAGTCAGTTGCGGTTTTACTGGTATTCCACCTAAACTATCTCTACCTAGTTCCTCATAGGATTTTTCTATGATTCTGGCAATTTCAGCTGGTTGGTCTGCTATATCTGTCTCTTTTAACCTCTGGCGGATCGCCACGTTTGCTGCTTCACCTTTTATGTTGGCTAATAATATAGCCGAGACCTGTTTGAAGTCTTTCAGTAATTTCATACCAAGAGTTAAAGCAGGTTCTGGACCGTATTCGTCTTGAATTTGTTTTAGCACATCTGGTATCACCGAAATGGATGGAACACCGTGCGTTTTTGTGTAGATGGAAGCAAAGACTGTACCCCAAGTGTCACAGTCCTCTATGTGTGGTGCGATTCCCATTGGGAGACAGATAGTCAGAATCCTGTGTTTTTCTAGCGGGGTGGTGTCAGGAAACACCGCCTCTATTTGGGTAATTTTCTGTGCCAACCAGAATGGTATTTGTTCCCGTTTAGCCGGTACTTTACCTAGGCAGGATTGGATGTTCTGTGGTGTAATTTTATTTGTGTTCCCCTGGTGAGGGGTCAGCTGTGGAAGTTTAATCGCTGGCTGAATTGTTGAAGTCCGCATCACATACTGAACTAATTGTCTATGAATTTTTATTAATTGTTTTAGCTGTGTTAAAAGGTTTGGTGCAGACATCCCATCGATGTCTGGATGTGGTGTGTTTCTGGCTAGGACCGGCCACGTTGCTCCTGGTCTACCTAAAGGACCGAGCCTGGTGATGTGATTATTATGTTTTAGGGCGCCATCAAATAAGAGCAAATGCTCTTGGAATTTGAGTGGTACTTCCACCTCCTCGAAAGGAGTGTACTCATTAGGAGGTTCCTCTATTTTGTAATAGTGGAAGTACTTTGTTACAGCATTTGCTGCTGGAAAATGTATCCATGAATAGTATACCTCTGTCTGCCGATATTCGTGTGCCTCAATTACGAATATGACTGTACCACCTCTAGGTGTCAGTCCATTTTCTATAAGTTTTAAGGTTATAGATTTTCTTTTAATGACCGGGATGAGTATTATCTCCGGGTCTGCATTTTGTAGTGCAGTATCAGCTTCTGCTATGTCAGCTGCTAATCTAACTGCCTCTCTTTCTTCATCACTGTCTGCCATTTTACCGACAGGATGGTTATTTTGTTTGTTTGCAGATCAGGTTTCTTATGGAAACAAAGATTAGATGCACAATATTTTGGAACTGTTTATCCTTCAACGTTGACTATACCAAGAACCATACATAGGAGTTCCCTCCTGCGAGGTCTGGCGGATATAACCTTTCACCCACTCCAGACGTCTTTGGAGTATTATGGGAAAAGGGGTCTGAGTGAGAAAGCACGACTGAGTTACTCTAAATGTCTTACGTTAGTTTTATCGCCCTTTCCAAACGCGTTGGGCGCCATGTAGTGTAGTTCCTATCTTCCCAATAGGCTCTGCGCATTGGAATAATACCTACAGCAGTAAAGGCCTAGGCCAGACGTTAACTAGGTCTACTACTGTCGATACTAGACTTAAAGTTTTGGGTTTGCCAGCTTAGCTCAGAGTTCACTAGAAACTTTCTCGAATGTTCAAGGAGGACTTAACTTCCCTGATTAGACAAGAAGGGATTTAGTTTCTGACAACCATAGAACATGACAACTTTGCTCTCCCCTAATCAAGAGTCAATCTCGAGAGTCGTGTGAACAAAAGGCAAATTATTTTACTCAGTCAGTACGTGCATTCTTAGTCTCATCAGAATGTAGAGAAAAGGAAGAGACGGGCGTGTTCAATAAAAAGGTGTTATTTATTGATCAGTCTCTTTTCTCATACAAGAGAAATGGATCGATATTATTGCAATACTTATAGTTAAGTAAAGTGCATACATTAAGAGCAGCAGTATAAAATAATACTGTAAAAACATTGATATGGTTTCTAAGCCATAAGATGTTTAAAATGAATAAAATATATTACATACACATATACATTTGACTAAACGTACTCAACTGGTGTTTCTAGATACGCCTACCCCGTGTACCTGACCTAAGTCTAATACGAGGGCGGGAATAGATAGTTACAGTTTAAGTTAAGTTTGTTTTTGCCAAGTGAATAACTAAAGAATTCTCTGTGAGGGGTTATTCAGTTCTGTACCTGGAAGTTAGGATGAATGAGGAATGGTATCTCTCTCTCTGGTCTCGATATTCCAGGCTGCCTGCGAGGGCTACCCGGAAACGCCGGTGCTGGATTCTCGGCAGGAAAAAGCAGCTTCTCTCAGCGCGTCAGGAAGGCGGGGCTGCTGCCAGCGGGGTCTGCTCTGCTCTTGGCTTCGGCAAGTATGGCTGCTCCGTCTCGTCACCACGCGTGTGTTTGCATATGGCAAGATCGGTAATATTTATACCTTTAAGGTGCCGAGATTGACGTAAGGATGGACATAGATACGTCAATAAAGATGTCATACGATTTGCTCGTTAGCACATTCTTTTACTAAAGTTCTCGGTGAAATCAAAACAATGGCCGCAGGGTTTTGCCCAGGTTGTCATAGGTTTGATTTGTTATGAGAACTCCGTATGCCTTATCAGGGGCTGGAGGAATATCGCTTGTCTAATTAGATCGCAAGCGTTATGACCTAATCAGATAACACGTTCCTGTGCCGTAGTGTGACTGCGTCAGATAACGGTATCTGCATCATGGGGGTTTTCTGCCTCATGGGCTGACTGCTAGTTAACTTGTTGGTTTGTTTAACTAGAATAGGGTCAGGAATAGGGGGATCGATTCAGAACCTATAGGAATACATGACACCACCAGAAATCTCAACTCCCCAGTTTGGGACTTATTTAGTATTAGCAAAAAGGCGGAAAACCACGTTATTTGTTCGATTTGTAAACAAGTAGTTAGTCGGGGTAAGCTTGGTACCAACTATGGTGCCGGAGGCTAGAGAGGTAATCTCCAAAAACACCATAGCATCCAGTGGGAGGCGCACCTAAGTAACATCCGGAAAGCCAAAAGTAGAAATCCAAATGCAGCCATTAATATTGCATCTGATGATGATGACGAGGAGCTGATCGTGCAGGGGGGAGGTGAAGAAGCGAGAGACATTTTTTCTGGTACACACAGTACCCCTGGCAGCAGCACTGCAGTGGTAGCGCCCACACCCTCTACCCCAGCAACATCTAGGTGGCACAGTAAGAGTCTGGTAGAGACACCAATGCGAAAAAGTACATCAATGAGCCTAACTGGGTTAAAGAAGTCTGGATCATCATCACATATGAAAACGGTCCAGACCACCATTAAAAGCATGTTTTGGTCGGAGGCGCCATTCAAACGCAACCACCCAACGGCACGTCTTTATAATGCAATGCTGGCTAAAATGTTAGCGCTGGACCCTCTCCCATTTTCTTTCGTGGAAGGGGTGGGTTTTCTAGAATTTGTGGCAACAGTCTGCCCTAAATGGGAGGTTCCTAGTCGGTCCTATTTTGCCAGAGTTGCGGTTCCAGCACTACATCAAGATGTGCTGGACGTGATTGGGGCAGCTTTGCAGAAGAGTGCTGTTCACACTATCCACCTGACAACAGACATGTGAACCAGTTGCCAAGAAGTTGATTACATGTGCATCACTGCACACTGGGTCTCTTTTGCGGGGGTTAGAGAGAAGATTGCTGCAGGTGTTGACAGTGTCACAATTTTTCAAGCTACTCGGAAACATGCCACAGTAGCCATGTTTGCCATGGAGAAATCTCATGCTGCAGTAAACATTTTGGAGGTGTTTAACAGTAAGGTCTTTGAATGGCTGGTGCCAAGAAAGCGCATGATTGGTTGTGTTTCCACGGATAATGGCAGTAATATAGTTAGGAACTATTAACTGAATGGGGAGGGGCACTCCTTTTCTTTGAATTGAAAATAATCTGCCTTAAATCTTTGAAACTAAAGCGTGCTGCCTGGGCAAACACAATGTCCCTATTGTATTGGAACTAACTGTAACCAAAATCAAGTGAAACCACTTGGCCTTAGCGCACTGTTGCTGAACCACTTACTAGTGGCAAAAAGTCATTGCAATTTTAACATCTATGAAAACATACAATCCATTGGTTATACTCCACAACTCAAACTCAAATAAATGTGTTAAACCATCAACTGGTAATTTTTACTCATATTAAATGATACAAAAACATGACAAAAAAGTAACAATTTCATCAGTAAGACTTGATTTTCAGGTTGAGCCCCGGACGAAGGGCCTCTCGGCCCGAAATGCATAGGGCAATTCTTCAAATTTATTATGGATTTCAAGTCTTACTGATGAAATTGTTACTTTGTATCATGTTTTTGTATCATTTAATATGAGTAAAAATTACCAGTTGATGGTTTAACACATTTACTTGAGTTTGAGTTGTGGGGTATAACCAATGGATTGTATGTTTTCATAGATGTTAAAATTGCAATGACTGTTTGCCACTAGTAAGTGGTTCAGCAACAGTGCGCTAAGGCCAAGTGGTTTCGCTTGATTTTGGTTACAGTAATATAGTTAAGGCCATGTTTGATGGTGGGTATTTCAGAGTGCCGTGTTTGGCGCACAGCATTAACATTATTGTTCAAGATTTCTTGAAAAAAGAAAACAAAGTCAGCAAGTTACTGCCCACCTGCCGAAGAATCTGCACACATTTCAGCCATTCTTTTAAGGCCCGGAAGCAGATGAGGATCATTCAATGTGACCGTAGAGTGTCAGTCAGAGGACTCATCCAGGAGGTGGCAACACGTTGGAACTCAACCTTCTACATGCTTGAGCGTCTGCTTGAGCAGTACTTGGTAATCAATGAGTGTGTCTTTCACGCACGGGGTTCTTCTATGAAAGACATGAGGCTAGAGGTGGAGGAATGGGACCTAGTTAAAAGCCTGACAGACATGCTTCGTCCTTTTGAGGTCTTCACGCGTGAAATCAGCAGGGAGGACTGTACTTTGGGCAAAGGTATCCCATTGCTGCGCATGCTAGAGCACCAACTGAAGGCGGTGTCTTCAACGTTCCAAGATGATGCTGAAAAGCAAGATGCATATCAGTTGGTGGAGAGCTTATTAAGCCGCCTACTTGACAATGCAAGGCTTAAAGGAATACATTCTCAACAAGATTACATCTGGGCCACTATTCTGGATCCACGGTACAAAAAGGCACTGGCCAGCAATACATTCATTCCTTTTTATGAAGCAGAAGTTTCAAAGTACAAACATTGGCTATCTCTATCAGCCACTCGGTTCGAAAAAGAGCGGCAGGATATTGAAGGAACCACCACAAGTACTACTGAAGCAGCAGGCCATCCGGCGTCAAGGTCCACTTTTGTGGCCGAAGGCAGTCACTTTCCCTCAGAGCTGTTTCCAACACCAGCAACCGTATCATCATCATCACCTGCACCAGGCCCAGCCATAATATTGTCGGAAGCGGATTGGATAACTCATCAAGGGTTTGCTCATTCCAGTGTTGATGCAAAGGCAACAGATGGTACGCAAAGTGGAGCACCCCTGGAGGACCTTGAGTGGATGGTGCAGGCCTATCTGGATGACCTAACAGAGGTCTTCTTTGATCAGAACCCATTGGTGTATTGGTATGGGAAAAGGGCTCAATGGCCACTGATCACCAAGCTGGCTATAAATTATTTGGCTTGCCCACTCGCAAGTGTGTCTTCTGAACGTGTTTTCAGTGCTGCTGGTGCCATTGTAACTTCAAAAAGGACCCGCCTCTCGCCCAAAAATGTGGGGAGGTTAACAATGATCAAGATGAATCAGCACGTCATACCACCAGATTACAAAATACGTGAATCCATGCAGAAAGAAGAGGACACCGACTTAGGTGACGGAAGTTCTTCTCTGTTAGCTGACTTACTCCCGTTTCAATTCACAGAGTTTGAGGACGAGCTCTACTTTCCTGACACCTAGGCCTGAAATACTGACTTTCTTTTTTTTCGTCCTTATTCACTTTTATTCCTGTGTGTCTTTCTTTGTTTTGCAACTTTTATCACAACAAAACTCTAATCACAACAAATCCAGCAGCAGCACTGTCTTCGTCTTATTTCCTTATTGAAGGTGCCGCTGTCTGCATTCCTGAAGTTCACAAGTTCACAACTCAGTCATGCTCCTCTATCCTCCTCCTCCAGACTCCCCCTATCCATTTCCCCCAAGGCAGATGGCCGGATTACGCAGAATCAAGAAACTGTTGCTTCGTAGACGATTCCCCTCAAAAGTAGTAGGTCTGGAATTACTGACTATGCTGACTGTTACTTCTGAAATTGACACGAGAGGCTGCCCTGTGGCCCTTCACTTGAGAATAAGATGCTGACAAAAAGTGGAACAGGTAATGTATGAATGAATGGTGAGATGGCATGCACTGGACAACACTGGCTGTCTGGCTCTGATGAAAGCAATTGCTGTTTGTTTGTTGTGCATGAAATGAATCCTATTTGTTCTGTTATTATTTAATCTTTTACACACTTAATGTAACTCAAGTCTACTCTGTTTTTACCTTGTTTAATGCAAATTGTACTTCTACTGCAGGGTCCACTACGTTGCATTGTTTAATATGGAAAATGTCCTTGGACTCACTGTGTGTAGACTGTGACTGCATGAACAACATTGAGTTTGCCAATACCATGATGATGATGATAAGTCTTGATGATCCAAGTTACATAATATCTTTACAGTCACTCACTGGGATGGATGGATCATCATCGTTGGTTTATGGAAGAACTATGGCCATTTCGAGAGTGGAAACAGGTACACAAGCCAACAACAACCACAGCAGAACTACATGTCTGTCTAGTCGTGGTATGGAGTGGTCGAGCCAGTGTAGTGTTGTTATGCCAGAGTCCAAACAGCGGTTCATGTAAAATTACGGCTATGTAGTTTGCTGTATAAAATTAGATCTGCTTTGTCTGTCTGTGTCAAAGAGGTGTGCTACATGGAGGTTGGTTCACTCAGTGGTGACTGCCTTGACCTTCTGCATGGCCCTGGCCTGCTGTGTGCTAATTATTATCCTTGAAAAGGAGACTCAGAGTAGGCAATTTAGAAATGATGCATGTATGTAATACTGTCTCCTCTGAAAGTGAAAGTGTTATTTTTGCACTACACACCGTACCTTATATTTTTCCTCCGGGGTGTTTTAATATCCCTTTCTGTTTTTCCATCGACAATTACAGGCCGGCTTTTACCCTGTACGATGGGAAAAACATTAACTCAGGCTTACCATAGCAATCTGAAATTCCGCATCCGCCAGGCAGGCAGTGGACAGTGTAGTCACCAAGATTGATCGACAGAGCGTCAGATGGAATGGAGGAGTACTGCGAATAAGAGGAATGGCTGGATGCATGCAACTTCCCAAATTGAACAGGACAACTACAACATACAGTTACCGTATCCACTTCACTTCTCCTTATCTTTTAAATAATGTTATTGTTGTGAACTTCTATGAGTGCGACTCTGTGCGTTTGCTCTCTGCTTCTAATTCATCCCTACAGCTATTTGATAAGTTTCTTCTCTATTTTTCGAACTAATTTAATGTACTAATCAGTGTTTATTCTCTCGGAGGGCAGATAGGCAAGTGAAACTGTGTAATTACTGCAGCCCTGTACTATCAAATTGTTTATTCATAGTTAGTAAGTTGTAGTAAGTACTACTTTTCAGTAACCTAACAATCCATTTAGCAAACAACTTCATGCATGCACTTCCTTTATGTCCCTTAAAAGATTTCTGGATATCTTTGTATCCAAAGATTTGTTTTTCTTCATTTGTTGTTTGTCCATGCTGGGTTTTTTTTCTCTCTCCACAATAATTTCCCAAAACCCCCCATTCCCATGCAATTTTCAAACCCTAACCCTCTTCCCCCGGGCTGTGTGGTTTTCATTGAGGTGTGGCTAAATGACAACAATAATTCCACACACTTGCTGGGGAGGATAAGGTCAAAAGCAACAGAAAATCAATTTCAAGGCAGGTCAAGGAATCCGAGAATATATTCTTATTCTGTTTGACACACACCCATGAGTATTTGCAAATCAAATCAGAATTTCATGTGCGCCATCGAGTGGATTCATCATCAACATCCTCCTCCTACACGTGACGAATGCTTACGCTGCTGTGTCCTTGAGTAATATTTCTTGTAGTAGCCATACTCCATGCAACTAGTAGTTAACTTTTGATTGAATACTTTAGCATTGCTTAGGCTACAATTTATGGCACGGTTCTTGTGTACTGTACTATCGTACTGTTCTAATGCTCCTCTCAGGCCACTCAATGTTTCATTTCCTTTTTTTCCATATGCTGCTACTGCCAGTGTGTACCACTACTACTACCACCACAACGATGACATTTAATCCGTCCAGGATTCCATAGCCAAGCTTAATCGCCATTTGCCATGCAGCCAGCCCTGTGCCTTGCCCTATTCTCAAACACGAATCACAGGTAAGATAAGCATTTTGGGGGAGGAAGAATAATTGAGTAGGAGGAGAGGAGAGACTGACGGAAGTACTAGTAAAGTAGTAGTACAATTGAATTCACTAACTCTGTCAGTGGCACTTTTGTACAGATTTGGGCGATTACTTGGACAATTTGAATCAACCAGCCAGTTAAGTTTCAGGAAAACAAACGTACAGTTAACCCCCCCTGCCTCCCCCACAAAACAGTAAAGACGCATATGCTATGTTTAAGTTGAAAAGAAATAATTATTTCGACTCTAACAAAAATAAACTATCCCCCAAGACCCAACGCCCCCCTCCCTAACCCCAACCAATGCCATGAAATGCCCCTAAAAGTCCAAAAAAAACAACGCCCAATTCCCACCCCCCATAAGTCTTAAAAAAAGGGGCAAGGGACAGTCTCTCTCTACTTCTTTGGCCGGCGGTGTCCTGTGGCCAGGTGGTCACGCAGCTCTCTCCGGAGGGCCTTGAGCAGGACTTTCTGCCTCTCCACCTCCTGCTCAAGGTAGGCCACTCGCAGGGTTAGGCGGTGCACACACGCCTTGTAGGTACTGTGGGGGCAGCTGTTGTTTTTGCTGCTCGGTGGCGGCAGGTGGCTGCCGGACCACGGCGCCGTACCGCTGGAGGATTGCCCAGGCTGGATGACCCAGGGGCAGTGGAGAAGGATGCAGCTGTTGTTGTTGGCTGGTCATCCTCCTGAGCCTCCAGCCACCGATATTCGGCGACAATTGCCTCCAGCTTCCGTTGCCTGGCCCGGATAACCAACTCCTTCCTTGATAGTTTAGAAGGAGTATCTATATGAAGAAAGAAAAAAATACTGTAACCAATACTCGAAATTAACACAAAATAATTCAACAGAAAGTTGTGTCACAGTAGCACTAGCAACTTGCAAGCACAGTACATAACATTTGTGGCATGTATCTATCTAACCTCCCACTTCATCGGCCTCTGCTCTAACATTACATTAGTGGGAGTTTCAGGAATTCTACTAGCACTATGGACTCACTACATTACACTCAGACAGTTCACCAGTCTTCTTCTTCTCTCTTGTTTAGCAAAATTAGTATGTAAACTTGTGGAAGCCGGCATAATGCCAGCGCAGTCAGTTTCCACCCAAGAAAAACAGACGCAAGCCATGATGAAGCAGACTCGCGTTACTGTTACCAGTGCATGCAGGTGGGTAAGCTCTTACTTTTCTATTACGGGTGGCACTGGCCATACTCTGTTACAAGTTACAACAAGGGCTACTGCTCAATTAATTAAACTTTCACCCTGCCCTGCCCCCGACGACTACAAAAGGAAAATGAAGAATATAATATGATCATCTATCCCTTCACATGATATTTGCTTACATAAGGAATGACTTTTAGGTGCTTTGTTTTTAATGATTGAGTGAACACCGATAGGCCACACATGAATGACCGAGTTGAAAAAAAATTATTAACATAGGTAGCGAGTGGTCCCCGTAATCGCCCGAGGAAGGCACTTGTGACTTGACTTGATAATGTGAACTATACAATATAGATACGCAATATATGCTGTGCTTGCAAACTACTGTTAGTCAAGGGAGTATTCTAAAAAATTACCACTTCTACTTTCCTCGGCTCTGCTACTCTGGCACGGACGTGCGGTGTTACATGCTCTTCAAACTAACACTCTTCATCCAGTGACCATCTACTCTGTCTACTCTACATACACCTATGCTATCTATGAGGAAGATACCATCCACGCATCCATCCATTCAAAGTAAATGTCAATCATTCTTCTTAATGTCTCAACTGGACAAACCTTACTTTTTCTCACCGAAAACACCCTTTTTATTTTATTTTGTAAACCGCCACCCATGCATCCGTGCTTGACTTGCATTTGAATTTGACCCAAAGGATATATTGCACACACATACAGTTTCTGTTTCACCCACCCAGGCAGTCCTCTTTTCTTTCTCCTTCCACCCATCCTTGCTTCAACCAGCCATGCATCAGATTCCTACCAGCCACCTCTGCCTGCATTCAAAACCACAGATCATTTGTTGCCAGTCATTTAACTCGCTCGTCCTTCCTTACATCCTTCTTTCCCTTTTCGTTCATCCCATCCATCAAGTTCATCTCTGATCTGACTTGACTTCTCGATAAAACTTTCACAGCTGAGTTGAAGTCAAATTTAGAGGAGGCCATTGGTTACTCGTCAACTTCCAACGCTAATGCTATTGCTAATGCGAAGTCAAGGGTGACTGTCTTCTACCTGGTTGACAAAAACTTAGTTCTAAATTTGTAAGTCTAATCTTAACAGTAAAGTGTACTTGTACTGAACAACATATACACCCCTGCAGCGAGCCTACTCTGCAATCTCAATAAGTTAGGAATATAATAGCTTACCACTGCCCGCCACTACCAAGGCATCCCCCAAAGCAGCTGGTCCTGTTGGCACTCGTGGCACCGCATCCGCCCCTAGAGTGACCACCTCTGCGCTTGCCCCGGCACTGGTGGTGGGCTGTGCCGATGGTGTTCCGCCTAGATAATACATTTCATATTTTTAGATGCCATATACACCACTCCCTATTTTGTCTAGGACCGGAAAAAAATTCACTACATAGACAAATTTAATTATTTGTGACTCTCTAGTCTAAACTAAAAATTCCCCTTTCGGAAGGGGAGGGTGTTTTTATTTATGCTTAGCCATAAAATGCTAGACTTTTTGGCACAACTGATGAATGTTTGCTTTTTAACACGCACCATTTTTCTCATAACAGACAGAAGATTTCCTTCTATGAACAAGAGCAATATTTTACTCAAGTCATCATCACCACCAGTACTTTAAGTTCCAACCAGGTGAGGGGTCTCCCACAATTACTGTGTAAATCAGCCACTGTTCAGTTTTCATGACTTCACCGTTTCTCTTCTTTGAAGTTAATTTTAATAAATGTTTTTAATGCACAATTAAAAATTAATATACAGAGTACACACAGAGCTAGTTGTTTTACTTTTAACAAAGCTTTAAAACTTACATAGACTCTGTGGTTTTTGGTCATGAGTGAGTGAGCGAAAGGGTTTGCAATTTGCAAGCATGATTCCGTGACTCTGAGAGGTCGGGACTCTGACTTCGTAGTCTTATGTTCTGGGTTGTATAATCATTGGGAATCATCGCTGCATTCGGGAGCTAAATAATGACTCTGACACACTAGCTAGTCAGTAAGGAGATTGGAGGTTCAACTTCTGTTATGACTGAGCCTGGTATGGGGAAAGTCTAACTGCGCCTATATTATCACCAATGCCCTATTTCTTGTCCGTAGTTCTGTATGGGCAGAATAGTCCCTGCAACAGAAGTAGTATGTCCTCCTATCCAATCAAAAAGTAAACTAGTATCTTCTTCTTGGTGGCCATTGAAATTTTATTGTTGGGAATTGTCAAAGCATAAACATTAAGAAGACTTCAATAGACATTATGGACAACCCAGACGACTGCACTCAGTGCCTAGAGCTAGTGCTGAATAGGAGTTTTGTTTAACACCTTTTGCCAACTGTGCAAGCTTAGCTAGCTACACACACGGACTAATAATAATAAATAGTAGTAGCACAGAGAGTCATAGTAGAGGCAGGATAAGAATTTATAAACAGTCTACAAGAAGATCAAAGACGATTTAGGAAAAAATTGAATTATGATGAACGTTTGGATTAAATAGGTGCTGTAAAAGTTAGGGAAGTATAATTATTAATATTAACAGGAAAACTTACTGGGGCCAGCAGAAGAGCCCTCGGCGGACCAATCCTGGCCTTCCTGCTCCGCCGGCGCCGCCACCTCTGTCCTCTTGCCCCTCGGAGGACCTGATGTACATGAAAGAAAGACACAAACATGGATGATTGTTGTCAACGAATTCAAACATTTCAAAAAAACAATAACAAATTATTTCGGGGAAATAAGCAACAATTGCACTAAATTTATTGACCTATCTGATGTGGTCTACTAGGATATTAGTATTTTTGGATTCGCAGACCGTCTACTTGGAAAGTTATATAACTCACTAAACCAACTATAAAAAGGTTCTACTAGGAATGGCAGCACTCAGCAGCACGCGAAGTGACAGACACAGTCCGTCATGATTGCAGACCACTACAAAATTTCATACTAAATAACAAGTCATAATATACTCAACCTATCAAATCCACCACCACTATCTCTTTTTAGTGTCAAGAGTACAAAGGAAGGACTGGACTTGAGTCTCTAGTCTCTCTAGCATTACGCAGTTCTGTAAAGTACACTCATACATAATCACTCAAGCCAAATGAGCACAAAATTCAAAACAAGTAAGCATAGTAGCACCGCCACTGACTGAGCAGGCGAGCACCTGCAATCACAGAAGCTTTTGAAACATAATTTACCTGCAATGTAATCAGCAGCATTCTTGCACTTCGGAAAAAACTTATATTTGCAATATAACACAGAGCAGAAGAAAACAAAGTAGTTATTAAATAGCTACTAGTACTCACCAAGCCCAGGGATCTCGACGCCAAGCAGGTCGAGCAGGTCTTGTTCCCGGTCCAGGATGTCGGACCACCGGTGCGTCACCTGGTTGTAGGTGCGCCGGACCCCAGGCTCCCGATACATGGCTCGGCACACCTTACCCCATAGCTGGCTACGCTCCCGGAGGCCGTACCCGGTACCGGGCCTGCCGCGATGGTCTTGGGGAGGTGGCGCTGCACAAAGAAGACCAGTGCGGCCACCTCCACCACGCTGAAGATCTCTCTGGGACTTCCTGATTCCCCCACTTAACCGCCCGCAAGGGAGCCGGCTAAGGGGTGCGGGACTCTTCCCCTTCGACTTGCCAGCTCCCTTTACCATGGTCCTGGGTCAAAGAAAGGAAAAATAGGAAAGAATAGGGAAAAAAGTAAATTAAAGAAAAGAGAGCTAAAAAAAAGTAGTTATTAAAGTAACAAAAAGTTGAAAAAAACACAAAATATAGATGTACAAAAATAGAGGGATAGATAATGAGTAAAAAAAGATTAAAAAAAGGTTCAAACAAAGGATTACAAAGATTGAAACAGGATAGAAAAAGCATGCCCAGAACCAAAGCAATGAATGAAAAACAAGATGGCCGCGCCCATTGCAACCACGCGCTGAAAAAAAATCCCGCGAACACGCAAAAATAAAAAAAATTGCAATCTACGAAAGTTCGTGGATTTTGCAGACCACGAGTACGAATTCACAAAATTCGCCCATAAAAAAGAGATGATTGCATTTGGGTTTCAGCTGATGGTCGAGCAGTTTTTCCGGATTGCTTACTGAGCCCTATGGCTAGACAGATTCATGGAGCAGTTCATATTGGGAGAGATGCCATGGTGCGAGTGTTCAGACAAACGTGGTTCAATCCACTGTTCTGTGTGTTTGCTGCAGTGGTGTGTCACAGATGTGTTACGTGTCAACAGATGAATGCTGGAAAGAAGACTGTGGTCACTGAGTCACATTGGATGGTCTGGGGGCTGTAGAAAAGCAGTTACTTAGGGAATCGATACCGCATTTTGGATCTCCAACTTCATTGGGGTCGGACAGTGGAACGCATTTCCACAGTGATATTATGAAACTGTTGTGTACTGCCTTACAAGTTGATCGGAGATTGCACTGTAGTTACAGACCGGAGGCGTCTGGTCTAGTGGAACAGATAAATGGCACTCTCAAAATGCGAATGGCAAAGGTCTGTTCTTCCATGTCTTTGAAATGGCCTGATGCATTGCCTTTGGTGCTAATGAGTGTGCGTAGCATCCCCGATAGGAGGACAGGACTTTTTTCCCGTGAAATCTTAATGGGGAAGGTTAAGCGATTACTAGCAGTACCAATTACAGCATTGATAAACATCACCGATGATTTGATTCTTGAATATTGCAAAGGACTGGCTAATGTGGTCCGTTCTGTGCATAACCAGGTTGAAGCAGCAACTGCATCAACTTCGAACGACCTCTGCCATGACTTGTGTCCAGGTGATTGGATACTGGTCCAGACTTATGTGAGGAAGAACTGTCTAGATGCTCACTGGAGAGGTCCGTACCAAGTGGTTTTGGTGATAAATACAGCTGTGAAATGTGGAGGCGTACCGAACTGGATTCACGCCTCCCACACCACAGAGTTTTGGGACCCTCTGAAGAAACAGGTCATCTCCCTGAAGGGAGTCGAGCCGTGGTTGTGAGGCCACTGGAGAGGACAAGCCAAGATGTGGGGCTCCTGACAACAACGGTTACCCACAAGAGCAAGCTGAGGGGGGTGACGCTACACAAGGCTCAGGTATTGACAATGAGGGAGACGATAACCTTCTGAGTGGTACAGAGTCAGACTAAGCTGAAGAGACTGGTGTGGAAAGTGGTTGGGTGTTGAGAAGGAGAGCAAAGTTTGCAAGAGAGTCCTGGACTGTGGGACAGAAGATACAGAACCTGAGACTTGCTCCTCAAAGAGACCTTGCCCCTCTATCTGAAACATCTGAATCCGAACTAGAGGTGCGCTGCTCCAGAGTGGACTTATCTGTTAACAGATGCTAGTAACAGTGGGAACCAGGAGACTGAGGTATTCACGAGTGACCAGCAGAGTTCCAAAACTGAAAATTGAGATTGAACCATTGATGCTTGGAATGAAGCCAATGGAGTGTTGACAGTGACTGTACAAAATTCTCCTATACTGAGTGGCTTATGTAGTTTGATTTTGAAAGATCTGTTGTTTCCAACCTTTGGTTATCAACTACCAGCTCAGGAGATTGCAGCAGTGCTCTTGAAATTCTACAGCATGTCATTGATGAAGCTGGCTCTGATCTTGTTAGAGATTATTGATTCAACTGTGAACAGTAAACAAAACGCTTTCCATTTAAAGAAGATAACCCAGGCCTGAGTGGAAGAAGAAGACATTTAGGGACTTTCCGGAGAAGAAGGAAGAGGGCTCAGGAGGTCTTTTGAATTGTGTAAATAATTGTACAACGAACTGTGAAATTGGTTTCCAGGACTCCGAGGGACTGTGCATGAACTTTGTTACTTGGCAGTAAGAGACGTAGAAAGGCACTTTGTGCTTATCCTCTTGCTGTGCTAACCCGAATTCAGTCATAAATGAAGTTTGGAAATCTAAACCGTAGAGCTAAGTGTATAATCGGTACACTTATAGTAGGAGTAATAGTAATTATAGCGATAGTTATTATCATGTCTGTAAAAATATCACACGAGGCAGAAGTTGAGGGGGTGGAATTCAAGGGACATTCACACCTACCACTTCTAGCACAAAAGAGGGTACATTAGGAGCTGATAAGGCTATGCTAGATCAAACTAGTCGAATGTTGCATGTAGATTTGTCCAAGGGTGACTATACGTTGAATGCCTATGCAAAGTGATTGTACAAGTATGTGAACACAATGGATGTGAGAGACTGTTATGTGTGTGTGCAGTTGCCTGTGTCAGTCGAGGAGGGGATTCATTACCACCACCTGCCTCTGATGTATGGTATCACATGCAGTTTGCTGCTTAGTATGTTTTATGATAAGGCTCATTATGAATACTACTTTTCTAATTATTATGTGGTGCTTTCAGAAGTTCCAGCGTACAAGCACCGAATAAGTACGATTATTATAAGCAGGAAGAGAGAATAGGGAAGTATTTCAAATCTACCATTAACTTAGACACAGCTTACACACATCGCCACAATTTGACTTGCATGCTGACTGACATAGAGAAGAAGTTTGTAGATCAAGTAGAGGATAGACATAGACAATTAACAGTTAAGTTTAATAGTAGAGGAGGAAAAGTCAAGTGGACCAAGGAGGAGGTAGCGCACAAGGCGAAAGGGAGTTATGGTCCAATAGCTTTAGACTTTGAACAGCGAGGAAAGCTTTGCATTAGGCAGATACAGATCTAATATGATAAGATCTATGTTGGACAGAGTGTGTGTGATCACGTCTTCACAATTGAAGCCACTGCGAAGAAGTTTTTGCAAGAGGCGGTATAAATGGTGCCGATTGTGTATTTTGTATGTGGGAAGAATGTGTATGTGCAATTGCCCTTGAATTTGTATGGTATATGTTATGCGGCTGTTGTGTTTCCCATGATTTACCATGTTGAAGATTTGGGATCGTTGGAAGGGGGAAATCGCCCCATAGGAAGAAGTGAGGTGCAAGTGCAGGAGAGATTGTTAAAGATTTTTTTGGAGCAATGATACCAAGTTTGGGAGTGGTTTTGAATGACATAAAGATTAGGGGGCATATGTATGAAACACATTTTACTGCGAACCAACAAATCTGCGAATATTTCTGCGAATTCTCAAACTGCTATTTCTTAGTTTGGGCAAGTTGCAAACCAAGAATTCGCATGTTAAGAAATCGCAAATGTATGAAAAAAATCGCAAATTGCAAAAAATGCAAATTCGCAAAATAAGAAATCGCAATTACCACCAATTGCTTGCAGGTGGTAACCAGGTGCAAGCTACTTAAACCAGCCCACAATGCAAGAGTCTTCCACAATGTCAGCACTATATGTAATAGCCAGGAAGCTGCAAATTCGGGCTCTAGCGCAGAGGAGAATGAGACAAGAACAGATCTTCAGGCTGCGCGTCACTCTGTTCCAGCAGACTGAAGAGGAGCTCCATGAGAAGTACAGGCTGCACCCACAAACCATTTTGGACCTGATTGAGGAGCTGAACCCCTATTTTGAACACCCAACATGCAGGACCCAAACAATTCCCAGCCATGTGCAGGTCCTGTGCTCCTTGCACCTCCTGGCCTCAGGGAGTTTTCAAGGGGTGATAGCAGAGGTTGGCGGGGTCTCACAGAGTGCCCTGTCGTGCTTTTTCCATGCCTTTTTAAATGCAATGCTACAGAGCTACCACATCACATATACTTCCCCAGCACACAACAGGCATTACTGAAAACAAAACTGGACTTCTACCAGATTGCACGTTTCCCCCACGTCATTGGCTGCATAGATGGGACCCATGTGTCCATCACCCCCCATCAACAACTGAATATGTCTACAGAAACCGTAAATGCTACCATTCCCTGAATATACAGGTCGTGTGCAATGCCAAGTATATCATCAATGACATTGTCCCTAAATACCCAGGCAGTACTCACGACTCTTTCATCTTTAGACATAGTGGGATACACAGACGTCTGAGTGCTGGCGAGTTTGGTGAGGGATACCTGCTAGGTAAATGCATGGCACACATCCATCCAGTACATCTTGTGAGAAGGGGGTACAGTGACTCACCTATAGTGTCTGTCCCTGCAGGTGACACTGCCTATGCAGTGCGGGACTTCATCCTGACCCCGTATCTGGATCCAGCCAATGCAAGGGAGAGGAGATACAACAGGGCACACAGATCTACGTGCTGTGTCATAGAGTGTACGTTTGGGATCCTAAAGAGACGGTTCCGGTGCCTGCATAAAACCGGAGGAGCACTGCAATACAGCCCTGAGACCTGCTGTAAAATCGTGGCAAGCTGTGCAATGCTCCACAACATGGCAATGAGAAAAGGCACCACAATCGATGTGACTGATACAGATACATCGGACGGTGATGGCCCCGCTCCCCCTGGCAGAGCAGCATCAGGAGTTGGGGCAGCTGCCGGACATCAGAGTAGGGCTGAGATCACACAGAACTACTTCTAGGTGAGTAAGGATGACATGAGGCAACATGATTTTTTAGGTCTCGGCTAGAAACGCGCTGAAAGCGCGTTCTCGCCAGAGAACTATAGTCGGCGTCTCAGCAGTCTGAGAACGCCGAAGGGAGACAAAACCTGGCCGCGCGCAGCGTTTCCCCATAGGATAACGTTGTGCGCGCGGCCAGGTCTTGTCTCAACAGCATTGCAGGGCAGACCGGATCGCGTCGCGCGCCTCTCTGGAATGCAGGGGGAGTCTGCAGAGAGGCACGCAGCGCTGATAAAAGCTTCGCTTCTATGGTGGGCATCTGCTGCGCACGTGTGCGTCAGAGGCTCTTCTCCCGTGTACAGAGACGTGTTAAGGCATTTTTTAATTTTTATTTTAGTTCCCAGCCGCTTGAAATGCAGGATGGTTGTCCAACCTACATGTGAATTGTGAGTTGCGAGAGGCCTAACAGAGTTTAGGGAGCATATATCTATGAAACTAGCTGACTCTCTAAACAAAAGAACTAATAGAATGTTGCAATTCGATCGAAAAACAACATCTCCCGGCGTGCCGTACTTCAGCTCGCAGGCGCACATATACTGGCTTCAGACGGCAGCTTGGCAGGACACAACGCGTGTGCGCAGAGTCTTTTTCTACACTGGCAGGTTATGAAAGGTTCATGTTGGCAGTACAGTAGTGTGTGTACACAGGCTTGACCGTACACTGAAGAGCCATGCAGTTGTCCGTGTGCGTCCTCAGGAGGCTTGGCGGGGTGAGTCTGCAAAGCGCGTGCAACGAGAAGAAGCTAGGCACGTGCAGTGGGGCAGTAAAAAGCATCCTAGGTAGTGACGAAGGAGTCAGTGGTAAAAGTAAGTAGGGATCGACAGTAAGGTTGTCAAGTGGCACCAGCGTCATGCCTGTAAACTTTAGCTACCGCTGCTTTGCATGCTGTCGTGTGGTAGTAAATGTAGAATGTTCTAAGTGTTATTGTGTTAAGTGTTATTGCAAGTCTCTTAATGCACCTCGCAGGCGACCAAAAAAGTATTGTGAGCCACTTGGTAGCTAGGGGAAGTCAACATGGTATGTGAGATGGTGGTGTGGGACGTAATACATTGTTTCCCTGACGCTGACTTGTTGGCAAATGATATTTAATTGTGTACTGGCACGAGTTTGTGAACTGACACTGATTTCGGTGAAGTGTGCTCTGACATAGATTTCAGTAAAGTGTGCTCTGACACCGATTTCTTGTAACACAAGTATCTTATTGTGCGGTTGCACTAACATAATGACTCAAACATTTGATTCTTCACTGAACAATGTGTGGGTGACACAAGGGCTTATTATCATACACTGACACTTTATGACTTGACAGCATTTAATTGTGCACTGACACCGACTTGTGACTCGACGTCTGATTGTGTACTGATCCTCGTACAATATCATGGTACTTGGTTACTGGGGAAACACTGACACTTACTCGTAGTATGGATTGTGAGCTCAGCCTGTGCTAGTACATAGTGCTCTACCACTAGCGTGCCTGCACTTTTTCACTTACACGTGAATGATGCCACAGGACATCTAATTGTGCGCGGACACTTCCTGGTGAAAGGACAGCTCAGTGCACGAGGGAAAAGTAGTGGTTTCTTGTGTGGTTGTGTTCTTGGAGCGGAACGATAGTGCACAGGCCGAATGTACAGTTGCACTTATGCACAGACGCATGTATGGGCTTTCGGGCCGCTGAATGGACGTGATCACATGGATGAATTTCTGCTCTGACACTGTATTTATTTGTGAAGAGTTTTGTAAGGCTCAGCGGGCGGCCATTGTACTTCGGAGCGCTAATTGCTGAAAATGGCCCACGCGCATTTCATTTACTACTGGCAAGTCCAGCATTTGCACAGAGGGGGAGGCTGTGACTTGACATCCTTGTTGTCTTAATGCTCCACCCAGTGTCCACGGAGACACCAAAGAAAACCCTTGTTCTGAGAAAGCCGCGCCTGTGGCAGGTGTCATAACATCTCCACCAACCTCGCTGCCCACACTGAGGGGATACTGAGACAAGGACATCCGAGAGCCGTGGACAGGAGCCGCATAGGGGAAGAGACTGGAGAAAAGGTCGCAGGGGGAGAGAGAGAGGTCATCCCACCACACACTACAGGGCGCGTCACCTGGATCTAAGGACACACGTGGAGACAGCACAGAGGGTTAGAGGTCCGCGTGCATCAGATGTTAGAAAGCTGAGGCAGTGTATCAAAGGCAGAGAGTACCATCGAGAAGCGCATCAGGTGAGTTGGCTGCTTCAATAAACTGTTGGTAAATTGTTTAAGTGGAACTGGGAATTGAAGGGTGTAAATCAATTTGTCATTGGAGGTGTTTGGTAACAGCTGGTGTAGAGGGCATGTTACTGGAACCATGTCTGGCTGTTGGGCTAAGGATTTTTCAATTGCGACTTGTCTGAGATCAAATAGTGTAGTTCATGTATTATTGGGAGTTTGTATTGTACTGGTTGGTATATGGCATACGTCAATAATTGTCTGCCTGTTGCTATTTGATTTAAAGACGCCTCTACAGCAACTCGACTTATGCTAGATGGGGTGAAGATTTTCTCTGGTATTGTGTCTGATGGTGAAGCAGGTGTATCTTTGGTGGTGCAACTGATTTTATATTGCAGAATGAATTTCTCATCAGCAGTCTCACACAGCTCTGATGATGCACCTCAGGCAGGGGCTCACAGCTGTTATTATTCACACAGCTCTGCTGATGCACCTCAGGCACGGGCTGACAGCTATTATTCACACAGCTCTGATGAATCACCTCAGGCACGGGGCTGACGCAGTTATTATTCACACAGTTCTGATGATGCACCTCAGGTACGGGGCTGACGCAGTTATTATTCACACAGCTCTCATGATGCACCTCAGGCACAGGCTGACAGTTATTATTCACACAGCTCTGATGATGCACCTCAGGCAGGTGCTCACAGATGTTATTATTCACAAAACTCTGATGATGCACTTGAGGCACGGGGCTGACGCAGTTATTATTCACACAGCTCCGACGATGCACCTCATGCACGGGCTCACAGCTGTTATTATTCACACAGCTCTGATGATGCACCTCAGGCACGGGCTCACAGCTGTTATTATTCACACAGCTCTGATGCGCTCTCTAATACTCTTTACTAATAACTCTCTCCTACTCACTATCAACTTCTCACTCTACTACTTACTGTGTGTGTGGGGGCTAATGCAATAGGTCTCGCATATGCAATCGATGAAGCTATTGGCAATGTAAATGACAATGCCATTTATTTATGATTTAAAAAAAAATAATAATAATGAGCAATGCCAATAGCTCTACCTTTAATGCTGCCGAGACCATTGCATTGTAAATGCTTGTTTTAATCGGCACTGTGTTTATTCATACCTCAAAAACAATGACTGTTGCTGTCCCCGGCACATGTTATGTCCACAGTGCAGGTAGTCCTAAGAATCAGTGGAATAGGTATGAATGGGTTACATCACCCATTGGCGCTACTCTTTAAGTGTACAGTTCACCTCCTTCGGTGACGGACTGCTGCTGGCCGTTCTCCTGGCTGAGTGTCCTCCGTTGGGTACCTAGGTGCTGCACCCTTTCTGCCACTGCGTCTTCTAGTATCTGGCAATGTTGGTGTGCAGTAGGGGTGGGCGGAATTTGTGTAATTGCGTTCCCCAAATCTCCGCGAAACGGTAAAAAATCTCCGCGAACACGCAGAAATTCCACTAACACGCAGAATTGCTTGTTCGCGATGCTTTTTTTACTGTTCGCAATCGCTGTTTGCGTGCTCGGGGGGGAATATCTTGTGAACACGCATTTGAGAACGCGAACAAGCAAAAAATGTTGCGAAGTCGCGGAATGCAGACTTTTGGTCAATTTTGCGTTCTCCGCGGAACGCAAAATTACCCAAATTCTGCAGATTCCGCGAGCGGAACGGAATTTACCGCCCAGGCCTAGTGTACAGCTACTCCTGAGTGCTGTGCCACCTGAGTTTGCCGTCTGCATCTGCTCTACTGCACTGGTGACCTGCGCCAGGCCTCTTGCGATGTCGTGGCAGCAGTGTGACATTTGCCCCTGCATGGTTACGCTGCGACGGGTCAAGTTGCTTGTGGTGGGGTACAGTCGGTTCACCGCCTTGGTGTAGCTGTGCAGACGTGCATTAGCATGTTGGGCAGCCCTATCCCTGGCTTCTTGGTCATGCTTCAATGTCAAACACTGGTTACGTATGGCACCTGCCATGGCCATGATCCCCTCCCCCATGTGGCACTGATTTTTGTTAAGTCTGCTGGGCTGCCTATTAATTGAGCGCAATGATTTTTGTTGCATACGCTGTGCCTGCAGCATGCTGTTCTCAAGACTTGTAAAGACTGCGGAATCTTCAACTGTGGCAGTGCTGGTCCTGGCCCTTGACCTGCGTGTTTCAGTTCCTGGCTCCCTCAGTTGGGGGGTTTGCTGCCCACACATGTGTGAGACAATCCTGCCTTGACTCTGTTTGCTCATTCTCCTCCCCTGTGGCCTCTGTGTCATCCTCCAATGGTGGCAGAGGGGGCACAAATATGCGCTTCCGGCACGTGATTGGTGTGGGCTCTATTTCGTTGCATGAGTCCCTATCATCAGCCTGCTCCTGTGGATTTCCAAAATCCTCGCACTCTGCACTGTCTTCAAGTGTCCTGGATTGCGCTGCGGATGTAAAGGGGAATTCATGAGTTTGTGTCATTGTCTGCATTTTGCACTCAATAAAGTTTCTACAATTTGTATTGGGTGACTTCTGACACTCTCTTTTCCCCTTTTCACTGATTCACATGTTGCATTTAATTTGCTATGTCTCATGGACACACTATCTTACATCTGACTACGTCTCCCGTGATGCTTTGCTGTGTGTGCTGTAAGAAGTGGACCGGAGTGACATGTGTAGTTTGTCTTTTGTGCATTCCTGACTGTGTGCATGGGATGGGGATGTGTGCGGATATATTTTGCATGCATCTTACCTGGGCTGCTGGTTGCAGGGTCAGAGCTGTCTATGTCAGCCACACCACTGACGCTCTCAGGCAGGAGGGTTGACTCCACCAGCTCCTCATGGGGTGTTCGGTCTGTTGCTGTGGATGTTCCTCCCCAGGTCTTGTTGGACCCCTTCAGTATGGCTGCCACCCTCTCCTTCGACCTTTGCCGCATATCATCCCATCTTTTCCTTAATTCTTCCACTGTGCGATGGGTCACACCCACGCCATTTACTTTTTTCTGGATGTCCAGCCAGATCTTCCTTTTCCTGGACTCAGGGACCCGCAGTGCCTTCTTCCCAAAGAGGAGCTCATGGCTGCACACCATCTCCTCAATGAGCACCTCCTGCTCCTTGTCACTGAATTTGTGCTTCCTCTTCCTTTTTTCTCCCTCCTTGCCCTCATGTTGTTTCTGTGACTCCATTGTGGATGTTCCTCTGCTGTGCTCACTCCTCTCACTCTCCAAGCAGCCTCTGACTGTGGCTCAGGCAATCAGGTGCAGCAAATCACTCCCACTTCCTGGTTGTGATGTCATCAGGCTGCACCTGTATTGCAGATTCCCATTTTTAGCGATTTCTTAATTTGCGAATTTCGCAAATAAGGAATCGTAAACTATGTTTCTGAGACTTTTTAGCGAATTTTAAGAAATCGCTATTATTTTGCGATTTTTATTTTTTACATCCTGATTTCCGAATCTCAAACTGGGAATCGCAAAATATCGCAATTTGAGATTCGCTAATGGGGATTTTAAAACTTATGCCCCTAAAAGGTTCTCAACTATTGTAGATAAGTTGTCAGCGAATACGGCTCAGTCTTTGGTGCTTGTAGATGGAGAGATGGTGTCGATGAGAGCTGTGGTGATCCAGAACCATCTTGCGTTAGATGTGTTGCTAGTTGGTTTGCAAGTAAGGGAATTCTTGGTTACATTTTGTAGCCCATCATAATAGTAGTTGTTTATGTGATTCTTTTGATTGGAGCGATATGAGCTTATACATGGCGTAAGTGGGAACAGGCTGAGAGATCTTTTAGAGAGAGGGAGAGGAGAATGGAGAGACTGCATGACAGTCACTATGAGAATCTTAAGAGCCTAGAAAGGTTCCGACAGTAAAGACTGGCTACGACTTCTGTTTAGGTTGGTTCTTTCTACAGGGAATTATGATTGATTGTGATGACACTTGTCATCAGTGGGGGGGGGGGATAGAGCATGGTAGTGCTCTTGAATTTGTAGGGGTGTATTATAATCATGAGTAGTGTGCACCCCCGTATATTCTTGTGTTGTGTTAAAATTTGATCATTAGAATGTGCAATGTAATAACGTGGAAAGCAAGGTGAGAGTCAGTTTGTACAACATGGAGGAATTATCATAGCAATTGTGCTTTGAATGATAAAGTCTTAATGCTTGTTTTATTTGTGACTAATGAGAATCTAATTCACTGAGATGTACTGTATTGTTTTAAATGTGCACCATAATAATGTTCATGTATACGTGTGATTTATTAAGTCCATATTGATTCTTATGTTAGCCGATTTTCTGTAGGCCTCGTGTATTTCTCCCTAGCTTTCGTAACTGAAGCATTTGTAATGGTCATGTGTATGCAGAATCTTTTCTTTCTTACCTTTCTTTTGCAGGTGGAGCAATGCATCTTTGTTAGTTAGAATAAAACTTATGTTTAGGAGCTAGGCTTAGGGAGAAGAATATACATTTGAACAAGGAGTGCTGATAATGTGGGATGGTGTTCTTTCTCACTGGAGAAGGCCTAGGAATCAAGGTCTTCGAACCAGAGGCTGGGGGGATCGAAGTTGACTGAAAGTTACCTGCGAGGAGGTGTCTAGCTGGATGGGATGATCTTGTGATGCAGAGATGAGTGTGACCTAGGATTTTGATGTTGGAATTAGTGACAGTGCCCCGGGGTTTGAGTTAGGAGAGGAGATCTCATGGAGAGAGAAGGAGCATCTTAGAACGAGCTCTGCAGCTTTATGCCACTTAACCCATTCAATGTGAGTGCACTTCTTAAGAAGTCTTCACACACCGACACCTTTTCCTGAACTTGCCTGGGGAAATGCTAGTAGGGATGTCAAGTTAGTGTTAGTGTAGGGACCGACTAATTCATATCACTTACGAACCTCAAATGAAGAATGCTCCTGCTGTTGGTGCAGTGATTATCTGCGTCCTGATTTCAGAAATGGTCATTCTTTGTATGCTTCATAGATTGAACTTTGCCCCTAGATTTGGCTTTGCATTAGTTCCAATGTATTTCGACACCTTTGTTCTGAGGTGTCTGTATGTCCAAACGTTTTTGGCCTCATAATAAACTAACACAATTTAGAACCTGAAATCAGTGATTCTTTGGAGTCATGGTTTATTCGACCAGTGAAATCTAATTAGACAAGATATTTCTCCTTTCTACACTTCTATGCAGGAACCAATGGTCTTTTGACCAGGGGTTCCCGAGAAAATATAGGATAGGGAAGCTGGCCCTATCATAAACATGGCTCATTCAATACCCTAGCCGTTCCAAACCTCCCAGGCTGAATTGTATAAGTTTAAGTGTACCTTTAAGCCCAAGAGACCTTGATGTATTCTGAAGGAGAATTCTGAAATTCCTGGCATGTCTGCAAACAAGGTTCCATGTAACCATTATCAGGTTGCCCTCCAACGCCAGCTTGTGATATTTCCCTTGAGGGCCCATCAACAACTGAGGGAACGCCCTCAGGCAAATTGGATAACCCACTGCAAGCTTCAATAGGTATAAATACCAAAGCTGAGCTGCCAAGCTGGCAAATGGGTGCTATCAAGACCACCCTTGCTGATTGCCTGTGCCACACACCTAGAGAGCATGATAAAAGGTGGAAAAGCATAGTGATTTCCCTTTGACTAATTCCAAAGGAAAGCATCTATCACTAAAGCTTCCAAATCCAGTCCCCAACTGAAATACCGCTGAAGCGTAGCTGTGAACCTGGAGGCAAACAGATCTATGTTGAATAAACCCCAAACCATGCTTAGCACCTTGAAGATTAGCTCATAGAGCTTCCTTGAATATCAATATGCTACCCAATTGTGCAACACTGGAAGATAATCTGGTTTTAGAGCAAACCCCAGGCAGAGACAAAACTCCGAGAGTGCCCTAGCCAATTCTGCTAAAGATCTGGACTTTTTGCCTACTAATCTGTTTATGTGCTTAACGTCTGTTAGATTGTCCATATGCAGAAGGAATTAACACTTTATTGTGCCTTTTATCAGCCACCAATCAACAAAAGAAACTGCAAGAAGATCATTGAATACTCCATCCTGGATCCCCTTCCTCCAGTGGAGAACATGACACAGCTGGAATAGCAAACCCAAAAACTTGCACCTGATTCTAAAGGTAGATTTGGAGAAGTTGGGAAGATGGACCTTCCATTCCATGTGTCTATGTAGCAGAACCACCAATGTAGCTCCTCCCTTGCTTCCATGATGAATTGAACCAATCTCTACGTATTCTAGGCCCCTCTGTTAATGTTTTATTTTTAACTGCTGGAGAGCCCTGTAATAAAGGAGTCCTGGAAGAATCACCTGACTTGAGGATAAAAGAAGACTCACCACCTTCGCCAACTACCAGAGAGAAATCCGCTTTTGAGCCAACATTTTCCTCAACTCTTTCTTTAATAGCGCTCACTTTGCCTCTGGAAGTAAAAGGAACTCTTTGTCCCAGTCTATTAATTTCCCTGAAACTCCATCCTTTTTTATGCTTTCAGATTCCATTTTCTACATTTATGATAGAGCCAAAAGACTGGATCAGTTCTATGGCCATCTGTACCTGCTTCAGCAAGAGATTCTTTTACTGGCCTAGTAATATCATATCGTCCACGTTTACCACAATCCTTAGGGCCTCTAATCAGAGAGCCACCTCTGCTGGTTTTATCAGCTTGGTAAAGCATAACAGAACAGAGGATATGTTGAATGGAAGAGATTTGGAAATATTGCCTGAAATTGAGTGGCATGCAGCTCTACATGAAAACCTGCATTGTTTACAAAACCCAAGGATTGCTTGAAATCAGTATCCTTTTTTCAGTAAAAAGGGACAATTTGCACACAACTTTCAGGCAGGGCTGGACTGGGAACGTAAACCAGCCCTGGCAATTACGTCAGGCTGGTCGTAAAGGTTGGGGGGGTTGGAATCGGTGCTGGTGGGAAAAACGCTGCTGCTTTTTTGTTACAGGGGGCCGATATGGCAGCACTGTTGCAAAACCGACCCCCAGTAACAAAAATAGCCCCCACCCAGTCCAAAACCGGCTCCCACCCTTCCGACCCACAGGGAAAATGCCCAGTGCCTGCTACGGACAGTCCGGCCCTGAGGGGAGGAGAGTATTCTTACCTTAACTCTTCCTCCCCTTGCTTGTCCTGTGCTCACTCCAAAACATCCTCCTCTCCACCTCCGTGGATAAACATTGGTCTGGTGTATCGGTACCGGTGAAGGTTGAAGTAGAGCCTGAAGCAGTAGGACATGCCATCGAGGCAAACCATTTTTCTACCAGGCCTGGGAGAGACCAGACCAAACACCCTTATCAATGAGGAGTAGGCTTTATTCAGTGAAGCAAATTCTTGCACATACTGCTCAATTTCCTTCATGAAGTCATCATCATATAAGCACCCTTGGTTATGCTGCCCAGCTTCGAAATTCCCCCAACTTTTGAAAAATTCTCAGAAAAAGAAATTGTCACTTCTCATAAACAGTCCAGCGTTTGCATTACCCAAAAAACATACTGCCCTTTGTGCTCATCTTGATATTATTTCCCGGTCTAGTGCCCAATCTGTATTTTTAGTTTCTTCAACTAGTTAAAAAATGTTGGTCAGTAGACCAAAGGTGTTAAGCATTTTATCCTGACATGATGACAAGGCTATAGCACATCTCTTTTGGGGTCTTAACTACCTCCGCTTAAGAAAGTGGCTATTTTAGTATCCTAAATCAGGGTCACCACTGCTTTATCTGAAATACCTCATCTGAAGCACTGTGCCCGCATTTTATTCTAGACTTTACATATTTATCCACAAAGGGTGACGGAAACTACTCAGTGGAATCTGGGTGTTGTAACAATCTGGGACCAAACATGGGATTGCCCTCCATATCCGAAACTACTGTTTGTGTTTTATCAGCCACTTATTTTTTCTTAGGGAAGCTGATAATATCATCAACAGCATTGGGAGTATTATCCTTGCCAAATCATCTGCAAACAGATCATTTGCTTCATCACATGGCGTTTATTTTGTCCCACACACAGCGGATTCATCCACAAAGGGTGGAGGAAACTACTCAGTGGAATCTGGGTGTTGTAACAATCTGGGACCAAACATGGGATTGCCCTCCACATCCAAAACTACTGTTTGTGTTTTATCAGCCACTTATTTTTTCTTAGGGAAGCTGATGATATCATCAACAGCATTGGGAGTATTATCATTGCCAAATCATCTACAAACAGATCATTTGCTTCATCATATGGCGTTTATTTTGCCCCACACATAGCGGACGCATAAAAGGTTCTTATCATAGTGACAGTAAGTCCTTTCGATACTGTAGAATGGAACTTAACATTCAACATTGTTTTATTTTTTTACAAAGTTTTGTATAGCGCAACCAAGACCCCGGAGGGTATCAGAGAATCCACTGAGAAATTTCTTCCATCAGACTATGTTTATTTTTCATTAATCTCTTGTCCCCAAGGGGTGCAAATAAAGAAGAAGGTATAGCATCTGCCATTGAAGTGGAAGTGTGGCTCAATGGTTAGAGCAGCAGACCCTGATGCAGAGGTCTGGCCCAGGACCAGGGTTCAATTCCCCGCCTCGGTGGGTCTTGGGCTCAAAAATTCCACGGACCTGATAATTCTCGCCTCGGTGCCTATTCCAATCATGGAGTCCCACTCTGCAACTCTGGGCTTTAGCTTGCTTAATCTCCACAACGGCCCCCACAACACTAAGGATGCCTGGCCTCCACCTTGGGGGTGCCCAGGAGTGGACACCTCACAGGGAAAGCCAGGATGGGTTCCACAGCTGTATTCGTACAAGCGCCTTGAGACCCTTGCGAGTGAGTAGTGCGCTATACAAGTATCAATTTACATTGAACTCCCAATATTGGTAACTAAAGTTTTAAAGGAGCAGGAGACCACCTTCTGAATTGTTTTTGACACAGAATTATCCAGAAAAATCACATCAATTTTTCTTAAATGTTTCCTCCTCTTCATAACCTTTCCATAAGACTCTCATTCATAATAAATGTTCCACAATGAGGAAACTGAACCCCTGCAATATAATTGCACCGGCGCACGGGAATTATTTTTGCACGCTTCAATGTTTTAAGCATTGTTTTTTCACACAATACAATGAAAGTTTTAACATCCTGTTTATGATCATTTCTTTAACCTTTGAAATCTTTGCAATTGCTCAGTTGTTAGAACAAATAAATGGCAAATCAAAACCAGTACTTGAGCCCTTAAACTTCAGAGTAAAAATCTTAAAGCTTAGGGCCACATGTATCAAAATTGCATTTTGTGATTACCAAATTGGGATTTTTACTGAATCATTATTTGGTAATTGCAAAATGCGATGAATGTAAGGTTTCACTAAAGATTTGCTGATTTCTTAAAAATCGCATAAAAAAATTACAATTACCAAATAGCGATTTGGTAAATTGGTAATCACAAATAGGTAATTGCTAAATTGCCAATTTCGCATTTCAGAGCAGCATGATGACCTCACAACCAGAAAGTGAGGTATTTCATGCCGATTATAGGGTTCGGAGTCAGACTGCAGGAGCACAGCACCAGGGAGGCAGTCAGGAGCGCAGAAACTGTAGCAAAAACACAGCATGGCGTCAGAGGAGAATGGAAAGGTGGCAGGAGGGAGCAAAAGGAAACTCAAATTCAGTGAGAAGAAATTGGAGGTGCTCACTGAAGAAGTAGTGAAGAGCCATGACAAGCTATTTGGTAAAAACTTACTTTATGTTCTAGAGTCCGAAAAGTGCAACATTTGGCAGGAGATCCAGCCCAAAGTCCGCGTAATGGGTGGTGATGCAACGCTATACTGAGGAGATATGTAAGAGCTAGTATCAACAAGGGCCAAAGAAAAGGTGGCAAGAAGGTTTGCAGGGGCGATAAAAGACCAGCAGAGGACAACCAACCCACCCAGCATCTACAACCTTAGAGGAAATGGTGGAGTACACCCGGCAGACTCAAGCCATTATTGGAGTGACCCAAATAAACACCTCCGCCACGGCCAGTACCAGCCAAGGTAAGAGGCATGAATGACAAAATGTATAAGCTACATGTGACACAATGACCATTTAGGAAGGCAGTTTTAAATTTTGAAAACCACTCCAGTTTACATTTTCCTTGCTATCCACAAAGGCATGATGGGAGTACTATTCAGAAATACAGGAATCAAGACAAGTTAAAATATTTCAGCTGCATAGGCACATTGAAGTATACACAGCACATGACATATAGACACACCGTGTGAAGCAAATTAACTTTATTGATCGAATTAATGTGAATTGTGACAAACATTTAAAAACATTGTACTAAACTAGTTCTGTTAATGTCACAGACACACCTTTGTCACATGCTGCTGACACACAACCCATTTAACCTGCGGAGACCCAGGCACAGTCAAGGGAAGAAAACATAGTAGCCACACCACCCAGAACACTTGCACCAACAAGACACCGGCCCACTGAGGCACCTCTACCATTTTTTTAGGCAGATGCAGATGTGAGCCAACCAGACTTGCGCACCACACAAGCTGGGGTGACTCCCACCAACAGAGCTCTGTCCCGCCCACAGCGCCACAACATTCCAATCAGAAGGCATAGAGCGAGAGCATGACATTCATCAGAGGAATGTGAGGGATCCTCTATCTTCAGTGACCTGGAGACAGGTCAAGGTGCAGTCGCTGCAATGGAAGCATATGCGATCAGTGCATGCACAGTTGCTGTCACTGAATCATAGCATTTGTGATATCAAAGCAACATCACACAACTGAATGCATTAGTGGAGGAAGGACAGACAGTGACAGGTGAAAATTTCAGGCAAATGACAGATGCAATAAGAGAACTTTGCAGCGCCAAGCAGCATGAAAATGCGGCCCACCACAGGAGGCACCAACAACTACTGGGCTGATTGGATGGGTACACTAGATCCATCAACTGCCTAACCAATGCAATGGCTCTGCTGTCAAGACACGCTTTCGCCATGCGATCCGAAATGGTTCATAGTAGTGGTGATGTAGCTAGGGGTTTGGTGCAAGGCACCAACATAGTGGAGCAGATGCAGACTGCTACAATTGCTGGGTACAGTGACCTAGGTGTAAGGGAGAGCGAGGAGACCTCCAGCCTGAGTAGCATCATAGCCCCTTAGATGGAATGCAGACAACACAGTTCAATACATAGTGCAACATCAGGAACTTCACCAAGGGAGAGTAGAGAGCCTGCTGAACGGGCCAGCGGAGTGTGTGAACGCAAAAAATAAGATGGTCTTGAGGCACGGTATGGCAGTTGCTGGATTAAGCTAATGTTTGTGTTGTCATTACGGACAGATTTATTTTATCACAAGTTGTGATTTTTGGGGGGCATGAATGCATATTTTTACTTGAAGTTAAGGTAATAAAGTTTAAACTAGCAGCAAATTCATGTAATGCATTGTCTCATAATTACTTATGTGGAAAAAAAAATGTTTTATTTCTGCACAACTTTCTATGCCTTCTGCTGTCCTTGAACAGTCTGCCGCTTGGCGGGGCAGACCTGGCTCGTTGTCTTCATCTGAATCCAGATCAGACAGGTCCAAGGGTATGCCTCTTGTGTGGCAATATTGTGCAACATGGCACATGTAGCCACAATTTTACAGCTAGTTTCAGGACTGTACTGTAGTGCTCCACCTCTTTTGTGGAGACAGCGGAAGCAACTCTTGAGCAATTCAAAGGTCCTCTCAATTAAGTTGCATGTGATTTTGTGCACGGCATTGTAGCAGTGCTATCTTGGAGTGGATGGATTAAGGTACGGGGTGAGGATGAATGAGCGCACAGCATATGCACTGTCACCTGAGGGGGAAAAGGAAAGAGGTTAATCTCTCATGTGTCAATGTGTCCATAGTGAGTGCTAAAATGTGTCACATGGATTTATCTAGTAGCTGTCCTTCTCCAAATTCACCACCAAGTAGACGTGTGTAGATTCCACTATGGCGAAAAATGAATGAATCATGTTCTTTCTGCCGCTTGAATCAGAAAATTTTTCTTCTTCTGCTCTCTGGTAAACCCAATATCCTGTTTCTGACCGAAACCTGGCTCACTGATGATTCTGCTCCAGATATGTTGGCGGTGCTACCCCCCGTACTACTATATTATTCATGCCAATCGTCTACCTGGCAAAGCGGGGGGGGGTTGCAGCCATCATTCACGCAGACTATAGGTTCTGCTCCCTGACTTGCCTTCCTCTCAAGGAGACGGAGAACATAGTCATAAAACTTGAACCAGCGAATGACTGATTTGTCTGTGTTCTATTATACAGACCACCGTATCAGATGTTGCATTTTCCTTTATCACTCCGTGAACAGATGGCTAAACTCGTGATTGAGCATGCCAAGGTCCTCCTTGTGGGTGATTTCAATTATTGGTACAATGATCCCCATGAAGGGCCACAATCAGCTGAGATGTCTGATCTCCTTAGTAACTTAAACTTTTCCCAACAGGTCCTATCGCCCACTCATCTGAAAGGGCGGGTCATCGACCAAGTCTGGTCTAATGGCCTGTCTATTTCTACTCTCACAAGTACGCCCTGCATCTGGTCCGATCATCGCTTGCTAAAATTCACTTTGGTACTCCCGCCCACCAAGAAATTTAATACGGTCGAAGGAGGCCCCACTAGGAAATGGAACTCTATTAACAAATAAGATTTTCTTGACACACTATCCAATACAGCCCCATGCCTTGGCAACAATGTTATTATCATGGAAAGAAAGGTTTCGGAATGGCTACATAATGCCAGTAATAAGCATGCACCTTTAAAAAAAGTTAAACTAGCCAGGCGGGTGGATGCTCAGAGATGGTTCTCCAATGAACTCAAGACTCAGAAGCTTGCCTTGCGCCATCTGGAGAGGCAGTGGCGTCTGAAGTATTCGCCCGAAAAAAAAGTATTGTATATCACTGCCCGGAAGGACTACAAGAAGAGTATTCTCACTGCCAAAGCCGCTTATTTTTCCAAACGCATTATTAATTGCAATAAGAACTCTAAAGACATTTTTACCATAATCGATGAACTAGCTAATCCTGAGAGAATTCTCCTGAAAGCTACACCCTCCCAAGAACTGTGTAATGCACTAAATGATTATTTCATTGATAAAATCACTACCATTAAAGCCAGTATTACCAACTACCCGGCCACCCTTGATCCGCCTGTCTTGCATAGAAACAACCATATTCGCAGCTGCTTTCCTATTATCAGCAATGAGACTTTCAAAGACCTCCTAGTTAAAGTCAAATCAGGCTCCCCTTCCGACTGCTGCCCTCCCCATATACTTAAGGACTGCCTCGCAATCCACTTCTGTCCCGCCCTTGCCCTCCTGAATGAGTCACTTTCATCTGGCATAGTTCCTTTGGCTTTTAAGAAGGCCGTAGTGGTACCCCTCCTGAAAAAATCTGGAGCCGACCCCACGCTCTTATCTAATTATCAACCGATCTCCCTGCTCCCCTTTCTGGCAAAAGTCCTAAAGGGCCACGTAGCTAAATGCCTCTCCAACTTTCTAGAGGAGTCAAAATATTTTGATTCCCATCAAGCCGACTTTAGGCCAGCCCATTCCACCGAGACTGTGATACTCGCTGTCCTGGATACTCTCCGGGATAATTCTGACAGAAGCTCCCCTCAGGCATTGGTGTTATTGGATCTCTCCGCCGGCTTTGACACAGTCGCCCATACCATCTTGGTCGACCGTGTCAAACAGGCAGGTGTCCAGGGGTCGGCAGCCTGCTGGCTTACCTCCTTTTTGGAGGACTGCTTGCAGGCTGTTCGCCAAGGACATTTCTTGGCCCTCCCTCGCAATACTACCTGCGGGGCACCTCAGGGCTCGGTTCTCTCTCCCCACCTATTCAATCTTTATATGGCCCCCCTTGATCCACACTCTTGAAGACAGGAAGGTGTCGGTTTTCAACTATGCAGATGACTTACAACTTGTATTTAAAGTTGACAGCCTGCACAGCTCTGTTATTGATTTCCAGGGCACCCTGCTGCATATCCAACGTTGGATGGATCATAACTATCTTAAATTAAACCCCGGCAAGACAGAGATCGTTCTTACTGGGGACAGCCATAAATTCTGGGGCCCACATTATTCGCCATCGGAGCTAGGATCCCACGCCTCCCCTCCACTTCAGCCAAAACATTGGGAGTCTCTGGTGACAGTGATCTTTCATTGAAAACCCAGGTTGGCGCAGTGGTGTCCAAGTGTTTTTTTCAAATATGTAAGATCAGGAAAATACATTGTTTTCTCACTCAGGACGCACTGATTCAGGTTATAATAGCTACTGTTTTATCTCACCTGGACTATGCTAACTCCGTGTACCTAGGCATGCCACATTACCTGCTTAAACGCCTACAGATGGTCCAGAACCATGCAGCACGCTTGATCTACCGACTACCTAGATGGCAACCAACAACCCCATTGTTGAGGAAATTGCATTTCGCAGCGCTGTGTTTTTAAAACTGGCTGCCTTATTTTTAAAGCTTTGCATGGCATCAGTCCTACGTTTATTAATAGCCTAATTCTCAGGCACACTCCCATGCGTAATTTAAGGTCGGCCCATCTCTCTCTCCCTTCTACCCCGGTGTTTAAACGGGTTCGTCAAGGAGGCCGCAGATTTGCCACTCTGGCCCCCAAACTGTGGAACTCCTTCCCGTTGGAAATTTAGTCTTGTACAGACCTTTTACAATTTAGAAAATCCCTGAAAACCTGGCTATTTCCACAAAGTTAGATCATATGTTCCCATTTGACAGTATTCAGAGCCTTTTAGCGCCATGAAGCCACCGGCTTACGTGCGTTCTATACATTTTTATTAACAGAACTACCTGGGAATCTGCCCATTATATCCGTGATGATATGTGTGGCATTGCATATCACTTGTATGTTTAGTGAATGATAGAATTTCCTATTGCTGAAGATGTACTCATGGACAGAGGGGGGACTTATTGTTACATGTGTCCCACCAATGGAGCCAATTACGTGCGGAAATTGTGCTATCAGGTAGAATTGCAAATTAATTAGCTGCAAGTCCTGTGGTGTTTTGCGGAATATGATGTATTTTCTGCAACATTGCATCCAAGAATGTATTGAAATGAAAAAAGCCCATCAGTGCACTTTGAGAGATCCCTCCTGCTATTACCTTGCCCCGTGTAGCTCCCTGAGGCTAGGAGGTGCAGTTAACACAGGACCTGCACATGGGTGTGAATTGCATTGGTTGTGCGAGTGTGATGCTGCAGTTGTGGTTGCAGGTCGGCTATTAGGTCTAATATAATTTAAGAATTTAACTATACTTGTCCTACATTTCCTCTGTGTCAGGCCTAACAATGTAATGCAGGTTCTGAAAATGTGCTGTTGTCTCCTCCTTCTTCTCTGCACACCAGCCTGGATCCTCATCCTCCTCACAATGAGGTAGAGCGCAGCCATTCTGGAACACTTTGAGGCACCCTAGGCCTGTTCAAACAGATTGCGCCTAGTTACCATCTGATTTAAGTTGGTGGTATTTTGCTCATGCAAAATTCTATTTTTTCGACCATTCGCATATTGAGAATGGTTCTTGCATTCCATTTGCAATTACCTAATTGTGAATCGCATGTTGTAATTTACATTTGACAATTTTTAGGAAATCGCAATTTTTGTGATCACCTAAAAGTGACCTGCGAATCCAAATGATGCATTCGGTAAGAAAACTTTGCATTTGCAAATGGCCGAATTTAGCAATTTGCACAGTTTGCGAATGCAAAATAGGTGGATACATGTGACCTTTAGTCATTAAGACAGTGCAAGCCTTAAAACATCTCTCACTAGATTTTTTGAAATATTGGAACACTTTGTAATTGACCAAGCAAAAGTCTCTTGCGACATAAGGATCAAACCATCAATCTTCCCATGGGGAACCTAAGATTTTAACCATTAAGCCGCAAGCCTAGAGGGAGCATGAACTATTTCAATCAAAAAAACTCTCCTTTCGCTAGTCGAAAAATCACATATGCACTTAGTTTTTAGAAGACAAGCTGGTGATAAACTAATAAACGCTTAGGAGGAGATTTACAAACATTTTGCGCTGGGTTTTCGCTAACCAGCATACAATGTTTTTTTTGCTATTTACTTTCTAGTGCAAAACTTGTTTTGCACTGGAGGGTACCCTCAAAGAAGCGCAAAGCCCTGCTTTGCGTTACTTAGCTCTGAGGTAGCGTTACATGAGTGGCACATGTAGTGCACTGCTGCAGTAGCCTAAAGGAACCAGGGGTGATCCTGCCCACAGCCACTGCCCCTGCAGTAGTAAAGACAGGACCACCAGTGTCTGGAATTATTGCATTGAAGTCTGTAAACATGAGAGATTCCACCCGGAGAGGTTTGTTATTTTGTGTTGTGGATATCGCTCCTGGTGTTACCCACAAACTCGTAATCATAGCCTAAGTAAGGGTGTGCAACTGTGTAGGGCAAAACGATGTTGGTTAAGTAGCTAGGCCTACCTGAATGTTTTTTTTTTTTTTTATATGTTTTATTGACATTTGCATGACAACACTTTAAAAAAAAAAACAGGCATATTACAGCAATTACCATGCTCTTGATTCCAAACAATCAGGATATGTAACCATATAGCCGAAGTCATTGTCATTATTCTGCATATTTCAGAGCAGAATCTGCCAATTTCCTATGTCATCACCAATGGTACTTATTTACTGTGTTAAACATTGGGAACAATAACTATGAACTTACCCAATCCCCTCGCCCTCACTCCCCCGGTCATGGGTTGTAAGATTCACCACGAGGGTTGGAAGTTATCTGTTCTATAATATACCTTCATCATGGAGCCGCAGGTGAGGGCAACAGGTCACTCCCCTCTTGACTGAGGCACGAGGCAGGCACCTCCTTCTCCAAGGAATCTTTTCCTTTAGCTAAAAATGTGATCAGCAGATACCAGGCCCTCGCATCCTCCTCAAACTGTAATCCCTCCTAACCTTTTTTTATCCTCACCAATTCTGTATGGGCCCAATCGACCATATCTTTAATCCACCTGTCAAACTTGGGGGGGTCTGGTCTCAACCAATGATTTGCGATTCGCCTCTTTGCTAATACGAGTGATGGAGCAAGGTTTTACACATAAAGTGACTTGCTTGTACTCAACCCTCTCGTAATAACATTAATGTACTAACATGTTTCCGTCTTATTAATAATGCATTTCACAACATATTAGGTATCCAGGGGAAGCTTGACAATGTGCTTTTACTAATGATAATCGTTCTACTGCGCATGCGTCTGTCATGCCCACATGATATGCTTGGAGGGAAAACTTTTGCTTCTGAACAATAGAACTAAAATGGCCGTTATGTGTCCTAACATGCAAGAAGCTTGCATCGCTGCTTTGCCAAGCTGTCTGTTTTGCAATAATCCCTAATGCAATAGTATAAAATAAAATAATGGGAGTAGAGTAGAAAGAAGTGGTATACAGAGTATTCATTTATTCTGTGTTTCTAAAACTGTTCTTTTCTATTTTTACTAGTTAAACTGAAAATGGACCTAAATGCTTTGCTGAACTCCATCTTTGGAGAAACTGCGACTGCGCATCAAGTCCTGAAGTTACAGAAGCCGTAGCCTTGAATCATGGCCAAGACGGACATGGAAGGCGGAGAAGAATGAACTATTTGCCTTGACAGAGGAAGCTGAATTGATAAAATTGTCTTTTAATAAAACATTGATAAATTTCACTACCGGGAGGAATAATAAGAACATGGGCTGATAAAGTTATGGAAGGGGATGTCATGAATACATGATTGACAAGTTTCCTCTAGAAAAATATGGTGTGATGGTTACTCCTCGCTCTTGTCCAATAAAATTGTGGGATTCACACATTTGCAACATTTGGGGGGGGGTGCACTGACCTGAAAAATAGTATAACTAGGGTAGGCTTAGTTAGTTAGATTGTCCGACTTGTCTGAATAGCTGACCTGTCACTGACCCAACGCACTCAATAGGTGATCGAGAGCAGAGTTGCTGGCGGAGCACTCTGTCAGAAGATTCGATAACAAAATCGGGGTTATTGGGAAGGAGATCGATGACCCAATCGGGGTTCGACTGTTAGCTGCAGAGAGGGTTTTCAACGCTGGCGTTTTGAACTTTAACTCTGGTGCGAGTCTTAGCCTGTGGTCGTCCTGTCCTGATCCAATTTAGTCTGTATCCTGTCCTGGTTCTGATTTCTGGCTTGCACCTGTTCTTACCTGCTGGCACCTATACTTGGGATTATCTTATTCTTTGATTCAGCTTGTGACTAGGATTGGTCATCACACCGAAATAGGTAACTATAAAGTGTGGGTATGTCATTGTATTGTTTATTTCCCTTTCTCTTACCCACCCTCTGTCTAAATGCTTAAAAACATTTTTCTTTCAATGCATTTGTAATGTTAATTTTCCAAAAATTCTGCATTTTCTAAAGAATAAAAAGTTAATCTGAAATGGTTTATACATTTTACCAAAAATTTACTTAGATAAAGATTTTAAAACTTTCCCGAGTTTGTGGTTTTCATGAAATGCTAAATGTTATATTTTGCTATCTATTTTCTCTCTAACTCCCTTGATCATTTAGGACTATGGGTATCGGGGACTTGGATTGGCAAAATAAATGGTATAAAATCCAAATGGGAACAACCTCAATTGAATAGAGTGTGTAGGTTAACCTGTTTAATGTATACATAGGTATATGGGCCCAGGTGAGTATGTTAAGCAGGTGAGCCCGCGCTCTATCAGTTATTTTGGTAGCAGAGGATGGTTAGAGATTAGTGTAGATAGATAGTATACATTGAATATTGATTGATCATTAGTTATTGATTTTATTGATTTTATGCATTAACCTAAACTGTTCGTATCTGTTTTATGTTTTGTCTAGAAACCCCGGGGCAGAATAACAGGTGGCAAATGGAAACCATTCTGTAGTGAGGTCACTTGTTTGTAGAAGTAAGTGCATGGATAGGTAGAACTGGAATCACTGTTTTAGGGATTTTTCTGTATAAATGTGTGAATAATTGATAGCACAGAGTTCGCTAGTAAAACTTTAGTGCGATATCACCTAGAAAGGGTAACACTGAGGGAGTAGCAGGTTCTCTGAGCTAGATTGACAGCAAAGGGGTTCATTGGTGAAACTTTGGCCTTGCATAACCTAGATAGGGTAAACCCGAGGGAGTAACAGGTTCTCCGATGCTTGTGTGAAAGGTAGACGGAAGGGATCTACTTGTAGTGTATGAAGAGTAAACGGAAGGGAGTTACTCGTAGTGAATTAAAACCGTTCTTTTCTTTGAATTAGTTATGCAAACACAGTGGCGAATGTTTTACATTGTCAATTAATAGAATTGAGCATTTAAAAGTGAATTGAAATAAACTCTTGTATTACCTTGCGAAGGAGGGAGTCAGTAGCGGAGCTATGCTGACGTCACTGATGTTGGTTGTTACAGCGGGTGTGTAGCTGAGGTAATTTTGTAAAGGAGGGGTGAGCTCAGGAGCGTGAGAAACTGTTTCAGGGAAAAGCAGCGCAACTATTGGTTGAACTAGTTTTGTATTCTAATCATTGATTGGTCATTGAAAATAAGAAACGTTTTTGTATTGGAGGTTTTTCGTAAACAAAACTGAGTGTCATCACGAAGTAAAGCGGCATAAAATATATGTGGCATTCAGAATCAGGATTCATAGGAAATCGACCAGATAAAAGATATCTAGGTTTTGCTAAAGAACAGATGATAAGAGGGAGACCCTATATCATGTATGGAGAAAAAAGGAAAATGTTGTTCGCCAAGAAGGTTAAAAATTTCTTCAAGAAAGATAAGTCAATAAAAACTAGAGAAGGGATTATTATTCCGCCACCAAATACGCCCGCATCATACATGATGGTTGATGCATTTGGTTAAAAAACTGGATTGAATATACAAAAGATGATGGAATTTTGGCATTTCCAGAAAATGGTACCTTTAATGGTAGAGTTTTGTAAAATATAAGAACATGCATGAATGAATTAGATCCAAGACCTAGATTAACTCAATATGAGGCACTGGAGGAATGGTAAATATAGGTTTTTGAGCAAGACAGAGTCAGAAGTGATCAAAGTATTAGTACATTTTATCCTAAATTTCCTAAAGAGACAAGAGATAAGCAAATGAAACAATAGAGACAATCTATGCTGGTGGAAGGATTGCATCCTGTCCGAGCTTTAGAAGAACAAACAGGGAGTAAAAGTACAGAGAAAACTAAAAATGTAATGACAAATACTGTTCCAGAAGATGATCAATTTATTAATAAAAAACCCGCCACCTTATAATGAAGAGCAGAATCAGACAAATGCTAGTGCCCCATTCTTAAAACCACCTTTAGTTCGGCAAGTATTACATGAGGCTTCACTAGAGAAAACATTGCAGGAAAAGGAACAAGAAGCAATAAAAGAGCAAAGGAATGAGTTAATTCAGAAAATTACACAGTTAAATGTCAGTCCCGAAGCCTTGACAGTTCCAGTAACTATAGGTCCAGTTGTTCCTTTATATGGAGAAAAACAAACCATTCCTAGACCTCCCGTTTTAACTACACCTGTAGTGCAGCCAAGGAAAAAACATTAATAGTGGAGTACCAAGCAAGTGAATATGGGTCAGAAATGTCTTTAATGGATTTACCTATAAGAGAACCAGTAAGTAGCTCTGCTATGAAAACTACATCTGTAAATACCAGAGAAGTGCAAATAGAAAGTTCTTCAGGTACGAGAAGTGCAACTGTAGTTACCCCAGAGGAAACTGAAAGATGGTCTCGAGAAATAGAAAAACCAAAATCACAGTCAAAGACATTGGATATTTTTAAATTAGGAGTTTAATTAGAAGAAATGATTGCTGGAAATGTGGGATTAGATCGATTGAATGCATTAAATGAAGATGAATTGTTATTTATATGTCGTAGTCTCACTCGAAATACAAAAACATTTCATGAAAAATTAACGAGTTTGGCAAGTGAAATGGGGATTGACATTGGTAAATCAAAAGTGTTACAGAAACCATATCGAGCTGAGTTCCCTGATATAGATTTAGAAAATATGAATGTGTCAGGTCGAAAGTTGCAAATTAAAGAGTTGCTAACATTGTTGCAAAAATGGGGTGACGTAGATAGATGGAAAGCTAGGTGGCTAAAGAAAAAGGAAGAATCTCAAGGAAAAGGCACTGTATCAGAATATATGTTGAAAGACACAGAAAAAGTGGAAAGGTTGTGTCCAATGAGAGAAGTACCAGGTGGAGGTTATGTGCATGTTCCATGGTCTCGACAAGATATATTGTCATTTACAAATGACTTTCCAAAACTCAGAGAGAAGCCTGTAGATTGGTACAGACGGGGCAAAAGATTTGTAAAGGTTTCAAAAGTGCTATTAAAAGATCTAGATGGATTATTTGACATTGTCGTTCCTGTTGATTTATGGACAGAATGTAAAATTGCGGTAAACTGGCCAAATGAAGAGTATCCTAGCAACCCAAAAACAGGAGCACCATCAGATGAGGTGATGAGGAAATTTAATCAGGTTATATTGTATTTGAAAGGGAAAGTGGTACCACCAAAAGAGACAGACTGGACTAGAACTACTCAGAACAAAGCTGAATCTGTGCATGCATATTATGAACGTATTTTACAGGTTTTTAAACAGTATAGTTGTTTAGAAAATATTGACACCACTCCTTTGATAGTGGCTGGGATGGTCTAGCTCGTGACAGTCTGCAGTAGATCTATAACTGCCCCCCAATAGCGTGCCAGCTAAGGATAGTCCCACAACATATGGACAAAATGTGCCCCAAAGCATTTGCATCTAGGACATGTGTCCGCCCAATCCGTATATATTTTGTGCAGCACTCGGGGGGTAAGGTACGTTTGGTGCACCACATTATATTGAATTAATTTAAAGCGCATGATGGAGCTTATCTGCCTGAACCCCTCATGCACCTTCTGCCACTGCTTCTCTGTAAGGGGTTCATCCATTGCATCATCCGTTTTTGCATGTAGTGCAGCCGCGGGCCGTGGAGGGAGTTACGGTGGGGCAGGGAGGCGGGGAGGGGGAGGGGGATGGGCGGGGTGGAGGGTGCTAAAAACAGGCATATGGATCATTGCAGGTAAGTACACAATTTAATTAATAAAACGAAATTCGTAGCGCGCACAGCATTGCTTTTTGCCATGCACTGCGCGCTACGAATTTCGTTTTATTAATTAAATTGTGTACTTACCTGCAATGATCCATATGCCTGTTTATAGCACCCTCCACCCCGCCCCTCCCCCTCCCCGCCTCCCTGCCCCACCGTAACTCCCTCCACGGCCCGCGGCTGGTGTAGTGGAAGGGGAGCAGTAGGGACTTCCTCCCCAAATGCTCTGTATAAATGCGAGACCAACCTCAGCCCTCCCGCCATGGTGGTTACCATCTACAAGACCATTGTGACCTGTGGGTCCTGGGGAAATGTCGGCCACAGCTCTCTGGCCACCGCAGAAATCTTAGAGTACTGTAGGAACTGCCCCCTGCCTAATTGGAAAGCGTCATCTACTTCCTCTCGTGTCAGAAACCGATCCACAACTTATAAATCCCCCATTAAAAGACAGCCACCCTCCTTCCATTTATTGACATTCATCGCCTGCCCTATCCGTTTGAAAGGCGTTACCACCCACAGTGGAGTTTCCGGGGTATACGGCACTCTCTTAGGTACCTTCCATACTACTGTTCCCCAAACCAACGCAACATGACGTATAACATAAGGAAATGATCCTGGCACGCCCTCTCCCATCATAAAGATCTCTGGGAGGGAAACTCTTTGATGTGTGCCCGCCAACAATCGCTTCTCCCAGTTATCTCGTTCATCAAACCAATGCACTGCATGCTGTAATTGTGTGGCCATGTAATAAAAGTCTGTGAGGACCCCCACAGCAATTCTATTATAAGGCTTTCAAGCTGGGAAGACCATATATAAGGAATTCTGCAAGGTATGCAGGCATCTCGGCAGGATGACCATTTTAGTCAAGTCCACCTTCCCCATTAATGATAGCGGGAGACCCTTCCAAAAAGCGACAGATCATTTGATCCCTCCAGGACCCATCTCACCCCCACGTTAGTTAGCTCATTTTCAGGCTTCCCTGTCAAGCTCCCCATGGGAAACAACTTAGATTTGCCAGGGTTTTGACGGAGGCCAGGCCATACGCCAGACTATACGTCAAATCTTTCCGGCTCTGCAATAAGCGCTGGGATTGGCTCCTCTGGGCGGTGCATGTATATCAGCGTATCAACGGCATACATAGAGACCACATGGAGCGTTTCCCCCAATCGTATCCCCCAACTACCTGAATGTTTATTGCATGGCATAGGGCCCCATGGCAATATATCAATCTCCTACCATATCAACATTCTGCTTTCCCACATTGTCTGCGTTTGCTGTACAAGGAGTTAAACGAACCAGCTGCAGTGGCGTAAAAGAAGCCCCCAGCTCGAGGGGCCACCCTTAGCAAAAGTGCTAGGTGGTGGGGCAAGTAGGGGTGGGGCGGGGGCCTCCGAGCACTTTGCAAGGGGACGGGACTGATGTTTCGTTACACCACTTACCAGCTGTGTGTGCTGTGACGTGATCTATTTACCCCTGATTTTAGGTTTGCCCAGTTCTTTCCCCATACCCAGTTTCAGACTTTAAAGTTGAAAACATTCTGCGACCAATAAGAAAATGATTTATCAAGTTTAAAAATGACTAATTATTGGAGGGATGATAGATAGCCACACTAAAAGCTCATCTCGAAGTTAGGCTTTGTTGTTTATACTAACTTCAAATCCATGCTCCACAAATACAACCTGCATCTTTGTGGAAAATAATAATCACCAGAGCTGTCCGGTATAATACGCTAAATACACGTCGATGTCAAGATTCTAAGCTTCTGAAAATGCATAGTGCCCACACCATCAGTGCTTGCTTCGCCCTGCGCACATTACACTTATATACCAAGGAAACTCATGAGACATATTTGTGGGAAACCAGTGATGCAGGTTTATTTGCGTACAACACAGGTACTGATAGGTGGGTCATCTTACAGGCGATCCAATGCAGCAGCCTCTCGCTGACCCGCATGCCCAAGGAGCCATCTTGCACGGCGAGGCGATGCTCTGACGGTGCAGTACATTATCACTTTATTTCGTTAGACTCCCGCCCCCCCTGTCAGGGCGGGAGATGAGGCACACCCCCGGTCGGTTCAGGCCCCCCGACCGCCCGAAGGACTAACAGGGCGCCGACGCTGTTTCCTGGAACCCCCTCGGCTCCAGGTTCTTGGCTCGGGCACCCTACTGTGCCAGGCAGAGGTATTTAGACTGTATCCTTCTGCCGCAGAGGTACCCCTACTGTCCATCTGCTTCCAGATCGCCCTGTACTCCGCCACAGCTCTGGAGGAGGCTTCCGTCGATGACAGAGCCCCCCACCCACCTAGCTACTTTCTGACACTGTTTTGTGCACCTTTATCATGGTCCCCTTTTGTTTCATGCACCTCTATCATAGTCCCCTTTGCCACACCACTATGGAGATATCTTAAAAACCGTTCTTAGGACACGCCCTTAGTTCCATAAGCCGCACCTCTAATGAGGATTGCGTAGACACGCCCTTAGTTACAGAAGCCGCACCTCTAATGGGGATGCGTAGGTACAGGTAGAAAAGACACCTTTGTACACAGGGTGCTGTACTTGTTTGAGCCTCAAAGTGCTTTATTACATACTGGATACCCAGTTGTCGCATGGTAACGCCCCATCTGAACCTGCACGCACTTGATTATGCTACAGGGGTAGGTCCCACTCACACAGGACTAGTACCACAACATTGCTCAGCCGCCTTAGGACCTGACTAACCCATAATTCACTTACTCAGGGGTGCCCGCTTAATATGTACGTGGCCCAGTGCCCTCCATCTCTTGTGAATCCTGCAGTTTGAATTAAGCTGTTTGGCATTAGCTGTCAATATCTACAAGAGGGGCCGCACATCCTCGCTTGGTCCCTGCTTCTCTGTTGCATTCTGCATGTTATTTGCAACATTTTATTGGATGCTAATGGAGGACCGGTGATATTGATCCCAGGAACCAAAAGAGATGGGTATGGCAGGCATAACGTTAATGCCTGCCGTGAAAAGCCATCATGTATCAACAGATGACTGATTAAATTAGTATTTGTTATAGCTTCACTTACAGCTCATAACTAGAATCCTTCTAACGTACCACCGTGGACTATGAAGGATATGGGACTCGTGTACCTTGTGACCCTAGCCGTCACATGAACACTATGTATACTGCTGTGATTACCCACTTACGCAATGTATTGTACATGTATAATGTGCATGTTACTAAAAGCGCTCTACCATCCTGTAATGAAAAGAGTAGTGCTAAAGGAATGAATAGTGCTTCATCAAACGTTATTTGGGTAAGTACAAGGACAGAGAAAGACATCTGGCAATCTTAGAGTGCCTGTAATTCTATGTAGGATGAACAAAGTCAAGACATGACTATCCTAAGTCACTGCCATTTTGCAGGTTCCGTGCGACCAACGTAGTTTGCACGGACGCCTGTACTACGCTGTATTCACTGATTTCAGGGCACATGTCAAAAAAAAAAGTCATGTGCTGTCAGACTGTACTGACTCACCACTTATGACCTTGCCCTTTGCACTCATAAAATGTTTTAATACTTTTTAATTACAAAGGGCAGCCGTGACTAACCGCGATATAAAACGTCACACCCAGTTCTTGCGTGATGACGCCACCAACTGCAAGAGCCCTTGACTTTGGTGGGCAGTCAATCAGAAAGCGCGGGAAACATATATGTTCCCATCTCTGTGTCATCATTGAGGGTAACGGAGATTGTGCAGGGTCGCACGGGATTACATTGGCGATAGAAATACGGTATCCCCCCCCACACACACATACTCGGTTGTCACTCTCGTTTCTACAGGTTGCACAACAGTGCTTCATTCGTAAAATAAAGAGTGCAGGTACCCCAAAATGCCGTCAGAAGCCTGTTGCTGTCGAACTTTGGGATTGCCAAAAATCAGTGCTGCATATATTTTTTTTTATTCCAACTCAGGAGTCGTTCATCCTCCAGCATACACTTCCTTTGCTTTATGTCACTATTGCGGATTCCTTTTCACCCTTAATTTCTCATTTTGTCACCGTTTTCCTTCTTCCTTTCTTTCTTTCTTTCTTTCTTTCTTTCTTTCTTTCTTTCTTTCTTTCTTTCTTTCTTTCTTTCTTTCACTCTTTTACTTTGGGTAGCAGTCTTATGATGTCTAATGATACAAAAGTAAGCCCTGGATGCCAAACATAAGTGCCAGTGGGCCCCACCTGAAACCACCAGTTCAAATGAAGTACTGCTGTGCACCATAGCTGCCAGTGCCTGCCACTGAAGCCTCGGACACTGAGAGCCAGTCTGTTGCAGCGCGTGGATAGGGTGATCAACTGGCATGGGTGCAAATTCAGGACAGTGAGTGTAAAAATTCAGGACAAAGGGTGAAAATTCAGGACAAAAATTCGGACAAAGGGTACGTTTTGCAGACACATCAGAGGAGGTCGCACAATAATACATAAGTAAATAGATACCCAACACAAGCACAAGTCAAAATAAGTTTATATTAGGTTGAGAGAACTTTGCACTGCATCTGTTGTGTGTGGCGAGTGAGACTTAAACACCTGCGTTTGCCTATTAAAAAAAAAATGAAGAAAATCTCAGATCTTACATGACCCTCTACCCCACTGGGAAAAAACACCGGATCAGATCAATCATCCCAAGGGGATGTGATGACGTGTAAACGCTAAGGGGACTCAGAGGGCCAGGGTAAACATGAAAATAATAACAGCACAAAAGCCAAAACTTTGCGCTATTGTAGAAAAATAAATAAATAATAAAGAACAATTGTATTTGTACCATTATCACTGCTTGTGTGACAGTTTAAGAGGCTAACAGTGGATGCACCTTGGTAACCCGCACCAAAATGAAACCTCCACCTCCCCAGAGCTTGGCCCCTGGTGAGGTGACAGGAGCTCATAAACAAAAGCAGCTTGCCAGGCCCTGGGCTCTGGCAGGAGGAGGCCAAGCAAATGCTGTCACTGTGCAGAGGCCCATTATCATTCTGTATGTGACCATTGGGCCGACATAAAGAATGATAATGGGCCTGACAGCAGCCTGTGCCAGTTCGGGGGCAGCTGCTGCAGGCCACTTATCACAGCAGGAGCGCTACCTGTCCCCTGCAGTGAGAGTCACAGGCTGCTTGCAGGGGACAGCTCTCTGGAATGTCTGAAAATACGGACAAAAGGCGTCCTTGGAAGAAACCCTCATGGACAACGGACAAGAGGCCCAAATTACGGGCAGTACGTGAAATTTACGGCCGGTTGGTCACCCTACGCGTGGACCTTTAGGCGGAACTAAGAAATGGGGGCCACTAGCTGCTTCATTGCATCTATATTTTATTTGCAAGCACATATCTAGATCATCCCGTCTGACTGAAGGAACTTTATTTTAACCCCTTCGACGCTGATGACGAGCTGGGCTCGTCATGGCGTAGCCTCCTCGCACGCTCATGACGAGCCCAGCTCGTCACGTAAAGTGCGCTTTTGAAAATCTCAGCGTACGAGCGGAATTCCGCCCGCACGCATGCGGTTAACACCTTGGGAGCTTCGTAAATAGACCTCCCCAGTGCTGCGCTGTCCATTATCCAGTGCTGAACTGGAGGTCCAGCGGTCGCACGCAGCACTGGGGAGGTAGTGCCCGTGACGACCGTTGGCCGACGGCAGCACTTATGGGGTTAAAACGTTACACATGGTGAGGCACCACCACATGCCAACCAGTGGGGAGCTGAAGAGAATGATGTGGTACCTGGACGCTAAAAACTGTCCTGCATGCCTCCCTTCCAGGGTCCTCCTCATGCAAGATCATTTTAAAATGTATGCCCCCTACCTGGTTCCAAGAAAACCAAGAAGGGTGTCAGGTATAATACGAACTGAGTACTTTATCATGTATGTTTAACGTCTATGCATCTATAGGTGGAATCTGACCCTCAGCTTGAAGGAATTGCAATATATCTTATTTCACCAGTAGTTTTACTTCTGGAAAGATGTGATCATTTTTGAACCAATAATTATGATCATTGTGTTTGTGTCTACACTTCAGCAGTGCTTCAGAGATTTCTAGAATAGGCATGTAGCCATAGACATATCTTTTAATAAGACTTTTCAGATAGATGATCTTTTTAAGGTGACGGGGGAGGAATCCACTTTTTGGATCCAATGTCATCAAACTTTTAATTGGGTTGAAATGGAAGTTTGGCCGACTGGATTTTTATGGTTAACAGGAGCCTCTTGACACCTTTGGGCCCTAATTTACAAATGCTTTGCATGGGTTCGAGTTATTTTTCGATTGCAAACCTGACGCAAAATGTTCAGGTGGGATTTACTATCCAATTCAGATTGTGCTTTGCGTTAGCTAGCAACCCAAAGTAACACAAAGTTGCACATTGTGCTGCCTTGCATTACTTTGTGTCATGGGTGGTGGTGGTATTCTCTGCTTTCACCCGTTGGATTTCGTGCAAATCCCAATCTACAAAGAATTGTGGACACAAATGTGTACCCAAATCCTATGCCTCCTTGAGGCAGGCACACAGAGAAGAAATGTTTTGATTTTTCCTTGTGTTTCCCATTTCGCATGTAATTTGCATTGCACAGCATACATACAAAGTGGGAAAAGTCTTACCACATAGGTTTTGTACTGGAAGACACTTATAGTACAAAACCTATGCTTCAGACAATACAGACACCTTGCATTATGGCACATGGATCTCTTCGTTGGCACATGGCTTCCAAAACTGAGCCAGTGCAGAAAGAGAACAGAACAGCGCCACATCTTAGTACATATGCTCCTCTCTACCTTTTACGAAATGCAATGAAGCAACTTTATTTGATGCTTTGCGTTCCGTGACTTCTTCATAAATCTGGCCCAGGATGTTCTAAGTCAGTCCTCTAAATCATGTCTGTGTTCTAGTATACATGTAACAGTTTTATACTTGTAAGTTGAAAGGATCAAAATTACATTTAGGGATCTCTTGTCATGGAACACTAAGTCGAATGACATTTCATGTTAATCCATATAGAATTTCTATATTTTGAAAAAGTGTTTACATTTTGCAGTGACAGAGCCCTATAATGCAATTCTCAATCAGAAAGGCATTACACTTTAGATTTATTGCTAGGGGTGCAGAAAGCAAGTATTGTCCTTCACAACAATTTGGTGACCATTGCACCAATCGAGATATGAAGATTGTTCCAGGAGTCGAACTATTACTAAGTTGCCTTCACAAAACTGTGCAATACATAACTGATACAACAAAAACATTCAGTATGTACCGATCAGACCTACTTATCTTTATACATTTAAAATCATATATATCTTTATTTGCAATTTGTCAAACAAGCAGGTTACAGTTGAAGAAGAAAGTGGGAAAAGGGGAAGGAAGGGGGAGGGGTGAGGCAGGTAGGGGGAGAGAGCTTGAGTGAGATAGGGAACAAATATTCATTACAAGTACAATTAAGAGTTCAGCAGGTACTGTCGAAATATTTGCAAACTGTGATAAACATAAAGTTGGTACAGCAAGTAAGTGCCCACAAATTGGATTCAGGTTGTATTACATATGTATTAATTATCAGAAGGATCACCGTTTAGTGTCCAGACTGATATAAGGAGAATATCCATCCGTTCTCAGCTGTACACATCAATGTATATACCTGCTTATCCAGTTTGGTGTCAAAATTGAGGCAAAATCAGATACAATTTATAATTCTACAATCAAACATAAAAACAACTGAAGAAAACTATCATCATATCGTCAAGCCTGGGTCAGGATCTGTAGGAGAAATGTGTCCCCATTGCAGTCGCCCTGTATTAGATATATCACCCTGTCCTCCTGGTGATGGAAGGAATTAGTAGTTATGTCTTCACCTGCACAACTTGTGTATGTCCTAGGCGGGACCGCCCATTCCACTTCAGACCTCGGTTTCACTCAATTCAGGGGAGCCATGCGCCTGGGATCCAGCGTCTGTGTCTCGTCCCCTTACCCCTTGTGGAGGGCTATTCCCCACTTCTCCATCTGTACGTGGAAAGTCTACAAGTATAGCATCCCATAACTGTGCAATAGGGTATTTACATAGTCCAGCTATTTCCTCCCTGTGCAATGACGTACTTTCCACACATGTCCCTACTAAAAGAGAGTTTTTTCAGCTGACTACTGCGGGGGGAGTCGGCATGCTTCCATCTTTTAGTGTTCAGCCTTTTAGCTACAATGAGGCCCATGTCAATGAACCTAGATGTAACCCTATGTTTCTTTGGTCTGGGGTAAGAACCCAATATGCACACCTCCCATGTGTGAGGCAGTGCTATTTCAGTGCATGCTGCGAGCGCCAGGTTAATGTCCTTCCAATATTTATGTAAGGAGGTACAGGACCACAGCATGTGAACAAAGCCTGCAATCACCTGTAGACAGCGGGGGCATGCTGATGTAGTCATATAAAGTATTTATTTATTTTTATCTGGAGAAAGATATGCTCTAATGTACAATATATGTCTGTATAAACCTGAATCTGGAAGTCCGTGGTATACATGTGGGGGTGGCTAATATCATGGCCCATTCGCGGTCTGTCCCTGGGTTACCTCTTGTCTTCTTCCCATTTAGAGCGGAGGGACGTCAAAGATTGTGTGGTGTGGGTGAGTAGGGCTTCTGCCAGACAGTGTACGATGTGGGACCCATTCCCATAACATGTAAATATTGCAATAGGAGGTGTGCCTCTGGATCGGTGTTAATGTCACCCCATGCTGCAGTGAGTGATCGCAGGATGGAATTATATAATAATAATTGAACAGTTGGTAAATTATAATCCTCTGCTAGGACTTCAAAAGGCCTCAGAGTGCCCTCGGCGTAGAGATCGCCCAGCGTGTGTAGGTCCGCCGCATGCAGGCACACCAGCACCCCATTGGTAATGCTCGCCTTGCCCCTAGGCATTCCTAGAAGTGGTAACAACGGGGCATAAGGGACCATATTCCAAATAAGGTACAGGCTCCTCCTGTAGCAACAATGTGCCAGGGCAAGGCAGATCTATGATGGGCGGCGCAGGGGCCAAGCGGTGGGATCAAACAACTGGTATATCTGGGATTAAGACCACAGCGGCTGTGTAGTAGCCGTGTCAGCCAGGGTGAGACCCTCCAGCCATTTCGTCACCCACTGTAGTTGTTCCGCCAGGTAATATCTCCAGGTTGGGGACCGCCAGGCCTCCTCTGCTAACAGGAGCATAAAGCTTCCAGAGCGCCATCCGGGCCGACTCGCATTCCAAATGAGATCACGGATCATTTGTTCTAAATTTCGCAAGACTATCTTTATTTATAAATTTTATATTAACATTTCAACCTACAAACAGTGCATTTAATACCAATACAAAAAAACCTCCTGAAAAAGTATATGGTTTTCGGTTTGTATACATTTATGAGATATATTCACAAAAAAACAAAGCTTAAAGAGACGTTATAGTTAGGTGTTGAAAATAATAGCATTTAAAAAAGAAACCTTGAAAATACCTGGTTATACTTCACTAAGGTAACCATAACTTGCACCCCCAACATATACTGCTTATGACCTCAAATATTACATCACTCATGAGATGTTAGATCACATAATTGAAGACATCTCAAATTATATTATTGATAACATCACTGCTGACATCATACCATCATTGTGACAATTTGTGATAGGGTTTGTGGACCTCATTTATTTCAACACCTGTTGATAACTTTATATTCTCTTTAATGAAATTACCAGGGGCAAAGCCTTTACTACGCAGCCAGAACTATGCAGTACCATTACCACGCAAGCAGTTACAACAACTTGAATTAGGGAACGTGTTGTTGGATTTTAAATCCAACACCTTCCCTACTGTTGCACAGACTGGAGTTGGAATAGTAATATATTCCATTCCAAAGTCCAGTGATTCCCTAAGGCAAGTCGTTGTAATGACTTGCGTGGTAATGAAATGCGTGGTAACAACGCGCTTGTTGTATTGCACGCGTTGTAATGGCATGCATTGTAAAAGCATGCAAGACTGTGTGATATATCCAAGTTACCCTCTTAGACTTCACTTGACCAGCAATTTTAAGTCAAGAGGTTGACAGGGATACATACACCACTATAAAGACTCCTGCGGTCCGGCGCTATGGACAATGCTACCTAGCTCAGTAAAATACACTACACACATACGTGAGAGGGGCCTAATCGCATACACCTTTAGAGCCATGCTAGAAACATCAGTATGAGATATACCACCTCTAAAAGGAACAACCCTAAATTCTACATTATTCAATAACCTGCAATGCCTCAAAACCATTAGTGACGTTCTGGAAATAAACCAGCACAGCTTATGGAATTTGCCTATACCACTGTTTTATAACTATTTAACAAGGGCCCATGTCCAGATATCCACTGATAGGTAATCTATTGTCAACAGCAGCTTTGGCCTGTCTTATAGATTTTTAAAAAAAAAGGCTTTGGCTTTAAACCACAACCTACTTTCAAGCATACGTCTGCAAGCCTCATCAGGTTTTCTCAGCCTTTACCTTTAACAGAGAGCACTTCGTCCATCCCAAACTTTAATGATTTGTTTATGGTGCCCAATATAACTTTGAAAATGCACAATTACACTTGTCTCAAGGGCTTATGCTACTTCCATGCTATTGACCTACACATTCATTCTTGGAAACTCTATGCTTTATATAACAATGGTGTTATCAATGATATAAGCAATTATGTAATCAGTGAAGTCAACAATGTCATCAGTAATATTTTAGGAAAGCGCCATTTTTACATGGTCACCCAGCTCCCCCATTTTCTCTGGATGGTGTGGTATTAGGTCTGAAAGTGAACTGGGACCTGCTAACCAGGCCCGAGTGCCAGTGCTCTTTCCCTCAAAGGTAATGTGAATTGGTACACCCAATTGGAAAGATAACAAAGGACGAAAGGTAACATGGACTGAGGGCGCTCAACTATAAGTATGGCTATATTGTAGTTTCGAAATTGTTATTCAAGAGACTGCTACAAGACTGGAAGGAAGGTTACCCAACTTCCTTAAGTAATCTTGGATAGCTCCAAGATATAAAACTGAATTTAAATTCCTGTCGAGCAATCTAGCATCAATTGCTGCATTCTTCAGCAACAAAACAATTGTATTAAACCAATCTAAATAACAGTTTTAAGTATAAAGAAACAATTCCTCATCCGGTAAGCATTCAAACACCAGGATCAAAAAGTGCATTAATCCATAATTAAGTGGGAAATTTCAAAGTTCAATCCAAAGTTATTTTCTGTTTCACGAGTTCTTTATTCACTCGAAGTATTCCAAAAGTTCCAAGTTTCTCAAATCAAATCAAAATTCACGTTTCACAAATTCCAATGTACATCCGCAGCAGCCAACACGTGTTTCGTTGGGCATTTATCCGTGCCAACCAACTTCCTCAGGGCTGCAAGCCAAAGTAATACAATATAAGCTAAGGTAAAAATATAATACCCAAAAAATATATAATCCAATAATTTAGGAAAAGTTAAATTAAACTCCAAAAGAAATCACCACCTAGGTGAAAAGATAAACAAAGTACCCTCATTACAGTGACAAGTCATAACTGTACACGCATTGTGTGGATCCCGGTGTAAAGTCATGAAACACAGAAAAACATTCTGTCATTGCGCCAAATTCGTATCACATAAATGTATTACCTCAATCAGAAAAAGATTGTCCATTTGTATCAAGTAATTTCCGGCACTTATTTGGCACTGCAAACATCAATTTCTGGAATGATATAGGGAGGCTCTAAGCTATGTCACCACAATTAACACGTTACAAAATCAATAATTATCCAGGACCACATAGCATCAGTCCATAAGCATCAGTATAAACCAAACGCATATAATTATAAGAGTTAAGACATGAATGCACCTCTCCCTAATATCTCATGTTGCAATAAGCGCAACTTCAAAAAAACGGTAAATAATATATTGTACCTCTCTCTTTTCTCACTCCCATCAATATCTCATGTAGCGGCAGACTATTAATGGCAAGTCGATCTGTTAGAAAGAATCATTACATCAAATGATATTTGTCTCATTTTTTACGACAGACAAAAATAGTAATGCTACTTCACCACACTCCCCCCTTACCTAAAATTTCAATTGGTAAGCGTCCCGCACTCTCTTTCCGTGGTGAGAGTTATCGTAGTATTCAATTTGCAGGGTCTATAAAAGAAGAACCACTTATTAAGAGGTCTTCTGACATTAAATCAATCTGTATAGAAACTTAGGTAGCAGGAATCACTCTTACCTATATCCCTCTTCAGAGATGCAGTAAATATCTCCTCGTGTATCGACTATCGGCGTGTTCAGTGGCCGCCATCTTCCTTAAGTAGTACCTCGTAAGGTACTTCAACTACTGTTGAATATGACGTTTTTCCGCCGCCATCTTTAAGCATGTTAAACCTAAGGTTGTCCGTTGTCTATGTACACAGCGGACACCACCTGTCTCAGCGCCTCACCCTTCGGTATTTTAAGAACAACGGTGACATAATATTATTTCACATTGTTTATAAAGAATACTAGTAATATAATAGTTAAACCATAACGATGTCCATTATCGATGTGCAGAGTGTGCACGTGCATTCTAGGTACCTCAAACTAAGGTACTTAAACTACCAGCGGTCACGAGTTTTTTCACCGCCATCTTGGAATGGCAAGTGATTTCATAAGAGAGGTACAGATCGCAATTCTCTGTATCAAATATTGTAACCAAAGCAGTTACAGCATTATTAACAAAGGGTTAATTATTAAAAAGAGCTCACTAGCAATAGGAAATGTAATGAAAAGGCAATATTAATATTGGTATACAACAATTATTTTAAGGAAAGATCGTAATTCCAAACGATATAAGTACAAGAACACGCCAGTTCAATTAATACAAATTAAACTCCACTCCTGATAAGTCCAGGAATTATATACTCGCAAAAATTAAGATTAGCTTGATTGAGTATGTGGTGACAATGCGTTGAGCATCCCGCGTCATTCCTATATACAACACTGATAAAAAACATACATTGTCAGATACAAGGGGTCATGGCATATGAATTTGAAATGCCCAGGTATCATTTTGCAGTAACATTTCCAATATTTTAACACAATTAATGATAAGAAAAGAGCCAGATCTCTCACATTTAAGCTCAAAATTACTATTACACGCTAAGATGTGATTATTCTCCTAGGAAATATTGAAGTTCTGTATCAATATTAAGCCCTTCTTCTACAGCCCGAAGAACCATAATCCAGCGTGCCTCTCTGCGTCTTAATTTCAGTGTTCTATCTCCTCCACGTCTATCAAGAACCACCTGTTCAATACCATGAAAAGAGAATTTATGATTCTCAGTATCATTGCTGTTTTGAATAAAGTGCGAGGCTATGGGGTATCTTGTATCCCCATTCTTGAGTGCCCGATAGTGTTCCACCATCCTGTCCTTAAGTCTCCTCACAGTACTCCCTACATAAATCTTACCGCAGAGGCAGGCAATAACATAAATCACAAAAGTAGAATCACAGTTGATAAAGGTATCTATGTGGTGTGTACCTGTATCATTGTATTCAAATGTCAAAACTTTCCTCTTTGCCCACCAACATGAACTACAGTTGCCACAGTAGTAAAAACCTTTAGGACGAGCACGTAACCAGTCGCTATGTCCCAAATGAGGAATAGGTTTAGGGTAACTCGGGCTGACAATATTAGCAATCGTTCGCGAACCTCTTCATGGGGAGGTTGGAGGCGGAGTGGATTTGGGGCCCAAGGGGCAGCCAATGGATAGATCATATATACTAATGGGGAAGGTTCATTGACGACTGTTTGTTATTTTGGAGAGGCACTACAGATGAATTGGAGATGTTTTTTGAATTTCTTAATACCAATGATCTCAATATGTCATTCACGACACATTATGATAAAGTTAAATTGACTTTCCTTGATATTGAGCTATTTGTGGAGGGTAAGAAATTAAACAGCCGTATGTTTCGTAAAGAGACCAGTTGTAATTCACTTTTACGAGCGGACAGCTGCCACCCTAAGAGCCAGATCAACTCTATCCCCTATGGGGAAATGATTAGAGCAAGACGAAACTGCTCTAGAGATGCTGATTTTGATGAAAATATCAAGGATATGAAGATGAGGTTCAAGAATAGGGGTTATTCGAATACGGTCATCAATAAGGCTGCGAATAGAGTACACAAACTGGAACGATCTGTGACACTTAAATCCAAAATAAAGAGGGATACTGTTAATGAAAATAAGACTATTAGAATGATCACGAATTTTGGTGTGGGTAGCAATAAGATCTTCAGTATTATGAAGAAATACTGGCACATGCTTTACTCTGATAAAGATCTTAAACCTTATCTTACAGATGAACCTAGTATTACCTTTAGAAAGGGAATGTCGATTGCTAATATTGTCAGCCCGAGTTACCCTAAACCTATTCCTCATTTGGGACATAGCGACTGGTTACGTGCTCGTCCTAAAGGTTTTTACTACTGTGGCAACAGTAGTTCATGTTGGTGGGCAAAGAGGAAAGTTTTGACATTTGAATACAATGATACAGGTACACACCACATAGATACCTTTATCAACTGTGATTCTACTTTTGTGATTTATGTTATTGCCTGCCTCTGCGGTAAGATTTATGTAGGGAGTACTGTGAGGAGACTTAAGGACAGGATGGTGGAACACTATCGGGCACTCAAGAATGGGGATACAAGATACCCCATAGCCTCGCACTTTATTCAAAACAGCAATGATACTGAGAATCATAAATTCTCTTTTCATGGTATTGAACAGGTGTTCTTGATAGACGTGGAGGAGATAGAACACTGAAATTAAGACGCAGAGAGGCACGCTGGATTATGGTTCTTCGGGCTGTAGAAGAAGGGCTTAATATTGATACAGAACTTCAATATTTCCTAGGAGAATAATCACATCCTAGCGTGTAATAGTAATTTTGAGCTTAAATGTGAGAGATCTGGCTCTTTTCTTATCATTAATTGTGTTAAAATATTGGAAATGTTACTGCAAAATGATACCTGGGCATTTCAAATGCATATGCCATGACCCCTTGTATCTAACAATGTATGTTTTTTATCAGTGTTGTATATAGGAATGACGCGGGATGCTCAACGCATTGTCACCACATACTCAATCAAGCTAATCTTAATTTTTGTGAGTATATAATTCCTGGACTTATCAGGAGTGGAGTTTAATTTGTATTAATTGAACTGGCGTGTTCTTGTACTTATATCGTTTGGAATTACGATCTTTCCTTAAAATAATTGTTGTATACCAATATTAATATTGCCTTTTCATTACATTTCCTATTGCTAGTGAGCTCTTTTTAATAATTAACCCTTTGTTAATAATGCTGTAACTGCTTTGGTTACAATATTTGATACAGAGAATTGCGATCTGTAGCTCTCTTATGAAATCACTTGCCATTCCAAGATGGCGGTGAAAAAACTCGTGACCGCTGGTAGTTTAAGTACCTTAGTTTGAGGTACCTAGAATGCACGTGCACACTCTGCACATCGATAATGGACATCGTTATGGTTTAACTATTATATTACTAGTATTCTTTATAAACAATGTGAAATAATATTATGTCACCGTTGTTCTTAAAATACCGAAGGGTGAGGCGCTGAGACAGGTGGTGTCCGCTGTGTACATAGACAACGGACAACCTTAGGTTTAACATGCTTAAAGATGGCGGCAGAAAAACGTCATATTCAACAGTAGTTGAAGTACCTTATGAGGTACTACTTAAGGAAGATGGCGGCCACTGAACACGCCGATAGTCGATACACGAGGAGATATTTACTGCATCTCTGAAGAGGGATATAGGTAAGAGTGATTCCTGCTACCTAAGTTTCTATACAGATTGATTTAATGTCAGAAGACCTCTTAATAAGTGGTTCTTCTTTTATAGACCCTGCAAATTGAATACTACGATAACTCTCACCACGGAAAGAGAGTGCGGGACGCTTACCGATTGAAATTTTAGGTAAGGGGGGAGTGTGGTGAAGTAGCATTACTATTTTTGTCTGTCGTAAAAAATGAGACAAATATCATTTGATGTAATGATTCTTTCTAACAGATCGACTTGCCATTAATAGTCTGCCGCTACATGAGATATTGATGGGAGTGAGAAAAGAGAGAGGTACAATATATTATTTACCGTTTTTTTGAAGTTGCGCTTATTGCAACATGAGATATTAGGGAGAGGTGCATTCATGTCTTAATTCTTATAATTCTATGCGTTTGGTTTATACTGATGCTTATGGACTGATGCTATGTGGTCCTGGATAATTATTGATTTTGTAACGTGTTAATTGTGGTGACATAGCTTAGAGCCCCCCTATATCATTCCAGAAATTGATGTTTGCAGTGCCAAATAAGTGCCGGAAATTACTTGATACAAATGGACAATCTTTTTCTGATTGAGGTAATACATTTATGTGATACGAATTTGGCGCAATGACAGAATGTTTTTCTGTGTTTCATGACTGTACACCGGGATCCACACAATGCGTGTACAGTTATGACTTGTCACTGTAATGAGGGTACTTTGTTTATCTTTTCACCTAGGTGGTGATTTCTTTTGGAGTTTAATTTAACTTTTCCTAAATTATTGGATTATATATTTTTTTGGTATTATATTTTTACCTTAGCTTATATTGTATTACTTTGGCTTGCAGCCCTGAGGAAGTTGGTTGGCACGGATAAATGCCCAACGAAACACGTGTTGGCTGCTGCGGATGTACATTGGAATTTGTGAAACGTGAATTTTGATTTGATTTGAGAAACTTGGAACTTTTGGAATACTTCGAGTGAATAAAGAACTCGTGAAACAGAAAATAACTTTGGATTGAACTTTGAAATTTCCCACTTAATTATGGATTAATGCACTTTTTGATCCTGGTGTTTGAATGCTTACCGGATGAGGAATTGTTTCTTTATACTTAAAACTGTTATTTAGATTGGTTTAATACAATTGTTTTGTTGCTGAAGAATGCAGCAATTGATGCTAGATTGCTCGACAGGAATTTAAATCCAATTGGAAAGATGCTTTAACCCCCCTATAAACCCCTAGTAGATGGTACAGTTGGTGCCTAGGGCAAGGGTGTTAAAGGGGTCACCAGGGCTGTAGGACTATTTGTGCCACCCTGAGTTTTGAAGCATAGTCCTGAGCCTCACCGAGTCTCGGCCCTTTACAACGTTTTCAGGATTTCTGGAAGAAGATGTGCTATATCGTTGCATTTGCTGTGGTGGGTTGGTGGACTGTATGACTACTGACTGTTTTACTCGAAGGAAAGAGGGAAATATCCTGCATTTTCGCCCCTCAACTTCTGTGGCGCACTTGTAGAATGTTTGCATTCCCCATCTTTCTCCTTTAGCATGCATGGTAAAGTCAGTTCCTGCAGCTCCTGTTCAGCACCACAGATAGCCAGGTACACCTCTGTACCTGAGATGCCCGAGCTAGGTAGAACTATTCAGCCTGGTGGCTCCTGGTCCTGGGGCCCTACAAAGCTTAACCTCCAAAAGGCTCCCCTGAACCCAACCTGCAAGTGACCAAGTGTCACAAATGTATTTTTGACAGCTACCATGGCTCCGTGTTCAGCACCAAAGACAGCCAAGTCACTTCTGCACCTGTACTCGCGGGGCAAGGTAACATTGTTCTGACTGTCAAGGCTTGGTCTGTCGGCCCACAAGACCTTAAATGGGTTATGTTTAACACACCCTGCAAGTGACCGAACGTCACCTAGTGTTTTCTTCATTGAACGCAATGGTAAAGTTTAATAGCGCTGCAAAGTACTGCTTTTCTGAACACTTTAAAATTCATAACTCCAGATATCTGACTTGAATTGATTTTGTTTTGTTGTCTAAATTTATATAAAAATAAGCTCTATTTTTACAAATTGGGGTTGGATTTCAGTCATCAGTGATGTCATCAGTGATGTCACTGACCATGTCATGAATGATGTAATATGTGACATCATCAGCAGTGGATTGCAGGTGCGCGAAACATATAGTTAGTTCAACTAACTATATATGCGAATTTCAATGGTTTTGTGTCAGTAAAATAAGGTTTTATAAATGCTAATTCCTAACTATATATGGTCTATAACCTATGGTTTTTTCAGTGAATTTTCAAGGTTTTGTAAATGCGAATTCCTAACTATATATGGTCTATAACCTATGGTTTTTTCAGTGAATTTCAATGGTTTTTTAATAGCAAATATTAAAAGCTGGTAAATATATTCTTTTTTTAAAGGAAAAATATATTTTATATGTATTTAATATAATTTTTTAATGTATATATATTTTTTAAAATTCTTTTTTTTTGTTTCGCTACCGGTCCGCTCACAGGGTAGCTTCCCGTTAGCTCAATTTGGTGCCGCGACCCGGTCCGCGAACCGGTAAACGTTCCGTTAGCGCAACTGCCGCGTTAGAAAACAACATCGTGACGCGTCGCGTAAGCGCGACGTATCGCGTTGCCGCGTAATGCGTCTTATGACGCGCCGCGTTAGCGCACCCGGAAGTGCTCCGGAGCGCGAACCGAGGCGCGAAGTGCAGCTCCCCGGAAGCGATCCGGGGCGCGTCGCGTAAGCGCGACATATCGCGTTGCCGCGTAATGCGTCTTATGACGCGCCGCGTTAGCGCACCCGGAAGTGCTCCGGAGCGCGAACCGAGGCGCGAAGCGCAGCTCGTCGGAAGCGATCCGGGGCGCGCCGCGGAGCGCGTAACGTAAGCGTAACAGGTCATGTGACTTGTTAATAAAACTTTCTATTGGCTCATTTCACTTTTGGTTTCCTAATGATGTAAGGCTAGGTCATGTGACCTAAAAATAACACTTTTCATTGGTTTAGAACATTTTTTTTTCCCAAATGATGAAAGCCCCCACCTTCTTTCCTCACTCTGACTTTCATCTTTGTGAGAGGAAGACCTGTTTTTGCTTATTAAAATAATGGCATCTGTAGTAGCTGCAGCTGGTGGACCCCCACCACCACCACAACCACCTAGGAAGGAAGGACCACCTCCACAGTTCCTTCCCAACCCAGAGGAGGAAGAGGAAGAAGAAGAGGAAGAGGAAGTAGAGCGGAGGCAGTTCTTACGTGAAGAGCCCCGGAAATCCCACCACAAAGACAGTTTTATTTGGCAGTTTTATTCTTTTCCTCGAGGCCAAAAAAAAGTGAATGCCCGACATGTGACATGCCTCATTTGTAAAGATGTTTTATCTAGAGGTACAGACAAAAAGTATAGTTATGGTAACTATACTATGCACCGTCATATGCAGAGGTGGCATCCACTGAATTACAGCGTTGCAGAGATGCGTCACCTCCAAGACAACCCACCAACTCCTGTGGCCAGTACATCGGCACAGGTAACTCTGTCGGGACCAGAGGCGAGGGAAACGGTCCCAAACATCCAACAGAATTTTGTGCACATGAAGATAGTGTGCCTTTATTGTGGTGACCTACTCTCATGTGCAAATATGAGTATCAATTTGATAAACAGAGCATTTGAAAACCACAAGTGCTCAAAACGCCCCAAAAAATAATAATTTTTTTTTGCTCCTGTTGAGCCCTTTCTAATGCCTGTTTTTCGTTGTTCCCCCCCATAAAACCCCCAAAAAAACATAAAATTGTTAAAAAAATACAAACAAAAAAAAAATGTTCAGAAAAATAAAAAAATATATAAAACAACAAAAACATTTCAAAAAAAGTTATTTTCAGAACTACCTCCCATTTTTAAAAAATTACTAAAATTTTTAGCACTCTTCACTTCATTTTTCTCATGGGTGCGCTTCCCGGTACGCGCACCGGTGAGCGCCCCGTTAGCGCAACACAAAAAAAAAGAAAAAAAAAACAAGAGAAGGAGAGCATAAGAGAAAGAGAAAGAGAGAGTAATGTTAAGAGACAGACAGCAAGAGAGAGCAACACAGATGTACTGTGTAATACATAGTAAAACAGTGTAAAAGATATAACAAAGTGTAAGAGAGAAAATGTAAAAAATATAAGGCTGTGAAACAAAGAAAGAGAGAAGAAGAATACTAAAGCAGAGGCACATGAAGAATGTGAGTGTCTGTAAAGACTAAAAGGAAAGAGAAAAAATGATGTACAAATAAAAGGTAATAACGGAACCAGATTTAAATAACACTGGTAAAGGAGAGAGAGAAAAAAGTAGTGTGCATAAATAAAGAGGGATGAAATAAGATGGAAAACATCGAATAAAGTTAAAACATGTGGATTGACAGAGAAATGCGCTACCCATAGTATAAGTAAAGAGGGGTGAAAGAGGGAGAAATATTGAATTAGGATAACAATCCTAAAAATACTGCCCTTCCCGGCATCTCCGTTCGACCTATAAATCACTTCTGATCGTACCCCCATTTAAAAGGAAACGCCTTGGAGGCAGTTGTTTCGACCACCTTGCTGCAGGTCTTTGGAACTCTCTCCCCCTCCATATAAAACTCAACGACAACATCCTCAGTTTCAGACACTCTCTGAAAACCTGGCTCTTCACTCAAGCTCACTATTGATAGCTCAGTTCCTTCTATTGTCTGCCTGCTTGGTTCATTTTCTATAGCGCCATGAAGCCTCCGGGCGTACGAGCGCTCAATAAATTTCCAATTAACATTAACATTAACACATGGTGAGTGACATAGAGAGTGGACATAGAGAGTAAAGGAAACAGTACCTGAATGGGCTTGAGTAAAACAGCAAAAAAAGTTAAGTAATGCAATGTGTGTGACTTACAGGGAGTCAGTGGGTGTAGGTAGGAGTTTGGGTGTGTAAGGTGTGTCTGTGGGTGTGGTTGTGTGGACTGTTTTGGTGTGGGTAGAAATGAGGGTGTGTGAAATATGTATGAAAAGTGTATGAGTGTGGGGTGTATATGTGTTCGATGTATGTGTGTGTATGGAATGTGTGTGTGTTTTTGAAGAGTGTGTGTGGGAGGTTTTTTTGTGTGTATGAGGTGTGTGTGTGGTGTGTGTGGGGGTGTATGTTACAGGTGTGTGCATGTGTTGGGAGGGGGATGAGCTATATGTGTAGGAGTAAGGTAAATAATAAAAAAAAAGAGAATGAGTAAAGAAGCAAAGGAAGGGAACAGAGGGTAAGTGAAGTAAAGAATAGGGATCAAAAGAAGTTGAATATGAGAGGATAAATAGGGAAAGGGGAGTAAACATGGAGAATAAGAATAAGTGAAAGAAGCTGAGTAAAAACACAGGAGTGAGGTAGATTGAGAAAATGTTAGTGACCTTAAAGCAAAGGGTGATAAACTACATTTTTTTGTCATACTTACCATATAATAAATGTAACTTTAATTTTTTTTACTACAGTTGGTATCTGTGAAAGAGAGAAGAAAAAATAAGTTATAATTAGTAAAATATGTATTTTAAATTAAAAGATACAAATGAAGAGCTAAAAACATCATAACACTCTATTTAGAAATAAAGTGAGAGTGAAGAACACAGAAAGGGAAATAAACTAAGGTAGAAGGACAAAAAGAGGGAAAAAGAAATAGAAGGAGAGCAAATTACAAAGAGTAAGGCATATAGATTCACTAAGAAAAAGAGAGAGAAGTACAGAGAAATGAACTGAAGGTAAGAAAGATACTAAAACAATGTGAGTTAGCAAAACTAAATCAGGAAACAGAAGTAAGTAAAAAGATAATGACTGAGACAGAAAACAGTCTAATTAAGGATGCATTTAGAAGAATGAGGAATAGAAGATAACTGAGAGTAAGAGAAGAACAGTCATAGAGTGAAAGGATTAAGGGAGACAGAATAATATACAACAATTGAAGGAAATGGACTGAGGAAGTTATAACGTAGACACACTAAGAGAAAAACTGAGTGAGGGAGTACAATGAGTGAGAAAAGAAAAAAGTAAGTCTGCAAAAAAAAGGAAAGAGAGGAGAAGACGACTAAAACAGTGGTACTGAGAGAAAATAATTTGGTGATGAAAGTAAAGAGAAGGACATTGAAAGAAAGGAAATGATGGATAGTAACGGAACCAGAGTAAAAGAAATTGGATGAAGAACGATGAGAGAGGAGCAGTGAAGTTGTTGTAAAAGAAATGATAGAAGGTAGATAAACACAAGTGAAAATAACACAAGTAGAGTGAGGCACTAGGCACAGAGAAGTAGTGAACGAAAAATAGAGAGAAGAGGTCAAAAGTAAGAAGCAAACAAAGATAAGCGAGGGAGAGTGGATGTCAGAGAATGGGAATACAATTTAATTTACACAATCCAAAGTATAGAATAATTTCTACAACATGTTACACAGTTTATTTTTGCTGTTCTCAGAATATATTGAATTTCACTTAAAGCAGTGAGTTCAAATTACTCATCATATGACAGCGGGGAAAAAAAACCACAATGTAAAAGATTGTGTTTTAAAAAAAACCTTACATACTGACAAATGACAAATGTACGCTAATCTTTGATTGACTTACTTTTCCTTGAGGCCAAATAGTATATCATGGAGGTCCTTTTCTCGTTACATAGTATTTTGCTGTTCACTTAGAAATCCATTTCATCGACTTTCTACAAGAAAAGCTCCAAGAACATCTGAAATATTTTCAAGATTTTAATATACTCCTTTTTTTCAGTCATGACTCTTTACTCATTCTTGCACCTTTCCATTTGGCCAAATAGTGTCACATGTATGAGTATATATGAGTACTCCTCCCGTCTTCATAGGCCAATTACCTTTACCTAATTTTTGGCTGTAAAAACACTAGGTATGAATTTATAAAGCCAAAAGGCAAACGTTGTTTGAAAGTCAAATTATTGTCGTTACATTGGGTCCAACCTTTAGAAGTTTTTAAATAGCATGTGTAATGCCCTGATGTTGTAGAAGGACCGTCATGAAAAATAATAGCTACAGTTGCAAAGGTTCTTCCTGATATCGATAACTGAGAAGCCACGAAATTTTTAATAGAAGTTGTCAATTTAGTTCCATCAGGTCTACATCGTTGGAACATTAAAATAACATAGTGACCATAATTTTGTAGAAATAATGTGGACAGCATTGCAGACTTACATTGAGTACACACAATATTGTGATCCGCTGCTTTAACTAGATTATTGAAAGACACTGATTTACAGTCTGGTAAAGTTAAATATATAAATCTTTCAGAGTCTATTCTAGTAGTACTTGATGAAGCACAGTTATCACAGTCATGTTGCCATTGATAAGAAAGGCCAAATAGATTTTTTATATCTACTCCTTCATCTTGTAATACATCAAACATATACATTAAAAATTCCTGACAATCCTGCTGAATATTCTGTGAAAATTGATTTTGACCTGAACATATATCTAGAAGATTTCTAATTTCTGAAACACTTTCTATTTTAGCTCTATCACTACTACATTTCTCTAACACAGAATTCAATAAACAGCACAATGTTTGTTCCCGATTTTCAACAATCTGTCTTTGTAAATTTTGCAGAAAAAAAACAACATTAACTACTACATTAGCATAGCAGTTGACACCAGAACTGTTTTCAAACTGAAATTCAACAACATCTTCAACAGAATCCTTTTTGTTCCTCTTTACAATTACACTTTTATCTACTTTATGTCTTTTTGCTGATACCTCACTGCAATTACTCTCATTTCTTCTTTTTCGGCCTAACGAACAAGTTACTTACCTTCGGTAACGATATATCTGTAAGAAACAGTAGTTAGTATTAGATTCCTTACCTTAGAATATCCCCAGGCGTCAGTCTGGATCCGGAAACTTTTGCGTAGCAGTACCCCTGCGCGTCGGTAGGCGTCGTCTGCAGGCGTCCCCTGCGGCTCCGCGTCGTCGGCGTCGTGCGCCGTGATGACGTCGCTGGAGTATATAGACGCCGCCTCCGCGCGCTGACGTCAGTTCTTTGCACACAGCTTTTCCGCGCCAGAACACGCAGAGCCATGTGAGAACTAACACTGGTGCCATTTGAAACTAGGGCCCTGAAAGGGATGACCTTAACCCTAGGTATCAGTTCGCAGAACGGGGAGGACGGGTGGGGCGGTAAGGAATCTAATACTAACTACTGTTTCTTACAGATATATCGTTACCGAAGGTAAGTAACTTGTTCATCTGAAAGAAACAGGTTAGTATTAGATTCCTTACCTTAGAATAGATACCCCAGCAATACCAACCCCGGTGGTGGGTCTGCGAACCAATACAAACCTACACCAGAAAGTCCTGGAGGACCGAACGGCCAAAGAAGCCATCCCTCCGGACTTGACTGTCCAGGCAGTAGTGCCTCGCAAAGGTGTGCAGCGAGGCCCACGTAGCCGCCTGGCAAATGTCCTGCAAAGGGACTCCCCGGCCCAGGGCAGTAGTAGCCGCCGTGGCCCGAGTGGAATGGGCCCTCAGCCCAACAGGAGGCTCCTTCCGAGCCAAAGAGTAGCATGCTTTGATGCACAGGACGACCCACCGAGAGATGGTTCGTTTCTGTACCGCCCTTCCCTTCTTCTCACCCACGTAGCCAACAAACAGTTGGTCATCCACCCGGAACTGGCGTGTGCGATCCATGTAAAATGAAAGCGCACGTTTTGGGTCCAGACGATGGAGCCGCTCTTCATCCTTTGAAGGATGCGGAGGCGGGAAGAAGGAGGGTAAGGTGATGGACTGCCCGATGTGAAAAGCAGAAACTACTTTGGGCAGGAAAGAAGGCCTAGTCCTAAGAACCACCTTGTCAGGATGGACGGACAAGAAAGGAGGTTTAACAGAAAGAGCCTGGAGCTCACTCACTCTCCTGGCAGAGGTGATGGCAACCAGGAAGGCCGTCTTTAAAGTGAGAAGACGGAGAGGACAGGAATGAAGCGGCTCAAAGGGAGCGCACATCAAGAATGTCAGAACGAGGTTCAAGTCCCACTGAGGCATCACGAACGGAACAGGAGGATACATGTGCGTGATGCCTTTCAAGAATCTCAGTACAATAGGGGACTTGAATAAGGATGGCTGATCAGGTAGCCTTAAGAAGGCGGAAAGGGCAGAAAGGTAGCCCTTGATAGTGCCCAGAGCAGAGCCCTGCTGGGCAAGAGAAAGAAGGAAGAGGAGAACCTCGGAAAGAGGGGCAGAAAGGGGATCCACAGTCTTTGCTGTGCACCATGCCACAAATCTTTTCCACCGGCAGGCGTATACCGACTTTGTGGAGGGACGCCTGGCTGCCAGAATCACATCACAGACTTCAGGAGCCAAGTCGAATGGCCTCAACTGTCGCCGCTCAATCTCCACGCATGGAGGTGGAGGCTGGACAGGTTCGGGTGGAGGACCGTCCCCTGCTGCTGCGACAGAAGGTCCTCCTGAAGGGGCAGGCGGATCGAGGGACCGACTGACATGCTGAGTAGCTCGGGATACCAGTATCTTCGAGCCCAGTCCGGAGCCACAAGGATAACTTGGGCCCGGTCGCGCCTCATCTTCTTCAGCACTCTGGGCAGAAGTGGTATAGGCGGAAAGGCGTACAACAGACCGCAGCTCCACTCGCGCCGAAAGGCGTCGCCGAGCGAGTGCCGTCTTGGAAACTCCAACGCGCAGAACTGATGACATTGCGCGTTCTCTTCTGTGGCGAATAGATCTAACCAAGGCTCTCCCCATTGCTGAAAGAGGCCTTCGCCACGTCCGAGTTCAGACGCCATTCGTGATCCACCGAGCACCGACGGCTGAGTTCGTCCGCCCTGGCGTTCAGAGAACCTGCCAGGTGTTGAACCATCAGAGTCACGCCCTGACGTTCCAGCCATTGCCAGAGGCGCAGAGCCTCCTGGCAAAGGGTCCACGACCCCACACCGCCCTGTTTGTTGCAGTACCACATGGCGGTGGTGTTGTCCGTGAACACCTGCACTACACTCCCGTTGACAAAGGGGAGGAATGCCTTCAGTGCTAGGCGAATCGCCCGCAGCTCCAACATGTTGATATGGAGCCGGGACTCCGCCGGAGACCAGATGCCTCTGATCTCCGCCTCTCCCAAGTGGCCACCCCAGCCCTGGAGGGACGCGTCCGTCACAACCACGTGCTCCGGTTGGGGAAGGGAGAGGGATCTGCCTCTGACCCAATCGCGGTCCGTAAGCCACCACTGCAACTGTCTCGCAGTGCCCTCCGAGATCAGGACATGGTCGGACAGGTTGCCCTGATGCTGGGCCCACTGAAACTTCAGGTCCCACTGCAGAGCCCGCATCCGCCACCTGGCGTGATGCACCAGAAGGATGCAGGAGGCCATCAGCCCCAGAAGCCGCAGCGTCAACCTGACCGAAATCCGGGACAACGGCTGAAAGATGGGAATCAGAGCCTGAATATCCCGGACCCGCCGTTCCGGAGGATAAACCCGAAACTGCGCCGAGTCGAGAACCGCTCCGATGAAAAGGAGCTTTTGAGAGGGACACAGGTGTGATTTCGGCACATTGATGGAAAACCCCAGCTCGTGCAGGAGGTCTGCCGTCATCTGAAGGTGGTGGACGACTGTGTGGGGCGAGCCCGCCTTCAACAACCAGTCGTCGAGGTAGGGGAAGACTGAAACCCCTAACCGGCGCAGATGAGCTGCGACCACCGCCATCACTTTCGTGAACACCCGTGGGGCGCTGGTAAGGCCGAATGGGAGCACGATAAACTGAAAGTGCTCGTGGCCTACTGTGAACCGCAGGTAACGCCGGTGGGCCGGCAGGACGGGGATGTGAAAATACGCATCCTGCAAGTCCAACGCTACCATCCAGTCTTGTGGGTCTAGAGCAGCCAAGACCTGAGCCAAAGTCAACATCTTGAACTTCTCCTTCCGGAGGAAGCCGTTGACGTCCCGTAGGTCCAAGATAGGACGAAGGCCCCCTTTGTCCTTCTTGGGCACCAGAAAGTAGTGGGAGTAGCAACCACACCCTACTTCTGGCCCAGGAACTCGCTCGATGGCCCCCTTGGCCAAGAGGGCCGTAACTTCCTCCTGCAGAAGTGTCAAGTGATCCCCCGACACACGGTGGTTCTGCGGTGGCATGGCTGGAGGAGTGGACTCGAAGGGGAGGGAGTAGCCCCTTCGGACGAGCTGCAGCACCCACCTGTCCGATGTAATCGTGCGCCAGTGGGAGTGGTGATGACGAACCCTGCCACCCACTGGCGTCACATGGGCCCGAAAGCTCGGACTAGGAAGATTTGGAGGCTGCAGCGGGGGGAGGTGTGGACTGACCTCGCCGCTGCCCTCTACCGCCACCACGGCGGAAACCACGGCCGCCACCGCGCTGGGGAGTGTTCTGCGGCGCGTGGCTGGCAGCACGCGTGGGACCGCCCCTTCCTTGGCCACGAAAGGGGCGAAACGAACCCTGCTGCTGGCGCTGGGTCGAAAGACCCAAGGACTTGGCCGTGACCCTGGAGTCCTTGAAGCGCTCAAGCGCCTTGTCACCGAACAGGCGACTGCCATCGAAAGGCATGTCCATGAGGGCAGTCTGGACATCCGGCGAGAAGTTGGCGGATCTCAGCCAAGAATGGCGACGAATCGCCACCGTCGTGGACATAGCCCGTCCCAGCGAGTCGGTCGTGTCAAGACCACACCTAATCGAATACCTCGCCGCGTCCCGGCCTTCAACCAAGGCCTGGTTGAGCTTGTCCCGCACCTCCTGCGGGCACTGCGGCAGACACTCCGCGACCGTGTCCCACAGAGAGTGGGTGTAGCGGCCCAAGAGGCATGCGGTATTACAAGACCGCAGTCCAGCACTCAAAGACGAAAAGACCTTCTTGCCAAATTGGTCATATCGCTTCGATTCCCGATCGGGTGGAGCCGACGGGAATGCGGACTGGGAAGTGGAGGCCTGGATCACCAGACTCTCCGGGGAGGGATGGGTGGAAAGGAAGGCAGGGTCGTCCGAACACGGACGGTGACGCCTGGCAACGTTCCGGTCAACCGGTGCACCGGAAGCGGGCCTGGACCAGGTGCCCAAAAGGACATCCGTCAGGGCCTCATTAAATGGCAGCAGAGGCTCCTGTGGGCACGACTGCGGCTTAAATACTTTGGTGAGGATGTTAGGTTTCACCTTAGCGACGGGCAGCACTCATCAGGACCACCGAATAGGCAGCCCCCGCCTCCGACGCCACAGGGGAAGGCGAGACAAACCCAGGGTTGGGCGACTCGTCCAGACCACTGGCCTCACCCAAGTCACCTACCCAGCCCACGTCATACTGGCAGGCTCGTGACAAAGGGTCCTCAGACCCCTCCCAACCCTCTCCATATTCGTCCTCATCGCCATAGGACGAGTCGACGATGTAAACGGCTCCTCGGAGCCAATGGGCCCCAACGGCGCCGGACTCGGCGTCGGACGACGCCGGTCCGACTCCGCGTCAGGAGTCAGAGAGGGATCGGGGGTGGCGCCGCGCGGCGCCGGCGCCGGGGACCCGACGCCGGCCGGAACCGACGGCGGAGTCACGGCGCCGCGCGGAGGCGGCACCACGGGTTGCCCCAATGGAATCGGCGCCGGGGAGGCCGGAGGACCAGCCGGCGACGACCCTGAAGGGCCCAGCGGCGCCGGGGCCAGAGCCGCCGGCGGCGCCGGGGCCGGAGAACTCGGCGGCGTCGGGGCAGGTGCACCCGAACCGCTCGGGCTCCCAGACGGGACCGACGGGCCCGCAGGCGCCGTAGGCCCCGCCGGAGGAGACATCGCCCTCATAGCCATGAGGAACGCCTCAATCTCCTCGCGCGACGCGCCTTCCCCAGGGACCGACGGGTATGGGGCAGACGGCGTCGGCGACCCACGCGGGGCCGCGGCCACCCGAACCCCCGGCCGCGTCGGGGGGAGTCGGGGGTACGATGATGACGCCCCGACCTCTTGTGACGCTTACCTGATGAACCGGAGGAATGGTGGCGACTCCCGGAGCGCTCATGGCGGCTCCGCGATCGCTCCCTCGACCGCTCCCTCGACCTCCGACCGGACCGGGACCGCTCTCGACGCGGGGCCGACACTCGGAGTTTGAGCAGCTTGCGGGACCGCTCCCGTCTAGCTTTACCTGTCAAGGCCCGGCAGTCGACGCAAGACGCGACGTCGTGGTCCGCGCCCAGACACCGGAGGCAGAGTCGATGGTGGTCAGTGACCGACATCTTTCGGTCGCACCCGTCGCAACTCTTAAACCCGGGCATCCTACCGGCACCTTGAAGAAGAGTTAAAGTTAACAAAACTAGGTCAAAAGACCGGAGTACTGCTCTTCGGATCTGCGCTAACTGGCGCGGAAAAAAGAAGAACTGACGTCAGCGCGCGGAGGCGGCGTCTATATACTCCAGCGACGTCATCACGGCACACGACGCCGACGCCGCGGAGCCGCAGGGGACGCCTGCAGACGACGCCTACCGACGCGCAGGGGTACTGCTACGCAAAAGTTTCCGGATCCAGACTGACGCCTGGGGATATTCTAAGGTAAGGAATCTAATACTAACCTGTTTCTTTCAGATACACGTTTTTCAATCAGAGGATATTGAGGCAAATGTGGAGCATACTCTCTTCTTAACCTATTGTATTCTTTTACACAATCTAAATCTGCACAAATCTTTGTTTCATCACACTCAATCAAGTACAATCCTGCTAAAGTTCTGACTCGTGATAATGCCACATATGCCATACCCTCTTTAAACACAGAACTTCCAATGTTCACCAAAGCGCTATCTACACTTAAACCTTGAGACTTATGAATTGTCACCGCATATGCCAAACAAATAGGAAACTGTTTTCGACGAACATATAAGTCTTTCACGAGCAAAAATCTAGCTGAACAACGACAAATTTGTTCTATTTCATCAATGTCATCAAATTTAATTTTTAAAATTTCAATTCCATCTCTATTTTTGTAATTCCGAAAACCAACAACATAACCATTGCTCCATTTACTAGACCTCTCTCAACATTTAAATTCCTTCTTAAAATGACACAATTCAAACACACATTCAGAGTCTTTTCAAAACCAGCAGTTTTAGATATAGTCTTCTCTAATGAATCCAATTTTGATTTCAAATTTTCAGACAAAATAATTGTTGCTCCCATATGCTCTATTTTATCAATAGCTTCCAGTTTCACTATCTCTTCATTTTCTAACTAACATTTTGTTGTTGAACATGGAACATTCTTTCAGAGTTGGCAACAAACATATGCCAGATTTATTCTCGTTAATTTTCTTAAATATGTTCTCTGGAAGAATGTTTTCATTTGGGTACAAGTTTGAAATTAATCGTGCATGTAAAGCTTCTTTCCCTTGCTGACTTACTTTTCCGATCCTTACATCTTGTAGAATATTTTTATAATCTTCATCATTTGCCTGCCGCATATTTTGAAGCAGTTCTGCATATTTAAAGTTTAACCATATATTAACGTTTCCGATGCTCCCTAAGCACTTCCTGGTATCTTCATGTGTGAGCATTTTGAACACAGGTTGTCCTTTCACTGGAGTCAACTGCAGAAGATCTCCAAAAACAATAATATGTTTTCCACCAAATAAGACATTATAGTCTGTTCTAAGAATTTCTTGCATTCTCAAATGCACAAAAGCAAGCATGATATTTGACACCATGCTTACTTCATCAATGATAAGAAATTTCATTTTCTTCAGGACTCTCGAAACTTCAGAACACGCATCTCCTGATAGCTTGTGATACTCCAATTTGTATCATGCTCCACTGGCAGCATCAGTAAACTATGTAAAGTAATCCCTTTAATGTTATGTGCTGCCAGCCCAGTTGGAGCAGTAACAACACAAGACAGCGGTGATTCAGTCCTTTTCTGCAGATAAGTTGCAATGGCTTTAATCAGAAAACTTTTTCCAGTTCCCGCTTCTCCACTCACGTACAGTTGGACAGGCTTAAATGATGTACATGAGCATTCTTTTTTCTCATGACTGAATCCATGTTCAATCTGTTCTGTGACTTCGTCATATATCTGTTTCTGCTCAAGGTTTAGTTGTTTCACCAAATCTTCTAAGTTAACTTCATCATCTTGACCTTGTTCCATAACTCTTTCCACCTCATCCATGGCAGTAGCAGCTTCATTTTGGATAATTGGTCCTCCTAGTGGATCCTGACTCAATGAAGCAGAACTCTGACTGCCTTGAGAACTGTCTCTCGCAATCTCTGCAGCAATTGTGGCTTCTTGCTCTATTTCTTCATTCAACATTTGCAGATAATTTGGAAAAACAGGACATTCTATGGTATCCTTCGTTGCATTAAAGGAGTCTTCATAACAGAGAAAATCTCCAAAAAGTTCCTCTTCTTCACGCCATGGTTTAAACAGTTGCAAAAGAGCCAAATAATAAAATTCTCTTTTATCTGGATTATCACAACTCAATTTGCGATGATTAATCAAATGACCTTTTTTCTGTTTCACTAGACATCCTTCACATCCAATGACTCCATATATTCCATTATTGATATCTTCTCTGATGTTCCTCTTATAAATATATCTCTGCAGAACTTCATAGAGACAAGCGTTCTCAAGGTGATGACTTCTATTTGGATAGTATGTATCCAACATGTTTGTCTTCAAAATATCTGTACTTTCTGGTTCTTTCTCCGCCAAATACTCTATCTCTTGTACAGATTTCAAAACTCGATTTCGTGTTGCAGCAAGACCTAGACTCACCCAAATGATGGTTCTAGATTTGGCATAGAGACTTGCTGACGACAATCGATCAGAACATTCATACGCTCCAATTTCTCGATGCGACAACATCTTCAGACTGTAACTGTATAATTTCTTGCTTAGACTCTTTTCATGTGAAATGTCCTCCCATATTTCCTTTAGTTCTGTCTTTTCTTTTTTTGTGATGTAAGACGTCACATATCGAGCCACAGCAATAGAGTTGTCAGCAACGAATTGAATATCCATGTTAGCATTCCACATGGACAAAATCACTGGGTTGTAGTCGTTGATGTACTTAGACTCTTCGTCTCTTTTTAAATTGTATGTATTTTTTGGTGATTTCCTCGTCACAGTATGTCGCAGAGAAGACATCAAATTATTTACTCTTCCTTTAGAAATCACTGGTCGTGGAAAGCGGAAACAACATTTTGTGTAGAACTTGTCCTTGTTTCTGAATTTTTTTTTTAACGACAGTACTTTCCACAACGATGGGATTGAAAGCGTAAAACTTGTTGCCTTAAACTGTTTTCTTCTGTAGTTTTCGGAACAGCACATGTTGAATACTCTTCAATGAAACTCATCACTGTGTCATCCGAATCTGTTCCAAATTTGGGTGCATCTTTAATCCACAACAACATATGTATGTGAGGAGCACCTCTCGCTTGATACTCCTTTCTCCAAAAGAAATCCAAAACCTCTCCAAGGGGAGGATTTTTTTTGTTGGTAATAAAAGACATCATAGCTTCAAATCTATGATTAAAATATCTGCATACATTCACTGGATCCAAAGAGCACAGTTCTCCAAGTGTTTTGAATTCTATATTTTGTATATTAGCATTGGCCTCTTGTAGAAATTGAAGTAAGTCCTCCCATGCATACTCGGCACAGCTAAGAGTGAGGAACCATGTAGGAGTTCCTAAGTTTCTTAGCATACATTTCAATTCCCCATGGCGATGGTACCAATACTCATTTGTACCACGCTGACATGCCATGAGACTGATCAGATGAGATTCTAAAATATTATCTTGAAGATTCACTTTCTGCATTAAGTCCCTCGCCGAAACATTTTGTAGATGTGCTCCACTTTTCAGAATATGGTTTACTGCATAAGAAAGCCCAGACAAATCACTTTCATACAGTAGATGAAACAAATAAGGAATGCATTGACGAAACCTTGCATCTTCAGCATATAATCTTACAGTTCGATATTCAGATGCAGGAATTTGAAGTGGTCGATCGTCATATTGTCCACCTCGACCTGTTGGAAATAGCTGTGGAAAACAACGAGCTTCCAAACTTTCTTCCCATACACTAATGGGACTTCCTTTTGCTGTTTTCATTTGAAACAAGTCAATTGCATTCCCCATTACTTTTTTGGAATGTAAAGGATGAACAGTATAATGTTCATATATTTCTTCACTTCTAGACACATCAACTTTTTCAATTTGGCCAGCTGAACAATTACTGTCTTCATCTGCAGCTGTTTCCTCTGCTGCAACACATACATCTTTGTAGTACTCATTGTTTTTGACTAAATACAACGTTGCCTTTTTGACTTTCCTAACATCCACTAAATCTTGCCAGATTTTTTTACTCTTTGTTGGAACCCCATTAACTAGAATAACTAAAGGTTCCTCTTCTACTTTTTCTATACCAATTGTATCAATATTTTTTTTCAAATCTAGGGGCAAATAAACAACTCTTCCCTTTAATCCTCTCTGCAAACCTGTAGGAGGCAATTTCCCTATCTTAGGCTCCATGCGAACAATTGGCTGAAAAGGATGGACACATTGAATCAAAATAGACTCATATGTATTTAAATCTATCAATTCACGGGGAATGTCTATCAACTCCAGATTATTATGAACAGCTCTAGCAGGCATTCTATTTTGATTTAATTTGTCATAACAATATTTACAAATACGCTGATCAGAACTCAAATCAAAAGAATTCTCCACCCACAAATAAGTTGCTAAATCTTTCCACTCATAATTATCCATCTTTTCACTTTTTGCATATAAATCAACTAACCTAGTCTGAATCTTATAATGAGTCCGTCGACAACACACACAAGTAAAATTCGGCCTTTCACTTGATTTCACCTTAAACCTGGTAATTTCCTTCTCAAACTTTTCTGTATTTAAAATCTGTACATTGTCTTCCACATTACCTTGAATTGCTGTCTCAATTTCTACACTGTCCTCTTGCTCACGAAAATAACAAATCTCAGTTTCTTCACAAATCTTCTTCACATCTAATTCTGTTCCATGCAAAAGAGCACTGTTTAATTGTTTAAGCTTAAGTGCTGGACTTTTTGCATAATACAGCATTCTCACTAATTTCCTCATTTTGGTATGATGCACTGCTAACATCCTATAATGATGAAAAACACTCTGACAGACTTTTCTAGAAAGACAAGCCAGTGAATGGCCTTGCAAACCTGTGATTCCTCTCACTCTGCAAGGATCTAAGTCTTGCAACAACTTCATTTTCTGCTTTAGACTTTTCTTACTATATGTACGTAAGAAATTACAAAACAAATCAATTGATTCCTGTCGCACACTACAAATACTACTACACTTCCAAGTGTACACTGGACCCTTAGTACGTCTCCCTAAAACTCCATCTTCTGGTTCTCTAGGCACAAGTTTCTCTTTTTCAATCGGACAACCGTCTTTCACTTCATACGCTCGACCACTGGTGTCAACTGCATGCACTAAATCATTCTCCTGGAAGTAACTCTCCTCATTAAAAAATGGCTCACAACTTGAACTGTGCATCCATTCTCCAGAACAAACTTTACAAAATGTAGTCCGATTAATTACTCTTTTCCATCTACTGTTTGATTTGAAAACATCAATTGTCTTGTTAAGTGTCTTAATTCTATTGATTATTAAAATAAATAATTTTTTCTTAACTTCAAAAGCATGATCAACAATCTTCTCTACACTTTTCTTTTTCTTATAAAAAGCAGCTCTCTGTTTACCTTTCCTAATGTTTTTTAACAAATTTAAAACCACCCTATTGCGAAACATTCGTCTACGAATGTCTCTAAACTGATTCTGCCTTCTATTCCTATACATATTATTCTCTCCTGCTCCAGTTTTAGGATTCTTTGAATTTCTCTCCTTCCTTTTCAATTTTACTCTCTCATTTTCTTTTTGTACATGGTGTCCATTATTTTTTCTGGATGTACATATGTTGCGTAAAAAAGACTTAGTTGTCATACCAGGAGCTTTGTTCCTGTTTTTTGAAGTATCTGTTGTGGAAGAATGCTGTAATTCCGTTGCTATTTTTTATTTTTCCCGGTTGCGTTCTTTCTTTGTCCTTTCTTTTGTGGGCATCTTAGCTTTTTCTTCAAATAACGATTTCAATCTGTGTTAAAGAAAAACAGTAGCACATTATAGACCACTATTACCAAACAACAAAGCAATGACAAAAAGCAAACGATCAATACAGGGTTTCAGATCAGGTGAGGATTCTCCAGTGGTGCACAAAAGGTGAGTAGTGTATTGAAAATTATAGTGGAAGACAGCTCTGTCCACAACTACAAAGAAGATCAGACCTATGTCTAACTCCACTGCACTCTTATACACAGGCTTCACCATCTATGCTTCCCAAGAAAATATTGAGTTATATAGTTATATAAAATTGTATTTTATAAAATTGTGAAGCTCCATGAGAAAGCGTTTGCCTCAGTCTTATTCCTGTTGTGAGGCAGGTGCAAGATTTTGCCTCAGTCTTATCCCTGCTGTGAGGCAGATGATTGTAAATAGGATCTGTGCTGTGTTTCCTAAATGTGATGTCAAAAACGATTTTGGAGAAAATGATTGGTTTTACATTTTTGATTATAATGTGGCGCAGAGGTTTAAAAAGTGACGCATCTACCTACATGCATCAATTTTTAAATATGCAGCAAAAAGGTACTTGTTTGGGTTTTCCTGGGGAGCGTAGTTGGTGAAGCTTGTGTCTAAGAGTGCAGTGGACTAGGCTTCATGAAGCATATACCTGTCTGCATTCTTAGACGCAGGTGTCAATTTGACTCTTTACAGTGATGTTAGCTGTGTTTTAAATCAGTGTAGGAATCATATTGAGTTTGTTTGCATAGAGGAATTGTATTTTGTAAAATTGTGAAGCTCCATGTGAAAGCGTTTGCCTCAGTCTTATTCCTGTTGTGAGGCAGGTGCAAGATTTTGCCTCAGTCTTATCCCTGTTGTGAGGCAGATGATTGTAAATATGATCTGTGCTGTGTTTCCTAAATTTGATATCAAAAACTATTTTGGGGAAAATAAATGTATTTTACATTTTTGAGTATAATGTGGCACAAAGGTTTAAAAAATGACGCATACATGCGTCACTTTTTAAATATGGGGAAAAAAGGTACATGTTTGGGTTTTCCTGGTGAGCCTAGGTGGTGAGGATTGTATCTAAGTGTGCAGTGGACTAGGCTTCATGAAGCATATCCCTGTCTGCATTCTTAGAGACAGGTGTCAATTTGACTCTTTACAATGATGTTACCTGTGTTTTAAATCAGTGTAGGAAGCATATTGAGTTTGTTTACATAGAGGAATTGTATTTTGTAAAATTGTGAAGCTCCATGAGAAAGCGTTTGCCTCACTCTTATTCCTGTTGTGAGACAAGTGCAAGATTTTGCCTCAAAACACCTTTGTCTAAGAATGCAGCAGAGATAGGCTTCATAAAGCCTAATCCACTGCACTCTTAGACACAAGCCTCAACACCTATGCTCCCCAGGAAAGCCCAAACAAGTACCCTTTTTTTGCCACATATTTAAAAAATGACACATGTAGGTAGATGCGTCACTTTTTAAACCTCTGTGCCACATTATATTCAAAAATGTAAAAACCATTTATTTTCCCCAACATCGTTTTTGACATTACATTTAGGAAACACAGCACAGATCCCATTTACAATCATCTGCCTCACAGCAGGGATAAGACTGAGGCAAAATCTTGCACCTGCCTCACAACAGGAATAAGAGTGAGGCAAACAGTTTCTCATGGAGCTTCACAATTTTACAAAATACAATTCCTCTATGCAAACAAACTCAATAAGCTTCCTACACTGTTTTAAAACACAGCTAACATCATTCCAAAGAGTCAAATGTATTTCTATTAAACATGCACACATTCTTTATTACTTTTAAAAAATGTAAAAACTATTTTTATGCTTCATGAAGCCTAGTCCACTGCATTTTTAGACACAAGCCTCACTACCTACGCTCCCCAGGAAAGCCCAAACATGTACCTTTTTGCACCATATTTAAAAAGTGAGACATGTAATTAGATGCGTCACGTCTTAAACCTCTGCGCCACAATATACTCAAATATGTAAAAAAAATCATTTCCCCAAAATCGTTTTTGACATCACATTTAGGAAACACAGCACAGATCCTATGTACAACCATCTGCCTCACAGCAGGGATAAGACTAAGGCAAAAGCTTTCACATGAAGCTTCACAATTTTACAAATTACAATTCCTCTATGCAAACAAACTCTATATGCTTCCTACACTGAGTTAACACATGTAACATCATTGTAAAGAGTCAAATTCACAACTGTGTCTAACAGTGCAGTCAGGGATAGGCTTCATGAAGCCTAGTTCACTGCACTCTTAGACACAAGCCTCACCACCTACGCTCCCCAGGAAAGCCCAAACATGTACTTTTTTGCACCATATTTAAAAAGAGACACATGTAATTAGATGCGTCACGTTTTAAACCTCTGCGTCACAATATACTGAAATATGTAAAAAACATTAATTTCCTCAAAATCGATTTTGAAATCACATTTAGGAAACACAGCACAGATCCTATGTACAACCATCTGCCTCACAGCAGGGATAAGACTAAGGCAAAAGCTTTCACATGAAGCTTCACAATTTTACAAAATACAATTCCTCTATGCAAACAAACTGAATATGCTTCCTACACTGAGTTAACACATGTAACATCATTGTAAAGAGTCAAATTCACACCTGTATCTAACAGTGCAGTCAGGGATAGGCTTCATGAAGCCTAGTTCACTGCACTCTTAGACACAAGCATCACCACCTACGCTCCCAAAGAAAGCCCAAACATGTACCTTTTTGCACCATATTTAAAAAGAGACACATGTAATTAGATGCGTCACTTTTTAAACCTCTGTGCCACAATATACTCAAATATGTAAAAAACATTAATTTCCCCAAAATCGTTTTTAACATCACATTTAGGAAACACAGCACAGATCCTATGTACAACCATCTGCCTCACAGCAATGATAAGACTAAGGCAAAAGCTTTCACATGAAGCTTCACAATTTTACAAATTACAATTCCTCTATGCAAACAAACTCAATATGTTTCCTACACTGAGTTAACACAGGTAACATCATTGTAAAGAGTCAAATGTATTTCTATTAAACATGCACACATTTTTTATTTCTTTTAAAAAATTTAAAAACTATTTTTCCCCCCAAAATCGTTTTTTACATCACATTTACAAAACACAGCACAAGTCCTACGTAGAAGCATTCCATGTCACGACTAAAAATTCACAATTTTACAAAATACAATTACTCTATGCAGTAAAAACTTTTTACCAAGCATTATCAAAAAGCATGACACAAAGCAACATGTAAAGACCACAATTTTCTTCCAAATCTTCTCCATAGAATATACAAGTCTCTATGTATATTAAATGAATCATAACTCACCTTTACAAATGCTTTAGGACATTCACAACAGTGTCAGATACACACACCAATATTTCTTTAGCAGAGCAAAAGGTATGTTCTCCAACCACTGCAAACCATAAAGGCACAGAAAACCTCTAATTCTACACAGATATCCCTTTTTGTTAACCAATTAAAACTCTTCCCTCTCTATATTCAAACCAACACCCTCCCCCCATCAGCTCTTTCTACCTGTTACCATAGCAACTCCCTCCTCACTGAGCTGCCAGGGTTAAAAGTTTATTCTACAATGTTGCAAATCACCTCTGCAAGGATGTTTGACCTGCAAATACACCAGCTTATCTGGTGTAAGGTTTCTTTAAATAACTTTTTTTTAACCATTCAAATTACTTCTTACACAGAACACAACCATGCACCCTAACTTTCAGTTTTCATCTATCTCATTCTACCAATCATTGCTTGTGATTCAAGAGCACTGAAACTCCACAGGTTTTTTTTGCAAACTCCTATTATTCCAACTGCCATTTCTTTTCCACACTTCATCTAACTGCACCAGAATCTCCTCTGACCATGTATTCTGTCTGGATTATTGGACCTAGTTATATCCACTGGGCTCAAAGGTATGCTAGTAACAGAAATTTACACAACCTTGATTTATCAAACGTGAACATAAAATGGATTAGCCACAGAGGATTAAAATGTCACCAATTGATTCCATTGGTGAAAACCTTTTTGCATTTGCCACACCCTGACCTGTTAATTCTGCACTGTGGAGGAAATGACTTGGGCACTTTGACTGGTGTAGGTCTGGAAATGCTTTTAAAGGACACCTTTGAGCAATTGATGGCACTTTTTCCACAAACTGCCTTGGTATATTCCAATATATGCCAAAGGCAGAAATGGAAGTGGTCCAACCAATATTGTCCACAATTTGAAAAAGCACGGAAACATGTGAATAAATCTGTTTCTGCTTACATGAGAGACTATGGAATGGGTTCAATATACAACAACAACTTGCGTTACAACATGCAAGATATTTACAGAGAAGATGGTGTGCACTTCTCAGATGAAGGGAATAGAATATTCCTCCTGAATTTAAGACTGTGCATTGGTACCTACTTGTAGGTTCCTAAATCAGCCACAGAACCCAAAAGCCCTTTTCAGGGCTACCCTATCTCTGATCACTCCAAATGATTATCTTTTTCTAACTTTTTTCACTATTTTTCACCATAGTACGCTCCCCGGTACGCTTCCCGGTGCGCGTACCGGGCGCTCCCCCCGCGAAAATTTAAAAATATAATTTTTTTTTTGTCCTATATGGGCCTCCTAAGACCCCCTCAGGAAACCTAGAGGGTCAGGGAGTGCCAACCGTGCCCCCTTATACCCATTCCCAACGTTGTTTGTCCGCCATTTTCTGACTCAAATCTACCGAAACACAAAATGGAGGACTCCCGTACCGCTGCCGGTACGCATACCGGGGCGCGCACCGGGAAGCGCTAAAAAAAAATAATAAAAGTTAATTTACATAAAAACCACTGGAGACACTTTCACCAAATATAGAATAGGCAATACTACATACCAGTCCCTACCATTTTCCCAATTTTGGTGGAATTCCATTCAGCCATTTGGCCTGTAGCCCTGTCTAAATATCCTGAGGTAAATTACATAACAAAAACACATCTGAAGTGTTAGAATTGACAACCAATTAAAATGTTACTTTCATTTTCTATTTTTTTTCCTGACATTCGATTGGTTATGTACATGAATATAAATGAAAAATGAGAGGGAAACACAGCCATTTTGACTACTACTTCCTGAAGTGCATTTGAAAAGGATTTTCACTGAGAACTTCAACTGCTTTCTCAAAGGTAAGTTGTTATTTTGGAAAGTGAAGTATGTTGTGCACTTTAAGGTAATTTGGAAAACATTTTCTGATAGTTATATACTATCCCTCTGTAATAGTTATAGATTGAGATAGGGTTCTCTGTTATAGTTATGGATGGAGTTAGGCTTGTCTTGTATAATTATGAATTTACTTAGGCTTTATCACATACACTTTTTTATATATCTACTTCCAACCTGATACCATACACTGCCCAAACATAACTTCACTGTTAAAAAATCAAAACTACCTGTCTGAACTTAAACCCAACAGTGCCCTATCTCTACTGATATATTTATTTTTTATGCAATTTACAGCAAGAAAATGGAAGGACAACAGAATATTTCTTTCGAAATTGTTCTGGAGAACAACCCTGAAGAAATTATTGATGAGAATGATGACTTTGATTTTATGGATGAGTCACTGGACCATGAATTAGTTCAGTTTGTGGAAGCAATAGAATCACAGAATGAAAATGAGGACATTCCAGACAATATATTGTTAGAAGTTTTATTAAATTTTGAAAAAGAATCAGAAAAATAAATGTATATTTAATAATCAAAAATTGTTCGAGACATTATTCATTATTATATGTAATTCATAAACTATTACCAAATTGATTATAATATAAAGTCAGACTTATAGTATACTGTGCAACGTATTTGTGTTACATAGTATTTTGCTCATAGTTACTTCCTTTCTCCCACTATATTATCTCCAATGTGTATTTGACATCTCTTTTTCATCTCCTGCCTCCATGTTGTTTCTGCTTCCCTGACAGACTATGGTATAGATTCCATATACATACCACACTAACTTCTATAACAACATGCAAATTATCTACAGAGGAAACGGTGTACATTGAATTTAAGACTCTGCATTGGTACCTACATGTTGGTACTTAAATCACCCACACAACACAACAACTCTATTCAGAGATACCCTACCTCTAAGCACTTTAATTTATTATTTTAGTGTTTCACTGAGTTCTCCCCAGGTGTGGGGGTGGGGGAGGTGTGTGTAGGGGATGTGCGGGGGGTGTCTGTGAGGTGTGTATGTGTGGGTCTGTGTGTCTAGGGGGGATGAGGTGTATAGGTGTGTGGGGTATATGGATGTGGGTGGGGATATTGGTATGTAAGGTGTGTGTGTGGGTGTGGGGTGTGTGAGGGTGTGGGAGGTATGTGTTTAGGATGTGTATGTATGTATGAGATGTGTGGATGTGTCTGAGTTCTCTCTGTGTGTGTTGGGGGGGAGATGTGTGTGTGGGATGTGTGTGGTGTGTCTGTGAGATATTTGTGTGTATGTGCATGTGTGTGTGTGTGCGTGGTGGAAGGGGGGTGAGGTGTGTGTTTGAGTGTGGGTGTGTGGGATGTGGGTGTAGCTGTGGATGTGTAAGGTGTCGATGTGGGGGTGTGTGGTGTTTGACTGTGGGTGGAAGTATGCATGTGTGAAGTGTGTGTGTGTGGGTGTGTGAGTGTGGGGTTGTGTGCATGTGGGTGTGTGTGGGACACACTTGTAGGTACCTAAAACAGCCACAGAACCCAAAAGCTCTTTTCAGAGCTACCCTACATATAATCACTCAAAATGATTATTTTACACTATTATTTTCACTATTTTTCACCTAAGTACGCTCCCTGGTACGCTCCCCAGTGCGCGTACCGGGCGCTCCCCCCGCGAAAATCGAAAAATAAAATAAAAATGTTTTTGTCCCACGGGACCCTTTTATGGCCCCCACATCAAACCTAGGGGGTCGGGGGGGTGTACCCTGCCCCCTTTTGCTCATTTCCCCCTTTGATTTTTGCCACCTCTTGTATCTCAATCCTACCGAGACACAAGATGGCGGCCGCTGCTGACTGTTTCGAATGTTTACAGACACCCGAGAACCAATCAGCTTCCCGTGCGCAAGTCGCGTGGCGCGCCCGGAGCGCTCCCCGGTACGCGTACCGGGGCGCGCTTACAGATATATACTTTTTTTAAACCTAAATTACTCAAAATCCACTGGAGAACATATCTTGAGACATAGCAAAGGCACATCGGGCTACCAGTCCCTACAATTTTGCTAAGTTTGGTGAAAATCCATTCAGCCGTTCGAGCTAAAAGTGCGACAGACCGCCCTATGGAAATTAACATGAGGGAAAACACGTTTTGGGACCCCCCTTTTATCTCGGCCCCCGCTTGACGAATGCCCCCCAAACTTTCAGGGAAGGAGCGGAGCGCCACGAGGCAAAGTTGCTGAATAATTCAGGCAGATTCCTCAACCGGCGCCAAAGTTATTCCCAATAGAATGTTGCGATTTCCCTATGGAAATCGATCCTAACTATATATACCTACTGGCGACCGCCAGTAGGTAATAAATATATATATATATATATATATATATATATATATATATATATTCATATATATATATATATTCACTGAAAAAACCATAGGTTTCACACCAGTTATAGTTAGCTGGAAGTTTTACTCGCATAAAACCATTGAAATTCCCACGTTATAGTTAGTTGGACTCACTATAACTTGCGCGTGCAATGCACTGCTGATGACGTCACATATTACATCACTCATGACATGGTCAGTGACATCACTCATGACATCACTGATGACACCATCCAGTGAATGTGTGTCTTTCTGAAAAATAAATATTAGTGAGTAATGTTTAAATATTTAAATATGTATTAGTGTTCCACTTTGTGTATAAGTGGCTGCATGGGTTGGTGTGTAGCTACGTGTGTATGTATATGGGTTATTAGATGTTTTTCTTAGTATCAGTATGAGTGTTTCTATGGTTTGGTGGGGGTATTACTTAGCACATAGATGCATGAATGACTGACTCTCTCTTTGTATGTGTTTTGAAGACAGCATATGTGCAGTACTGTATGGGTGGATGAGTGTGTATATGTGTGTGTTAGTGAGTGAATGACTGTCTCACTAGTGTTTTTATCAGTAACTACATATGTTTTCATCTAGTATATGTGAATATTGATGTATATAAGTGAGTATATGTGAGAGTGAGGGATGGTAAGAGTTCTTGTTTAAATTAGTATGTGTTTCTATAAGTGATTGTTTAAAAGAGCAAGTATGTGTAAGTTTCCTTAGAAGGCGGCAGGAAACTGTGGCAGGGTTCCCGACCCGCTTGTTCGCCTGCAGTGCCTAAATTCATGCTCAACGCTGTGTCTGTGCTATTTTAAAAATTATTTGATTTGCTGATTTTAAAAATTGGAATTGAACAAAAATTGTAAAATCACTTGTGCTAGCCTACATTGCGCTGGTGAAAATCGCGCCGCTACCAAACTACTTTCCCTAACCTGATTGAGAGGGGGGGACGCTCTTTTCAGGGCAGCTGTCAGCACAGGAGCGGTTAGCGCTCTAGTGGCTGCATTTCCGGGGCTATTTAGGCGGAGCTTTAACACCGGCGAGCTGCGGCAGGAAACTGTGGCAGGGTTCCCGACCCGCTTGTTCGCCTGCAGTGCCTAAATTCATGCTCAACGCTGTGTCTGTGCTATTTTAAAAATTGGAATTGAACAAAAATTGTAAAATCACTTGTGCTAGCCTACATTGCGCTGGTGAAAATCGCGCCGCTACCAAACTACTTTCCCTAACCTGATTGAGAGGGGGGACGCTATTTTCAGGGCAGCTGTCAGCACAGGAGCGGTTAGCGCTCTAGTGGCTGCATTTCCGGGGCTATTTAGGCAGAGCTTTAACACCGGCGAGCTGCGGTAGGAAACTGTGGCAGGGTTCCCAACCCGCTTGTTCGCCTGCAGTGCCTAAATTCATGCTCAACGCTGTGTCTGTGCTATTTTAAAAATTATTTGATTTGCTGATTTTAAAAATTGGAATTGAACAAAAATTGTAAAATCACCTGTGCTAGCCTACATTGCGCTGGTTAAAATCGCGCCGCTACCAAACTACTTTCCCTAACCTGATTGAGAGGGGGGGACGCTATTTTCAGAGCAGCTGTCAGCACAGGAGCGGTTAGCGCTCTAGTGGCTGCATTTCCGGGGCTATTTAGGCGGAGCTTTAACACCGGCGAGCTGCGGTAGGAAACTGTGGCAGGGTTCCCGACCCGCTTGTGCGCCTGCAGTGCCTAAATTCATGCTCAACGCTGTGTCTGTGCTATTTTAAAAATTATTTGATTTGCTGATTTTAAAAATTGGAATCGAACAAAAATTGTAAAATCACTTGTGCTAGCCTACATTGCGCTGGTTAAAATCGCGCCGCTACCAAACTACTTTCTCTAACCTGATTGAGAGGGGGGGGGACGCTATTTTCAGGGCAGCTGTCAGCACAGGAGCGGTTAGCGCTCTAGTGGCTGCATTTCCGGGGCTATTTAGCCCTCGCCTGCCCTCGGGCGCGCAGCGTTAGCGCGCAGGTGAGCCAAAGACACGCCGAAGAGTAGCCAAAGAGTCGCCCGTCTGCGCCCGTCCGCGACAGGACGGGGCATAGGGGCAATGGGCTCTACTCCCTTGGACCCTGCCATCACAGGTACCATTAAAATTAAATACACTGCTCAATCCCTACTAGACTTAAAATCACCTGGAGAATGCTGCATTAAAATACCCTGGCAATGTCTTGAGGGTTGCTTCTCGTGTATGAAGTGTCGGTTCCAATCATCTTCAGTCAGGGCGATCACGAATGAAAATACACCTAAAATTGCACCTCCAAAGGGACTGAAGAGCTTCCTTTTAAATGTTTGCTCTTTTCCAAAACATCAACATCAGATATGGGATTTACTTCACACCATACAGCCTGATATCTGCTTCCTAACCGAGACTTGGATGAAGCCTCACACGGTTACAGCTATAACACTAGGGGTTCCATCAGGATACAAGTTTCTACATTTTGATCGAGCCAGCAAAACAGGTGGTGGCCTTGCCATCATATATAAAGAAGCACTTAAAGTCACAGTTCTAGAACAAAGGCACAGTTCACAACTTGAAATATTGGTTTTTAAAATTGCCTCGGCAGGCCACACCTCTTGGAAAGGTGCTTTAGTTTACCGTCCTCCAGGATCCAATCCGGATTTTGCCCTCTCCCTTTTGGAGCTATTAGCCCCTCACTCTAAATCCAAGGAGGACTTCATCCTCCTAGGAGATTTCAATGTGCACATGGATAATCTGGCTCACCCTGAAACAATATCGCTGATTGCAGATCTTTCCACTCTGGGACTAAAAACACAAAATAGCGGTGCTACCCATATAGGTGGTCACACCCTAGACTTACCGCCTGATTCATGAAGCAAAATTTCGCCCGCAATAGCTGCGAAAATGCTATTGCGGGCGCAATTTCCCTAATCGGCATTCACCAAGAAAATACCCAAAGCGCAATCGAAAAATAGCGAAATCGCTAATATATTCTCAGAATCCCTGCAGGAGTGCGACAAACCACGGAATCTGCGAAAATAAATAGCGAATTCGCTATACAAGCGCAATCGGTATTCATGAAAATTCTCAAATAGCGAAAAAAAAAAAAAACGCTGTTTGCGAGGCGCAAAATAAGGACAACCCAAAGCAGGTGGTAACCATAAAACCCATTGGATTTTTTTTTTTCAAAAACGTTGGCCAATCAGGAATAAGGGGCAGGCCTGACCAAACACACATAAGGAGAGTCAGCAGCAGCAGTCTCACAATGCCAGGAATGTACATAGTGGTCAGGCGGCGAAGGCTACAGCGAGCAGCATGGAGGAGACGCAGAATCCAGGACAGGATATTCCGCCAGCGGGTCACCCTGCTGGGCCAAACCAGAGAGCAGATATATGCAAAGTACCCCCTGAATGGGGAAATGATAATCCAGCTAATACAGGACCTTGACCCCCTGATGCAGCACCCAACAAGGCGGACCAATGCCGTGCCTACACATGTCCAGGTATTGTGTAGCCTGCACCTTCTGGCCTCCGGGAGCTTCCAGGGGATAGTAGCGGTTGCTGGGGGGATATCCCAGCCCACCATGTCACGCTGCCTCAGGAGTTTCGTTGACGCAATGCTGACCCAGCTACACCGACACATCAAATTTCCCACCAGCCAACAGGATCTGGACTTGACCAAGCTACAATTCTACAATGTGTCCCATTTACCACATGTGATAGGATGCATAGACTGTACCCACATCGCCATCTGCCCACCAGCTGCAACGGAGTACATGTACCGCAATCGCAAGTCCTACCACTCCCTTAACATACAGATGGTCTGCAATGCTAAGACATTCATCACGGACATAGTGGCCCAGTACCCAGGGAGTACCCATGACTCATTCATATTCCGGCACAGTGGCCTCCACACACGACTGGCCAGGGGAGACTTTGGGGAAGGACACCTACTTGGTAAGTACACTGTTTCAACAATGTCACATTGCAATGAAGTAGCTGCGCAGCACAGGCACTCACCCTCTGCTCCTCTCATTCAGGTGACAGTGGCTACGCCCTGCGTGAATACCTCCTCACCCCATACCTCAACCCTGCTACACCACAGCAACGGCGTTACAATGTTGCACACATACGGACAAGGAATTGCATAGAACGGACTTTTGGGCTACTGAAGAGCCGTTTCCACATACTGCACAAGACAGGTGGGGCCATGTACTACAGTCCTGAATTGTGCTGCCGCATTGTGGCTGTCTGCGCAATACTACATAACAATGCTACCAAGCGCAGGATACCTGTTGACATATCTGGCAGTGAGTCGGAAGGGGACGACCGGCCACCTGCACATGGGCGTCATGCACACGGGGAGAACCCAGCTGAAGGCCACAGACGCCGCAACCACATCACCATGAACTGTTTCTAGTGCACCCTCACCCAACAAATCACAATTGCATGCAAAATTTAATAATGACACTACGCCAATGTGTGATGCCAAATTAAATCTTATTGTTTGATTCACAATAATGTTTCCAGTTGACATCCTTTCATTGCAAACAGTATTTCAGCATACTGCTGCGTCCAATACACAGGGCAGGCTTATGTTCAGCCAGTGCCTGTACAAGTACTATTCAGTCAGGTGCGCCTCCGGCGCGAAGCACCCAAGCGCCTCTCCGGCTCCTCCTCATCCACCGCACGTGTCCCTGCATTGGGCCTGGTGCTGCGTCTCCGCACCCCTATGAGTGAGGCATAGTTGCTGCTCACACTTGATGTCCCCTCACTGGCATCGTCACCCCCGACAGTGTCAGGTACAGCAGGGTGAAGTGCCATCACGGCAGTGGTCAGGCCCTCAAGTACCCTGGCAACATCCTCGCAGCATTGAATGAGCTGCTGCTGCTGCGCCAGGCACCGGCGAGAAAGCTGCGAGGTGGCATTGCCAATTACATAGTTTGACCGGATGTAAGCCGTCAGCCGGGTCAGTAGCTGACGGTGGCGGCGGCGGTCCGTGTTGCGCTGTCTAATCATTGCAGCTGTGTTCGCCTCCACGGCTGCAGTCATGCGGGTCATCCCCTCCCCCACACCTGCCATGGCTGCAGGCATGCGGTCCATCCGGTCCCCCACACCTGCCACATTGCGGCCAATGTTATGCAGCTGCAGCTGTATGGCCCCTTGCCGGCGTGCCTGCAGCTGGTGAATCCGGAGCATGCGACGTTCGACACTCATGCTCGGCAGCCGCTGTCCATTCCCACTCCTGGTGCTGGGAGCATTGATCTGCAGCCGAGCCCTGCCACGCCTGCTCTGCTGGCCTGCCACAGTGGGTTGCCGCTGTGTCGCCGCTGTCGCGGGACCTGATGTTGATGCGCCAGCTGCTGGTGGAGTCAAGCTAGGCATTGCTGGTGCTGCAGAGGCTGGAGGCACAGTGGCAGTGTGCCGGGATGCAGGTGTTGGTGCTGCAGCAGAGGCTGGAGGCACAGTGGCAGTGTGCCGGGGTGCAGGTGTTGGTGCTGCAGCAGAGGCTGGAGGCACAGTGGCAGTGGGCCGGGATGCAGGTGTTGGTGCTGCAGCAGAGGCTGGAGGCACAGTGGCAGTGTGCCGGGATGCAGGTGTTGGTGCTGCAGCAGAGGCTGGAGGCACAGTGGTAGTGGGCCGGGCTACAGGTGTAGTTGCTGCGGCAGACGCAGGAGGCTGTGTGTATAACGGCACCTCCTCGTAATCCTGTGCATCCTCATCTATGTGCAGCCTCTCGCTGTCGCTGCTGTCAGCGCCACCTGTGAGGGGAAGTGGACGTACATTAGTTGCATGTATCTGTCACACGTGCAGTTGCTACATGCATGCTGGGTGACATTCCCTGACTGCCTATAGAATTGCGTACTTTTGGACCTGTCTGGCTGCATTGGGGTACTTCTACATTGTGGCCACACTACATGTCCCACAATGCTTTAGGGCATTAACTGATGTGCACCGATGGCATGACTTTGGAACATTATGGGAGGCTATAGGGTCATGGCCATTCATAGGGGACAGGGTCGCAGTTGCATGCCACTTACCTTGGCTCTCTTGGGTGGGGCGGGATGAGTCCATTCGGGTGACTCCAATACACGCCTCTTCCTCCAGCGTGTCTTCAACGCGATCCTCCAGGGGGGTGTTTGGAGGGAATGTAGGTCCTCCCCCTCCAGTGCCCAAGGACTCTCCCAGCCTCTCGGCGACCCTCTCTTTGGCACAACCTCGGAGGTCGTACCACCTTTTCTTAAGGTCATCCAGTGACCTGTCGGCCACACCCACAGAGTTCACTGCGGCCGCTATCCTGAGCCAGATCCTGCGCCTCTCCTGCTCGGGCACCCTCCTTGATTCTTTCCCGAAAAGTTTGGAGTGGTTCTCCACCACCCCTTCAATTAGGTGCTCCAACTCTTGTTCCGAGAACTTGAGTTTCCTCTTGCGCCCGGGGTTGCTGGGCCCAGGTACTGCCTCCTCAGCCATTGCTGCAGTGGTATTGGAGGTGGTAGTCCAACTTAGCAGGTGTCCTTGCAGGAGCTGTCTCTGTTGCTGCCTCGAGGTCTGCCTCACTGTGGTGAATGGGGGTGGGAACTGGCTGCTTCCTGGTTGTGATGTCATCACTGTGCTCGAAATGCGACTTCCCGTTTTCCCGATCTCGCGCTTTTTGCGGTCCCGCTATTGACGATCTCGCTGTTAGCGATATCGCTATTCCGACACGGATGTTGCCGGAAATAGCGATTTTCATGCGATTTTCGATGATCGGAAACGGTATTTGCGGCCGCGTGCGATTCACTTTTTTTTCCTCGCTATCCGTCATGAATACTGTTTTGCGAGTCCTTAATAGCGATTCGCTATGAATCGCTATTTGGGGCTCGCAAAACGGCCCGTTGATGAATAAGGCTGTAGGTCTTTTCTAACTGCACCAAAGTAAGATGCTCACCTGCTAAAGAAATTCAATGGTCAGATCATTTTCTGATAGAGTGCGTCTTAATGGGCCCGACAAAATTATCAAATAAAGCGACACTCCCGCCAATATGGCGTCGACAGTGGCATAAAGTATCGATGGAGAAGCTGCTGGAAAGCTGGAAACAACCAACTTTCACAGATAAGGATACAGCGGATACCGCACTAGCTAGATTCAATGATTCACTTAAGCAAGCCATTGACACTCTGGCCCCACTAAAGCTACATAAGCAATATCCCTCCTCCAAACAAGAATCCTGGTATACACAGGAACTCAGAATAGAGAAGCAGAAATGCAGACGGGCGGAAAAGGTATGGAGGAAACTGAAAACTGAGGAGAATAAGAAAATATTTCAAGAGGCCCAGTCAACCTACTATAAAAACATAAAACAAGCCAGGAAAAACAGTCTCACCCAACAACTCGCGGAGGCGGGTAACTGCCCAAGGGAGCTGTTTAAAATATTACAGAGCTTTGTGAAACCAACAGCCTGCGAGAGCCCCGATGATTTCTCCCAGACTCTCTGTGATGAGATCTTGGTGTTTTTTTGAAAATAAGATCAATCTCATTTATGACAAAATAATGGCCTCCAGTAGCGCTGGGAATGACAATTCTCCCCCACATAACTCATCCAAACAAAATAAAAATCAAATACTATCCTTCCCGCCAATCAGCGACATAGATCTTCCCCCTCTTATCAGCCACATAAAATCTGGATCCCCCAACTACTTCCTTCCTGCGAAAATGGTCGCACCTCTGATCACCCTCTTGGGGCCATCCATTCAATCTGTGATGATCATCTCATTGACAGAAGGACAGGTCCCAATGGAATGGAAGAAAGCGGTGGTGAACCCGTTAAGGAAAAAAGCGGCATCCCCATGGACAGATCTTTCGAATCTCCGGCCCATCTCCCTCCTGCCGTACATCAGTAAGATGACCGAGAAGCACGTGAACACCCATTTATCCAAACACATCGAAGCAACGGAGGGCCTGGACTATTCACAATCTGGGTTCAGGCCCAACCACAGCACCGAATCAGCCCACCTAACAGTGACCAATAACATCAGGATGACACTGGACGGAGGGGGGTCTATGATTCTGGTGCTTTTGGATTTATCCGCTGCTTTCGATACGGTGTCACACGAGGTGCTTCTCGGTCGTCTGAGGGATGTGGGATTAGGGGGTGTGGCTCTGTCCTGGATGGAGAGTTTTCTATCAGGCCGCTCTCAAGAAGTCAGGCTGGACTCCCACAAATCCATCTCTAGGGAGCTCACCAAGGGAGTGCCACAGGGCTCATGCCTAAGCCCCACATTATTCAATGTGTATGTGGCTCCCTTGGCTGACCTAGTAAGATCCTTTGGGTTCACCCCGGTGTCGTATGCCGACGACACACAACTTCTGTTCCCTTTTAAGACCTTCACGCCTGCACCAAAAAAATCGTTTGCAGATGGAATGAGGGCAGTGTCAGAGTGGATGGCTAAGAACTGCCTACAATGTAATGTAGGAAAAACAGAAGTATTGTTGTTCGGGGAGGCAGCGACATTATGGTCCCCCGAGTGGTGGCCCTTGGAACTGGGGCCTGTCCCCAGTCCTAAACAGACCGTTAAAAACTTGGGGGTGCTATTAGATCAAGCACTAACATTAAAAGATCATGCAAACCAAGTGGCTGGGACCTGCTTTCGTGCCATTGGACTGCTGAGAAGGGTTTTTCCATACCTACCTGACAGTCATAGGAAGACACTGGTCCAGGCGTTGGTCATCAGCAGATTGGACTATTGCAATGGTCTTCTCTTATCAGCCAATGAAGAACAGCTCAACAAACTGCAAATAGTCCAAAATACTGCGGCGAGGCTTGTCCTTAATGTTCCACCCAGGACCTCCTCCCGCCCCCTGCTGACCAAACTCCATTGGCTCCCAATGCGGCAACGCAATAAATTCAAAATTCTATGCACAATTCACAAATGTCTGTCAGGCACCGGTCCCAAGTATCTAACAGAAGTTTTTTTACCTTATGTTCCTGGACGCTCCCTACGCTCCAGCAATCTGCAGCTAATACAGGTACCCAGAATTAAAAAATCTAGGCAGGGAGGCCGCGCCCTGGCCCACAAAGGACCTGTCCTCTGGAACTCATTGCCCCATATACTGAGACAAATCACTAACCACCTAACCTTCCGAAAATCCCTCAAAACGTACTTATTCAGTAACATCTAAAACCCATAATCATAGACTAACTATTCCTCTGACCAAGAATCAGCACGAGCTATATTCACCTACTGGCAAAAGCGCGGAGATACCCCTTTGGGGGTCGAATCAGGCGCTATACAAGAATATAAATAAATAAATAAATAAAGAAGTAAAATGGTAGTGTGTGTATAGCTGTATATGCAAATAAATGGATGTTCAATAGTTTATTTGCATGTGTGAGTATGTGTGTGAGTAACTTATGGATAACTGTCGGTGTGTAACAGGATGTATAGGTGTATCACTACATATGATGAGTGAGTATATGTATGAGTGACTATATAGAACTGTTTGTCAATGAGTGGATGTGTATATAGATAGTGGAATTACTGAATTGGTTGTTGTAACTGATATGGGTATCTCCATTTTTTGGAAAATTTTAGTTTCTATTTTTGAATATGTGTTTCAAGGGTTACATTATAGTGAAAGGAGGTCTGTCACTCTGTCACAAGGATGGTGTCATCAGTGATGTCATGAGTGATGTCACTGACCATGTCATGAGTGATGTAATATGTGACGTCATCAGCAGTGCATTGCACGCGCAAGTTATAGTGAGTCCAACTAACTATAACGTGGGAATTTCAATGGTTTTATGCGAGTAAAACTTCCAGCTAACTATAACTGGTGTGAAACCTATTGTTTTTTCAGTGAGTATATATATATATATATATATATATATATATATATATATATATATATATATATATATATATATTACACACTTGCAGTCACTACTGTGTATAGTTGGGTTATTATTTCTATAATAAAGGCACTTTTTGTTTCACTAATAATGAGTGAGTGGCTGAACCTTCAGGAGCTCACAATGATTTTTACTGATCAGTAGCTATCTCTAAAGAAAAGGTTGGAGACCTCTGCCATAGAACTTGGGGGTATGCTAAGACTATAGACTATCCTTTGAGACCTAGATCAAGAGAGTTGCAGGCAGGTGTTTCAAAATCCTAAGAATATTAAGGAAAACCCTAGATTTTAACCTTTGGCGGCAAGAAAAACCTTGATCCATGCGCTTGTTACATCTAGATTAGATTATGGAAATCTGCTGTATCTGGGTGCCAACAAAAAAGGACTCTCGAAGCTACAATCTGTTCAGAAGGCAGCGGCCCGCCTGGTTCTGAATTTGCCAAGAAAAGCACCCTTGAAGAATGCACTAAAGACACTACATTAGTTGCCCATCCAGAAACGAATTACATTCAAGACACTATGCATCGGTCATTGCATCTTGCAGGGCAGATGTCCATTGTACCTTAACGATCTTATGATTCCATACAAAACAGGAAAGCAACTGAGATCCATCTGGACCCATTTGGTAAAAGTCCCAAGGATTAGGAAGGCACAACTGGGTGAGCGCTCTTTTGGCTACTTGTCAGCTAAAAGCTGGAACTCCTTACCTTTGTCCCTCCGGTAGGAACCATCAGAGAAACTCTTCTGAAAATTTTTTAAAATATGGCTTTTCACCCAATAAGTAATCTGTGAGGCACCAGTTCCCGAAGTTCGCAGTAATTCTTAAATAGCACGGGGACACACCAGTGGGTGTAACCAGGCGCTCTACAAATGCAGAAATATCAAATATATCAAATAAGGTCTCTCCTGAGAAATTCCAGTAATGTCAGAAGGAAGTTATGTATCTGGAACATCAGACAGATAAAGGAGTGAGATGAGTATCTCATGAATGCATAGCGCAAATTCTTGAATTGAAATTCCCAACCACACAGAGAGAAGTGTGAATGTTCTTGGGCATGATTGTCTATTGAAAACAATGGATCCCAAACATTTCCTTTGTGGCGAAGCCTTTACTGTGGCTGACGCACAAGGATGTCAATGACTCAATATCAAAGGATGATGAACGCTTGGAAGCCTTTTAGGAGCTCAAAAATTTACTTTGCAGAGCACCCGCTCTTGGAATGCCAGACTATACCAAATAATGTGTACCCTTTTGCCATGAAAGAGATGGGTGTGGACTGTCTGTAGTAACACAAGTTCATGGGGAGACAAAGCACCCCATTGGGTACTGCTCAGCTACTCTTGACCCGGTAGTAGCAGCATTGCCTGGTTGTCTCAAAGTGATAGCAGCTGTGAGCATTAGCATTCAGCAAACTTAAGCAATAGTGATGACTATCCCTGATTATTGTGGTCCCTCAGTTGATTGAAATTCCATTGACCTGCACCCAAAATCAGCACTTGACAAACAGCTGCTTCACCCGCTATGAAAGAATCATTCTGGCAGCTGAAAATGTTTACATCAGGAGATACAACACACTTAACCCTGCTTCTCTATTGCCAACTCTAGAGGGCGAGGATGCTGGTGATTTTGACCAGAATTGCATTATCTCTACCAAGTTGTGCACAAAATAGGGACCCGGCATACTGGATGTGCTTCTTCCTGGGTCTAACCATATCCTACATGTTGATCAGTCTTGCTTGAGAGACCAGCATGGTATTTTATGAGCCGCCTATGCTGTATGGACACATAGTGGGGTGGTGGAAGCTTCCTACCTTTGTCATGTAATATCTGCATAATTAGCGTAATAGATTGCCCCAACTAGGACCTAGTGCATATTGGAGGGGTCACAAGTTGCCATTTATACTGACAGCCAGTATGGGTTCTGAGGCGTGCACGATTTTAGGCAGTTGTAGTTTCAATGAGGTTTCAAGACCTCTGTTGGTTCTCCCATTTTAAATGGACAGTATGTCTCCAATCTGTTGGATGCTTTACAATTGCTAAATGACTTTGCAGTAGTGAAAGTTGCCGGACACAAGAGTGGTAGTGATTTTGTCAACAGAGGCAATCGCTATACAAATGAAATTGCCCGATATTGCACACAAGTCCAACACCTTTGACATGGATGAACCACATAATGCAGAGTAAGAGACTATCTCTAATATGCTTTTGCATACTGTACATACCTTCAATGAGCTGAGAGACCTGAAGCATACTGCCCCAGAAGTAGAGAAGGCCAAATGGGAAAAGATGTGATATGTAAAAGCTGCCAGTGAGTTTTGGGTGTCCAGTGATGGTAAGTCAGATCACCCGATTATATACTGCATGCGCTGGCATGGCACAAGCATGGCCCCACACACGTGGGTAGAGTCAGACTGGTGTCCTCATTTAAGTTGTATTGCTACAATACCCATTTCTGATCAATGGCAGAACGTTTGTGTCAATGTTGGGCTATCTGTCAGAAACAAAATGTGGGCAAAAGAGTTGTGGTGACCATGAGCCACAATGGAAAGTTTGATGGAGCCTTCAAGCATCTTCAGATTAATTTTGTGGAGATGCCCCAGAGTAACCAACTGAGGTGTATCTTCGTAATTGGGTGTTTATTCTCACAATGGGTTGAGGCATATGTCACCCAATGATGTGATAGACTGACAGTGACTAAACTATTGCTGCAGGAATTGATACAGCGATTTGGGATGCCAGTTAGTCTTGAATCAGATCAAGGAACTCACGTCAAAAGTGAGATGATGCAGTTGCTATGTACAACATTAGGGATTGATCAGTAATTCCATTAAATTTTTAGACCAGAAGCTTCAGCCTTTGTAGAGAGATTGAACAGTACAATCAAAGCTAAGTTGGCCAAGGCCTGTGCCTGCACATCACTTAAATGGCTAACGCTCTTCCTTTGGTGCTGTTGAGCATTCAAAGTACCCTTTGTAAGCAAACAGAATTGTCTCCTCACAAGGTGCTGATGGGGACAGCCATGTAAATTCCTTTCATACCTGCAGCTGCTCTTGTGAATATCACAGATGACATGCTTCTCGAGTAAAGCAAGGGATTAACTTATGTGGTGCTTTCAATCTCTCATCAGATTTCTGCTGCTATTCCAGCTGTCCGAGAATCTCCATGTTTGTAAGCCTGTCTAGAGGAGAACTGGAGACCCCCTTAGCAGATGATCCTGGTCACCAACACTGCTGTAAAGTGTGCTGGCTATATGCCTCTCACACCAACAGGGTAAGATGAGAGGAGGAAGAAGCGGAGTGAACATCCACTAAGTATTTGAGTAAAAAAAGATATGAAGTCTCTGAGGCTACTGAAGAAGAAGGCGGCCAGTCAGAGGGCCTACAGTCTCCATCCGCAGAGCATTATCTGGAACAAGAACCAGGTGGAGGTGACCACTGGTTTGAGACTACACATTCATTGAGATAGCAAAGATGAATGGAAAGTTGAAAGAAACTTGCCAAAGCCAAGGTTGCAGGACTCAGAGGACAGCACAGTACAAGGGAGTTCTACCTCAGAGTGAATCAGCTTCATCAGAACCAGAAATATCAAAGCACCTCTAAGGATCGAGGCTTGACTGAGGAATGGTGGTCAAACAAGACAATGACCTGGAAGAGACTATTGCTAACTACAAACAACACAGAGACAATAAGGTAGTGAGTTAGTAGTGTCATGTGTCCCAGTTAGCCCTAGAGGAAACACAACCATATTTGCATGTGCACACCTTTCTTACTAAAGTTGCTTTCACTCTCACGCAATGACTTTTGATACACATTTGCATCCATGGCAGTCGGGATTAGTATCTTGGAAACTATACTTGCTTACAGAATCATCTTCGCAAGAACACTATCATGCTACCTTGTCGCCTTGTACAAGATTTATACAAATGTGCTTATTGTTTTTGTACATATGGCGACATAGCTATCTATAACACACAAAATATGGCACACTGACCCAGATCCCTGCCCATGACAAGATGCCTTTTGTTATAAAGAAAACTGATATGGGTGTCTGGCTTGTGCCCACGACAGGGTCCTAGATTCTTTACCTTTAGGTAATGGGGGTTGGATCATCCAGTATGGGGATTCCTGGCAGAACACATACACTAGACAATTAGGTTAGGAAACGCATAGTAGGAGTACGCCAGATTTCTATATTATTTTATATGCTTATATTGTTTTAGCACAATGGTGAAACCTTCACTTTGTTCACTGTCCTAATATTTCTAATGACTTTAATTTGCTTTTGTCTATTAATCCTTGCAGCACATACATTTTATAAAAGAATCATGTTGGCTGAATAAATATTGATAAGGCACCACTGTGTATTTCTTGTATGTTTCTCAGAGAGAAAGAGAGCACGGGTGACTGAGCAAAAAGGTTCTATATCTGTTACCATGATTCCTGGGGGATCAAGGTTGCCATGTTCAGTGGTGGCAGAACAATTTGCTACCTGTCTAGGTTTAGAGGTACTTATGGTGGCACTGTGAGCTAGCTGGCCTACAGGATGACATATCCTGAGGGGGTGCAGAGAATCAGTCTAGCACCATCCCAACGGTTATGCTGTCCACAAACACGCAGTTCCTATCACAGATTAGAAACCAGTAGTGGCTCCTCCACTAAGGCGGAGGAGCATCGCCCCACTGCCAGGCGAAGTAAAGAAAGGAAAAAATAAAATAATAATGGAATGTTATTATTTTATTTTTTTCCTCCTGCTGCGGCAGTGTGTGTGTGGGTGGGGCGGAGCTGCAAGGCTACAGGGCAGGAGTGGTAGACAATCCTGTGCGCGATGACTGTTTGGTCGGCCCTCTCGGGCTGCCCAAAACAGTCATGCGCACTCTCCTGTTCTCCATGCAGGCTGCAATACAGCCTGCATGGAGAACATGCCCACCCCTACAGTTCCTGGCTGAGCACTGTGTCATGGTGCTTAGACCAATCACAATGCTCCATTGGAACGTTGTGATTGGCTTAGGGGTGGAAGCTTGGCTGCCTGCTTCCTGTCCGACCTGGAGTTGGACACAGGTGAGCAGGAGAGAAGATGTGGGACCCGGCGGTGGAAAGGTACTTTTTTTATTTATTTCTTTTTAAAGCACCTGCGAACCCAAACCCTGCCGCCCCTGGTAGAAACTACACAACCGAAGAACCAGAGCAAGCTGCTCAACCTGACTTTGTGGATGAAAGCATAGATGTGCCTACTTCCAAATGACCCAAAAAAAGAGAGCAAAAGGTCAATGTTAGATCTGACATCCTTGGTGTTATGTTCCCCTGTGCTGGATTTCACTTTTGCTGGTCTAGAGCTTTGGGCACTTTGCCATTGCTGATCAGTGCCAAAGTGCAATTTTAAGTATGGGCGAATTTTGCGAATCAGCGGTCCGCGAATTCACGCAAAATCGCAAAAAAATCCACGAATTCTCCCGCGAAATCGCGGATTGCTTTGCGATTTGCACCATACTTAACTGGAGTACTTTCTACTGGCTAATCAGTAAGTGTTACCTCGTTGGGTAAATGTATCGTGCTTTCCCTACACTACAGCTGCGTAAAGGCCCAGAAGAGTTGTCTCCAGTGACCCCGTGTGTCTGTAACTTTGCCACTGCGCCCATAGGCGCCGAGGTCCCTCGAGTGAGCTGGCCATCCCAGTGGGGGAAAGGGTGGGAAGAGGTTGCATAGCCTAGTGTGTGTGGGGCCGGGCTTCTGTGCGAGTTCACATGCCTCTCGTTTATAAAGGGTCAGAGACCGATGAGAGCAGCAAATGAGGAGAAAGCAGTAAGTGCTACCTCGTTGGGTAAATATATCGTGCTTTTCCTGCACTACAGCTGTGTAAAGGCCCAGAAGAGTTGTATCCAGTGACCCCCTGTGTCTGTAACTTTGCCACCGCGCCCATAGGCGCCGAGGTCCCTCAAGTGAGCTGTCCATCACAGTGGGGGGAAAGGGCGGGAAGAGGTTGCATAGCCTAGTGTGTGTGGGGCCGGGCTTCTGTGCGAGTTCACATGCCTCTTGTTTATAAAGGTCAGAGGCCGATCAGCGCAGCAGATGAGGGCCGATCAGCGCAGCAGCCTCCTGGTCACTGGAAGTACAGGGGGATTGCGCTCGAGAAACTCATGGATGCCTAGACCCCCATCACGGATTAAAGCTAATTGTAGACGGTAGATCTGAGGAGAGGGCACACCTGCCTAGCATCGACCGTGCTCACTAGATTCTTGGGCTGATTATAATGCGTTACTGAATTTGAGCTTCAACTCGGGCACCTGTTATCTGCAAGTGCTTCTTGCTGAGGTTTAATTTTAGTGACAGGAGCCTCATTGCCTAATTGTAACTATTCTCTGACCCTGCTTCGAGGGTCAGAGCAGGGTCAGAGAATAGTTGCAAGTAGGCAACGAGGCGCCGCTCAGGAAGCACTTACAGGGTTACAGCAGGTGCCCAAGTTGAAGTTAATTTCTTTGTAAATGGTTACAAAGAAATTAGCTTCAACTTGGGCACCTGCTTTAACCCTGTAAGTGCTTCCTGAGCAAAATGTGTCCCGCTCGCGGATTCTGCCGCGATTTGAGGATTGCAAAATTGAGGAAAATCCGCAAAATCCGCGAGCGGAATGAATTTTACGCCCATGCTTATGCAACTGCTCCCAATGTAAATTGTGGTTATGGATTGGTATTTCCATGATTGGCTCATTTGATTCACCTTTTTCAGTCCCTAGTAAAGTTCACTGTGTGTGCCCTGGGCCTGTAAATCAAATGCTGCTAGTGGGCCTGCAGCCCCGATGTGCTACCCACAAAAGCAGCCCCTCAAAGGGTTCTCAGAACTGCCACTGCAGAGTCTGTGCACAGTTTTAACTGCGATGTCGACCTGGCAAGTGCACCCACTTGCCAGGCCCTAACCTTTCCTTTTCTTACATGTTAGTCACCCCTAAGGTAGGCCCAAGGTACCCCCATGGGCAAGGTGCAGTGTATGTGAAAGGTGGGGCATGTACTGCTGTGGTTGACATGTTTTGATAGTGTAATAGAGTGTGATTCGTTTTTCACTATTGAAAGGCTATCTGTAGCATAGGTTAGAATGCGGAAGGCTTAGGAGCATCTTACAAGTATAAGTCCCATGGGGACAAGATAGAAAAATGGAGTTTAGTATGCCTGAACTCAGAATATAAAAATACATCTTTTAGTAGAGGTGACTTTTATATTGTGTGTTTGAAAATACCACTTTTAGAAAGTGGCTATTTTCATGCTTAGCCATCCTGTGTATTGCAATTGTAATTGCATTTATATAGCGCTTACTACCCCTGACGAGGCGGCAAAGCTCTTTTTCAGCGAGTAGCACGCTACTCCGGGACCCATAGAGGATTAGTGTTGAATTAGTATAGTGAAACATGCAAGTACATTTTAAGTGGTGGATAGGTTAGTCAGTTAATTGGATTCGGAATAATAGCAGAAGGATAGAGGAGGACAAAGGTTTGTATTTATATAGCGCTTGTTGAAGCTCGCTATTCAGGAAGCCTACAAAGGATTAGTGGTGAGTTAATATGGTGAAATATGAAGTAATTTCAGTGGTGGATATTAGTCAGTTACTTGGAGTGAGAAGGATAGCGGAGGGATAAAAGGGGAAGAAAGATTTGCATTCATATAGCACTTGTTACCCCTGATGGGTGTTGAAGCGCTTTTCTGGCAAGTAGCACGCCACTCCGGAACCCATAAAGGATTACTGTTGAAAATTAGTATAGTAAAAAAATATGAAGTCATTTGAGTAGTGGATATGTTATTCAGTTATTTGGGTAGTATATTAGTATAGTTTAATATGGAATTTGAGAAGTGAACATGTTAGTCTGTTAATTTCGATTGAAAAGGACAGTGGAGGGATAAAAGAGTGAAGGATTTTTAATTTTTTTTTAGGTCTTAGCAGTAGGAGGAGGCTTTTGGATGAGTAAAAATGAGTTTTGGAGGGGAGGACTCAGAGGAAAGAGTTTAGAAAGGTTTGTTTTAGGGGATTGGTATAGTAAAAGAGGTGTCAGATGATGCAAGGAGGGGTAGAGTGGGAGAGAGTCTAAAAAGGGTTATTTTGGCAATCATAGTAGTGGTATGGGATTTGGGATAAATGAGAGAGTGGATGTAGAGGATATATTGATAGATGTATAGGATGAGAGATAGGGTAGTGCATTGGAAGGAGTAGTAGAAGAAGTTTGAGATGAGTCAGAAGGTTGGGCTTCCACGCACACAAAGCACTACACAAGACCGGCCCCGCCTACCTCAAAGAAGACTATCCTTCTACGCACCCAAGAGGAATTTCCGCTCCGCCGACCTGTCCCTTGCCACCGTCCCGCGCATCCACAGAACCACCTCCGGAGGCAGATTCTTCTCCCACTACGCCGCCAAGACCTGGAACGCCCTCCCCCTCCACCTACGCCAAACTGCAGACCTCCCGGCTTTCAAAAGACTGCTCAAGACCTGGCTCTTCGATCACTAGCTGCTCTCCCCCCCCCCCACCAGCACCTTGAGACCCTGGCGGGTGTGTAGCGTGCTATACAAATTTCTTGATTGATTGATTGATTGATTGGGCTAGAAGATATATTGAGCAAAGTATAGGCTGAGAAATAGGGTAGTGCATTGGAAATGCTAAATTAGAAGAAAGTGATAAATATATAGATCCATAATTACATTGAAAGTATTTTGATACATAAAGGAGGTAAGTATATGTAGATTAAAGTTATTGATAGAGGCACAGGATGAGAAATAGGGTAGTGCATTGGATATGCTTTTTCAGGAGAAAAGTAACAGACACACAGATCCAAGTACATGGAAGGTACATAGATGCGCAATGGAAGTATGTACATGTAGACCATAGATGATTTTTATTTATTTATTATTATTTTTTATTCTCTCAACAACAATTATTTTACATGTTTATACATAGTAATACACAAAGATAGTTACATATCTATAATGAAAAAAATGCTTGTATGCAGATGGATATGCTGTAAATTTCTGTTTGCGTATGGTGCTTATGTGGGGAAGAGCCAAATCTTAAATAGTTTTCTGAAGATAAGGTGGTTGTCGGTGGACCTAATGTTGGGGGGTAAAGAGTCCCATAGTTTGGCTGCTTGAACAGAGAAGGATGTGCCACCCATGTTTTTTTTCTTGTATGGTGGGATTTTGAGGCGAGATGCTCCTTTAAAGCGGAAGTTGAATGTGTTTGGTGATTTTATTCCTGATGAAGAGTGGTCCCATTCCATGTATTTCTTTGTGGGTGATACAAAGCAGCTTGAACGTGGATCTTCAGGCAACCGGTAACCAATGCAGGGCTTTCAAGGCAGGGGAGATGTGGTCTCGCAGTTTGATATGCAAGAGTAGTCTGGCAGCCAAGTTCTGAATCCGTTGTAGTCTTTTCATGGTCGTTAAAGGTGAGGCTATTGGCGTAATCTAGTTTGGACAGAACAAGGGAGATGGTACCTTGGACCTTGTGTGGAAATCCCAAATGAGGGAAAATTCGTCGCAGCGTTTTCATAGTAGCAAAGCTTGATCTTGCTAGTTTATCCACTTGGGCATTCATCGACAGCTTGGAGTCCATGGTCATTCCGAAGTTTCTTACTTCCTTCGATACTTTAGGCAGTGATCCCAGTTCATCAGGCCTTGCAGCAAGCGGGTTGTAATGTTTCCAATTGCCACACGCGAGTATTTCAGTTTTTGAAGCATTCAATTTGAGATGGCTCCAGGTCATCCACTAATCCACGGCTCTGAGACAGCTGAAAATTGGTGAATTTCCAATGTCTTTGGGACATTCAAGTTGAAGGACTATTTGCGTGTCATCTGCATAGTTCTAGCACGTAAGGTGAAATTTATTGGTCAGTACTGGTAATGACTTCATGTAGCTGTTGAATAGCATGGGCGAGATGATAGAACCTTGAGGGACCCCTGCTTTTGTGGAGTACGGTTTGGATGAGAAAGGTGGGGTATGGATGACATTAGTTCTGTTTCGAAGGTAGGGCGTGATCCAGTCTAGAACAGTTCTCTCTATGCCAGCTTCATAGAGTCTTTGTTTCAGAGTGTCCTGGTCAACCGTGTCAAAGGCAGTTGAGCGGTCCAAGAGGAGTAGCGCAGCAACCCCGTTGCGGTCAACTGTATTCTTTAGGTCATCCAAGATGGCAAGGAGGGCAGATTCAGTGCCTCTTCCCGGACGGAATCCTGTTTGGAAGTCTGAAATTATGTCATTCTCTTCTATGAATTGTGACATCTGGGCGAACGCTGCTCTTTCTATCAGTTTGCCAGGAACGGTTTGCAATGGGTCTGTAGTTGTCAGGGTTCAGCGGGTCCAAGTTTATTTTCTTCAGTAAAGGGCGTATGTATGACTTTTTGAGTTCTTCCAGAAATATTCCAGTAGTTAAAAAATCATTGATGATTCTTCTTACTGGAGTGGCAGCAGAGGTTGTTAAAAGAATTGTCTTGAAAATTTGTGGCGGACAGGGGTCAGAAGGGCTGCCGGCAGGCCTGCTCGCTTTGACCAGGTCCATAAATTCATCTTGTGAGATGTGTTGGAAGGAACGGAGAGGCTTGATTATAGCATTCAAGGATTGTTGTTTTGTACAAGGGTTAGTGCTGGTGCTTTGTTTCTGTTTTAAGTACGATTCCAACGTGCCTGCTTTGTCCGTGTAATGATTTGCCACTTTGTCTGTGAAATCTTGAGTAGTAGGATGAGTTCCTTCTAGGCAATTTGGTTTGCAAAAGTCATTGAGTATTTTATAGAATTTTTTATTTGCACATTTAGCGTTTTGAATTCTGTCTGAATAGTACCTTTTCTTAGCTTTTTTGATAGCAGACCTATAATCTGTTAGTATCTGTAGGTGAAGTTTGTCTTGTTTGGTGTTTGTTTTGGGTCAGGTACGTTGCAGCTTTCTAATTTGTTGTTTTATGTCTTTTATTTCTATGTTTCTCCAAGGCACTTTTTTTCGTTTGTTCTGTTGTGTGTTTTGAGTGGTGTCAGGATGCCAAAAGCTTCCTGTAGCCACCCATATAGATTTTGAACAGAATGTATGGTTTCCAGATTTGTACTGGATGTTAGTTGTGTTTCCAAATGTTCAAAAATGAGTTTGTTCCACGGCCGATAGGTGGATGGATGTAAGGTAGTTTTAGGTGAGTCGCTTAGCTTTGTTTTATGTTGGTAGGCAAGCAAGTGGTGGTCTAACCATGTGACTGGAGTTATAGTTTGAAAGGTAACTAGTTCACTATTAGCAAAAATGACATCTAGGATATGTCCAGCGGTGTGTGTCAAACTGTGGACAATCTGCTGCAGGTTCAATGTGTCTAGGCCTGTGATTATGGTTTGAAACTGTGTCTAGAAGTGCATCTGGGGATGTTGCCTTCATAGGTGGAGGTCTGTGAAGGAGCAGGAAGTTACAGGAGGAAGACGTTGTAGGATTGCATCTTCTTAGAGGAGCCTCACAATTCTTTATGGAGATGAATACAACAGCTAGACCCCCTCCTTTTTTGTCTATACGATTTTGGTTGATTATTTTATAGCCTAGAGGAATGGCTTCATGCAGGACTGGAGCCATATCTTCTCCCAACCTTGATTCGGTTATGAATAGTATGTCTGGTTTTGCATCGGTGACAAGGTCGTGGATGTGATTCTTGTTTTTAGAGAGGGATCGAGCATTTATTAGTAGACAGTTTAGTGAGTGCCCTTTGGTGATAGTGGGACTTTGTTTGGTAGAAGAGTGATCAGTATTGTGTGGGTTTATAGCAGGTCATGGGCAGGGGGGGTTGAGGTGTATCCTGCCTTTCCTGGATGATTCAGGGAAGGGTTGAATAGACCTGGGCTGCATTTAGAGTAGTGGTTGTACACTTCCCTGCACCTGAATAGGCCTGCTCTGCCTTGGTGGATACTGTCTCCACCTCATGCCAGAAAGCTGGGCCAGAGAGGGCAGAACTGGCCTTGACTGAGCACAGAGCCTCTCTGCAACAAGAGAACAAAGACAAATTCAGTATAAATATTGGGGCCCGACCCCAGAACTTTAGATTACTCTGGACTCAAGAGGAACCTCTGCGAAGGAGAAAAGCTGGGAAAGCTGAAGGAGAAGTACTGCCCCTTTGCTGTGTGGGGTTGGCCTGCAGAAGATGTGTCTGCCAAGGACAGGACCAATACTTTGCTGTGTATCCTGCTTGAAGAAGATCTTCAAGAGCTTGGTGTAGAGTTTGCCTCCTGTTCTGAAGTCTCACGGACACAAAGACATAATTTCCTTTTGTAGGAGAGTAGGGTCTGCTTTCCTATGGTCACCCCACTTTTTGCTTCACTGGTTTTCAACGTTAATGTGGCTGTGGGCCTGCTAATCACACCCACAGCCAAGCTGTTCTCTCTCTAAATTCATACCATGTACTTTAGGTACATCACCAATTGGGAAATGGGTCACTCTTATGAGTCCCTGTACAGTGTACCATAGGTACCCAGGGCATAGGTGCACCTAAGGCCTACCAGGGGCTGCAGCATATCTTATGCCACCCCTGGCTGGCCATCCAAACTGACACAACTGGCTGATCACTCAGCTGGGGCAAGGTCGTGTAATCACCCCTTGCTTAGGTATAGTATTCCTATACCTACCATTATATATCGACACATATATACCTATAAGTCACTCCTATGGCAGGCCTTAACAATCCTGAAGGCAGAGTGCTTGGTTTTATGTGAGATGAGGCTCTAGCATGAGCTGAGCCTGTCTGCAGCTTTCGGAACCATGACCTTATAGCTGTTCTATGATATAGCCATACCATATACTCTTAAGTGCATTATAATCCTCGTGGTTTAATGCTAACTTTGGTTTGGCTTTATCAAAACATGTTGTGTAAGGTGTCATACGCTTTGGAATACTACCCCCTCGCCAGTTCTGGCAACGGGGTTAGCATTCCACCCTTCTAGAGGGAGAAGACATGTTGTTCCTACTAATCCCGGTTAAAGTTAACCAGAGCCTCAGCATCACAAAATGGATGTTGCTGCCACAGACACAAGTCTGACCTCCTGCTGCTGGGAGTCTTTCCAGCGAGGGAGGCTTGGACAATAAGTTTCCTGTCTTGGGAGGTGCTAGCACCACCCCAGACAGGCCAAAGTGTATTGGGGCAGGGAGGGCTGAATGAAATGACACTGCCTGGGGCACACAAGGTGTCCCATGCATAGTCCGGTTCAAACCGGTGCTGGGGCACTCCAGCCCCAGCTCTGGTGCGAAACTGGACAAAGGGAAAGGGGTATAACCACCCCTTCCCTGGTCCCACCCATAGGAGGGACCTAACAGGTAATCCAGCCCCTCAGATTAGTATATAGGTAGGAGCTGAGTCAAGAGACTTTAGATTTATCCTGAACTGAAACTTGAAATGAAACTCTGGACATTCGACGATCTACTTCACAGAACACGACTGAAGAATCTCCCTTGTGGTCAAGGAGTGACCACCCTGTAACTACAGGCACCATCCAGCAATCTGCGGTTTACTTTGTCGACGCTCCCGTCGGAGCCCGAGCACAGAGTGCGACAAGAGCCAGACTTCCAGACTTCTCTGACCCCGATCCACAGTCTGTGCAAAGCTGAGACCCGTGGAGGCGACGAGAGATGTGGGACCGGCCATCTTGAAAAGCCTGCTCCTTGCTACTTGTGCAGCTTTTGAGGCACCCTCGAAGTTGTGCATTGGGGATTGAGAAGCCCCAGCCCCGAGCATCAATTGCACCGAAGATCAGCCCTCCACATTCCACGAGTTCTGCATGGGGCCCTTCTGCATTTTCCTGCTCGACGCGTCTGTCCGGTCACTTGCCCGTTGGCTAGTGGCCTCTGTGATGACGAACCTTTGATTCTACACCACCTGCCTGGTTGCTCCAGGTGGGCTCCTGCTTCCCTGCAAAGGAGAAGCCCCATAGACCTTGCTGGTCTTTACCGAAACGAATATTCGATTCCAGCGTGGGTTGCATTGGCCAAGGCCTGTTGACTCCAATCCGGAAGCCGACGTCGCCAACAGCGAGGTCCTTCGTGGGACAGTCCGTATCCGGCTCCTGGTCGTCGTCGACGCCTCCTGGTCGACGTGGCTGCAGAGTCAAGCTTCACGACATCACCGGATTGCTTCGCGACATCGCCTGGTTCCTTCCTGGTCACTGGCTAGTGACCCAGACTCTGTCCCCTCTGCCTTCAGGTACTCTTCATCCTCTATCCACCCTTGGATCCACCCGGACACTTCTCTCCTGGTCGCCTGCAGCATCTTTCTTCACGGCTCCATAGGATTCAGCAACGAAACCCGACACACTTTGACACCTATGCACCCGCTTCCTGTGGGTGAGGTAACGCAAGTATTTCTGTACTCCAGTGGGTATTGACTATCCTAGTGTCTAAGTTTCAAGTAGCTTTCTCCTAGTCCATCCGGAAGTGTCCTAAAAGAACTAGTTTCCATTTCTTTCGTCCCCATTCTAACTCTATGGTAACTCGCGTGTGTGTTAAGACACTGCACACGCCTCCCTTGGGTATCCTGCTTCCTAACTCTTGGTAGCACAGCGTAGCCCCAGCGATTCCCTAGGCCCTAGGCCTATCCTTTGTTCGTGACGTGGTCCTTATACCACTATTTTAGTATATTGTTTTACGTGCCCCTAGGGCTCTACTGTATTTTGTGCAACTTATTGTATGATAATTGAGTATCTTGTTATGTGCTTATGCCTCTGACCTCATAAAGAGTTCAGAGGATTGTGTTAGTAATAAATACATATATATTTTTATATATAACCTGTGTGGTGTCCTTTCACTTGGTATTAAAGGGGTTACATATGGTAAAACAGCTGGCTTTACATGCCCTCTTGAGTTTAGCCTAAGACTGCTTTGTCCATGCTACCACTAGGATAGCTGGTCTATAAGGTTGACTTTACAACCATCACCATAAGGGTTGTTTGGACTGATTCAGAGTGCCCACTAGAATAGTGGACATCACATATCAGGCCAACTTCTCACACCTCTGTCCTCCTGCACCTGGAACTGCTGTTTTAGCTGCAACAGAAGGAAATAGCAACACCGACGAGCGATGCCACAACCTGCAACAAAGCCATGGGCACTGCTTGTGAAGTGCACAATACACCGCCCGACGCCTGCCGACACCGCACTCTACCGACACGTCACCGAGGCCGCTGCCTGCACTGGAGCCGAGGGCACTGCTCATGACACTCGCAACCCAACGCAGCAACTCACACCACAGCCCCAACCTCGCCAATGCTTCATCATCGCAGAGGCTCCTGAATCCATTGACCCCGCCTCGCTTAAAGAACGGACGACTTAATGCCCCCGCAACGTCACCTCCCCGGCAACAGCAAGGAACCGACACCTCCCCTCCCCTGCATTGCAGTAAGGAACCAACGCCTCACGGTACTGTTATTTGGGGTCCATGTGACTCCGGGCCTGTCACTGCACACCTTGCAGTCTAGTTCAAGTTCAAAAATTTGTATAGTGCGCTACTCACCCAGAGGATCTCAAGGCGATTGAGGGTGGGGGGGTACTTTACTTATCGAATATCCAGTTTTTAGTTGCTTTCTGAAGGAGAGGTGGTTCTGTGTAAGGCGGAGGTGGGGGGGGGAGGGAATTCCAGGTTTTGGCCGCTAAGTAGGAGAAGGATCTTCCCCCCATAGTGGATCTATAAATGCGCGGAATTGCGGCGAGGGCTTGATTGGACGATCGTAGTTGGCGGGTGGGGGTGTAAAAGGACAGGCGCGTGTTGAGGCACCACCTCGTAGGTCGTAGAGGGCTTTGTGTGCGTGGGTGAGGAGACGGAACGTTATTCTCTTGTTGACGGGGAGCCAGTGGAGGTCTTTCAGGTGGCCGGAAATGTGAGCTTGGCGGGGGATGTCCAGTATGAGTCTGGCTGAAGCGTTTTGGATGCGTTGGAGTTTTTTCAGTAGTTTGGCTGTGGTTCCGGCGTAAAGGGTGTTTCCGTAATCCAGTCTGCTTGTGATCAGTGCGTGGGTGACCGTTTTTCTTGTTTCGGTGGGGATCCAACGTTAGATTTTTTTGAGCATGCGTAGGATGTTGAAGCATGATGAAGATACGGCGTTGACTTGTCTGGTCATCGAGAGGGAGGAGTCCAGGATGAAGCCTAGGTTACGTGCGTGGTCCGTTGGTATGGGTGCGGTTCCCAGGGCCGGTGGCCACCATGAGTCGTCCCAAGCAGAGGGGGATGAGCCTAAGATGAGGACTTCCGTTTTGTCCGAGTTCAGTTTTAAACGGCTGTTTTTCATCCACTCGGCTACATCTTTCATTCCTTCGTGTAAGTTGGTTTTGGCGGTGTTTGGGTCTTTAGTGAGGGAGAGGATCAGCTGGGTGTCGTCGGCGTAGGAGATGATGTTGAGGTTGTGTTGGCGCGCGATGGATGCGTGGGGACTCATGTATACGTTGAAGAGGGTGGGACTGAGTGAAGATCCTTGTGGTACGCCGCAGATGACTTCGGTGGCCTCTGATCTAAAAGGGGGAGGCGGACTCTCTGGGTTCTTCCGGCGAGGAATGAGGTGATCCAGTCCAATGCTTTTCCTTGTATTCCGACGTTGCTGAGGCGTTGTATGAGGGTGCTATGGCAGACTGTGTCGAAGGCTGCGGAGAGGTCAAGTAGGATGAGGGCAACTGTTTCTCCGTTGTCCAGTAATGTTCGAATGTCGTCTTTTGCTGCGATGAGGGCGGTCTCGGTGCTGTGTTTGGCTCGGAAGCCGGACTGTGAGGGGTCGAGGGATTTGTTGGATTCGATGAAGGCGGCGAGCTGACTGTTGACGGCTTTCTCAATGACTTTGGCAGGGAATGGGAGGAGCGAGATGGGGCGGTAGTTCTTAAGTTCAGTGGGGTCTGCTGTGGGTTTCTTCAGAAGGGCGCTGAGTTCGGCATGTTTCCAGCTTTCCGGGAAGGTAGCGGAGTTGAGGGAGCAGTTGATGACGTCTCGGAGATGGGGTGCGATAATGGAGTCTGCTTTGTTGAAAATGTGGTGGGGACATGGGTCGGTTGGCGATCCTGAGTGGATGGAGTTCATCAGGAGGATGGTGTCTTCAGTGGTGATTGTGTTCCAGGCGCAGAGGTTGTTGGAGGGGGGTTTTGGTTCGGAGGTGGGTGGAGTGGACTGGTCTCCGGGATGGTTTTCAAAGCTGTTATGTATGTCGGCGATTTTGTTGTGGAAGAATGAGGCTAGGGAGTCGCAGAGGTCTTGGGAGGGAGTGATGTCGTTGGTGCCGGCGGTGGGGTTGGTAAATTCCTTGACGATGTTGAATAGTTCCTTGCTGTTGTGGGCGTTTTTGTCGAGTCGATCCTTGAATGCTGATTTCTTGGTGGATCGGATCAGTTGGTGGTGTTTGCGGGTGGCGTTCTTGAAGGTGGTCAGGTTGTCAGTGGTAGGGTTTTTTCTCCAGGCTTTCTCGAGGGTGCAACAGAGCTTTTTGGATTTCTTAAGGTCATCGTTGAACCAGGGGGCTTTTTTGCTATTTTGCTTGATTTGATGTTTTTTCAAGGGTGCTAATTCGTCAGCGCTGTGGGTGATCCATTGTGTGAGGTTGGTAGGCTGCTTGGTTTGGGTCAGATGATTTGGCAGGAGGGTTTTGGTGAAGTGATGTGAAGAGCAGTTCGGTGGTAATTTTGTTCCAGTTTCTGCGGGGGATTGGTTGTGGGTGGTTGTGGGTCGTAGTCTTTTTGTAGTTGAAGTGAACGCAGCTGTGGTCTGTCCAATGGAGAACTGTGGTGTGATTGAAGGAGATGTGCTTGCTGGAGGTGAAGATTGGGTCGAGCGTGTGCCCGGCATAGTGTGTGGGGGTGTCCACAAGTTGTTTGAGTCCGAGATTGGCGAGGTTGTCCAGAAGGGTGGTGGTGTTGCTGTCGTTGTTCTTTTCCAGGTGGAAGTTGAGGTCTCCCAGTAGAATGTAGTCATCGGAGGGGAGGGCGTGTGGGCTGATGAAGTCAGTGATGTCTTCACTGAGTTGTGTGCGGGGTCCTGGTGGTCTGTAGATGAGGGTACCTCTGAGTGTGGTTTTGGGGTCGGTGTTAATCTGGAAGTGAAGGTGTTCGGCGGCTGCGAAGTTATCGTCGGAACTGGTCGTGATGCGGATGGTGTTCTTATGAATGATGGCAATGCCTCCTCCTGTTTGGTTGGTGCGGTCCTTTCGGATGATCTTGTAGCCGTCCGGGATGGCTATGGCGATGTCGGGAGCTGATGAGGTGTTCATCCAGGTTTCCGTAAGGAAGGTGACGTCCGGCGATGTAGTGTCGAGTAGGTTCCAAAGGTCAATGGCGTGTCTGTGGACCGAACGGGTGTTGAGCAGGATGCATTTCAGGTGGTTAGTGTCGGAGCTCTGATTGGAGTTAGAGGATTTGGTGTGGGTCCTGATGCAGTCGAACTTGCAGGAGCGGCAGGTGAAGGGTCCATGGGTGTGACCTGGGGCGGCTTGGTAGCAGGTTAGGGGTAGGCCGGGGTTCAGTGCTGGGAGGGTAGCTGCGTCGTATGTTAGGCGGGCGGAGTGGGTCTGCACCGTTCTTTGGGATCTTCATCTGTCACAACGTTGTAATAGCCCCAAGGTGGAGCTATTTGTTGCCTATATGAATTAATCAAACATTGTATTTACAATCTGAGTATTGCGTTCTAACTGAACTAGTGTTCCATAACTCCTGATTGGTGTAACTACATACCTATAAATTTGAGGTATATCGCTTAATCCAGCTTGTTATCTTCCCACTTGGAATCGATTTTGAGACGATGGTCCCACTTCTATCTGTACAACCTAGATGGTAAAATGTATTTATAGCACATGTCTCTGCATAACTTATGGAAAACCAAATTTATAGGTATAGGCAACTGATGTACCAGAACCGATCAGCTGTTCTGTGCAGATTGAAAGACGCAGTAACGATTAATTTGACACTATAAAAACGAGTCTCCCCGTTTTTAAGTAAGTAGGCATGTTATTCAATTCCATGTTTGATCAGGCGAGGATAGCTGCATTTACTCTAATGCTAACCTCTTGAATTCACAGAAACCCTGAGAGGGTTTATTAGACTGGCTCCTGAGTTAAAATGAATTTCCATTGGCCTTAAATGACAAGAAGGACCAATAGTCAACTAACCAAAGTAAGCCTGTTAGTTTGTGAAAATAATCAAATCTTTTCAAATATGACACGACTAATACACAACTCGTCTTACTACACGTTCTCTCAAGTAAGCGTAAATTAATTATGTGCATTAATTTCGTAGAAAGAAGACCATACCTGTTTTTAATTAGTCTGTCCTGAGGAAGGGGTTACATCACTACAAAAGCACCGAAACGCGTCGACTAAGGACTTTTTATGTATTATGTTTTTAATTGATTGTATTTTTCAGGTTTATCTACTAAATTGTGATCCAAGTTAAGTTTTGATGAAAGCATTAGGATCAGTGACTCTGAGATAGTAACCGTAAATTGGAATTGTTAGATAGACTTTTTTTACATGTACCAGAGCACGTGATCTTGATTACAATACATAATGAATGCTTGATCAGTTTATGTTTTTAACTGGAAAAGAAAATGTTTTTAAGGTAAATAAAATCTGAGAAACAAATAGCAATTACTCGTGTTGTGTAGTACTAATCACCTGTGTCATAATCTTGATATAAAGGTTAATCATGGTTTGAGTGTAGGCCTTTTGGTCACCCATCAGAAGCATAACAGCACAGAAAGGACATTTTCTTGTTTATATTGTTGATTGGTGATATACCTCAGTAAACACTAAAATTGAGCTTGCAGTCCGTAAACCAATACATGGGAAAAAGTTTCACACGTTCCACAGCACGAGTGGTTAGAGTTATAACATCTATTTTCAGATGTTAGATGAATATGTGAAAATAATGCAAGTAGAAAATTGGTATGTGTGTTCTTATCTTACAGGCTCTGTAGCTAAGGGAGAAGCATAATACCCCATCCTACTCATTTTCATGCTCTGTTTTCCTAGACCTCTTTTATCAACAGACCTCAATTAAGTTGTTTTATTCTGATTATGATAAACCGTTAGAAGTTGTGCCAATGGTGAGTGACACAAACAAATATGAGTGAGCTATTAAACATGTGCTCTATTTTTAAAAGTCTTTTAAGTTAAGGAATCAGCATGAACATATGATGACAGTAACTAACATGAGAACTACAAATTAAAGAATGCACAACGCAACCTGTAGAATGAGAAGAGATGAAGGAGTATTTGTAGATGAGCTGAATGAAAGGATAAAAATAACCAAAGAAAAGGGGAAGAGGAAAGGATAACAGGGACAGAACATGTCATTGGAAAGGGTACAAGACCTTAAAGGAACTGCCCCCAAGATGGAGCACTGACATCGCCAAAAGGGGATCCTTATGTATAATATGGAAACTGAGAAAAAGTAGACTAGTGAGTAATTGGGGTGGAGTGACAGTTATTATCTGGTAAAAGGCAAAACGTATTATGAATTAAAGGTAAGTATTTAAAGGCATCTATTATGTGCGTGTTAAGTCAATTTATTTCTAGTTTAACATAACTGGGTAGGAGGTTGTTATGCAGCCCTAGCCTTCCCTAGGATCCGTCACACTAACAAGATGGATTTTCCTCTTGATTGCTATATTAGCAAAGTAAGCGTAGTTTGAAGCAGATCCTTAGTGATATTTTCAGAGCACTTCACATAAGAAGGCCACCTTAGTAGATTGGCTTGCTACTAGCACTGTAGGAGCTTTAACAGTCTTAAATAAAGAATTGCTTGACATGAGAGCATTGACTATGCATAATCGCCTAGTGTTGGATTTGCTCCTTGCACAGGAAGGTGGCGGTTGCAAAGTCATTCATGCTTAGGAATTCTGTGCATATATATTGTGCAAAGATAAGCAGCTTGACAGCAAAATTACTACTATTACAAACATAATGCATGAACTAACTGAGCTGGAAGAGTCAGGTCCATAGGAAAGAATAGATGAGGTATTTGGATCTATTCCTAGAGGTTTTGCTATGATAGGGGAGTAGGTTGGTAGTATAGGTGGAGACATTCTAAAACTGCTTTTAACTCCTCTTCTGGTTATACTAATTGCCATTGCATGTGTGCCTATTTTCCTAAAATTTTGCAAGAGAATTTTACCAAGCAATGGTATGAACCGTGGGTATAAGAAGCTGACAGCAACAAGAGGAAGAAAAAATGCAAAGTGATCTCTACAAAACCTTGAAAGATTTGGAGGAATTCAAGGAGAAGAACCCGAAGTTAATGATTGAGGTATTGTATTAAAGAGCTAAAGTGATGATTCAGAAATCATAAGAGGGGGTAGCGAGAGCGTTTTTTTGTTTGTTTGCTTTAAACAGAATATGACACGTTACAACGCGTACTAATACCATGCGTGTCATTACTACGCGGGTATTACCACACGTTGTCATTTACCACAAGCTACCATTACATCGCATACTTTTACCACAAATATGGCTTTACCATGCATGCCATTACAACGCAAAGGCATGCGTTGTAAAGGTATGCTCTTAGTAAAAGTATCTAAGGTAAGTTACACTACCTTGCCCTACCCTAAACCCTAATTTAGTATCCCTTGCACGACCCTCCCCCTGACCCACAGTCCTCTCCCTACCCTAAAACACAACCATGCATGACCCCCGACCCTACCCTAAACTCTACACTAACCCAGCCCAAACCTCCCCTGACCCAGTCCTCTCCTTACACTAAAACACTACCCCACACGACCCCAACCCTACCCTAAACCCTAAAATCCTACCCCTGCACGACCTTCCCTTGACCCCCAGTCCTCTCCCCACACTAAAATACTACCCTGCACGACCCCCGATACTATCCTGAACTCTAAGACACTACCCCATGCACAACCTTCCCCAACCCCTAATCCTCTCCCTATCCTAAACCCTAAAACACTACCCCCTCCACGACCCTCCCGCGACTCCGTCCTCTCCCTACCCTAAAATACAACCCTGCACGACCCCGAGCCTACCCTAAAACAGTACACTGCACTACACACACCAGACCCGACTTCCTTATATCCCTAAAAAAGTAACCCCCCCACCCCAGACCCAATCCCCCTTACCTCTCTCTCCTTGTGGTTCCTCTCTCTCCTCCTGGTTCCTGCTGCACGTCGGGTTTGAGGGGCGGTGCACGTCCTTGTGAGGAAACAGAAGATCCTCTGTTTCCTCACACCGAGGTGGATCGCCTACATATTTTTACATCACAAGTGCTTTCACCACACATGCGAAGGTCGTTATAAAGGCATGCTTGGTAAAAACACATGCGATGTAAAGAAATAACTACGCGTTGTTACATCGCATGCATGGCAACGCTTGCAATGTAATGGTATGCGGGGGAAAAGCTGCGTTGTAATGGCTGTTTCTCCTTTAAATACGTTAGAAACTGAGCCTATGCTAGCATAACTGCGGTTACACTGGTCTCTATCTTTAATTGATGTTACAAAACACCAGATGATGACTACTGCTGCTGTTCCTTCTTCTAAATAAAGAGTTGCGAGTTTTACAATAATAAATAAAGAGCATTCTGAGACTTCTCCCAGCGCCGTACCTTATCATGGACACCGCACCTGTCCCAGATTACTCTTGTACAATTTATCAACTAGCATGCTTGACTAAACTGTGAGACCAAATAAAATCCAATGTAATACTACTATGAGACAATCCTCAAATGTCTTCTGTAGTAAAATGTTTCTTCTTGCTTGTTCCTCATTGGTGCATACCCTGAGAACCATGAACTTGTTTAGAAATGTATTTATTTATAAGGTTTTATATAGCGCGAAGAATGAGAGTCTTAGTCCTAAGTCTTATAAAAGAACGTGCCATTCTCTGTACTTCGGAAATCCCAACTTTCCACCTTTAGAAGGCAAATCTATGCTTAATTTCATATAAAACTTTACTCAGTTCATTGTATTTATGAATTGCATGTTTCCTGTTAAAATTATTGATGGCATATTTAATGTATTTTGCCTATTAATTCCTTATATAAACCTTCAACATTATAACCAGTGTCTGTCATTCTTGTAGAGAATGTTGTAGTCCCTGTTATTGAAATTGATATTGCTGTATTAAGTGACAGGTCCAATCTTCGGGCACCAAAGTCCAAAGCATTACACCTCTCCTGGTTCTAGCCACTGCCATGCTCTTGGCATTTTCAATTGAGGCAGGTTAACGCACCGATAGGTTTCCATTGCTCTATCCGTAATATTTGTGCAGGTGACTGTACTTTCTTTGCTCTCTTGTGGTTGCTGAGTGGATGTTTGCCCTGACTTAATTATTACCACTTTTCCAATGAACTATTAGCAGTAAAAAAAAATCCCTGACCTGTAGGAATCTGAAGAATTTTTAGCGAGAGGCCGAATTCGTCCTTAAGTGTGAAGAAAGATCAAAACCCCTGTCCATCATAAAATTGGCCGAGTCGGGTAAGGCCCTTAGAATGCCAGTCTTTACCAGTGCAATCCTGGAATATGTTGGGCATCGCTGGATTGCCCCATAACATGGTGTATTGATGCTGTGCCGGGAAAGAGTATTGCTTACATATGTCAAGCCAAATCCGATTGATGTCTATAACTACCTTAAACTTTACCCACTTGAAATAATTGGGGTCAGCAGTTTTGTACAACATAAACCCCACTATTGGGCCACAAGCGAGCTGATATGGTAACAGTGTAGGGCCGGCTTCCAGTCCGCAAAGCAGCCACAGAGCCGTCTGGCAAAAGAAGCCCAAAAATAAAGCTGAAAGTCTGGGAGAAGTTATTAGCAATGCTAAAATCTTTGGAAATACTGGCTGGAATACACACAAGCACCGGTCGGGGGGGTAATTGGCTCAGTCTATTAAAAACTTGTGGCTCGGGCTAGTGATGATAGCTTACAAATTGCAGCTAAACTTAGCAGGGTCTTACAGGTGGAAATAGCCACTGAGGACATCTGGGAGAGTATGGAGGTACTAGATTAAGGGGTAACATCAGTTGATTTAAAGTTGCAACAGCATCGTGCTGTGTACATGTTGTACTATACTCCAGCGGTTATATTTAAGTGGGCTTTGGCAACACGGAAAAAGCATATTGTCCGAAATGCCAGATTTATGCGGCAGACCTTAGGCATATGTTTATTGATTGTCCAAAGTTAGACGTATTCCGGAAGGGGGTCACTAGTATTCTAAGCCCAATTATATGCCCTAATTATCAGCTTACTGCAAAATAAGTTTTTCTGGGATCAGAAGTGGGACTTTTAGGAACTGGAATCTCCTGGGAACTATTAATATTGTTTGTGCGCGCTTATGTATTGCTAGAGCCTGGGTAGATGTTAACAGTCCCAGTGTTAATAAGTTATGGGTTCCACTTAGACAGGTATATGAAATGGAACTTGCTTTGGCTAAAACTAGGGGACAGTGTTCTTGGTTGAAATCGGATTTGGACTGAACAGTTATGGGAGCAGCAAGTTGTTGTCTACCCATGACGGTGTTTAATTTTTCACTTTTTTGTCTTTTATTCTTTGCTTTAAAGGTGTAAGACTGGCGTTTTTTCTTTTTCTTTAATTGTCGTACCTTTTTTGTTTACTTATTCTATTTTTCTTGTTGTTGTCTACCTGTCAAATGTAAGGACCTGTATATGATATCTGTAATATTTATGGCTTAAAATAAAAAAATAAAAGAAAAAGAACTATTATCAGTATTTTGCACACTTGGTTATCATGTTGTATTGTAGTAGTTGCATCCTACATTGCCCCTCTTCCCACCTCCTCCTGGTCCACACCACTCTGAGATTCAGTTCTTCAGTGTTGGTCTGAAACTGAGTCACACCCTCTCATCATCACTGAAATAAATCAAAACTTAGTGGTGACCTGCAGGGGAGTGGGAAGCAAACAAACCTTCACTTTGATGCCGTTTGTGTGACAGAAAGTCATCCAGCGAGTGAGCGCGAATTTCTTCATTTCGTAACCTTCAGAATATGCATACCTGTCAACTTGAACAACAATCTCACTATTTATTTATGTGAGGAGGGGTCTCCTGCAGAGGGGCCTCCTGCAGAGAAGTAGCTTTGAGGCACTTTTGAACCCCATCCGCACCCAAGCCCCCTCTTCCCATAAAGAACAAGCATTTACAATGCAAAGGTTTTGCCTTTTGAAAAGTTTGAGCTATTGGCATTGTAAATGACAAAATTTTTATTTATGTGTTGGTTTTGAAAATAAATAAATAAATGGCATTGTCATTTACAATGCCAATAGCTTAATCTCTTGCAAATGGGGCAGGGCCATGACGAAGTTGTTGCTTTTGAGTAACTACACCGATTTTCAAGAAAATGATATAATGTTACACTTAATTACATAAAATAGGGACCCACCATTTAACGCTTTATTTTTAGCCCAAAATGATTCTAGCGCAGTACACAATTGTCAAAATAGCTGCTGACGCTCTGGTGGGGCCGGCCTGTCCGGAACTTGGGGGTAGCTGGAATTCATGGTCCAGCGCTCCAGCTTCGTGGATGGGGTGAAGCACACACCTGTGCGAGAAGAGTCCACAAGTAACCAGCCTTGGCTTCTCTCAGGCCCGCCAAGCAGGGCGAAAGAACAAAAAATCCGTGCCAATAGTGAAATGCAACTGCTATGGACACTACTGCTGCCAATCGGGCAAATGTTAGTCGGGGACTGTCCGTGCCCACTGCAGTCCACAGCAAGCCACCGCCAAACCCACTGCTACGCACAGCTGCTCTGGGTCGAAAGGAGTTGATCACGGCAAAATACAGATGCTTCTTGGAAGAGGAATACAACACAACCTTCGACTACAGCTGCACGCGGCAGAGCCACTTCCCTGATATACCAGTCATCGGAGAATGGAATTGACACTAAATAATGCAGCTTCCCATTGTCGGAGGTGACTTCCAACTTGAGAATACCAGGGCCAACGCAAAGGAACCCAGCTGTCTACTGCTGCTGAATGAAGCACACACCCGCCCTCGAAATAACAGGCTCTGGGCGCAAATACAGAACTGTCAGCAGGAAAGCTAATCTGCCCGTCGGATGATGGGACTGTCAACATGAGCCATTTCTTAACCCCCATGTTCGCGATATCATTTTTATGTTTAAAATGGAGAGACAGAGACACATTTTAGAAAAAAATCACCCAACCTCGATAAATTTTTACTCTGTTCCTGCACCGTTTGCTCCAGGCTACAAGCAGAGAAACTGGGGAAATAAAACAAGCACGGGTCTGTTTCTTGGGAAGGTAACCAAAGCCTGTTAAGTTTCAAAACAATAAAGGAAAACACGTAATTGAACTGAACCCCAGGAAGCAAAAAGATCCTGCTTTTTAACAGAGGAGAAAAGTGCATTTTAAAAGACCGAAATAAAATGGACTTTGATAGATTGGTGGGTGTAGGGCCTGCTTGGGATATCTGCGAATACGTTTACTCAGCTTTCACCCATAGCAGATATTATGAGTACTGTTACGTTGGGTGACAAAAGCAAGAATCGTTAAGGCGCAAAGACGCAGTTCCGTTAGTGCTTAGCTATGTAAATATTTAAGGCTGTGCTTCGTGACAACATTATTATTTTTTGAATGACAAAAGGGTTTGCCTTTTTAACTCAAGTAGATAAATCCTGCATATATTACAATACGTTGTGTTTATTTTATTTGTTATCTATTACAGAGTCGTTATCCAACGCGATTGAGGGAAGGTTTAATTAAAAGTGCACCCTTTTTGCTCCAAATATTTTATTATAAACTGTGCACTTTGAAGAGTATTTTGGATCACAATCTAAAGCTGCTTAAAACGTCAAGTTGTGCTCGTTGGTGTGTTTTTTGCGCTTTCTTTAACGCCATTAAGGTGGAGAGTATGATGAACGGCGTCGAAGGGCCACCACAGGAGGGATGCAGAACCCATGATGGGAGCGAGCGCAGGTCTTGAGCTGAACCTCCAGCCCTGATCCGGGGAAGGAGCATTTCATGCCATCAAAGGGGCTCCGGATTGGATCCAGATGTGCTCCCCCGACTTGTTCCTTGCATCTAATTAAGGAGCTGGGCTGAAAGAGACCTTTCCGTCATTACCACTCCCCCACGCCGCCTCCCTGGTGCCTGCGCCCATCTTGGTGTCAGTACTCTTAAGGAGCAGGCGCCTGTCTGACTGAACAATTCACCCATCCCGCCATCTCTCCGCATTCCCGAAAACACAGGCTATTCAATGCCCGGCATTTCCTCTCTCTGCCCGAGACACAAAATAAACAAAGGGGATGCATGGAATCATCAAACGATATCGGCGAAGCTCATTCACTTCTTGTTGTGACGCAGTTTCTAAGTAAACGTCTTTGCATGACTTTGCCCAACAAGCCTTAAATCGCAGCTGCGACGAAGCAGGGGGATACGAATAAATCAACCCTCCTCCCCCCAACACACACACTCATAACACAGTCAGAACCCCACTCTATTTCTTAGAAGAAAAAAAATCTTTTACGGTTCACCATGAGATTCGGGCTCGCACATCACATTGTCCTAGGGTTTCCCATAGGCCAGCGGCCTCAGTGCGCAGCCCACCCATCCAAAGACACGTCCAAAATGGCCAAAACATGGCGAGTAAAAAAAAAAACCACACACGCCCACAGCCGCATGACGTGCGAAAAGGGGCAGGATGAGAAAAATATCGCCGGAACGCCCACGAATCGCCTCGGACCGTGACGGACAGATCTCACTTCCAATGGCTAGCCTCCATTTATGGAGCTAGCCAATGGAAGTGAGAGGCGGTGACCAAGCCACATACTCTTCTCAAAAGTTTTCGCCTGCGCCGAAAAGCTGCGCGGCGCAGCTTTCGACGAGGCGAAACCTAAAAAGCTTGCTGAGGCTTGTGTCGATGTCCTGGGGTGTTTTTATACCCCTTAATGGGCGTCGGCAGTTCAAAGCCTCAGTAAACAAGTGGTTTTCAGCACGTTTACCCAGCCACTGTGCGATATCGGCTCCTCACCGGAGACTGAGTAATGGAAGCCGATAGTGTGTATTACACGTGGCATATGCTGGAAAAACGTGAAACAAAATAAAGGCTGTGAACATTTTTCCCTGCCCTAGAATGATTAATGGGCAGGTAGCCCTAATGGCACATGCTTTTATAGCTTCCTGAACTCTAGGCAGTAACACAGAGAACGGCACATCTTTTCCTGTCTCTGTATAATCAGAGGTTCCTGTTGCCAAACAAGACATTCAGGACAAGTATATCAAAAGGCAGTGTCAGTCTAGATAAAGCAGGGTTCTCCAATGTCGGTCCTGGAGTGCTGGATCAATGCCAGATTATTAAGATAATAGATATGCTAAAATCTGGCATGAATCCAGCCCTCCAGGAGAACCCTGGTCTAGAGCACACATACCTTTAACAGGGCAGATAAAATGTGCACAGGTGTTTACAGGTTGATCATTCGAATAGTGAAGGATATAGGTATATACCTCTTTTTTACTTATCTATAACATCTATGCAAATCCAAAAGGGTTCTCACCATCTAAGTTTTAAACAGCCACAATAAGTGTTTGAGCGAGTGTGAAGTACATACAGTGCCAGCACAAACATCAAATATATAATCAGATTTCAGTTCTCAACTACAGGGGCTGTAGCAATATTAAAGGTGTGCACCTTTCGCTTGGCTGCGGGGTGTTTTCCCCCCGCTGTGCGGGGGGGTGGGGAGGGGAGGGCGCGCGCGGCGCCGCTGTGCTGTTGATGAGCTCAGCTCGTCATGAGGCACAGCGGAGCTGCCCTCGTGACGAGCTGAGCTTGTCACACTACACCCGTTTTTCGAACGTTCAGCACAGCGGGGTAATTATCCCCGCGTGCGAACGTTCCAACGGCTGTGACGAGCTCAGCTCGTCATGAGGGCAGCTCAACCGTCCCTCGTGACGAGCTGAGCTCGTCAACAGCACAGCAAGGGGTTAAAAAGAAGATGAAGCCAAAACTGAAACAAGAGGTGCAATAGATTATGGATGTTGCTAACATTGACACAATGTATTAGTGGTGTGTGGCACCAAGGTAGGGGACACTTTAACATGGAGAAAATTAAGAGTTAACTTAAGGAAACTCTTAATTTTAATGTTCTCCCATTTAAAAGCCTTCAGAAACAATTTGTTCTCACACTCCAATAGTTTATTGACAAGGACTTTTAGTTAAGATTTAAATACCTCCCTGCTTCAGTAATTCACCTATGTGCCCTGGGTCATATATCTGAATCCAGAACCACTCATTACCAGGCCCTGCTATCTATAGCCTGACCATATTAATGTTGAACAAAGACTTCCCTTAACTCTAAATGGAAAATTGGACCCTGTGTTAATTTCTAATAAACTCAAGGCTGTGAGCTACTCTGAAGGTGCTTGTGACCTACCTTTATCTTATCCACTGGTTAAAGACACCTGCTCCCAGGCACTCTCCTTTTGGTATGACAGGGGATATAGTCTGCTGAGTGGGGGGCCATTTTCATGGATAGGTAGGTGTATATGCTTTACTAAATAGGTATTTGTGGTAAAATACACTGTAAATGAGTGCTGTAAAATTCACCTTTTGAAACAATTAAAAAAAGGGTTTGGGCTGTGGGGGGTCAATCCCGTTCACTCCACTTTTCAGTTCAGGGCTTACTCTGCTCACACATTATACTTGGGTCTAACATTTTCAGCTTACCACTTTTAAAATTCACCAGCCGCTACTGGATTCCTCACCATTTGACTTTAACATTCTGATGGGGAAGCTCTTCAAAAGGGTCCTGAATCCCCCCTACCCTCCATTTATTTATTTATAAAGTTTTATATAGCGCGAACAAGATCCCGAGGGATATCAGAGCGCTTTACAATAGGATGGGAGGAAGGGCATAGATGCAAAATCGACATTAAGTAGGAGTAAAAAAAAAACAGGAATGATCGCATATTCAGGGACAGTTGCACAAAAAAGAACCATAATAAATGATAGTCCAATGGAAGTAAGAGCGATGTCTTCGAGCAGGTGCGCATAGCCCAATTAGGGTAAGACTTTATTCATAAAGAATGTTTTGGCTTCCAATTTGAATGCCGTTGTTGAAGAGATTCGGCGTACTTCCGGTGGAAGTACGCTGCATAGCTTTGGGGCCGGGAATGGCTCTGTGACAAGTTCTCTTTTGCCTAAAGAGGAGTGGTTTCAAGAGGAAAGACTTGGCGCTTCTTGAGGCTCTTACATCACAAGAGAGCTCCAGTTTGTGTGCCAGGTCCCTGGCAGTATTGAAGTGAAGGGCTTTGTGCGCCAGAACGACAATCTTTAACTGAATATGTGCTTCATAAGGCAACCATTTGAGAGATTTTAGGACTGGAGAAATGTGCTTGTTTCGCTTAGTGCCTGTAACCAGTCTAGCCACTGTATTCAGTGATGCTCTTAGTGGACCCAGGGAGTATTTGGGAAGGCCACAAAGGGTTGCGCTGCTGTAGTCCAGCTTAGGCAGGACAAGCGCTTACCACCTGCTTGAAATCGTTTTGTGGAAGGAAAGGTTTGATATTTCTGAGTGTCCTCATCAAGTGGTTAGCACCCTTGCATACCTTACTGATAGGATTTTTCATATTCAGGTGCTTATCCAAGGTGACTCCGAGCCAGATTAATCTTGAACCTCCCTTCAAGATCATCGGCCTGTTCTAATTTAAAAACTCTTCATTGGCTTCCAATTAGGAGGCGAGGACAATTCAAAATGTTGTGCCTCACACACAAAAGCATCTATGGCACAGGCCCAGGCTACCTAGAAAAAAAACTGAAAAATATCAGCCACCAGAACTCTGAGATACAGCTCTAAACTTCTCTTAATTACGGATCAGCACTGTGCGAAATGGAGGCCTCTCCTTTTCTTCCCTGGCCCCCCCATTTCTGGAATAACCTTCCGCTATACATCTCGTCTATTCCAGATAACCTGCGCTTTCGCAGAGAACTAAAAACATGGCTGTTTCCCTAAATGATACGAGAAGGACCCTAGGTATGTCGAATTGTCTGCAAGCGCCCTGAGACATAATTTTGATTTGTGCGCTATACGAGACTCTTTTACTTTGACGTTGGCGTTCTCTGTAACAGTAGCCTATCCCAACAGGGAAAATATAACATCCAGAGTGCGTTCAGCAGAGTGAGTTGTGCTGGAAACAATTATTTGGAGTTTAAAGGTCTCAAGGTTTGTTGTGATAGCTGTAGTTAGAGTCAAATCATATGTTAAGGTCTCTTGGAATGGATAGGTTTGGGTGGTTCAGATGGATTTTGGTCACTAAATCAAAATGTGAAAAGACGTCTTTAGAGTTTGAAGGGCTGCCTGTATAATAGGAGGAAAAAGTAAGTGAAAACTGGAGTGGGTCAACATCTTATGATAAAGGATTTGCAGCCATACAGGGTGTGGGTTTTGAAGTGTTATTTTTAGGGACTTATAATGGATGATGGCTAGGCCTCCTTCAACCTTTCCAATATGTTTCTTTTTTTTTATTTTATTTTTATATATTTATTAAATTTTTCCAGCAATTTTCCAGATATTCCAACATATGTTTACAGCACATACCAATTTCTCAGGTGATTATATATACATTACATTACATTATAAGGAAAAAAATTCATCCAACAGATATAAATAAAATACAATACAAGCTACCCTATCCAAAACAGCATTACATATAACACTTTCTTATGCTATTCAAGGTTTATCCTACTATTTTTCCACCTCGTGAAGGGTTGCCATATTTTATTACCTAATGCTTTAGCCCTTCTGCCTTTCCTCTCATATATTGCTTTTTCTAGATTGTATATAGTGAGGAGGCTGGCAATCCAATCTGAAAATAATGGAGGAGCCTTGTTCAGCCAATTCCTTGCTATGCAATTGCGATAAACTGCAATTGCAACAAAAATAAACTCTACTGGCATAGCTTCTGCCGTGTCTACCACCCCTAAAATAATTAATTCATCCATAAGTTTAATCTTAATCCTGAGTGTTTTGTCAAAAAACTCTTCAATGGCCATTTTCAAAGTGAACAATTGTGGGCACTGCGAGAACATATGCGCAATATCTGCCCCGTTCGCATTGCATCGCGGGCATGATATTCCCGTCGTGCCACCCCACTGGGCAATTCTAGCCGGGGTATGATAAAGTGAGAACACTGTTTTGAAATGCTGTGATTGGAGGTTTGCCGAGCATAACACTGTTCTACCCAAATCCAATGACTTCTGGAGAGTTTCTGGGCCAGACCCCAGTTTTTCTGCCCATTTTTGCGAATATTTCGCCCTTTCATCTGATTTATTTTCTTTCAATTCAGCATATAGTTGTCTTATCGTGCATTTATTAGTTGTTTCTATGTATTCCATAATTTTGCATTGTCCCATCCCTGCTGAGCCGCCTTGTTTTTGTGTTAGAAAACTCCTAGCTTGAAGATACTTATAAAAGCTATTATGCTCTAGTCCAAATTTCTTTTTAAGCGACCCAAACTGTAACATATTGCCCTGACTATCCAACAAATTCCCTATTTTCACTATGCCCTTATTATACCAATCATACATAGTGGCATCCTTAAAGATCTCCCTCGGCAGTGAGCAATTTGTATACAGTCTCGTATAGTTGTTAAATCTGCCTAAACCAAATTTTTTGGCCACTCCTTTCCACACCCTATATACCGCTTCCAAGGTCTTAAATCTCGTATGTTTAAAATACGTGAAGTCAGTTGTATTTAAAAGCCCATTCTCAGCCTCCTCACCCAGTAGTGTAGTGTAAACATTGGCTAATCCTACCTCAGTTCCCGTTATATCTTCTGGACCTCCCCCACCTATTAACACCCTACTATATTGTAGCACAGCAGCCCAGTAATAGAGCCTGAAATCTGGTGCTCCCCAACCACCTTTTTCTCTATCTACAGTTAAGTGTCTATAGGCTCTTCTTGTTTTCCCTTTGACCCAAATAAATTTGTTCAAAATCGCTTCCAACTTGTTGAACCATACTTTATCAAAAAATAAGGGTATAGATCTAAATAAATACAAAACTTTAGGGAATGTTACCATTTTGATAACGTTAATTCGGCCCATTAAGGTCAAGTGTAACTTATTCATTCTTTCTGTATTTGTTTTGATTTTTTCCAGCATCGGGCTCATATTGATTTCCACTAGCCTATCTAAGTCAGCTGTAATCTTCACCCCTAAATATGTAACTTTGGGTGCTACTCTTATATCCTGATAGTTTACCCAATTGTTTTGTATTATTTGTGTTTTTCCTTTATTTAATGAATAACCTGCAATTGCGCCAAAGAGTACGGCCTCCTGTTCGATTTCTATAATAGCCGACCCTGGTTCTGGTGTAACCACTGCCACGTCATCCGCGTATGCAAGTGTCTTATACTCATGTGCATATAGTCCAATCGGGAGAATGTTTGGGTTCCCTTCTAATCTTCGCAGAAGGGGGTCTAAATATAAAGCAAATAACAGTGGTGAGGCCGGGCAGCCCTGCCTTGTACCGCGCTTTATGCGTATGCCCTCAGTATACCCTCTGTTTATCCTCACCTTGGCTGTTGGATCCAGATATAATGCCTTTATGGCCTTTATATAGCCTGTTCCTATCCCAAACCACTCCAAGACTTTCCACAGATAGCTCCAGGAGACCCTGTCAAAGGCCTTCTCTGCATCCAAGAAGATGGCCGAGGCAGGGTCTCCTGCAGCCCCTGCAGCATCCAATATGGTAACCATCCTCCTTGTGTGTTCCGTAGTCCCTTTACCCGGTATAAAACCATGCTGTGTTGTGTATACCAGCCCCTCGATTACCCTGCTGAGTCTTTGTGAGAGAGCCTTGGAGTATATTTTTGCATCCGCATTCATAAGCGTGATTGGCCTATATGAGCCAGGATCCAAATGCGATTTGTTCTTTTTCAGAATAACTATAATACTTGCACCGGCCCATGATTGTGGTATGTTTCCCCCCATTTGTGCATGCCTTAAAGTTTCCAGCATATGAATCCCCATAGTGTCCCAGAAAACCCCATAAAATTCCGCCGGTATTTGGTCAGGTCCTGCAGCCTTCCCCGAGGGGAGTTTCATTACTGCATTATGTATTTCACCCAGTGATAGTGGTACCTCCAAAGCCTCTTTATCCTCCACAGTCAGTTCTTTGTGGGGAATGCCTGCCAAGTAGTCCTCTATCTCCTCCTCCCCAATTCTCAAGTCTTGATCATAAAGTTCTGAATAGAACTCCCTAAACACCTCCCTCACATCTTCCACCTTAGTCACAACATTCCCTCCTTTATTCTTGATTTCTTTAATTTCCGCGGCTGCCAGATCCTGTCTAATGCGAACTGCTAAAATATGCCCAACCCGCTCATTAAACTCATAACATTTTTCCTTTTTTGTTAAATAGTTACTCGCTGCTTTGTTTGCCAATCTCTCACCGGTCTCTGCCTTTTTCAGCTCTATTTCTAATAAGATCTGCTCAAGAGGTTCTTGATTTATGACCGACTGAATAAGCTGTTGTTCTAAATTCGTTAGATCCTGTAGCCTACTAGTTAATTCCAATTTCTCTTTCTTGCTCCTGTGTAGAGTATAAGCCAGTGTTTCCCCCCTTATCCCTGCCTTGAATGCGTCCCATACCATTCCTGTAGCTGCCGTACCTCTGTTTATCTCCCAGAATTGTCTAATCCACGTCTTCATTCTACTGACATAGTCGGCTTCTTTGAGTAACCCCCTTTCAAATGTCCAATTATATTCTTTGTGACTGGAGTTGTAATTCTGAGAAATAGTCAACACAAGTGGATTGTGGTCTGAGGAAACCCGAGGTAGCTTTTCTATTTTCACTTCTGGTATTAATGGGCTAGAAACTAAGAAATAATCTAGTCTGGCTATAGTTTTGTGAGGAGCAAAGTAAAAAGTGCTGCCTGTTCCCGTGGGATTATATGCCAACCAAACATCTACCAACGCATTATTATCCATTAAATTGGCAATAGCCCTTCGTGTCTTCTTCCTGCGGTCTCCCTTCACCCCCCCTCCCATCATACCCAGCCCTGATAACCCATTGACATTAAAATTCCCACAAAAGATTATCGGTTCTGACCATAATGCCAATTCGGTATCTAGGAAGTCAAATAAATCAGGTTCATCTTCATTAGAGCCATATACAGAAACAATTGTGTATCGACCTCCAGCTGTTTCTCCTTCTACCACCACCCATCTACCTTCAACATCTTCCTTCTTTCTCTTTACTGACATAACTCCTTTTTTTGCAAGTATGGCCACTCCCTTTGTTTTAACATCTTGCTGCGTATATGCTAAAACTTCATACCCTAACTGATCCATAAGATATTTATCTTTTCCTCTCACATGTATCTCCTGGAGACATATAACATCCAATTTTAATAATCTACACAAGGCCGCTACTTTCTGCCTTTTCCCACCATCGTTCAAACCACAAATATTAATGGTAGCAAGTCTTATCGCCATCTGATTTTGAAATAAAGACCACAGTCATTTTCCTCCAGATTTTTACTGCCACCTGTTTCGTGTCTACATATCTTCTTAACTTGTGCTGTACATACCCTTAATTCTTCGCCTTCCCGCCCCCCCCCTCCCACAGCCCCCCCTTGCCCCCCCTCCCCTTGCTGGCCCCCCCCCTGTTACAGGCAAATAGGTCAATCTTGACCTATATGTGGCTGCTCTCTACTGTAGTGTCGCTTCCTCCTCCCACCCAACTTACCCGTGAATTACCATACTCAATACTAGCAATTCCGTATGAATCTTATGCTGGTTCAGATTCCCTACTCTTCTTGCCTTTCTGAGACTCTGTGATCTCTGCAAGATATTCACCTGCCTTTATTTCCGAAAAGAACATTCTGACGCGCCCCCCTGTGACCACTTTTAGCTTAGATGGATACATTAAGTATGCTTCGGAGCCCTGGCATTGGAAAGGAGTGATAAGCTGCCTGAGTTTCCATCTCCTTTCCACAGTCGTGTGACAGAAATCAGGCCTAGTAAAAAATGTAATCCCTTCGACTGACTTTTTCCTATCTGGTCTAGCAGTCTCCATAATTTCCTGCCTAGCCAAGAAATTCCTGAAGAAAACTAACATTGCCCTGGGCAAGCCTTTCTGATTAGTACCTCTCCCTCCCTTCTGTGTCATTGGGAATCTGTGTGCTCTCTGTACTTCATGTTCCCAGTGCCACTGCGCCTCTGGATATGCGTCTTTTAGTAATTTAATCATGAACCCTCTTGGGTCCTTCCCTTCCAGTCCCAAAAAACGTAGATTGTTCCGTCGTTGGCGATTCTCGAAATCTTCCAGTTTCCACTGTAAGTCCTCGATCACCTTTCCTTGCTCTGTTCTTGCATTCTGCCAGTCTGTGACTTCGTCTTCCAGTCTCCCAGTTCTCTCTTCAACCTGTTCCACCCTACCTTCCACCTCTTCATATTTTCTATTCATTTTCCTAATGCTTGCTTGTATTTTTTTAGTGTCTTGCCTTGCTCTTCTGCTTTCTAAGCGAGCCTCTAGGTGCATTTGTTTCAGCATGGAAAACATTCCATCCAAAGTCGCTTGAGGTGGGGTATCGGCTACGTCTTGGGAGGCATTTAGGGGGTAGTTCTCAGGCGCGACACCCAAATCTTGTTCCTGATAAATTTTGGAGGTACTACCATAGTCCCAGAGCAACTTCCTATTTGTGCTTGAAGCTGCTCTGTCTATATCTCTATCTCGCCTTATCATCGTTCTTCTTTTTTTCCTCTGTGTCTCCTTGCTTCTGTGCTCGATAGAGAGGGATCCTTCTGACTCTGTCCCTGATGAGAGATCTGTGGAAGTGCCCTCCTCCTCTGACCCCAATAGAGAAGAGTCTGAGAGCCCTCAGTCACTGAGTAAAATTTTTCCACCTCCGGGGAACGTACTCTCCTTCCTTTAGCCCCCTTTGTTGTGCGGCTCTCTAAACTTTTCATACTTCCCCAGTTGGACTGTGCCATGACATTTTTATCAGCAGGTGTGGGTGCTAGATTTACTTCCATCAAAGCTTCAAGCATTTGGGCATTGTTAGTGTTTACCGGTACAGCCATCTCCTTCAACTGCCCATCCCTAAGCTTACCAGAATTAATCATCGTCGCTGTATCTGTGTCTGTAACTGCATCCACGTCTGTGTTCGCGTCCCCACCAGCCTTCACAGTAAACTCCTTTCTCTGCGCGGCTCCCGCTTGAGGCATACACGTCTGCGGCCCCGGTTGCTGGGCAACCGCCGTGCTTGCGTCCTCGCGGTCGGCGAGAACAGTTTCCGCATTTGCCTCCGCGCTTAGGATTGGGGTGCTTTCGGTGCTTCCAGAGACCAGAATTGTAGGCTGGCTTCTCCCCGCAAATGCCTCCGTGACAGTGGATTGCCGCAGATCTCTACTGGAGGCAGGTACAGTGTTCGTGTGCTTTGGAGCTCCGCCATCCGATTGAGGGCGCCTCTGTTGTTGTGTCTGTCCTCTGGCTCCAGGAGTTCCCGCTTGTACCGCTGCCTTAGACTCGGCTTTCTCCTTTTCCTTCGTCGATTTTTCTGATTTCTCTCCTTTTTTAGCCGGCATCTTTTGGACAGCGTTACTCGATGCAGTAGCTGCTGTGACTCGTTTGCTCAGCGTGGTTTTCGGAATTGCCCCTGTGCGTTGCGACATCCTTAGAACTGCAGTGATACCGTGAGTAAGCGCTTTCTTAAGATGTTCACCAAAATACAGTCTCAAGGTTGTGATCACCTTCTGTAATACCTCAGTACCAGTGCCATCTTTAGCGCAGAATGCTCTTTGGGAAATCAGCATATTTTACTCATACATTCAGCCTCATAATCCGTGGGTCCAGGAGAAGGAATGAGTGCGACTGCTCTCTACAGCAGCATAGCGGCCATCTTGCCCCCCCAACAGTACTTGATTTCCAATATGTTTCTTGATGATGCAAAATTCTGGGGGGATGACTTTTTGGTACGTGCTGAGCTATGTTTCTGTAATGAAGCGGACAACTGATGTGCTATCGGAGGGAAGAACAAAGAATGGAGAAACTATTGTTGTTCATGAATCTTGCATTGAAGAGTACGCATTTTAGTTGTTGAGAGAGACGCTTGCCTATTCATGTTGTGGTAATTTGAAGGGGCTGTGTGGGGAAGTATGGAAGGAGGACCCATCAATATCCATTGCACTAGATGGATAGAACTCTGCTCGAGTTGTATCCTACAAGGGTTGTTTTTCCATGGAAGGTTCGATAAGGTTGTAGACTATATGTCCCGGTAGTTTTGAGGGTTGATGGCTATTTTTCTGAAATTAGCACGGACTTCTCTATGGTAAACTCTTTATGGTAAACCAATGCATGGTAGCATGTCAGTCGAGCGAGACCGTTATTTTAAGAAGAAGGGGCCCCCCGCGTACAAATGGCTTGCCAAGACCAGGGAAGAAACACGTGTCAACTTAAAAATATTCTTTGGCAAGATCCATTTCATAAAAGTCTGAGGGCCTGTGGATATCCAATAAACATATCACATTATATACTGATCAAAAGTGTACAATGAAACACAAATATTACTTTACAAAATAACATGTATGGTATTTATTTATACAATATTAGAAAACACACTATAATGAGGGATGATAAATTGTCCTTAAATAATGGATTGATACAAAAGAGTAATATAACACATGATGACAAATTAATTCAAATGGAACAAAAACTTTAGCTCCAATGTACAATAAATGTTATATGTGACTCTTTCATTCATTACATATTCCATATTTCGGCAAGGACATAGGTCATGTTGTGGAAGGCTTGAGAATATATTGACTAGTTGAGCGTCACAGGCCAGGTTGACTGCATGGTTGTATTCAGAAGTCCATTTATTTGCTAGAGACTGATTAAGCATCTCAGTAGCAGCTAACTTGCAAATGGATTTTCTGCTTTTACCTTGGCACAAGGCCGGTCAGCAACAACTACCTGATATAAAATGTTTATTTGCATTCCTGTTCCTTTGTAAGAGACGGCACACAATGTAAAGGATGTACCTGATAACATGAGTGGACTCCTGAGCTAAGTACATAATAAAATGAACTTGCCAAACTATGTACATAAACTAGGGTTTCTCTTGATCTCGCTGGACTAGAAGTACGACAGTGGTAGAAAACTACTTCTGTAATGTTAAAGCTCCATCTGTTCCTGACAATTCAGTTAGTAAGCACCTACCTGCTTCTGAAGTTGTTCACAAACACGGTAAAAAGTTGACTCTGTCCCTTTATTGTCTCCTTTGGCAAGAGCAATCTGTGGCAGGTCATGAACTGTAGTCCAAACAAGATTCTCTTGGAAAAATGTTAGTACCCACATTTTTTCAGTTGTTTTTTCCCCTATCCTTCTGTTTCCACTCCAAGCCTGATTCACGAATACTGTTAGCATCACCAGCGTTAGCAACATATATAATAAAATACAGATACTGTGATTTTAAAGTGGGGAAAATTAATATTAATTTATTTGTGATCCAGATGTTCCACGCTGTGTTTGACTTTCATAGCCAATATCTATACTGAATACCAAACAAGAGGCACATGGAGGGCAATACTCCAATATACATGAACGTCCAGAGGTTGCCATCTTTCAAGTGTGGCTGTAGTCTCATATCATTCTATACTGATTTAATGCACCCCTGTAACATGCAGCGGGTAAAAACTAACCACTGATGTAAGAATATTAACCGTCTTTTAGTGAGTGAAGGTGAGTCATAAATAAAAAGGCAGAGCAAGAGCAGAACTGGCTCCATTTCTACCGATAGTGTCTAACAACACAAACGCGATTACTGGTTCATACGGATCCATGACTATACCAAATGGATATCTTCATTCCTATTTAAGTGCCAGATAGCAAATATGTATCACGCCCCTAAAGAAAATATGTATTGTAAAACTCCACATCTAGATTCACAGAATCATATCCACGGAATTCTCAATCAAGAAAATAGGCCATATTGGTGCAATTTTTAACCGAACTAAGGATAGATTGGCAAACAAGGGTTAATGTTGTGTGTGGTCATGCAAAATACAATGAACACCCACAAAAAGTATAAGTAAATGACATTCACAAAACTTTTGCAGCAGTACCCCACGTTTGAAATGCAGGTATAACTTTAGAAAAGTGCCTTTTCTTGTAGATAAGTAAAGGGATTTCGTTTTGATGTAGGCCTGTGAGGGAAACTGGGGTGTGGTCACAAGACTCAAAAGCAAATACCCTAACCATGTGTAAGGAATTGGTACATTTTGAGAAGTCATTCTTTATATAAATAGCATAAATCCATCCTTTTTTTAATTAATTCTGCAAACCTTCTGAATTCAATTATCTAGTTTAATCAACTACATGTATTGCAATCAATGATTTTTCATGATAAAAGCAGTGAAAGTCAATTTCCAATGCTGACTTCAAAGACTTTCATTTTGCTTTTTGGCACTTGAAATTGAAACCTCTTAGAAAATCTCCTCAGTGTGCTGTCTTGAAAGGAAGTGTCCACCAAATAATTCAAGTAGCCTGACCATAGGACGATATTCAAGCTTGATTGTGAATGCTCCGGCCTGCCTAGAAAGATGCTTTGAAATTAAGCAGCTATTCAAATACATGTGACCTTTCTAAAAAGTCCTGTTTGGATTCTAGGCAACTCTGAAGTACTCACCACAGATATCCGATACTAACATTTAAACTGAAATTGTTCATCTATTTCAGATTAAATCACCTTCAAACTTTTTTTGTAAATTTCTATGGAGCTGTATCTTAGTCCTCTGTCCTGACGTTACTTTAACCGCATGCGTGCGGCATGATTCCCCCCCGTACGCTGGATTTTGCGAAAGCGCACTTTACATGACGAGCTGGGCTCGTCATGAGCGTGCGAGGAGGCTACCTCATGACGAGCCCAGCTCGTCATGAGCGTCGAAGGGGTTAAGAAAACATTTTTCCTTAAAAAAAGACATGGTAAAAAGGTTACAAAATCATATTACAACTTTTACTGTTATTAAACATTTTGCTATGCCATTCATAGTATCAAGATAGGAGTTACCTTGATATTAGGAATGGCTTACGGGCGTTTTAATCTGCAACACTATATTCTGTTCTGCCTTAGTTAACCTTAAACCAAAGGCTGGCTGTAACCAGGAAATCGCGAATTTAAACGAAAAACATTCCCAACTCTCTGATAGGGCATGTTCATCTTTCAAAAATTCATACAAGAACACAAACAAAACTTGCACAATAGGTTCCAAGAAGCAATATACTTCTCTCAATTTATTTTCCCCCTATTGTACCTAGATGAACAAGTTACTTACTTTTGGTAACAATGTATCTGGTAGAGACATAGTCTAGTTGTAGATTCCTTAGCTTAGAATTTCCCCCAGGCATCAGTCAGGATCTGAGATTTTTCATTAGCAGTACCCCTGTGCGTCGGTAGGTTGCGTTGGTTGGTTCTGCACACCGGAATGATGTTGCAGGACCTACATAGATGCGCAGAGCCATGAAAGACATTGACCACTTGTGCATTGAAACTAGCGTCCTTTAGGGGAGTCCCTATCCCTAGAAATCAGTTCGCAAAGCGGGGAGGATGGGTGGGGCGGTAAGGAATCCACAAATAGAATATGTCTCTACTAGATAGTTACCGAAGGTGGGTGACTTGTTCATCTGATAGACTTCTAGTTGTAGATTGCTTACGTTAGAATAGATACTCCAGCAATACCAACCCTGGAGGAGGGTCTGCGAACCAAGATGACACGAGGAAGATCATGAGGACTGAAAGTGCAAAGTATACGTCCCTCCGGAATTGGCTGTCCAGGCAGTAGTGTCTGGCAAACGTGGGCAGGGAGGCCCACATTGCCGCTCGACAGGCATCCAGGACTGGGACTCCGTGTGCTAATGTAGTGGTTGCTGTTGCGCTAGTAGAGTAGGCATGTAACCCACAGGAGGCTAATTCTTTGCAAATGCATATCACAATGAAATCAGAGGAAAACCCATTGAGAGACGGTCAAAACCAAATACATATCCCATTGGGGCACTATGTAAGGAGACAGAGGAAGCAAGTGAGTAAGGCCCTTTAGAAACCTATTAGTAATGAGAGATTTGAACAAACAGGGATGATCTGGAAGTTTCAGAAAGGCAGAGATAGCCAAAAGAAAACCCTTAAGGGTGCCCAAAGCAGAGCCCTGCTGGGCCAAAAAAAGTATGTCAACAGAACAAATGAAAGAGGGGTAGAAAGGGGATCAACAGCCTTTGCTGTGCACCATGCCACAAATGTGTTCAATCTACAGGCGCATACTGTTTTAGTGGAGGGACGCCTTGCTGCCAAGATGACATTCCAGACTTCGGGTGGAAGGTCAAAAGCTGTCAAATGCCACCCATCAATCTCCACGCAAGGAGGTGGAGACTGCACAGGTTTGGGTGAAGAACCGTCCTCTGCTGCTGCAACAGAAGATCCTCCTGAAGGGGCAGTTTGATCAGAGGATCGATGGCCATGCGCAGAAGGTCGGAATACTAGTCTCTTCGTGCCCAATCTGGAGCCACAATAATGACTTGTGCCCAGTCGTGCTTGATCTTCCCGAGCACTTTCTCTTTGGAGGCAAACAGATCTACTAATAACAAGAAATGTGTGTGGAGGGTCAAGGGGCATATTTATTGACCTGTCTGCTAACACCCCTAATCTGACTATGAAACATACAAAGAAGCAGATCAGGTCACACGGTGGCGCGTAACTGTACCAGCGACTGAGAAACAAGTAGAGTGCATGTGTGCATGAATGAGTGCCATTGGTAGTTATTGGCAACACATAACTAGAATGAATCCCATCAGACCACCCTCATTGGTGGAGTTTGCGTCATGTGGGAGTCGTTGATCATACCATACCACAAATGGCCATGTAGTGCCGTCGTGGGAATGGATGTCAATAATCTAGCTACATGTTTGCCATCAAGTGGACAAAATAATGTGCAGTGCTTAAATGGTGATAGTGGGATAAAAGTGAAAAATAAAATTGACTACCGTGTTTCCAACAAAGTGTACATACAGAAACAAAGGTGTCAACTGTTTAAAAACGCCTGGTGAAAAGTCTACCAAATGGCGCAGTGCAGGTCGGTCGACATGTTTCAGCCTGAGGAACATTGTTCCGGCTTTCTTCAGGACCATAGATACAAGGGAGCTACTGCAGCTACAATCACAAACAATGTGTTGGGTAGAAAACTGATACATATCTACCAGAAATTCGAAGGTGTAAGGTGTCCACTGGTGGGAGAAGAAAGTCTTCTTCCTGTCAACAAACAAAAGATGGTTGTATAGCAACATCAAACTCCACCATACCCATCCACCTGGATACACAGAGACCGTATACTGAAATACGCCTGCATGAATACATTATATTCCGCATATAAAAGGTAAAGAAAAAGCATAGTAGCTAAATCACCAAGAGGCATTTCCTCTAAGTGATACTCACCCAGCCTTGTGTGGGTGAGGACCTCACCTCGCCCGGCAACCGCTCGGGATTAGGAGGCCCCGCTCTATAGTGTAGAAAAAGAACACAGTGAGTGAAACTTCACGGTGTCCAAGCCAATCGCTCTACACATTAAACCTAACTCACGTGTGAGATGTACCCATCTGACATACCAAGGTCCCCACTTCCCACCTCTAGTGACATATTAAAAATCGCATCTGTTGCAGAATGTATCAACTGGCGAAAATCAATATAGACCCTAGGGAGTATCTATGAATGATTGTTAATGTAACCATAATCCCCCCAACCTATACTAATGGTGGGAGAGATATAGAATTGGCCCAATAGTGACTCAATAATTGCCCAGATAACCGGGCTTCATCAGTGTGGTAGGATGTATAAGTCCCCTGCGGCTACCCAACCAAACAAAGCGCTGGGACCCCCAGAACTCCACTGAAACTTGTATTCTTGGAGCAACTGTCAGGTCTAAAGTCATCCGAGGGCCAGACCATACAAACACTCACCTATCCGTCGGTGCCCCGGTGTGTGAGCCAAGCGGAAGAGGAGGTATCGATAGGAACGCCCTGAACCTTTAAATAACTTCCTGGCGGGATATGTAAACCAAGAAGAAAAAACGCGATCTGGGACTCTGCTCCCTCGCGCATGCGCAGGCGGTAGTGCGGCGCCGGTACGATTCCTTTTTATAATACACTTTATACTACGCAGTGGAATAAAGAAAAGGATCTTTTTCCACAAACCAAAAATAGATGTAGCAGTAAAACACCCTTTTCTTTGGAAAGGGCTTCCCTGCTGCGTTTGTTCAGTGTTTAGCAGAGCGCCTGAGCGCATGCCCAGCGCGAGAGATGCTGTTCTCTAGAGCATGCGCATTGCGTCCGGCGGCCCGTTTATATTAGTCCTAGAATAGAACTACAACTGCTGTAAATGTACAGCGTTAAACTCCCCGTAGGAGAGCTGCAACTGTGCCAAAAACCAGCCAACATGCTTGATGGTAAAACAGGTATAACTCAAATGTCAGTACCCATCACTGACGTGTCCACCTTAAGTTTGGTGGACGAATCATTATCAGTGTGTTATATATGCAGGTTAGCAATCAGTATATTATTTGAATTGAGTTCAAATACTGATGGAATAACAGAACCAAAGTACGCCTATAGCTGGGTTATTTTTAAAGTACTACATCAATGGTCTGAAAAACATATATTATATACTAGCGCCAAACACCTAATGCTCAAAGGCGACTTTGCTTGAGGGTCATAATAATCGCAAGCTAAAAGTCATGGGAATAGGAAGTTGTAATCTTCACAAGTCATAGAGGGATGTGGAGGGAAGGAGGCAGGCAGACAGGGAAACATTCACAATTAAGTAAGGTGAGCTATCAAGGTGCGAATAACCAGTGATTCCACCTATAATGGACCCGCAACTGTAAAGTTGCTCTCAATACTAATAACAAGAAATGTGTGTGGAGGGTCAAGGGGCATATTTATTGACCTGTCTGCTAACACCCCTAATCTGACTATGAAACATACAAAGAAGCAGATCAGGTCACACGGTGGCGCGTAACTGTACCAGCGACTGAGAAACAAGTAGAGTGCATGTGTGCATGAATGAGTGCCATTGGTAGTTATTGGCAACACATAACTAGAATGAATCCCATCAGACCACCCTCATTGGTGGAGTTTGCGTCATGTGGGAGTCGTTGATCATACCATACCACAAATGGCCATGTAGTGCCGTCGTGGGAATGGATGTCAATAATCTAGCTACATGTTTGCCATCAAGTGGACAAAATAATGTGCAGTGCTTAAATGGTGATAGTGGGATAAAAGTGAAAAATAAAATTGACTACCGTGTTTCCAACAAAGTGTACATACAGAAACAAAGGTGTCAACTGTTTAAAAACGCCTGGTGAAAAGTCTACCAAATGGCGCAGTGCAGGTCGGTCGACATGTTTCAGCCTGAGGAACATTGTTCCGGCTTTCTTCAGGACCATAGATACAAGGGAGCTACTGCAGCTACAATCACAAACAATGTGTTGGGTAGAAAACTGATACATATCTACCAGAAATTCGAAGGTGTAAGGTGTCCACTGGTGGGAGAAGAAAGTCTTCTTCCTGTCAACAAACAAAAGATGGTTGTATAGCAACATCAAACTCCACCATACCCATCCACCTGGATACACAGAGACCGTATACTGAAATACGCCTGCATGAATACATTATATTCCGCATATAAAAGGTAAAGAAAAAGCATAGTAGCTAAATCACCAAGAGGCATTTCCTCTAAGTGATACTCACCCAGCCTTGTGTGGGTGAGGACCTCACCTCGCCCGGCAACCGCTCGGGATTAGGAGGCCCCGCTCTATAGTGTAGAAAAAGAACACAGTGAGTGAAACTTCACGGTGTCCAAGCCAATCGCTCTACACATTAAACCTAACTCACGTGTGAGATGTACCCATCTGACATACCAAGGTCCCCACTTCCCACCTCTAGTGACATATTAAAAATCGCATCTGTTGCAGAATGTATCAACTGGCGAAAATCAATATAGACCCTAGGGAGTATCTATGAATGATTGTTAATGTAACCATAATCCCCCCAACCTATACTAATGGTGGGAGAGATATAGAATTGGCCCAATAGTGACTCAATAATTGCCCAGATAACCGGGCTTCATCAGTGTGGTAGGATGTATAAGTCCCCTGCGGCTACCCAACCAAACAAAGCGCTGGGACCCCCAGAACTCCACTGAAACTTGTATTCTTGGAGCAACTGTCAGGTCTAAAGTCATCCGAGGGCCAGACCATACAAACACTCACCTATCCGTCGGTGCCCCGGTGTGTGAGCCAAGCGGAAGAGGAGGTATCGATAGGAACGCCCTGAACCTTTAAATAACTTCCTGGTGGGATATGTAAACCAAGAAGAAAAAACGCGATCTGGGACTCTGCTCCCTCGCGCATGCGCAGGCGGTAGTGCGGCGCCGGTACGATTCCTTTTTATAATACACTTTATACTACGCAGTGGAATAAAGAAAAGGATCTTTTTCCACAAACCAAAAATAGATGTAGCAGTAAAACACCCTTTTCTTTGGAAAGGGCTTCCCTGCTGCGTTTGTTCAGTGTTTAGCAGAGCGCCCGAGCGCATGCCCAGCGCGAGAGATGCTGTTCTCTAGAGCATGCGCATTGCGTCCGGCGGCCCGTTTATATTAGTCCTAGAATAGAACTACAACTGCTGTAAATGTACAGCGTTAAACTCCCCGTAGGAGAGCTGCAACTGTGCCAAAAACCAGCCAACATGCTTGATGGTAAAACAGGTATAACTCAAATGTCAGTACCCATCACTGACGTGTCCACCTTAAGTTTGGTGGACGAATCATTATCAGTGTGTTATATATGCAGGTTAGCAATCAGTATATTATTTGAATTGAGTTCAAATACTGATGGAATAACAGAACCAAAGTACGCCTATAGCTGGGTTATTTTTAAAGTACTACATCAATGGTCTGAAAAACATATATTATATACTAGCGCCAAACACCTAATGCTCAAAGGCGACTTTGCTTGAGGGTCATAATAATCGCAAGCTAAAAGTCATGGGAATAGGAAGTTGTAATCTTCACAAGTCATAGAGGGATGTGGAGGGAAGGAGGCAGGCAGACAGGGAAACATTCACAATTAAGTAAGGTGAGCTATCAAGGTGCGAATAACCAGTGATTCCACCTATAATGGACCCGCAACTGTAAAGTTGCTCTCAATACTAATAACAAGAAATGTGTGTGGAGGGTCAAGGGGCATATTTATTGACCTGTCTGCTAACACCCCTAATCTGACTATGAAACATACAAAGAAGCAGATCAGGTCACACGGTGGCGCGTAACTGTACCAGCGACTGAGAAACAAGTAGAGTGCATGTGTGCATGAATGAGTGCCATTGGTAGTTATTGGCAACACATAACTAGAATGAATCCCATCAGACCACCCTCATTGGTGGAGTTTGCGTCATGTGGGAGTCGTTGATCATACCATACCACAAATGGCCATGTAGTGCCGTTGTGGGAATGGATGTCAATAATCTAGCTACATGTTTGCCATCAAGTGGACAAAATAATGTGCAGTGCTTAAATGGTGATAGTGGGATAAAAGTGAAAAATAAAATTGACTACCGTGTGTCCAACAAAGTGTACATACAGAAACAAAGGTGTCAACTGTTTAAAAACGCCTGGTGAAAAGTCTACCAAATGGCGCAGTGCAGGTCGGTCGACATGTTTCAGCCTGAGGAACATTGTTCCGGCTTTCTTCAGGACCATAGATACAAGGGAGCTACTGCAGCTACAATCACAAACAATGTGTTGGGTAGAAAACTGATACATATCTACCAGAAATTCGAAGGTGTAAGGTGTCCACTGGTGGGAGAAGAAAGTCTTCTTCCTGTCAACAAACAAAAGATGGTTGTATAGCAACATCAAACTCCACCATACCCATCCACCTGGATACACAGAGACCGTATACTGAAATACGCCTGCATGAATACATTATATTCCGCATATAAAAGGTAAAGAAAAAGCATAGTAGCTAAATCACCAAGAGGCATTTCCTCTAAGTGATACTCACCCAGCCTTGTGTGGGTGAGGACCTCACCTCGCCCGGCAACCGCTCGGGATTAGGAGGCCCCGCTCTATAGTGTAGAAAAAGAACACAGTGAGTGAAACTTCACGGTGTCCAAGCCAATCGCTCTACACATTAAACCTAACTCACGTGTGAGATGTACCCATCTGACATACCAAGGTCCCCACTTCCCACCTCTAGTGACATATTAAAAATCGCATCTGTTGCAGAATGTATCAGTGTGGTAGGATGTATAAGTCCCCTGCCCTCGGATGACTTTAGACCTGACAGTTGCTCCAAGAATACAAGTTTCAGTGGAGTTCTGGGGGTCCCAGCGCTTTGTTTGGTTGGGTAGCCGCAGGGGACTTATACATCCTACCACACTGATGAAGCCCGGTTATCTGGGCAATTATTGAGTCACTATTGGGCCAATTCTATATCTCTCCCACCATTAGTATAGGTTGGGGGGATTATGGTTACATTAACAATCATTCATAGATACTCCCTAGGGTCTATATTGATTTTCGCCAGTTGATACATTCTGCAACAGATGCGATTTTTAATATGTCACTAGAGGTGGGAAGTGGGGACCTTGGTATGTCAGATGGGTACATCTCACACGTGAGTTAGGTTTAATGTGTAGAGCGATTGGCTTGGACACCGTGAAGTTTCACTCACTGTGTTCTTTTTCTACACTATAGAGCGGGGCCTCCTAATCCCGAGCGGTTGCCGGGCGAGGTGAGGTCCTCACCCACACAAGGCTGGGTGAGTATCACTTAGAGGAAATGCCTCTTGGTGATTTAGCTACTATGCTTTTTCTTTACCTTTTATATGCGGAATATAATGTATTCATGCAGGCGTATTTCAGTATACGGTCTCTGTGTATCCAGGTGGATGGGTATGGTGGAGTTTGATGTTGCTATACAACCATCTTTTGTTTGTTGACAGGAAGAAGACTTTCTTCTCCCACCAGTGGACACCTTACACCTTCGAATTTCTGGTAGATATGTATCAGTTTTCTACCCAACACATTGTTTGTGATTGTAGCTGCAGTAGCTCCCTTGTATCTATGGTCCTGAAGAAAGCCGGAACAATGTTCCTCAGGCTGAAACATGTCGACCGACCTGCACTGCGCCATTTGGTAGACTTTTCACCAGGCGTTTTTAAACAGTTGACACCTTTGTTTCTGTATGTACACTTTGTTGGAAACACGGTAGTCAATTTTATTTTTCACTTTTATCCCACTATCACCATTTAAGCACTGCACATTATTTTGTCCACTGGATGGCAAACATGTAGCTAGATTATTGACATCCATTCCCACGACGGCACTACATGGCCATTTGTGGTATGGTATGATCAACGACTCCCACATGACGCAAACTCCACCAATGAGGGTGGTCTGATGGGATTCATTCTAGTTATGTGTTGCCAATAACTACCAATGGCACTCATTCATGCACACATGCACTCTACTTGTTTCTCAGTCGCTGGTACAGTTACGCGCCACCGTGTGACCTGATCTGCTTCTTTGTATGTTTCATAGGCAAACAGATCTAACCAGGGCTCTCCCCCCAACTGAAATAGAACGTGCTCCAAATCCGGATGGAGACGCCATTCGTGATTGACCAGGCAAAGACGGCTGAGTTCAACCTCTCTGGTGTTCAAAGAACTCACCATGTGGTGAACCACCAGGGATATGGCCTAATGTTTCCGCCATGTCCAGAAGGGGAGAGACTCCTGACAAAAGGTCCACAACTTCACCCTGCCCTGTTTGTTGCAGTAGCACATGGCTGTGGTGTTGTCCATGAACACTTGCACTTGCCCTTTGAGAGAGGGAAGGAATGCCTTCAATGCCAGTCTGATCGCTCGCATCTCCAAAAAGTTAATATCGAGACAGGACTCTGCCGGAGAGCAGACACCTCTCATCTCCACCTCTCCCTGAGATACTATACCCATATGCCTAAGTATTTAAAGGTATCACACTGCAATTGGAGGCATGCCATAGGAAGTGCGTACCTCTTGGGCTCAGGATTGGGGCAGAGGGGAAATAGACAGGATTTGGCCCAATTCACCAGTAGACCTGACATTACCAAACAATCTTCCAACAATGCCATCACCCCTGGTAATGCGGATTCCAGGCCCCACACATAAATTACAGCGTTCAGTGACATCACATACTAAATACCCTGTGCCTCTATCCATCATTCCTCTGCTCACATGTGCAATATACAGGCTAGAGGCTCCATGTCCAATGCAAAGAGTAGGGAAGACAATGGGCAGAGCTGTCAGGTGCCCCAATAGATGTCAAATTTACCAGAGATGTACTGACCAGTCTTGACTCTCGCACAAGAACGCCCATAGAGGGTTTTAAGCCACCGGAGATAGCCTGGTCCCACCCGCATCAACTAGAATGTAGCGAACACGTAATCCCACTCCAAGGTTTCAAACGCCTTCTCAACATTGAGGGACAACGCCACCGGAACACCAGTGATGTTTAAGTCAGCTATATTAGTCGCAGTAAGCGACTGACATTGAAGAAGGTACTCCGACCCGGTATAATTTTTTTTTTATTGTTATGCACTAGGGTACCGAGAAGGGATAGTATTCTGTTCGTCAGGGCTTTCCCCAAGATTTTGCAATCTAGGTTGAGCATCGAGAGTGGTCTGTAAGATCGCACATCTAAGGGATCGCGACCCGGTATCAGCAGAACTACTATAAGAGCCCCAAAGAGCGTATCAGGAAGCTGCCCATTGTCCTGTACCTTGTAGTAAACTTCCAGTAGCTTGAGCGCCAGAAGAGCACTGTAAATGGAATAGTACTCTATTGGGAGGCTGTCGGTACCCCGCGTTTTACTGAGAGCAATTTGAGAGACAGTTAAACGCAACTCATCAAGTTGGAGAGGGGCATTCAACTCCGCTATCAGCACCGCGCTGAGGTCAGTGAGTGGCACATCCTGAAGATAATCACGGCAGATGAAGCCAGAGGAGAGCTGGTACCACTGCGTAAAGGAAGCTATGGTAGCCGATGAAAGCCGCGTTAATGTCAACTTGTGTGTTAAGAACTGTGCCATCTACTGCTCGTATCGCATCCTGTGGAACATGTGCAGGTGTCTGGCATGAGCCACGCCAACAGTCCACCCTTGCGATCCCCTTCCCCATGCAAACTGGGAAAATATTGGTTGCAGTCAATCCATCCCAGTCTCTGCTCTAATTCTCTTTGCTCCCATTGTAGCTGTAGTAGGGGGTTCAGCTTAGCAGGGAATTGTGGCTGGACAATCCCCAAGCTATGCATGTCTCATTCCTTGAATAATACATCCTTATGCAGCGTCTGCCAGACACCCCCCCCCCCACGCCCTTCCCCAGGAAGTGGCAATGGAATATCTTCGTATCACAACCTCATGAGCGTCCCATTCGGTCGCTCAGTCAGAGGTCGAGACTGTATTTAACTCAAAATACTCTGCTATTCGTTCAGCCAGGCCTTCCCAGAAAGGACACACCGGAGCTCCTGATCGGCGTTTGGATTTACTCCTTAAAAAACGATCGCCTCGAAAAAACAATACACCCTCTGCAACACTGAATTAATTTACATGACTGCCAGTATCGGTGGAAAATTGACATTTCAAGGCGGCTTTGACCATGTATCTAAAACCGATACACCTTCGGCAAAACCGAAATAAGTAACAGGAATTTGTCAATATTGGTGCAAATTTATGTTTCACGGCGGCATCTACAGCGAAACAAGAATGCTGCAATATTGGTTCTACTTAAGTTTTACAGTGGCCCAACCTGTCCTGATAATGATCTCAATTAAATGAGATCGAAACACAGTCGACCACAGAACAACCTGACTCTTTATTTTATTATATAAAAATGTCCAAAGGAGTCTAGCATCTTGTTTAAGTTGATGCATGTTTTAATGTCTTTCACTCATCACAGCACGTTTGTTCACTTATTTGAGAGCACTATACCATGATATTTATAAAAAAATCAAAAAAACTGATGACATTTTGCAATGAATAAATGTATTACATTACAATGCTAAGAAGTGGTCTTTCTTATCCTAGCCTCAGATCTATTATATATCATTGGATCTTTAAAATGTATATAGGACCTACTGTGTTTTCTAAAAAAACACTTTCAAGACTTATTGGCCTAAAGTGAACCACTGTTTTTCTAAACTTCCTGGAAAGGAGGGTCAAGGAGTGAGTCGGTCTGCAGCCTCCACGTCGAAATGCAGGGGCGAGACCAGCCCAATCTCAGTGTAAGCAAAAGCGAGCAGTGGTTGGAGTGTGCGCACAAGATATTTTGTGCAAGGGATCATGGAGACAAGAGACACACTGCAAAGAAACAGGTCTATGCGGGCGTGAATGCTGTGGGCAGGCGAGTAAAAGGAATACTCATGTTCCTCCGGATGTTAGAGGTGCCACACATCACAAATCCCATGTTGGGTCAACCACTCCCCAAGGTGTTTGGTAGTTCAGAAACAGGCTGCCTCACCAAGGAGGGGGGTGGGGTGGTGGGAGGAAACCGGGCAGTTATTATCCAGGTCTAGGATGCAGAGAAAGTCATCACCCCATATGGCAGGAGTGTGAGGGTCACACAACTGTGCTGGTGTAAGTTTGTCCATGAAGGCTGGATAGCCTGCGTTGGGGTTAACGACCACCACCATCTCTAGAGGCCTGCCATCAAGTCATCCTTCTACTGCAACATACTTACCATCTGTGTCAATCATGTGGGAGTCCGGGACAAAGGGAATCTCTGGGGCAAACCAAATGAGGACCCATCTAGTGTAGGCCGAGAAAATGGTGCCTTGTACCTGGCACCTCCACTTTGTGCGTAATTTACGGAGCTGTGCTTGGGTGAGGTGCTTCTCCTGAAGAAACGCAATATGTACATGCCGCCGTTTGCGATGGGTGAGGACACCATGGCGCTTGACCGGAGTGGCAATACCTTGCGCATTCCAGGTTATGAAAATGTATTTAGGAGTTGGGCGGTTATGCAAGTAGTAGAGCAGTGGATAATAAGTGGCAAGCGTATATACAGATTACCAGGGCACTCCTAGAGAGATTGTCTTCCCATCCCCCGTCTCTGCCGGTCTATAGCTTACATGGCGGGGGATCAAGGTAGCTTGTGTTGGGAGTTTTAGTCCTCGAAAGTACCCCATCCATTGCCATACTTCAAATTACCATACAAGCAAATCAAGAAACTAAACAGTCAAATCTGCCAGTCCATTACGGTAAACTGAGGTGTGGATAGCAGCAAATCAGGTAGCCGGTAGATAGTGCCACCAATCAGTAGTCCTCAAAGGCATAACAGTTCTCCCTTTCTACCCCATCTGCCAACCATAGCCCACCCACACCATGGAGCATTTGGCTTTCCACCCTGAGGAAGCAGCAGGCCAGAGTCACAAGTCATGAGAGATGCAGGGTGTCAGTAATGGGCCCCAGGAATCATCGCCAGTGGAGACCACTGTACCATCAATAAGGTGGGATTAGAGGTACTCTCGAACCGCAATTCCTCAAAGGGATTATGGATGTGCTGCAGGACCCCCTTTACCACCTGTGCCCGTTCACAGGCTGCCTGCTCCAATGCTGGTGTAGAGCAGGGTTTCTGGGGACGGTGCCATAGTCATTGTGGTGTGGGCCATCCCTGGGAATCGGGAGCCGGCACCAGCAGCTCCGCTAGGCCCCTTGCATGCAGCCATGTCCAAGCATCTTCCGGGGTCGGGAACAAGTGAGTGTGGTCTCCGTCTGTGACACTGAGCGGGGAACAAGGAGCATATTTAAGCCCTAAAGCACATAGTTGGGCACTCGCAGCAGTGCAGGAGGTGCGCCAAAGCTGCACTTAAAAAGTGTAATCTAAATATGGTGTGATTTTCAGTTCTCAAAACGTCATGGCCTTTTTACCTGAAAAAGCTGGAGACCCGAGAGGATTGTGGCAGCTTTCTCAGCAACCCCAGAATTTCGGTTTTTATCTCTACAAATGAAGGATAATATCCAGAAACACGTGTGCCTAGAGATTCATAGCACTAACCTGCACCAACTTTGGTGAAACACTTCAGCAAAAATACAAGTAAGCATTTCAAGTGACTATATTTACCATAATGCTAAGGGGTGAACTGTGCTGGGAGGTGAAGCAGTGTGCTCCCATCCCCTTCCTGTTTGAAAAGGCTCCCTTGAGCCACTGAGCGGACAAGCTTTTGGAGATGCACTTGTGGGCCAGAGATAGGTCTAGAGATACATAACACTAACCTGCACCAACTTTGGTGAAACACTTCAGTAAAAATACAAGTAAGCCTTTAAAGTGACTGCATTTACCTTAATGCTAAGGGGTGAACTGTGCAGGGAGGTGAAGCTTTGTGCTCCCATCCCCCTTCTCTCTGTCCCTGTAGTTAAGGACTTAGGCAATCACCAGGTGGCAGTCGGTGGGCTTGTTCAATGGTGAACATTTTTAGAATCCTGCAGGCCAACACTGTTTCAGACTGTTTGAGGAAAAGTTCAACATTAGGGCCTTCAGCGCGTTCTGGAAAACCTATGAATCCACACATTACACAGAGAGCGACCGTCAGAGTCTTCCCCTCTTCATTGCAGGGATAAAATATCAGCTTTTTCTCCTGTACCTGGGCCTGTAGATCTTGCCCTGTTGGATGCAGGGTGGATTCAGTGTTATAAATTTGTTCCACCAGCTTGCAGTGGTCCGCTGGAGCAGTTAGACATCCAAGGATACCAAGTCAATATTGGACTCCAGTGCTGTCTTGGTGTCAACTGTGGCTTGTAAGATGCACACAAATTAGGTAGAGAGGCGGTCTAAAGGTAGCCTCAAGGTGGCATAGAGGTTCGTCTCCTTCCACTATATCAGCCGGGCTAGAGGCTGTCCCCCAGCGGGATAGGATTCCTGCTTGCCTTAGGCTTCACCATAGCCAATAGGGGCCATGAGGCGCTGGTCCCAGTTAACCAAAGTTCCCTCTATCATGGAGGGCAGTGACGCACACTCCCATGTGGTGAACATACAGTGTCTTGAGGTGCCACCGGGGAAGTCAGTGCAAGAACTAAGGGAGTGCGCAGTCAGCAGGTGGCGGCCACTTAGCATTGGCCATCCCCAAGTTTTACAGATCACAGGGACCCAAGCCACAGGACCTGGTTGAGGGGGGGGGGGGGTTAGTTTGTCACCCTCTCGCCCAGCCAGGTACCAACAAATCAGGGGCCAAGCAGGACTCCCTTGGAACTTCTCACCAGTTTTGCAGGGTCAGCAAGCTAGGGCACAGTTCCAGCCATGCTGGGCCACAAGTACTCCGCACAGAATAAAAAGGGCACCACTCCAGTTTCATTGCACGGGGCCATCGAGGAGCCAAAGCGATAAAGGTCAATTCGCACGAGGCCCCCAAGGGGCTCACCACTCACTTACTCTCGTAGTTGGGCTATGCCAGGGATGCTAACTGTTTGGTGCGGCCTCACCCTAAGGGCCCAGTGAAGGCACCAATAACTTCACACAGTACCTCCTCCATCAGGGCGCAAAACAGCAGCCCTGCCCAGTCTGGTCCCAATGATGCTCTCCGGCCAGCAGTCCGGGCCTCTGTCATGGTCCCATATGGCTGCAATCACCTCCATTCTCGAGTGGGTTGCCAGATACATCAAGGCAGCACCCAGGCCTACGTCCCCACAAGTGAGGGCCACATACACGCCAAGAGGTTTGACTCCGATGGCAATGGAGGCACGGGTGAGCGTAATAGGCAGATGCTGGGTCATACAAGGCAACCGCTTTTCACATGTCCCCCAAAGTGGCCTGTGGACTTAACAGGATGCCCCACGGCTCCCGTGCACTGCACCACTCCTCAATGTAATGCGGCGATCTGCATTCGGCCCTCGTGGCCACGCAGGGAGATCGCCACAGACGAGCACCAGCTCTATGTGCGGTGTTGGTGGCTGCAAGTGTTGCCAGGCAAGCAGCGGGGGAAGTGGAGGGGGCCGGAGTAGATCAGGTGCCAATCCTGGTAGCAGATTAGTCCGGAGGACCCAGGATTATGTCAAAAGTGTTCTCCACCTTTATTAATTGTAGTCCTTAAATACCCTACGGGAATATTAAGATTATTCTTTTTAATACCCCAACTCATTTCTGTGCAGGTAGATAAACAAGAAAGAGGAAAAGTACAAAAAAAAGAGTCAAAACCCAAGCAATTTAAATAGACATAAATTTTATCTGTAAGAAGGATTCTTATAAAATAATGAAAAAACATAATTTACAATGTTCAATTCAAATGTACACTACTGAATAACAGAAAAACATTCCTGAAAATTAAAACAATTAAAACACAGTGATCAACAAAGAAACAACATACAGGGACATGGAATATGAAAGTGTATCTCCTGTAAATGGAAAATCACATTTTGCATATAAGTCATTACCAACAGTTGCTAGTGGAAATGTTAAGTAGATACTTGGGTGCATACTCCATCATCACGATCTACCACAGGGATACGCTCAGCAGTGTTGCATCCTTCTGGTATAGGCAATCATTTTGTAAATGCAAAGACAACATGTGCATATGCATCTGCATGATCTGAAGATATTTCACAGTGGGGCAAATACAAACACATTCTACGCGTAGATGTATGCCCTACTTTAATTACCCCATGTTACATTTATTATGAACGGGGGTTCCCCTGTTCCCTCTTGCCACCCTGCTGATGGGCATTTTGCCTCTTGCTGCGTTGTTTATATATGTGGCCTAGTGCAGGTGGCAAAATACTCGTCAGCAGGAAAGATGCGTCACAAAGGCCTCATACCAATCTGCTTCTGATATGTAATGAAACATATCATTCATAGACTATATCATTAATCAATTGAGCGACAAATACTACATTTGGATTATAAATGTACCATGATCAATTTTCCCAATGACCTAGTAGCAGGGGCAAAATTATTCTGATTAGGTCACCCCACCATGAACAAAAAGAACTGAGCAGCAAGACAATTTCATCTTTGGGTTTCCACACACTGCCATGTGGTAAACTTCTTGGTGAACTACTAGCGGATAGAACTAAAACCAATATAGGCCACATCTGAGCAATAAGGGTCTGATTACATGCATCACGGGAGGTGTCCATGATCTATTTAGTGGCAAAGAAGGCTTTCTTGTGTTGCCTTTTTACCCTATATTAAGAACTTGGGAAATTTTAGTGGTGCACGTCATTCTGTACAACAGTGTCTTGTTCAGGCAAACTACACTTTATCTAGTGCAATGTGTTAAACAGGTCCTGGTTGCCTTGCAATATATCGGTATGTGAAACTGCCACTCTTTTAACGAATTTGAAATCAAAAAATAATTGCTCCAAAGTATGACTGTGTTTCAGCCGCAAAAATATTTGCATTTTGCATTGAAACCGTGGCAAACAACACATTTCTAACAAACTGCTTGTCTTTTTTTAAATAAAATAAAGTTTGCCTAAAGTCACTTTTGTACAGTATAAGGTGCATAAAATAACTAACACTCCATGTTACTAAAAGGACAAAACTGGAACCTTTTTAAAGCAACAAAAGATATTAACACCACCTCGAGCCTAGTGTGTAAACCCAACACCGACGATTTAAATTCACAGATCAACAAGGAAAAAAAGGTTTTTAATAAAAGAACGACAATAGCTGCAACCATATCTTGGTCAATTTGAGCTGAATTTCAGACTGCAACTCCCAAAGATTAGACCTCTGTGAAGGCTGTCTTCTTCGCTTATCCCTTTTTCTCCTGAAATAATGTTCTTTTAGTGACAGTACCAGCTTAACAGACAAAATCATGCTACCTGATCATGAGTGTTCAAGGACTCGACATTCATGGACCGAATTTAGAAAAACTAATTTGGTCCCTCAATGAAATGCATTGAGCGATATTGAGATTGCAGCAGGACAGCCATGCACTCATACATTCTCCTACCCAAAACAGCTGCAAGAATAAATGCAACTAGAAGAAACTTAATGCCTAATTTAGTCATTTCCACCAATTCCTGACTGATGCAGCAAAAGGGTCATCAGCAGGACTATTCCGTTGGGATTACTGCTGACATTTACAAGAGGACAGTAATTTTGCAGGCGCTAACCCGAATGATGGAATGATTGCATCTGCTAGGAATTGAAGCCCACTTCTACATGAGTAGCAAAGTCCATCAAAAATGTTATCTTTTTGAAAAAGGGGTCATTCTAGGGGGTTGGTGATGGGAGTGGTGGGAGCTGAGGGAATGTTTTCTTGCATGCTGCACATTAAGCATATTTTATGATGAGAATATTTCACGACTGATAGTTTACATACAACATCAAACACAGAATACAGTAGTTTCATAATTGAATCACACAGTACTGAAACTATGAGAATTTCAATTTAATCAGTCAACATAATTTTGCTGCGTAGGAGTTGTACTGCAAGACAAGTCTTATTATGTGCAACATTATGTGTCACTTTGGTATTGTGTTAACTTGGAGCATACCAACTAATGAGAGAAATAAAATAAAAACCTCACAATTAAGAATGCCTTGAGGCAAAGGTTTTTTTCTCCCCCGAATTGTACACTCTCCCTAGAAGAGAACCAGCATGTACAAAGAAAATGGTTGTCAGGAGGTTTAAACTCCAACCACGTTAAGAGCCCATGTGGTTTCATAATTTCCCTTTCACCACACCAATCAATCCAGACCTTGCAGAGATAATTGGCAGTGGTGCCTAAGACCTGGCGATGAACGATTTTAACAGGCAAGGAAATCAAATGTAAAAGGGCTATGGAATGGCTGTTCAACATATCTTATGAAAATTATACTTATGGTTAAAGAATTCTCAATCTCTCTTCTTTCACAACCATTTTGGAATATTGGCATCATACTGGCATCAAAGGCAGGACCAAAACAACATTTCTCCAAAAGAAGCTGCTGGTTTGAAGTTTCCCCAAATCATCCATGTTCAAACATCCCCTCCTCACATGCAGGCACCGCCTAATACACCAATCTGTTCACCACTGACTGTTTCCGCGCAGATCCTATAATGTTCTGCAGGGTATGGTTACTGCCCCATCACTCTAGGAGAAGAGAAAGCTATGCCACAGTGGGCCCCAAACAATTTGGTTCAAAGAACTTTCAGGACAAAAGCTTCATCTTTGAGGGCGAAATGTACACAATAAGTAAGCTTATAAAAGGCAGGTAATGCAGCCTAGATGGCTGCCCTGCAGATCTCTCTGATGGGCACATGCCTCTGAAAATCACTCCTGCAGTCTTGGCTCAGAGACGATGAGGACAGGGCCTGGGCTAAAACCATAGGTGGTGAAGATGATCTGGATTTCTTAAAGGCAGTCACTCTACTTTATTCAAAGGCCATAAGGATTACTTACTCATTACTATGAAAACCTAATGATGAAAAAAAGGGGTACTGCACTCGGTCGCATATTTCTCTTGCAAAAAATGTATCACGCAGAATCTTACCACAAAGCAACAGGCTCCTTCAGCATGGGAGGTACCCTTTAAATTGAACATTTAACTCATTCACATTTGCAAGGACTCGATTCACACACAGAAGGGACACAACTCGCCAGATGAAAAGCCTCCCAAAAGACAATCAGGTATTCTGAAATCATCTGTTAAAAAATAAACTACTAGACCATTTATTCAATCCAGGCTTTACCAGAAAATGTTAAAGTGAAAGTTAACATGTTATGTAGCAGATTAAATGAAAAGTCTAAAAGACAAACAGCCCTCCTTCTGGGAGGGTGAGCCATCAAAAAATAACTACACGCCCAAATAAATAAAAAAAAAATGGATGCGGACCAGAAGAAGCTTTTTCCTATTTCCTGATAATACAAAAACAAAAACTGGGCCCGGATAGTTAGTGATAAATTGGATGATGGTAGGGTTTGCACACAATTTTTGGACATTCGCCTTGTGTCCAGTAGGGAATTTCCAACAGCATTTTTTGAAGAACATTTTGAAGTCTTGCCTGCTCTGTAGCCATTCACAACCAGTTTGGGAGGAGAGATGGTATGAACGACAGAGTACTCAAAGCCACAATAAATGCTAGTGTGTTTTTATTGAACCTCAGTTTACTCCAAATTTCTTGTAAAAACATGGATTCAGCTCGAGGCACCGTAGGGCCTATAGTATTAGAATGAACCTCTATGAAATAGATTGCTCTTAGTGCTTTTGTATTGGATTTCGAAAAGATACAAGAATCAGAAGAGTCACTTGCCTAAATCCATATTTTAAAGGAAAACTGTAAGGTAAAACAAAAAGGCATAGCAAGATTTTATAGACAACACAGAAAGCCACGGCAGCCTCTCCCCCACTCTTCTGAATGGTGTTGCCTGTCTTCCGTTGTTATGGATAAGGCAGGGTAAATCAGTGGGTGGCAAATAAATTGTCATCAACTGGAGATGGAGTAGCCTGCAGAAAATAGGAAATGCTGTGGCAATATTGTAAATAAATATGATTTTGGAGAAAATTAAGTAAAGGACCAATCTTTTACACAATAGAACCCGAGACAATTATTTAATTTTCTTCTAAGTTCCATAAAGTTTCATTATAAATATTTTCTTAAGAAATGTCCCTTATGAAATTAAGATACCATATTTCTGGTCTTTTTAACTATTCAAGACAAGACTTCTCGTGTTTTAGGTAGCTAATGGGCAATAAGGTGTCAGTGCAGCATCGCAACAAAAAGCACTTGCTGTCAGACATCTGTATTTTCGTCACTATCTTTCTACTGTGTGATACTTCATGGATGATATTTTAGTGCTTTAGAACATAAGTTTATACTTAAACTTCTATATTGGGTTATATACCAAATATGGCATTGAACAAAAAATATAAATTAAACAAGGGTTTCTTGCAGATTCCAACTAGTTGAATTTAATAAAGCCTCTATTTTTCCTGACTCCCAACTGTACAATTTAAATGTATTTGTCAATTATAAAAAGATTTGGAAGAGAGAGAAAGTTATTACCTAGTTAAGTGAAATACATTTCCCCAGGAATTGCATCTAAATATTACTGGCACCATTATTAGGACCATGTATCTTCCCTCGCAAAAGATTTAGCACTTAACAAAAACTAGATAAAAATATGCATTTGAAGACTTAATCAGTGCTTTTTTGTACCATATCTGAAAATGCTCAGACAACAGTTTTTGCCCGGAAAGGTCAAAGAAAATATTAGAAAAAGAACTGCTGATATAAATATAGCATTTTTTTTATAAAGAACATTTACACATTTAAACATTCAAACCTAAAGAGTGACTTTCTATATTGAATTCAAAAAATAATTTAGCTTTCGTGAAAATGATCCAATACCTGACAACTTGTTTAAGTCTCTCAGATTACTGCTGTATTTTTAAAGAAGTACAGTTCTGCAATGTACTCATCTTAAACAAATAATTAGAAAAGGGTGGAGGGTGTTATACTCGCATTCGGGATATACATTTATCACTGAAATTTCACAGCTGAACCAGTAAAACGAAGGTCCATAACTATGAGAACCATGAACATCATGATAGCAAAAATTAAAAATGGAGATAAGGCTGGGTAGGGAGTTTATTTGTGCAATTGCTGCTTTGAAAATGTGTTCTGTCCACACTCAAAATAACTTCAATGTTTGTCTTTCTTTGAACCGAGAAAAAAACAAAGTTGTAATCTGTGCTATAAGTTTTTTTGTTTTTTTTTAGCTATGTGTACCTTTATAGACTTCTCTGGACCAGTGACGAATCCAACAGTGTATTAAATGATAGACCAACATGGTACAAGCTGTCCCTTGATATCACTATGTAAAAAGATGAAATGTCTGTCTAAACTGGCCAGAAAATGCAGGTTTCAAGTTTTAGTGCATATGTACTCTTAGAAGAGAGCCAATGTATGTTATAATAAAATAGTTTCATGAAGCTTTAATGCTATTAATCTTTGCAATTAAATATATATAACTACACTCACAAATATAGATCTCTTTGCCTCTGAAGATGAATTGGTAAATGAAAATAATTCACTTTGGTCCTACGCAGCCAGACCCAAAAATAAACGTACTGACGTTTTTTTGACTCACCAGACGATTCTTCTATTTTACACATTTTCCAAAAACTTTAAATTGGGTACCAAATATCTGAATTTCACTCAATGAGCAGATATTAATTAAGGTAACAATGTACAAAACAAAACCTATAAATTGATTATGAAACCGGAAAATACACACATTGCATCATTGTATAAACCAGGAATAAACATATGAATGCCACCAATTTGTCCCTTGATAAATAAATAGCATTCTTAGCCCGGTGGTAACTCATCTGGGTGCAAGTCATGTTACTGGAAGCAGTTTAAACTTAATGGATCTGAAATTCCGAATGGTTATCTGAGAAGATTGCTGATGCGAGGTCTGGGCTTGAAGTAGCTTTCTACTCACTTCAATCGCTTCTTCAGACAGACGCTGATCCAAAGTGCATTCCAGCCATGAGAGCCATTTTGCGGTGGCCCAACATCACAGCACCAGCTTCTTCAGTCTGCTGCCTGTCATTCTTGGATCACTGACAAATCAGTGGTGTAGCATAGTCCCACCCTTCTTAGAAGAAAAATAAATAAAACTGTAGTGGACAACAAGACTACAGTTCAAACACACAGTGGACCGACGGGTGCTTTCAAATGCAAGAATCCAAGGTCCAACAACGCATCTGCTGAAACTTCTTTAACAGTTCCTACTTTTCTACGGCACCTGAAAAGATTTCAGCAAATTTGCGTAGCTGCTCACTGGCACTGTGCGACTCCACCTGCAGGCGCTGATTATTCTGTCTAAGGTTTGCCACTTCTGCTTGGAGTACTTCTTTGTCCAGTTTCTCCTAAAGAAAGCAGAGATTTTTATTAATATGGATTCAAACAATATCTAAAATTCCAAGCATAAGTGAGTTTGAAGTGTTTACTAGTGCTACTCTTTACCATTCTTCAGGAATACATCTGATTTCACTAACTGCTAGAATGTGTGGTTTACTATGGGAAGACCTGTTCTTATGATAAATCCATCTGTTTGTTCTACCTCCATTTGTGTGGTAATGCATGTTAATTAGTACTTTGTGGTCACATCAATGAAGACACCACACACAATACTTTAGATGTCCCATATTTTTGCTGCCCCACATCATGACGAAGAGATCTAAGCTAAGGATGTGCATAGTTGCAGGTTAGGTTGCATAGATTTAGGAGGATGCAGATGCTGGCTGTACGGCAAGAACAAGCATTAAGCCAAAGCATTACCAATACTGGGACCTGCAAAATGGACATGATACGCCAAAACAAAGTCAAAGGAGGAGTGCTGAAAGAAAGCAGAAGTCTGCTATTGCAAATCCAGTGGCAGTGAAACTGAGGTCTTCAAAATGTTACTAGCAGTAATGGCGCCAAGCAGGGTAGTACTCACCCCACTTGAAAAGCATGATTGAACGTCTGAAAATACCAGTAGAATATTAATATAAGAGCATGTGTAAATGTGTAGTCCCGCACCAGCTTTGTTAGCTCAAACATAACCGGAGACTGACAGAACACCAATGAAGATCTACAACTTTGTTTGCGCATGAGCTCTTCCATTAAGGCGTACCTTTAAAACTTCAGTCTGCTTGATACTACCAGAGGAACTACCAACATATTAGGATCAGATAACGAACAAAAGCAATACTCTGCCTATAACATTTAAAATATGCTATGGGTCATCTGATTAGCGGACCACTCTTGCTAGACCATAAACTATGTGTTATTCACACCATCCAAAATGTATTCATTTAAATATTGCTTTATTTTTTGTCTTTTCATCACAAATATATTCATATCATAAATGAATATCACTTCAATTTTATAAACACCAGATCCCATTACAATCCTTTCATTCACTACATGCATACAGATTCATACTCAAACATCCTCACATAAACCACATATACATACATAACATTTGTGTCAAAAGGCATAATATGCAGCAAGTCCCCTCACAAAGTGTAACAGTAATGATCATCAAACAAAGAGTTTTCTAACAGTTAATCAATTTTTTGAAGCTAAAGTCAAATAGGTACATAGAGGGAACAATTTCACACCGCAGACACGCGTTTCGGTGGAACACCCCGTCTATGGGTAACACCTTCAGGGCGCATATGGAATATATGGACCAAGAAGCAATGGGACCTGTCTGGAGTAAAACATGAATCATGTCAATTAATCGCTACACAAATGTCATTGTTATACATACAATAAACGTGGTCACAGTTAAACATTATACAGAGATGGTATATTTCAAGGTCTCCAAGACAAATGGTTAATAGCTCTGAGTGTCCATAAATAGGATAATATGGATACGAAGAATAAAAGCAAGAAAAAACTGCACACTAGGATAGGAGCAGGATAAGAGGAAAAAACAAGGGAACAATGAAGAGAAAATAGAGATGTAACTGAAGGCAAAGACGTTATATTGGAGTGCATAGATGGACCATTCCAAGATAGATTTCAGTGATAGAAATTCGATCCCTGACAATGATAATCTGTCTGGCCTGAAACCACCGTCCAGTTTCACTCCGGGCATTGACCTTGTGGGAATGGAAGTAGATATATTCAAAAAGGCAGTCCTTGGTAAGATCCAGCAAGCCATCATATTTGTGCCCAATCCCTCCTACAACATTACCAAGGAGAGGACTGTCGCCCTCAAGGTATATAATGATCTTACTATTAAACCTTGCGATAAGGGGGGTCGGCATTGTCATCTTCGATACGAGCAAATACAAAGAGAAAATGGATGATCTATTAGGATCACTGAGGCACTATCGTAAGATCACCACTAACCCTGAACCTAAAATGAAGCGCAGAATTCTCTGCACTGTAGAAACTGCTATGAAATGTGTCAAAAGGAAGCAGAGTATCTCACCCCCACATACACACGAATTCCGATAATCTACGGGGGACCCAAAACCCACAAGGATCAATTGGACCCCCCCATGAGACCGATTGTCTCCACCATAGGGTCAGCAACTGAACCTTTATCAAAATACATCGATCGGTTCTTGCAGCCATTGGTGGTCGCGCTTCCTTCTTATGTTAAATATACAGGGTACTTTATCTCCAAGATAGAGGGGTTTCGATACAATCAAGAATGAGAAATCTTAGTCACCATGGACATAGTGTCTCTATACTCTAATATTCCACAAAGAGAAGCATTTAGGGTGGTCAGTGACATTATTGAAACTGAAACAACACTGGATAACAGGGCATTTTTGACTCAGAGTTTCGAGATTGTGCTCAAAGAAAATTTCTTCGAATTTGATGGCAACTTCTATCAGCAGGTACAGGGAGTGAGCATGGAGGCAGTGTGTGCCCCAAGTGTTGCATGTCTCTATATGGGACATTTTGAACAGATCAATATTTACAACAAGCTTGCCCCCTTCTATGGAAATATCCGCCACTGGTCGCGGTTCATAGATGATATTTTCTTCATCTGGAGTGGCGACCAGGAGGCCCTGGATGAATTAATTCTGTGGATTAATGCAGCAGACGACAATCTCAAATTCACTGAGCACATGAGCATCCACAAATTGAAGGTCCTGGATGTGTGGGTTGAACATCTGGAGTCTAAATTGATGGTGTCCCTGTATACCAAACCCACATCCAGGAACACCCTCCTCCACTTCAGCAGTTTCCACCCAAGAAGTTAAAAGGATGGAATTCCTTTCAGTCAGTTTCTACGTCTCCGTAGAAACTGTACTCCAATCAAAGACTATTTGAACCATGCTGAGGTGATGAAGAAAAAATTCATCCAAAGAGGATACCCTCAGACTTATTAGGGATGCCCTTAAGAGAGCACGATTTTACAACTGAGACTCTATGTTACAACCGAAACAACGTGAACAGACAGACAAATTAGTCTGTGTTACCAAACACTCTTCGATTGACAACAAAATCAGCCAAATTGTGAATTCACAATGGCATTTACTCAACCTGGATAATCAAACACCACGGATACCCAAACCATTGTTTACATTTAAAAGAAATAAGAACTTGAGGAATCTGTTGTTCAAGGCGAAGATTCCTGAGCAGAATAGATTCACCCAAATATCGATCACAGGAAACCAACCGATAAATGGAAACCACAAGTGTGGGACATGCCATGCTTGTGCTAATGCCATTGAGTGACCAGATTTGCATAAACAATCGCACGATACACCTTAAAGAAATTGACAAATTGTCGGACATCCAACTGCATTTATGCCATTCTGTGCCCCTGCAACTTGGTGTATGTAGGGGAAACAGTCAGAGAATGCAGGGTTCACATTGGTGATCATAAATAGAATATCAGGCGATGCAAATTAACAGCACCTTGGTCAACCATTGGGCAGAAACCAATCATGCAGAGGAGGATCTCTGTTGGACTATTCTGGAGAAAATACGTCCACAAAAGGACATTGATTGCACCAATGTACGCAAAAAACGTGAAGTGTTTTGGATATTTTCACTTGATGCAAAGGACAAGGGACTTAATGAAATCCTACCTTGGGAAAATGCAATAATCTAGAATCCTGGCATAGCTAAAATCCGGATTGAAGAGGCTTCTTCAATGATTGTCCCTTATCGGTTTGATTTTTGGTCCAGTTAGTGAGCATTATTATGGGCACCTATTTGCTCTGTGGACCTTGTGTGAAGAGTTCTTCAGACTACCTGTCTGATCATTGTTATTCAGATGTGGATTGTAAGATTCTGTTTCCTTTTCTTCTTATTTTGTATACTATTTGAAGTAGGACAATTGGAAAAACAGTCCCGATTTTTATTTTTTTGGTGTATTATCTCGATAGACTACTACGCCAAGACCTGCGAGGAAAAAGATAGTGAGCTTTTCCTCCTACGTTTTTTTTCCATTTTCCTTGATCCTCTTTGAGCACATGAGCACACGGACCTCTATGCGCGAGTTTCCTTCTTTTTTTTCATTGCTGTGGTGAACAGGTTTCTTTGAATGACTCCGATACAGATAGCGAGCATCAACTTTACCGGCCTTTGACGTGCACCACGTCAGCTTCATATATCTACGCGTAGAACCATTGGGCTATTTAAATACTCCAGTTAATTACCCCATCACTCGGACCGTTCCTCATCCATGAGCGGTATGCTCTGCCACTATGTTGCTGAATGGGATTAGCTCTTTGTAATGAAGGTAAGTTAACTCTGAATGGCTACTCTGTGGCTCTGTATTTGTCAGTAGATCAGATCGGATGTAATTGTAACTGTTACACACCCCTTTTTTTTGCATTTTCGTCTTCTTTTTTAACAGGGTACCTCTTTATCTTTGAGTAACGATAATTAAACATAAACAAAGGCGGGGCTCCATTTACGAAAATAGACTCACGCAGTCTGAATTAAGAGGTACAATGTTTGGCATTCTCTGAATGCATGACAGATATAGCGGAATCACTGTACATGTTAGGCTGCCAATAGTAGTAATGTCTTATCCGTGTTTTTCTCACTCGGTTTTATAAATACTTAATTGGACAAAGGCGCTATAGATAGCCCTGCGCGTTGTGAAACCACTTAGGTGAGAATCTGCCTTCCGTTTTTGTTAACACTTTAGAAGGCACGCGCATGGCAGACAGTTTAAATTTACCCAATATTTCCTTAGTGTTGTCTGTGTTTTATTACACTTTACAGGCACCGCCTGGAGCCAGTTTCCTTCAGTGACACCTTTGAAGATTTATCCAATCATCCCGTGTTTTGCTCTTTTAAGATCGTCCGTGAGCAAAGTATCTTGTGTTAACGCTGACACTGCAGCTCTCTGACAGGCCTGCCAAGTATCACGCATCAGGTGTGACATTACCGCATTTCAGTGTGGTGTTCTGCATCACCGCACTGAAATGCATTGTCACGCATTTTAATGTCACTCTGCCAGCTGTACAGCGAAGAAACTGGCTGCTCCAGGCTGCTAGCACACACGTCGGTGCTGCACTTGCCAGCACTCGGGCTCGCTCAGTAAACAGTTAAGGTACTTGTGGCTGAGTGCAGCCCTTGCTACAATGTTAAAATCTTTAGCCTCGCTGTTCTTGGCAGCACTGAAATTGCGGCGCCGCGCGGCTGTCACATTAATGACTTCACTTCACTGCCCAATACCTACCCAGGGCGGGGCCTGCCCTTAGAATTGGTTGCCGTGTACTGGGATGTGGGGAGGGAAGTTGTGACCTCATGTCCTGGAACAGGAAGCAAGTGAGGTCGGTCAGAAGCGGCGGGAGATTTGACTGGAGTTGTTCCGTCCGCCGTGTCCCTCTTAGCGTCCGCGGCTAAACTCTAAGTGCGCTCCTGCCTGCGCATATTACCCGGCGACGGGCGTTGGATCCCGGACGGCAGCTCTCTGTCAATCATGGCCGTCAGTGCAGCACTGAGCTAGTCCGTGAATAACCACGGCGTCCGGTAAGATTGATGCAGACCCAGCCATGCGTTCATTAGCCCTGGGTCTGTGTGTCACTGGACGGCCGTGCTGCGCCTGGGACTCACACTGGACTGGAGCAAGCCTAGATGGCTCCTATCACTGATGCAGCCGATAAACCTGAATTATGGTGGCCTGCGGTGGCTCGCGGCTGAATTGAGACTGCAGCCACTGCCTTGCAGAGAGACGCTGCTTTAGTAATTAATGGAGCCGTCATCGCCACACTCCAAGTTGGAACTCTGCTTCCGGCCTCGGCCCAAGTAAGTACCAGCCTTTTTGTAAGCTTAAGTTAACCTAATGAATGACCGTGCACGATCAGGAAGCTGCAACAAATGTAAAATAAATCTTACATTGTGATCCTAAGATGATTGGGGCCTGTACTCCCAGGACCGCAGCGCGGTGATGGAGCCCAGAGCAGGCTAGTATACCACTCACTCACTGACTGTGAATCATTGCCGGTTTGCCTCCGCCTTAAGAGTTGTTGTGGCTAGGACTGGAGGCTTCCACCCCCGAAAACCGAATTGTCACCCTGCACAGTAAGTGACTACTTATTCACTCCAACGAGCATGACCAGGTGTTGCAGCACAGACAAGCACTTAAAATCACTTGCTGTTTGCTCAGTGCACACCTTTATAGTTAGTTCAGGACGGACAGCTTTCTCACGTCCTGTACCTGCCTGGTATCTAGTTGCACTCAACTGGTATAAAAATGGCTTCATTCTGAGCTGCCTTCCTTGCCCCTACACTCAAGCAATTGTGCAGTCAAGCACAAGCAGTCTGTCTCTGCTTGAGGAATGACTCACTAGCGGACATTACTGTAGTTTAACTGAGAGGGAGGTGTAATAAGGAGCCGAACGCTGCATGCAATTATAGTGCCCTGTGCTGGTCAATACAGCAGTATTTCTAGCAGAACCCTGGCCGTCCCGCCCACCTTAACAGTACGGAAAGGTTACAAGGGAAGTGCCCTTCAATTTCTGGTGCTCTGCTGCGGTTTTAAAATCTTCTTTTTCTAGATGCTTAAATGGATGTAAATTCTGATATTTATATCCTGTCTCCCTATTCTGCGTTGCTTTATTTTGCTTGTGAAAGTGTCACTCATGGTCGTTGAAATGTCACTCATATTTGCACTGAAATAATGAAAATGTTGTAGTGTAGTTCCTATTATCCCAATAGGCTCTGCGCATTGGAATAATACCTTCAATAGTATAGGCCTAGACCAGACGTTAACTAGGTCTACTACTGTCGATATTAGACTTAAAGTTTTGGGTTTTGCCAGCTAGCTCAGAGTTCACTAGAAACTTTCTCGAATAGGCAAGGAGGAGTTGAACCTCCCTGGATAGACAAGAAGGGATTTAGTTTCTGACAACTATAGAACATGACAACTTTGCTCTTCCCTAATCAAGAGTGTATCTCTAGAGTCGTGTGAAAACAAAAGACGACTTATTTTACTCAGTCAGTACGTGCATTCTTAGTCTCACCAGATTGTAGAGAAAGGAAGAGACGGGCGTGTTCAATAAAAGATGTTATTTATTGATCAGTCTCTTTTCTCATACAAGAGAAATGAATCGATATTATTGCAATACTTATGGTTAAGTAAAGTGCATACAATAAAAGCAGAAGTATAAAATAATACTGTAAAAACATTGATATGGTTTCTAAGCCATATGATGGTTTAAAATGAATAAAATGAATACATACACATATACATTTGACTAATCGTACTCAACTGGTGTTTCTAACTACGCCTACCCCGTGTACCTGACCTAAACCTAATACGTGGGCGGGAATAGAAAGTTACAGTTTAAGTTAAGTTTGGTTTGCCAAGTGACTGACTAGAGAATTCTCTGTGAGGGGTTATTCAGTTCTGTACCTGGAATCTAGGATGAATGAGGGATGGTATCTCTCGTCTCTGGTCTCGATATTCCAGGCGGCCTGCGAGGGCTACCCGGAAGCGCCGGAGCTGGATTTTCTCGGCAGGAGAAAAGCAGCGTCTCGTTCTCAGCGCGTTAGGAAGGCGGGGCTGCGCCAGCGGGGTCTGCTCTGCTCTGGGCTTCGGCAAGTCTGGCTGCTCCGATCTCGTCACCACCGCGTGTGTTTGCATAGGGCAATATCGGTAATATTTATACCTTTAAGGTGCCGAGATTGACGTAAGGATGGACATAGATACGTCAATAAGGATGTCATACGACCTGGTCGTTAGCACATTCTTTTGCTGAAGTTCTCGGTGAAATCAAAACAATGGCCGCAGGGTTTTTCCCAGGTCTGTCATAGGTTTGATTTGTTTTGAGAACTCCGTATGCCTTATCAGGGGCTGGAGGAATATCGCTTGTCTAATTAGATGGCAAGCGTTATGACCTAATCAGATAACACGTTCCTGTGCCGTAGTGTGGCTTTATCAGATAACGGTTCCTGCATCATGGGGGTTTTCTGCCTCATGGGATGGCTGCTAGTTAACTTGTTAACCAGAATAGGGTCAGGAATAGGGGGATCGATACAGAACCTATAGGAATACATCACACCCACTCCACGCTAACTATGGACATATTTACAAATCTATGCATAGTAAAACATACTGTAGAGTATCGTGTATACCTTACCACCCCAAAATACATAAATGCATTTTGAATTTATCAAATATACGGAAAAAACAGTCACATGTATTATATGCACTCAAGCTGTAGAATAACGCTAAAGTAAACACGCATATCTATACATTATCACTAATTTGTATATGAGAATTTACACATGAAATGGCTCTTAATACAGAAAAAAGTTTCGAGACCATTCCATCACAGAATAAAATAATTATGAACATACCAGCGGGCAGCTAACGTCTATAAAGTATCTAAAAATAGAAATTTTAGTTCTCTAAGAATAGTTCTTACTTTAAGCAGAAGATAAGTGTCCCGAAAAATATGTAAAAAATATTTTGGGGCTGCTGAAAAAATTGCTGTCCGTGAACTGGTGGGAAAATTGTTCATGGTATTTTGCTATTCTAGTTGAAGGCCAAATTCAGGGAACGCCGTGTGCGAGCTTGCTCAAAAGTCTCTATTTCTGCTCTGGTGAGAACATCATATCATTTAGACTCTCGAAAAAGTTGTCAACAGCTTCCTGGGAGAGTTCCACTAACTCGGAAAAAGGTGTAACCATGCATTCGTGCGCATGATTGTCTCCATTGACATTTTGATTAGAATTGCTGACAGAAGGTCGTACCTGATCAATGCTGCTTTCATCTTGAACTTCACTACCCCTTAATCGTAGTGGTGAAGCTTCTACGAATGCAGTCATCAGGATTGGTAGCCGTTGAGGGCAGCACAAAGTATGAGCCTTTATTGGACTCAACAATGTTTCTGCATCCATTGGCGCATCTGATTGTAGAGTCAGACAGGTGTCTAACACGCATTCTTCTCCGCATAGCAAGCACCGCAATACAGGTAAAACACATCGATGCCACATTGGTCGAAATGAAAGAAACCAAGTCATGTTCAGGTCTCTAAGCCGGGATAGTCCCAGGATTTTTGATATCCGGTCCCGGTATCCAATGGCTAGGATTGTTTCTTCCCTTGTCGCAGGTGTTTTGTCTGTGACATGGTTTGCCATAACGAAATATGAGGACTAAGAATAGGATTCCTGCAATTAGTCCCAAAATGAGGGGAAGTCCGCCAAAAATCGAATGGACGAAATCTGGAAAAATACCCAGTATGGCTTTGAATGGTGTTAATGCCATCGAAAATACTGTCTTAAATACTTTTGAGACTCCACTGGTATCAGAAATATTTAAGATTTCATTCAGGATTTCTGCGAAATGTATGGGGGAATTAGTTGATAATAAGGAATGAATCTCTGCAGTCGTCCTTGCGACTAGGAGATCATACGTTTCTTTTGATGACGTGAGTCTGGTCGGCGTCTGAAGAAGCACTGTTTTCATTCTGCTTAAAGTATCTATTCGAATAGAAGTAATTTTCAAGTTGGGCCATGCCCTTGCCTCCCTGTCTGGAAGGGAGCTGGGGAACAATAAGCGTCCACAGCACTTGACCTCGCAGTCGTAGTTACGAGATAAGGAGTCGCGGGCATAAGACTACAGCATCTGCGATCTACAATTAGAATGTAACTCCCATTATAGAGTCTTTGAAAGAATGGTTCTATCTCTGTTGCAGGTGCGCCTAGCTGGTGACATGAAAGGTTATTTGAGTTCCCTTCACAGGCTCCATGCAAACTAATTCCATTACACAGAAGTGTACCGCTTAGTGACATTGCACAATTATTGCCACTAAGAAACACTTTCTGTCCTTTATTACTGACACATGCATGTGAATAGGGCAAGTTCCATGTTGTTTTAATGTACCCCTTTCCCAATTTTTCGTACATGCCAGCCTGTATATATTTTTGGCAGTATTGAAACCTGAAGGTTGATATTGGAATATTAATTATCCCATGTATTATCCATTCACTGACAGGTCGTTCTGACATTGTCACTGGTAATCTCTCAAGTTTCTCAATGCTCAGGATTGTATAATCAGCACCCTTCTGGGCCATACTGATTTGTTTATCAGTAAGGTTAAAGATATTGAATAGTGACGTTGTGTTGATTAGACGCCAAGGCACATAGCCTGAACGCAGATTTTGTAACGTCCAGCCAAGCTGTACAATAGAACGCAATTGAGACTGACCGTGTTGTAACAACAGTAAGTCCTGCGATATTATGTCGATTGCTGAAGACACAATGCTGTCCAGAGAAAAAATTCTGGAGGACAGAGTCATTAACCCATTGTCCACTACAGAAAGTGATTTTTCCAAATTAATACGGTCAATTTCCCGTATTCTTTCTGCTGTCTCAATTTGAGTCACCTTCCAGGCCTCGTTGTATGCTGCATATACAGAGGCTGCTATGAAACGTTTCTGACGCTGTTTGCGCGGTCCCATAATGAAATCACGCAAGTCAGCACCATCAGTAAGTAAAGTTAGGTGTTGCTTAATTTCTGCCAGTGTGGAAGTCTGTAGCCACTGAAGGCATAATTTGCCCACACTGTAGGTGGTTATTATTCCTGGGTGTTGTCTTTGGGAATATCTAGGGTCTGGCCTGGTCATTTTGAACCCCTGTGTTTTGTTCAGGAATCTGTTTTGACAGTTATTAGTATCTTTGGGCCAGATCAACCACTGTTTCCAATCAGGATGTGTTCTGTTTTGGTTTAATACATAATTTACGTCTATCTCTTCATCTGTGGAGCTATTGCTGTTCATTGTTGGTTTTGGAATAGACGGTTTATTTAAGTCTTTGATTTTGGCTAAGCCAAGACAGGTAGTTTGTTGAACAGTGTCATTTAAAAATATAATTTGTTCTGGGATCATGCAGGCTCTAAACAAAGATTCTATACCCTGTACTTGCCATTCTTTTGTACCCCAAACACTTTTTACTTCAACATTTTTGTCCCAATAATCAAAACCAAAAGTATTCATTTGTTCAAAGAATGAGTCTGAATATATCAATTTCGTGTTTGTTATCATGGTCTTTGTCCCTGTCTTATTTGACATTTTGAAATAAAATGTTTCGGCATTACTTGTGTTAAAACCTGAAAAGTATGAATATTTGTCATATACGGTTCTTGAGCTTCCTTTTGGAGGGGTTGCACAATGTTCCCATTGATTATAATTTAAAACATTTCTAGGTTGTGCTGATCTATGTAGAAAATGGTTACCATAGTGGTTATAACAGTACATACTATCATAATTTGTCGAACCCTGCAAATAATCATGTTTGGTAAATTTAGCAGACATTAGTAAGTCAGACATCATATTATTTATACTTTCAAAGTCCCAATCATCAGCAAATGAGCTTGGTTTTACAAAGTCACTCAACAAGATCTTAATTTGGTGTGGATATTTCAGGATTTCAACCGGACCATAAATTTCGTAGTCAGTTTTGTCCCATGCTACCCCACCCGGTATAGGATTGGCTGTGAAGTTGACTGAAGAAAGTTCTCTTTTCTCGACGTGTGAAGATGTGTGTGGTTTGAGGATCAAGTTGATTTTCTGACTTGCTGTGTCCATTTTAGCATATTTTCCCTCAATAAAGCGTCCCAAAGTTAGTATCATGATGCGCCAAAGTATGAGGATAAATGCACCAAATCCCACCCAAAATTCAACCCATGGAGAAATCAGATATGTTTCTTTCAGTTGTTTCAAAAGTACTTTAACTTTATCTTTAAAGGTTTTTGTTGATGGCTGTGTTTTTGATTCACTTAGGTCTTCAGAGGAATCATCGAAGTTTATGAAGTAGCCGGATGCAGTTCTGTCAAGTGTTCCAATTGCTTCAGGATTACTGTTTCTTGCATAGTAGTTTGTTACTTCATTATAGATCGGTGTGTCTCTGCTAAATGTTTTTATTTGGGTTTTCAGAGGTCTAAGTTCCATTGCATTGTTGCATAGTCCTTGTTGTAGTTCTGTAGGCGTTTCGAATGTGATTAGCCTCTTAGATTGAACCTCTGTGTTTAGTAGTAAATCTTGGTGTTCTACTACTTCTCGGGAGTCCACTTGGCCTACTATTTGTTATCGGCCACATGTTGTGGTTTTACCAGGTCGATGGATACAACTCGGTTCTCCTTTTTACCAGCAAGCGGCGGTAGTACAACTGATCTTGTCCCGTTGACAGACAAGACAGGAACTGCTTTTCTGTAAGAAGGCCCAAATTCCTTCTTTACCGCGATCTTTTCTCTGACTAGATCCCCGACTTTTGGAATCCAGACAGGTCTTGCTGGGACAGGTGGTGGTTCTTCAGTGGTTGTTGGCTGCTGTTTCAACTTTATGTTGCTCAGGTCTTTTCTTGTTTTGTTTAAGTCCTGCAAAATAGCCAAACGATCTTTGATATCAAAGCTTTTTTCCTTCACCACTGAAGTCTGACTGTCAAGATCTAAGACTAACATCCTAGTTCCAAACAATAATTCGTACGGACTGAATCCCTTCAGAGAATTTCTTGGCAAGTTATTTAGACTACGTTGGACACTTATTAGATGTTTGACCCACCCAGCTCCCGAACCTAATATCCTTTCTGTTATAGATAGCTTTATGCCTTGGTTTTTTCTTTACACCATCCCGTATCCCTCAGGAAGGAAGTGAGAAGAGTCCCGCTGTGCTATGCTCATTTGGCCATGTTTCCCCTCAGGCTGGAGGGCCAGATTGAAAACAATGGTCAAACGTAGCATGCTCTTAGCGTATATGCCATTTAGACTCGCAAATCTTTGTATAACAGTCCAGACGTCAGCCGAGTGCTGGTGATCTACATTATAAGTGGAAACTAGCCTGTATATGTTAATCGGACGCTTTGCTTTTTACTGTTGATCTTTTCTGGAGTGAAACGACACGGTATTACACCGTTTCTCTCACCACTGCGATTTCTGTTACAGTTTGGGCAGTTCTTTACAAAAATGGTATGATGCAGGCTCATGCCTGGCCACCAGTACCTTGATTGTAATTCTTCCAGAGAATCTTTTAGTTTGAGGTGTCTGAGACCCTCGCCCATATGTGCGTCTGCTATTAACAAGTTTCTCCTGTCCATGTTTGGAATCACTCTATCCCCCACTCCAGGGATTCGAGCAAAAGGGACGGAGTTTGCATCGATTATGTATGTATAATTGAGTGGATAGTTGATCGGTAGCGCTGAGCAGTCGCCTTTTGATGACGTTTTCACCGCCAGCACTGTTTCACCGTCAATATACTTCACTGTACGCTTATTTCGAGCTACGGAAGCCGATTTAGTTGCTACCGCTGTGGCTGTCTCAGCCAATGAATTCCCTGCAACGTGAACGCCATCACGCTGATGACTCAGTGAGTGTGTCACGTGAGTCTTTGGTAGTTCTTTTTGTAAAAGAGCTATTTGTTCCCAAAGCAGTTTTTGCTTTATTGTTGCACCTGTGTCATCTTTGTAACCGTTTTGAATCCATGTCTGCAAATCGTTGTTATATGATTTGACGCAGTAATATGAATCGGACACTATAAGTGTCGGGAATTCGCGATCTGCATTATCTAGCGCCATTTTCAATGCTATTATTTCAGTTTGTTGTTCTGAATTAGTTTCTACTTAGTGTGTTTTTGTTAATAGAGGTCTTAGTTTACCTCCGCGCCACACTTCTTTTGTAATCTCACATGTGGGGTTGTATGCTTGTTCTCCCCAAACGGAGGGTTGAGCATGTCCGTCTGTATAGATTACACAAGCGTATTGTCGTAAGGGCAGAATGTCGATAGGCAGAGGGAATGTTCTTTCGTATTCTAGATTTTTCAATTCTTTTAGTTCTGAATCAAAGTAGTAGTATACTTTGTCCGTTGTAATTGAATTCACCCATTGTATCCATTCCGGATTCAATGTTGTTGTTGGTAAATTACACGGTGTTGTTAATGCCTCAAAGGCTGATTCTGCTGTTCTGACTGTGATGTGTCTACCGTCCGCTTGATCTTTTTCTCTAGCTATTGCGGTTTGAACTGCATGAACAATGTTTTCTTTAATGCTGAATTTCTTTTCAGCTTCTGTGTACAAGTGTGATTTGAATGCAATTGGTACCTTTTCTCCCTCATTAGAGGTCAGGTATGTGAATCCGCATCTTCCTGGGATGACTCGAATCACAAGATTGCGTGTGTTATCACGTGTTTCCAATTTTGTTTTAATTAACATGTCTGTTTGTAAGGATCTCAAAATTTCTGTGTGTATTTGAGTCCAATTGGTTCTTTTAAAATCTGGTTTTATTAGATCATAAAGGGGTTTGACCCTTTCTGCGTAATTTACAATGTATGTTCTTCCGAAATTTAGGAAGCCTAGAATTGACTGTAGATTTTTTAGTGTTCTAGGTGCTTGGAGTACGGCACATTTCTCTAGAAAATTGTCAGCCAGGCTTTTGCCTTCACTTGATAATTCTTATCCTAAGAACAGGACTGTTAGATGGGCAATTCTAGATTTTTTAAAGTTGAATTTGTAACCCTTTGCTGCGAACCCAAGTATTATGGTGTTCACCCTCTTCAAGTGAGTATCCAAATCATCATCTGTTAAGTATATGTCGTCGACATAAGATAATGCTTCGTCATCATATGTTTGTAGTAATTCTGTTACTCTCGCTGAGAATACCCCTGGGCTATTCTTGTACCCCTGGGCTAACCGACAGAATTGTTTTTGAGTGCCATTTATTGAGAATGCAGACAAATATCTGCTCTCTGGTGCTATGTTTTGACAAAAGAATCCATTAGAGATGTCTAATGTTGTTTTGTATTTTTTGCGCACTATGTTATTCATTAGTGCAGCACTGTGCGAGTTTGGTACTGCAAAGGTTTTGCAACATGAGTTAAGGTGTCGGTAATCCAAAACTAGACGATATGAATTGTCTGGTTTGGAGACCGGAAACAAAGGGTTGTTCATTTGTGAGGTGCAAGTTTCAATCACCCCCTGGTATTCTAGTTGATCTAGGATTTCTTTTACCTGTTTTTTAGCTTCTTGCTTAATTGGGTACTGCCTTTGTGCAGTAGGTTGTGATTTTAACTGGATTTTGTGAGGAGGAGAGTCCTCATCCCATCCTACATGATTTTTATATAAAGCAGGAGCTTGAGCTACTGCCCACTTTCTGGCAAGTGTGTATTTTTTATGAATTGGGATATGATTTGAGAAGGCAGGCATAATTATTTCTTCGCCATGAGGGCACTCCCTGACAAACTCAGGTGGCCAGTCTTTTTCAGCTAGAAGGATGTCATAGCCCTTGGAGAGATTATCCCAAAATAGTCCCCTTATTTTTCTAGTCTTATCCCCTTCTATACGTAAAGTTATTTCATATAGTTTGTGAGGTTTGCTAACTCTGGTGTCTGCAGTTTCTACTTGAAGATATTCATTCGTGTCCACTGTCTCCAGAAGATTCATAAGGACTTTGCGAGCTATGCTCACTTCTGCTGCGCTGTCTAGCATTGTCTGAGCCCATTCTCCGTTTTTCAGTTGTGTCCTCAGTATTCTCGGCATTGTTAACTACCTTGATACTGGCTACCTTCTTTTTTGGAAATTGTAGTTTCTTTTTTAGATGAGCAGGTTCCTTTGTCTTTGGACTTGGCGTGCTCTTCTCTTTGTTCTGATCGTCCTCTTCTTTCCGATTTCTGCGAGGAAGTCTGAAAAGATTGAGAGGGACGTGTATCAAAATCTTGATATCTATCAGGCTTCTTTATATTATCCCTATTTCTAAGGTTATATCTTTTCCCAGAGGGGTCACTTTGGGGTGACCTGTGTCTCTGGCTCGGAGATTTTTCTCTTCGCCGAGGAGACCTTCCTCTGGACTGGAATTTCTTTTCTTTAGGATTGGATTGTTTGTTTCCATCCCAGCTCTTTTTCTGTGATGTTGAATTATTATTAAAAAATATTTTTTCAGGACTTTCAATCAGTTGCGGTTTTACTGGTATTCCACCTAAACTATCTCTACCTAGTTCCTCATAGGATTTTTCTATAATTCTGGCAATTTCAGCTGGTTGGTCTGCTATATCTGTCTCCTTTAACCTCTGGCGGATCGCCACGTTTGCTGCTTCTCCCTTTATGTTGGCTAATAATATAGCCGAGACCTGCTTGAAGTCTTTTAGTAATTTCATACCAAGAGTTAAATCGGGTTCTGGACCGTATTCGTCTTGAATTTGTTTTTAGCACATCTGGTATTACCGAAATGGATGGAACACCGTGCGTTTTTGTGTAGATGGAAGCAAAGACTGTACCCTAAGTGTCACAGTCCTCCACGTGTGGTGCGATTCCCATTGGAAGACAGATAGTCAGAATCCTGTGTTTTTCTAACGGGGTGGTGTCTGGAAACACCGCCTCTATTTGGGTGATTTTTTGTGCTAACCAGAATGGTATTTGTTCCCGTTTAGCTGGTACTTTACCTAGGCAGGATTGTATGTTCTGTGGTGTAATTTTATTTGTGTTCCCCTGGTGAGGGGTCAGCTGTGGAATTTTAATTGCTGGTTGAATTGTTGAAGTCCGCATCACATATTGGACTAATTGTCTATGTAATTTTATTAATTGTTTTAGCTGTATTAAAAGCTCTGGTGCAGGCATTCTTTCGATGTCTGGATGTGGTGTGTATCCGGCTAGGACCGGCCACGTTGCTCCTGGTCTACCTAGTGGACCGAGCCTGGTGATGTGATTATTATGTTTTAGGGCGCCATTAAATAAGAGCAGATGCTCTTGAAATTTAAGTGGTACTTCCACCTCCTCAAAAGGAGTGTACTCATTAGGAGGGTCTTCTGTTTTGTAATAGTGGAAGTACTTTGTTACAGCATTTGCTGCTGGAAAATGTATCCATGAATAATATACCTCTGTCTGCCGATATTCGTGTGCCTCAATCACGAATATGACTGTGCCACCTCTAGGTGTCAGTCCATTTTCTATAAGTTTTAAAGTTATAGATTTCTTCTTGATGACCGGGATGAGTATTATATCCGGGTCTGTGTCTTGCAGTGCATTATCAGCTGCTGCGAGTTCAGTTGCTATCCTAACTGTCTCTCTTTCTTCATCACTGTCTCCCATTTTACCGACAGGAAGGTTATTTAGTTTGTTTGCAGATCAGGTTTCTTATGGAAACAAAGATTAGATGCACAATATTTTGGAACAGTGTATCCTTCAACGTTGACTAAACCAAGAACCATACATAGTTCCTCCTGCGAGGTCTGGCGGATATTACCTTTTACCCACTCCAGACGTCTTTGGAGTATTATGGGAAAAGGGGGTCTGAGTGAAAAAGCACGACTGAGTTACTCTAAATGTCTTACGTTAGTTTTATCGCCCTTCCAAACACGTTGGGCGCCATGTAGTGTAGTTCCTATTATCCCAATAGGCTCTGCGCATTGGAATAATACCTTCAATAGTATAGGCCTAGACCAGACGTTAACTAGGTCTACTACTGTCGATATTAGACTTAAAGTTTTGGGTTTTGCCAGCTAGCTCAGAGTTCACTAGAAACTTTCTCGAATAGGCAAGGAGGAGTTGAACCTCCCTGGATAGACAAGAAGGGATTTAGTTTCTGACAACCATAGAACATGACAACTTTGCTCTCCCCTAATCAAGAGTGTATCTCTAGAGTCGTGTGAAAACAAAAGACGACTTATTTTACTCAGTCAGTACGTGCATTCTTAGTCTCACCAGATTGTAGAGAAAGGAAGAGACGGGCGTGTTCAATAAAAGATGTTATTTATTGATCAGTCTCTTTTCTCATACAAGAGAAATGAATCGATATTATTGCAATACTTATGGTTAAGTAAAGTGCATACAATAAAAGCAGAAGTATAAAATAATACTGTAAAAACATTGATATGGTTTCTATGCCATGTGATGGTTTAAAATGAATAAAATGAATACATACACATATACATTTGACTAATCGTACTCAACTGGTGTTTCTAACTACGCCTACCCCGTGTACCTGACCTAAACCTAATACGTGGGCGGGAATAGAAAGTTACAGTTTAAGTTAAGTTTGGTTTGCCAAGTGACTGACTAGAGAATTCTCTGTGAGGGGTTATTCAGTTCTGTACCTGGAATCTAGGATGAATGAGGGATGGTATCTCTCGTCTCTGGTCTCGATATTCCAGGCGGCCTGCGAGGGCTACCCGGAAGCGCCGGAGCTGGATTTTCTCGGCAGGAGAAAAGCAGCGTCTCGTTCTCAGCGTGTCAGGAAGGCGGGGCTGCGCCAGCAGGGTCTGCTCTGCTCTGGGCTTCGGCAAGTCTGGCTGCTCCGATCTCGTCACCACCGCGTGTGTTTGCATAGGGCAATATCGGTAATATTTATACCTTTAAGGTGCCGAGATTGACGTAAGGATGGACATAGATACGTCAATAAGGATGTCATACGACCTGGTCGTTAGCACATTCTTTTGCTGAAGTTCTCGGTAAAATCAAAACAATGGCCGCAGGGTTTTTCCCAGGTCTGTCATAGGTTTGATTTGTTTTGAGAACTCCGTATGCCTTATCAGGGGCTGGAGGAATATCGCTTGTCTAATTAGATGGCAAGCCTTATGACCTAATCAGATAACACGTTCCTGTGCCGTAGTGTGGCTTTATCAGATAACGGTTCCTGCATCATGGGGGTTTTCTGCCTCATGGGATGGCTGCTAGTTAACTTGTTAACCAGAATAGGGTCAGGAATAGGGGGATCGATACAGAACCTATAGGAATACATCACAATGTCACACGTAGCAATCTGAAACCTTGGCAGATATGCTCTGAGCTTCTTTTATCTCCTCCCGGTAAGTCAACAGATGGACTAGTTCGTAGTGTTCCATTGTAAGGTTCGCCAACAAGATAAGGTTTTCTATTGATTACAATATTTTTGCCAGATTACAGGCTGCTCTCTGCCTGAAATCGAGCAGTTGCCGTTGCGGCTAGGTCGATGAATTTCCGCGATATTGGCCGCATTCACAATAGGTATGCACTTATGCAGCAAGATTATAGAGGCTGACATTAGTGCTTTCTATTTTGTTTCCATTAAAATACAGCCTATGTTGGGATTATTGTTGCGAGTTATTTTTCTAGCTACTTTAAAATTGAATAGCCCTAAACCTTTGTGAGGTATTTTGGGTTTCTAAAATATTCTGCGATCACTAGCATGGTCCATCTATGCACTCCAATACGAACGTCTTTGTCTTCAGTTACATCTCTATTTTTCTCTTCATTGTTCTCTTGCTTTTTCTTGTTATCCTGCTCCTATCCTAGTGAGCAGTTGTTTCTTGCTTTTATTCTTTGTATCCATATTATCCTAGTTATGGACACTCTGTGCTATTGACCATTTGTCTTGGAGACCTTGAAATATACCATCTCTGTATTATGTTTAACTGTGACCATGTTTATTGTATGTATAACAATCACATTTGTGTAGCCATTAATTGACATGATTCATGTTTTACTCCAGACAGGTCCCTTTGCTTCTTGGTCCTTATATTACATATGCGCCCTGAAGAAGGTGTTACCCATGGAAGGGGTTTTCCACCGAAACACGCATTGGCGCTGTGAAATTGTTCCCTCTATGAACCTATTTGACTTATTAGCTTCAAAAAATTGATGAACTGTTAGAAAAGTCTTTGTTTGATTATTATTATTGTTACACTTTGTGAGGGGACTTGGTGCATATTATGCCTTTTGACACAAATGTTATGTATGTATTTGTGGTTTATGTGAAAATGTTTGAGTATGAGTCTGTATGCATGTAGTGAGTGGAAGGATTGTAATAGGATCTGGTGTTTCTAAAACATTTTTAGAAGTGATATTCATTTATGATATGAATATATTTGTGATGAAAAGACAAAAAATAAAATAAAGCAATATTTAAGTGAATACATTTTGGATGGTGTGAATAACATAGTTTATGGTCTAGCAAGAATGGTCCACTAATCAGATGACACATAGCACATTTTAAATGTTATAGGCAGAGTCTTGCTTTTGTTCCTTATTGGTTGTATTCCCCTGCCTCTCTGCCTACATTTAATTTCAGGGGTCCCCTCTTTATGAATATTAGGAACAGATGCCAGAAATGGACTTGGCCAATTCCCACTTGCTATTCAATGTGAAGTGCCGTCTCTAAATAGAAATAGGACAACACTTTGACTATGTTACCTAACATGCTTCACTCATAGGTCACCCAATTCCACATTTCCATCGATATAGCAGAAGGAAAAAACACCAGAAAATGAAGAAGCCTTGTGAAGGCAGACCCTGCATGCACATGATGTTCTAAAATAGAGATCAAAGTGTAGACAGTATGCACCCTCTCTTCCAAATCATGGAGGCATTGATTCATACACCTCTGAAGCCAACTGGGCATTGTTTTTAAAAGATCACTTTAATTACCCAAAGTCAGACGGCCTCCAGCAGGACCATCGAGAAACCAGAGTCTCGATACCAAATAAAAAACCAAACGAGGTGGATATAGATAACATCATAAGGCAGATAGCCAAAGGGCGGACAGAAGGTGCGTCAGGCCCTAATGGGATCCCTTGCAGTGTTTAAACATGATCCAACCCTATGGGCAGCAACCGGAGTACCTGTTTTCGCCCAGAAAAGGAGCACAGCATCCTGCTCGCCTCATGGCAAGGTCCGGTTGTATCACCAATCGTCAAGGGTGAAGACAGTTATTAAAAACACCCTTCAATCATAGAGGAGTACGTTCCAGAAGACAGCCATGGTGGCCTGTTTTAAAGCAGGCAAACTGCCGCCTTGTTAAATTTCTGCAGAAGGTGGAGAAAAAGATGTCCAACAGCACTCCTTCTAAAGCTTGACGATATTAAGCAGCCCACTGGTGGAAGTACTCCCTACTAACTTAACTTTAAGTGGTTAAATTTGGCAGCACTGCCTTGCACTTTCCTGCACCCTGTATCGTATTTACATTTTAAAGCCAACAACCAAGTCAAAGTACAGGCATTGTCAGTATGAAGGGGCAACCCTACCAGAGGCAACTTTATTCACACTTACACCTGTCCTCAAAAGGTCAACATCGGCCACACTCCTTTCTTTGCATTTGCACCTTACTATAAACAAATCAACAAAGTGCTGGCCTTTTTACCACTGAGAGCACAGATAGAACTGCAGGGGTCCAACAAGTCAGAAATTGGTACTTTTTAAATGTGTGTCCTCAAACCAGAGAACAACGCTTATTTTTATGGAACATGCAACTTGTATTGTAAATTTACTGCTTTATTCGCAGTATGTTTGCCACAATACCTTACCCATGACGACACAGACTGAACTGGTGCGGATTAATGATTTAAATATCTTACTCTTGCACGTACATGTTTTTAAATTAGGGAATAACACGGTGTATTTATGGAACATGAAAACTTGTATTTTAAAATGACAGTTTTATTGCAATGGTTTTAAGTAACCACGCAATTTATCAATAAACTCTAAACCCTCTCCCCCCTTCCCAGTATTATTAAATCTGTAATTAGGTTGACGAGCCCTTGGATGAATTTGTGTGCTTTGGGGTGCTACTTGACCCAATAAAATTCAAGTGGCATTGCAAATACTCCAAATCTGTTTTTTTTAATTTTTTTATTTATTAAGTTTTTTGAGGCAGCACAAAGGACAGAAACAAAAGAAGAAGGACTAAAATAATATACAGATTACATTGCCAAGATCATAAATTTTACGACATATCACTTATCTATCCTATCCACTTTGTTATAGGGGACCATAGCTTACTTCCGATTTTTTTTCTTCCTTAAACCCTTCAATTTATACAAAAGCTTTGTTTGCCACATTATAACATTCGGTGGTTCCTCGTCAAGCCAATGTGATGTAATACATGCACGATATGCAGACATGCAAATAAATATAAAGTATTCCTCTAAATCAAAAACTTGTTGAGTCGTACTCTCTTCACAGCCAAAGATAACCAATGGTGTTGTAATCTTAATCGCAATACCCTGATTACCTGAAATAAAACACTCAATATCGGCTATCATTTGGCCCAGTTTTGGACATAAAACAAACATATGTGCAGCGTCCGCTGCATAGAGGTTACAGCGATTACACTTTGTCCCCCTCCCATTGTTCCATTTGGCTAACTTGCCCGGTGTATAATATAGCCCGAAGATTGACATATAATGCTGGCTTATCAATGAACCATTGAGTAATACCTTACTCGCAATCACCAAGCTTCTTTCTAGATTAACACACTCGACACCCAGTTTAGTTTGCCACTTAATCGCTCTTAATTCTAAATCATCCTCAATTTCCTCCATAAATAATTGGTATAAGTGCCCAATTTTCTGCCCATCCTTAATTGCTTCAATCAGCATGATTTTTCCCAATACCAATGTAGAATTAGATATTTTCTGAGCACAAAAGCTTCGTACTTGTAGGTATTTTAAAAAATCGGCACTCGGTACCTGATATTTTATCCTTAAATGCTCAAAAGGTACGAACTCACTTCCCTGAAACAGATCCCCCAGCCTATTAATCCCCAGATTATGCCACCTAGATATAACTCCATCATGAAAAATTTCAGGTAAAAAAAAAACAATTCCTTAATGGAGTATATATATTTCTTTCTTTCGATAATCTTTATTTCGGCAATCTGCCATAAAAGATACAATAAAATTGATACAAAAAAAAAACAGTCATACTTCCAACCCCTTAGCAAACCATGGAAGTACACAATCCGTCGGATGTTCGGGAAGGCAGTACAAAATCAGTGCTTAATGCTAAAATACTACTAATACACATACAGTCTATCATAATACAAAAATGAAGTTAAAACACATTAGACAATATGAGATAAAACTTGGCTCTTGCATACAGTGTCATAATTATCAGAATGAATGGCACAAGGATGGGCAAAAAATTAGGGTGTCCTAGAGATTAGGCGAAGTCTCTTATGCCAAACTGCCTCTAAAAACTATATATTTATATTGGAACCTAACCGAAATCTTTTTTTAATAGTCCTCCATATGACAAACGCTGCTTCAACAGTTTTAAACTTTATTTTTTTGAAGTAACTGGGTTCTATTATACGATTAAAACATTGCTTAGCCTCCGAACCCAGAAGCATCTCGTAGATGGATGGCATCATATAATCCTCCATAGAATCTTCCGATAAGATTAAAAAGCCCATATGTTGCAATATCGCACACCAATAATAGATCTGAAAATTCGGTAGGCCCCATCCCCCTTTTTCCCTTGACATCACACATCTTTTAAATGCTCTCCGGGCCCGATGGTACCCCCAGAGAAATCTCGAACACATCCTATCGATTCGGCCAAAATAACCAGAGGATATCAGTAGAGGTATTGAACGAAATATATACAAAAACTTAGGGAAAATCAACATTTTTATCACATTGCTGCGACCTAGGAGTGAGAGCTTCAGAATATTTAATCTTTCCAAAGTTTTATTCGATGTGTTTATAATAGGATCTAAATTGATAGGGATAATTTTTTCCATGTTTGCAGTGATCTTTATGCCTAAATATGTGGCATCCTCATCAAATTGTAAATTTGCTGGACGTCCGGCCGCTGAGTGGATAAGCTGTGTCTTATCGATATTTAATTTATATCCAGAAAGCCGGCCGAATTCCTCCACAGACTTCACTATGATAGGTAGGGCACTACTCAACTCTGATGTCACTATAGCAATGTCGTCTGCGTAAGCGCAAATTTTCAAATCAAAATTATTTATCCGCACTGGTTTAATAGCCAGGTTGCTCTCCAAATGAGCAATAAACGGGTCGATATATAGAGCGAACAGCAAGGGCGAGCAGGGACAACCCTGCCTCGTCCCCCTTGCTATTCGCATCATCCCTGAGCTCCTTCCTGATATACGAATAGTGGCAAATGGTTGAATACACAGTGATTTTATTCCTTTGACAAATTCCACTGGAATCCCCTTTTTTGCCAACACAGACCACAGAAAGATCCATGCGACCCTGTTGAATGCTTTTTCAGCGTCCAACAGGGCCACACCTACAGGAGAACCAGACCCCTGTGACCAATCCAGCAGAGATATTATTCGCCTTATGTGGTCTGTGGTGCCTCTTCCTTGTATGAACCCATGTTGTCTTATAGATACCAGGCCTGGCATCAGATCGTTTAACTTATTAGCAATCAATTTTGAATAAATTTTACTGAATTTAACAGAGAGATAGGTCTGTACGACCCCATTTCGTCTTCCTTTTGCCTTTCTTTTTGAATATCACAATGGTAGCTTCTACCCATGACCGTGGAGCCTTTCCTAGAAATGCTTGCTGACATATAAACTCTAATTCTGATTTTAACTCGTACCCAAATTTCCTGTAAAACTCCAAGGGGATATTATCTGGCCCCATGGCCTTACCCTGGGCCAAACCCAAAATTGCTGACTCTATCTCCCCCTAGTCTGGAGGTGCCGTCAATATCACTCGTTGAGCTTCAGAGAGAGTTACAGAGTTCATATCACTTAAATATTCTCTAGCATCTGCCTGACTAATCTCATCGCTATATAACTGCTGATAAAATTCTTGGAAAGCAGTTAACACCCCTTGCTTTGTCTCCTGCATAACCCCCTGTAGGTCCTTAATTTTCGATATATCACCATATACCGCTTTCTCCCTTGCTCTCTTCGCTAGTATCCTACCAGTTTTTTCCCCATATTCACATGCTGCTTCTTTGTGTTGTGTATAGTTGGCTGCTAATTGATCGCCAATATTGGTGTATACATTAGCCCTTTTTATAGTGAGATCTTTTTGGGCAAGACTACATTCTTCCTTCTCGTATCCTAGCCTAATAACCTCTGCAAGCTTTTTCTCCGCATTCAAAACCTGCTTAAAGTCTTGTTGTTGTTTGAGAAACAGCTGTTTGCGCCTAGATGCAGAGAAGCTTAAGGTCTCTCCCCGAACCACGGATTTAAATGTGTCCCAGACTACCTCTGGTGCTGCCGAATCCCTGTTGAAGTCAAAAAATTCTTTCATTATTTGTTTCATAAATTGACAGTACTCCTCGTCTAAAAGTAGTTTTCGCTCAAAAGACCACTGAGGGGATTCTGTTTTCCCTTCAATATCTAGTGTCAAATCTAATACAATCGGATTATGATCGGAAATCAGTTTAGGATGAATTTCAATATCACTCTTAGCTAAAAAAACAGAGGTGGTGAAAAAATAGTCCAGTCTTACGAATTTGGAGTGAAGGGAAGAGAGGAATGTGAAGCCCGGGTCATTGGGATATTTTGCATGCCAAACATCATAAAGACCATGGTCCAGGAATAGTCTCTGAGCTGCCGCATACACTAATTTCTTTCTACCTGTGTACACTTGGGTGGATCTAACATTCAGATCTACACCAATATTAAAATCACAGCACAACAACACAGGGGTAATCCATTGTGCTAGTTCTTGGTTAAGGAAATTAAACACCTCGGCATCGTCCAGGTTTGGCCCATACACATTACACAAAGTAAATCTCTGATGTCCCAACTTGAGTTCTGCGATGACCCATCGACCCCACCTATCCGAAGAAGTCTTGACACACTCTCCCACTCCTCTTTTTTTGAGTATCGCCACCCCTCCGTTTGTTTGGAACAGACAACCAGCTCCATTCCCAAATTCTTTAGGTACTCTCTATTTGCCCAAGCCACATGGGTTTCCTGTAAACAGAGTATGTCGATACGTAATAGCTGAACAATTTTGGCCAACATTTGTCTTTTCCTCAAGTCGTTTAAACCACATATGTTTAGTGTACAGATCTTAATCTTCCTATCTATCAGACTCGTTAACAACTATATCCATTAAGAAACACCTGAATTTAGCTCCAGAAACCCTTTCCTTCTCTCTTTGTATATTGTTATAACATTTTCTTCGCTGTTTGCTTACTTTCTCCCTTTTAGTGCCCAACAATGTTTTCTTACTGCCTGCTGCTGCCATTTTCACCCCCCACCACCAGAACCCCCTTCCCCCCCTTTTCCCCCCTACCACTCAGCCCTCCCCACCCACCCCCACCCTGCCTTCCCATCATATGAGGCCCAAGGACCATTAGTCCCTGTGTAATGGAGTGCTGTGTCTCCCCCCCCCCCACCCCCTGAGACCTAAGTTGACCAAAAGAATCCTAACTACCATTTCGGAAGAAGGCACTAATCAAAGCGCTAGATAAAGCCAAAAGAAGACATATCAGTCGATCAAACCAAGTTATCACAAATCAACACAAAATCAAGATATCAGCTTATAAGCCTCCACCCTCTATATAGCTGCCAAATACTCTTTGGCCTGAACCTCTGACCAGAAAAACTCGGTTTCCCCCTTCATAATGACTTTTAGTTTTGCCGGACTCTGTAAATAGACAACCGCCCCCTTCTTTTGAAAATCTGGTATAAGTTGCCGGAGATGCCAGCGCTTGGAAACCGTAGCCTGGCAAAAGTCTGGTCTTACAAAAAAATTACAGTCCTTAGCAGTGGCCTTCCGATCTGGTCTTGCCAAGGTGTAAATGTCTTCCCGAGCAAAAAAGTTATTGAAACAAACCAATATCGCCCTTGGGAGGTTTTCTTCGCCTTGATGGGGCTTTCTCACGGAGAAGAGGAACCGGTGTGCCCGTTGTATTTCCCGGGACCAGTCCCACGTCGTAAGCTGGGGAAAAGCCTCTGACAGCAGTTCTGCAACAAACTTACGAACATCTGGTCCCTCTCGCTTTTCTGGAACCCCCAAAAAGCTCAAATTGTTCCTTCGTGAATGATTTTCGAGTTCTGCTACCTTATAACTCAAATCATCCCGATGAGCTTTTATAAGATCTAGTTCTTCCTTCTGTACAGCCGCTTCGTCCTCGAAGACTGATATTCGAGCTTCAGCCTCCGTAACTCTGACCGCAGTTTCATCCCCCAGTTTTATTGCCCGCCGGACTGCATTTTTTACCTTACTGCAGGTGGCTTGCATACGTGTATTTTCTATTTTGCTTTTGGCCCTGTGGTTCATCATTGTCTCATAAATGGTTACCAGGGTGATTTCCTGAGGTAGGGGTGTATCTGGTGGGTTTTGCCCCCCTTGCTCCATCTCCTTTGAAGCTGCGATAGCTGGTTGTGCTCTGTTTAATTCCTCACAGAATGTTAAAGCCCCTTCTGACATAGAATGTGAACTCTTTTTCTTTGTTTTCTTTTGAACAGTGGTAACACTACAGTTAGGGGAAGTCTTGCTCCCCCCTCCTTCCTCATCCGGACTACTGTCTCCACTGTAATCAGTCCAGTCCTTGCTCACGCTAGCGCCTTCATCCGATGATGCCTCAGAGAGTGAATAAAAGTTCTCGACTAGATCTGGTGCATTTGAGCCCTCCTGTGCAAGTAGATTCTTCTCCTTTGGGAGTACCTTGGACGAAGTATTGTCTCCTCTCACAACATCATCTCCATCTTTGTCTCCCCTTACAAACTCAGTCCGTCTATCCTGAGACTGTTCCACATAGACTTCAACAGCTCCCTCATTCAACACAGCAGTTTCATCAGAGTCAATAACTTCCGAAGCTGTGGATTCCACTACCACTTGATCATTTAACACGTTGATTGCTTCTGTCGATATTAAATCAGTGTTGCGGACATTCTGTCGTTCAAACATAACTGGTAGAGTGAGATTCTGCGGGTTTAGCTTCGGGGCACGTGGAGCCTTTCCACCCCTCCCTTTACCTTCTCCATTTCCTTTATTTGTCATATGTGTACCAAGAGGTGTGTTGGAAGACTTAGAAGAGACAGTAGTCATTTCACGCACCTTAGGATCCTCACTTTCTTTAGTTCCCATTCGCTCCTCATTAATCTCCATACCTTGCTCTTTAGCAAATACTCCAAATCTGAACTGCTGTTTCTTCTTATGATGAGCAAGTAGTCACGAAACATGTTGAAATAACAGCAATGGCTTTTCCTATTAAGGTGTATATTTCCTTAGTTATGGGTTACTGACAATCACAACTGCACAATAAGGGACTAATCCTAATTTTACAGCAGTGTGCTTCCTTGGTCCTACTAAAGAGATCTAAGGAGAGCAATTCTTCACTGCCATCACACACCTGTTATGTATACTCAGTGTTTTCCAAAACTAGACATACTTAACCAGCACAATCTCCTGCCATCACACTTTGGCTTCCAATTCAAGGCATTACCAATGCTTCTGAGATGGCAAGGCACTTGCACTTGCATATTGGGCTGCAGTTGGTGGCTGGCTTGTAACAAAATCCAGTTTGGCAGATGCAGGCTGACAAGCCAAGAGTACTCATTATAAACAACAGCATTCTTATTTATCATTTTTTTATTTTATTTGTATTTGGCATACTTGGTTGTTTTATGAAAATGTTTACATATGATGTATGTGTATTTTAGATTGTTTATTTTATGGTCATATTTTTATATGCCTAATAAAGATTATTATTATTATTATTTATACCATAGCAGAAAAGCAACACCGAGAACAAATGAGGATGTTTTAGGAGTGACTGAAAGACGGGTCTCACAATCCACCAAAGAAATTGTGAATTTCCAAAATTAAGCCTAGAATCCTTTAGTTTCATACACAACAAACCTATCAATAGACACCTTATCTATACCAAATGTACTGCACTGCAAAACAGCCTGAGTCTCCAAAGCATTCAGTTGAAGACTGTGAGACTGGGGGCAACCTGTGTACAACTCTGAGAATGCTAGCACATTAATCAAGCCCCCCTTTTATTTCCACACAAAGTCATGTGCTAAAAAATTCTTAGATCATTCTTTCTATATACTGTAAATGATGACATTGGAGGGAGGAAATCGAGAGTAGGGAAACTAGAAACAGACACAATGACAAACTTAGACGAAGAAAACCACCCCAAAAAAGCAATTTTGCAAAATGTATTAGATGCACGTTATGTCAAGAAATAAGTCAGTGTGAAAGTTCTGCATCGATTATTTCAGGACAGACAAATTAACATATCTCAGAGAAAGCTGAATAGCAACTCCAACCTGCCCCTTGGGCAACATTAGCGTGTTGCAGTAGGTGAGTTCTCCAAATATCCAGTGTAGGCATGACAGATGAAGAGATGATAGTGGCCAAGTTACAAAAGACACAAACCACTCTGAGGCTGGTCGAAGAAAAAAAAGCAGACACAATAACCCATTACAAACATGGGACCCAAGAGTATCTGCAAAGAGCTGGAAATAAACTTTGTCACATTACTCTGTGCTGGAGCTGGGATAACAGTAAGGGCCAACTGGTTTATGAGAAGCAATAAGAATGCTCTGCTGATCGCTGATGTACTAGGGGGAGAAATGCAATAAACACTAATCTGACCAGCAGAGGCAACTCTCTAGGACTTTACTAGATCTTCCACACCCTACCCCTTAAGTTCCAGGGCCAGCAGGTATAGGAAGATCTGAGGGCTGTGACGGTAAAAGGTGATAAAGACTCAACACTGAGACGAAAGTATCCATTACTATGACATTGCATAAGGTAGGTAATGTTTCAATCATGGTTGTCAATCTGTAATATCAACTTTACACATCTGCTGCAACTTTTCAAACTCTAGGTATATACTAATGTCTGAGGCCAGCATATCAATTCACCTTATCTCCTTAGAAGCCCTGAGTAATGATGGAATGGGGGGATTAGGGCAAAGGAGAAACACCACGGTGCCATCACTCTTGAGGTAAGGGAAGGGTCTCTAGTTCTAGAAAAGTCTTCAGTTGCCATGACATGACTGTAAGGAAGCTGAATGTCAAGACAGTACAGAAGCAGCTCAAACTATTAAACTTGAATTGGGAAGCCCCCATGCTGTAAGAGTGTGGTCAGTCGCCAGGAACCTAATGCGTGCAAAATCAGCAATATTTTGAAGACTCCTAGATTTATAGCTAACTGAACTAATAGATTCTTCAATTAGAGGTGCTTCTCCAGTACGATCTGATATATCCTGGGGATTAGAGGAGTCCTTATTCACATTGGCATAGTGATAACAAACCTCCAACCAATTAATGAAGCACATATAAGAACTGTTGACCCTTCCTAATCTCCATCCTTCTCAAACCTGATTTTCTATGCCATCCCTTATAAATTTAACAGTGAAAGGTCATGGAAAGTGGTTAAACCGTATGAGACAAGGAACAAGGCCACAACACGCTAACTATGCCATAGGATTTAAGTTGGTCGGCCATTGCATGAGTTAATCTCTGAAGGCAACTAGCACTTCTGTCACAGTAGTGCCACCTATGAAAAGAGATTTCCAAACCTTCCTGAGAGGAAGTAAGCAAGTAATGAGTTCCATAAATTGCACACAATAGTGTGTAAACATCTTCCACCCACTTGTTTCTGATATTGACAGTAACTTATGTAATAAAGTGATATTTCAGATAATATGGAGTCTTCCAAACATGGGTCCCTCTGTCAGTCTCAAGTGCAGATGTATTACAGTCCCTGGTGGAATATTGTGATATACGAGCCAGAAGGCAGATACCTTCTTCAACCTTTCCTTTTACTGTAGATTTCACCGCCTCCTCTCATTTTAGAGCAATGCGCATGTTTTTCTTAGTAATTTGAGATGATAGTAAGACATGGAGATAATACTGTTAATATATTGCTCTATGTTCATACATGTACCAGAAGTGGCTCCTTTTGTTTTTACTTTGGTTTGAGCTAGCAAACAAACAGGACAACAGTGATACCAATCAAACCTAGCTTTAAGGCCCCACAGAACTATCAGCAGCTTCATCAGAGACTGTCACCTCCAGATAGTACCATACTCTGTTCTTCATTATACCATAGCAACTCCATGAAGTAAAGGTAATACACAGTAAGCATCAGCACGAGCCAAACCTCCTTTCTGTTTAGGTCTGTACAATTGCTGCAGCAAGCTGCTTTGCTCAACTGAATACCAATGGATAACAAAGGGCTGATTTCAGGAAGCACCTGCGGACATCCGAGACCAGGATTATGCTACATCAAGTGTGAAGAAAGCAAGCACACAACACATTCCTGCATGGTCGAACTGATCAAATCCGGTTGCACAAAAGACTGACAATGAAACTCAGTGAAGTGAAGCTGAACATTCTGAAACACATTCTGCATCGCCCTGTATGCCAAAATGATATGTAACTCAGTGCAGTAAAAGAAACGCCGGGCACTGTTTTGCAGCTCTAGGCAGCAAATGCAGAAATGGGTTAAGTAAATCATAATATTCCACAAGTAATAGAGGTTACACTGCTGTGTGGAATATTGCAATTTTCCTTCATGTAACCTTTAGGAAGAAATGGTGTTGGCTCGGTCACTGGGTTTACCTCTGGAGCTGCAGAGAAACACTTAATTACACTGGAAGATCTATTGGTCTCCTCCTTGGTGGAGTTCTTAAGAGTGGTGGAGCATGGGATAATAGCTCTCCTCACACGGAGAAGTAGACTCCTAGGGCATCAAGAGGTTTGTTCGGGTGTGGCAAGAGACCTACCTGGGAAGGAGGCTATGCCTTTGCTGGAAGTGAGGAAACAACACTAAAAGGACATGATTTACTGGGCGCTCCTAATCGCTCTAGGATAGCATAGGAACTGAGGATGAGGACAAGTCGAAGGAAGGCATTTATGGAGAGACTTTGTGTCCCAGAGCCTGGGAGGGACAGGAAAAAATATAGCCTTAAGCATTACAGCACCACAGCAGCAAAGAAGTTCCCTGCCCACTAAGGAGAGCTGGCTTATCTCGGGCTGGAATGATCAAAGCATTCTCACGACGAACTTCTTTGTCAGTAACTGCAAAAAAAATGTAAGCCTGGACAACATTCCAGTGAGTTGATACTAATTGAAAGATATTGCACTCAAGCAAACTACTGCTGTACCAAAGGCTCTCTCTATGTATTGTGTTGATATGATCCTTGCAGGCAGTAACCGTCTCAAGCCAGATCGTAAAAGCAACGCTGTACAAAAACAAAAGTACTTCCTGAGGCAAAGAAGAGCAAGTTTAAAAACAGGAAAAATTGAAAAGGCAGCATGGTTCAAAAGGCTTACACTCGAATATTAATCCAGAGATCGTATATATACACTGAGCTAGCAAAAATGCAAATATAGTGCCTGTGGTATGAGATTTGACCATTATGCATTGAACATCACAACAGATCAAACAAATTAGCTATGGCAAAAATATCAAAACAGTAAAACATCTTGTTCAACTAACCCAAGTCAGTAAGACATACTCTAAGCAAAATAAAAGAGTAGATTCCCTCACATTTACTTACGCATTGTCCATTTTGCACACCTTTATGTGTTACATTTTGTTTACTTCAGAGCGTGCCAGTAGGGGAGTAGTGCGGGTGCACTGGTTAGGAGGGAATGTTAAACACTTTTTCACTGGTTCACTTACTTTCTGCAGGTCAGTGTGAAGCTGCTTCAACATGACTTCCAGTTGGTATACTTTTCCAGTTAGATCAGCAGGTGGGTCCTCACTAAAACAAAAAGAGACCTGAATTACAGAATATCCACTAAATAATTTGTATCCTGTTATTTGTAATATCATTTACGAAGGAGCCACTGACATTTAAATCACTATAAATCAAATTGATAGTCAATATTACCCAAACTTGTATCCTAAGCTTCTCTTCATATACATTCCAATTCAAACATTAGCATTTCATGTAAACCTCCATCCTCCCGTTCACTAATTTGTGACCCCAACCTACATATTATAATACTGCCGTCTGCATGTAGTGTGGCATGGTAAAGCTTACTTGATCTGGCCACCTTTTGCATGCGGTTCTGAGCTTTGACTCAGCACGTTCTTTATTGTTGTTTAGTTATGTATGGTCAGTGGCGATGACCCACAAAGGTGAGAAAGTGGTAGAGATGTTTTCAAACGCACAGAGGCCCGACGGCCTCCTTGCTGCAATATACGTTCATGCAAGTGTATCTGTATTTCCAAATTACATTTTGGGGACATTTCATTTCCATGGTAGTGAAAGAGCACTGCTGAATAGGATCATGCACACTACCGAAACACTGATGAGGATAAGACTCATGCCTAATAAAAACAACATGAACAAAAACATGCCCCCAAACGACAAGTTCATTCAAGCCATGAACCTAAAGGGACAGGAATAAGGAATATGCTACTTACCAGTATGCATCTGTTCTTGGCATGTAGGGCTGCTGACATTCATATCTGTGCATAGATCGCCGCCTAGTGTTGGGTTCGGATGATTGCACATTGTTGTCCTGGAAGAGTCTTCGAAGTATCACGAGATAGGTGGCTCCTCCCTTGGACTACAGTGCGGATGGGCATCCTCTCCATCCTCAGATTGTTTTTCGCCATTGTGGCAGAGATGGAGTATAGTACAGTAAGAGATGTCCATGCAAAGAGTGAGTGCTGCAGCTGCGACAGGCACCAGGGAGGCGGGTGGGCGATATGAATGTCAGCAGCCCTACATGCCAAGAACAGATGCATACTGGTAAGTAGCATATTCCGTTCGAAGCATGTGGGCTGCTGAATTCATATCTGTGCATAGAATGTATAGCAGTATCTCCCCTAGCGGTGGCCGCCTGTGCCAGCTGCAGCAGTCTGAAAAAGAGTTTTGAGAACAGCTTGTCCTACAGCAGCTTGCTGTTTGGAATGTACATCTACGCAATAGTGTTTGGTAAATGTATGTATGGTTGACCATGTGGCTGCTCTACAAATTTCGTGTAAAGGAATATTTCCTAGGAAAGCCATGGATGCCCCTAGTTTGCGTGTAGAATGCACCCTAGGGGGAACTGTTAAGGCGCGTTTTGCTTTTAAATAACATATTTGAATGCACTTAACGATCCATCTGGCTATACCTGATTTTGAGATAGGGTTGCCTTTGTGTTGCGGTGAGAAAGCAACAAACAACTGTTTAGTCTTTCTAAATGCATTTGTTCTATCTATATAGTATAGCAGAGCTCTCTTGACATCTAGAGTATGCAATGCCCTTTCAGCTACTGTCTGTGGGTTTTGAAAGAACACTGGCAGTTCTATAGAGTGATTTATATGAAAATGGGATATCACTTTTGGCATGAATTTAGGGTTTGTTCTGAGAACTTCTCTATTTGCATGTACTTGAATGAATGGCTCTTGAATAGTTAGGGCTTGTAGCTCACTAACTCTTCTAAGTGAAGTAATGGCAATCAGGAAAGCCACCTTCCAAGTAAGAAGTTATAGTTCGCATGAGTGTAGTGGTTCAAAAGGTGGTCCCATAAGTCTGGTTAAATCGATGTTTAGATTCCAGACAGGTGAAGGTGGGTGTTTTGGTGGAATTACTCGTTTGAGTCCTTCCATGAATGCCTTTATTGCTGGCACTCTAAACAGTGAAAGGTGTTGCCTGTTTTGGAGGTATGCTGCCAACGCAGCCAGATGTATCCTGATGGATGAGTAGGCTAAATTGCAACGTTGTAGGTGCAGGAGATAGCAAATGATGTTTTGTGTAGAAGCATCTAATGGGTTTATGTTGTTGTTTCTGCAGTAAATGACGAAACGTTTCCACTTTGCTGCATAACATGCCCTGGTAGTGGGTCTTCTTGCCTCTTTGATAATATTCATGCAGTCTGGAGGCAAGTTGAGGTATCCAAATTCTAGGATCTCAGGAGCCAGATCGCCAGGTTCAGCTGTTGCGGATCTGGGTGTTGGATTTCGCCATGGTTCTGAGTTAGAAGACTGGGTGTGAGTCGCAGTCTCTGATGAGGCACCACTGTCAGTTCTAGGAACGTTGTGTACCATGGTTGCCTTGCCCACGTGGGAGCAACTAGGATTAGCGTCAGGGAATGTTGGCGCAGTTTGTGTGCCACTAGCGGGATTAATGGCGCTGGGGGAAAAGCGTACGCAAATTTGCCTGACCATTTCATCCAGATCGTATTGCCCTGCGACTGCGGATGTGGGAACCTGGCGGCAAAGTACTGCCATTTTGCCTTTTTCGCTTGTGGCAAACAGATCTATTTCCGGTTGTCCCCACTTCCGGAAGAATGGTTGGAGCACATTGGGGTGAATCTCCCATTCGTGCATTTGTTGACTGTGTCTGCTGAGCAGGTCGGCTATTTGATTGTCCTTGCCTGGGAGGTGTTCTGCCATGAGAAACATGTTCCTCTGAATGGCCCATTTCCATACTCTTTGAGCCAGGTGCGACAGCTGTGGGGAGTGTGTCCCTCCTTGCTTTTGAATGTAATACATAGCCGTCATGTTGTCTGTCCGGATCAACACAGTTTTGTTGCATAAGTGTTTCTTGAACGCTTTTAGGGCTAGGAAGATCGCCATCAACTCTAGAAGATTGATGTGCATCTTTTTCTGTTGTATAGACCATAGTCCCTGGACTGTGTAATGCAGGACATGGGCTCCCCAGCCTAGCAGGGATGCGTCCGCTGTCATCACTATTTGTGGGACAGGCTCTTGGAACAGTCGTCGTTTGCAAAGGTTTTGTGGATTCCACCAATGCAGAGTTGTATGCACGACTGGTCACCAACACTAGGTCTTTTAATTGTCCTTGAGCCTGGTTCCACTGCCTTGCTAGGCACTCCTGTAGCGGACGCATGTGTAGTCTGGCATGAGGGACTATAAATATGCACAAGGCCATCATGCCTATTAGTTGCATAAACACTTGAGCTGGCAATGAGTGTTGTGGTCTGAACTTTTGGATCAACATCTGCATACTGTTGATCCGTGCTGCGTTGGGGTATGCCTTCGAAGCTAGAGTATCTATTGTCGCTCCCAGGTACTGTTGGATGTGGGAGGGTTGCAGGTGTGATTTTGGGTAGTTTAGCGAGAAGCCTAGACTGTGCAGGAGATGAATGGTTTTTGACATGTGGTTGGCACATTGCTGGGCCGATGGCACATGTATTAGCCAATCGTCCAGATATGGGTACACATGAATGTGTTGTCTTCTGAGATGTGCCACCACTGTTGCTAGGCATTTGGTGAACACCCGTGGAGCTGTTGTGACACCGAATGGTAGGACTTTGAACTGGTAGTGTTGTCCTTGAATAGTAAACCTCAGATACTTTCTGTGAGCAGGGTGTATTGGTATATGAAAGTATGCGTCTTTGAGGTCTAGGGTTGTCAGGAAGTCTCCCTGACGCAGCAATGGCAAGACTTGTTGCAGAGTGAGCATGTGGAAATGCTCTGACAAAATGTACAGGTTGAGGGGCCTGAGGTTCAATATTGGTCTGAGGGAACCGTCCTTTTTGGGAATGAGGAAGTATAGTGAGTATACTCCTGTTCCTTGATGTTGAAGTGGGACTGGTTCTATGGCCCCCTTTTGCAGCATAGTGATGACATCTTGCTGCAGTAATGTTATATGGTCCTGTGACATTGGACGGTGTATGGGTGGAATGTTGGGTGGTGTTGATGTGAGTTCTAGGCAATAGCCATGTTGGCTAATTTGCCGAACCCATTTGTCTGTAGTGATGTTTAACCATAGTGGCAGGAATTGTTGTAGTCTTCCCCCGACCGGTGTTATATGGTCTGGGAGTAGTGCCAAGAAGTCACTGTTTGGTGTTAGTGGAGGATCTATTGGCATTGCGTCCACGTCCTCTGCCCTTGTTATTATTACCTCTGTATCTACCCCTGTTCGTGTTTTATTGTAGGTGGATTGCGTATTTGTTTTGTATGTGGAGGATTGCTGCGATGTGTTACCTCGCGCTCCTCCTCTATAAGTGGAGCGACGAAAGGAGCTTCTGTGTTGCTGGGACTGAAGAGCCCCCATGGACTTTGCGGTCTCCGTGTCCTTTTTCATTTTGTCCAGAATTGAGTCAACTGCTGGACCAAACAGAAAATCTGGATTTATAGGCTGGTTAAGAATTGTAGCCTGTACTTCATTTTTAAATCCAGATATTCTCAGCCATGCATGCCTCCTAAGTAGTACGCTTGTGTTGATAGATCTGGCAGCTGTATCTGCCGCGTCTAGAGCACATTTAATGGAGGCGTGGGTGATAAGCTTTCCCTCCTGCATGAGTTCATCTGCCTGTTCTTTGTACGGCTCAGGTAAGTGTTGGAGAAGTCCCTCTAAAGTATCATAGTGTGCCCTGTCATATCTGGCCAGCAAGGCCTGAGTATTGGCTATTCTCCATGAGTTTGCTGCTTGAGCTGCTACTCTCTTGCCTGATGCTTCCAAAATGTTGGACTCCTTGTCAGGAGGAGCAGCCTCTCCAGTAGTTTGTGAATTTGCACGCTTTCGTGCGTTGGATACTACTAAAGAGTCTAAAGGTAATTGCCCTTTGATGTAAGTAGGGTCTACTGGTGGCGCCCTATATTATTTTTCTATCCTTGGGTTGATGACACGTGCCCTAGCAGTGTCTTTGAATATGTCAGTTGCGTGCTTTAGGACGCCCTTTAACATGGGGAGCGTTTTGACACTTTTTTCTGATGTAGCCAGCGTATCGAATAGAAAATCTTCTTCTACCGCATCTGAGTGCATGTCTACATTGTGGTAGCTTGCTGCTCTATCTATTAAAGAGTTAAAAGCCACTGTGTCTTCTGTGGGTGATGGTTTAACTGGGTATACAATAGGGTCTGTAATAGGTATAGTCCCCTCATTGTCTGGCTCACCCCCCCCCCCACCCCATGGTTGTGAATTGGGGTCTATATATGGATTTTGTGGATATCCAAAACCCACGTCTGCATCCTGATATTCATCTGGGTTATGATCAGTGCATGCCGGTGAGTATGGGGCATATGGAGTAGTAGGCATAGCTGGAGAGATAGGCTGGAAAAGAATAGGAGAGGTAGCACAGTCCCTTTTCTTTTTGAGGGGAATTCGAGAAAAGTCTTCAGCAGGAACTGGTCTTTTCTTCTTGGTATAAACAGTCACTTTCCCAGTATTTGGGTCAATATATAGTTTGGACTGATCCTCTGTGGAGGGGTCTGGATGGATGAGCTCCTCTTCCACAGTGTTGTGCCTTGGCGCCGATGTCTTTGGTTTGACCTTTTTCGGTTCGATGCCTTTAGCTGTTTCGACCGGTTTTAGTGCCTGTATCGGTTTTTTGAGGGTTTCACCACGTTTTTCGGACCGATAGGCTTTGTCGGTTCGGTAACTTCTTTCGGCTTTAAGGGTGTTTTGGGAGCCTGCGGCTTTGGCTCGATGCCCTTCTTCGGATCGATGGGCTTCGGCTCGACGGGTTTGGTCTGGTGAACCTTAGGTTTCGGTTCGACGACCGCCCTGGGCGTAGCCCTTTTGTCGTCGGTGCCAGGCTTTTTGCCTTTTACGACGGTCGAAGTCGGTTTGGTCGATTCGACAGTCTTTGGCTTCGAAGGTTTTTCTGGTATGGTGGCCTTTGGCTCGGCGCCCTATGGTTTCGTGACCTTCGGTACGACGACGTTCGGGCCGAAGACGGTCGTGTCGATAAGTTTCGGTTTCGGTTTTGATTGAACCGGCCTTGGAGTACGTGTCTCAGAGGGCTGTTTTTGTATGTTCTTAGCCGGGCGGTATTGCGGGGCTGTAGAACCAGTTTTTTGATCTTGGCTAAGGCCTGATGGCGATGCCTCGACCTGAGTCTCTGATATAGGTGTAGTGTCTATATGGGGCGGTGTACTCACGGTTCGCCCCTCGTTGTCATCGGAGTCGTCTTCAACAGCTACGATGTCTTGACCATAGGCTTCGATATCGACGATTACTTCCTCTTCGTCGATGTAGTATTCAGAGTCGTTCTCGAAGTCTTGATCGTATTGATCCGAGTCTTCGGCGTGCACTAGTTCTTCCTCATCGTCGAAGATATTCTCGGGCTCCGTGCCGATCTCGCTGCCCGCCGATTCCGTATTGTCTTTTTGGATCGGAACTGGGCACAGGCTAGACAATTATCTTCATTATGCTCAGGAGATAAACTTTTGTTGCACACTGGATGCTTATCTGTGTGCGGGAACTTGGAGTTGCACCGCGGGCAGTATTTGAATGGACTTCGTTCCATCGACTGTCGGTCCACATGGCGTTGAGAAGACCTAACGGCGCGAATTGACGACCGGAGTGCAACAAAAGTTGAAGAAAGTCATTCGGTACCGATCGCAAACAATGCAGACGAAGTCGAAGGCCTTTTGGCCTTTTAGAAAAGTTTTCTTCGATTTCGAACTTGGAGTGCTGGAAGGTACATCTGAACCCAATGGCGGAAAAAAACCAATCTGAGGATGGAGAGGATGCCCATGCGCACTACTGTAGTTCAAGGGAGGAGCCACCTATCTCGTGATACTTCGAAGACTCTTCCAGGACAACAATGTGCAATCATCCGGACCCAACACTAGGCGGCGATCTATGCACAGATATGAATTCAGCAGCCCACATGCCTCGAACACAATATACCCAATTAAATGAGTAGCAGGGAGGAAAATCTTCCACTAAAGAAAGGGCACGACCATAACTACGCAACACAATGCTATTCAGTGCAAGGACATTCCTGATAGGGAACAAGTTAAACTCCATTCTGGAAAACTCCAAATGCACCTTTTTGAATTACTGTGATTTACAAGTACAGATGTCTGGGGTAGAATATCTGAGTAAAACACCTGTGAAATTAATCTGTAGAGGAAAGCAAACGGAAGCACAACTGTAAGACACTTTGAGCGAATTTAAATTTGACTCACTTTGGAGATATGATGCTAAGACACACAAGCCTATTGTTACTTTTCTCTGCACCATTTCAGTATTTCAAAGAACAAGAATTCCCTCACGACCTCTTAATTTCTGTACATAACAACTTTATATACATGATTCCTCCGACACAGAACGAAGAGTGAAAGTAGTGTGTATGAAAGTGGTTGCATGAGAATTTGGTAAATATGTATTAGTTTCTTTTGTCTGTACGATATCTGTATACTAATTGCCCTTATGAATTTTATGTGCCTTTTTGTAAAGTAATACTATAAAATGAAGGAATAATATAAAGAAATGACAAAAAATAAATAATAAAAAACTTCAAAAGAAAAAAATATATGTAGCCACCTTGTGTTTAAAATAAGTTTGCATAAAATATAAAGTTGTTGCGTACAGAAATTAAGAGGTCGTGAGGGAATTCTTGTTCTTTGATGTAGTTTTGTTCCCCTCTTTCCCTGACCTTTAAAGTATATTTAGAGGGGGTCCCATATTCATGTTAAACCATTTCAGTATTTCTACAACTTAAAAGGCATCATCTGGGGCTGGCCTTACCCTCAGTACAAATCAGCTTCTAATTCCAGGGATTTCAATATCCATCTAAAAGTGCATACATAAGAAGCAAAGGAGGCTTGAGTGAGTTGTATGATGGGATGGCGATGAAAGGTCTAAGAATGCAGACACTGGAACTCGAGGATCCCTTCCCCACCTCAAACATAACAAACATTTGCAATCCAATAGGTCTAGCATTTCCGAGAGTTTAAGCTATTGGCATTGTAAATGACAATGTCTTATTTATGTGTTATTTTTTAAAACAGATCAATAAAGGGCATTGTCATTTACAATGCCAATAGCTTAAACGTTTGCAAAAGACCGACTGCATTGCAAATGTTTGCTATAATTGTTTTTAAAAAAGCGTTAGGAGAGAGCGTGTCCTGCCTACAACAGCAGGCAGGGCAAAGCTATCTGAGAAAATAGTGCTTGTAGGCTGTAATTAAAGCCTACTGAGTAACAATACTCGTAACAGGTGGTGACGCCATAGGAGGTTCCAAAAGGAGACAAGGTGGTGCTAAGGAGGGACTACTAAGCCTTTTGACTAATGAACAGCCACAGTTCACAGTGGATGACACAGGCCAATGAAAAATATGGGCAGAGAGTGGGCGGAGCTTCAAGTCCCCACCTCGATAAAGCATGCCCCGCAGAGCAGCGCTTGCGCTGCCTAGGCTTAACCTAAAAATGAACGGGAGACAACCCCATGAAACTTGGTCTGTGACCTGATCCTAGTATTCCCACCAGGCCACACATTATGATCTTTCGATGCCCTGGTGTCAGAGAAGAGAAAAAGGTTGCCCTGCCCTAAAATGAGGGCAACAAAGAATCGGTGCATCATTCCCCCCCACCACCTCCACCCCCCAACAATCACAGAACTTGGGTACAATAGTGTTCTTATAAGAATGCAGGCTTTTTAAAGATTTGTTTAATGGTATTTTTTCTTTTATAATGAAAATAAAAAAAGAGATGAGCCTTTCTAGATGGAAGTGGTAAAATACTTGTTATAACTTTGCTTTAACATAATTATTGCAATTTACTGTTATAAATTTGAGATGTTATCCTTCCGATACTGATCTCTTCCTACTTTAAAAGTAGTAGCTGGGAGAGGGACACAGATTAATTATTGCTAATACAGTTCCTCCACCCCGTTTACACTTATTTTGGTAAACCCTATCCAGTATATAAATTCTCTGGTACCATGCGACTCAGCATGGATCCCGTGAGGTACCTCGGTATACTGCTATGGCACAGCTAGTACCATGGGAGTACCAAAAGAAAAAGCTACTTACCTTTGGTAACAATGTATCTCTACGAGACATAGGTTAGTTATAGATTCCTTACCTTAGAATTACCCCCAGGCATCAGACTGGATCTGGTGAATTTTTTCTTAGCAATACCCCTGCGTGTCAGTAGGTGGCGTCGGTCGACGCTGTGTCAGTCGTCGTGGTCGCCGGTATGATGTTGCGGTGCATACTTAAACACCACCTCTGCGTGCGGATGTCAGTTTTGACACTACTTTCCACGCCAGAGGCACAGAGCCGTGCAAGACACTGACCACTGGTGGCCTAAAACTAGGGCCCTGCAAGGGATTCCCTGTCCCTAGATGTCAGTTCGCAAAGCAGGGAGGATGGGTGGGCCAGTAAGGAATCTATAACTAAACTATGTTTCTTACAGATACATGGTACCGAAGGTAAGTAACTTGTACATCTGAAAGAGACATTTGATTATAGATTCCTTACCTTAGAAAAGATACCCCAGCAATAACCAACCCTGGAGGAGGGACTGCAAACCAAGTACACACCAGAAAGTCCTGGAGGACAGAACGGGCATAATAGCCGTCCCTCCAGACTTGGATGTCCTGGCAGTAATGTCTGGTGAACGTGTGCAAGGATGCGTGCAAAGATGCCCACGTAGCTGCCTGCCATATGTGGATGAGTGGAACTCCAAGTGAAGGGCAGTGGTGGCTGCCATAGCTCTAGTGGAATGAGCTAGGAGCCCCACTGGAGGTTCCTTTTTTGCCAAGGCGTAACAGACTTTAATACAAAGGACAACCGATCTAGAGATGGTACACTTTTGAACAGCCGACCTTTCTTGGCACCTACAAAGCCAACAAAGTGTTCATCCAGCCTGAAATCTTTTGTGCAGTCAAGGTAGAAGGACAGCGCATGTTTAGGGTCCAGACAATGGAGTCTCTCCTCCTCCTTGGAAGGGTGCGAAGGTGGGAAAAAGTGGGCAAAGTAATGGTTTGTCCAATGTGAAGAGGTGTAACTACTTTTGAAAGGAACGAGGGTCTCGCTGGAAGCACCACTTTGTCCGGTTGCACAGAGAAGAAAGGGGGCTTAGAAGAAAGAGCTTGAAGCTCACTCACCCTGTGAGCAGAAGTGATGGCAACAGGAAGGCAGTTTTGAATGTGAGGAGCCTGAGAGGACAGTTGTGAAGAGGCTTGAGGGGACCACACATAAGATAAGTTAAGACAAGGTTCAAGACCCACTGGGGCATTACGAAAGGAGATGGAGGAAAGAGGTGATGAGGTAATGTCCTTAAAGAATCTGTTTACAATAGGGAACTTAAATAAAGATGGCTGATCTGGTAGCCGAAGGCAAGCAGAGAAGGCCGCAATATAGCCTTTAAGGGTGCCCAGAGCTGGGACAAAGAAAGTATGTACAAAAAGGACCTCTGAGAAATGGGAGCAGAAAGGGGATCCACAGCCTTTGATGTGCACTATGCCACAAACTTATTCCATCAACAGGTGTATACTGTTTCAGTGGAGGGACGCCTGGCTGCCAAGATGACATTACAGACTTCGGGTGGAAATTTAAATGCTGTCAACTGTCGTCGCCGATTCTCCATGCAAGGAGGTGGAGGCTGGACAGGTTCATGTGAAGAACCCTCCCCTGCTGCTGCGACAGAAGATCCTCCAGAAGAGGCAGCCTGAGTGGAGGATTGATGGCTATGCTCAGGAGCTCTGGGTACCAGACACTTCGTGCCCAGTACGGAGCCACAATAATAACTTGGGCCCGGTCACGCTTGATCTTCTTCAGCAATCTGATCAGAAGTGGTACAGTTGGAAAGGCATACAGGAGGCCGCAATTCCAATCGCCACGAAAAGCGCTGCCGAGTGAGTGCTGCCTTGGAAACTCCAACGTGCAGAACTGCTGACATTGCGCATTCTCTTCGGTGGTGAACAGATCTAACCAAGGCTCTCTCCACCGCAGAAAGAGACCTTGCACCACCTCCGAGTGAAGACACCATTCATGATCTACCAGGCACCGGTAGTGGAGTTAGTCCGCCCTAGCATTCAGAGAACCTGGCAGGTGTTAAACCACCATGGTCATGCCTTGATGTAGTGGCCATTTCCAGAGATAAAGAGCCTCTTGACCAGGGGCGGCTCCTCCATCAGGGCGGAGGGGCGACACCCCTCTGCTTTCTCACAGTGCGAGAAGCAGAAAAATAAAATGGTATTTTAAATACCATTTTATGTTTCTGCTTTTTGCACTGCAGGAAAGCAGAATGGTATGCATGAATGGGGGCGGGCAGGTGGGCGGGGAGGAGTGGCTTGCCCAATGCTGTGTGCCCTGACTGTTTCGTTGGCCCCCTGGGGCCAACCAAGCCAGTCATGCGCATTCTCCCTTTTTCTCTATGTAGGCTGCATCCACCCTACATAGAGAAAATATACTCCCTACAGGTGCCCATCTGGGCGCCGTCCTTACCGATCGCAATTCTGCCATTGCAGAGTTGTGATTGGCTATGGGGAGGGAGGCTGCATGCTTCCTGTTCAGAAGGAAAACGAGACCCAGCCAGGAGCCGTGATGTTGCGGGATCCGGCAAAGGTACGTTTTTTCCTTCATTTTAATTAAACCCCCCCCCCTCTCAAACCCGCGTCACCCCCCACCCGCACCACATGCCTGCCGTGGGTGTTAATAACAACACTCAGTCTCCACCTCTGGCTCTCGGGTTACAAAGCATTGCTGGTCCGGTGTTTCTCCCCAGTCCCCGTGGCCTCTTCCTTTTATGTCACTCCCAGCTGCCTCATTAGCGCCTGCCGACAAATAGCACTTTCAGTGCACAGCGCTCACAGAAAGTGGAAAATAGTGCTCAGTGCAGGGGCACAGACCGGAGTCCAATGTATTTAATTAGCAGAATACATTTCAGGTCTGTGTCCTGCCATAGAAATAGAGAGTGGGGCTGCCCTCAGCATCCAGAATGGGATAGAGAATTTGGAGCCCAAATATTTATAAATGCTTAATGTTTGGTGATTTTAAATCATAGGCTGCCCCACACGCAGTCATTCGTTTTGCTTGTTTGAAGTTTGTGTTGGGATCCTTTCTCTGATCTAGATGCAAAAGAAAGGCCGGTGGCCACAACTTCCAGTCTGCATTTTTCAGCACGCTTGGACTACGAAATGTGTACTCAGCGCATGGCAGACAAAAGAGACCGAGGTTGTGGTCGCTGTGGGCCTCTCAGCCTGTAGGAAGCACTTCCACAGCCTTGCCAGGCTGTTCAGGAGTGTCTTTTAAGTCGGTTGTGTAGATTGCTGTGGGGCTCCTCTCCCACTTAGAGGAGAAGAGGCAGGCCCCTGCAGTCAACACGACAGACCATACTGTGCATGTGTATTTATTTGTCTGGGCCAGTTTCAGGACCTAGCTCCCCTGATGTGATGACAAGAGAGATTGAAGAATAAGGAGAAATACAGACTGAGGGCGAACTTCAGTGAAGAATGAAGTAATGGAGTGAGTGAGGATGAAGAAAGTGAGAGAACAAATTGAGCATTGAAGGCAGATGTGAGAAAAGAGCGAGAGACTGCCTCGGACAAATGGAACTTTAAAGAGAAGCACCCACCTTTCTAGTGTCACCTTTTTTGTTACTTAGCAAGTAGAGTCTGGAAAAGGTAGTTTGGTTAGGATAGGTATAGTTAACTAAAGGGAACTGAAAGAGGAACCCATAGAGAGCGATTGGTCTGTCCGTGAGTTGATGAGAAGTGACGGGGACTAGAGGAAAGAACCAACAGAATGAGAAGGATGGGAGGACTGCGAGGGAGAGAATAGGAAACCAACAGCAAAAGAAAGTGCCACAAAACAGTAGGGATAGAGAGGGCACAATTAGGAAACACCCTGAGAAAGACCTTTATAGAGTGTATTTACCAGAAGACTACATGCCTTCGGGGACACCGACTTTCCTTTTACAAATCATTGTTTTTAAGCGTGTTAGTCTATTCTCTTTTTCCTGTTTATATGCATCAAGTCTACAACTCCCAGAATGTAAAAGCTTCTTAGAGGAAATCTTTGACTGGTGGTTGGTCCCCTGATGACATGGAGTCATATGGTAACTTTAACAGAATATAGGGAACGAGAGGGAGGCACCATCAGACAGTGAGATGGAAAGCTACGTAAAATCAGAATAGAAAGTACTAATAATACTATTAGATTGTCTGTGTTAATACATAAAATCATTACAATTATACACAAACGAGAACCCATGGACAGAAGTAAGGCATTAAACACACACTTAACAAATAACAGTTGGGACTGCCCTACTAACAACAGAACTTTAGAAAAAATTGTTACTCAAGTCCATCATTCACAGCCAAGGCCTTTACTATAGTTTTGTTACAAATTATTGGGTATAACCCCACCCTGGTCCTAAAGCTGGTCATGATAGCCACAACCTTTCTATCAGTAACTGTACATTCATCTTCACTCTTGGTTTTGCAACCATGTGCCAATCCATTTAATTTCACTGCAGATATTTCCAAAACGTTTATAAGACCGCTTGTAAACTGCACTTGCCAAATTCATGGCCCTTACCCCAAAAACTGTTACTACAATTCTCAATCCTCAGTAGATTTCATTTGTCAAGTTATATCCATAAATAAAGAAAAGTGTGAGCTATTCACTACATTGTTCTCTCAAAGTCTGTTATAAAGTTCTTTGGTTATACTGAATAAGCAGCTAACTACATCATTATCATATGAAATCTCTAATTTCCTTCAATATGCACTATTTGCCCACTCTTTTTTCAAAATTTTCCCTGGGGAGAACCCCCCATGATGGTCTGGTTCGTTCGCTAGGCTCACTCGCCACAGGGCACTAATCCTGAACTTTTACGCCTCACCACTCAAATGTCACCAGCCACCACTGCTCTTGATACAGAGCCCACGATCCCACCCGCCCTGTTTGCTGCAGTACCACATGGCGGTGGTTTTGTCCGTGAACACCTGCACCACTTTCCCTGTGAGAGAGCTAAGGAATGACTTCAGTGCCAGGCCGATTTCCCGGAGCGCCAAGCGGTTGATAAGGAGGCCGGACTCTGTCGAAGCCCAGACGCCTCTGATCTCCACCTCTCCCAGATGGCCGCCCCATCCCAGGAGTGACACATATTTCCCTACAGTAAGATCTGGTTGGGGAAGGGAGAGAGATCTGCCTCTGATCCAAGCTTGGATCGTCACCCACCACTGCAGTTGCTATGCAGTTCCCTCCATGATCTGGGCGTAGTCGGAAAGATTCCCCCGATGCTATGCCCACTGGAACTTCAGGTCAGGTCCTGCTGCAGAGCCCGCATATGCCATCTGGCATGATCCACCAGCAAAATGCAGGAGGCCATGAGGCCCAGCATCCTCAGGGTCAATCTCACCATAATCCGGGATAGAGGCTGAAACATCGGTATCTTAGCCCGAATATCCCAGACTTGCTGCTCCATGAATAACTTTGGTGCCATTCGACACCTCTTCACAAAATTTTCCCAAAAAAGGTTAATCCACCCCAGTTCCTTCCTTGAACATTTTGAGGAGATCTGTCAAGCTGGAGCTGACAAAAGGAAAGGGGGGCAATTTCACAAAGCAATTTTCTGTCTATTTTAGACAGTGCTACAGTTAAAACACCTAAACAGAATTATACCAAATTTGGCAGAAAGCTAGATGTTTACCCAGAAGGTGTGCTTTTTGTGATTAATTGTAAATCCGTTCAGTAGTGTTTGAGGAATTAAGGATACAAATGTATAGATATCTGGACTGTTGGTGTCCAGATATGCTTTGATTGGCCAATTTAAAGAGGACTAGTCAATCCTGATTAGTTGGTCACAACCACATAAATATATTGTGGCAGCTATTACAAGAATCAGACATGGTCCTGGTGCCCTGAAGATGAATTAAAAAAACATGAAAGGGGCAGGGTGATCCCAGATTCCAAAGGGACCCCTGTCCCCTTGACTGACTGTCCATAATATTGACAAAATGTTATGTCAGCATTACAGAACTCTGAGGCATGGCCCCAATTGAAATGCACTGGAGCGAAAGGTAGGTTTTGAGAGACACAACGGAGTGCATGTAAAGAGTTCTAAAAAATTCTAATCACATTATAAATCATCTGTTGGTGACACCAAAAACATTTTAGGAATTGTGTATTTTAAGGTGATTATATTCTGTGTAACATGCTGGTCACTGCTGGGTTGGGATGGGATTAATCATGTTTGAGAGAAAACTGTTCTCTCACGATTTTCTCAAAGAGGGAATGAATAGTGGTATAGAATCTAAAATGAGAACGTGTCTGTATATTCACACTACATTAGTCAGCCATGTGAGAATAAAGTCAGACATCCTAAGTAAAACTCGTACTTCCAACAGAAGCAGCAGCCTGTCAGTTGATTCCCTGTGTTCTGTTGCAGCTTCCCAAAATGTTCTGATGAACAACTAGAGTGCTAAATGTTGCAGATCGGGAGCTAACTTATTAAATCAAATCTGTAAAACTTAAAAACATTTCCTTTAGAAATTAACATACAAAGGGGGTTCAGTTAGGATAAATTTCCTATGAGTTTTTCGGATATCTTTCTCACCTATTTCAGTAAAACATTCTTACATGCAAACTGAAACATGTACTTTCAGCACCAGCAGCAGCCTGCCAGTTAACTTCCAAGTTATCAACTGCTGCTTTATTGCACTGTCCTAATGAGGAACCGGAGTGCTAACAGTCGCAATTTATTACAAAAGTGTGGCTTACCTGAATGCCATCTTGATGGAATGAAAGCTGTAAAAATGAAAGCATTTCCTATAGACGATACTGCAGAAACCGAGAAAATGATGGAGCTTGGTAACATAAAAGTCTCCCTAGAGGGCAGCCAGAGATAGAAGATAGACCACTTGTACCCCAAATATCACCCATGTGTAGCCCAAATATAGTCCAATGACAGAAGTATAATAAATGATTCAATCTCGAAATTATTTACTGCACAACCTCGTAGGAAACAGACGCAGGTCAGAGGCTGGTTTAATCATTCCTGCACAGACTCATTGAACCAGCTGAAACAAGCACTCTCCAGTAGACCCAGGGATAAGGTGTTAGTTCAAGAACTAAGATCAGAATATAAATCTAACTTAAAACGTAGAAAGAGGGAACTCCAACAAGAGGCATGGGATAATCTTGCATTAGCGGCAGATTCATTCAATAACAAGTTGTTCGGGGATGCTGTGAATTAGACATTCCTCAAATACGATTCTATTCCAGAACTTCTATGTCTTGTCAGCTGTGAGGAGTGGGTGGTACATTTCACTGGCATATTTAACCCAAGCCATACAGGTATTACGGACCCTGTTAACCTGCATAAATGGCCCATTATACCTCTAAATATTACCCTTGATGAGGTCGAGCTAGGCCTCGGAAGCAGTAAAGGGGGAAAGGCACAAGGCCCGCATGGTGTCCCCATCGATGTATACAAAACTGTGCCTGAACTATGGGGCCCAATACTAACAAGAGTTTTAAATGCTGCAGTAACGGAGGGTTCTCTGACCACCTGGGGGGAATCCGTTATTATCCCTGTTGGACCCGGCCCTTTTTTGGCAGGTTCACCCCGAAACTTTTTGCTTTTTCCTAGCCTATTTCTGTAACCTGGTGTTGGTGATTTTAGGCCTCTGTGCACTTTTTCACTGTGGTAAAGTGCGTGAGCTCTCTGTGTATGTATAAAAGTGACCTGCCCTCCCATAGGAATGCATGGGGAATATGTGTGACCATGGTAGTTGCTAATGTGTGGGGAGTGCAGGGTCGAGCTTGGTATGTGCAAACTTGTGAGATTGAATGCTCCGCAATGATGTGTGCGGAGTGAATGTGTCTAGTGGGGGAAGTGCCACTTCTAGACATGGGTGTGCGTGTGTAGTGAGTGTGCTGGCACGTGATTGGCTGGAGCTGGCTGGTGAGCCTGGCTCCAAGAGTCTGGATGGGTCTGCCCGGTGGTGAGCGGAGAGATTAGCATGCTGATGTGAAGGGAGGGGTGCACCTGAGACCTGAATAGGGCTGGGCTTTCCCCACACAATGCTGGCTCCGCCCCCTGTGGTGCGACTGATGACCCTAGCCTGACTAGTGAATGGGAGGGGTGGCTGAGCTCATCAAGGGTGCTCCCAAACCAGCTGCGCCTAGTTTTGCCCCCACCCTGCACCTTTAGACAAAGGTTTGGACTGTATAAAAAGGGGCTGTGTCCCCTTACAAAATGTTCTTGTTTCTGACTGGAATCAACCAGGAGCGTGCTGCTGCTGGGGTCCAGGGGAAGGGTTGCCTCCCTGGGCCCTGCCCAGCCCCATGATCCCTGGATGCTGGAGGAATTGCCTGGCTGCGAGCTGCTGGGCTCCATCTTGATGCTCCAGGACTTCTTGGGACCCTTCTTGCTGTAGGGATCATTTCCTGCTCTGGGGCCTGTGGTTTTAGCTGTGTCCTCTTTATTTTAAGTCCTCTGGTTACACTAGCGCCTGGGAGCGCTTTATTTTGGCCCCTAGCGCTTGAGAGCGCTTTATTGTACACTAGGCGTGGGAGCGCTTGATTTTGCCCTTAAGCACTTGGTAGCGCTTTTATTCCTCCCAAGCGGCTGCCCACGCCGCATATTTTTCCTCTATTTTAATTATTTCGAGGGAGCCCACCCCTCATCGGTTGCCGTGTGAAAAATAACCGCCGCCCGGGACACCCCTTACGTCATTCCCCGGGCCGCGCTGTGATTGGCTGCCGGCCCGGGACCTGACTTGGAAGCGGAAGTGACGCCGCAGGAGTCTGGGTTGGGGTGATGTGCCGGTGCGGGGCTCCCGTGAGTCAATGGGAGCCCCGGGATGTGCCTCCCAAGAAAGAATCCAGGCGGGAGCCCACCCCGGGCTGGACTGTGTAGAGAGAGGAGCATAGAGGCACCCACATCAGGAGTTGGAGTGGGGCTCCCGTGAGTCAATGGGAGCCCCGGGATGTGCCTCCCAAGAAAGAATCCAGGCGGGAGCCCACCCCGCGCTGGACTGTGTAGAGAGAGGAGCATAGAGGCGCCCACATCAGGAGTTGGAGTGGGGCTCCCGTGAGCAGTTGGGAGCCCCGGCAGACCGTGGAAAGGAGACTGCCTGCAGAAACCGGAAAGTGGGGCCCGATGTTTGTAGCAGGGGGGGGGGGGGGGGGGGGGGGCGACGGGGCACGTTGCCGGTGACCGCCCCTCCTGCCAGTTATTTGGAGCACACGAAGGGCTGCGGGGGCCATTTGTAGTTAGAGGGGGCTTCGGGGCACATTGCCGATGCCCGCCCCTTCCTACCTGTGTTGTCTTGGTTCCTTAGAGCGGCCCCGGTTGACAGAGGGCCGCTCCAACGCCTTGGGCGCATTTTTGCGATTTAGAGTCCCCCAAGAGAACCTCCAACGACGCCGCATTTCTGCCGAGCCTGCGAGGCTCAGGGGGCATTTCGCTCGAGATCAGAGAGGCTCCAGGGCCCCCCCAGTTGTTCCCAGCCCACAAGGCTCTTACCTTGCGGGGGCGATTTGTTTAGAGCAGAGAGGCTCCTGGGGGCATAGTTGCTTCGAGTCCCCAGGAGGGGGGCTCCAATGTGGGCTATATTTCTTTGAAGAGCCCAGGTTCTTGTCCCCATGTTTTGCCTCATCATGGTTATAGAGCCTAGAGGGCTCCAACGTTTTGGGCGCAATGTTCTAAAGGGCTACTGAGAGCCCATTGCATACTTGTGACTTTCACAGCTGCCCAGCAAGTAGTGGGCAGCTGCACCGTTTAGGCGCAACATAAGTGAGAGTCCTTGAGAGGGACGGAGATGGCACAGAGGTGCCAGGCCTTTCACAGCTGTGCAGCACTTAGTGCCAGCTGCAACGTTTAGGCCCTGTTACTGTTCCCAGCTGCCCAGCAATTAGTGGGCAGCTGCAACGTTTAGGTTTGCGCCGGTGGCGCACCCCTGACTGGCGCTGTGTGGCATCGCGCCCTGACATTCTGGACACAGGGCATTTGAGCCCCTCCTTGAGATGGCCAGTTGGCCAGGGTGGCTGATATGTGGGTAGGGCGCAAAGCCATAATGTGATTTCTGCGCAATGTGATTTTACTATGTTTATAATGGTAATTGCCTAATGTGATTTTTGCGCAATGTGATTTTACTATGATTATGAGGTTATTTTACCTATGTGGGTTTATGTCAGTGAGAGTTTACTTCACTGTGAGGTACGTCCCTAAATGTGATTTATTCTTAGGAGGCAGAGTCTAATGTGTTTAGACTAGTGAGGAGATTGCCTACTGTATTTTTACTGGTTAGGCCTAAATGTGATTATGCGTAATGTGCTTTGCCTTTATGCTTGTGTTATACTTCTAAATGTGCTCATGCTTAGAAGTTTGCTTTGCCTAGTATGTTATACTAGAGAGGTTATGTGTCCATGCGTGATCTAGGCCTATGGTTATTAGTATTGCGTCGTAGTGTGTACCTACCTTTACCAGTAGTTACTGGTGGTGTTCTACAATTGTCAGTTTGTGTTACAGTTATTCTAAGTGCTAGTTCTACTAAGTGCTGATTCTGAAAGTGGCCCAGTCCTGATGTAAATATTCCCGTGTGAATATTGCCCGTGCCAGTTGGCACAATGTATATTGTGTGATTATCATCTGATGTGTTTTGACAATACAAAAGTTATTTTTATATAACCTTGTGTGGAGTTCCTTTTGTTGTGTGCCTAGGATGTTGTTGCTGTTGTGTGCGTGTACAAATGCTTTACACATTGCCTCCGGGATAAGCCTGTCTGCTCGTGCCAAGCTACCAAGGGGGTGAGCAGGGGTTATCTTGGCGTGTGACCCCCTTGCCCTGACTAGAATGGTGGTTTCTGCCTAGCTTTGGCGTAAGCCTTAGCCAACCAGAAATCCCAGTTCTAACAATCCCCATCTACAAGAAGGGTAACAAATCTGAGGCTAAGCACTATTGGCCTATTTCCCTACTCGACTCCTCAGTAAAGATCATGAGTAGGGTTTTATTAGTAAGGTTAGAAGAGTGGGTCGAGGAGAATTTTATTTTGGCACAGGCTCAATACGGTTTTAGAAAGGGGCTGGGCACGATTGAACAGTGTATTAACCTAGAGCTTTTAGTCAGAAAGTACACATGTGCTAAACAGGGACGGCTCTTTTTATGTTATGTTATGTTAATGCGTCTTATATAGCGCACAGCTACCCCAGCAAAGGGGCGTCCCGGCGCTTTCAGTTATGAAGTATAACACGCACAGTAACCTAAAACCATTTCAAGTGCCATAATACCATAAATTAGACTGAAGGAAAAAGGAAGGTTTTAACAGCTTTCCTAAAGGCGAGTAGACAGTCTATGCCGCGGATCTGTTCCGGCAAAGAATTCCACAACCTAGCTGCCAGGTAGCGGAAGGATCAGCCTCCTGCGCGGCTGCGCTTAACCCACGGGACAACAACCAACTGCTGCCCCGCCGAACACAGCCTGCGGGAGGGAACATACGGAGCAAGCAAATTACTCAACAAGTTGGGACTAGCACGTTTCACCATCTTGTAAAATAGGCACAGTGCCTTGAATTGAATACGCTTCTCCATAGGAAGCCAATGCAGCCTCCGGATGGTGTCAGCAGCAGAACAGAATCGCGGGAAACCTACCAGGGCTCTGGCAGCGGCATTTAGGACACGTTGCATCCGACGTATTTCAGCCTTTTTTGCCCCAAGTAAAAGAGAGCTGGCATAGTCAAGGCGAGATAGAATGGTCGCCTGTACAACCAGATGAAGTGTAGTGGGGTAAAAAAACTTCAAAAGGGGCTTAACACCCCACAAAAGGCCGAAACATGTGCCGGACACTTTCCTGGTGTGGTCCCGAAAGCTAAGAGATAAGTCCATCCACACCCCAAGATTTTTGACCAAAGTCTTTGGCGTGGGGACCTCGCTCAGAACAGTTGGTCACCATTGCTCACTCCATAGGCTAGCGTTTTTCCCAAACAACAAAACCTCAGTTTTGTTGGCGTTGAGTTGCAGACAATCGGTAGCCATCCATCGAGCCACAGCCGCCAAACCATCTCTAAACCTAGAGGCATTCGGGGGAAGACCCTTCAGTCAAGGTGATAACCAGCTGCGTATCGTCGGCATATGAGACCATAACAAGGTCCCATTGCCTGGCGACCACTGCCAAAGGCTGAACATAAAGATTGAACAATGACGGGCTCAAAGATGAGCCCTGGGGTACCCCCTGGTCAATGGAATAGACCTGAGAGACAAACGGAGGAGCGGACACTCTGAACGATCTTTCGGTCAGAAAGGATCTGAACGATTCCAGAGCGGACACGATCAATCCAGCCTCCTCAAGCCGCTGTAGCAAGATGTCACGCAAGACCGTGTCAAAGGCGGCACTGAGGTCTAACGAAATCAGTGCCGCACTTTGACCAGCATCAAGAATGGACCGCAGATGCTCAGTAGTGGCCAGGAGAGCAGTCTCCGTGCTGTGGCCCGGTCGAAACCCATTCTGAGAAATATCCAAGATGTTATGGGATTTCAGAAACTGAGTAAGCACATTGTTGACATGTGCCTCTGCAACCTTAGCCACCCAAGGAAGAAGAGAAATGGGTCTGAAGTTTTCCGGTTTGGTAAAATCCAGTGTGAGTTTTTTAAGAATGGGGGACACCCAGGCCTGTTTCCATAGTGCAGGAACAGTAGCAGTGGAAAAGGAGGAATTGATTATGTGGCAGAGTGGAGCCCAAAAAATAGAAAATGACTCACTCTCTAAACTGTGAAGACCTCAAAGGGTCAGCAGGAGAGCCAGTTTTGATTTTACCACTCAGCCGAGTGAGCTCCTCCTGAGACATTCACGGGATGGCTGTGAAAGTCGGCCGAGGCCCAGTGTCCGGGGGCAAAGAGATAGAATAAGAGGAGACTAAAGAAAAAGATTGATAAATGGCACAAACCTTTTCTACGAAAAAGGTGGCTAAATCGTCGCACTGCTGTGCAGACGATATAGCAGACACCGTAGCCTTCCTAGACTTAACATCTTTAAGAATCTTAAAAATACATTTTGCTGGATTAAGACTCAGCTTGATTTTGCTAGCACAGTATGCAGCACGAGCTTTACAGAAGGCGTTCTGGGACTGCTTGATATTAGCAAGGTAGCATAGCTTTTTCTCAGAGTCATAATCCCTTCTCCACTCCCGTTCGGCTTTTTTTTACATGTTTTCCTTAACATAGTCATTGAACCAAGGGCTATTAGTGGAAGATCGCCCCTTAAGCCATTTGGCAGCGATCAAGGAGTCAAGACCATGTTTTATCCAGTCACAGAAAGAGCCATAGTCGGACTCTGAATCAGATAACGGTTTCAAAGGGTTGCCAGCGAGGAAGTCATGAAACTCCTCTAGCTTCAACTTACGCCAAGGGCGTTTAAAGACCGGCTTTACAATATCTGAATTACAATGCTCTGTGAGCGGGAGAGACATTACAACCAAAGCATGGTCAGTCCAGCCCATAGGTATAGGTGTATTCACCTTAGAAGACTGAATGTTAGAAAACATAGGATCTAGTAAGTGCCCAGCCGTATGCGTCGAACCAGATATCAATTGGTCCAGCTGAAAAGCAGCCAAGTCTGCAATAAAACTGCAGATTTCACTGTCGTGGATTAAATCAAAATGCAAATTAAAATCCCCCAAAATACTAAAATTAGCCGGACCTACGGCGAGCGAACTGACTATTTCCAGGAGGGCGTTTTTAAACTTGGCAGCCGGCCCCGGGACCCGATATACCAAGAGTCCTGAAAGTGTTAAGAGAGGACTCACAGAAATTCTAAAACAGACACATTGGCAGCCTTCAATAGGTTCCTTAGTGAACAAACCGGAATAACAGGATTTGAAGATAACTGCAATACCTCCTCCTCTGGATTCCCTATTGATCGTGCAAATGGAGTATCCAGAGGGTAATGCTAAATTAGACTCCACTACCATGTCCTCACTTAACCACGTTTCACACAGAAAGAACAGATCCGCAGTTCCTCCATAACAAGATCGTAGATTTTCAAATAGTGCTTAGCCAGCAACCTCACGTTGAGCTGCATTATTTTCAACCATGCCTGGGGCTGGCTACCCAATACGCACGGTAGGGGTGGAGGGGCGGGTACAACATAACTGCAGGCAGGACAACCGGTAGATTCCACCCCTGAGTTAAACGGAGCTACCTTACAGCGAGTAGACCCAGAGTTGATAGCCAAAAGTTCTTCCCTACCATTTGAGTACATTCCGCGCTGCTTCCGGCGAGGGGTTCTGGCGAGAGGCAACGTACAGGTGCCGACGGGCGCAGACGGGCTTGCCTTTGGCGCGCCCGCTGAGCGCGTCCGCTGCGCTCCCGCACCATAGTCCCCTAAGTATAAGAGTACTCAACAGCTAAACCGCCAACCAAGATGGCGTCTAGCCGAGGAAAGCGGAAGTGAGGGCTTCCACGAAGTCGCGTTCAAGACGCCCTCCACATCAATCAGCCTAAATGGCTGTGGTGGACCGGGGCGCTTGAACCAGTTAAAAAAATACAGGTGAGGCAGAGATAGCTCCTAACAAAATACAGTACACTTTAAAAATACATAGCCATAAATGCGCGGCTGTGCATGCGGCTAAAACAGGTTGACAAAGAGGTTTTAAAAAGTTTCTGGCGAGAAGGTCACACACACATCAATCAAAGCAGTAGATACACACCCGGCCCCCAGTTAATATACCGGAGGACGCTGGGAGCACTCAAGAGCTGGACCGCCAACCAAGATGGCGTCTAGCCGAGGAAACCGGAAGTGAGGGCTTCCACTAAGTCTCGTTCAAGACGCCCTCCACATCCATCAGCCTAAATGGCTGCGGTGAACCGGGGCGCTTGAACCAGTTAAAAAAAATACAGGTGAGGCAGAGATAGCTCCTAACAAAATACAGTACTCTTTAAAAATACATAGCCATAAATGGAGCGGCTGTGTATATAGGTAGACAAAGATGTTTTGCAAAGTTTCTGGCGAGAAGGTCACACACACCTCAATCAAAGCTTTGCTTATCTTAGCAGCGCTTTTGACTTAGTGGATCCTGCCATTTTATGGCCAGTTTTACTTAACCTGGGTGCCCCGGAAACCTATTATTTACTTTTTAGCCAGGCTGTATGAGAAGCTATTGACTAAAGTATGGTATGGCCAAATGGGCGAATGCACACCTAATTTTAACGTAAAACGTGGTATCCGCAAAGGCTGCGTCTTAGCACCATTGCTTTTTACCAGATTTATTAATGGAGTTGACGCAGTACTTGGAATGATTCAGGCGGATTCCCCACAAGCGTAGGGAAAGGAAGTTTCAGTCCTGCTTTATGCAGACGGCGCTGTGCTCCTATCCAGAACAGCGGTAGGCCTCCAGAGGTTAATTGATGGGTTCGCTGATTTTATTAGTAAGAGGAAGCTGTTGATCAATAAGGACAAAACATTCACAATGATATGCGGTTTGAAACTTAGGAGTTTGAAACCCCTTTTTATTGATGCCAATAAAGCCCAAAATGTTGATAATTTCTGCTATCTAGGGTTATCTTTTTCTTGTGATGAGAAATGGAACTGTGAAATATCTAATGTTAGGGCCAAAATTACCAAAAGTGTGTATGGCGTCTAAGTTTGCATCTAAATTGGGGGATCGCCGCATTAAAGACATGGTCTACATCTCTAAAGCCAGATGTACCTCAGTTGCATTATATGGGGCAGGTGTGTGGGGACACCACCCACGTTACGATCTGCAAACCGAGGAAAACACCTTTTTAAAAAAGCTATTATGTCTGCCGACCTCAGCCTCCCTGAACTAATCCACCGTGAAGTGGGGCTTAAGTATCTGTCAGACATAATTGCACTAAGACCCCTACTGCTATGGAGATCTACATGGTCAAAAGAGGAGACCACATTTACCAAATCTATTATTTATGACTGCCTACGATTGGATAATTGTCTTAAGATCCCCTGGCTCAAACATTTAGTTAATACCTACAGAGACTTATTTAATCAGACGATACTGGAAAACCCAAATGATGTATTAGGATTGTCCAAACAGGAGATTAAGAGCACTCTCCTGACTCATAAGAAGGAATGCAGGCTGAGAACAGTAGGGAAGCAAACCACATAACAGCTCTATCACCTGTATATAGATACCAATGGCTTTCAAACTTATTTATCACTTGTCACAAGACCTTCCCACTGCTATGTCTTAACTAAAATGAGGATAGGCCTTGCCCACCATCTAGTAGCGTTCCCTACAATGAAACAGCGCCCAGTCTCCCCATGCCCATGTGACGGGCATACGAAGCAGAGCACATTGCACTTTTATGTGATCTGTATCTGAATTTTAGAATTGTTTATCTTAAACCATTGTTTAAAAAATATAATGCTAAAACCACCAATGCTTCTATGAGCCTACTGTTTACGCTAAGAGAATCTGATATTTGCTTTTATGCCGCAACATTTATTTTAAGCTCAATTAATGCTAGGAAAATTATGATGTTCTAATGAAACTTTGTTCCGAAGTTGTGTCGAATAGTATTTCCTGTAGCTTATGATGAATCTGTGATGTGAAACTGTGACCAGTCTCCCTAAGACATTGTACATCAATAGAGCACTTTGCACCTTGCACTTTCTAAGCCCATGTGACTTGATCCTGACCCCTAGAACAGCTTATGCTAAACAATTGTTTATGATATGCTGCTATGAGTTTATTGTTTACATAAAGAGAATCGAGACTAGTTTAAGATGTGCCATCTATTTTAAGTTTATTTCGCTGGGAATTGTACGATGTTTTAATAGTGACATTTTAATTGATTGCTGGCTGTTGTCAATGATTTTGGCCATTGAACCTGTACACGTACATTTGCTTTTATGGTTGCCTTGTTTTAACCGAATAAAGCTTATTGAATTGACAGAAGTGTGCAAAACGCTTAAGTAATTTGTGCAACAAATAATCAAGTCCATCAACAACACCAAATTCTACATTATGCAGATGGGGGTGCGTCCCAAGAAACAGTATTCGTTTGTGGTAAATGCAGAGAAGGTTCCCCTGACTATAATATTTTCTTACCTGGGAGTCTTATTCGACGACCAGCTAAAATGGGGACCGTTGGTGCAAAGGAAAAGAGGGGAGATAACTCGGGCAAATACAGCCATCTTCAACTTTGCGACGAAAATGGTGAAGATTTACCAGGCAAAAAGTGTTGCTTTGGGCAGTTATGGCAGTGAACTATGGGGGCATGCAGCAGCCGAAGGTATCGGGGTGGTTGAGAACAACTTCTTAAAACAGCTTCTGGGGGTACCCAAGGGAACCTCTAACTTAATAGTTAATGAGGAAACTGGCTTACCCTTCATCGGCGACACCATAGCACTACGGCCCCTATTATTTTGGCTGAAGTGCTGGTTAAATAAAGATCTGGTCCTCAGCCATCAGCTGTTAAAAGAAGTTTTGTCCTTGGACCATATGCTCGATATCCCAAGGTTAAAATATCTAAAAGGCTGCTTTACTGAGCTGGGGCGCCCGGACCTTTTTTAAAATCCATTTTCGATTGTCACCGCAGCTGTGGAGATTGTAAAAACATTGATTATATTAATGAAAAAACTAAATCGAGATGGGTTGGAAACCACGCCACTATTGGAGCCATATTCATCATGGCCCATAACAAGCCATGAGCGGTTTCTGTTAACAAGGTTCCGGCTGGATTATTTTCACTTATTATTTGTTGTACCGAGGGGATCCCATAGAGGTCAAGTATTACCTCCCTGCAGCTGCGACAATGTGTCTCCGCAGGACCTAGTGCATTTTTTATTTGTTTGTTCCGTCTATGATGTTCCCCGGAGGTTTTTTTTAAGCCCCTTTTAGCTCTTTGCTATTTACAAATGTTAAAACCCAAAAGCACCTTATTTGTGATTGGTTTCTTGAAATCCGCTGTAAAATCCAGAAACTGTAGGGAGAACTAATAGCTATATAAATTCTCAACACTATCTGTAGCCGCTTTTAAAAAAAAGTCTACATGTATTTCCCAGGTGTTTGTTACATTTTAGATCTTATTCCTTTTTTTAATGGAATGAATTTTACACAGACTGCGATCATGGCCATGGTACATGTTTAGCTGTGTTTTATGTCCATTGCTGTATTGTCACTTTTATGGTTTTTACTCTTGTAAAACCGAATAAAGTATTTTTAAATGAAATTGAAGTCATCAATTGAGATTCATCAATTATGTCATTTAATATGTCATGAGTGGTGTAATATGTGAGGGCATAAGCAGTGCATGGCAGGGGCGCAAGTTACAGTTAGCTCACTGAACCGAATTTCAGTGGTTTTATATAGATATAGTTTAAAAGCAAGTCCTATCTTTAGTCAGTACAAAATTAAAGTTGTACTAAAAGGGCATGAAAGGCACCGGACAGCACTTTTTCACAATAGTCTTGAGGAACTGTAAAACTCTTAAAAATAGCTCTAGCTTTCCCATAAGTACGGTTAAAGCTGTAGCATAATCTTTCAGTACATATTTGCAGATTTCTCCTTTCTAAAATTAGAAAGAAAAAAGTCAACAGATTTAACAAATGTGCAGGAAGTTGGTCCAACTGTTGTTGATCACACTAGCAACACTGCCTTAAAGTACTGGAATACAAATGTCCCGCCTGTGGCCATCTTGCATCCACAACAATATCTACTACCTAATTAGATAGAGAGGCCATGTTTACAACATCTCAGACTTTCAGAATGCGAAGCAAGCATGCAGCTGCATACTGTTTAAGTTTCTAATAAAGACCCTGATATGCTGCCCCTACAGGAAGGCGAGGGAAATAGTGAAACTCCCAGAATTAAAGGTGATACAAATAGTGGTCTTTCTGTCTTCCTAGGCCTATATGAGATCACTTAGACCACTGCTTTTTTAAATTTCCCCAAACATGTTTAAAACCATCTGCAACAAAGATCCGACTGACTGCCAATCAACATCACATCTAACAAGAATTTGCAATGCATCGGTTTCACCTTTGGGACGTTATATGTATTTAGGAATGCAGCATATTAGCCTGGGTGCTGAAACATCTACCGTTTTTCAATATGGAGGGAAGTAAGCATCAAACTACGTGACACGCCAGGTATGGGAACACATGGAGAGACATATTGCCTTTTAGCGGGAAATGGTATAGTTCAAAGCTGTGTTTTTAATATAGAATCAATGCTTTCTGTGGTCATATTACTTAAAATATAAGATTTGAAGACAATTTCTATGGACCAATGTCTGTGCACCTGGTAAAGGAACTAAGGAACAATCGAACGTGTGGGAACTACAGGATAGAATAAGCAACACACAACGTCTGCCTGGGCTGAGAGTGCAAACTAGGCGCTGTCAGGGTTGGGAAAACTCAGAAAACCCTAAAGTTGGAGCTCAGTATATTAAGTCGTATTGATAATCACTAGCACCCTAAACTGTAATGTTCACTTAGTTTCTTTCGAATGACTTCCTATCGTCTCAATGTCCCTGAGAAGAAATTCGTATCACATTATCGATCTATAGTTATGCCACACTATATATACACCGTGAATCACATGTCTTAATGCAGTATATATCTGGAGTGGTACAGGAGAGTGGGCTGAACGATTTAATGGCTGCCTTTCACAAAACAGTTTCTCTGTTTACACTGTCTCTATACCTGTATGTCCCATTCGTCAGTCAATCTGTCTACCCAGCCTTCTTGTTTGACTTACACCATCTATCTGTCCATCCTTCTCCTTAGCCCATTTGTTTGCTTATCTACTGAGCCATTTACCCGTCTATCGACCCAGCTCTAAAGTTATTAAGTACAGCCTCGCCTCTATTACAATGCCTGTGCCCCTGTAACCTGAGATGAGGCGCTGACTTCGCACTGATTCTTTGTCTTTGACTGTGCGATGGTCTGTATGGACTTTGGCTGTAGCCTGCACCGCACGTTCGCAGTGATGTGTTTGGGGCAGAACTGAAAGCAGTGCAGGGACGTTTATAGCACCCTGGCAGATGCAAGTAGCAACTGTGATTTTTGTTTAAAAAATGTGCCACCAAATTGCAAGAGGTGCAGTTCATATTTTGTGCCCAAGAAAGATTATTGTTCCCACCACTTTGAGGTCTACATTGTGTGCGCGCAAGTATGTGTGTGAGCAGGGTGAGAGGTGTAAGTGTGACTGTGGAGGTCCTGCTGGATGTGTGCATGTTTGCTTGCTGCTGTGCACGCGGGTATGCGCTTCTGTTTGACTACCACTGCGCACATGTGCCTGTGGTTTCCTCTTAGTGTCTGACCGTGTTTATGTGTGTGTCTGTGAAGTGTCTTACTGACAGTGCATTTATGTGTGCCTGTGAGTGCTGGTGTGTGTCTGTAAGTATGCTTGATTTGCGTTCCTGTATGCATGCGCATATCTCCATAACTGTCTAATGGTGTGTTAGTGTGTCTGTGGTTATATGCCTGCGTGCTTGAATGTGTGTGCCATTCTTTGTGAGTTTGACTGGCTGAGGCTGCTTGTTTGTGTCTGTGTGGCATCATGGCTGTGTGTGTTTGTTTACGGTCTGCTAGTCAGCGACTCTTGATGTGTGTCTGCCTGAGTCTGTGAGTGTATGCACACTAGACTGAGTGTCTCATTGTCGGTGTGCCAGTCTGTGTGTTGTCGGTGTGCATACCTCTAAGACGTAATTATGTGGCTGCCTGTTTGTGTGTCTGACTGGAGTGTTTCGACAGAGGTGAAGGCTGGGCTGTCATTCGGGAATCATATCTCCCCACTCAATAAATTATTATGTCTGTTGTCAAGCAGTCTGTGAAGGGGACACAGACTACACACATGCTACCCCCTTGTCTCGCAGAGAGCTCGGGAGAGACTGTTCTGCTCTCTGGCCACCCGGTTTGTTTCCGGGGCCCAGTTATAGCCGAGACAACACTGGGGGTCAGAGGGGTGAGGGGGAGAAAGGATTAGGAGCTCTGGTCCAGGCAGGCACCGGAGGAGGGGTCTATGCCATAAAAGCTGTTCTAGGCTCTGCAGCGCGTCTTCCCGGCACGAGGAAGCGCAGCGGCGGAGGAGAAGTCTAGTCGCTATGTTGTTGTTACACAGCAAACGCTGCAGTAGCAACAGTAGAAAATACAGACCTGAGCGAACGAGGCCGGGAGGAAAACACAGGCACGCACTGCCCGAGCAGGAGTCAGGAGGAGGGACTAACTACCACCCACCGAGGGCAGACTCCCTCTAAACCACACCGCCCACGGGCCCCGCATCAAGAAGGGACCTTTGCTAAGAGGCCCTATGCCGCAGTGTGTGTGGGGAAGTGCAGACACGGAGCGGGCCACTTCCAAAGAGAACTTCCTTGCATCCCGTCCCCGGAGAGGCGCCCTTCCCCCCACCGACCCCTCTCGATGCGCGCAGGAGCCTCTCCTACCTTCATGTTGCTGATGATGGTCGGGAAGAGCCCCCCCGAGGGATCTGCACTCCTTCTCCATGCCGGCATCCATATTTCGGTGCACAACACAGTGACTCAGAGCCGGTGCAGGACACGGACTGCGGGAGGGGGCGGGAGAGGACACGGACGGCGGGAGGGGACACGGACGGCGGGAGGGGGCGGGAGAGGACACGGACGGCGGGAGAGGACACGGACGGCGGGAAACGTGCACAGGACAGCGAGGGGGGGGCGGAAAGGCACACGGAGGGGGCGGGAATGGACAGACTTTCAGTGAAAGGGGAGGGAACGGGAAAAAACGTAACTCCGCCCTGGGAAAAAATCTCGGGAACGCCCCCGAATCTGGTCCGTCCTTGACCGACAGATCCGGCACTCAATGGCTAGCCTCCATTTATGGAGCTAGCCAATGAGAGCCGGGGGACGTTCCCGAAGTCCTTATTGTCAACAAAGGATTTCACCTGCGCCGAAAAGCTGCGCAGAGCGCAGCCTTCGGCAGGTGAAACCCAAAAAGGAACACTGATAAGTCTCGCACCTGGCGATTGAAGCGCTGTCTCGCCTGCGGGAGCTATAGTCACCGGCTCTGCTTCCCAGGAGAGAGGAGATGGGCACGCGCAGCATGCCGGAATCGGATCAGGTCGCGAGCGTGAACACGCGCTCCATTGCGACTGAATCCGATCAGGACGCGCGCTTGAACATGCGCTCCGACTGTGAACTGTTGCCGGTAGCTTTCAGTTTCTTTATTAACAGCAGGGGAACAAAACCACAGAAGCAAATGCACTAGATTTCAAAACGCGAGGAATACATGACATTTAAAAATAACTAAAATTATTTAGTGCATTTTTATAAAGCACGGATATTACCCGAAGGTGTCAGAGCACTGTACAATAGAACCAGTTACGTTACATTTGCTTGATGTTTTTTGCAGATAGCTTTAGCAACAACTAAAGGGCCCCATAATTCTGAGACATATTCTGCCCACATTGGCGCCTCAGTCCAGTCTACTTAATTTTCAAATACGCTTCTTTGCCACTCTCTCTAGCCAGTCTCTAAATCTCGCTTCTCAGGTCCTCGAGTATCTCCCCACCTTCTCTTTTCTTCAATAATGACCCCTTTCCAACCCCCCTCTCTCCTTTGGCCCTTATTTCATCCTGGATACCCTAGGTCCGTCCTCGTCTCTCGAACTCTGCCCATTGTTTCTTCCTTTGTGTCTCCAACTGGTCCTAACATCCCAATCCTTGGACTGCTCCTTCATTTATATACTGCACACACACATGGCCAGTCCACTCTCTTCCCACCTACACCATACCCCTCTGAGCTCCATACCTTGCTCTTGGCGCAGGTCACGCTCCGCAGAAGATGGGCAGCAGCGCCATGATCATCAGGCTCCCGTAGGCCAGCGCCGTACCCTCAGGGGGAGGCTGGCAGCCGGGCAGATGTGTTGGAAGCTGTGGGGTCCGAGTCGTTGATCACGATCAGGGATGGGGGTGGCTCTACCTCTGCCATGGCGTGGGGTTCAGAGAGGGAGGTCTGAAGGGACGGTGCAGCGCCGGGACTTTGTGGAGCTCTGTAGGAGAGCTCCGGACAGGGAAAAGACTGCTCGCTCAGGCTCCGGCCAAGTTACCTAAACAACTAGGAAGTGACGTCCCTCCCGGATGAAGCACTGCGCACGCTCCACTTTGTCCTTAGCAATGGGCGGCGATGAAGGGCGGGACCGGTAACTAAGGAAGTGAAGTGCATGTAGACACAGAAACAGCAGGCATGCTGCAAACCAGCCTTACTGCACTTTTGAAAGGAATCCGGTAAACGTGTCTAACATCAAAGACAGACTGTACAGTAAAACCTTCATTTCATAAACCACAAGAAGTTTCGAAATTGAGACTGGAATTAACAGGTTGAACTGCTTTCTCGCTCGAACCAGGGTGAATGACACACCTGTTCTCGGGGGCGGGACGGAGTGAGGTAAGGAACATCTGGGCATTTTCCTCGTCACTTAAGTTAAATTGAAACGTTTATTCTCCCCAATTGCATTTTTCTATTCGCTATATTTCCATTCTAATGGTAAATTATGCATGCAGTTTCAAGTCTAGTGGGGTTTACCATGCTCTAAAGATTGACACAACCAGGGCTTTAAGTGGGATGAAAAAACTGGGGGGGTCTCCCAAAGGGACGTGGCCAATGTAATTAAAGGCGTGGTTTAAAAACACCTAAACTAAAAAAAAAATATTCATGTGTTGGTTTTAAAAGTAGCGAAATTAATAGCTTTGTCATTTACAATGCCAATAGTTATAATTTTTGCAAAAGTGACACCTATAGCATTTGTAATGCAATATGTGTTGTATTTACGTGACTTACATGTATTGATATTACAAATAACAATGGCTTTTAATTTTTTTATTAATTAATACTTAAATAAAAGTTATTGTAATTTATAATGGCAATAGCTTAAACTTTTGTAAATAACTTATGAAGATTATGTTCAGTGTATTTTATTGTGACGAAAATCCAAGAACAGAAGTGAAATATTAACATCTTTTTGTGACATTTGTAATAAAGCTTTAAATATTGAGAGAACATATTTGAACCAGTTGTTGTTGAATGGTTGCACAGATTGATGCTGTGGTGGTGCTGAGTGATGTGGTGGCGACGAGTGATGCGGTGGCGTTCAGTGATGGTGTGGTGGTGCATAGTGATGTTGTCGTGCCCCTGAGTGATGCTGTGGTGGTGCTGAGTGATGCTGTGGTGGTGCTGAGTGATGCTGTGGTGCTGAAATAGATAAAGTGAGTGCGACAGATAGAGTGAGTGCGACAGATAGAGTGAGTGCGACAGATAGATTGCGACAGATAGAGTGAGTGCGATAGAGTGAGTGAGTGCGATACATAGAGTGAGGGCGATACATAGAGTGAGGGCGATAGATAGAGTGAGGCCGATAGATAGATAGAGTGAGGGCGATAGATAGATAGAGTGAGGGCGATAGATAGATAGAGTGAGGGCGATAGATAGAGTGGGGAGAGGGGAGATGGAGGGGAGTGAGGAGAGAGGGGAAAGAGGGGAGAGGGAAGAGTGAGGATAGAGGGAGTGGAGAGAGGGTGGGGCGAGGGGGAGTGAGGAGAGAGGGGGAGGGGAGAGTGAGGAGAGAGGGGAGTAAGGAGAGAGGGAAGAGGGGAGGGGAGAGCGGGCGGGGAGAGAGGGGAGTGTAGAGAGGGAGGGTAGAGGAGAGAGAGGAGAGAGGTGAGAAAGGAGAGGGGAGAGTGAGGAGAGAGGGGGGAGGTAGAGAGGAGAAGAGTGAGGAGAGAGAGGAGAGTGGTGAAAGGGGAGAGTGGTGAGGGGGGAGAGTGATGAGAGAGAATAGAGTGTTGAGAGACTAGAGAGTGGGGGAGTGAGGATGGAGAGGGGAGAGGTAGAGAAGAGAGGGGAAAGGAGGAGAGAGAGGAGAGGAGAGTGAGGAGAGGGGAGAGAGGGAGGTGAGAGGGAGGAGAGAGTGGTGAGAGGGGAGGGTGGTTAGAGGGGAGGGTGGTGAGAGGGGAGGGTGGTGAGAGGGGAGAGTGGTGAGAGGGGAGAGTGGTGAGAGGGAAGAATGAGGTGAGAGGGGAGAGTGAGGTGAGAGGGGAGAGTGAGGTGAGAGGGGAGAGTGAGGTGAGAGGGGAGAGTGAGGTGAGAGTGACGAGAGAGGGAGGTGAGAGGGAGTGGAGAGTGAGGAGAGGGGAGAGTGGTGAGAGAGGAGAGAGTGGTGAGAGAGGAGAGAGTGGTGAGAGGAGAGAGTGGGGAGAGTGAGGATAGTGAGGAGAGGGGAGATTGAGGTGAGAGGGAGGTGAGAGAGGGAGGGGAGAGTGGTGAGAGATGGGCAAGTGGGAAGAGTGGGAAGAGTGGGGAGAGTGGGGAGAGAGGAGAGAGGAGAAGAGAGGAGAAGAGAGGGGAGAGAGGAGAGTGGGGAGAGTGAGGAGAGGGAACAAAGTCACAAAAAGAACAAGCATTGTGTCGGCGCTAGGTGGCGCACTGGTGAATGGACACCTACATGTGAGGCTCCCACGACCTAGCGTTATAAATCCAGCATTTATCCTCTAATCGGCTACCGAGTGGGCTGAAACTGCTCCCATCAGCTCGGGAGATCCCCCGACGGCTCCGGTTTGAGTTTGGAGGCTATTGCTGCTAGCCACCGGTCGTGAGGAACTCTTCTGTCCCCAGCGGTGACTACTGTCGGAAGAGGCGGCGCGGCTGGACGGCCTGGTGGACGACGCGAGACCGAGGAGTCGGCGTTCGCGACAGGGCCTCAAGTGGCGCGAAAAGTGGTTGCCGGCAGAGTGAAGACGAATGGTGGGCACGGCCTCTGAACACCAGGCATATAAGTGATACACGCCACGCAGACTGCTGTAGGACTACCCCCTACGAGATCTGACTCCTCTGTGCTCTATTCACCAGAGGTACCGGATTGCTGTTAGTGAACGCACTGAGCGCTGACGGTGCATTGAGGGGTACTTGCTGCCTGCCGAGGCTGCCACCGGAGCGGGACTGCTGCCACATGCGGTGAGATCTGGGGGCCAACTACACGACTGAATTGAGGCGAGTGGAGGAGCGAGGCTGGGCGCGCTCTACATCGCGCTGTCCTGTACAGCGGCGGGAATTGCGGTGAGCTGTGTGGCTGGCTAGGGGGCTCCCTAAGCGGAATTCGTGCGCAGCGTCTGCTGGATGCAGGAGCCACCTGATAGTGACCCATATTGAGCACCTTGCTGGGACGCTGAACTGGACTCTTGATACCCCATTGATTGCACGTTTTTTACGGCCACATAACATTTGAGGGGGGCTGAGCGGTGCATTGGTTAGACTAAACGAAGCAGGCAGCGCTGTGGCCTGGACCACGTGATTGGGTGCTAGGACATCGGGCAGCTCTGCCCACGGATATCCTTCACTGCACTGGTCTGGAGTACGTGCAGGCTTGAATTATTATCGCATGGTGGTGGGGACTACTGCTTGCTGACATTACCCACTGTATTTGAATATATACAGCTGCCCGTGTATGACCTGTTTAGATTAGCTGCATTTCACACGATACTGGAGCTGCAGACTAGCGTGCGCAGGAGGTGGAGCTCTGTATTCCCCCACTGGTACTTTCATCGAGTGCACAGTTGAAACCGGGAGCTCCTGGTACGTGGCGACCTGGTATAGAGTCAGGCATCTGGTCGAGGAGCTCTCTACAGCCAGGAACTGATACTGAGGATTGCCATAGATACCCGCACGTGACCTGCGCCGATTTTGGGCTCTGGGTCTTGCTGCTTGACAGTGGGGACATTGCGACCTGTCTAACCTGTATGACCGGGATTGCGGGGGATACGTTGACACCTGAGATACCGCAGAACGTGATACGTTGCCCTGACCTGTGACGAAGATGGGAAGGCCGGACGCGAGACAGCCGAAACTCACGTTTGATGCCGCCAAAAAAAACAACTCGAACAAGCCTGGAGCAACAACAGTCGGGTGCTAGCGGCTCCACGGATGGTTCGGTGTCCACTTCCCCGGATCTCCAGGAAATCCTCCGAGAAATGCGCCAAGGTGTTTGCGACCATCGCGGACAAAGTAGACAGGATGTCATCTCGGATGGATGCCGTTGTCCACAAATTAGATGTCCACGAGGGGAGGCTGAAGAGAGGCGGAACAGCGGGTCTCGGATGTGGAGGATACTTCTACCCAACACGCGACGCAACTAACCAGGATGGATAATCTGCTACGCACCATAGCGACCAAGAATGAGGATTTGGAGGCGAGAAGTAGGCGTAATAACATACGCATAGTGGGTGTTCCGGAGTCCACAAATGTGGGGAAAATAGAGGAATACGTGGAGAAACTCCTGCTGGCAGCTGTCGGCCCGGAAGCTTTTTCGTCCCAGTTTATAGTGGAGAGAGCGCATAGATCCTTGGGACCGGTTCCAAAGCCGGGCACGCCTCCAAGACCTATCATTGCCCGCTTGCTGAACTATCGGGATCGGGATACTGCCTTGCGTGCGGCCCGGAACACCAAAACACTTTCCTTTGACGGAAACAACTTCACCATCTATCCTGATTTCACGCCTATGTTGCAGGAGGAACGTCGCAAATTTCTGGATGTAAAGGCCAAACTTCGCAATCTTCAAGTGGATTACGCATTGCTCTACCCGGCTCGCCTGCGGGTCACATGTCAAGGGCGACAGAGGTTCTTCACGAAACCACAACAGGTGGAAGAATTCATCAAACATTATAAACGTACAGCACAACCACGGGGGGATGAAGACAACGATCCTGGCCAACGACGGGAGGGTATGGAAGATGATGAACATTGATACCACGGATACTGAGACTCTCTTGCCGAGATGAGTCCTATTTGTGAGTACTGCTCTATGGACAATACTGCAAATGTCATTATAAATGTTCAACCCCCCTTCCTCCTTCAGTTAAGATGGGATGGGATTTTCTGGCCCTGGGGAGGCTGATATAGATCCGGTTCGCTGGGTACCCCCTTCTCTCCTACTGGCTGGGTGGGTTCCATCGTATGGAGCTGGTGGAGTGAAGGGGTGATTGTGTCGCCACCTGGAATGCTACCTGACGGGTATTACCCACACAGTTCCTATTGGGGTAGGGTATGTTTTCACCCTAGTTTTTGAGGGCGTTGGGGTGGGATGGGGTGGATGGCGAAACTGGCAAGTTGGGGATGCTTCAGTGGGAGGATGGGAGGGAATGGGAATGTGACCGGGAGTTGAATGAGTTGGTTGAGTGCGATGTACACGAGCAAGCAGTGAATTCTACTGACCTACCTGAGATGACACTGGACTATACCCTTCTGCGTGGTGTCATGTTCAGAGAGACCTGCGTGCGGGTTAAGCGATACACAAGATTGTCGGACAATGATTGTGGGACTGGGACGTGATGCTGCAATTGCTGATGAATAGACTGATTTCCAGGCTAGTCACTGATAATGTCGATGGGCGCAGGGGAAGTTAACAAATGTACTTTTCTGTCGTGGAATGTGCGGGGACTTAAAGATACACGTAAATGCAGGCAGCTGCTGGCATATTGGGATAGACACCAGGTACATGTGGTTATGCTGCAGGAAACTCATATCCCCCCGCATACCACGTCTGCTTTCGGTAACAGATGGGCAGGGGTGCGGGTTTTTTCGAACTATTCCTCATATGCCAGGGGTACGGCTATCCTTCTACATCGTGCCCTCCCTTTTACACTGCAAGGCCAGCGTGTAGATAAGGAGGGAAGATATGTGGTGTTGTGGGGGAGGTTGGGTGGGGAAACGATCACCATTGCCAACTGTTATGCACCTAATATTGATGACCCTGATTTTTTTGCTGTGCTCTGGGGAATTGTGATAGATGTTGGATCGACTCATCTCGTCTGGGGTGGAGACTTCAATGTTGCCTTAGTCCCGGGGATGGATAGAGCGGATGCTTGCACGACATATCATCCCAGAGCGCGGGATGTCCTCAGGGGAATGGTGGATGAGGGTGGGTTAGTCGATGGCTGGAGACATATTCATCCGGACTTACTGGATGGAACACACTACACCTCATACACAGGCACATGGGCTAGAATCGATTATATCTTTGTGTCACGGAATCTAGCACCGCATATCCTTGCTGCGCAACACCTGCCCAGAACACATTCCGATCACTGCCAGGTCTTGCTGACTATAGATCTGCCTGGGTATAATAAACCACGACCGCCCTGGCGGCTGCAACCTAACGTTCTAGTGGATGCAGTCTTCCGAGAGGAACTCAGGGAGGATATAGCTGAGACACTGTGGATAATGTGGAAACAGTGTGGGAAGCCTTTAAGGTTACAGTAAGGGGGTGGTGCATTGCTAAGAGCTCAGGGGTTTTGAGGGACATACAGCGCACTCTCAGCAAGTTGGAAGAGGACTTACGGGTATTGGAAAGAAGCATGGTGCAGGGAGACGCAGGGCATATACAGCGGGAGTTCAGGGCTAAATTGTCGGAATACGAGGCTGAAGCGCAAAGAGAGGTACATTTCAGAGGTAAATATTGGAAGGCTCGAGCGTACAATGAGGGTGGCAGACCGGGCAGGGCATTGTCAATGGCGGTTCGGATGGCGCGTGGCGCTAACACTATATTAGAATTAACCGCAGCTGATGGCACGGTATGCAAGGATTCAGATAGCATACTGGCCACCCTTCAGGCACATTACGGAAAACTCTATACGTCGCAGGCAACTGGAAGCTTTGACCTGGAGGGCTTTCTGGGGGATCTTGCGCTGTGCTGGATAAGTGACGCCCATAGACAGTTTTTGGGGGCACGACTTGAATTGGATGAGGTACGAGATGCCATAATGTCCTTGAGCAACGGGAAGGCCCCTGGTCTTGATGGGCTTCCCGCAGAATTTTATAAATGCTATGTGGACATCATGGCACCGGTACTACGAGAGGTGTTTGAGGATGCCTTGGAGGTGGGTGTCCTGCCGAGGTCCATGAGAGAGGTTGTATTTACATCTCTACTTAAGCCGGGTAAGGATGCCATGCAGTGTGACTCATATCGTCCCTTATCGCTATTGAATTGTGACGCCAAGATTCTTGCCAAGATCCTAGCCAATAGACTCTCATTACTCATGACCCAGCTTATATTGCCTGATCAATCAGGATTTGTCCCCACAAGATCTACATCACACAACCTCCGTACTGTCTTCTCCCTGATCCAAACTGTGAGCCCCACGATACCGATAGCAGCCGTATTCCTAGATGCGTCGAAGGCTTTCGACTCTGTGGAGTGGGGATATCTGTTTACGGTATTGCGGAAAATGGGTTTCCCTTCAATCTTTATGGACTGGATACGCTTACTGTACACAGACCCAAAAGCAAGAGTGCTTGCGAATGGGCGCTTGTCAGATGCCTTTGAGATAACAAGGGGTACTCGCCAGGGGTGCCCTCTCTCCCCCTTGCTTTTCGCTATAGCGATAGAACCGCTAGCCTGCCGCATCCGACAGCTACACAAGGATAGCGCCTTTAACTGCTTTCAGCGACAACTCTCTATATCGTTATATGCGGACGATGTCACGCTTTATGTCAAAGAGCCCCGGACTAATCTGAATGGGTTACTGCGGGAGTTTGTCTCCTTTGGTGGCCTGTCTGGCGTCTCGATTAACTGGGGTAAATCTCAGCTGTTCCCACTCACACCTGCCGTCTCAGAGTTCCCGCTCGACTATCCCTTGGAGTGGTGTTCTTCGGACTTGCGCTACCTGGGGATACAAATCTCGAGAGACAAGTGGGACACACTACGCATGAATTATGGCACGGCCATAACCAAACTGGTGGACTCGGTGTCTCGATGGATTAAATTACCCCTGTCCATGGCGGCTCGAGTTTCCCTCATCAAAATGGTGGTCTTGCCCGGTTTCTTGTATCTGTTTCTCAACGTGCCCTATTACCCGGGTGCCTTTTTCTTCAAGACCCTGCGGTCTGAACTTATACGACTGGTATGGGGGGGGCAGGCAGGCGCGCCTTAGATGGGCGGTTATGACACAACCTTACAATGTAGGGGGATTTGACATCCCAGATTTTGAAGTTTATTATTTGAGCGCACAGGCGCACTACCTGTATTATTGGATGAAACCCTCCGCTTTCATGCCGCAAGTTGCGGCGGAAGACTGGATTTGCTCACCCACTACCGTTGAATGGAGTGGTTCATGCCCCTATATCGGCGCTGGAAATGCAGGCTAACACGGTGACATGTACCATGGATGCATGGCAAAGAATAGGGAGACGATTGCAAGCCTCGCTTTTGTACACGGCCCGGATGCCACTGTCATACCATCCGCAGATGGCGCTCTTCCAAGAATCGGGCTTCCGTACCATGTGTCGCCGGTTACATATTCAGACGTGGGGTGATCTATTCCATGATGGTGTTTTTCGTTCTCGAGAAGAATTCTTTGGGGAACATGCACCTACTCCCTTGGAAGTGTTCTACTTTCTACGGCTGCGGGAAGGCTTAAAGGCCTTGCTGCCTGACTACCCTCGGGAACCCCCCAGTATTGCCCCGCTACCAGTTGTGATGAGCAGCGTGGATGGTGCACACCTAGTCTCCAACATATATAAGTGCCTTCGGAGAGAGCTGCCAATTGTGGAAAGTACAGCTAAAGCACACTGGTCACAGGATCTTGGTGAGGAGATCTCGGAGGAACAATGGGAGTATTGTTGTGACCTCTCGGGCACAGTGATATCTAGCTGTCGCTTTAAAATCATACATTACAAGTTCCTCCATAGGCTGTATTACACACCAGTCAGAAAGGTTAGGTTCAAATTAGCTGATTCGGATAGGTGAGAGCGCTGTGGTCAGGGAGGGGCGGATTTCCTCCATTTGGCATGGGAATGCCCACAAGTGACGGCATATTGGACGCTGGTCTGCGAGGCAGTCTCCCTCATGATAGGGACTCCATTAGCCCTGGATCCGCTGTTATTCTTGCTGGGTTATACTGCACAGATAGCGACATCTGTTCGGAAATACACTAACGTGGCGCTGTTGTTGGCAAAGAGACGACTGGCCTGTAGGTGGGGGAGGGGTCGGGCCCCCAAATTCAAAGACTGGCTACAAGATATGTTGCACTGTCAGGAGCAATATGGGATATTCTCAGAACTACTGCCTCTGGCTTCTAGACCGGCTGATATCTGGGGCCCACTGCAGGCATACCTTATACAAACTGCAACACAGGGGACAGACAATACTAGGATTGACGAGGTTGAGGAAGTGCCCCCTGTAGCAGGCTCGAATTAGGCACTTGTGCTATGCTTCAGGACAGGGTGGAGAGGATGGGATTCTGGTTGGCCCTTGTGGCATAGAGCTGCTGGATGTGAAGACTGTTTTCGGGCTCGTGGTTGGCAGTACTCTGGGCCTATGTGGACATGGCTGCACTTTAGGGCTATGCTGCACTGGTATGACAAGATGAAGTAATGCCCTGATCTGATATTTAACTGACAGCTACGTATGATGCTAAATGTTGCCACAGGTGTGAGGGGGCGCAGAAGCGCTCTGTACTAGAAAGCCCCCTTGATCCTCCCCTTGACTGCAGAACCGGCTTTGCCTATGATTCTACTAGTCAATTACTTCTGTTCCCATAGCGACCAAGTACTGATGAGTCGGCCTGATATGCGCCCTGTTACGAATGGATCATACATATATTGTTGTGGTATGTTATGCGACAATGCTGCTAGACTGTGTTATCTATAGACAATGCTACTACTTTATTGATGAATGTGTATCGCTGCCGGCCTGATATGGTTGTAGGCACACTGCTGTGTATGTGAGCACGATGGATAATAAAAGTTTTTTTGAAAATCAAAAAAAAAAAACCCAAAAAAAGAACAAGCATTGTCCGCGGGGCCGGGAGCGATGACCAATTTTGGATGCGGGGGGAAGGGGGTATTGCCAAGCACTTGAGAGCTAACAGAGATTTTGTTTTCTTGGCAGCTTTGACCACATTATATAAATGTTATACCTAGTGCAAAAAAAGGGCAAAACTATTTTGCAGTGATGTTGTGGTTTGCATAACGGAGGTTGGGCAAACTGGTGTATTTGTGCATTCAGCAGATAATGTTTTGCATAAAACAAAGAGAAAAAAATGCATGCCAGTTGCAGGAAATGTATCCTGCATGTATTCCTTCAAATCACTTTTCATGTGTCGTACAATTTATAACAAACAGCGACTGCCCCATGAATAACCTTTGTTACACCCGAGAGGCTGTCAGAATGACTGCAGGCCGGATTGAAAGGTGACTCGCCTCTCTGTTTTTGAGGCCTTGGGTGAGTTTAGCACCGAGGATCCGCCTGTAAATTAAAAATAAATATGATGGAAATGTAGTTGAGTGAACTGAAGTGCCACTGTACACCATGGGGCTATAAAGCATGGGTTCAGCCGCATCCCTCCCCCGCGGGGTCAGATGACAATGTAAACAGGAACTGCAAGCAGCCTTTGGCTCCCGCTTGCCCTAATCCTCTGTTTACGCAGCGTTTTAGCAGACTTCTGGGGTTGTGCCCGGCTGCCATTAAAGCCCGAAGCCTTTTGAAGTTTCCGTTAAAGTAATAAAATTAGCCAGTCCTCGGTGCTGGCCCACCTCGAGCCGGCTGCATCCTTGTCTCGCGCCTGACACTGTCTTTTCGAGTTCATGCAAGTGATTTGGGCAAGAGCGAGGAAAAACAAGCATTGGCTGCGGGGCCGGGAGCGATGACGAATTATGGATGGGGGGGAGAGGGAGTATTGCCAATCACTCGAGAGCTTATAGAGATTGTATTACAAAGGCAAACAAAACTGTACCGCAAGTCACAAAAAGAACAAGCTTTCACTTTGTAAATAATAAAAAAAACAAGTCGGATGGGGTCGGGGGGCAGGGGAGTGAGCGAGGGAAAGGAGGGCGGGAGAGACGGAGGGGGAGGAGACAGCTGAGGTGTTGCGGTGATTTGGGAGGAGGTGGGTGAGGAGGGCACAGGACTGTAGGGTGGAGGTAAAAGAGGCGGAAAAGACGGTTGGGGCACACAGCCTATTTGTATGTATGTGAGGCTAGCGCTAGATCAACTACAAATACGTTGTAGGATTATAAAAAAACAAGTCTTTGGAGAGGGCTGATTCTGCGGAGCGAGTAAAGTGGCAAACTCTAGCATTGCGCAGAGGGGGGCGGGGGAGAGCATTCCTTTGAAATCTGAATCTCTCGGCTTTGCTGTGGAGGGTCTGATGCGATGATGCGAGGCGGCTCAGGGAGCAAATGGCAAGCGCGTGCACAGGCACATGCACTCTGCGTAATCTGCCTGCCAAAGCCCCTTGGTCAGCTTTCGTGATCCAACTCTATATGTCTCGAGCTGCAATGCCATTGCGCATTGGCAGGTCGAGACCTAAAAATGTGTGTTTAGCATAGTGTGCCACCTGTATTTTGCGGTTTCCGTCATTGCATCCACATATATGATAAAAGTAACATCATACCTACAACAAGTCAGGACTAGTGGCTTTGTCAATGGTTGTTAGTTGCTTATACTAAATAAGCAGCAACTATGGCTTGTATATAATATTGATAAAGCTTCCACTTAAAGGCCTGGTGACACCATGACAAAACTTCCCTACTAGTGAGAAGTGAGCAGTTTGAGCGCGCGCACAGGATGTGCCTGCTGTCACTGCAGTCAGGAAAAAAACAGCCCACTTCTGCCAGGGCACAAAACAGAGCCCGATAGAGACCTGTTTCGAAGCCCCGTTTAAAAAACTGTTGGTGCTCAGCACCGGTAAGAGACCTGGCCCACTTAAAGCCCTGGACCACAACACCTTCCCACTGCGTGTACCCCAATACATTGTTCGACAAACAAACTGTCTTCTGCACTCTCAATTCAGCTCATCCTTATCTGCCACCCATCCTTTGCATACACTCTCTTTTTCCGCCTAGCCGTTCCTTCCTCCTCTCTTGATGACTCCTTCCACTATCTCCAGACTTCTATGGTTTTGCATAACTGTATTTCAATCTGTCTACTCGTCAAATTAACAAGGCACACCTCACCCTTTCCCCATTAACGGCTCATCCTAAACTTTGCTGCCTAAACCTTATCAATCTACTTCTAGTCACAAAATTGGCAGTGAACGTTTGCATGCATTCAAATAGACCCGATACAGGCGTAAGACTCCCGATTTTATAAGCCAAAAGGGGTTTTATTTGAGCAGTCTCCCTGTTGTGATGTTTGCATTTTCAGAGAGTACACACATAATCAAATAATAACTACTCTTGTACCCTACTACCACTAACTTTGGGTTCTGGAGTAGCATGCTATCCACACAAAGTGCTTCAGTGCCTCATCGGGGGCAGTAAGCACTATATGAATGCAATTACAATTACAATATGTCAACTGAACCGTGCTTAGGTGTGTCACCTGACCAGCACTCTTTTGTAAAACTGAGAAATTCAGAAAAATCCAGAATTTTCCCCGTTTCAATTATAAGCTTAAAGAAATGCGTTACTTACCTGGAACTGCAGTTATCCAGTATTGGTGTCTTTCATAGAGTCACATGCCTGAATCTTTCCCCGTTGTCGAGATGGGAGTCCCCGGTACATAAATAAGATATGTCCTATAGACATATATAGAGAATAGTAGGCCAAAAAGCCTCACATTAGCAACATATCTAGGTCCTTTTGTAAAAAGGACCAAACTCCAGAGAAGAGCCAATCAGCTGTCACCTCCCTCTAGAACCTTCCTGTCAGGAGCCTCAGTCCCTCAGATTTTCGTACGCACTAAGCTAAGTAGGCGTGTTACTAAGAGAATTAGGTGAGTCCTTCCAGGGAAGGCGGGAGGGTTGCATGTGAATCTATGAAAGACACCAATGCTGGATAATCGCAGTTGCAGGTAAGTAACGCATTTCTTATCCAGTATTATAGGTGTCTTTCATAGATTCACATGCCTGAATCAGAGTAGCAAGCAATGCCAAGTGCACATTTCTGATGGAACAGAATATACAAGCCATTAGATAATACATATCACGCGACTATGAGCCATCAATAGAGATCAACAATAAGCATAAGAAGAGAAATGTGCATACCAGAGTACGATGGCGGGAAGGAGGAAGGCTCACCTTACTGAAATAGATGGCGTAGCACAGCTTGTCCCACTGCTGCATCCTTCATCAGCTCTGTATCCAGGCAGTAGTGCCTACTGAAGGTATGCGGCGACTTCCATGTTGCCGCCCTGCAAATGTCAATGACTGGCACCCCAGCAAAGAGTGCCATAGAAGGGGATATAGATCTCGTGGAGTGCGCTCTCACTTTGGAATGCAATGGCTGTCCAGCTTGGTCATGACAGAAAGCAATGGCTGCAGAAATCCATCGGGAGATGCTCTGCTTGGTAAGCGGTAGACCCTTCCTTGGTCTGCTGTAAGCTACGAAACGGCTCTGTGTACTGGTTCGAACAGGTGTTTCATGAGCTGATTAAGAACCACGTTGAGATGCCAGGTAGGTGGCAACATCCTTAATGGCGGGAATGATCTGTATATTCCCTTCAGAAATTGCTTAATCAACCTGTTTGACCAGAGAGATGGACCCGTTGAAGTTCTTTTATAGCGAGAAATGGCTGCCAAATGTACTTTAATGGAGGAGTGGGTCAGGCCCGACTGCGCCAGATGCAATAGATAAGGTAAGATCTGCTCTGGTGAGGAGGAGGAAGGCCGAATTCCTTGATCTGCTCAGCAAACACAAAAGCGCTTACATTTCAAGGAATATGTTTTGGTCGTGCTATCCGCCCTTGGTCTGGCCAGAATGTCTCTACAGTCTTGTGGAATATTTAGATTCCGGAACTCTCGGAACTCAGGAGCCAGGTGGCTAATCTGAGAGACTTCAGATCCGGATGTTGAACTTGTTTGTTGTTCATCGTGAGCAGAGATGGACACTGCCGCAGGTGGATCGGCGGTTTCAGGGATAGACGGGGGAGCTCCGTGAACCAATGTTCTCTTGGTCAGGTTGGGGCTATTAGAATTAGAGTACAAGGCTCCACCTTCATTTTCCCTAGGACTCTGGGAAGCATCGGGAAAGGCGTACGCAAAGACGTTGCGCCATGCGATGGAAAATGCATTCCCTAGAGAACCTGACTGGGGATGCCAACTTGCGAAGTGTGGGCATTTGGCGTTCACTCTCGTCGCAAATAGATCGATTTGTGGCGTGCCCCATCTGGAGAAGATCTGGTCGATAATTTGTTGATCTAGTTCCCACTCGTGTGACGATGTTTTCTGTCTGCTCAACGCGTCGGCGAGCACATTGTCTGTGCCTGGGACATATTCCGCCCTGAGCTACATTGTTGTGTTTGAGCCAATTCCAGATTTTTTTCAACTCGCTAGAGAGTGTCAGCGAGCGCGTCCCTCCCTGTTTGTTGAGATAGTGCATCATCATAGTGTTGTCGGTCCTGACGAGCACTAGGGAGTTTTTGATCCTTGGTAGGAATGACTGCAGGGCCAGGAAAACTGCTCTCAGTTCGAGAAGGTTGATATGGAGTTTTTTCTCCACCACTGACCATTTGCCGTTTATCTGCAACTCCTGAAGGAAGGCCCCCCAACCCTCCAAGGAGGCGTCTGTTGTGATGACATGAGGAGCTGCGGGAAGTAGGAATGTCAATCCTTGAGATAGGTTCTTTGGCGACATCCACCAACTTAAAGCCTTGACCATTTGCGCTGTCACCCTTATGCGGTCCTCAAACGGACCCCATGCATTGCACCCACTGCGTGGACAGTGCCTCTTGCAGAAGACGCATCCGCAGACGGCAATGTGGTATCAGTAGGATGCACGATGACATCATCCCCAAAAGGGACTTGAAGAGCCGAACCGTCAACACTTTCTCCGAGGCCACTGTCGAGGCTAGAGAAAGGAGTTTGCGCTTTCTCTCCTGCGATGGGAACGCTCTGACAGAACATGTGTCCAGGGTCGCCCCCAGAAAGGTGATGGTTTGGGAAGGCTGCAGGGTCGACTTCTCTTGGTTGAGCGTAAGACCCAGATGATCGAAGAGACTGAGACAGGCGCTGGAGGATCTGGAAGCGTCTGTGAAGGATGGTGCCTTTATAAGCCAGTCGTCCAGATATGGGAAGACCTGCTGACCGTGCTGCCTGAGGTATGCCGCCACTGGGGAGAGACATTTGGTGAAGATGCGGGGCGCCGATTTGTGACCAAAGGGCAGGACACGGAATTGGAAGTGTCTGCCCGCTACTGCAAACCTCAGGTACTTTGTGATTTTTGTGAATTGGGATATGAAAGTACGCGTCCTGTAAGTCCTGTGACGTCATGAAATCTCCCTCCTCCAGAAGTTGAAGTATTTCCTTTATCATGACCATGCGAAACGACTGCTTCCTCAAGAATTTGTTCAATGCCCTGAGGTCTAGTATTGGCCTCCATTTCTTCTCTTTCTTCTGGATAAGAAAGAAACAGGAATAAAATCCCTTCCCCTTCTGTGATTGTGGTACCTTCTCTATTGCTCCTTTCTTTAGCATAACAGAGAGTTCTCGCAGAAGCAGCCGTAAATTCTTGTGGTGCATAGAGCGAGGAGGAGTTTGTGGAGGAGTACTCGAACTCCAAGGAATGGCCAAATTGTATTAATTGAAGGACCCAATGGTCCGTAGTAATTTTCTTCCAATTTTTTAGAAAGTGGGTTAGCTTTCCTCCAATCTTTAATAATTGAGATGAGGTCTGGACTGGCTGGATAAACAAGTCATTGTCATCCTCCGTTGTTCCTCTTCTGACCTCTGCCCCGAAAGGATGACTTTCCATAAGAGGACTGTCGGCCTGCTGTTGTTGGCGCTGCTGGCATTGAGGTCTACTCTGATTGGAAGAGAAGGATGACCTATTTTGATAACCACCTCTGTAGGAGGATTGTCCTCTTCCTCGGTTTCCTCGAAAGGATTGATTCCTAAACTGGAGCGTGCCCAGCGCTGTTGCAGTGTCAGTATCTTTTTTAATATTTTGTAGTGCCTCATCAATCTTGGAACCAAACAGAAGTTGGCCATCATATGGCATATCCAAAACTTTGGACTGTATCTCAGGTCTGAATGAGGTCGCTTTCAACCATCCCTGTCGCCTTAACACTGCTGCTCTGGCTAGTTGGCGGATTCCTGTCATTGCCACATCCATTGCACAGTCTATCATCTCTGAAGCCGAAGTCTGACCCTCTAGAAGTATTGCTTTCACTTCTTCCTTTGAGGCATCCGGCAGTTCAGACAGGTATGGGGCTATATCTGCCCACAGTTGTCTACTATACCGTCCCAGAACTCTAGGGCATTTGCCGCTTTGACTGTCATCGCTGACATAGTGGAAAATCTTTTTCCTATGTTGTCTAATGTCCTTCCCTCCTTATCCGGTGGCGCCGATAAGGGAGATGAGGGATTTCTTGAGATCTTCTGTGCCGCCTGCGTCACCACAGAATCAGGCTTAGGATGTCCTGTCAAGCAGGCCGGTGCCGATGTTTGCGCCTTGTATTTCTTGCCCAGGCGAGGGACCACTGGCGAAACTGAAGCGGGATTTTGCATCACCTGAACCCCCTGTGTCCACAGATAATCAATAATTGGAATCGATCTGGTTGATTTTTTTTAGAGGTTCTTTAAAATCGTACAGGAAGCAGTCCTGCTCCTGTGAGTCCATCGTAATCTGGAAGCGTTTAGCAGCCCTTTCTACTACATTGTGGAAACCACTGATGTCCACCGGCGGAGAATCTGAGGTGGCGGGCACTGGAGATACTGGGGAAGGTATAACATAATCGTCCCAGTCTTCATGGACAGACTGATCGTCCTGCACTTCACCTTCCTCTTGTTGCTCTCCCTCCTCTTCTTCATCCGAAGACTGAGGATTAGGCACATTCATCCTTTCCTGTTGGATAACCAAGGGCGGCGGTCGTGGTCTTGGCGATGGTACTGCCGTGGTAGGTGGAGGAGCTGGAGATTCTGGGAATCTCTGCTTGTAGTCCTAAATGATGAATCTCAGATCTGTAACCAAGGATGCTGGTAAAGAGACCATAGGCGTAATTTGTGGTTGAACTACGTGCTCCTGAACATCTTCCTCATCCGAACTTTGACATTTAACATTTAGTTCTGAGGGGCTAGTGGCTTGAAACATATCCCCATCATCAGAATCCTCATCCTGGAGGAGACATGCTGGTGGTAAACGCTGCACATGGCTAGGAGAAGTCAACTCTGGCGTTAGTGTCTTTTTGGTGATTTTGAGGCATACAGAAGCTGCCTGAAATCCAGAATCACTCAACGGCAACGGGCCTGTCGACGGAGTGATCGTCGACAAAGTCGACAGTTGTTATCTTCTGGTAATCCGTCATCGACGGGATTGTCGTCGTCGACAGTACTAAAGGTACCGCCGACAGTGTTGTCGTCGATGGTAATGATGCAGCCGTCGTCGGTGCCTTCGCGGACGGTGTCGTCGTCAACGGTGTCTTTGTCGATGGTGTAGTCGTCGACGGCGTCCTCGTCGACGGAGTCTTCGACGACGATGTCTTCGTCAACAGTGTCTTCGACGACGAGGCCTTCGTCGACGGTACCGATGTCGACGGTGATGATCTCGTCGTCGACGGGATCTTGGGCGTCGACGATGATTTCTTAATGATAATCGTCGACGATAAAGCCTTACCCGCTGTTGACGATGGGGTAGTCGTCGTCGATGAAGATAATGACGGCGACACCGTCGTCATCGAGACTGTTGTCGTCGACGTTGAGACATAAACAGGAGACACAGCTTTCCTGAACGCTGATGATGTCGTCGACGAGGTCGCCGCCGTCGACGGCGCTGGCTTCTTGAAGGTGTGAACCTCCTTGTCAGAAGCTGATGTTAACAGAGCCTCTGAAGACTTTCTTGGTGTCTTCTTTTGAGGAGCGTCCAGAGGGCTAGGGAAAGCTACCCTTTGCCTTTTAAGAGACATTTTTGAGGAGACTGAAGAGCCCTCACTTCCCTCAGAAGACTCCAGGCTATCTCTGTCCTTGAGTCTTTGGAGCCAAATCAAAAGGCATCCTTCCCGGTCTTTGAGGGTTTTTGTAGAAAATGTTCGACATACCTTGCAATCCTTAGCCGATTGATCAGGGTACAGGCAGTACTATCTATGTGGAGCCTTTTCTTCCCAAAAGAGGTACAAGCTCTGAAGAGACCTTTCTTAGGAGTGTCAGCCATAGTGTACAGCTTTCACTTGAGAGAATAAATCCAAAAGTTTGAAGAAAAAAGCTTTAAAGAAACAAACCTGAGCAGAACTTAGGGGGAGACTCTCTTAGCACAACGTGCGGTAGGAAATCTGGGGGACTCAGGCTCCTGACAGGAAGGTTCTAGAGGGAGGTGACAGCTGATTGGCTCTTCTCTGGAGTTTGGTCCTTTTTACAAAAGGACCTAGATATGTTACTAATGTGAGGCCTTTTGGCCTACTATTCTCTATATATGTCTATAGGACATTGCTTATTTATGTACCGGGGACTCCCATCTCGACGACAGGGAATGATTCAGGCATGTGAATCTATGAAAGACACCCATAATACTGGATAAATGGCAACTATCATAAAAAATCACTTTAAGCAATTTTAGAGCAGTATTTATAATTTCCAAAAGATTATTAAAGTAAAATAAAATGGCAAATCATGCTACAAGAAGAATACAGAGAATTGCAATAATAATAATCTTGATTGTATATGGTTATTTAAAACATTTACAAATATGAAACAAGCATTTGCAATGCAATAGGTCTTGCATTGTTAAAGTTTGAGCTATTGCCATTGCTAAAGAATGCAAGACCAATAGCTCAAACTTTAATAATGCGAGACCTATTGCATTGCAAATGCTTGTCTTAAAACCTCAGGAGAAGAAAAACAGGACACTCCATATTCTGATGAGTGTGGATAACTAACAGGTCTACCTATGGGAATATACAGGTCTTTAAAGGCTGATTGGCAAAAGAAGGGAGCCTGCATGTAGACCTGTGTTTGTAACTGACTGAATTACAGCTTGTCCATTGATATTCCTTAGAAAATGGGTGACTTAATAGAAACACCTCTCAGCATTGCCTAAATGTACAACCCTGACACTTCTTTGGATTGCCTCGCCAATTTCTCGTAAAGAAGACATACCGGCATGCCAGTGTTCTTGTTCATTACTATTAACACATTCTTCTCTAGTAGCCAAGAAAGAAAGGCCACCGAAGCTAGCCTGATTATCCTGACCTCTAACAAATTTTCTTGACTGGTTTCTCTGGTCTCCACCTAAACTTAACAACCCAGAAAATAAATGTCCTGTATTTTAAAGAGACGGTCTACCATTTCCAGTGTAATGGTTAGTGAAATTTCTCAGAAACACCTTTCTGGAATAATGTTTGTACCACTCAGTGGACAATCACAAGGTGAGCTCAGTGGCAAAGCTTGAGCTGTTTTCAGAGGAAGGGACAGAATTAACCCCACTGTATCACCTGCAAAATCAAGATCACTCCCCTCAATGATTCCAAAAGGTGTGACACTTCCTTTCCAACAGGGATGTGTGACAGGACAATGGAAACACATCAAACCTACTTGATGATGTTGCTATGGAGAGCAAGGCAAAGCACTGTTCATGTCCTCCGTTGCTTGGGCATTTTTTATAGAGGCCAACACTGATACTGAATGCTTTAACTTTTAAAATTCTTGCATTACTGGTTAAAAGTTCTTAAAGGCAAAGCCTCCAAGCAAAAACAGCATGGCACATGAATTTCTCAAGGCTCTGATCAACTAGTGTCCAGAAAAACTTGGCACCATTATAGGAGAACTGGATTAGTCATGCAGGAGCATACCTGAGGATCTTCTCAATCTCATTCAGGAGTTTTATCACATTACCACATTTTGGTATAGAAAACCATTTCAGTAGACAAGAACAATTGCTACGTCCTGAGGCACTCTTTCCCAGCCATCCAACTTCTTTGACATGTGTCCGGAGGCACAGAGGAAAGAATCTCCCTATGTAACTACATTTTAACATCCATGGTAGGTGGATGAATGTCGTGGGCCTCTGGTGCTCTAGCCTTGACTGCTGCACAAGAGGATGAATCCTCTGAATAAGAGACCAGAAATTCTGTTTTGTGGTAGGTATCCAAGCCAATTTGTGTTTTGGAGGTCCAAAAAATATATATTTGAGTAATGGAGAGGAATCCTCTCAGAGGGAACAGTAGTAGTGCTCCCTCACGACTCCATACATATTATTGAAGGCATCACACACTTCTCTCACATAAGATAGTGCTAAACCAGAGGTTGATTCTCAGGTTATGCGTCCCCTTGATTTTTATTTTTTTTGTATCTGTACAGCCCTTCCTAGACTATTTTAAGACCAGCAACTGATTAAGCATGGGGTGTTGTGGCACTTGTGGTTCAATCTGAGAAAATCAGGATGAAGGTTTTGAACCAGAAATCATAGAGAAGGAGCTGGCAAGTTTTGAGTGTCTGGGCAGTTTATGTTTATACAGCATGAAAACATGAGTGGGAGTGTGGGAATAGCTATACTACCTTAGGTACATACACACCTAGTTGGTGCAAAAATACTATTTTTGGAGTTTGAGCTAGAGTGACATAATAGATTTCTCAAACTGACTGTGCAATTAAAATTATTATCCTGAAGAGAGAGCTTAAATACTATAATGGAAGTTAAATCAAGAGGATGACAATATTTTCTTATATTACACCCGTCAAATAATATGGTTGTGTAGTTAACACAAATCTTCTTTAGCCCAGTCTTCTCTAATCCTCTGTATTAAAAAATTACCACTTCCTTTTACGAAGTATTCCAATCATACAGGCTTTCCTTACCTCATCGTGGGCGTGGTTCGAGGAGTAAGTTGTCGTTCAAGGCTTATTTGTGTTTGATCCGGACTGTTCAATGGCCTGGCTTCGGGGCTGGTTACCGGGTCATTGAGAGAAAAGAGAGAAACCGTTCTCTGAACTGCAAGACAATAGACAAAAACACTGAGGATTGTGTTTCCATGAGAAAAATGTTCTTTTTACAGGAACAATGGCTGATTAAACAAAGCAATGCGGAAAGGAAAAGACAAAGGGTACACATTTTACAGTTCACAGTGCACTGACAGTCTTTACAACAATAAAGCCTTCAAAATCGAATCAGACACTCCAACTGCCTGCAATTAAGGAAAATCTCTAACAAGCTGCATTGTATCAGATGCAAACTGCTACTAAAACACTTCTAGTTAGTCCAATTCGTGTTTTATGATCTAAAAAACCAACAGCAACATTTACATCATTATTTTCATTGTGAAATCACACAAAGGCACTTTCTGGCATTGCCATTAATCCCAGGATTAAAATGAAATAAAGGCCCATAACCCAGATTTATACCTCCCCAATGAAAACGCTGCATTGTCAGTGGAAGCCATGTTGCTGGATAATTCCTTTTCCCTGGAGGTCATTGATAAAGAAGTTAAGCCAGTCAGATTCAAGATGGTGACCACTAAGCTCGTTCCAGATGCAATAACGTATGGATTAGAGGAGCAAAGGAAGAGCTGCAGGGAGCAAGAATTCAGGACTACTGTAGTGATTTTGTTTCACCATATACTGCACAATCAGGGTAGAACCCGAATTTCATATTGAGAGAAAGCCTAAGGAGCCTTCAAAATTCGTCATGATCTTCTAAACAGCAATCAGGAATTTACAGATTATATATAAAGTAGCTTTTTGTAATCAGCTGACTTTTTTCTTTGAAACTAAAATTATCCTGATATGACAAAATGCTTAAAGGTTTAGAAGTGTATCTATTGACACCTATTTTAGAGAAATCTTAATGCTGGATTGACCTGCTCTTGGTGAGAATTGGAGACTGCATAACTTGAAACATAAACAGATATGCATAACAGCAGCAAGTCAGGATCACCACTTGATCCGATACCGGTTATGATCCTAGCACAAATTGCCACACACAGCTTTGGCATCTTTTGTATACAAAATTGTAAACCAACCACTGTGCTCTGGCATGCTTGATCTGGAACTAAAGACAGGCGGTTTTAAAACTCAATTAACAAAAAAAGAACAAATTAGACAACAGGGACACTGCCAACTACTAGTTCCATTGTACTTTGCAACACTATTCCTGAATCATATGTGGCTAAGGCACAGTGTTCTCACAGTGAAAACAACCAGATCCTACATGATGATCCAAGTGGCTTTAGGACAGCTAGACGAAGGTAGTAATAGTGGCTGACTGGATAATCTCAGTTTAGCAATCAATAGGAATGAAGTCTAAGCACTGAATCTGTTGGATTTATCAGCTTTATTTGACTCCATTGACCAAAGATCAGAGCAACTAAACCATTTCAGTAGGCATAAACAAATTCTGAAATGGTTCTCCTCCTTTCTTCATAACTGCATATAGAAAGACAAATGTGGGACAAGCTGGAATAAATACCTCTACTCTGTCTTCTTACTGGTTTAACATTTATGTGCCAGCAATCACTTATTTAGTCTCACAGCAACTGCTTATATATTTCTGCTGATGATACACAAATATTATTTAGCCTCAATTTTTTGAGTATTTGCCAATGGAAGTCTAGAAAGTCATATGAAATAGGATGGAGGGTAAACATACAACACTAGAAGCGAAAAAACACTAGAAGGGACATATGTGACATTAGGGAACTCTTATACTCCTAATTTCCAACAAGAGAGATTTTGGACTGCTTTACAAGATCATATTCAGGAACAGCTGAAGCTGAACTAGGTTGGAGAGTTTCATATTATTCTGAAGATAGATATGGATAGGATACATATTACCTACTGGCGGTCGCCAGTAGGTATATATAGTTAGGATCGATTTCCATAGGGAAATCGCAACATTCTATTTGGAATAACTTTGGCGCCGGTTGAGGAATCAGTCTGAATTTTTCAGCAAATTTGCCTCGCGGCGCTCCGCTCCTTCCCTGAAAGTTTGGGGGGCATTCGTCAAGCGGGGGCCGAGATAAAAGGGGGGTCCCAAAACATGTTTTCCCCATGTTAATTTCCATAGGGCGGTCTGTCGCACTTTTAGCTCGAACGGCTGAATGGATTTTCTCCAAACTTGGCAAAATTGTAGGGACTGGTAGCCCGATGTGCCTTTGCTATGTCTTAAGATATGTGCTCCTGAAGATTTTGAGTAATTTAGGTTCAAAACAATTTATATATCTAGAGCCGCGCCCCGGTACGCGTACCGGGGAGCGCTCCGGGCGCGCCACGCGACTTGCGCACAGCAAGCTGATTGGTTCTCGGGTGTCTGTAAACATTCGAAACAGTCCGCAGCGGCCGCCATCTTGTGTCTCGGTAGGATTGAGACACAAGAGGTGGCAAAAATCAAAGGGGGAAATGAGCAGAAAGGGGCAGGGTACACCCCCCTGACCCCCTAGGCTTGATGTGGGGGCCATAAAAGGGTCCCGCGGGTAAAAAATAATAATTTTTTTTCCGATTGTCACGGGGGGGGGGGGGGAGGGGGGGTGTTGGCAGCGCCCGGTACGCGCACCGGGGAGCGTACCATGGAGATAAAAAATGACAGATTTTTTTTTTAAAATAGCATTTTTTTATAAATTGGAGGTAGTTCTGAAAATAACTTTTTTTTTGTTTTTGTAGTTTTTTATTTTTTTAGAACGATTTTATATTTTTTGGGGATTTTTTTCAGGGGAAAAACAAAAACAGGGATTCCAAAACTGCTCAACAGGAGCAAAAAAATTTGAAAATTTAGGGACTGGCAGGGCAGCGGTGTTCCTGTTTCTTTATGGCAATGAGTTCAACACTCTGCTCCCCATAGCAGAGCAGTTCGTCACACTGCGTGCACAGAAATTTGATGCCTGCAAACACCGGCTGTATGTTAGGGACCATTCTTCTATGGGGTGGTCCCGAAGGTGTTGCTCCACCAGTGGAGGTGCTGCCGCCATCTGTGGGTAAATTCCGTGCCAGCTCCCTGACACTCTCCCTGGCAAAAAATTTTGGGTGTCTTCTTTTGACATGCCTGATTAAATTGGCATTTCCGAAGCTATATTTTTTTAGAGGATTGCCTCTGGATAAAGTACTGCCACATATTTTGCAGGTTACTTTTGGAGCATTGACTTTTTTTTGTCCTTCAGGGATGTCATAGAATTTCCAGATGAAATGGTCCTTTTTCTTCTGGTGAGGAGGGTCCTCATCCAAAAAATCGTCGGAATCACTGCTGGATGACTCCCTTGCAGCCATTGCTGTAGATCAGGAAAGTAGGAGATGAAAACAGTACACAGAACAGCTCTTGCTCTCTCCAAGTACAAAGCAATAGTGAGAGAAATGGGTGGGTTTCACACAATTTGAAAAAAAAAAGTTCTGAACCAATGAAAAGTGTTATTTTAAAGTCACATGGCTTGACGCGCTTACGCTACGCGCCCTGGGGCGCGTCCCGGGGCGCGTAGCGTAAGCGCGTCGGGGCGCTTACGTTACGCGATCGTATGCGATCTCGTGCTTCCGGGTGCGCTTACGCAGTACGTCATATGACGCATCACGCAGCTACGCGATACGTCACGATGTTGTTTTCGTTCACGGGAATAGCGCTAACGGGACGCTCACCGGTACGCGCCGTAACATTGCGCTTACCCGTGCGTTCACCGGTACGCGCCCCGGGAGCGCTCCTGGCAAAAAATATTTTAATTAAAAAAAAAAAAATAATTACATATTTATACAATATAAAATTCATTATAAAAATATTATTTCATACCTATAGAGATTTGCTATTAAAAAACCTATGAAATTCACTGAAAAAACCATAGGTTTCACATCAGTTATAGTTAGGAATTAGCATTTAAAAAACATATTAAATTCACTGAAAAAACCATAGGTTTTACACCAGTTATAGTTAGCTGGGAATTTTACTCGCATAAAACCATTGAAATTCCCACGTTATAGTTAGTTGGACTCACTATAACTTGCGCGTGCAATGCACTGCTGATGACGTCACATATTACATCACTCATGACATGGTCAGTGACATCACTCATGACATCACTGATGACACCATCCTTGTGACAGAGTGACAGACCTCCTTTCAATGTAATGTAACCCTCGAAACACATATTCAAAAATAGAAACTAAAATTTTCAAAAAAATGGAGATACCCATACCAGTTACAACAACCAATTCAGTAATTCCACCATCTATATACACATCCACTCATTCACCAACAGTTCTATGTAGTCAGTCATACATATACTCACTCATCATATGTAGCGATACACCTATACATCCTGTTACACACCGACAGTCATCCAAAAGATACTGTCACACATACTCACACATGCAAATAAACTACTAAATATCCATTTATTTGCATATACAGTTATACACACACTACCACTTTACTTTTAAGGAAACTTACACATACTTACTCTCTTAAACAATCACTTATAGAAACACATACTAATTTAAAAAGGAACTCTTACAATCCCTCACTCTCACATATACTCACTTATATACATCAATATTCACATATACTACATTAAAACATATGTAGTTACTGATAAAGACACTAGTGAGACAGTCATTCACTCACTAACATACACATCCCCCCATACAGTCCTGCACATGTGCTGTATTGAAAACACATACAAACAGAGAGTCAGTCATTCATGCATCTGTGCTAAGTAATACTCCCACCAAACCATACAAACACTTATACTGATACTAAGAAAAACATCTAATAACCCATATACCTACACATGTAACTACACACCAACCCATGCAGCCACTTATACACAAAGTGTGACATTAATACATATATTTAAATATTTAAACATTACTCACTATTATTTATTTTTCAGAAAGACACAAATTCACTGGATGGTGTCATCAGTGATGTCATGAGTGATGTCACTGACCATGTCATGAGTGATGTAATATGTGACGTCATCAGCAGTGCATTGCACGCGCAAGTTATAGTGAGACCAATAAGTATAACTTGGGAATTTCAATGGTTTTATGCGAGTAAAATTCCCAGCTAACTATAACTGGTGTAAAACCTATGGTTTTTTCAGTGAATTTAATATGTTTTTTAAATGCTAATTCCTAACTATAACTGGTGTGAAACCTATGGTTTTTTCAGTGAATATATATATATCTATATTCATTCACTGAAAAAACCATAGGTTTCAGACATGTTATGGTGGGCACCCCGGGACACTGCAGGAGCCGGCCCTGGGGGGTAGCGGTTCCCAGTGCCACGTCAAGGCTCCAGGAGGGGGGCCGCGTGGACCCCCTCCCATATTTTACAAAGCTCCGGGGGGTGTGGTCCCCAGGACTTGGGAGTCCGTCACGGACCCCCCAAATTGAATCTTTAGTGCCCCGGGGAGGTGGCGGTCCGCAGGATGTGTGGGAGGGTGGGGTTGAGCCCCCCCACACAGAGTATTTAATAATAAAATAAAAGTCCCAGGGGTGGCGGTCCCCGGGGCTGCGGGGGGTCTGTGTGCTCCCCGCAATGTCAATTAAGTCGAGCCCCGGGAGGTAGCTGTCCCCGGGGCTCGGGGGGGGGGGGGGCCTTAGAGACCCCCCAACATTAAACAATGAAGCCCCGGGGGTTGGCGGTCCCAGTCCTCGGGGCTGCAGGGGGGCCTTGTGCCCCCTTACAAATATTCACATTTGCCCCGGGGGTGGCGGTCCCCGGGCAGTGTGGGGGGGGGGATTGGCCCCAGCCACACTTTATTTTCAACATGCCCCCAGGACTTGGACCCCCCAGGGGCTAATTAGCATAGAAGCGCGGGAGATCGCGCTTTGTTTTTTTGTTGTTTTTTTTCGGCAGGATCCGCGCACTTTGCGTGGATTTTGCCAATAGTTAAAAAACAAAACATTTTTTTTGTCCTTAGGGGTCCTTGTGGGACCCCCTGCGCAGGCCTAGAGGGTCAGGCTGTTTCTACCCTGTCCCCTTTTCACGTTTTTTTCTTAGGTTTCTTGTGCCTCGGTTCTACCGAGGCACAAGATGGCTGCCAACACTTCCGGGTTTGGAGTGTTGACAGCCAATTAGCATACAGCTGGTGCTCGGCAGGGTGCGCGGATCCTGCGTGCCCATAGATATATATGTGATTTTGATTTTCTCAGGAACTACGGAACGGATTTACACCATTTAAGCAAAAGGCACGACTCTGATCCAAGGGCTACCTCTTTGGCAAATTTGGTGGAATTCTGTTCAGCAGTTCGTGCTGTAGCTGCGATTAAAGGTTCCTATGGGAAATTGCACGGGGAAAACAAGTTTTAGGACCCCCCTTTTTTCTCAGCCCACGCTTGACGAATCACCCCGAGACTTTCAGGATAGGAGCAGACAGGAGCGCTCCACCAGTTTTGAAAATTTCACGAAGATTCGTCAACCGGCGCCAAAATTATACCAAATAGAATGTTACGGATTTCCTATGGAAAATCGGTCCTAACTATAACTACCTACTGCCGACCGCCAGTAGGTACTATACATATATATATATATATATATATATATACACACACACACATACCACTGCAGATATGTTGCATTCTACACTTAAGCTGTTGTCTGAAATGGAACAGAGGTTGCACAATACATGGAGGTGAGTGCTTCCACTGGAGAGGAATTACTTATACTTCTCACACAGCCACTGCACCTTTCCCAGGAATGATTTTATTCAGGGTAGTGACAAACTGCTGGTCTAGACAGGGTTGAAGTGGGACAGACTAAAATCTCAGATCAAGCCCTGTGGTGTGGAATTGAAATGTGTAGAGCATACACAAGAAATATACAAGGTAGAAATTCAACTCGTCCTTGCTAACAGACAGGCTGAATGTATCACAACTAAGAGAACATAGAGACAAGAATTTAAGCTAAATTAGGTGAATGAGGTCTCCCAGGTGGTCCGATGGGGCATAATGAAGGAGGTAATGAGAGGAAAATGCCTCAGCTCAGCAGGTCAACAATAGGTATATCTGGGTGCTCACTGTGGAGAATCTGTAAGAACATCTTATTGATGCGTTGGTATAGAGAGAAGGGATCTGTTTAGACTCTGAGATGGAAATTCCTAGGGGGCAGATCAATCTGTTATCTAAATGCTCCGGAAAGAGTACTATTGAGACTCAAGCAACACTTTTATGAAAAGGCAAACGTAACCAACAAACTCTTCGTATGGAGGTTCAAAATATTGAGAGAGAAAGCCTGGATCCCCAATGTTTTAACTAGCAAAGTAAGACATCAGAGCAAGAGAAAAAGTAGCCATTCTCTGCAACAGAGGCCCTTGAGATGTTTTTGGGAAACTTACCCAGCCTACCTAAGCCATATCCTGTCGAAACAAAGTTAATGGAACAGGAAATAAAGTAGAAAAGGTGCAACAAGTCATTAAAGGGCTATTAGTGTAGAAAGTGCTGTGTCCAAGATGGGCTGACAAATGGGTTTTACAAGAAATTCTGTTTGATGGTAGCCCCCAAACTGGCAAATTACATAATGCGTTCAGGAACTCAGGTTCGATCAATGAGGCCATGTAGGTAGCTGAGATAGTGTTAATATAGAAATCGGAAAACAAAAAAATTAAAGCACTTCGTATAGTCCGATATCATTAATAAACACCGATTATAAAATGTATACTAAGATACTGCCCTCACAATTGGAAACAATAATGCCATATTAGATTAACACAGAATAATCAGGGTTTATAAAGAATAAGTTCATCTTTGGTAACATTAGGAGGGTGCTGCACTTAAATGAAAAATCAAATAGGAGGAAAATCCAGATGGTAATAGTCACCCATCATGCACAGAAAGCCTTTGATGGGTCATTGAAGTGGTCATTTAAAAAAAAAAAAAAAATATATATATATATATATATACTAGTGCAGGATGGAGTCAGAATGGTCATACAGGCATTCATAAGGATTAGTTATGTGGCACCTAGGACAGTAAGTATAATCAAAGTAGGATAGCAACTGCTAGGTAGAAGCATGAGATAGGGACGCCCCTGTCTCCACTTCTATCTTCCATCTCAGTGGAACTCTTGGCATAATAAATTACGCAAACAAGAGACACTGATGGGATAACCGTTAGGGGGCCTCTGCAGAAAATCAATTTATTTGCAGATAGAACAGTGCAAAGAAATGATTAGCCAGGAAGAATCACTCCCATCAATACGGACTGTGTTATGAGACTATGGCTCCATATCACATTTTAATGTCAACCATGAGAAATCTGAGATATTATCTTTTTCAGTGGGTCATAGACAGCCTGAAAGAATAGAGGGACTGTCGCCACTTTAATGGGTGAAGCATGACATCTGATCATTGGTGGTTAATATTATGCTCATGTTACATAGGCTGTATACAGACTATTACGGTCCATGGATTGCAGATGTTAAAAAAACATGACAGAAAGCATCCCCTTTGTCTGGTACATAAGGCACTATTGGGTGAGGGAGCCTTGGACATGCAGAAACTATTCCTCTGGTACTCCCCGCAACGGAGACTCAGATCAGCCAACACAGGGCTTGTTCAGGTTCCTAAAATCCAAAAAGCCTGATGGGGAGTGAAAGCCTATCCTATCAGGCAGCCACACTCTGGAACAGGATGCCGTTCATCATTAGGCTACAGCCTAACAGGCATCAGTCTAGGAAAATGATCAAGACCTGGCTCTTCCCCCCCAAAATAATTTTGCTACTTGCCTGGACAACATGCGACACGCCACCCTCAGCGCCAAGACGCTTCGGCATTCAAGTGCATTACAAATATGCTACTTAATTACTTACTTACTGCCACCTAGGAAGAAGACTTTTCCACCACGCCTTTTGTCCCTTTTTTCAGGGATTACCTGTTCTCATCCGTAAAACTCAGCACCGTAAACTGTAGCATGATATTGAGAATTGCGTTTGGGAGGTTGTCACCTGCCCGTGACCCGAAAGGCGGTACAGGAGCTTAGAGAAAAGAGCGGGCTGGGTCTTCCATTCAAAACAGCCTGGTTGTAGACAGCATTTGCAGCCATCAATGAGAGAGTCTGAGAAAGCTTGAAAACATATGGAACATGCCTTGATGGGCCAGACCCAACAGGATCTTATATAGCCTCCGAAGAAGAATAGATTGTAATCTCAGGATGAGGCCTTGACGGATGAACTAGCATTTTTCCAATCCCCATTCACTTAAAAAAAGCTAATCCGGGATTAACAGCGGCTTCGAAGGTGGATGTCAACACCAAATAGAGATGAAGACTGTGGAATACTGGGTCACGTTCCACTCAGGAGTGATTACGTTGTGCAGCAGACAATTTCAATAAGAAAGGGTTGAGAGGCTTGCACTAAATCCAGTAAAGAAGCAGACACACGAGAATGAATTCCCTTTCAGAATATTTTTCCCATAAGTACCACAAAGGGTCTCATATCAAACATTAACATCACATTGAAGGAAATCTCAATGTTTCTGAGCACCTGAGTACAATGCTTATGACCACCAAGGAGACTGCACTAAACAGGCAAATAACTGTTCAGGCATAAATTATGCCTGCTCATACCGAAGTCTGTCAGGAGTGTTCAAAACCAGGAAATGCAATTTAAGCTATTGTACAACTGGCATCTGAACCCTAGGAAGTTCAAAGTTGTGTATCCCAATACTGATGGGATTGCTGGAGAAACTGTGGGATGGGATAAATATATGGTGGCCGCGCACAAGGCTACAAGCATTGCAGAAGGAAGTAATGGGCCATAGGATAAGCGTACTGAGATATCCAATACCACATGACCTAGGTGTCCCTATACTTGCACAGCAACTACCATCTTAAGAGACTATGTCAAGGAATCTCGGGCAGTTGGTATTACAATGATACAATCAGTGAAACAGATAATAGCAATCTGATGAAAAAGGAGTAAACACCGACAATTACAGTCTGGTTAAAGGAGATATGGAGCATTACAGCAATGGAAATGTTAACCTATGATATGAAAGGGGCAAACATATATATATTTAGTGAAATATGGAAACCACTGGTGGACTACCTGCAAATTTGAATATTTGTAAAGGTAAACTATTATAGACACGCATCCTATTACCTTCAAAGGCTTTAGCAGCACTGACCAGACTGGACCATTCGAGGCCTGCTGCTGTGTCAGGGAGAGGCATCATTCCTGGATCTATGCGCCGCACGGGCTTGTCACGAATATCCGTAAGTGAAAGCTCTGATGCAGAGAGATTAGCTTAAAGTGAGGGGAAAAAAACAGAAAATAAAGTCAGAATTCACATTTGTTATTGAAAACATCAATTTCTTAAATATGCCACACGAAAGGAAAACATCTACGTACTACTATGATAATCACTAAATGTAAACAAGGGTGAAGTTTTCCTAGTAAGGTGCATCGTAGAGAGAGCCCTGCAGTCTTGTTTTACCTTCCACTATCCACAAAAGTAGGGCACCAGTTTAAAATAGCCATGAAGAACAATCAAGCTAACAAAGTGCCACAATACAAGTTATAGTCCCGTTATAAGAATGCTATATTCCGGAAAAACACTACAAGATAAATAAAGTTTAATTTTGCTGCAATTCACTTAAGTGGAGCTTTTGCTTTAGATTGGAAGTATAGAGTGTCCAACTGACCTCCATTGGTATTTCCTGCCTGTAGGTGTGTTCATTAGCATGTTGTAGGGGCACAAACAGGATCTTTAAATTCTCTTTTTCGATTGCTGCTATGTTCATATTGGGTGCACTTCCATTTTCCAATGTCTCCTTGCTGTTTTCAACTTGCAATACCTAAAAAGCTGACATGTTGAAAACTGGGGAATTCTCAATATCCATCATCTTTGGTCTAATAATGGTATTCCCCCGAAAATACTATTTGAGTGTATGTGCCAAAGATGCATCTTCAAGGTTGTCTCCATTTAAGTATGTTTCTGTTCCACTATATCTCGGACAGCTAATGAATGTTTTAAATGGACCTCTTTTCATCGCTGTGGAAGGAGGTTGTGAAGTCTTGAAGAAATATTTGACCATTGTTATAATTTCGTCTTGTTTGCCACTGGCAAAGAGGGTGACAAGAGTCCAACCCGTATGAGCATGATGGTTTAGAGAGGTCAAACTCTGTAGTTAATACAACATTTAAGATTTTAATATAAATTCCCATCCTCTGGACGACTTTGCAATGCCCTACAGTCAACCCTCACAGATTGGCCTATTAGGATCTTTTACTGTTGTCCTGTTCAAGACTGCTAGGACAGTATACTTTCCACTGTGCCTTGTGCCAAATGGCTAAAAGCAACTACCTTCAGTCTGATTCATCAACAGTTGATCAATCATGCCTCCCAGCTCCCTTAGACATCAGGAGGGCCAGTCATCGTCCACCTTCCCCAAAAACCAAAGCTCTCATAAGGGCTCACTGCTTCCTATACTTAGCAGAGGGGACGGAGTCCGCGAATTAGATGTAACAGCGAAAGCTGCCTTTGTGAATACCTAAATATTGAATACTGCGCCAAGAACCGCGTGATACGAACAAGGTCCCCTCTAACAGAACCCCTTGAGGGTTGGAAATATCACCTCAACTACTAAACAGCATCACTAAGAAGACTAGCCTTGAGAAAGTCGTGGGTTACATTCCCATTACGACGAAACACGTGTTGGCTGTGACGTATCCTGAAATAAAACAACACCAAAGAACACCTTGACTAATAAGGATCCAATTATTTAAGAATGTATTTTGTTGTATGATGAAAATTACATATATATATTCTGAATTATCTAACGTGTGCTAAGGAGTCTGTTTTGTGTGGCCCTTGCCGAATTAGAAGAGAGAGTGTGGTTCTCTTCTCCTTTTGGCACCGTCAAAATAAAATAACTATTCGTTGCAAATAACACAGGTGTACTTTCCTTTGTGGCGCCAATACCTGGAATTAATACCACCAACTGCGACCAAATAAGGGCTTAGTGAAGCCTGGTATATGTATGAGAACGGACTCTAACCTCTTGGAATTGATTGCGTCAGCAAGAGACGTAGGCTTCCAAACTAGGCCCGAAATTTCCTTTGTGTAAGTCTACCTTAAAGCAAACTGAACTGCCACAGACTATTCTATAGCTGGGGCAGGAATGAACTAGCAGGCAACTGTGTTGTGCACAGAGTTCACTGAAGTCTGATATTTCGCAGCCCATCCTGTAACACTCCCTGACAACTGGAATTTTGATTAGAGCAGATTCAGTATTACTTTATCAACAGTATAGTTTATTTAAAAGCCCAAATCAACAGAATTTCCATTGCGGGCCATGGTGGGCACCCAGGGGAAGAATTCACTTGCTATTGCAGAGGAAAATATGTTGGACCACCCAGGGAACAGAGAATTCTGAAGGCAGGTGTGACAACTTAGCATTGGGGGTTTTCTTGAGAGTGTAGAAAGCCTAGATATCTTTCAATTTAGTAAGGGACGAGGCAAGCAAAATAGCCAGCTAGACACGTTCGAGCGGAGCTCCTGCCAGGTCCCATAATATGGAGTAGTTTCTGTCCTGTAACTCCAGTTCTGTAGTAGGGGTAGCTCTGTTATAGTCATAATCTAGTGAATAGTCCCGGCCATGTGCGTGGACCCCGGAGCAATCAAAAATAATCTCTTAAGTTGTCAAAACATGCAGAACTGCAGAGACACTTAAGAGAGAATTTAAAGACAGATAATGCAGCCTATATCCACAGGCTATACTGTCCAGTACTTCAACTAGAAATTCCACCAAAAATCCACAAACAGCACAGCCTGTCCAGATTTCTCCACAGAGAAAAACCTTGCCTTTACCAGCAAAGCCCTCTGGAATGATAGAGAGGAAGAAGTGGACAGACAAGCCCCATAGGCTGCCATTATGTGGCTCAGAACAGGATACTGTGCCTTTAAGAGAACTTTCCAGAATTCTCACAGTATCCCAGAATGCACTGCAGGTCCCTTTTACTTTCAGTTCTTTTTGAAGGCGTAACACGCCAGACCTGTAGCATTCCTTACATGAATGTCTCTCTCCACCGGGGAGGAGGGCGGGTGCTTATGACTATAACAGAGATATCCCTACTACAGAACTGGAGTTACAGGACAGAAACTACTCCTTCTGTAGTAGGGGATCTCTGTGTATAGTCATAATCTAGTGAATAGAATGGCAAGCCCATCCCCACACCAAAGCGGCGGTGGAGAAAAAGAAAATAACACCACTACTGTGCGAACAGATTTCGCAGCGAAGCCTGCCCAACCTGAGCGTCTGTCCTGGCATCAGTGTCCAGACAGTAATGCTTAGCAAAGGTATGGACCGACTTCCAAGTGGCCGCCTTGCAGATTTCTGCAATTGGAACATTACGTAGCAAAGCAGTCGTGTAGATTTGCCCCTGATGGAATGAGCCTTAGGTTTACCCCCTAAGGTCTTATTAGCCTTTTGGTAACACAATTGTATACAGGACACAATCCACCTCGAGATGGACTGTTTTGAGGTAGCAAGACCGGTCCTGACTGATCCATAATTGATAAACAATTGGTCTGACCTACGAATATCCTTGGTTTTATCCAGATAAAATTTCAACACCCTCCTAACATCCAGGGAATGCAGGGACCGTTCCGCTGGAGATGAAGGATTCTGAAAAAACGTAGGTAAAGTTATGGTCTGGTTAACATGGAAATCAGATATAACCTTTGGAAGAAATTTAGGGTGAGTACGCATAACAACCTTAGCAGCATGAAATACAGTATAAGGTTCTTGGCAACACAACGCCTGAATTTCATTCACCCTGCGGGCCGATGTAATGGCCACGAGGAACGCCGCCTTCCAGGATAGGTGCTGCAACGAAGCCTTATGAATAGGTTCAAAAGGCTCCTTCATCAATCTGGACAGCACCACGTTCAATTCCCATGAAGGCGAAGGAAGCCGGACAGGAGGGAACACTTTCTTCAAGCCTTCCAAAAAATCTTTGATCACAGGGATCTGGAAGAAGGAAGTCTGTGAAGGGCTGTTCGACCAGTTGATCCATAACGCATTCCCCAGCGTCCCCTGCTGGTAGTACCTGGAGGCGAAGTCTCGGCATTTGCTGTTTTCGGCGGTGGCGAACAGATCTACGTCTGGAGTCCCCCACCTTGCGAAGACTTCTCCTAGTACTTCGTCGTTTATGACCTATTCGTGGTTTTCCTGAATCAGTCTGCTCAGTGCGTCGGCCGGAACATTCTGCACACCTGGTAGATGGGTAGCCGTTATCGTCAGTCCTCTGGCTAGAAGCCAGCGCCAGATCGCATGCGCCCCCTGCGACAGAGTGCGCGATCTCGAGCCCCCCTGCTTGTTGAGGTAATACATCGTGGTCGTATTGTCCGTCTGTACAAGCAGAGAGTTGGTCTGGAAGGACTGATGAAAGGCCTTCAGTGCCAAGTGAACAGCTCTGAGATCCAGGAAATTGATGTGATACGTGGACTCCGTCGAGGACCACGTTCCTTGTATCTGTAAGTCTCCGGAGTGCGCCCCCCAGCCGTGGAGAGACGCATCCCTCACGATAGTCTGTGTGGGAATGTCCTTGTGGAAGGGAACCCCTCTGAGGAGATTCTCCGCTGAACACCACCACTTCAGAGACTGAAGAGCATGCAGAGACAGTCGTATCTTGTCGTCCCAAGATCCTTTCCTCTGATCCCACTGATCCTCCAAGCACTCCTGCAATGGTCTCATGTGCAGCCGTGCGTGTGGAAGATACAAGAGCCCAGTAGAGAAGACACCGCCCTCACTGTTGTAGATGGAGCGGTCATAAGAGCCTGAGCATTCCGAAGGAGTGATAATCGTCTCTCCTCCGAAGTAGACACGCTTGCCGACAGCGTATTGATGGAGGATCCCAAGTACTGTATGCACTGGAACGGAGTCGGGACAGACTTGGACATGTTGATGTGCAACCCCAACTTGTTCAAGAGAACGCACGTCTTCTGGAAGTGCGCTTGAGCTTCAGAGAAGGAGGAGGCCTTGATCAACCAATCGTCCAGGTACGGGTAGACAAACACCTTGTTCTTCCTCAGGTGTGCAGCTACCACTGCCATGCACTTCGAGAATGTTCTGGGCGCAGACTTCAGCCCGAATGGCAGTACAGTGTACTGATAATGATTGGCGCCAACTTGGAATCGCAGGAACTTCCTGTGTTTGTGTGCAATGGGCACATGGAAGTACGCATCCTGTAGGTCTATAGCACAGAGCCAGTCTCCCTGTTGCAGCCGAGGATAAATCTGATGCAACGACAGCATGCAAAATTTCTCTCTGCGAATCCACTTGTTTGCTTGTTGCAAATCCAGAATGGGCCTGAACTCGTTCTTGTCCTTCTTGCGAACCAGAAAGAACCGGGAGTACAGACCTCTTCCCCTTTGAGACAGAGGTACGTCTTCTATCGCCCTTTTACTTAACAGGATATCGGCCTCCGCCTGGAGCTCGCGCAGCTGAAACTGTGAGCTGACCGGAGGAATTGCTGGAGGCGGGCTGGTGAACCGAAGACTGTATCCATTGCAAACAATATTCAGCACCCACTTGTCCTGAGTAATTTTTCTCCACTCTGCCAGAAAAAAATTGAACGCTTCCCCCCACCGGAGCGGGTAACGGATGTAGGGGAAGTAACCGCTCAGGGCCGAGACCCAGCCGGACCCCTGTTCGCTGCTGCGGACTGCTGGCCGCCTCTGCCCATCTGGCGCTTCTAGAAGGGTCTTCGGAACTGCTGCTGCTGTTGTTGCTGCTGTCCTGAAGTCTGCCCACGCCCCAGACCTTCTCTGGAATGGGCGGTAGGTCTTCTTCTCCTTGGGCTTCTCCAACCCGACAGCCGTCAGGGTCTCGGCCTCCGCCTTCATGCGGGCCATCTCGTCATCCGCATGCTTGCCAAATAGGGTTTCCCCCGAGAAAGGCAGATTGGCCACCCGCTGCTGAGCCTCTGGCTTGAGCGATGTAAGGTGAAGCCAAGCGTGGCGTCGTTGGTTGACACCATGACAGTACCCATGTGCCGCCAGAAGAGACACATCAGCCGCAGCGCTGATAAGTTGGTTCAACACCAGCATCCCCTCCTTCAGAATCTCTTGAAAGTCCTCTTTCTTCTCTCGAGGAAGGAGCTCAGCGAATTGCTGGAGGAACTCCCATAGGGCACGATCGTATCGCCCTAGCAAATCCGCGGCACTGGCCACCTTCATTGCAGTAGATGCCGTCCCACAGACCTTTCTGCCTGCCGAGTCTATCCAGCGGCTCTCCTTATCAGGAGGTACCGTATAAGACGGGGTGGTGGCATGCTGCTTCCTAGCCGCCGTCACTATGACAGAGTCCGGTGTCGGATCCATCCGAAGGAAAGCCGGGTCAGAATCCAGGACCCGGTACTTCTTAAGGAGCAGGGAGCAGCCTTCGTCACCGCGGGAGTGCGAAAACTCCTCGGCGGGCTCTACCAATCCTGGTACTAGAGGCAGCAATGGTCGAGACAGGTGCTTTTTGTGGAGCGTCTCGAAAATCACGGACGTCGTGGGCGTAGGCACCGTCACCGTGATGCCCAACTTAGCTGCACCCCTCAGCAAAACATCTTGGAATGTGACGATGTCGTCTACGGGCGACATCCTCGTCCCAGGGGATTCCCGCAAAGCCGGTGAGTAGTCCCTGGTCCCAGAAGAGTCCATGTGGGACCGTGATCTGCGCCTCCTGTGGCGTCGTCTTGATCTCGTTGACGACCTGTGACTACTTCGCGATCTCCCCCTCCGACCGGATCGATAGCGCGATCTCCTTGGCTTCGGACGCTCCACAGGCCTCACAGGAGTAGTCGACCTTGGCCTGACTGGGGTCCTCGGCTGAGGGGTCCCCTTAGGCGGAGTCGGGTATCGTGGCAGTGAAGCTGTCCTCGGAGGAACCGCAGGCGGTCTGTCAGGTGGAAGCCGGGGAAGAGGCTGAGGATGAGGTTGAGGTTGAGGATGAGGTGGAAGCAGAGGCGGGGTGGGAGTCTGGGGCGGAGGTTCCTTGGGCAAGGGAGTAGGAGGTGGAGTCGACCTCGGCTTAGGAGGTGTATACACCTCAGAGTACACCGAGCCCGGTGACTTTCCCTTCTTCCTAGGCTGAGGCGATGGAGAGTCCCCTATCGACACATGCCGCCGGCTAGAATGACTCCTGGTGCCAGAACTCCTTCTGCGCTTCTTTGGCATCGAAGAACGTCGCCCCGACGGCGACCGCCGGTCCCTTGACGGCAAGCGCCTCTTCCTCTATGCCGAACGCCTTCTCTTCGACGCCAAACGCCTCCTCCTCAACGGCGAACACCTCCTCCTCAACGGCGACCGCCTTCGCCTCGGCGACGAGCGTCTCCTCGCCGCCGAACGCCTGCGAGACTTCGACGTCATCCTCGACGTCAAGGATCCCCTCGACGCCGACCTCCTCTTCTTCGCCGAGCGCTGACGCCGGGCCACCTCTCGACGTCGAATACTCGACGACGACGATGAAACCGTCACCGGTGATCTCGACGGCGGTCTATTCAGTTCCCTCGACGCCGATTCGACCCAGAGCCCTGGGGAGACTGGGAACAGACTGCAGTCATCCCTCTCGACGCCGTCGTCGGTGCAATCGACGCCGACGAATAGGGACATTTGCTGGTCTTCCTGCCCCTGGGGAGAACTCCAGAGGCCTCAGCATGGGCAGAGGGAGTCTGCCCAGACCCACCTTGTGCCTTAAGTCTTCTGTCTTCCAGGACTTGGAGCCTGATCTTCATCCTATCTCTCAGGGTCCTGCTGGAGAAGCCCTGGCAAATGTCACACTCCTCTGGGACATGAGATGAGGGAAGGCAGATGATGCACACCTCGTGTGGGTCCGACTTGGCCTTCTTCCTCGAACACTCTGGACATTTGTCAAACAAAGCAGGCATTTTGACAAATAAAAGGGTGTTCAGAAACACACACAAGGAAGAGAGCACCAAGTACTTCAAATGAAAAACACTCAAGTACTTGAAAAAGTGAAAAATCACTAAAGAACCCCTTAGAAAGGGAGAGCTCAATGCTCCAGGGTCCTGCAAGCAGGAGCCGGAAAAAAGAACTGAAAGTAAAAGGGACCTGCAGTGCATCCTGGGATACTGTGAGAATTCTGGAAAGTTCTCTTAAAGGCACAGTATCCTGTTCTGAGCCACATAATGGCAGCCTATGGGGCTTGTCTGTCCACTTCTTCCTCTCTATCATTCCAGAGGGTTTTGCTGGTAAAGGCAAGGTGTTTCTCTGTGGAGAAATCTGGATAGGCTGTGCTGTTTGTGGATTTTTGGTGGAATTTCTAGTTGAAGTACTGGACAGTGTAGCCTGTGGATATAGGCTGCATTATCTGTCTTTAAATTCTCTCTTAAGTGTCTGTGCAGTTCTGCATGTTTTGACAACTTAAGAGATTATGTTTGATTGCTCCGGGGTCCACGCACATGGGCGGGACTATTCACTAGATTATGACTATACACAGAGATCCCCTACTACAGAACCTGCATTAATCCTGTGCCCCTAAATGCCACCGGCCCCCGTCGAGGCTGACAAATCGCTGCATATGTATAGGGTATCGATTGGGCTTGCATACAAATGAGCGGCTGAACGCTGGAGGGGACCGCTTTTCCAGAGTAGAAGAATGTTCCACGGACAATACGGCAGTGGGCTAAACAGAAAGTACAGTGGAGGCGCTGCTCACCCGTGACTGCACAGTGGGTCTTTGGAGCTCTGACCCGGCACTGCTTCTACCTTGTGTGCTGCCTGGCGCCTCTATCCTTGCTTTGCCCGGTTGGGGAGAATGTGCATGCAGTGTGAAGACCTGGTGCGGCAGAGGCAAACATTCCTGAGGCCTCTGACCACCGGAGCTGTGTGGAGGGTAAGGTTGGGTCCAGATCTACGGGCCCCGTCCCAGCATGACCAGAAGAGATGCGGAGGTTGCAGAGAACCATCAGTGCTGGCGGGGACTTGCCACTCCCCCGGGGACTCTGCACTGCTGTGGACTACGCCCTTAGGGGTTGGAGCAGCGCAGCTCACCCCGACCCTCCCTTATGACCTGAATGGGGTTTCGCTGCAAAGATGGTTGGGGCCCACATGTGGAACGCGAAGTGAGCATTCCCAGTGCGGAGTGACCCGGGACACCCCATGCGGTGGGACGCCCATTGAGAGCTGCTTGCTAGCTGAGGGCCTCCCCCTCCCCCGTTGGAGTGACCTTGACTGCGGCCTGCTGCATGAGGCTGAGGCACCGTGACATTGGGAACTTCTGGGAGACTGAAGTGGAGGCTCTGCCCCATTGCCTTGGCACCGAGAGAACTGTGCCGGTGGTGAAAGCCTGGGGGGTGAGTGTTGGCGACATAGGCGGTGATAAGATGAGCCAGACCCATAGAGGATGCTGCGGTGACCGTTGGACAGCATTTCTTGGGACGCAGTGAGGTGTGTATAATATTTCAGATGCTGTAACTTAGCAGTCGTCAGTGAGGCATGCCTCTTTCTTGAGCTGTAGTCCCTGTTGCCAGAGGATTTGGAGGCTGGCGGCCCCCCCTGGGTTGAGACACAACTGAAGCATTGCTATTCCTGTTGCTTGAGGGGTGGAGTTTCAGCACATCATACATTTTGGAGTCTTGAACTGAGCGGTGGCACGAGATGCCCAAGTTACTTACCTTTGGTAACGATATATCTGTAAGAAACATTAGTTAGTTATAGATTCCTTACCTTAGAATTACCCCCAGGCGTCAGACTGGATCCGTAAAGTTTTTTCATCAGCAGTACCTCTACGTGTCGGACGGTGGCATTGGTCGGCTCCGCGTCCGTCATAGGCGTCGCCGGGATGACGTTGCAGCAGCTACATAGACGCTGCCCTCGCGTGCTAACGTCAGTTCTGTACACGACTTTCCAACCATTCAAGACACTGATCATTGGTGCACAAAACTACGGCCCTGAAAGGATGTCCTTAACCCTAGAAATCAGTTCGCAGAACAGGGAGGATGGGTGGGGCGGCAAGGAATCTATAATTAACTAATGTTTCTTACAGATATATTGTTACCGAAGGTATGTAACTTGTGTAGCCACAAAAGGGGCGAAAAGCAGAATGCGCGGGATGGGAAGAGAGGCCCAAGGACTTGGCCATAGCCCGTCAGTCCTTGAAGTGCTCTATTCGGTGTTGTCTGCTTTGTCGCCAAAAAGGAGACGACCATCAAAGGGTATGTCCATCAGGGTGTTCTGGACATCCCCTGAAAAGCCAGTGGACCTCATCCAGAGCTAGACGTTGAAATGGTCCTGCCCAGAAAGTCAGTGGTGTCCAGCCCACAACGTGTAGTAAACTTTGCTGCATCTCTCCCGGCGGCAACAGCCTGGGAGAGCACTGCCCAGGCCCCCTCCTGACACTGAGGCAGCACGTGCGCCACTGTATCCCACATTGAGTGTGTATAACGGCCCAAGAGATATGCAGTGTTCACGGACCGCAGTCCTAAGCTAATGGAAGAGAAAGTTTTCTCTCCAAGATGGTCCAGCTTCTTGGATTTCCTTTCCGGTGGAGCAGTAGTGAAGGCGCTTTTGGAGGTGGAGGCTTGGACCACCAAGATCTCCGGGGTGGGGTGTTGGTAGAGGAAAGTGGGGTCGCCAAGATCCGGGTGGTGGCGTCGGGCAATCATCCTGTCCACGGGAGACCCGTGTTGGGCCTGGACCACGTGCCCAAAAGGATGTCTGTGTTGGCCTCATTAAATGGCAACAGGGGCTCAGAAGATTGAAGCACCTCAGTCAGGAGGTTAGTCTGCCCTACGCAACACCACAGCGTATGATGCTTCTTTATCCGTGCCACGGTAGGAGGAGACAACGTGCCATGGTCGGGTGAAGTGTCAAGACCACTGGCAACTCCCAGGCTCTCTCCAGTCCTGCTCAGTATCTAGCTAGTCAGTTAAAGGATCACCTGACCCCTTCCAGTCCTCCTCACCCTCCTCTGGCTACTAATCGGGGTGAAAATGGCAGGGGGCAACGCAGGGACCAAAGAGCCCATCAGCTCCAGATCTGGCGTCGGCCGACGGCGGTCCGGCTCCGTGCCCATGTTGGGATGGAGGCTGGGGGCGCCGCCGGCCAGGGTGCCGACAGGCGCCTAACGCAGTAGTGGTGCCAGAGGAAGCGCAGCCGGTGGAGGTGTAATGAGGTCAACTGGCGCCGATCCGGATCCAGGCCTGGCTCCAAGGGGGGGCCTGTGGCGCCGGAGCCGCAGCAGCTGCTGGCAAAGACGTAGGCCCCCCCCCAACCGAGTTCGCGGGGCCTGAAGGCACGCCGGCAGGCTGGGTCTGCCCAAAGATGGCACGCATCGCCTCATAGAACGTACGAAGCTGGGCGGGGGTTGCTCCGGGTCCCGGAAAGGGAGGGAAGCTCAGAGTCGACCAATCGGGCTCCGTGTGCGGAGTCGCACGACCCGCGGGCCTCGTCGTTACGGCCTACTGATGAGGAGAAGCCAAAAAGCAGCAATGCTTCTTCGACTTCTTCTTATGCTTCGACTTACCTGACCCGAGTGCGAAGACTTCGATTACTTGTCGGAATGGCGATGCCTCCACGACCGGTACCTTGACCTCCCTCTCGACCGGGACCTCGAAAGGCAAGGAGCCAACTGTCGGCGTTCAAGCAGCTTTCGGGACCGCTCCAGCGAAGCCTTCGGCGTCAACAACTGATAGTTGGAGCACGACTTGGGGTCATGGTCGCACTCCAGGCAAAAGAGGCACAGAGTGCGGATCCGTCACAGACAATAGCCAGGTACAGGAACTGCAGGCCTCAAACCAGGCATCCCTCGGGTGCCTGCTAGGAGTCGAAGATTAGAAACAAGAAGTCGGCAAAAGTCAAGAAAAAAATAGTAAAAAAGTGACGGAGGTACCACTTTTCCCAGATTTGCGCTGGCTGGCACGGAAAAAGAAATAACTGATGTCAGCGTGCGAGGGCGGCATCTATGTAGCTGTAGCAACGTCATCCCAGCAACCACGACGCTGGACGTGGAGCCGACCAACGCCACCTTCTGACACGCAGAGGTACTGCTGACGAAAAAACTTTCCGGATCCAGTCTGAGACCTGGGGGTAATTCTAAGGGAAGGAATTTATAACTAACGTATTTCTTTCAGATGCAGTGGTTTTTGAGAGCAAGAACGCCATGGTGAAAGATAAGAGTCAAGGTGAAATCAACCAACAAAATAGTTAACTATACACACGCATTCATGAGGACAGAAAAAGCGGGAGAGGGACAGACGATGTCCTCAATGGCCCAAACCACAGACCAGACGCTGTCAGATTTGATGGAGGCCATCAAGGGATCAAAAGTGGAACTGGCCACGAAAGTAGATTCTGTGGCCATTAATGGGTACTTGCTCAGGGCTGATCTCCGCAAGGTGGCAGCCCGAGTAATGAGGACAGAGGGACAGGTGGAGGACCTGCACAGAGAAGTGGTTACTCTCTGAGAGAGAGTTTTGTCGTTGCACAAATTATCGGTGCGACTAGAGGGTTGTTTTGAGGACTCAGGAGGAAGATGCAGAGGTCAGTACACGGAACTGTTTATAGAGGAGTGGCTTACTAAAATTATGCACCAGCAATAGTTGTCCAAATTCTTCACGGTTGAACAGGCACATATGGCTTTGGTGCAGCTGTCGTGCCTGGCTGCCCACCAGGTGCCATTATAGCCCACCTGTTCAAATTCTGGGACCACAAATCAATCTTACACCAAGTGCGGTTGAGAGGCACCCAATATCTATCAATCCGGACTACACTCAGAAGGTCCAAAACCAGCGCAAAATGCTCATAGCCATCAAAAAGAGACTGCACAACCTTAACATGCGCTACCGCCTGATATCCACATCTCGGCATACCCTTCCCACACAGGGTGACAAATGCAAAAACAACACTTAATGGACAGAATGCAGAACAGAGTCTTTTGCATTCTCGCCCTAAGTGCGCCAAGTATGCCCAGACGTAGGTCCTGGGCTCCCTGTGCCACTGGAATCAAGCTATTCTGGCTGAAGAGGGGTGAAACCCCGAAACCGGTCCTAGGATGCTTGTTTCCGGTCCGGGGAGGATCTGGCTTGGCTGTTTGGGCTGGACTGTTCCCATGAAGCACAGGGTCAAGACTGATTTGCATACGGCCAGATCTAAACTGGGGTGGCATGGGAAGCAAAAAAATTATGAATTTAACCCAGATCTACTGACTGGGGGTGAATGTTTGGATTTTGTCTGCATTCCGTCCATCAATTGTGTGTCTTTTGCTTTCTCACCCTAAGTGCTCCAGTTATGCCCATACGTGGGTCCTGGGCTCACTGTGACACTGGAATCACGCTATCCCGGCTGATGAGGGGTGAAACCCCAAAACCGGTCCGAGGATGCTTGTTTCCGGTCTAGGAAGGACCTGGCTTGGCAGTTCAGGCTGAACTGTTCCCATGAAGCACAGGGTCAAGACTGATTTGCATATGGCCAGGTCTAAACTGGGGTGGCAATGGTGAGCAAAGGAATTATGGATTTAACCCAGATCTCCTGAATGGGGGTGAATGTTTTGATTTGTTATGCATTCCGTCCATCAATTGTGTGTCTTTTGAGGTACAAAGTACGACTGATGGCAAATGAGGTATTAAAACTCCTGACGTGGATGTCAGGGGGCTAGCGCTGTTGGAGAAAAGACACTGGGTGTATGCATACTTCAAACGATATTGAGTATCTGTGCCCTTTTTGCAGGAGAAGCATGTGTGGGGAGACTGTATCCCAAGTTTGCGTAGTAGGTATTAGGGACAGGTTATGTGTGGGGTACCCTGATTTGGGTGACCCCTGGGGTGCCCTGTCAATATAGGGGGCATGCGCTGGATCTGAAGGGCCGTTTTGTTGTACTGTACCGAGTCCTGGATGGACGGGAGGTGTCCTTACTAAATGTTTATGTCCCTAACACTGATTGTGTAAGTATTTCTGCTTGAGTGGCGATGCACCCCCTCCAACCCCCCCCAATGTCCCAGAGGAAGTACGAAACCGCACATGACTGGGCAACTGAGAGAGCTGATGCAGAGTTGTAGCTTAATAGATATCTGGAGAGAGGGGCACCTGGACTCTAGGCTGTTCTGCTATACTCCGGCTATAGACACATAGCCGACTCGACTATTGCCTTATCACTCCTGGTCTGGCACAACATATTGGCAAGATTTCCTAACTGGCACTGTATATATTGGACCACTACCTGCTCCTGATGTGCATGCGGAGGGGATGTATTCGCCCGGCGGTGCCGATATGGTGCCAGTGCGTGAAGGCACTGACAAACCCATCTTTGGCCGCTATGGGAAGGAGGAGATCACTCATTTCCAAGAAAATTGGGGCAGCTCGAGTAGCAGGGCCCATGACTGGGGCGCAATGAAGGTAGTGCTCAGAGGAATCTGCTTGATAACCACATATGGCGTCTGTTAGCAACTATTTCAGGACGTGACCTGTAGAGAACCCCAACTGCTTGACATTGAATGGGAGCTTCCCTCTCAGCCGCAGAGACTGGAGGACTGGCAACGCACCCGGGGTGAAGTCTTAGATGAATAGTGCAGGCTGGAAAAACATTATTATACAGCATACCGACAGTTACTGCATGCGGAGGGACAGGGCAGGCACCACGTTAATGCGCCTGACGCGACAGCAAGATTCCCGGGAACCAATTTAGGTTCTCCGGGACAGGAATGATAACTTAGTCAACTCCCAGATAGCAATAAATGAAGTGGTTCGTGCTCACCTCGAAGGGGTATAATCCAAGCATGAAGGGGGACCAGAGGATTGCTGGACAAGCCTTTCTGGTGGGTGCGGAGGAGCGGGTGGCTCTTGATGAAGACATAACGAAAGAGGAGGTCCTCGCAGCACTGTGGCGACTGAAACCTGCAAAAACACTGGATGGTGATGTCCTACTGGCTGAATTCTACCACAAATATGATTATGTGGTGGTAAATATGCTCTTGGAGGTATATCAGGAGGCACTTGGTGCGGGCACCTGCCTGACACCAAGCGTGAAGCCCTCATAGTTCTAGTACTGCAACCGGGCAAGGATCCGGTGGAGGTGTTGTATTACAGGCCACTCTCAATGCTTCTGAATGTAGATGTCAAAATACTGAGTGGGATTTTGGCAGTCCAGTAGCTCCCATACTTGCCAACGCTGATACATGAAGATCAGTGCTGCTTCTTTCCACAGAGAGGTACTACACATAACCTGCGCAGACTATTTCATGTTATTCATTTTCCGTACTTACACAAGGGGTCATAGGCATTGGCATTCCTCGATGTTGAACAAGCTTTGTACTCTTTTACATGGGAATACCTTTGGCGCGTACTGGAGAAGGGGGGTCACAAACCAAAGTATATATTGTGGGTTAAATTGCTTTATGCAGAGCCGACTGCAAGGATTCGAACGGGCTGACTAGTGTCAATGGGATTCCAACAGAGTCATGGTACCAGGCACGGCCGTCCTCTATCTCTTCTGTTCTTCACACTGGCAGTGGAACTGTTTGAGGCACTGTTATGTTGTGGGCTTGAACCCAGGGGGATCCCGGTGGGTGACTATGCACATGGTGTCTTTATGCCGATGACGTCCTTGTGTACCTGTGGAACCCGGAGGACTCGTACAGGTGCTTCCGAGTACTTTGGAAGATTTCGGTGAGGCTTCGGGCTGTGGATGAACCCTCACAAATCCCAGTTATTGCTGTTGTGTAAACTGACTGCCATGAACTGTGCGATGCTGCCACTGGTGGGGCTGCCGTGGGGTGAAGAAGGGATACAGTATTTGGGAATTCGGATTGCCTATGGGAAGCAACGATTTCTGAATCTTAACATAAGCCGAGTACTGGAGGGCCTACATGCGTAGCTACATTTTTGGAGACCTCCCTCTATCGCTAATGGGAAGGCCTTCACTAATCAAGATGGTGGTACTGCTGCGGTGTTTATATATTCTGCAGGATACTTTGCATGAGATCCCTGGGAGATCCTTCAAAGAGTTGGCCAGTTTGATCATAGACCACCTCTGGGCCACTAAAAAGAAGCTGATAGGCGTTGCCACGTTGAAGCAGACATGGCAACATGCTTGGAACGCTATTACTGTGAGGCCCATCTTCAACATGCGATACACTGGTTAGATGTGGGTGACAACTGGTTGAAGAGAGTTCTGAGTGGCACTCATGGGGACACCACCCTTTCGGAGTTGCTCAAGAGCGGTAGACGGGTACCGGCAATGATGCTGTCCCTTATCAAGCAAGTGAGCCAGATGTGGGAATGGACTGTCACAAGGGTGTAATAGCACACACCCTATGCACGTGATATGCTGATCTGGGCATTGAAACAGTTTGCGGCCATAGCAGAGGTGGTGGGGTGGAGGGTGAGACATCCTGGGTGATCTATATTTAAGGGCTTGGTTTATTAACCGTGAAGATGCAGTGGACTCATTTACATTAGCAGCAGGGCATTACTTGCAGTATGCCAAGATATCGATACAGCCCGTGAGATTTGGGCATGTTTTCCCGAGGAACCACTACCCTCCCAAACGCTAACCAGTATATTAGAACTGTCCGGTGGTCGTAGATTAATATCACATTAATATCGAGCACTCCGAGAAGATCAACCGAAAATAGTACCTAAGATGCATGAAAAATAGGAAGAGATTTTGGGTGAAGTCTTTACTACACAAGACTGGGAAAAAGTTCATATGGGGGTGCACACTGAGTTCTAATGCATGCTTTAAGCTGATACACTATAACTATACACACCAAGCAAACCTCTCGCCCAAGACCCTAACGGCATCTAACCTACACATTCTGACTGATGCCCATCCCACCCTGCGGAGCCCCTGCTGTGGGTTTTGAGCATATGGTGTGGGGTTGCCCCCTTATAGTGTCTTACTGGGGAGATATCTTGCGATGTCTAAAGGGAGCAAAAGGATAGGAAATTCTGTATGACCCAGGGGCGATACTACTGGAGCTGATTACGGCCTCTTCGAAAAAGAAGCTTAGCTGCAAGTATTTGATGCTAGACTTAGTACTGGCCAAAAGATGGATCGACATCAAATGGATTGGAGCACACCCCCTAAGTATACTGAATGGTTGCGTGATATGTCAGAGTGGGCAGTAGTGGCGGTAGTCAGAATGAAACATGTGAGACACGAGCAATTGGGTGATGATTTGGCAGCATGGAAGACAATGCCGGTAGACCTTCAAGGCGATGTGCCATCTGAAAATGGAACTGGTAGAGAGTCAAAGGGGTAAACTCATGGGGTTTTGTAGTATGACTGGTCGAAGCAGTAAGGAAGCAATGTTGTTGGCTCTAGTACGAAGGTCAGTCCACGGTCAAAGAATAAGAACACTGAGGTAGCAGGTGTGGAACTCCAATACGGGGAGAGACAGCTTTGCCACATACTTAATGATATAGTTACTTGCAGTACCATTTCAATCTGATTCTGCACCTGTATGTATGTCAAGATGCTGAGATGTTGAGGTACTATATGATACGTTTGAATATCAATAAAAAATATATTTAAAAAAACAATCAATTTAGTATGTCGCCGAAAGTCCTGTAGTAGAGGAAGATACTTCTGCCTTTATGATAAATATCTGTGGGTGCAGGCACAGGCATCCTGTCTGAGGACAGGCATGAAAAAGACCAGCTAGCACGTATCAAGAGCGTGATTCTTTCTTTAAGGAGAAGGCAGCGAAGAACATGGAGAATTGGGAGATTCTAATGACCCACAGTAGTCTTGCAACCATGCACTTTATTCATTCAGGAGGAACAGGTGTAGTGTTTTACATTATTTGTGGGGTTGGTAAGTATGAACCACAATTTAGAGGTATGACGGCAGGAAAGGACTGATGTGTCTTACCACTCTCAGTCACATAGCGCATGGTGAGGTAAGGAAACAACCTGTGCATATCATACATAAAGTCTTTTTATAGTGAGCAGTAAAGTTAGCATTGCCAGCAGACTGCTGGATCATGTGACCAAATAGTGTTTCCCAGTCGGTGCATGAAGATGCTTAAAGTTATCAGAGAGCAAGCCTGCGCCTGAAGAACACTGCCATCTGTGAAGGACAAGGGGGCACTGCCATGTCACTGGTTCACATTTTATTAGCAGGTTGTTTTAGAAATAGAACAGGTCCAACAACATATAGCCAGTGAATTCAGTCATAATCTGTAGTTTCTGATATCGAGAAGCTGCACCTCGTCTATCTGTGTTATCGACAACACAAATGGTACAGTGTCAATGCTGTGCAGAGTATTGACACCTAACTGGATGTGTAAATGGGGCGTTCCCTTCTTAATAGAGACCCCAAATGCCTCGTATGACTGTTTTGCAACCGTAATTGCAGTCATAAAACAGTCACAGTTTAGCATCCTCCACAGAAGGATGGTAAACCACTCTCAAACAGGAATGGGTCCAGGGGACCCCTTCCCTTTTGTAACTAGCTATAAAAATATTTTTTAAGGGCAGGCAGTGATCCCAAGGACCACTACTTGCCCTTTCTTTTTTTAATGCATCCCATTTTCCTTTGAGGAAACCGGGCTGCATTAAAAAACTGTTTTATTGAAAAGAAGTGCCAGATATGGGGTTCTGCTGAGCCCAGCAGGCCACCATCCCTGGGAGGGCCAGCCATTCCTAATGGGGTCACAAATTGCGAGTGCCTCATTAATATTCATGAGGCTCGCATTTTGCGTCCCTATTTTGAATCGCAATCTGTGTCTCTGACACTTTTGTGCATTGTAAATTGTCAGTCGCAATTTGCGACTCGCAATCGAGCGCAAATTGCGAGTCGCACTTTACACAGGTCGTCCATCTGGCCCTTAATAAGGGGCTTCTTGGCGATTAGATTCTTATTATGAGAACATTCCCTCGCAATATGGATTGATTTTGCGATAGGCTTTCTAGGAGGCTGGGAATGAGATGGGCATTTCTACCACAGGTTTCAGTTGTTTGGCAGCTCTCTCTGCACAACAGTGGTCCTCTGTGTACCAACGGGAATCAGTAAAGTGCACACCTTAAATGTTTTTAGAGGCCAAGGCTTTGGTCGATTAGAATATTTCCCTATTCAAGTCCTCTACATTTGGTGCCACGTTTGAAAAGTGAGTCTCATGATTCTCAAGCTGGACATTTTATGGAAGATTGGATGGTGGCAAACCTAGCGAAGGAATTGGATTAGGAAGAGATACAATACACAGTAGCATGAAGAGCTTTGTGCCCATTTGGGCAGGTCTCTGAACATTTTGTGGCTTTGTGGGAAACACATGTCGAATGTCTTCTCAAAGTGGAATCCTTTCACTACATGATTTTAAATATTCATATTTTCTAGGAGCAATACGTGTCTGGTTCATGTGGTCAAAACAAGGGTGAAGGGACTGGATCTTTTTGAAGGTCCAGCACATGGGCCCCTACAGCTATGAGAACTAGGTGTGTGATGTTCCTGTGTGGGTATCTAGGTTAGGAGAGTGGTCAATGGAGGGGAGTGCTCCTTTTAGGAGCAAGGGCCTTCACACACGTAAGGGGTGTCATGCTTCATCAGCGGGCAGCTCCTCCTTGGGTTGGCGCTGCAATGCCCAAAGGGCCCCTCGAGGGGGCTCTTTGCCGGAGATCTTTTTTTTCTGCCGATGTGAGATGCATGAGTGAGTAGCAAAATGTGAGTAGAATGGGTGAGGGTAATGTGTGTTAAAAATGACAAAGAAGTTCCAAGCAAGAACTAAGTTGTAATGGTAGGATGCCTTTGCCAAGGAAAAAAACTTGGTTTGAGCATAGAACAGTTATAATGTTCTATTTAGCTGCAGTAGGTGTGAAAAAATGTCAACATGTTTCATGCCTGATACAGTCCCTAGCGGATCATGGCATTTTGTCAGGACCAGGAGAATCTTAATTCTACTCTCACAGGGACGGAATAAAGAGTGTATGCACCATGCCCTGTATACTTTACACAGATATTCAGGATATCTCCTGGGGTTAGACTTAGATTAGGAAAAGACACCAGAATACAAGAAGGATGAATACAAATGAGAAATATACACATAATCATATACAAATACAGGTATTTAGGGAGAACCACCAGTGTTGTGGTGACCATATTCGTGGTGCGTGTCGATGCAAGCGCATCCCATGCAGGCAGATAAGCAGGATGCTAGGTGCAATCAATCCCACGTGTCACCAGTTGCGTAGTTAGTCTAAGGGATCTGGTTACTAGTGAGCTACTGATGCACGTTAATATATGCATATCACAAATAGATAGATGTGCAGGTTGCTAGGTTGAATCAGTCACACGTGTCACCAAATGCATACTAGGTCGGAGAGATACAGTAATCAAAATAAAGATTTATGGTGAAATGAACCTCTACAAAAATAAGTGTTCCCTATTAGGACAGCGGTGCGGCGTTGCAACGGCTGATGAACATGACATCACCCAATGGTGCGTGCGGCCCCTCAGGAAAGCGGGTTACGGCCTGCCAAGGCTAACAAATGTAACTTACCCAGGAATTAGGGTGGATTCGGTCCCAATCGGACCAGCCAAGGAGTATGCTGTGAAACGTATTGTCAAACCAGCAAGTGATAGCCGTTCACTAAACAACACTAGTCAGAAGTTCCATAGCGCGTGGTCAGAGAGGCATGCTCGGTTCAGGTTGTGGACGGGGAATTACATAAGGCAGTGTCAAGTCGCCGGGGTATAAACCCAATTCAATGCAAGGGAGGAAGAGTTACTTACTACGTCACAGTACACTGTGGCTGTCAACCTATCCAGGGCCCTGCTGGTGCCGAGTCACTGGTGTGCTGGCTGGAGAAGTACTTTCTGGTGTGACGTCCAGGGGATAGAATGACAACCAAGAGCAGCATGTAGCCGGTGCCATCTTGGTGGTACTGGCATGCCTGAGTATAACCGGGAAAAAAAAGTAGAACCGGGGGCAGGGGTCTGAGGGCGTGTTCCTGTGCGGAGATAAAATCCCAAATTGGCAGGTGTATCCCAGTGCCAAAAAGGTAAGGGGCCGGGTGGGGGCACATGCTTACCGTTGTACTGAAACGGTGAAGGGAGTCACACGGCTGACAGGCTATGAGGCTGGTAAGGAGCAATGTGGCATTCAGTGAACAAATGAGACTCCCAGATTCTCTGGAAGTAAGGAAGGATCATAGTTGGTGCAGTGCACCAGAGTACGGTCCAGGGGGTGGCAGATCTACGGCAAAGAGCCCCCTCGAAGGGCTCTTTGGGCATTGCAGCGCCGTCCCAAGGAAGATCTGCATGATGATGAAGCATGACATTCCTCGGGGTGTGTGAGGGTCCTTGTTCCTAAAAGGAGCACTCCTGTTCATTGACCACTCACCTGACCTAGATACCCACAGGAACAGCACACTTCTTCTCATGGTTCATGTAGTCAACACGGTTCCTTAATTCATAAAACACAATGTTGAACAGCAGGAAATTACAGTTTAAATCTGGATGTAAGTCAGATTGGCTATGGTATCAGTTTTTTTCTATATATGGAGTGTACAATGCTTTAAACTTTAGTACAAGGGACAAACTACGAAATTCACAGAATCATCATGCTAAATAGGCACAATAGTCTAAACTATTGCAAACAATTTCACTTAACAGATCAGAATCCAAGCAATCAAAATATTAATGCCCACATATGTCAAACATTACATCTAACGACGTAAAAGATTTTTTTTAAAACAATATTTACTTAATAAGAACCTGCTCTTCTGTTATACAGTCCACAGCGATTAAAACGCACTGTGCCTTACAGACTCCAACTCAGGATGGTCCACAGAATGGGTCTTCCCTTTCTGAGTCTCCCAAAGTTACACAGAGCATAAAAGGAAAAAAATTAAGAGCACATATTTCCCTCTGACTATCTAATGATAGGGAATGCAAAAACTAGTCACAAAAAGGAATCGCAATAGTATTCACAGCTTCAATTCTTACCACTAAAATAATGCATATTCTTTTGAGGAAACCATAACCAGTCCTATTAAAGTAATAATTCTTAGAATAAATAGTTCGCATACATTTTTTGTCTGGCATGTTGCAGTTTCCTTGTGGGTCATTTTGCCGCCGGGAAGGGAGTGTGCAAGTTGGATATGTACTAGTGAACAGGACATCATCAGCTACGGACTGGTCGTAGGAGTCCCCATTGGCATAACTTGCATCTCTTCTTCCACTGCAAAGACTCTCATCAGACAAGGTCCGCTGCAGAGTTCTCTGCGGCAACTGAAAAGAGAAAAAGTTTAACTTTCAATCCTCCATTAGTTCCTTTACCCACAGAAATCTGATTCATAATGATGGAATATGCACCTACCTTTAATTTTTTTGAAGCCCTGGAAAATTAGGGGCAGTTAACCAAATATTAGAAATGAATACTACTTTAAACTCTCCACTATGGTGGACAACATAGTGCCTGCCTCGCTCCTAACCCAAAGGAGAACACTCTGAAAAGACCTGTGCATTCAGGCAGCAGAAGTGTGGAATTGTCTACTGGCCATTCGGACCGCGCAGCACAAACCCTTTGGATGTCAATTTGAGTGCGCAATTCCAATATGGAAAATATAATAGACAGCAAAGGTGAGACATACCTCCAAATTTATAAGATGTTCAGAATTTAGTATATTGTTCATTCAAGAAAAGCCTTTTGTATTAGTCTGGACATGCTAAAGAAATATGGTGAGAACTAAGCTTAGTGTGCATTACTGACAGTGATTCCAATAAAAAAGACATTCACGTTTGCAAAAACTTACACATTTTCGGCAGGAATTCAACAAGAGTTTACAGAGGAAGGCCTGAAAAACATTCTCCTTGCAGAAGTATGGTTATTCTATTTTGGCCTGAGCAAACACACACTCGCATTTGCTCATGTGAAACCCTCTAAATAAAGTGAAGAGTCACTGGCTAGAACATTTTTATCCTTTATTTCCAGTGGAAAAATAAGTCCCTCCTTGGAGAAACTCCTTACTCTACTTTTCCACATTATTTATTTTGGATAGAGATCTCTACCACAGTGGAAAATGCTTTATGTTATACCTCGTGAGCAGTATATTTCCGACTTTTTCCAGACTGGGCATGGGTTGGAGAGAAGTTGGTGAATACCTATAAAGATTGAGGATTGTGGGTGTGCATAAACTCATAGGGGGTTCCAGCCAAGGCCTTGCCATCGTCTTGCAGGTCCCATAAGTAGATTTGCTCATATACAAGTAAATCTTTTGAAGAATGAGAAACCAACTTTTGCCAGCATAGTCTACGCTTACATGCATAAATAACTCTGCGAATGGGGGCCATAACAATCGCACTCAGACAAGAACTTGCAGTGTCCATCTAGAAGTGAAATGTCAACCAGTCCCTGAACTAGGACTTGGTATATGTTCACAATCACGGGGTCAAGGGATCTGAGGCACAGTGAGATGAAATGATTTGCCCAAGAATTACACAATGTTCTTAAGTTGAGAAAGTCAGACTGAGTAGTTTCACTGATCTTCAGTTGGTAACTGAGGCACTAGACCAAAAGCACCTTTAACAAAGGTTATTCATAAAGAAAGACTTTCAAGATTCAAATATTTGAAAGACAAAGACCCGGATTTGTTAAGAATTTGGATTAATCAGAAATGTGGTACAATCAAAGCCTCTCTGGAATCCAAACCCTGACATTTCAACATAAGCCCATACATAATCGAAGAAGTTATTATCAGGGCACTGATCAAATAGAAAAAGTGTATTTTCACACGTGCTTGAGGCATTCTATCCACTGAACAAGTAGATATTTTATATAATTCCATGCCCCTGAGACAGCTTGGCCTATAGCGTGCAAATATAATTCTCCATCATAACACATTTAGAGCAACTGTGGCCAAAACACTTGATTATTACACCATACCCAAACTTTGAACAAGTAGTGGACTTTGAAAAATAACGACAACTCATGTAAATGACAGAGTTTCCTTCTTTTACCAATGGCTTCCAATTTAAATCCAGTCTAAATGCTCAGCCAGTATGTTAAGTTATTGCAGCAGAATAAGCAGAAGTAGACCCAGTGAGGGGTACTCAAATGACCTGAAGAGAAATCAGATGTAGCGAGCTGCTGCAGGGAAAAAATGCAATACTTTAAAGAGGGCAAATGCAGAAATAAACCAATCACCAGGAAAGTATAGGAAATAAACATTAATTCCCCATCATCCTCAAAGCAGGACACACAAAAATCTGAAAACATCAAAATACATTTAAAAGTCTGCTTTCTAGCAGTTCTATTGAAGTGTGATATTTATTTAGGGTTTTTATAAAGCGCATCAATCATCCTCCAGGGATACCACAGCGCTAATACGACATACTATCATTTGTAGAGCCAATTAGGTGGCCCAGATTCCTCATCCCTATGTTCTACACAGCTATGTTGTCAGCTTCTTCCTGAAACCAAAAATGATCTTCAGTTAGACGCAGATCTAAAGGTAGCCTATTCCACTGAACAGCTGCTAAATAAGAAAAAGAGCGGCCTCCGGCACTAACTTTTTTAATACACTTTGATTTGGCCAATGCAAGAGAACGGGGTCTCAGATTACTTGTTGGAGTGAAGAACTTCAATCTGGTTGTTAGAGTTTCTGGGCCATCTTATGCAGCGCTTTGTGTGTGTGTGGCAAAGTCATTTGAAATTTGCTCCTTGACGCATGGGCAACCAATGTAGCATTGTTAGACATACAGATTCAGAGCCGTATCTGCCTTTATTACATATCAATTGGGCTGCTGCATAATTTAAGTTGGGCAGATAGTCTGCCATGCCCACATAAAAAGCATTTCCATAATACAGCTTTCTTGTTACAAGACCCTGGGCTATCTTCAGCTAATAATGGGGCTTTAGCCAACACTTTGTATGCTCATACTTTTGGAGCCATTTCCTATAATGTTAGAAGAACAACTACAAGTCCCAAAGTCCAATGTGACATACGCTTAGAAAAATCAAAGCCAGAACAGGCTGAAGGTGTCACACATGACATGGTGCCACTTTGATGCGGTGTTGAAAGCAGAAATGAAAGCACTGTAGTGAATTCCAGCAAAATAGCAAGGTTCACTCAAGACTCGTGAAAAAAACTGAAGCTGAGGGGAATGTTGTGTACTCAAGGGGAAAAAGAACTGGACCTATGTGCATAAACATATTGAGAGTCAGTATCGACATATGTAGGACTCTCTTTGCACAGATTGAGGAAGTGGCAGAAAATGACTGGGGATAACAGCCAAAAATCCAAATAACCCATTCATATCAAAGAACTAAGCCTCACTGGGAAATTTCTCTCTTTGTAAATCCTTGTTCATTGTTTAAGTACCTCATTCAACATAGTGCGATCAGTGTACTGTGCTAGACCATAACTTACCATAATATCCCTTTCCTGCTCTGCAGACATGTTGTCCATAATGATTAGTTTCTTAAGATCATCTTCAATTGTTGATTTGTGGTTTCTCCGGGGCGATCTCAGGTCGCGGAGAGATGCCCTCAGCCTGGGCTGACCAAAAACATTCTTTGTTGTTGTATCGACTTGCCTACAATAAATTAAGACAATGATACTGAAAACTCTAATGTCAAATAGTAGGAAGATTCAATCCAATACAAGGATATACAAGATCAAGTTTAAGTACGGTCCATTATCAAAACCCCCACCAATCGAACAGTTGTCGACTTTTGCTCAGCTGCTCTTCTACTGAGCTCATTGTGCAATCCTCACTCTCTTGGAAACCCCATATCTCAAATTGTATAGCTCAGTCAGGCTACTCAACTATGGTCCACTCAAACAATAGTTAACTCAGAAATGAGCACTGCATTCCTAGTTATGAACAACAACCAGCCCCAACATTTGGAACATTATGACATCAAGGCCAGTGCCGTGACAGTATCCAAATTCAGGACTGACAGGAGACTAACGAACATCACAGTCCAACAATGAGAAGTCACAAGTACTACACATAATGATATCAAAAGAGCTCAGGAAAATACTTATTTAACCTACATTCAAAGCAAATACAAAGAAAGACAAACGTGTCTGGCAACAGATTGGTTTTCAGGTGGCATGAAGAGCCAGGTTTAGAGAGCCAGTGTGTGGCATTAGGACAAGTAGCTGTACCAACAGTGATGCTGCTTGCATAATATAGACCCCAAACACTTTCACTTATTCACACTATCTTACTCACTTTCACTCTCATTGACACTCTCAAACACCCTTTCACATACTCTCATTCACTCCCACTCACACAAGCAAAGACAAAACAATTTTTTTTTAAATTACCTAGCTTACTATGTTGAGAACTCAGAGGCTCTATGGCAGCAGCAGAGCAGACATCTAGTGCTGGACCTCGGAAGCAGCAAGCCATGATTCTCAACAAGAAGCCAGATAAAACAGTAGGGCTAGGTGTGAAAAGAGAAAGACACACCTCAATATCTCTCCCAGGTGCTTGATAGGACAGGAAGCACAGTCCTAAAAGAAGCTGGGACAGTGCTGTGGATAATGTGCCCTGTTCTATGAGGCACTTCCTTGCTCTCAGGGATGCCCCGTGCGTATTTTGACAGCCCCATTTTGGCAGATACTGTGCTGCCCAAGGCAGGCACAGTACGTCTGCTAAGTAAAATAGATTGTACTTTTGTGAGGGGGTCATAGTTGAACTACACCCGTCACATGCGCAATCTAGACATCAACCTACAGAGTGCCCTCAACCACCTTCCTCCTCCTGATCAGGAGTCTGAGCCTGAACTGTAGCTGTGCAGCCCCACCTGGAGATACAGAAGAGCTACTACTTTGCAAAAGGTTCCAGGCTTCAGTCTGGCACCTGGAGGATATTCATAAAGCAGAAGTTACTTACCTTTGGTAAAACTCTTTCTGAAAGAGATTCCATCTAACGGCAGATTCCTCACCTTTAGAATATTTCCCAGACATCGGACAGGATCTAATAAATATTGAGCAATACCTCTGCACGCTAGTAGATGTGCCTTGTGGCTGCACAGTGATGTTGTTCTGCTCTGGAAATAACATGCAGGGCACATACAGACACCACTCCCGCGTGCGGACGTCAGTAGCTTTTGAGGCTGCCCGCATCCCAAGATGCAGAACCCCAAAAGCAAACTAACAGAGCAGTGTGCAGATTCCTAGATTTGGGATCTTATTTATTGACAGAGCCCAGTTCACATAACTGGGAGGATCAGTGCGGAATTTGCTGTTAAATAGAGTCTCTACTAGAAAGAGAGTTACCAAAGCTAAGTATCTTGTTCTTCTAATAGAGACTTTTACCCGCAGATTCCTCACCTTTTGAACAGATACCAGAGAAGTACTTATTTGGAGGTGGGTATGTGAATTTGGTCTAACAAGAGAGTCCTGTAGGACCAAGATGGCGAAATGCCATTCTTGGTGAACTTGGTGTTCCAGACAATAGTGCTTAGAGAACATATGCAGTGACATCCACTTAGCCAATAGGCAGATATCTAGGGTAGGAACTTTGTGTGCCAATGCAGTACCAGCAGCTTTGGTTGTGGTGTAATGAGATTGGCCAAAAAGCCATCTCCAGAAGGACAGCAATGTGTAGCAGATCTTGATGCAGAGTATGATCAAGTGGGAGATGGTATTTTTCTGCCCGGCTTGCTTTTCTCCGCTCCAGGAAACCCCACAAAAGAGCTAGTCATCCACTTGGTGTTTTTTGGTATGAACACAGCACTCTTTTGGAGTCCAAGATATGGAGTTTCTCCTCCTCCTTACAGGGGTGAATAGAACGCAGACAGGGTGAAGGTTTACCTGATGTGGAATGATGTCACAACTTTTAATAAGAAGGATGCTTGCGTCCACAGTGCCAGTTTATTGGGGAAGATCGTGGTGAATGGCAGATGGATGCAAAGAGCCTGTAGCACACTCACTCGCTGCGCTGATGTTACGATAGCAAGGAACACTGTCTTGAGGGCAAGAAGCAGCAGAGGTTAGCCAAGAAGCAGCTCAAGAGGAGGGCAAATCAAAAATGTGAGGACTAAGTTTAGATCCCACTATGCAATGTCAAAGGGAGAGGAAGGAAACAAGTATTTAAGCATTTCAAAAACACATTATAACTGGTGACTTAAACAATGAGGGTTGGTCCTGCAAACGTAAACAGGGCAAGGGAGCAGAAAGGTAGTCTTGAACTGTGCCCACAGCTAAGACTTGCCAGGCAAGAGACCAGACAAACAACAGGAAATCAGATAACTTGGCCTGGAGGGGGTCAATCTGGCGTATGCTGCATCAAATGACACATTTTTCCCCAATAACAGACATATTATACAGTTTTTGTTGAGGGATGCCTGGCTGCCTAGATTACATCCACAACCTCCGGAAGGTGAGCAAACTTGTTCAGGTGTCGCCGTTCAATCTCCATGCATGAAGGTGGAGGGTGCGAAGGCCTGGGTGCAGAACCCTGCCCTGTTGGTGCAATAGCAGGTCCTCTCAGATGGGCAGCCTGATTTGAGGACAGATGCTGAAGCATAGGATTTCTGGATACCTTAGGCCACTAGGATGACTTGGGCCAGTATTCTCCTGATCTTCAGAACTCGGGGCAAAAGAGGTATTACGAGGAAGGCATACAAGAGTCCCGATGTCCACTCTAGGCGGACTGCATCTCCTAGCGAGAAACACCTTGGAAACTCCAAAACGTAGAAGTTTTGACATTGCACGTACTTGGAGGTGGCAAAAAGATGGAGCTAAGGTTCTCCTCATCCACAGACGAGACTTATCACCTCCAGATGTAACTGTCACTAGTGACCTGCTAGGCGTCAACGGCTGAGTTAATCCGCCTGCTGGTAAGACCAAAGGAGAACAGAGTAAATTGAATATCCTATGGCCCCAACATGAATTGCAGGTAGCCAAAGGGCCTGCACGATGGGTATAGGGAAATAGACGTCCAGAATACCTAAAACCAACATCAAGTCGCCAGGGTCGATGGCAGACAAGACCTAAACCAGAGTGAGCATCTTTAATTTTTCCTTCTGGAGGAAGGTATCAGAGGAGCAGGTCCAAAATAGGACGAAAGTCTCCTCCTTCTTTGGCACCAGGAAGTAGGGGACGTAACAACCACAACCTACTTCTGGGGGAGGTACCCCATTTGGCCAAAAGGGCTTGCATTTCCTGCCGTAAAACAAACAGATGGTCTTCTGTCAATCACTCTGGAGACAGTGGAATGTGTGGCAGAGAGTCAAGGCAAGGTGCACCCCTTCTGGACAATCTCAGCACCCATCTTTTTGATGTGCTAGTTTGCCAATCCAGCAAGAATTGTCTGATCCAGCATTCAACTAGGTGGTTTTACTCAACTAAAACCCTCCTATAAGGTTTGGCAGGTGGGGCTGCGAGGGAAAGGGCAGTGTAACATGCGTGGACCTTGCTGGGGCTTAATTGGCTGATGGTATAGGGTACCTCTGCCAAACCAGCAAAACGAATAATAGCAGCTGGCGAGGAAGGGCAGATAAGCCCAGGGAGTGTGCTGTGGCCCTTCTCTTCTTGAACTAATCTAGAGTGGAATCTGCATTGTCTCCAAACAGGCGGGTCCCGACAAAGGGCATGTACAACTTTTGATGTTGCCATCCTGGCCCTTTCTAGCAAACTCTCAGAGTCTACTTTGAAGGGGCAAGATTGAAAAATAAACAAGTGAAGAGGTCAAATATGTTTTGATAAATGAAATGCCAGTGAATTTGCATAATCGGATTTCTTTTGTAATACACATTGCTTTTTTAGCTAATTACTAGAGATACTGAGCTGAAAAAGTTAGTTTTGCCACCAAATTATAAAAGATGTATTAGGGAAGTCAATTATCAACAACATCTAAAGAGGAGAAGGCTGGAATGCTTACCTGGCACACTGCCAAAGAATTAGGTCCACATTTATAACCTCTTGGTTTATACTTCATTTATGACAAATGTATGCTGTAAAACTCAACATTTAGCCATTTTTCAGGGAGGAACTCCCATGAAGTCTGTAACAATAGTCAGGCTCAAGCAGGCACTGGTAGGAGAGAACTTCATCAAGAATAAAAGACTTCCCATTTAAAAATTACCACCCCATTCTGCCACAAAATACACCAACATTGCAACTTATCTGATTATTGATATGATGGATCACCATCCATGTAAGACGTCGCTATGGATTCAATTATTTTGATATGTCCAATTATGCCAAAGTTGCAACAGATAGGATTATAAAGCATTCACAGGGTGACTCATTAACATTTTTTTTAACTGAACGTAGGGTCATATTTCATAGAATCAGTTTGTGTGATAAATATACTGCAGTACAAATTTATAAGGGGGCAACTTGGATCTCTCGTATGCTTCAATAATGTTGAGGGTGGGTGGTAAAAGGGAAAGTCATCGACCTTTACCTATGCGTACTTGTAGATATTTAGGAGGGCCAGTGTGGACCTTTTTTGGCTGACATCTGACGATTCGTTCTCAATGGAATACCTTACCACTGCTAGATTGGGCACCCAGAGGAAGAAGTAAGCTACCATATTTGGGCAAGGCTTATATATCTTTGAGGAATATGGTCTATTAAGTGCAAGATCATTTTGGCAGGACATTGAAGACCTAAAGTTCCAACACACATTGACTTGGTTACAATTACACTATTTAAAGTGTAAGCTGCAAAACCCAACAGCGACACACATCAGTTCCAGGATGAGAGGTCTGAATCCAGAACATAAGGAATGGGAACTCAAGGGAAATTGGAAAACGACAAACAGGGAATATCAATGAGATTAATATTGTAAACTGATTTATGGGGAATTAAACATTGAGTAGTGAGTTTATGTCCATGGTATGATTGCTAAAGGGTGAAACTTTCCACCCAGGTTCGAAGAGGTAACCCAGAGGCAACTTTATTTTGACCATGGACCATAAAAGTGCAATTGCAAAGTGCAGCATACAGACAATTATTAAAACCAGACCTATACATTGGGAACAAGATGGAGGAGTACACCACATGAAGTACGGTACAATGAACATTAATACATTGCTAACCAATTGGAAGTTAAAAACACAGTAAGCTAAGACAGAGAATAAAAAAGTCCATGGGGACACAATCTAAAAGACCATTGTGATTTAGGTGAACAGGGGTGTGGGGTGAGAACCATGACAACAAAAGCCTTTGCCTAAACCACTGGGGAGACAAGGCCCGCTACGCTGGCAGGTTTCTATACTTTTTATGCACTCAAAGCCAATAAAAGTTTACCCAGTGGACCTATAACAATGACACTGAGGTGATTTAAAACATATGGATACAGTAAAATAAAAAGTTAGTAATCTCTGTAAGAGGTTTCACACTTTCTACAGATGCCTTCTTATTTCCAACATGTGGCCCAAGTACTTGGCAACGGCATAGACAATTGCTGGGATAGGATCTGATCTTAAGATATGAAGTGCCTCGACACGGCAGTGGGTACCCAGCTGCTTACAGAATAGTTTCAGCCATTTGTGTCTTGGACAGACTTGGGACAAACAAAGAACACGTGGGCGATGGACTCTATAGCAGATGTGCACCTGGAGCAATACTGAGAGGAAGTGGATGTCTGCTTCCAGGTGTTAGTATATGAATTTAAAGGTAGTGCGCCAAAGCAGAATTGCATATAGAGTTTCCTGTCCAGGGGAATGGTCATGATTTCAAAATATTGCTCATAAATTCCAGTTATTTTTAAATTCATAGATTCCAAGGTTAGGCATTCCCACGAGGAGCTGGTAACTGAACCCTGTGCTACCCAATTCCGATAGTATTTCTTAAGTGCATCTTTGTTAAGGGGTGGTAAATGGTCCTTGGTGTTCCAGAGGACCTCTAAGCCTAATGCTCTTAGAGAAGGCTGCAAATGACCCATCAGACAAGGTATGTTCAGTGAGGTCATCCCAATAGAAATATGAGAGACCCAATGAGTCGCAAATTACCCTATTGACATTCCTGTTGTTTTGAAGGGGTTGTTGAGGTAACAAAAGGATAGGTAAGCACAGGGTGACAGAGAATCAGAAATGCAGGCGTCTGGCCCGAGAACCCATTTAGCTTTTAGAACCTCAACTAAATTAGACTGGACACTTTAGGTTAATTATGGTTAATTAGGGTCAACAGATATAGTGTACAAACGCTTTAGAAGCTGGGCACACGACTGGCAACTTGCAAAGTAAGGAGAACCATAAAAGCAGTATAAGTTACACATTTGGAAAATGGAGCTCTTAGGCCTAAATTACTACTCTGGGGGTGGGCGGACTGTTAATCTGCCCAGGAGGGTAGGGAAATTAGCTAGACACCAACCGTGTCTAGAACAGTAGATGGGGGAAAAACAGCAACATTTCTTTCACTTAAGATGCGTAGCAGTAACTACTGCAAACTTTGCTGCAAGATATCTCATGACTGTAAAAAGAGTTTGCACTCCAGATGACGGTGAGTTGAGATTATGTCCATGCTAATATTTGCATACATGCCAACAATCCCAAATTAGGTGGTAGATGTTTGATTTGAAAGCTAATAATTATGTCCTGCTAGGTTTCATCAGCTTACTCATTGAACTCCAATACAATTACATGGTACAATTATAGTTCTCTGATTATGATTTGTAAAATTACATCTTAAGAGTTTCAACATATTGGTAGTACTGTGACAGCTTACCTCAAACTTTTTCTACAAATACTGTAGAGGTGGTGAGCAAGATTACATAACTAAACCTAACTAAAGTTGGATCTAATGAATTTGGAAATCACCTTTTTAAGATGCTAACTGCAATAGTAATATGAATGAATATAAGCCATGCATGCATATGATGTCTTTGATTGTTGCTGACCTAGCCTCTTAGAGGCAAAGCAGTCTAATGCAGATGTGAGTAAACATTTCAGAACTGCTTACAATGTACACTCTTGAAATCAATTATAAAACAAATGATTTAACAAAAAAGGGAAAACTGTCTTTCATTAGAACTTTCAGCAATTAGTGAACCAGAGGAAAAAGTGCATGCAAGTAATGTACTTACTTCTTAGGGTCTGTAAACATGATTGGCTTTATGGGGGTCTGGTCAGCTCTTTTCCATCCTGTGGGCTGTTTGTTCTTCAACATGTACTTTGAGTAAAAACACTTTGGTACAGAGCTCGAGAGCTGGAAAGATCTGGATTGGGGCATATGGTGGGGACCGGAATACTCGGATACTGGGGAATTTTTAGATAATTTTTCAGAATACATTGGAGATGTAAAGCCATGTCTTGAATGCACGTTACTGGAATGAAACGAATAAAAACAAAGTAAAATTATCTATTAATGGCAATGGCAAATAGTTTTGTAGAACATCCTACTGTGGGGTTTCACAGAAGAAACTTGCGGGCACAGCTTGTAAAATGTACACCAATTGGGGATCCTAAGCAGAAAGAGGGCAATGTTAAAGTTACACAAAAGATAAACAAGTTACTTTCTTACTTTTCAGAAAACAGTATCATTGCCTTTAATTTCTCAATAGTATTTATTTTGAACTACCTTCAGACCCCAAAGAGCTCATCACCAACCTGACCGCCACCAACCGAGACGGACACCTGACTGAATGGAAAACTCTCACAAAAGACGACACCACAGTAATCATGAAAACAGTGCACTCTGGGCCTAATGGAACAGACACCTGCATGGGAAGACCACTAAACAGTAACAGCCTCAGCTACATCATCAACACATCGATCAAATCATCCACCTTCCCAGAAGACTAGAAATATGCAGCAGTCTATGCCCTTCTCAAAAAAATCTGCCGACCCAAGGGAACTGAGCAATGTCCGTCTCATCTCTCTGCTCCTTTACCCAGCCAAGGGGATGGAGAAGGCCATCAACAGATAACTCACCAGCCACCTTGAACACCACAGCCTACTGAACGACATCCAATCAAGATTCCTGAGCAACCACAGCACTGAATCAGCAATCATTGTGGCCACAGACGACAACCGCACTATACTGGACAATGGAGAAACTGCAGCCCTCATCCTACCCGATCCTTCAATACCATCTCCCACCACACCCTTGTCAGAAGACTGCACGACATAGGCATCCAACGACCAGCCATCAAAAGGATAGGCTCCTTCCTCACAAGAAGGACACAGCAAGTCAGCAGTATCAATATTTCCCTCATAGACCATATTATTTACATCCAATGAATATTTTACACAATTCCTAATTCTAATTCAAAAAGTACACCCTTAGACACTTAAATTTATCTCAAAATATATTTTTAATTGTATCAAAAGATTTGTTATTATAAAATATTTTTTATTTTTCTCTTTTTGTTGTTTTAACCTCACATCCATGTATCTAATAACAGAATGAAGGCTTCAGTCCTTCCGTACATATGTTCATCAATACATATACTTCTTGTAATTCATGATATTCATAAAAAATACAGATACACAACACGTATTATTACAGCAAGTCAGACTACCATCCTACACATTGGAATCCAAGAATCTGATCTGCAGAGTCCCTCAAGGTCATCGCTTAGTCCAACCCTATTCAACATATACATGACTCCTCCCAAACATCATCAGGTCCCAAGAGAGCACCATCATATCCTATGCAGATTGCACACAACTCATTCTTTCTCTGACCGACAAGCACCAGACCAGCAGAACCAACTTCTCCAACTGTATAATCAATGTCGGAGACTGGATGAGATAAAAATGCTTGAAACTCAACTCCAACAAACGTGAGTGCTGATCGACGGGAAAAGAACTCCCCATGGGACTCCACCTGTTGGCCATGAGAGCTTGAACCTAACACTCATCACAACCGACCACGCCAGAAACTTGGGAATCCTCCTGCATGACAAGCCTAATATGACAGTGCAGGTCAACGCAATCAGCTACTCCTGCTTCCGCATTAATCCCTCGCTCCACAAGATATTAAAATGGCTACCCCTGAACACCAGATACACCATCATTCAAGCCATCATCACAAGCAGATTAGAATAGGGACATGCACATCTCCAGACCATCCAGAACGAAGCAGTGAGACTCATCCTTGAACTCCCACTGTGCACCCACATCTCTCATCACACCTCAAATCTGCATTGGCTCCCCATCCACAAATTATGTAGACCTGCAAATCCCTCAATCTAGGGATCAAGAACCTAGTCCTTGGATGACAGGTATTCACAACACTCGCTGGAGTTTGATTAGTTAAGCGTCAGAAAGAAAAGGTTTAAACTACCTATCTAGTGGGCGACTATGATTTATTCTTGCTCCTAGAAGGTATGATAAAAAACGGGGTAGAACACTAGGGGTCCTAATTACAATGAGTTAAGTGTACCTAGTAATTCGAGTCAACATGTTTCGAGCGTTCCCCAAGCTCTTCGTCAGGACTACACAGGGACCAGCCATGTGTTTGCCACTCCTCATACACACATTCAAGGCACTGAACAACTTGGAGCAGCATATCAGAACAACAGCCTGCACTTTCACAAAGGTTGAGCAGTCTCATACATCGCAACAAAGATGTGGAACAACCTTCAGCCACATATCAGGGCCTCCTTCTCACTTCTCCAGGAAGAAGAGGAAGACCTGGCTTTTCGAATCCCTCAGCAAGGTCTGACATCCAAACAAATACACTTACATGCCTGCTCCAGTGTCAAAATGTCTTCAAAGGTGATTAGAGCACCATACAAATCTATGTAACATAACATTATTTATTTTACAGCTGTCAGGGACTGACAGTGGTCCACCATCACAAGCTATCTTAGAATCAGACTGAAAAGTATGCAAAATGTCTAACTTAACCAGAAGACTAGCAGAGCGAGAAAGGAGGAGTCAAATATGAATTTCTTGTGCATCTTACCAAAGTTCGCATGCCAAACTGAATAAAGCACTAAGCACTGACTACCTCTCCTCGATGAATTTTAGGTTTTTTGCACATTTTACACCACACAAAGAGTGCGGTTTCTCCCCCCTATATTATAAGCATTCAAATTTAGATCCCATGTTGCTGCCTTTACTTATTTGCACTGCCTGAGAGACAAAACCGTTACACGTGCTGTTTTGCATTACATGTTAAGTACCAGAAAGGTACAAATTGATCATTAAATGACTCTTTATGGTACAGATGTCTTTTAATACATGTTTTAGTATATTTAAGAAGCGTTTCCCTCAATCCTATGAATTTTAATACTGTATAGGGTTTTCTTTTATTTGCTATGACTTTTATGGCTCTGTTGAGCGATAGACTTTTAGATTTATTGGTACCTTTTAGTTTATGATATTGTTTCTAATACATTAAATATATTTAGAATGGCCTTTGGGTCAACCCTATGATCATCATTATTGAACTGCTTTCTTGTCTATCTCAGCTCTTGATTCAATGGATCCTTCTGTTTGTTCGACCTAGGGACATTACAGTCTCCAAGTATTATGATAGGATGAGTTGCATCCTTCCACAGCTAACTTTAGGAGTACTTTTGTCTTTTTCTTTCCCGTTCAGTGCTGCACAGGAGTACATGTCTTTCCTCTCTTTCCCTATTAACAGCCACACCCTGCTGCTCTCTCCTCTTCGATACATGCTGTTCCCCTTTTGCCTTTATCAAGCGCCCCCGAAGTATTATTTTCTATCCTCTTCCCCCACTGCTCCCAGTTTCTATTTTTTAAATTTTTTGTAAAAAGATTACAAAACTGCAAAAAGCCGCTGGGCTGCTAGCTACCATTTTGCTGGGCTCTAGCAGACCTTTTCTTTTTGCTATTTTTAAATTTACTGTTTTAAAACGATGTCAGACGTTTTGGAAAAGTAAAAAAAAAAAGTCAAAATGCCCACTGGTGCATCAAGAAGCATGCACATACGTGTTCCAAAACATGTGTGGGCATTTGTTGCCATCTTGGAATGGCTTCATATGCATGCATGACAATCTATGCACACATGTGTACACCTCACCAGGCATCTTGAATTGTTTTTTTTTTTAAATAGAAAATGCATTTCAATATGTCGTCCATGTCATGCATGCATATGCATTGTGACACATATGCGAGCATTGACCATAAAACGCTGGGGGATACATTGTCATTAGGTAATGCCAATGCTAGGAAGCCTTAGCAAAGCAAACTGGTCAGTCTTTTACAGGTAGGATTTACCAATGCTAGTTTTCTTTCATTTCTACATATTTATGACTCAAATAGGGACTGGCTGATCCTTTGGCACTTTTGCCAGAATCCCTGGTGAGTAACTGCTAGTTATATATGAACATTCAGTCATATGCCCAGAACCTGCTCCTTCCTACTCCTCATTGCCCTCTACTTTTGACTTGATCTGAACTACTGCAGGACACCGGGAGAAATCAAATTTGTCTCTGTTGAGTAGTTGCTGCAAGAAGCTCCATCATCCTTCTCACTCGCCAGTCTTTTCTCTAAATCAGATGAAATGAGTGAGCCGAGTGAATGCAGCTTGCAACCACCTAGCTTTCCCTCCATGATCTTCTTCATCCCTCCTTGTCTGGCATGCTTTCTATAGTTTATGAAGGTGAATATGTAGCCACTCCATAGAGAAAATTAGGAAATGCATGCATCCTATCTCCATAAATACGCTGCCCACTGGGAAGACAAACTAAAGTTCAATGGTTTCCAGTTGAAGAAGTACCCCTCCTAACGATTTACACAATGGGTTAAAACTTCCAGGAAGATTTACCGTTTTTTCTGAAAAAGACCAACCTTTGTCTGCAGCCTGGACACCTGGTGACCATTTAGGAAGAACCCAATCTGCCATGCTACTGATCAATGTACAGGGATAAAGGATGGTTTGCCTTTCTAGAGTGGCAAGACCACATGGTGTGACTCATTCCTTCTGCTCTAGATAATCTGTGCATCACAGCACTTGAGAGGCACTCTTTTTTCAATTAAGATGACTCTACAATCATGAATCAAAGGTCCCAGAATAGGAGCTTCCAACATAGGTCGGATTGGTTTCAGATGCTCAGGATATCCTCTTAATATGAATGTACATGAACTACATCTAAAAGAAACAAATTTACAGTCAGGAGTTAGCCCGAGAATGTTGCATTTGATGGCCCACTTGGACCAATGTCTGCTAACTTTTTGCTGCAAAGCACACCCTCACCATAAATCATGCACAGATCAAAACCTAACCGAATTGTGGTTGCTAACTCAACACAGTACTTGCATTAGTGTCAAGAAAGAAGTCAACGAAAGTCCCCACAAGAATAGTTACTTGCACACAAATGCCAGAAAGTCAGTGACAACTAGTGCATCGAGGCAGAGCACCACTGAGATCTACCTAGCACCAAATAATGAGTGCGAATTACCAAGTGTCAACGTTACTTTGGGAAGGAAAAGCAATCACTATTTTCATCTGTGTTTTTCCTGCTCAGTTCAATTGCCCTTTGAGCCATTCAGCACAGTGAGGCTATCGGGGTTAGGTGCTTTTGTCAACATTTTACATTGCCAACAAATGGTACCTTTCTTCTTTTCTTTTACTGCTAGATCATCATTAAAGTACACCACTTGCCATTTTAAGTGTCCCTGTGGCTCCTGGTCGAGCAATACCTGGTCTGCAAACTCCAAACTCATAATTTCTGGGTCTGGTAGATGTGCACAGAGCGAAACTGCTGCAGGTGCTGATTGCAAGAGCACAGCCTGGCACCTCACTTGACCTATGTAGTACAAGCAGGAGAGCAGGCTATACTCTCAAAGCAGGGCCCGGAAGTCCCCTAACATCCTCCTCCCCCAGCATTCTGGAGAACGACAGCCCACAGCCAACGGCAGAGACGGGCCTGACTGAGCTTACAGTACGAAATACGAGGAACAGGCAATGTTCCTCCCTTGTGTGCTCCTTTCCTGACCGCAGAACTCACCCAGCCCTTCTGTTAATATTGTCCATCTGTTCTGAGCAAGCGGAACATCTCAGTGGATTTGTCCCGGGAACTGGTGGACACCCAGAATTGGGAAGAAAGCATATGAAAAAGTTCTCTTTTTATTCTTACCTGGATCTATACTATACGGACGGCTTTTTAAAACCAGTTATAGTATTTGTAAGACCCGTTATGGTATATATATATATTATTCATTGCTTTAGCTTAATTAAGTTTGTCAATTACAACATTTGTACAACTATATAAATTACCTTAGGGGATAAGCAGCAATCTGAATTCAGTTCAGGGTAGCTTGATTTGCTGTTATGAACCATGCTCACACATTCAGATTGGGGAGACAATCAAATAGATTGAGATAAAGATTATAAACAATAAGCAGACTTAAGGTCTCGCTCTTAATGTCTTTTACGTTTTAGAAGGCCAAAGGTAAACACAACAAGGAGGGCAAAGGAACCTAAACTCTTAACAAACAAAGCACAATATACTTCTACCACGTATATTTTGAGAGCTCTCTAATTCTCAATTTAGAATCCAGTGTATCAGTGTGATCAGAGCAACACATTACTGGATAGTGCAGATTTAAGTTGTGACCTAGAATCTGATTATATTGACTGGACAAAAGGGGTTCAATTCCAGGGTTGGACTTGAAGAGTGATGGCTTTTCGTAATAGGTTTATTGCGATGATCCCAAGGATCATCGCGCAGCCCCACGCTCTTCAACATCTACATGTGCCCCCTCTCCGCCATCGTCAGACAGCAAGGATTCAGCATAGTATCAGATGCAGACGACACCCAGATCATCCTCCCCCTCACCAAAGACCCCACCACCACCAAATTCAACTTCCAGGAAGGAATGTTGCATCCTGGATGAGCAGCAGTTGCCTGAAACTCAACTCGGAGAAGACAGGGGTCCTCGTCTTCGGACCATCCCCCTCCGCATGGGACAACACCTGGTGGCCCACTGCCCTCGGCAGCCGACCCATTCCCACCAACCACGCCTGGAACCTCGGCATCGTTCTAGACTCCTCCCTCTCCATGACCCAAAAGGTCAACGCCATCGCCTCCAGCTGTTTCAACACCCTCTGCATCCTACGAAAGACCTTCAAATGGATCATGCCCCCGAATCAAGAAAGACCGTCACCCATGCACTTATAACCAGCAGACTCGACTACGGAAACACCCTCTACGCCGGGATCAACAAGCCTCTACTACGCAAACTCCAGACCATACAGAACGCCACAGCCAGACTCGTACTCGCCATCCTTCAACACAAACAAATCACTCAACACCTGCGGAACCTCCACTGGCTCACCGTTGAGAAGAGAGTTACTTTTAATATACTCACCCATGCCTACAAATGTCTCCACAACTCCGGACCCCAATACCTTAACGAAAGAATCTCCTTCCACCGACCCAAAAGAAACCTCCGATCAGCCGATCTCGCCCTTGCCAAAATTCCCCGCATCCGCAGAGCCAGAACAGGTGTAAGAGCCTTCTCCTACATCTCAGCCAAGACCTGGAACTAGCTCCTGATCGACATCAACGCGCCGCCTCCCTGATCATCTTCAGGAAGACACTCAAGAACTGACTCTTTGACTGAATGGAGCAGCTTACCCTTCCAGCGCCTTGAAACCCTCACGGGTGAGTAGTGCTCTTACAATTCCCCATATTGATTGAATTAGACAGCATTTCAAAGCAACATGGTAACTGCAATTACTGTATAAACATAATATTAACACAATGGGGACGTATTTTGTAAGCAATGCTATTACGTTTGCATTTTAAATTCATATAATGCATTTCAGCTTAAATGTTTGCAACAGTCAGTAGATACTATAATGGAATGAATGGCCAACAAACGTGGTGGCAGCCATACTACATTTGATCATAGAGTAGGCCATACAATCCCAGTATCACGAAATAGCAGCCACAGTGAACAATGTGGTAAATATATGGCCTTGTCCAAATTAGTAAAATGATGATGAAATTCAAAGGGAACACCTTGCTCCTTTCATGGTCTTTATAAAGTTTGGATAAAAAAAAGAGAAAAAAAAAGAAAATAGCTTTCTTTTCAATGAGTAACTATAACAGACTATAGATTCTTGAACACTTTTCATACACAGATTATAAACAGATAAAGATATAAAATTATCTATAGGTTTAGAGTAAGGCTCATACATATCAGGGAATAAAAGAATGCCTGCATCTCTACGAGAAAGTTAAAAGTAATGTGTGTTAATATTATCTGAGAAGTTAATGAAGCAGAATAAGTCTTCCGGGAGGCATTGCTGTCTGAGGGGGATGTGGGTAACAGGGTTGGGGGATTGGGATAGGGGTGTGTGCCACAAAAAGCAGGGAGTAACCACTATGAACAATCTGGGGCACCGATTTGTCAGATAGGATGCTCCTCAACTAGGGGAGGTAAGGTGATTAACCTAACTAACCGGGCAATCATGTGCCACTGAGAAGTTGAAGTAGTTTTGCAGCGGCTGAAGCGTGAGGGACGGAGGATTGGGTATTACGCATCCCCTGGGGCCTAGACACTGGCAGTTAGATTCCTGGTCGAGGTGAAAGACCTCACTCACATTACCCAGTACTGAGGTCAAGACAAACAAACTCACAGAGGTGTTCCACCCAGGGCAGACAGCACAAGAGCCCCTCCTCCCTTTTAACGAGGACCTTACAGACATGCTTTTGGCACCTGGGCAAAACCAGGATGTTTACCTCAAGTAAATAGACAGTTTACAAGGTGGCACAGGCCTGCTCGGGTGTACCACCCTGCCTTCCTCCTCCAACATCTCTTCTCAGAAAGCCTGGTGGTGCAAGCCTCCACTAGCCGACTGAATCACATCGCCTTTACTGCCACTCTGTCAGACAGATAGTGGAAAAGCATGGAGGTGTTCGTTAAGAGAAAGCTCTCCTCTGTCAGCCTTGCTCTTATGTCAGTGAACACCGGTTTCTGAATCCGAGAGGACTATTGACCCCCCCCCCCCCCCCCCCCCGGCGTCAATGGACAGGCTGATGAGTGTTTTTTATTACCATAACACGTGGGGTTCAGCGTCATGCCATCTTTGGGCAGACTCATGTAGCACAGCTGGGGTCTTAGATGAACCCACAGGTGGTATCCCGACTGGAAGCTACCTCAGATCCTTGGGTCGCGAAGGTGCTCCAGACGGACCAGGTCTGACACTGAACATTTTGTCCATGGCCTGAATTCATGGAGTTGCTCCATCATCGGTGCTGGACCGGGGAAATCGGGAAGCCTGGGAACGAAGGTTGGAATCGGTTGTGAGATGTAAGACAGAGTTTGCAGCATAGAGCTATCCGAAGCACTGGAATGCTCTGCATGGTGGGAGCTGTGGGATGAAGGGGAGCCGTGCTTTGAAATCTTTTTCTTCTTTGACTTACTTGAAGACCTCGATCTTGAGGATGGTCATTCACAAGATTGACCTCTGCAGCGGGACAGCATCCAGGCTATTGACTTCAACGGAGACCTTGCCTTCTTTGACTTCTCATGGTGCTCCACAATGTAAAGTTTGGCTTTGCGCATGCGGATGGTCTTCATATTAATCTTTGTGCATTTGTCACACAACATCTAGTTGTGCTTGGAGCCCAGGTGCCAGAGACAGATCTCAGGGGGTCCGTCATCAACATCTAATTGTGGCAGTGCTTACACAGTTTGTACCCTGTCATTTTTGGAGGGGCACATCTCCCTTGCACACTGGAAAAGGTTTGGACCGAAGTTTCTCTCACGTCTGACAGAATTCAAAGAGTAAGCTCTAGATCCATGTCAAAAGGGGTGGAAAGAAAGGAACTGATATCAACATCCAGATGTGGTAGTTATGTTGAGGCCCCCATGTTACTTTCAGGGCTGGACTGAACAAACACAAAGCTGCATGATGTTACCTACTGATGTGCAAGGGAATTCCGGAGAAAACTCACCTGATCCAGTTTGATGCCTAGGGGTATTCAAAAGGTGAGGAATCTGCAGTTAGTAGTATCCATCATAAACATGTTAGTATAAATGAAGTGCATTTAATGTGACAATGATCAAAACATTGAATCATCAGTACATTATAAATGTGTTCCCACTAATAATATGACATTTTTTACATGAAAGCTCAGAGACACTTCCATTACATGATTGTTATTTGAGGAAAAATGGTTTAGGCAACCCAACATTTGAGCTCCTGGGAATCACATTACTGATTTAGTACGGACTATGAGCTGGAACTTTAAAACTCATATACTATTATGTATTGTATTCTTTGATCCATGTGTTTTGCTACTACATGTTTTACTACTTTTTCAAAGTTGTGTTGATCTATTTATATATGTAATGGAATAATGCTCGATGAGCAGGGTTCTACTTGCTATACACATCTGCATAATATACAACACATTCTCATTTGAATAAAAAAGTGAAAGCAACTTACAACAGACCAATGTTAAGATAACTGCTTTGAAGACGATACCATTTCATTAACTGAAATTGATGAAGAAGGTACTTTTAAGTGTGTACCCCAATATTCTGTTGACTTTTAATTAGGTGTCTATCCCATCCTCCGGTCTATTGAATCTGGTGCATGATTGCTATACTGCAGGCAGATCTGGGTTGTTCAGTGGAGGTGGGGACAGACTCTGATTAGGTGAATACAGGCTTTACTCTCTGGTACCAACACTCCTTCTGGACAGACACTGGTGAAGCAGAAGCATACTTTTCTTGTGATCTGCTCCAGAAGCAGATGGAGGTACGCTGATTTTCAAAATCTTTTCCCCGGACTTCAAATAAGAAAGATGCCTTCTAGTTTCAGAGGTAAACACACTGATTATGTCTCCAGCCAAGCCCAATCACCCCCCCTCCCCCCAGAAAAAAAAGAACATACTTTCCTGTATTAATGTCCAGAACACGACATGCCATGCTCGTGAATTACTTTAGCCACTGAATTCAAGGGCCTGCATGCATATGTTTGTCAGCAGTTAACATCCCACTAATTTCGAAATTGCACCATTTTAAAATTGCAATTCAAAGAAAACACTAAATTTTTCTGAGGATCTCATTATCTGTGACTGTTTCCTACAGCAAACAAAGAAGGAAATAACATCTTTAATGTGGCTATGTGTCTTACCTTGACCTACATATGTCTCCACTGCTGCTAGAAGAGAGTGGCCCATCTGGTTTATTCACTTTCGGCCTGTATCCTTTGCTCTGAATCCCAACACTCAGTGAGGTCATAGGCTCCAGTCGCTTGTCAGTACCATATAGAGTCCTATCTGCTAGTCTCCCACACTTTTCATGCAAACCTGGGTAGGTGGCAGTACTATGTGTGGTCTTCACCAGTTTTTCTCTTTGAGGAGTTGCTTTGCTGGGTTTTGCCAGCATGCAGCTGGGGCTAAAAGTATGGAGACTGGTGTCTATTCCACTGTCGCTGGATGTCCCCTTGGACATAGGATCCTGCTCAGCCTCTGTAGGTTCTGCCATATCAAACCACCGCTCATCACTATGGCTGCTAGAAGCGTTGCTCGACAACGTATTGCTGCTGGAATGACTGGAATACTGAGCTTCGCCCTAGAAGGATAGATGCAATTTTTAAAGTGGCATGAACAGAAAATAGCAACAGAAAATCATTTCCAACACTATTGAGAGGTGAAGCACTGAAGCATGGTTAAACAAATATATTTGATGGTCTACTGATGAAGGAATGATCAGCTAAAGAACACCAAAAATGTATCTCCTTCACTCTCAGTCACTACGAATCAACCTAGAGCTATATGGTTGAAGTATGCAGTCCCCAGTTTTTCGCCATTCGTGCAATTATTGTATCCGTACAACGAAAGGCAATTACAGAGGGTATCATTAACAAACTGAACACTTGGCATCTGATAAATGGACAAAAATGAAGTCATCAATTTTCATCCTGTCTATCAAACAGAACATTTCAGTAACAATGAAGCTTGTGTGCAGAGCTTTCATAAATTAATATTCTTGGTAAAACTACTAGCTGGAGCGAGAGCGTTAGAACAATTTACAACTTTTACTGTAAACCAAATCAAATACCTTTTTAGGCACCGAGGATGGAGCAGACACACTACCCAGGACCTGCTCAGTTCTCCGTACTATTGTACAAACTGCTAAAAGCAGTTCATTGACCATGCAGAAAACAGGTCTGATGCAGATATACCAAACTAGAATAGAGGGTCCTAGAGAAGTGACTACTTTAGAAAGCATAAGGAAGAATATATTGGCAGTGTTTATTAAGAAAAAAGGCATTAAGGAGCCACATTTACTAGTGTCTTTATTGGCTTTGGTTAATACTACTGTATTTGCTTCTTTCGTTTATCATGGTAAATTATGGTTAAGAGCCTGGATGCACTGGCATTATAAAATTCCACGTCCAGGCAGGATCTTTGCTGGTTTTAAGGGCAGATATGAAGTGGGAGCATTCACCATCTTCTGCATAGCTGAGCCATACATTACAAAGCTGACTCACAAAAGTGTGTGCACCTCAATCTCACAAATTGCAATCACTTTAGTACATTTAGAACAGTTTTTGAAAAAACACACCGGTGTACTCATTATGCCAAAGTTTTTAATCAGTCTTTCTAAATTTCCAATACTGGTTTACACAAAATAAATTTTGCCCTTTGTAATGAACACATTGCGCACCAAGGTTTTCTGAATCTAACAAAATCCCCAGAGAGATAGCTTCAATGCACATAGCAGTTATGTTAGAATCATTTGTATTGATTATCTTTCATATGCTCATAAAGCAACTAAAGAACTGGTAAATATCTTTCCACTTTGTAAACGTCTCACTATAATGATATTAGGATGCTACTTTGTTGAACACGCATATCATTCAGATATATGCCTTAAATGTGCTCCACACTAGCCTTTGTGGCACGTTGATTTTTTCTGCTCCTCTGAAAAAAACTGCAGTATTTCATACCCAAGGGATGTTACAAACACTAACATATGAGAAATAAATTCCCACTGGCTAGGGACACTTTTTATGGCAGTTTAGTAGAATGCACAGCTAATGTATTAGGAAAGTTACTTTGGTCGTTATTTGAAATTGTTCAAGGGAGGCCTATATATCATCAGAATATGAACTGTCTGCTGCAACATGCAACACACATCCACCATGACTTAAGATTGGAAATGATCATCTGCGCAAGTCAATCCTGACTGACAGGGCTCTACTTGCCATATTCTACCTGCTGATACATATTTCATTGAAGTCCTCCTCAATAACATTTATGTTATTTTGATCTCCCACAAAGAGCAGATGCCTTAGAGCCCAGAACTCAAAATTGACTAGTAATACCTTCAAGCCAAGTCACAAAGTGTGCTGAACGAATACATATTCTTCTTTCTATTGTAAGGGACGAAAGATGTATGACTGTTATGTCAGTATAATGCCAGATATGTAGTGTGACCTGGGTATCCTAGATGTATAGCCTTTGTAATATGACCACTTTCAGATTAGGTCTATTTACTTTGTTCATCAAGGCATCGATAGCTCACACATTCCAGGCCAGCCTGCTCCACTCTTAGAGGTTCTTGGCCTTCAGTGGAAAGATTTCAAAATGTAAGTAGTCCTCAAGAAGCTTGATCCTAGTAGCCACATTATGAATAGCTGCAGCAATTACTCCAGTTCCCCCCCTTTCTGTATTTTTCGATGAAAAAACAGTTATGGCATGCTGCTAAGTTATAAAGTAAGAAGGCAGCTGATGCATAATGTTGTGGGCTCAGTTGCTGGGTATGTTTCAGGAAGACAGAAATGGGTCTTCTGAGAGTGGCTCAGGGGTGGAGGATTGATCGTGAATAGTATTATGACATGTGGCAACTTTCTGCTGATCAAGTGTGCACTGGAGCTTCCTTGTATAATGCTCGACTCATTGCCTTGATTCTATTTATGAACTGCTCTGATTGTCATAGGACAGATGGATAATCCCACTCACGAATACTGTTTACTATTTATTTGTAGCTGCCTCTGAATCTGTTATGAGGTTATGTAAGGCACTGGTAACACACACTGTAGGTTTTCTTGTTTACTTGAAACCAATAAAATTCAGTTAATAAAAAGTTATAAAGTAAGATGCCTACAAGTGATTCATAGGCTACCTGTTCAGCTGAGCTGTTCAAAAATACCTTGATGGGGCAAACACCACCCAAAAACAAGTTGCCTGTCGAGACAATTCACATTTTTAGGTTTCGCCCTGCCGTTGCAACTGCGTAGCAGTTGCTCCGCCCAGGGCGAAATCTTATGTCCTAGATATGGGGCTTTGGTCCCGCCTCTGTCACCCATTGGCTAGCTCCATAAATGGAGGCTAGCCATTGGGAGACAGAGGCTGTCAATCACGCTTTCCCCTGAAAACGCGATTCGGGGGCGTTTCTCTGTCTTTTTTTAAGTCCCGCCCCTTTGTCCTGGGCCGCGCTGTCATTGGCTGCCGGCCCGGGACACCCCCGTGACGTCATTTCCCGGGCCGCGCTGTGATTGGCTGCCGGCCCGGGACCTGACTTGTTACTTTTTATAAACATTTAGCTGTGGGGAAAGGTTGTGCGTTCGTCCTTTAAGGGCCCATGCCTTTTTCCAACCACCAACAGTCTTATCAAAGGCCTGCTTTGCCCTTGAGTCTTGGCAATCTTAGACTCCTGATGGTCGCATATGTATGAATTAGGTGTGTTGCACGGTATGCGTGGTGATGGGTAATTGTGCAATATCGAGTGAGAGAAGAGCATGACACGTTGCCACTGGGATCTCGGCTCTAATTCTTTTTGATTCCTTCCGCTTTGGGAGAAGTATGTCTGAATTTGTGTTATCTCTAAGAGAAAGGATATTCCTTCACCAGCGCCGTGTGCAGGAAGGGGTGTGCCTCATGACAGATTGTTCCTGTGTTCTTTTGCAGTTATTTCTTCCGGACAGGTGTACATCGAGACATTACTAAAAGAGACAGTAAACAGTCAGCCACTTAGAGTTGTCGATAAGGCGGCTTCTGCTTGACGGGCTGTTTCGATGCACGATTCGCTAGAGTTTGAGAAAAACCTTTTTTAACATGCCCCGAAGACAACACGAGTATTGTTTGTTCTGCCGAGCATGTGTTCCACCCCACCCTTGTGCTCAAACACTTGAAACAAACGTTAGCACATTAGCCGAACTGTACCTGAATTCGATTCAATCTGCTTTAAAACCTGCACCTTTCAGGGAGGCAGCAATTTCATCTCCGATGTTATTTGTCAAAGGATTGAAAATCTAGTCTGTCGTGTTAAGCAGGTTTCACAGCACTTGCTTACTTACCAGCGTCTGTCTCGGACTTCAAGCTTCAGCGGCTGCAATCCAGAGCTGCTGCTTATAACTCGATTAGTTGGTGGCAGACAGAGCTCGGAGTGATTTACCATTTATACGTGTCTCATGATACAACGGCAGCGGTTCTTAACCTTTTGACACCCACTGCATGACTACTAGAAATCGGGGACCTGCCCTAAACAATTTATTTAATTTGATATTAAAAAATCGGATGTACATAAAAGAAATAGGCCAATTATTAACATGTTAATTGAAAAACAATAAAAATCTAAATTTTATTTTTATTGGGCTGTTCGGAGCTTTTCAAAATTTCGTTTTATTCCCAAATGACTAAGCAATATGCTGGGCTCGAACGTATCATTTTACCTTTTTTGCTCGTTATCTACGGTCTGTTTCGTCATTCGAGATTGTTTAGTGTTTTTGCGGTGCTCCCTCAAATCAAACTAAGGATACCATCTTAATTTTTATCCGCAGTTTCAAATTCCTTCGCATTTGCAAAGCTTTTTAACATTTGTAATTTTCAATTTACTATTTTTATGTTTATGTACTTTTGTTGTTCTACTAATACTGTTTAACTTTTTTAAGTCCTGTACTCTCTGAGTTGGCGATGTGGACCCCCAGGTGTCTGCATGCCACAGGTTAAAAACCGCTATACATGAAATATAGAGGAAAACATGGTATATGAAGGGTAACATTGACTCGTTGAAAGCAAAGGTATAGAACAACATTGCTTAACTAGATGTTTTCCATTGTGGTGTCTCTCTCTTAAAAAAAAAAAAGTATGGTTCAGTGGTCGAAGTACATTTAAAAACGTATGGTAACTGATGTTGCACGCAGTGAGAGAGGGGTGATTGAGCATGGGGGCGTGGGCAAAGGCATAGCTAAAAAAACAAATATTCTGTAACTTTTTGATCTTTCACCTCCAGGTAGCTACATATAAAATAACACACAGCTCAAGTGGACATTAAATGCAGAATATGTCAATCAGTGGGAAATTCACTGTCGTACATTATGAAACTTCTATTAGTGAATGCACTGCACCAGAGAGCCACAAAATTGAATCCTGGCTGGTGCAGTGGAGAATTGTGACTTGTGTATGTAGCACTACAAGGTCCCAGTCTGTGACCGAAAGCACTGTGAACATGAAAGTAATTATTTTAAACTTGTATTATACACTGTATCATTTACAATGCCAATAGCTCTAACTTTTCCAAAGGCGAAACCATTGCAATGTAAATGCTTGTTTTTAAACGTGATTGACTTAAGTGGTTTATCCAGTATTTTTGTCTGCACATTCAGAAACCCAATGACCCCAGCTAAGCATGGCATTTCATAACCACAGAGACTGCAGCAGATCGAGCCATTTAAACATGCCTGGCCTGAATTATCTGCTTTGAGGAGGCATGACTAAAATGTGGTTACTGTCCCTCTGCAGTGCTCTTGGTGCATCTGCCAAAAATGTAGAAGCTTGTGCTGCCAAAGCTTCAACAGTCATCAAAATGATGTAGATGTCCATGCTGAATTAACTATTGATAAAAAAAAACACAGAAGAAGGAATTTTCTCACACAGGTATGATGGACAACTTAGCCTGAAATTAGCAGATAGATTGACAGCTCAGCAGAAATGCCTCTGGCTGCTTGGTGTGTTTTCAGAAGTGCTCAATATATTGCGGGGTTTCCAGCTGGGTGCTTCAAATACCTGAAAATGCTCTTGAAAAGATTCAGTAAAAAGTGTAAAGGGAGCCTCAGTCTTATTTAAAATATGGCATTTGACAGCATGGCTTGTAGGTACATTGGATTCCAGGGTTGGAAGCTCATTTTAACACGGCTGTGCAGGTCTCATCTTTAGCAGACAGGCTCACTTGAGGCCCATTAAGTGTTCATGCCACTGGTATACTGTTGAAATCCCGCATTACTCTTATTTCCTTCTCAGAATAGCATGGAAAGCCATTGATGTTACTGATTTTGATCTTGAGATCTTTAAGTGGCCTCACATTTCCCTACTATAATGGGATAAACACTTCATGAATCCCAGATCATGCTATGAACCACTCAGACACAGTATATATTCACCCACTTTACACCGTAATCAAATTAGATATGATGCACTGGACGCGCAGACACTGGTATGCAGTTATAACGTTTTAATGGTTCGGTTTGTGTATTCCTGCAATATTGTTAGTTAGAGCGGCTAACATGTGGCATTGTTTTTAAAATAAAACTTTCACTTACTCTGTCCTATTTTCACTCCCCTGTCCACCACGAGCATTGCCCGATTGTTGTGGAGGGAGTCTCTCTTCATTTTCTACTTCTCTCCAGCTGCACTCTATACATTTCCGGTAGGAAGAGGTGAGCGTTCTAGCGCTCTAACCTCTCCCCTTTAAAAACGGATGCTGGGGGCGACGCGCAGCAGGCGCGCCAATGGCAAGCCCGTCTGCGCCAGTTCGTCGCCCGGAGCCAGGACCCCTCACAGACCAAACAGCATATCTTAGCACTATCACCACCTACTCTAGACAGGAGCTGATATCCATTAAAGATTTTATTTCCTCACCCGCTGCAGGTAATGAGATCTACACTTGTATTCACCGATTTCCCCCCTCGGTTGAAGGCCCGTTATCTTGCCTTCTCTGTGGCTATCACAGTTTGCCACTCTCTATGGCCAATGTCTCCCCTTATATCATTGACACCAATAGCCCATCTGTAGCTAACTGGGATTGTTTTTTGGCGAACGTTCGTTCCCTTCCCAAACATTCCACCAATATATGGGACCTACTTTCTTCATCTTCCTCAGACATTGGGTTCCTAACGGAAACATGGATAAAACCCTCCTCCGCCCCGGATATTGCAATTGCGGTTCCGGACGGATATCGCATTCTAAAACTAGACAGGCCACATAAAACTGGTGGTGGGGTTGCGATTATTTATAAAGATCCGATAACAGCGATATTATTAGATCAATATTGCAGTGACAATATAGAAATTCTCATATTCAGACTATCTTCACCAACAATTAAGCTGGAAGGGAGCTCTTGTCTATCGTCCGCCCGGACCTCTTGCTAATTCTATCTCACTTCTTCAAGATCTAATTGCTCCTCATGTGATATCAACTAATAAGTTCCTACTATTAGGCGACTTTAATGTTCATAGCAAAAACCCAGATGAATCGGAGGCCACCACTTTCCGGACGGAAATGTCTGCCCTCGGACTCACAAAAAGGAACGATACCCCAAAACACATTGCTGGTCATGTTCTAGACCAAATCCTTTCTAATTCATCTGATATATTTTATAAAGCCACTTTTCCCTTAACATGGTCGGATCACTCGTGCATAACCTTTGATTTGGCTGGTGCCCATGAACATGTAACTAAAAAGGCCCCAATAACTCGCACTTATAGACAGTGGCACAAGCTCTCCCAGTCAATTTCGTGCTGCATACACCCCTGAACACTCATCCACTTCGGATACAGTCGACAATCACTTGTCAAGCTTTCATAACACTATTAAGCTTACTGTAGATGTCCTAATTCCCGAGAAAAAATCTTGTGTGGCCCCCACTCGCACTCCAAAACCTTGGTATACAGCGAATCTGCGCCTAGGGAAAAGTAAACGTAAGAGGCTAGAACGTCAATGGCGCCGAAATAAAGATAACACATCTAAGGAACAGTACAAAGCGGCCTAGACATTTACCATAAAACTTTTAAATCCGCACGGAAAAATCATATAGCTAGCCAACTTGATCAAGCAGGCAATACCTCTAAAACACTTTTCTACATCCTTAACTCTATCATTAATCCTAAAGTTTGCAACTCAAAAGAGGAACCAACTCAATTACTTTGTGATAATATAGCAAGTCATTTCTCACAAAAAATAGAGAACATCTATAATAAGATATTAGCTTCTTCCACAAACACCAGCTACAATCTTCTAACTGATCATGACCTGGTTTTTAAAAATCAGCCTACTTTAAAAGAATTTCCTCTGCTCACTATTCAAGACACTGAATCGTTACTAAACTCCGCCAAATCGGGCTTCCCCAAAGATTTATTACCCACCAAAGTAGCAAAAAAACTTGCAGCTGAATTAGCAGAGCCACTCTGCTCTATCCTCAATTGCTCCATCAAACAGGGCCGTCTCCCTAAAGAATGGAAGGATGCGCAGATCATACCCATTAGGACAAATCTCAAACTATCTCCAAATAATGTGTCCAACTACCGCCCCATTTCTTTACTTCCCCTGTACAGCAAACTACTGGAAAAGCATATTAACACCCACCTCTCTGCTTTCATAGAAGCCTCCAAGTGCCTTGACCAATCTCAGTCAGCTTTCCGTCCCAAGCATAGTACTGAACTAGCATTGGTGAATGTAACTGACGATATTCGGGTGCTGGCGGACGATGGTCAAGCACCAATTCTTATACTGCTTGACCTGTTCGCCGCTTTTGATACCATCTCACATCAAATCATGCTGGATAGATTGCGCTCTATAGGCATCCAGAATTCTGATATGGCCTGGCTCCAGGACTTCCTCAGCAACAGGACCCAAACAGTGAACCTTGGACCTTTCTTTTCCAAGACTACCCCAGTCACCAAAAGGGTACCACAAGGGTCCTGCCTGAGCCCATCCTTGTTTAACGTATATATCGCCCCTCTCTCAGCACTGCTTAGGAAGATCGGGTTTATCCCGATCTCCTACGCGGACGATACTCAACTTATTCCATCTTACAAGAAAGACACTCCTGACATCCAAAACATGTTCAAGGAAGGTATGAGAGCCATAACATCCTGGATGAGCAGCAACTTCTTGCAGCTGAATGCAGGAAAGACTGAAATAATACTCTTTAAGGATGCGATTACCAGCTGGTCCCCTAGTTGGTGGCCAGATGATTTGGGGCCAACACCTCTGCCAAAGACAGTTGTTAAAAACTTAGGGGTGCTAATGGACAAAGATCTAAACATGGATGAACACATAGCTGCAACAAAAAGAGCTTGCTTGGTCTTCAGGTGGTCCAGAATACAGCTGCACGCCTGGTAACACGCGCTCCTTACCGTGCCCCCTCACTCCCCCTGTTGCGCAAGCTTCACTGGCTGCCTGTTCGCAAAAGAATACATTTCAAAATCTGTTGTATTGTCTTTAAAGGCATAAACCAGATGGGCCCTGTCTATCTCACAGATAAGCTAGTGAAATACACACCGCCTTGCTCCCCCCGTTCTGAAGGGAAAGGCCTGCTTATTATCCCGCGTATAAGGCAAGCCAGGATGGGAGGAAAATCCTTCTCCTTCATGGCCCCCAAACTGTGGAATCAATTACCTCTCGAGATCCTTCTCACCACTAACTACTTAGGCTTCAGAAAGAAGCTCAAAACGCTTCTTTTCTAACTTTGTGACCCATACCAACAGTTGTCTTTAGTGCGGAGATACCCCTTTCGGGGTGATTCAGGCGCTCTATAAATAACATAAATAAATAAAAATAAATGCACCTTGTGCTGGAAAAAAAGCTCCCTACCTCCATCTGTATTTACTGGCTACCTTTCTAGTATTGAGAACCATTTCTAGAGTCATCATCATGTACTCCGAGGAGGCTCCACCAACAGCTCAGAAAATCTTATTGTAGCACAGTCGTTCCTCATTCTTAGCAACCATGGGCAGCAATAAAATGATCAACAGATCATGAGTAGGTCATGATAGCATCTCTCCTCATGTGATAAGTATCACTTACATTCCTCACAAACTTTCATAACTGCCCTATATAAGCTAGATCCTCGCAGTCCACCTGCAGCTTCTCGTGAACAGCATTTACAAGTATGACATTTCTTAAATGAAATGCTTAAAAAATTAATACAAATATGTATCTTTCATGATAGTAATGGACGTCAAACTGACCAGTGTTTTAGGACAAATGCATTTCTGCATTTGAACTCGATGCTACTTAATACATGATGCAACATGCAGTACTGCTGAGTTTCAAAGAATCATGGAGCTGTCAAATTCCACACCCTTGCCATGGAACCAGGTTTGATTGGAATCTGTTGTATTACAAGAGGTGCTGTAGATTCCATTAGTTGCAGTCATGTAGATTACTGATGAAGTAATTCAAGGGTGTTAAAATGAAAGTGGTCTGCAGGAACAAAGTATATTGGTCCACTTCACTATTTAATTGCATGAGTACAGCCATGATCTTCTCTTAAATAGTTGGGGACCAAACTATCATAGACAGAGTTGGAAGTGTCCTACTCAGTAAGCATCACAAAATGTGTCATCACAGTTAAAACATCCTAAAAGAGCTTTATACAAGTGGCCATTTGCAATAGAAAGGCCTACATTTCTTTCCTCTTTTTTGTATAAATTGTGTTGTTAGGAAGATCTTAAATTGCTATGGATCCTGTTCACGAAGATTTGCCAGTTAGTCAATGTGACTTTTCCCAAAAAACATTCGGGATTAAGAGCCTTCTCAACTGAGCCCTTTGAGATTGATTCTTTGGAACTGGTCCTAATGAGGGTCTGCCATAGCATTTCACCTTTAACGAAATTGTACATTCCCTCTCTGAGTCAGAGGGAGTAGCAAACTTGTCTGGGACGACACTTCAACCTTTAAGACATAATATGCATAAGCTGTGTTATACATGCACTCTCCCACATGGTCACCTTTGTTCAGTGTTGATCTGCATTCATATGCTGTCTTAATACATGTCTGGTGCCCTCCTGATGCAAGTTTCTGCAGTCCCAGCCTTGTCACTGCAATAACTTAAAGCATAAGGCATCTATAGATAAAATAATACCCCTTAGAGAAAACACTTCTTGAACAGTGAATTTGTCATTGCACAATGACAAGTAAAGCATACTCATCCCTTCATTTCAAATAATGTGCATAACCTCGGCAGTAAAGTAGTTTCACTTTTGTTTTAGATTTCTTAACTTCTTGCCTGGCACTAGGAAAGATCTAGTTTTAAATGTGTTTTGCAAAAAAGGTTATGTTACAGCCAGGATAGTTTGTGTAACCTACAGATTTTGTAGACTGGGGTGAGCTGCAAACTGTTCTCTGTTCTAACTGATTTACTGGAGGATTTCTACGCCTCACTGAGAGTGCAAATAATGTTCGACTTTACCTCCAACTTTTTCTGCTTGCTTTATTAGATTACCATTCAGCCTCACTAAATGTTAAATGCAATAACACTGTAATGAAAGCATCACATTAGTAATATTTCTAAATGTGTAGGGTTTAGTTTTGTGAGCTTGAACTCCGGTCATCCCAGTCTGCAATGGCTCCCTAAAAATGGTTTCCTGAGCTCCACATCAGATATAAATTTAACTTTACAAAAGGTTTTTTATGTTAAAACTATGCTTGTATAACCTTGTGCACAGAAGTGTTTAGGTTGCGTAATAAGGAGACATTTCAAGTTAGCTGTTACCTCGCATTATACTGCTGTTATATAAAAAGTAAATACATTGAGGGTACCAGTCAATTTCAAATGCCTTTGCTTTGAAGGGCAACAAAGTAGATCAACTGTATTTAGGTTTGATTAAAGAGTTCTTGGAAGAATATTTGCTGTACTAAAGTCATACACCACAAATGTGTTCTAATATTTGCTGCAAAGCTCTCTAAATTGAAAGTTCTGTTATTGTGGTGCTAATGAACTTACTTTTGAATGCCTGTTGGGAGACTCCTTGCCCGCTAGGTCCTGCCGTCCTTGACACTTTGCGACGTAATTTCCAGTGATGGCACCAACTCTGGATTGCACTGGAATATGCCATAGAGGTTCTTCAAAAAATTAGAAGGTGGTTAGACCACATGCAAAGCAAAACATCATATCAACTATAACATGAAAGCCAAAATTACCAGAGCGACTGCTTTGAATTTAACTTTGGGGTCCCAAAATAGCATTTTGCCATGCGATCACTACCTTCTATGGTTTGGAGAGTGCTACTGTTTCTTTTATTAACTTCAGTTATGTCATATTGTGCAGTGAGGTATTTAAATACAACTAAATACAAAACAAACTTATTGTAAAGTCTTGTATGTTAATCCTATTAATGAAAAAAACTTTGATTTGTTAGCCCATGATGCTTCCTTTTCTGAAACACTGGGATATAGCCAGATAAGCAATGGTGGGGATCTAAACTTAACAGAGTAGCCAATGTTGATAAAAACAAAGTTGTGTGAAGTTCTTCCAAGAACGTATGTAATACACATGGGTTATGTTTTAACAACTGCCCAACTATGAAGTGAACGGCTGCATGTGACTAGCCTGTATTTGGAAAAGAGCATATTGGACTTGAAACAAAAATAAGCAGCACCTTCATTCTATCCCGGTCTCCTTTACAACTACTGAATCATATTCCCCAAGGAGAAAATAAATTAAAAGGGGTGGGTGGGTGGGGAACAAATGGGCGTTGGGATTAGCGGTTTATTTTTGCTATAAAATACATCATGTGAGAAGTACCGGCAGAAGACAGTAGAGTAGCATGTAAAACGAGAGTAAAGATATTCTTGGTTAGGATAGGAGTAAACCTTCCTTAGCGCTAAGGGGTGCGATTGGGCTAAAGAAGCTAGTACTGGATGTCGAACGTGCTCCATCTTCCAATCTTAACGGAACTGATTGTGGCGTATGGTGTGAGAACATTTTTTATACAAGCAAAAGCACTGTTCTAAATTCTGTAGCGCTATCCCCCATATATCTGCACCAGTTAAAAAACAGTGCGGTATCAGCATTTTCACTGGTTGTTATAACACACCCAAAAACCCTGGCCTTCACAGTGAGGGTGGCGAGTGTTCAGATGAAGAAATATATGCGAAGCAGCAAAGACAGGAGGAGTTAATTATGATTTTAGAACTGGAAATAAATTCTACCTGCAAGTTGCTCTCTGTAGTTCCAATCACTGTTTTGCGTGGCACTGAAACTTAGAAAAGGCTTCTAAGGGCTAAAGGAATGCCTGCTGAAAATAGATAATCTATGCCCTTAGCACCTTCCTAAAAGTTAGCAGTTCTTCTGCATGCCGCAATTCAACTGTCGGGTGCCTTCTTTTCAGTACAAGCCCCATGGGAAGGCTTTTCAATTATCCCTCTTCACAACACTCATTGGAGGGAAAGGATTCCCTTATCAGAGGATCGCAAATACCTTACAGGGATGTTTTTGTGAAAGCTGGACAAGAATTTTGCCAAGGGCAGCCTCAAGTGTCAGGACCAGGGTCTTGAATTTACAGCTTGATATCACTGGAGCCAATGCAATTTTTAACTATGGGGAAAATGTGTGATCTTTCCAAGAGGTTATACACTGCCTGGCATTTAGTACTGCATGCAATTTACAAACATTGTCTGTTGAAGGGCATTGCTTTCAAATAGGTTTTGTATGGATCAATGGAACCAAAACAAATCAGCAAGGTACTGATCACAAAGAGACCCAAATGAGCTTTAGTTGGTTTGGGAACTATAGACTCAAGGTGAGGTATTAGAGAGATACATGGAGGTTGCTCCTTTTGTTTTAATAAAAGGTCTACAACTTGTAGAAAAAAGGGTATAGTCTTCAATCCACAGCCTGCTGGCCACATGTGCTTTGAGTCATGAGGGAATATCCAGAGCCTATTTGTTGACAAATGCATGTAGGGTAGCCCAATTAGCAGCCATGCCATCAGAGCCACTTGGCTCTGAAAGAATGTACAAGAGATTTTATGGAAGCAATTTGCTCTTGTTGAAGTACCGATGAGTGATATGAGAGGTAAAACATCTGGCACAATTAGTCATATAGACAGGTTTTCCCGGCCTCAATACCAGCATGCGCAACAAAATGTTTGTTAGAGGAACACAGTTACCTGATCCTGCCCATATTATCGACAAGCAGGCCCAACATCAATGTTTTCTTGCACATCTTCAGCTGAAGGAGCATCCGAATCAAAAGCAGTGGATGCGCATGGTGAGCATAAGGCATGCAGCATTCTAACGTGCCTCTAAGAGGTTATGACAACAAGAAACACTATCTTCAGAGACTTGAGATTCAGGAAACCTTTCTCTAATGCTTATGCATGAGACTAGAGGGCACAACTGTCAGATTGCATCAGATGATGAGTAGAGAGGCAATTGATTCCCTTTATAAGGAACACCAGTACTTTTTCTCCAAATATTTTGAGATAATAGACTCAAAGTTTTGGTGCACTGTTGGCACTACTGTGTAGCAGAAGGTAATTGGCAAAGGTTTGATGCCCTTATTTTTGGCAGGGAAGACAGTACTTCAATGGACAGTGTTTTAGGCAATACAGAAAACTGTCTCCTTATGCGATTCAAACATCTTCCCTCTCCAGGATCACAATCAGGGATGGGAGTCTGGTAAAGGTCAGTCAGCCTTAATTTCTTATTTGGAGGGCTTCTTGGGGAGGGATCAGCTACAGGCACAATTGGGGTTCAACAGAGACTGTATGAGGGACAGTTACTGACAGTAAGAAAAGTTGTGGGTAAGGCAGCACTAATTATTGTACTGAGTAACCCACAACTTCTCTTACTGGCGCAACAAGAGTTGAAACGAATGGAGACAAAGAAACCGGAGCCTTCACTGCCTTCAGGACAGCACTCAATCAATACCACAGTCTGCTTCAAGAAACAAAGAAGAGCGCATTAGCAGACCGATTAGAAGCCAGCACAAACAGCAGCAAGGAGCTCTTTGCCATCATGAAGGAGATTTTCAACCCCACAGACGCTGGGGTGTGATTTCGCCGAGCAGCAAGATGGCCCCTCCTTAGAGGGCTCTGCCAGACAAACTTTCAATCCATATAGTATCCGCCTATTCTAGGGCCACCCGATACCAAAAAAGACTTCCACAGGATTTACCAACCTTGTGATTTGATTGTCAAAGTATGGGATTCAACGAACATTCCAAAAGCCTGTGGTGGATGACTGCGGGACTGGGACTGCGTGTGGCCTGGTGAGACCTGGCTGGAGTGGCGTGATCAGCAAGGGCCGGCTGCTGGTCTCATCCCGTTCTGTACCCGAGACTGTCAGATGTTGCCATTTGCTGCCTACTATTGACTGCGATACCCTGGGCCCGTCTCGACCTACCTGCTGCCTGACGACAACCGCAGCTCCCTGTTGTCGATGCCGGGGCACAGCTGTCCGGATGTCCCTAAGAGAAGCAGCTGGGGAGGCGGTGAGGATCAGGTCACTGCAAGTGGGGTCGGCATACCAGCGTCTGACTGCGCAAGCCGGTGAGTGTTCTGGGGCACGGGGTCTGCTGGTCCTCTATCCCTCTTGGGGGTGGCTCCTGCACTCCAGCCAGCAGGTTGACCGGTAGACTGTTGCACCCATGCCCAACCTCAAAGCGAGCACAACTGCTGCCTGGGGGCCTTTAATGTTAATGCTCACCTCTCGGGGATGAACCGAGGCTTGCAAGATACTCGCGGACTCACTCCTGGGATGGTGCACAACCCCATGACCAACTGGGCCTCCACGCAATGCCATCAGAGCCTCACGGCTGAAGACCATTTCCAAATCCCATGCTTTGCTGAGGATTAGGATCTATTTACTGCGGTGCTGTCTTGCTATAATACAGCTGACTTCCTGCAGCGCTGTGGTGGGGGAGCCCCGCGGGGCCTTGTACAGCCTCTTCCCCACACTTCAGAGTATTAAATTAGGCCTGGGCAGTTAACTCTGATCCGTTCACGGAGCTTGCAGAGTTCCGAAAAACTCAGTTTTATGTAGCAGAGTTTTTTTCCCCGCTCACAATTGACGAGCTCGAACAGCGCAAGGTAACGCACTCCGCTGCTCGTGGAACTCAGCATAGCTTGGTGGTGTTTTTTTGTCACTTCGCTGAGTTCTGCATAGCAGAACTCCGCATAGACCTATATTAAATACCATCTATCACACCTGCTTCATGCCTATTAACTGTGGAACTCTGGGGGCAGTCCCGTTGTTAAGCCAGCTCTTGTCCCCCATGTTGTGGAGCAACAAGGGGTGAGGCGGGGCTCCGCAGTTCTATGATCTGCCGGCTGACCACTTCGAATGGCAACCGCACTGTGACTAGCAGCGGCTGACCCTTCACCCCCACGTTTCTACTAGATCCTCGCCCAAGCCGACTGCCCCCGCACTACATCACAGGCAGGGTTATTCCCCATTCATTGATAGCCGCATCCAGGGTCTGTTCACTAGTAGGCCTTTATTACAAGAGTCCACTCCAACTCTTCAATTACAGTCCATGAGCACTTTCAACTGCTCTGGTTCTGCTCAGGTGGGTTGGCTGCATGCAGGCATCATGGAAGCACTCAACCGGTGTAGGCTCTCATCCATGCCCACATGGTCGTGCCCCAGAAGCGATCAGAAATGTTTTTTGTGTTCCTCCTGCAGGGTAAGTATCAATGCTCCCCAAGGGGGTGTGGGTTGATTCCAAAGCTCCTGTTCTTGATCCTGTTGTGGCGGCAATACTTCCACGGATTCCTCACTCGATCTAGGTGGTCAGGTCGGAAGCAGTACTTGTTGTCAACACTGCTTACATTTTGCTGGCTTCTGTCTGGTCCACATGGCACATTTACTCCTGGCAGCCCCTCCTGGCATACCACACAAAGCTTTGGCCTTCATGGCACAGCAGTCATTACCATGGTGGGCCCCTCCTTGCACACGGGGTCACCGCTACAGTGTTGCAGAGACTTCAACCTTTATCTGCACTTCAGTCTTTTCCATGGCTGCCCCTTCTGGTACACAGGGTTGCAGCAACAGTGCTGCCCTTAATGCACAGCAATCTTTACATGGCTAGCTTCACGGCAGCCCTCTACTGGCATACGGGGGGGTCACAGACTCGAGTCCGCACATTAGTAACAACTCGATCGGTGCAGCAGCTGCCGCCTAAAACCTCGCACATGGAAGCCCACTTGACATGGCTCCCCACTAGATGTCAATCCTTCCAATGCCTTTATCTTCCTCACAGGGCACACTGGTATTTGCAAGCCGGCAGGCACTGGTAGATATTTAAAGCTAAAGCGCGGTGTGCTACCATTGCTACAAAAGTCAATAAATAGAAGAAAAAGTAGTGTGCCGCCATATTCTTTTTCTATTATGTACTATTGCAGCAATTGCGGCACGCCACACTTTAGCTTAATAAGTTTAAAAGTAAAGCGCGGTGTGCCACCATTGTTATAAAAGTAAATAAGCAAAAAAGAAACGCGCCGTCTGCCCGCCTTAGTTTTTTTATTTATTGACTTTTGGAGCAATGGTAGCACGCCGCGCTTTAGATGTTGAAAGCTAAAGCACGGTGTGCCCCCATTGCCATAAAAGTCAATAAGTAGAACAAAAATGTGTGCAGCGAAAACCAGGAAGGATGGCAGCAATAATGGGAGGGAAGGGGTGCGTCGGCGAGCAAGGAGGCAACAGACGGCCAGAGATGGCCAACCAAAAGAAACAATTGGTGATGTCCTTGTGGGAGAGAACCAAGCACCCAAAGGCGGGACAGATGGACACTACTGACCAACCACAGTAAAGGAATTTCCAAAAGGCAGGCCACCCAACCAACCAGAAGCGCAGGCAGAGATTAAAGCTTACCGCCCATATTCTGAGTACAACATATTTCGAAGAGATAGCGCTATCTAGGTGAGTCCTAAGAACAGGCTATCAGGACTCTTCAAACAGATCTCCACACGCCAGGCGGGCTGGACACTTCCTGTGGACTTATACACCTTGACTGGTCTCATATAAAACCACCAGTGCCCCACTACACCCCTTACAAAACAAGAGCAGCAATATAATGGTCTAATTCTGGGAAATGTTTTGCCAGCCTCTGCTGGCTCTTACTGTCCAAATACTACCAATACTAACCAAGAGGTACCGGCCCTGAGGGTGGAACCTCAAATGTATCAGGCAGGCCCCCATGCAATAAAAGCCCAGTCAAACTTGAATTAGCAAGTAGTAACAATCAGTGGGGGCAAGGTTGGGCAATGAGGTCTTGTATACCATGTGGTGTAATATATATTTAGCAATGGTGCTTGTGTACCATGGCTAGAGATAGCGGCCGGCCTTGGAATCAAAATCAGTCCTAGCCAAAATGTACAAACCTGCCCCACTCTGTAGAAGGCTGCGATAAGAATGGGACCATGTGGGAACAGAATAATCATGGCAGCAAACCCGGCAAAGAAAGCAGGCCTCTTTCATGGACACAGTCACACAAGCGCAGATAACATTAGAAACAATAACAAACAGCTTAGTGGAATTAGGTAGGAATATAAAAGACATAGAGGCACTTGAAGAGAATGATAACTGTGAACTATTTTTCGAGATAAATGGAGGATCGATGGGACAATAGGAATTGCTAGAAGGTTGGATGCTTATTGTAGCTCTTCTAGCAGGTTTGTTTCAGGGTTTTAGTTACAGATGTGATTTACTTTTGGTGCCTCGTGAACCTTCTGCGAAGTTAGGAGTCTCTACCAGGTAGGAGGGTAGACTTAGGTGGATAGCCTTGGACTGTCATGCCAAAAACACTTAAAGTGATTCTGGCTTCAACAGGGAGGCTGTGGAAATACTTCAGGATGAAGTTAATGCGCACTGATTTAACTATAAATACGCAACCAAAGAAAGTAGTCCATTCCAGGTGGAAGAGTGACAATTTAGCTATTTCAACCAGTTTTTTTCTCAGGTTATCTCCGATTAAACCTTAACATGGGCACCTGATCAAACGTAAGACTTTAGAAGGGGCACTATATGTTAGGTGTCTGCTAATTGTAGATTTTCAAGTAGAAGACTGAAAAGGCTTAATCAAAGACAGGAGGAGCCTTACTTCCAGGTTCACATTGGGAGTAGTGATTTGCTTCTGATGCTAAGACAACCTTCACAAAAGTAAAGTTTATTCTTCAGGTTCCAGGGACAACTTAGGTGGATCGCCTTCATTTTGTTCAGAAGGTATTGTATTCTGATTTAACCATAAGTAAGCAAGCAACTAACTCAATTAATGATGTCCTTACTGCATGGGACAATACCTCATATTGAAGCCTGATTGGATGTCTGGTGCTGCGACTCATGTTTTTAGCTTCTTGGAAAGGTGAAGTTGGAATGAAGAGGTTTGGTAAGACTTGAGATGGAGTATTATGTTAATATAGAATCCTAGAGATTATTATTATGCAATTTGAGGGTGGGGTGTTGCCATGCGGCCAGAGCGGCTGATCCTGTAGTGCGGGGCTCACGGTTCGATCACCCATGGCTCCCAGTTCCTTAAAACTGTTACGAGTGATAAGTTCGCGCTTTACAAATAGAAATTATTATTATTATTATTATTTTTGAGTGGGAAGATGCCCACTGGGAAAAGGATGTCAAACCAGTCTGGACGACTGGAGGCAAGTCTTTGGAGTGCAGAAGGAGACATTCTGGTCTGTTGTGATTTAGTCTGAATGAAATGGAGCTCATTCAATTCTGTTTTGAAATAGGTTTGCACGGTTGCCAAGCCAGATAGATTAGACATATTTAGGTTGCACCTGAGTGGCCTCTCCATATTGATGGATGGCCACGTTGTCTCCTAGTACTGCTTCTTCCACAGGTTCCATGTAAAAGTTGATCAGGGAGAGTCAGCAGTCAGACAACACAACCCTGAGCCCCCAACACAAAAAAAGATAAAAGTAGGAGATCAGAAAGATTATAGCTTCACATTTTGTGATCAATAGTTGCAGAATGAGAAAGAAGAGTAAAGGAATACGCCCCTGAAGTCGATCCGCAAGAAAAGGACAGTAAGTAGTGCCTCATGATGAACAGTATCGTGCAGAGAAAAGAGGATCAGCAGAAGTATAAGGTGGGCCTCATCACTGCTATCAACATGCATGTGGTCATCCAGTACCTTAAAATATCTTGAGGGTAAATGTCAGAGCACTTGGTTTGATTTGGTCTCTAAATACAAGGGTAGTAACGCACCTCCTGCTTGAGGTAACTTTAAATACATTTCTGCAGGATGTAGCGGCAAACTCAAAATAAGAGCCTAATAATTTATAATAGAATTTGAAACATCCACCATAATGCTGTAATGGGAAGCATGTCTTAAGAAGTCATGTCAAACATGGCACTGAAGATGAATCATATTCAGAAAATGTGCAAGTCCTCTACAATGTTGTTGGACTTGGCTTGTTCAGCGGGTTTACCCCTGACATTTTTATTTTTGGCCTCCTGGTTTTTACCCGTTTTTTGTTGGTTTGAGGACTCTAGACACTTTATCACTGCTATTCAATGCTAAAGGGCATATACTTTCCATGTAAACTGTGTTTATGGTTTGGTAATTCCATGATTGGCATAACTGATTTACTGTCAGTCCCTAGTACAGTGCAATGTGTGTGCCCAGGGCCGGTAAATCAAATGCTGCTACTGGGCCTGCAGCACTGATTGTGCCACACACATGAGGAGCCTGTAAATGTAACACAGACCTGCCACTGCAGTGATTGTGCGCAGTTTGCTACTGTCATATCGACTTGGCAAGTGCACCCACATGTCAGGCCCTAATCTTCCCTTTTCTTACATATAAGTCACCCCCAAGGTACCCCTGTGGGCAGAGTACTGTGTATGTTAAAGGTAGGACATGCACTGGTATTTGTGACAAGTCCTGGTAGTGAATTATAGTGTATTTCGTTTTTCACTATGGAAAGGCTATCTGCCCCATAGGATAGAATGGGAGTTTATTTATAACATCCAATAAATATAACTTTCCATTGGGACAAGATGGAAAGATGGAGTTTAGAATGCCTAAAAATGCATCTTTTAGTAAAGATGGTTTTTTATACTGTGTGTTTGGAAATACCACTTTTAGAAAGTGGGTATTTTCTTGCTTAGCCATCCTGTGTGCCTCTGCTGGTTTGGATTGACTGGTTTTGGAGTGACAGGGGCTGGGGATGTGCATTCTCTCAGAAGGGCACTGGGGAGGGTTGGGTGGGGGGGGAATGATGTGTGTCCAGCCTTTCCTGAATGAGTCAAGGCTGGGCTGAATAGACCTGGGCAGCATTCAGAGTAGTGGAAGGAGTTTTCACTAGGACCTGAATAGGCCTGGTCTGCATTCAAAGTAGTGGGACGAGTTTTCACTAGCACCTGAATATGCCTGGTCTGCATTTAGAGGTGGGGGGAGATTTCCTTTGCACCTGAATAGGCCCCATCTGCCTTGGACAATGCTGTCTCCACCTCCTGCCAGGAAGCTGTACCAGAAAGGACAAAACTAGTTTTGGCTGGGCAAAGAGCTTCTCTGCAACCAGAGAACAAAGGAATTTGTTCTATAAAAAGTGGAGCCCTGACCCCAGAACTTTATATTGCTGCTGAACTAAGGAACATACCAGGAAGAAGAGCTAGAAAACCTGTCAGGAGGAACTGCCACTTTGCTGCATTCTGCATGCTCTGCTGTGTTGGCCTGCTGCTTGCTGCTTCTGTCTTGGGCAGGGAAAGGACGGGATTGTACTTTCATCAACCTGCTGTTAAGAGTTTTCTCCAAGGGCTTGAAGTAGAGCTTGCCTCCTGTTGGAAGTCTCAGGGAGATAAAAGACGTCAGAGAACTCGCTGGAATCAAGGAATCTGCCAAGAAGAAGAGCTAGAAGAGCTGCCAGGAGGAGTGCTGCCCCTTTGCTGTGTTGTTGCTTTGTTTGGTTGGCCTGCAGTTGCTGCTTCTGCTTGGGTAGTGAAAGGACTGTACTGAACTGAACTTTCTTTACTTGTATCTCCAAGGGCTTGAAGTAGAGCTTGCCTCCTGTTCGAAGTCTCAGAGACTGCAAAGACCTCATCAACCTCTGTGTACCACTTATTGAACTGCTGTTTCAGTTGCCACCGAGAAGGGAAAAGCAACCAACTCAGTCACTGGTTTCGTGTCCTACATGCACCTCAGAGGGCACTGCCTCATCTTGCACCGGAACCCTGGTCTTACCGCCACTGGCACTGTGACCTGTGGGCACCGCACTGCCTCGCTTCACTCCGACGCCCTGGTCTCGCCGACGCCGACGCTGCACGTGACTTCCGTGACCGCATCCCAAACCGACCAATGCAAGAATCCTGGAACCGGCTTTGTCGCCTGAACTGTGATCTATCAGCACTGCAACGAGCACCGCCTTCACTCCACACCGCACCCGCCGCTGGACGACCGTCACCGAGCCGCTGCCTGCATCACGAATTGAGGACGCAGCAGCGCTCCGCTTTACACCGCAACCGCGACGGTTGCCACGACCGGGCCGCACCAACGTGTCAGCAGCAGCACAAAAGGTACGGTTTACGAGTCTGTTGACACCCCTGAACGACACGATCAGACAGAACTGTTGGATTCTGTTGTTTACAGCACCGAGGTAGCACAGGATGGAGCTACTGACTTCAAGGAACTGTGTTTTTAAAGTATTCTTGCAAAGTGCATATTTTTTAAAGTACTCTATGTTGCATTTCAGTCATTTTGGTCTTGTTTTGGATATATATATATGTATATAAATATTTGATATTTTTTTAACTGGTGTGGTGTCCTTTTGTAGTGTTTTCACTGTATTACTGCTGGTTATGTGCAAATGCTTTACACATTGCCTCTGAGATAAGCCGGAATGCTTGTGCCAAGCTACGAAGGGGGTGAACAGGGGTTATTGTAGGAGTGTAACTACCTTACCCTGACTAGGAAGAAGGGTCCCTACTTGGACAAAGATGCAAGCCCTTGCCAACTGGAGACTCACATTTCTAACAAATGGCATAACCATTTACAGTACAAAAGAAACATACGCGGCGCACAACAGATGTGAGATATCGAATCTAAATGAACCAAAATATCAGCACAACTCATAAGATGCAAACATCCAACAGTGAAGTCCCCGATTTAAGGAGTTTTCTTTATCAAAAACAAGTCACTAGTCTTGAATTACTGAGGAGTATACACAAGTTTCTTTCTAAAATTAATATAATAAAATATTCCAGTCTTCAAAATAAATGTTTGAGGATACACCAACATTAACTACTCTTCGTCCTCCTTTTCTGCCTGCTCCTTCATAAATAAATGTAAAAAGTGTTTAACAAAGGCAGGCTATGCCAGGGATAAACTAAACCTTTGGATGGCAATGGAGGAATCCTGTTGACATATACGGTTACAATTAAACAGTTAATAGGGTAAATGTGGAAGGAGTTAGGTGTGGTTAGAATCAAAGTAGATTTGAATGATATATTAGTGTGGTGGCAATTTAGGATACTATATTTGGTTGTTAACATTCCTACCATGAAGAAGGCTGACTGGTCTCAGATTACACTTTAAAGATTGACCAACTTAATTCTTCTTCAAGGAACCATAGTTGACATACTATAAATGTAAGTATGTATAATGCTGGTCCTCCAGAGCCACAAACATGACAAAGATTCAAAATAATCACTGCCTACGTAAATGATTCCAAGTAGATTTATCGCATGTCAATTCATTGCTTGTGGATATCTTGGCAATTTGACTTGGTTCTGGCCCTCGAGAAACCGAGACTGGTCAGAACTTGGCGCAGCACTAGCAGATGTAGGTAGACCCACGAGCAGAGCTCTGAAGAAAGGTTCATAAAATAGTCCATTTGGCCATGTCTTCTTTGGATAAATATTACTTTATCAGTGGTCACAATCTTTTTGGGATTGCTTGCTAAATGCTGGTTCTGAGTACAGTGCTTTAAAACAGATTGTAGTTTCTCATTGTCTAACTAGTTGAAGTCACAGAGGGCTTAGCTCTCCCTTTAACAAGTCGGAAGTTCTCATCTACATCTGGCAGATTTTTAAGACTATTACGGCACAATTAATTTTAAGATACATATCACTGACTGAACATACAGCTGCCACAGACATGGTCAATCTCTGCACAAGGCATGAGTTACTTACCTTTGTGGAGTCCAACCATCCGCCCGAGGTTAGGCCTGTCAGTTTTCTGGAGGACTTCTCCATCTAAACTCAGTTAAACAAATCTAAAAACATGGTAATAACTTAAGCCAACTCAGGGAAGCACCATGGCACAAGTGGCACCAGATAACATCTACAAGTCAGCCCTCAAGTTACAGAGGGGGTTGGAGAAGGGCGATTAGACACTTGCTATGCTGCTGGTTGCTGTAGTACATTGTCAGCCATTGGTATTGCCTTGCCTTATAGAATTCTAGGATATCGGTGTGTGCTACAGAACACAATCCAAGGCATCCAATGAGAGACAAGGGTCTAAGTCGCACTGTGCCAAATGCTCTCTGTACTATGTGCTGCTCTGTGTGAAGTTGGGTAGTGTTGTTACGTTCAGTGAGCTGTGACTGCGATTTTTAAGTCAGTGGTCTACTGAAGGACATTTGCTAGTTGCTTATGCATCGGTTTGGTAGAATAAGAAGCTATTTTCCTGGTGATCACATGTAATTTAGGCCAGGAGAAGCTTGTTGAGTGATGTTAGTGCATGGTGTGCCTTGGTGGTAAGAGCGGTTGAGAGCAATAATATAGTCTACAATAGGGCACATAGCTGAGATGCCGGAAATATCTGGGGCATTTTAGTTTACTTACACTGTTAGAAATTAATTTAAAACCACTAGGTTTCACAATGATTGTGTGTGCACCTTGTGCTGCAGGGAAAACATTAATTCAATTCAACTACTTGAATAGGACCTAACCTTAGGTTACCAAAGAGGTGTTCCATATGTATGTGGAGATTGCGTTATGTACATAGTTTGACAACATGCAGTGGTACACACCTACTGGCGCTAAGTAATTGGGGAAATCTTAGAACAGGAAGAGTAGATTTGGGAACTGGCATGTCGCGCCTACTGTAATAAATTCCAGGTAGATGCAACCACGGCTCTGTCACCCACTGCGTCAGAACCGTACTATATAAAACTGTACATAAGTACGTAAATAAACAAATAAATGACCTTTTATAGACCTGGATCTTCCTATTAGCCAAAAGCATTATCCCAATGAACTGAAAATGCAGAGCGGGGCTGTGAAATGCTGGAATCTTAGGGGTGAAGAAGATTTATTTCTCTGTTAGTTGGCAGCTGTAGCTCTGTGGAAGGTTTGCTTTGCAGGAACCCACCACATCGGAACAGTAACAGGAGTTGCAGGCATAGAAAGAACAAGACAGCCAGGTATGGCCCCTGCCCTGGTGGTGACATCAAGCGGTGAGAAAGCGCTCGGAATGATGGAACATGTGGAGCCTGCAGCTCGTGATCTTGGTGCGCTTCGAGCATTTCAAAGGCAAAAAGTACTAGCTATCCCTAAATTTAGCCGAACAGTACTTGATTTCGGAGATCGGGTGAAAAGATGAGGAGCTGCAGGGTGAAGAGATGAAAGGCAAAATTAATATTAATTTTATGGACTAAACCCATACCACGGCAGATGTAGGTGGGGGCAGGTGTGCAGCACATGGGACGAGGTAGAAGAGTGGCAGGAGGTGAGGGACAGGAGAGCAGGAAACAAAGATATAAAATAGTCCCCCAAATGAGCGTAACTATACAGTAGTTAGCCCCTGCTCCTGAGGGAGGAAATGGAAAAAAAAAAGGAGGGACAAGAGGAAGGATTGACCACTAGCAAGCAAGTATTTTTAAAGGACACTGAAATAGACAAATGCAAGCAGTGGGCGGGCTGTAATCCCACATATTAGTATATATAAGTATAGATATACAAGTATATACTAAAGTATATAAAAGAGGTCTTTAATGCTCGACCTAAAAAGTGAGTAACCTACCACCACTATGAGGTTAGGCCCCCCTCCTGGTCCAACAAGAAAGCAATCGGTGAGAAAGGCCTATGTCATGGAGAGCACAACCATGATCCGAGTTCGCCTATGATTAAAAAACTCAGTATTAGGGATCCAGACATCAGTACAGTTGGGCACTCAATAGGGGGTACACACCCATAACTGTGCAGAAGGCTCTTCCGCCCCAACAGACTGGATTAGACAAGCAACTGTAATTAGTATCGATGTTCTGACATGTATTTATTAGTATTGCAGTTGTGACGTCTTACTAATTTGTAAAAATCTTTGACAAAAATCAACTTCTAAAGAAAAAAACATCACCTAGAATTTCACATTCGGTCAACTAACATGAAGGTAAAAGTAACATTAACATGGTGATAAAGAGTAAATGCAAGCAGAAGACCAGCACTATTTGCGTTTTTTTCAGTTATTTTTATTAGGCAATGAATAAATAACATATAATTATCCAAATGAATTCAATTTACAAACAGACATCAATTAGTTAAAACATAGATTATTCATAAACACCATCCTCTTAAAGGGAACATACACAATACACTACAACACTATTTTTATGTACTACAATTAAATTCTTAGCTGTAGTAATTTCATGCATTATTTCCATAAAAAGAAACAAACTGTCCCCTGGGGAAAAAAAGATTTATTTCCTGGGCTGATAACGGCGGGCACATACTTTTTTTTTTTTACTTTTTAGAATTGGCCAGTTTAGCACGCTAGTTTCGAAAAATTGGGTGCTTTGAAGTTTCCACTGGAGGGCAATTTCAGATCTTGTCACTAGCATGAATGTAAAAAAAATAGGTTTGCATGGTAGGTTGAGCCCCCAGTTATATGCCCTGAATAACTCAAGAGGGCCTGGTATAGCAAACAAGACAAAGATTTCAATCAGTATAGAATTGCATATTGATCAGCATGCTGCCAAAAATTATTAACTTCATGAAACAGGGACAATAACCAGAGTTCCTGCATTCGGTTCAAAGAAGACAGTGAAAAGTTGGTCCCGAAAGTCGGAAAATACTTACAAATCTGTAAAGTTTTCGGATTGAGTTGATTGGATACCCACTGCTTTTTCATATAATAGTTCTCTAGGGTTGTCAATAAATAATAAAATAGCTTCCCCCAGGATAACTGGAAAAAGCATTCTAGTGTCAGACGTCTGAAATTGAATGAATGAAGACTGATGGCGGGGCCATGTTGGCTAGAAATAGCAAAAGATAAAAACCTAAAGTTCACAAAAACAAAGTCAACAACAGAACAGAAGGGGAAATATGAAGTTTTTCAACAACTCCTCAGTGTTATACCCATAAACTGGAACCTGTGTATGAGTCCGAATGGAGTTGTACACATTTATTAACATGCACAGTCTATGAAATGTGCCATGCCAAGTGGGTTGAAGAGATGAAACAACAGATGTGTCATTTAGGTGAAAGACTGATTTAGCCACAATAAGTTAGAATGTTAAAATCTTTTTGGGCAAGTGGTGGCCATAGATGGCAACCAAAAAGATGGATGTTGAGTACCCATAGTGTTATTTCCTAGTGTACTACTTTCCAAACGGTTCAAGGAAATCTATTTCTTGACTAATTCACATGTCAAAGGTTAAAACCCAGATGGGCGGAAAGTCTAGAGGCAGTCAGAACACTAAATACTTCTCTCATTTGCATAACTGGAGATACTTCGTTTAAAAGCTTGATGACCTCAGATACTCCATGCCATATGCTCCCAGTTGGAGCAGCTTCTAAGGCTAATTTACGTAGTGGCAGCATCAAGTAAGGAGGAAGGATCAGGTTACAGGAAGTCCCTCCTCTACATCAGACTCAAAGGCATAGGACTAAAGTGATGAAAATAGCGACAGATGTGTTTAATAAGCACAGGGAAAGCAGATTAGGCTTGCTTAAATAATGCCTGTTAACAGTCAATACTGCCTTTGTCAATGCTCGTCAAACAGCAGCAGGAAGCAATATTAGAATGTTATTGTGTACACTTCCATGATGGCCGTCACATTGCATCTAGACTTAATGTGCAGGAATCTTGAAAAGGTAGAACAATAAGTATATGAGTGAGGCGCAGAGCCTGGATCGGTAGTGGCAGCACCAGTGCAGGAAGAAAGGAAGAGTGGTGGTGAGGGAACAGACTAAGCAGGGAAATAGAGCGAGGAGAAACCAAACCTTGAATGCCACTTTTAGACAGACTACAATTGTTGAACAAATTAAGCTGTGGTGCAAGTGTGCAGCTTTCACATGGGGATATTGATACCAATGAGGGATCAACCAGGAAAGTGAGCATGACAGGGTAATAGAAGGAGCGGTGAATTGGATTGAGCAGGGAGGCTGGAAAAAACAAAGGAGCATGCTTGTGGAATGAACAGGAGTGAGGAGAGCAAAGACAAGGAGAAACAACAGTGGTAAAAACTGGTGGAACGCCATGCACTCCTACTGAGTGTCAGTCTAATGATATAGAAACTTGAAAAGGGAAAAAAGCTCTTCGATGTTAGCAGTGCAAAACTGTAACTCTTCCACTCAAAACACTTCAATACTCTTCTGAGTGGGACAAAAAAAGAATAAGGAGGAAAGCCATCGAAAACAAGCAAGCCATCCACAGTATGAGCAAAGGACACACTCGAAGCCCACGCTAAGTATATGTTTAACATATTGGTTCCAATGTTTTCTGCATCACACAACTAAAGTGGACTGCAGTGAGATTGCCAAAAGGCATAATAAACTTGAATCAATTGCACAGAACTACTTTGATGATCAAAAGTGTTTAGGCTAAAACTCCTCATAAGTTAGTACAATAAATTTCAGATGCAGCTCTAGATAAATGACCTGTAAACTTATGAGGGAACCTGAAGGAACGCCTTGGCCTTTTTTAAGCCTTCCAAATTGGGAGAGCAGGCTCCACAACTCTCTCCAACCTTTCCTCACAGTCTGGGTAATAAAAGCCAGTCTCCCCATCGACATATTGCTCTATCATAAAATACGTGTTTCGATTACCGCATATGCGAAGAAAAGGCTTTGTTGTAGTGACCAACACCAATGCCTGAGACATCCAGTCAAATGGTGCCAGAGGTCACAAGGGTGTTGCTGCTGAAAGCATAAAATCCTATGTAAGTGATTCATGTCCCGTGTTGTTGAAGTTCTCAATGCCTACCCCGCCAAAGCTATGAATGCTCCCAATGCAGAGAATTTCCGTAATGAAAATCATCAGATAGGACACCAGAGCGAACAGAACACAGATCACTTATGTTCAAATTGTAATCTTTCCCTTCGACTGCCAACACTTAATTTTAGCATAGTTATGTTCAAAATCCATAAATTTTTGTACCAGAAAAAATTAAAATTAAAAATATATAGCAAGAATGCGGTGGTTTCTTACATATCTAATCAAACTATGAAAAAAATGCTCATGATGCCCAAACAACCTAATACGTTTTATGCACACGAGCACGCAACAACAAAGTTTAAAAAAAAAAGTTTAAAAACCAAACAAATTCACGTAGGTTACACAAACGAGAGGCGTTGTATCACAAGCACTAGGGTTTGTATTTTATGCAGCCGCTTTCGTTAGTTTAATCTAAAACTGATTTACTCTATTCGACAGATGTTCAATGAGATGCTCTTGCCTGACAGAGGAGAAATAAGCAAGAACATTGCTGTTTGCAAATTCACTTTCAGAACCGGTATCTCAAATTAAAGCTACGCTTTTATCACAATTCTCAAAAAATAAAAATATGTTAAAAGTATTAAGTATCTTCTTGACTCAAATCCTAGGCAATAGTGGAGAAGTGGAAAATGAATATGAGAAAATGTGCTGTAATCTTAACTTGAGGGTTAAAATGGAAAAGCTTGAAAGCAACAGGGTGAAATGGTCAAACACGTGGTAAGTAGCTCATGGAAGAAAAAGGGTATGCGGCAATGGCAAATAGCTGCAACCGAAAACCAGGAAAAAATACTTTAACACATGATATGCTTTAGGACGAAACAAGCAATATGAAGGAAACATGCAATGATATGATATTGAGTAATGGCATACGTTTCAGAAATCTATTCGCACATTTGTCAAGAGTTCCACTTCAAATAAGAATCCACCTTTTGATTTATGCTCCCAGGGGTTTCCATTGATTCGCTGTCAATTTAACCCTAAACACTTGGTTTGAAAGCACAATCAAGCAGCGACGGTGGAACTAAGGGTGTGTGTGATGCTGCTGCAGTAAATTCCCAAAAACTTGCAGGATTTCAAAACGAGAATGGTCAAAAAGGAGGCCATTCATTTTGTTGTATCCTATAGTATTTGCCTTGCATTCCAATACAGAGGTCAAATGTCAGGCAATGTCTTCGAACAATTTGCTGTTTGTCTTATAAAAATGGGGATTGGTGTTTACTTTTCTCATCCCTACTGCAAAGTGAGTGATTTTTATAAACCCCCGGCACAAAGTGTGAAAGTAGAAGGCTGCAGTATGTCAAATGTTTTCTAATTCACAACAAAATGTAAATACTTGAAATTAACTTTGCAAACATTTCAAACTCTGTCAGCGGAAATATGAGCAAATCACTACTGAAGAGAAGTCCAGCAGAAAACTGGAAAAATATGCAGTTGCAAATGAGACATATTTATTGTTTCTAATCAGAAGAATGATGAAAACAAAGAGTTTAGTAGGACCTAAATAAAAACAAGGTACATACAGCACATGTACAATAAATGTGCACACAGAAACCAAATTTCCATGTTCTTTTTATGTGGTCCATGTAAGATTAGAAGTAAAACTGATACAAATGCAATGGCCATTTCAAGAGGATATTTCAATGGATAATGTGCTCTCTGTAAATGGCAGTACACTCCCCTCCTCTGCTTTACTCCCAGGAAAGAAAATAGACCTGTGTACCAAAATAAAAGTGGCCCCATAAGTGTATCTGATAGCTACAAAAGCGGCCCATATTTGCAAAATGGGGCAGTTTTGTGCTTGTAAAGGCAAAATATATAGGTTTTCTGCATGGTTTGGGATACTTCGCGGATTTGATCTTGCTGCAGGCAATGTTTGTGGTAATATCAGCGAAATCAACAGTAAAAACTGGCCCACCAGACCATAAAACAGGCCCACAAAATTCCCCCAAAAAGTTCCACACACTGACCTCTCTGACCAGGGCTTCGAGTATTGCCTGACTGCCCTATAAGCCAGTCTGACCGTGTTTACTCACATATTTGGAACAATGTGCTTCAAAATGCACTAAAACCACTCTAGCATTCTCCTTCTAAATGAATTTGGCTCATCTGCTACACGTATCCATCTTCATAAACTCTGTCACTTCAATTACGTAACATCGAAGGCAGCGCTCAAGTCTGAAAATTATTCCAGCACCATTGCAATCAAGGTGGTAAAACTTTGTTCTGTTTTATTAATTTACAAAATAAACAAGAATAGCAAAATCTACACGCTTTTACATTACATGGAAATCGTTTCTAGCTTGGCCAGTGACGCTTTGTAAAAGGTGTCGAATGAAATACAAATACTGTTGCTGCCAGTGTGTAAGAATGCTTCCAGGTAAGCTTCCTGCGCTGTAGTACTTACATGAGCGAATCGTTAGGCATGCTTACCAGATTTCTGCCTTTCCATGGTGCTCTCGTGACTCGTCAGGCCTCCAGAGGAAGAGTCCCCGCTCGATGACACCTCGTGGCTGTGCTGCTGATCAAACGGCGCGGGGCGCGGAGGGGTTCCGTGTCTACGCATGAAACAAAAAGATGCACAAAGGCTTAAACCAGGAAGCATACAGGTCTATCAGAACTCAACTAAAAGGGGCAAAAACTGGAGTTTCAAAAAATACAGGCAGGCGTGACGTTGAGAATTCAAAGTCGTTGTGAATTAATCTTAACACCTCAAAGCACAGTGCTAAATATATCGTTCAGAACCTCAGCACAAAAACACGTGGGAAAACGCACGCAGAGAAGTAGCGGGTGGGAAGATGGGAAGGGGCACCCTTCCGTGTATGATGACACATGTAGGTTGACTGGGAAAATGTCACGGGCGCGTTAAGCAAACGCGTACACCGAGACTGCAATGTGTTCAACTGCTACTCCCCGAGGAGCTCGGAGCATCACGCAGACCGTGGCAGGCTGTTAGAAGCCTGCTTTCCGGAAAACGCCTGCAGTCAAAGCCGAGTCGAAAATACAGGAATGCGCACCACGGGTACATTACATAACACTCTGCAAGGAACAGACGTTCCCCTTCTCTGGCGCAGCAAACCGTCGTCAGAACAATAAAGTACGTGTATACCGTAACAACCTCTTTAGTATGATATTTTAAATAGCAACCCTGGGGTCTTCTTCACTCGTCCTATGCTTCGAACAGCACAGCAGGCTTTAAAATAGATGGCCGTTTCATGGGAACAGTTTTTTGTCGGCTACATTACATTTGTTGGTGGTAAAAGTTTACGGCGATATATGGACAAAATGTTACTTACTAAAAAAGAATGAGCAACAATCAAAGATAAATTATATTGTGTCATTTAGTTCTCAAAAATTAACATACCGCAAACACTTAACACCAAGCCAAATACAATCAAGAAAAACTTTATGGTTGACACCACCAGCACTCAATAGCTTACGTAATATGACGAGTGACCCGTTACTGCAATGTGTCAACCACCGTACATATTCCTGATATGCCAGGTATAAAAATAATAATGGAAAAACTTAACATTTGGTATATTTCTCGTTCCATAATTTTTAAGCAAGAAATACAAGCTAAAAAGACAACAGAAGTATTCCAGAATGTTCTACAGTAAAATGATTTTCAAAGTAAATAAAGGCAGCATCGTGAAGTTGGAAAATAATATAGAATAATATAACATTATTTACACAAGTTCTTATTTAAGCACCATACCCAGTCAAAACATGTACAGATGGGCAGTATTTTCCTATGAGTAATGTAGCAGCCCTAGTAAGACGTGTGTCCACTGTGGTGTTTCAAAAGAGATCATGCATTTATAAGCTTTGCACATCAGCAGCAGCTAATATCCATGAAATAAATGCCTTTTTAATTTTGGTCTGCTGCTCTTGACTTTTATGTTTTTTCAGAAATACTATATATTTTTTTCTTCTCAGAAATACTACATGTAAGAGTGCAGAGTACATGGGCGATTCACCAGTTTGGGCCTGTTCCGGCCTAGAGCTAGAAATACCACACTTTACTACATACAAACCATCACCAGAGCCCATCCACATTCACGTTTCTTCTAAGGCATGCCTTAGCTCACTCCTGTTTCCTCTATGCACGCCACGCCCTGCAAGCTGTGGAGACAGCGACTGCGAGGTTGCTGCTGCTTGCTGCCAGCCAATTTGCTGTTTGCCTTGTCACCCACTGCTTCGTTGACCTATGCTTATGGGCAACGGGGGGACTTCAACTCTGACGGCAGAACAACACGACTGTCGGCAGGTGAAAGCTGGCGCTAGCAGCAGGGGTAAGTTTCACATGTGGCCTGGCACGGCGTGGTTGCCCTTAGGGCTGCCATAGGTAGGGAGAAGAGCAGAGCCACGCACCCAAAGGGGGTCTGAGGAGCCGACGCATTAAACAGCGCCATGGCCTAGTAATAAAAGTGTGTCCCAAAAGGGACAATAGGGCTAGAAGTGGCATCCCCTGCCCAGCCAAGGGGACCGGGGGCAAAGTAAAGGCGGCCGAGCTGGACAGAAAGGTGCCAAGCCGCTGGCCAATGGGGGGTTGGGAGGCGCAGGCGGGATTTGAGCCACCACCCCGGCCAACCATTTTTTGGTGGGCCAGCGCGGTGGAACAAAGACTCACCCACACCTAACAAACGGAACTGTTGCAGCAAGAAGCAACACGGGTCGCACCAACATGGCACTTGTATTCCAGGACACCGGTGGGTGGATCCCACAGAGTAAGAGAAGGTAGCGAGTTGGGCCTAAAAAGACTGTGGACTTCGGTCCTCCCCCTCCCCCCGCACACAAAAGGGAAAAACTCCAGCTCAAAGTCCACATCTGACAACAGCAAGCGTCATAGTGTTTTATGACGATTTATGACTGCAATGCAAGGCAATAATATAACTGGATGATTGATTTATGACATCATTTATGACCTGGTGACAAGCCAGCAGTACTACTGTCTTTATGATTCATGCTATGATTTATGACCCAACTTGTGATTTATGATGCCAAAAGGGTGACAGGTGTCATCATGACATTCATGCCAGTTGATTTATGATAGCAATAAAGTTGGGAGGTCAAATGATTAAATATTGTGTAACTGAATAATCAAGCTGCAGCCATGTATTGCCATAGTAATTCATTGCTCATTGCCTTATTGAGCGGCTGCGTGCAAAGTTTAAGCGGTGAGTGGTGGAAGCAGCCACACTAGGTTGTGGTGCGGCTTGCAGCCCCCCCTTTTGATCAAAGCATTTCCTTAGGGGTCCCTGAAATCCGTCACAGAATCATTATAGCGCCTCACTTAGTAATCTGTGCAACCTAGTCAGTGTTGTGTAGGGTTTACCAATATCTGTGGGGAGTTGGTGACCTCAAGGAGTAAGAGCACAAGTAAAGGGCCCTGGGGAGTACTGAACACCCAGAGCACCAGTATCAGCTTATTGCGCCACAACAGGAGGGGGATTAGACTAGAGCGGATAAGTTGTCTAGCTCAGGTTGAGGTTGGATGCTACAATCGCGGTAATATCTGGGAGAGAAATTACACTGTAAGGCTGTCCTACCCACCAAACTCGACCTGAAAATGCAGGATCGCGAGATTCAGTAAAGAAAGACACCAAGGCCCCCCCAAGAGGCCAGCAAAAGGAAAATGAGGTGTCATGATGCAGCAGGCACTAAAACTAAACAGGCAAATAAAGGCAAGGCTCTAATTACCACAGAGCCCTAAGAGACAAAGTTAGAATCTGCCCCAGTGCCCTTAACACAAAGACATCAGCCAAAAATCTTCATCATAGTCACTTTCCTGAAGGGCGCTAGCACTGTATTGTGTTCAAGTAATGAGGGGGTTGACAGACTCCTCTCACCACTACAGACCATGGTTATTATTCACACCAAGGAGAGTATGGAGAGTCTGGAGTACCGGGAAGCTGTGCTGGGGTCAGTTAAGAGGGATTCTGGTACCACACTGACACCTTCATCAGGCATTCGTAGAGGGATGCCCTTGTGGCAGGAAAGCATTAACAAGCTTGAGGAAGTCCAACTGGTTGAAGAAAGGGAACTCAACCAAATTGTGCCCAGTCTGTCTTCCTTGGGTCGGGAATCTCAAGGGAAGAGAGGGCCCAATCCTCAGGGTCAATCTATGGGAGAGGTAAATCTGCTTATTCATCACAAGAGCCTAGATGAACTGTGGTCCACCACTGAAGTCACCCCACAGACATGGCACCTGGTCAGCATACCAGCCAAGCTTATCTTAGCCATGACAGGGCAACCTCACAGGCTCTAGAGCTGCAGGAACAACCCTGCAATACATCCTAACTCACAACCCAGGAGTGGGAGGAGTTGGTAGCCTCATACACGTCTAACGCTCCCTTGGAGGAGAAAGATCCATCGCCCAAATGCAAAAAGGATCTGCCGACTCAAAACTGGCCTGAAAACGTCTGGGCTGCATTGCTGAACACCATGCAGCTATCAGTTAAAGTGCTGCAATATCATTCAGATAAGATGGACATACAACTTTTGTTACTCAACACCCTAGCTGTCCAAGTCTCGTCCATCAATGAGAAGCTGGGGGATTTAAACAACCTCATCAGGATGCTTAAATCGAGACACAGATTCTGCTGCCAAGCTGTTCATGGGCACCACTTGTGGAAAAACTAGCAAACCTCTCAACAATGCTGGGTGATCTTCCGGTTGACCTAAAACAAACAACTAAATTGCATGCTGTGTCGAACGGAATGGTCTCGGGTACGGGCGAGATGACACTTGGTCTGGACACTATTTTGCTTAACCAGGAAGCTCAAGCGGCAAGGACCAGCACAGACCACGCACTACAGCAAGGCAGTAACCCCAAAACCAACTAGAATAAAGTGAGTTACCAGGATGTCCACATGGCTACCCACTGGGGGGGGTGTGTAAAATTCACCAATAGGCAAGGCCTAACTTTCGCCAATACCTCCAACAGCTTCAGACGCCACACAGGCTCCAAGCGGTGGTCCCAAGCTGCGGTGGAAACAAAAGGAAGCGGAAGACAGACACTGCAGTCTACTTTCGATCAGGCTCTGCAATTCAACCCATACATAACCTCACCAACTACCCACCAATGTGACAACAACTAATGTTAATAACACCTTCAATAACACCACTCTAGTAAGTAGCATGGTGGAATTAGGACCTAAAAGAAATTGCAATAGCACAGTCCAACTGCAACACAGGGAACCTGAAAGATCGCAAGTCTGAGAGTTAATAACATCTGGTCACTCCTCGACATGCACCCAGGTGCAGGGAACAATGCAGAGACAACTGCCCCAGTGAAGGGTGACGGCACGCACTACAGAGGTTAATAATGCATCCACCAACAATTTAAAGAAAAACATCTCATTATCTCTGCATTGTGCTAATAGGAGAGCAGACCGAGGGCTGAACATTGAATCATCACGAGTAGATAAATATCAAGCTCACAAATTAGCTGGAACAGAGAATGTAAATCTCTGCAGAGCCACCACTCGATGTTAGATCTTTGAGCACTGAACCTGATCCTTATCGGAGTCCAAAGGCTACAGCGACATTTTAAACAGGGGAAACATATTACACACATTAAAGGTAATCAATGGCCTGGAGGACTTTATATCCTCTGACCTGCAATCTATAGAATTTACTAGAGGCAGCAAGCACCCAGGTATAGAGGCGACAAAGGCACATGGTTAAGTATGGGAATTTCAAGAAAAAATCTTATATTCATGAGCACAGCTCAAACAGTGGGTAATCAAGCTGATGCCGTATTATAGCCTGGGCTATCCTAAACCATTGCTTGAAAAGCCGCAAACACCCCAAAGATCCTATCAGGAGATCTCTTTGAGAAATTCGTAATCAGTCCTTAGAGGAGCACCCGAACATCAACCACATATACATCAGAATTAACTGCCCTAAAGTTTGGTCCACAACCTCCAGGAATTGTTGCAACAACAGACTGGTCGTGGCTAGTCAGTTCTATAAATGGTCGGCATATGAGCAAATGACAAGGACAAAACTTCAGTCGAACAGGGAAAAGAAGCGTTTGCTTATGCTCATGGAACATCAATGGTTTGAGAAATAAAATCCCAGATCAAGAGCTGCTTTTATACTTGCAATCTTTTGAGCTCTTAGCACCGAAGGAGACATGGTTGGATTAGCCCCTCCATCTAGAGGGGTTCACTGATATCATGCTCGTAAAGGCTCAAGATTTGGATATCTACAAGGCAGTCTGGGGATATATATTTCAGTTTGGAGCTTCAGCAGGGTTAAAGACTTGCACCTCTAGGGCCCCTCAGCAAACTCCATACAAGCTCTCAAAGTAACAGTCAAGCCAGACCATACAGAAATACTGATTCTTATAATAAATGTATACCTGCACCCAAAGCATTTAACGGAGGGGTCAACTTGACTAATACGTGAGGTCATAAGGCAGTTGAAGGAGGAGACTACATCAGCCTTTATTATCACAGGGTATTTTAACATGCACTTTTTCAGGTTTAATAACAATGATGAGTTCCTGGCAAATCAATCACTTTGTTGAAAGATCCCCCCCGCAGGCAACAAATGAATGTGAGAAACAAGATAAAACCGCAAATAAGCTACAATGGGATCTGGAACATCTTGGCCTCAGAGCCCTTAATGGCCGTTTCTGTGAGGGCCGAACTCTGGCAGCAACCTTTCACTAGGCCACAGGCAGTACAACAATTGATTACACTTTTGTAAGTCTTTCATGATTTCAAACAATAACTGCATTTCAAGTAGGTGGTAGAGAAAACAGGGACCATCTCCCCCAAGAAATAGCATTCAATGCAAGTCTGATAACAACTGATCATCAAGCAGAAGACATTGGCTCAATCTATACTCAGAATAATAAAAGAATCAAACGTGAAATTAGATCACTTGATAAGCCTATGAGATCTGAGAAAATCTTACTTGAGGAGCAAGAAGTAGGCAAAGTTCCTGTGTCAGTCTGGGAGGGCTTTACAAAAACTATAGGTGAAGTACATGCAACTATAGTTAAATATGGAAGGCTGCCTAAGGAAGGGGGTTGCCAGGTGAGGGGCACAGCGGCCCAGCAAAGAAAAATCAAGACTTTTAAAAAAAGCCATATGAACAAGTAACTTACCTTTGGTAACAATATATCTGTTAGAGACATATTAGTAATGGATTCCTTACCTTAGAATTTCTCCCAAGCGTCAGACTGGATCCAGAGAATTTTTCGTCAGTAGTACCCATGTGCTTCGGTAGGTGGTGTCTGTCGACTCCGCGTTTCGTCGTTGGCATCGTTATCCCCGGGACTGACGTCGCGGTATCTACTTAGACGCCACCCCGGCGCGCTGATGTGAATTCTTTACACGACATTCCACCTCACCCCAGAAGCGCAGGGCCATGCGAGACACTTACCACTGGTGCATAAAACTAGAGCCCTGAAAGGGAGTCCCTTACTTTAGAAGTCAGTTTGCAGATTGGGGAGGAAGAATGGGGCGGTAAGGAATCCATAACTAAAATATGTCTCTTACAGATATATTGTTACTGAAGGTAAGTAACTTATTCATCTGAAAGAGACTTAGTTATGGATTCCTTAACTTTGAATTGATACACCAGCAATACCAACCCCGGAAGAGGGTCTGTGAACCAAGTTCACACCAGGAAGTCCTGAAGAACGGAGCGGCCAAAGAAGCCGCAACTCCGGACTTGGCTGTCTAGGCAGTAATGTTTAGTGACCGTGTACAACAAAGCTCACGTGGCTGCCTGGCAGATGTCATGAAGGGGGACTCCACGTCCCAAAGCAGAAGTGACTGCTGTCGCCCTGGTGGAACGGGGAACCCTACTGGAGGTTACTTTATCACCAAGGAATAGCACATTTTAATGCAAAGAACGACCCATCGAGAGAATGTTTGTTTTTGCACGGTCCGACCTTTCTTGGTGCCCACATAGCCCACAAAGAGTTGATCATCCACCGGAATTGTTTTGTGCTCTCCAGATAAAATGAAAGCGCATATTTTGGATCCAGACGGTGGAGCCTCTCCTACTCTTTTAGAAGGATGTGGGGCAGGAAGAAGGTGGGCAAATTGATGGTCCGTCCTAATTGGAAAGAGGTAACCACTTTGGGAAGAAAAGAAAGTCAGTGCGAAGGACAACCTTGTCCGGATGAACAGCCAGGAAAGCAGTTTTGGAAGAAAGAGCCTGAAGCTCACTCACCCTGCGAGCAGAGGTGATGGCAACCAAAAAGGCAATTTTGAGGGTCAATAGTCTGAGAGGACAATTATGTAGCTGCTCGAAAGGAGCGCACATAAGGTAAGTCAGAACAAGGTCCAAGGCCCACTGGGGCATTACGAAAGGAACAGGAGGAAACAGGGGAGTAATGCCCTTAAGGAAGCGATTTAAATAAGGGGACTTGAAAAGAGAAGGTTGAACAGGAAGGTGAAGAAAGGCAGAAATGGACGAAAGATAGCCTTTAGGAGTGCTCAGAGCAGAGCACTGCTGGGCCAAAGAAAGAATGAAGAGGAGAATCTATCTCTGAAAGAGGGGTAGAAAGGGGATCCACAGTCTTTGCTGTGCACCATGCCGCAAATTTGTTCCATCTACAAGCGTATACCGTTTTGGTGGAGGGACACCTGGCTGCCAAGATAACGTTACAGATTTCGGGAGGAAGGTCGAAAGCTGTCAACTGTCACCGCTCAATCGCCACGCAAGGAGGTGGAGGCTGGACAGGTTTGGGTGCAGGACCACCACGTGCTGCTGCGACAAAAGATCCTTCCGAAGAGGCAGTCTGATCGGAGGATGGATGGCCATGTTCAAGAGCTCGGGATACCAGACTCGCGAGCCCAGTCCAGAGCCACAAGAATTGCTTGGGCCCGGTCAAGCTTGATCTTCTTCAGCTCTCTGGGCAGAAGTGGTATAGGCGGAAAGGAGTATAGAAGACAGCAACTCCACTTGCGATGAAAAGCGTCGCCTAGCGAGTGCCACCTTGGAAATTACAACGCGCAGCACTGCTGACATTTCATGTTTTCTTCGGTGGCGAATAGCTCTAACCAATGCTCTCCCTACTGCTGAAAAAGACCTTGCACCACCACCTCTGAGTGAAGACGCCATTCATGATCCATCATGCACCGACGGCTGAGTTTGTCCGTCCTGGCGTTCATGGAGCCCGCCAGGTATTGAACCACCAGGAACATGCCCTGTGGTGCAAGCCACTTCCAGAGACGAAGGGCCTCCTGACAGAGGGTCCACGACCCCACCCCGCCCTGTTTAGTGCAATACCACATGGCAGTGGTGTTGTCTGTGAACACCTGCACTACTCTTCCTTTGACAGAAGGAAGAAATGCCTTCAGTGCAAGACAAATCGCCCGGAGATCCATAAGGTTGATGTGGAGCCCGGACTCCGCCGGAGACCAGAGGCCTCTGATGTCCACCTCCACCATGTGCAGCCCCGCCCCAGGAGTGATGCATCTGTCACCACTGTGAACTCTGGTTGGGGAAGGGAGAGGGATCTGCCGTTAAGCCAATCCTGGTTGGTTAGCCACCACTGCAATTGGTGTGCAGTGCCCTCGGAGATCTGGACGCAATCGGAAACATTTCCCTGTTGCTGTGCCCACTGGAACTTCAGGTCCCAATGCAGAGCCTGCATATGCCACCTGGCATGATACTCTAGCAGGATGCAGTAGGCCATGAGAGCCAGCAGCCTCAGGGTCATTCTGACCGAAACTTGGGATACAGGCCGAAAGATCCTTCGGGGAGGGGGGGAGGGGGGGGGGGGGGGATAAGCCAGAAACCGCGCTTTGTCCTATACCGCCCGATGAAAAGGAGCTTCTGAGAGGGAATCAGGTGTGACTTCGGCACTCTGACAGTGAACCCCAGAAAAAGCAGGAGGTCTGCCGTAGTCTGGAGGTGGGAGCAGACAGCCTGGGTTGAACTCGCCTTCAACAGCCAGTTGTCGAGCTAGGGCAAGACTGGAACCCCTGATCTGCGCAAATGAGCTGTGACCACCGCCATCACTTACGTGAACACCAGAGGAGCGCTGGCAAGTCCAAAGGGGAGCACGGTGAACTTAAAATGCTCGTGGCCTACCCTGAACTGTAGGTAACGCAGGCAGGTCGGGGATGTGAAAATAGGCGTCCTGCAAGTCCAACGCTACTATCCAGTCTCCAGGGTCGAGGGCAGACAGGAACTGAGCCAATGTTAACATTTTGAACTTCTCCTTCCGGAGGAAAGGGTTGACGTTCCTGAGATCCAAGATAGGACTCAGGCCTTTGTCCTTCTTGGGTACTAGGAAGTAGAGGGAATAACAACCACAACATACTTCTGGCACAGAGACATGTTCGATGGCTCCCTTGGTCAAGAGAGCAGCAACTTCCTGACGGAGAAGAGCCAAGTTATCCTCCGACATGCAATGGAAAACAGGGAGGGAGGAGTAGTCTCGAAGTGGAGGGAGTAGCCCCTTCAGACTATCTGCAAAACCCACCTGTTCGACATGATGGTGTGCCAGTGAAGGAGGTGATGGCAAATCCTGCCGCCCACTGGCAACTGGTGGCCCCTAAAAAGTCGGATTAGGAAGGTTTGGAGGCTGCTGCAGATGGGCGCTGGTCGACCTGCTGCGGCCGCGCTGAGGCTGGACAGTTTGCGCAGGCCTGTGGCTCTGGGTGGAACATGGAGGGGCACCCCTTCCGTAGCCACAGAAGGGGCGAAAGGTGGACTGTGCGGGGCAAGAGGTGGTAGCGAGGCCCAAGGATCTGGCCATCGTCCTAGAATCCTTAAAGTGCTCAAGCATGCTGTCCGCTTTGTCGACAAACAAGAGACGGCCATCAAAGGGAATGTCCAAAAGAGTCGCAGGGCTACTGAAATGGTCCTGCCTAGCAAGTCAGTGGTGTCCAGCATACATCGTATGGCGAACTTCGCTGCAGCTCTACCCTCAGCAACTGTACGGGAGAGCATGGCCCAGGCCTCCTCCGGGCACTGTGGCAGCACTTGCACGACCGTGTCCCACACAGAGTGGGTGTAACCACCCAAGAGACATGCGGTGTTCACCGACCGCAGTCCTAAGCTGGCGGAAGAAAACATCTTCCCAAAATGATCCAGCTTCTTGGATTCCCCATCTGGGGGAGCAGAAGGGAACGCGCCTTTGGATGTTAAGGCTTGGACCACCAAGCTCTCAGGGGTAGGGTGTTGGGAGAGGAAAGTGGGGTCACCCGGGGTTGGGCGGTGGCATTGGGCAATCATCCTATCCACAGGAGCCCCTGGGCTGGGCTTGGACCAGTTGCCCAGAAGGATGTCTGTAAGGGCCTCATTGAACGGCAGCAGGGTCTCTGAGGAGGCTGCTGCTGGTTGAAGCACTTCAGTCAGGAGGTTAGTCCTGACTGCCACCGTAGGATGCTCAAGGCCATAGGCCTTAGCTGCCCTCTGCAACACCACAGGGTAGGAGGCTCCCTCCTCGGTTGCCACGGTAGGGGGAGGAAGCATGCAAAGGTCAGGGGATGTATCAAGACCACTGGCCTTACCCAGTTCCTCTCTCCAGTCCAGCTCTCCCAGCTGGTCTGCTAGAGGGTCAATAGTCCCTCCCAGTACTCCTCTCCCTCCTCTGGCTGCGACTCAGGACGATAAAGAACACCAGGATAGAACATATGTACAAAAGTACCGTTCGAGGCCGGTACGGCTCCGTGTCTATGTCGATGTGGAGGTCGGGGTTGACGCCAGCTGGGGACACAACTGGCATTGGAAGTGGCGGAGGTGTTGCCAATGGATTTGGGCACCGGAGGAGGTGTCATAAGCCGCTGGCACCAAAGGCCTAGAACCCCCAGCCGAGTCTACAGGGCCGAAGGTGCTCCAGCGGAGTCAGGCTGCAAAGAGGGAGTGGTGGGCTTCGTAAAAGCTACGAAGTTGGGCAGGGGTCGCCCCGGCCCCCGGGAAGCTTGGAGCCGACCCAACAGGCTCTGCGGGCAGAGGCGGATGATTACCTTCCGCATCCCACAATGCGTCGGCCGACGGATGGAGAGAAGGCGAAGAGCAATGGTGCTTCTTCACCTTCTTCTTGTGCTTCGACTTACCCGAAGACGAAGACTTCGAAGAGGATTAATGGTGGTGACTCCGCGACCGGTACCACAACCTCCCTCTCAACCGGGTCCTCGAGCGGTGCGAAGCAGACTGCCGGGTCTCGAGAAGCTTTCGGGCCTGCTCCTGCAAAGTCTTTGGGTTCATTTCCAGGCAGTCGCAGCATGACTTCGGGTCGTGGTCGCGCTCCAGGCACCAGAGGCACGCGAGATGTGGGTCTGTGACTGGCATCAACTTGTGACAGGAAACAAAGTCCAGCTGTAGTATCGTGCAGGCTATGTGGTTGGGGTAGAGAAGACATGCTGCATTTGATTTGCATATGCAAAGATCTCGTCTGAACATAAAGCATGTACCGCCTGCTCTTCAATGCTAGAGGTATTCGTAGCTGTAGACAGGCGGTCAATGCATGCTTTGTGGCAGAGGACTAAGAACTCAATCGTCGACTGGTAAAGTTTTTGAAACTATTGGAAAACAAACAAAAAGCTCAGAGGAAGGAGGCACAAAGTTCAGGGGTGTAAACTGAAGCATTTTTAACCTAGCCTTGAATAAAAGGCTATTTTTATACTTGAACTAGATGGCATCTTAGTGACTGCATTGCACCAACACTACTGTGTACATTACTCCTTGCATTAAACTCTGTATATCTAAACACAGATTGTTCCAACCTAGGATGACATTTTGTCTGATTATTGCATTTTATATACGCTATATTTGTTCTTAACCTCTTGGATGCTAATGACAAGGTGAACTCGTCATGGTGCACAGCTAAGCTGTGCTCATGACAAGGTCAACTCTTCATGCAAAATGGGATTTTCAAATATGCAGCACAGCACGGGAAAACCCCTTAGCAGCCAAGTGGTTAAATTGGTTTATAAAATTAGACATTAAACATCTTAAGTTCATATCAAAATGTACATTGTACACAGACACCTTAAGATTTGCTTTGGCCTCATACAATAAGATGGTTTCTATAATATTTTGCTTACTATTTTTTACTTGATTTAATAAGTTTATGCCTTTTGTTATTATTAATATTTGTTAAGCCGTTTATTGCAAGTGAAGAAAACAAGTTACTTACCTGTAACTTTGGTTCCCCAGTATTGGTAACTTTCATAGATTCCCATGCTTTGTATCATTCCCCGTCGTCGGAATGGGAGCCTCGGTAGTATAAAAAAACCATAGAAACAAAAGAGAAACCTAGGCCTAGGCCTCATCTCATTTTGTATTCTATCCACCTCCTTTTGTAAAAAGAGACCAAACTTTTGCCAGGACCAATCAGAGCAGCCTCACCCTCTAGAACCTTCCTGAGAGAGCTCAGAGCCTCAGATTTTCGTAGCCGTTGTGCAAACCGCCACTAACTCTGTAAAAAGACTGAGCTTTCCCCGGGGAGGCGGGCGGGCGCATGGGAATCTATGAAAGTTACCAATACTGGGGAACCAAAGTTACAGGTAAGTAACTTGTTTTCTTGCCCCAGTATTGGAACTTTCATAGATTCCCATGCTTTGTATCAGAATAGCTAGCAGTACAGCACCATGAACACATTTTGTAAATACATGGCATCACATAACCATAGAAAAATACATAAAGTACAGTAAAAACAAACAAAATGTGCTCACCAGGATGGAGGGATCGTAGGGAAAGCTCACCTCTCAATGAAACAGATTCCGCAGGACTGCCTGACCAACAGCCGCATCATCTCATCCTGCAGATTCCAGGCAGTAGTGTTTCGTGAAGGTATGAGTACTGCTCCACGTTGCTGCCCTGCAGATGTCCTTAATGGCAACTCCCGAAAAGAGAGCCACAGATGAAGCCACCGACCTCGTGGAATGTGCACGGACTCTGCCGTCCAGCGGCTTGCCCGCTTCCTGATGACAGAATTGAATCGCACTGGAGATCCAGCGGGAAATGCCAGTCTTTGTCAAAGGCAACCCCTTACGAGGTGCACTGTAGGACACAAACAACTGAGTGGACTTCCGAAAGGGACGTGTGCGCTCCAAGTAAAACTTTAAGCACCGTTGAATGTCCAAAGAATGGAGCGTACGCTCCGCAGGTGTAGAAGGATGTGGAAAGAAGGAATTCAGAATCACCGGTTCATTCAAGTGGAACTCAGATGGCACTTTCGGGATGAATTTGGGATTCGTCCGAAGAACCAGACCTTGTTTTGTAAATTGCAGGAATGGATGCACTATGGAGAGTGCCTGAAGCTCACTCACTCGTCTAGCTGATGTTAGAGCTAAGAGGAGTGCTAGTTTCCAGGAGAGGAACTTTAAGTCTGCCTTGTGAACCGGCTCGAACGGAGCTTTCATGAGTGAGCCAAGACAAGGTTGAGCTGCCACACTGGTGGAGGAGGACGAACTGGCGGATACATCCGGAATAGGCCCTTCAAGAATTGTTTAACCACCCTAGAGGACCATAAGGAAGGACCTGCCGAACTGTGTCGAAACCTTGATATGGCCGCTAGATGCACCTTTACTGAGGAATGTGCCAAACCAGACTTAGCCAGAGATAGCAAATACGGCAACAACTGATGAGGTTGGGAAGTGTAAGGATGGAGACCTTCCCGTTGACACCACAAGCAGAATCTCTTCCATTTCGCCGCGTACGTCTTGTTGGTACTTGGTGCTCTGGCTTGAGCCAAGACCTCTCTGCATTCTTGAGACAAAGCTAGATGACTGATTTCTCTGTGTTCAGGAGCCACGCCGTCAAGTGGAGGGATCTTGGATCCGGGTGGAAAACCTGTCCCTGACTCCTGGACAAGAGGGACGGAATGGGCTTCAACTGAATTGGAGGAGCTTGGGAGACCCGCAGTAGTTCTGTGTACCAGAATTGTCTGGGCCACGCTGGAGCAATTAGAATCATCCTGCAGGGTTCCGCCTTCATTTTCTTGAGAACTCGAGGAATGAGGGGAATGGGAGGAAAAGCGTAAAAGAACGAGCTGTACCAGGCCATCGAAAGAGCGTTCCCTAGGGACCCCGGATGGTGAACCTTGCTTGCGTAGAACCGGCATTTGGCGTTCTCCGGCGAAGCAAAGAGGTCGATGGTCGGCGTCCCCCAAACTGAGAACACTCCGTCGAGAATGGATTGATTCAACTCCCACTCGTGAGTCACTTCCGTCTGGCGACTCAAGGCGTCCGCCTTGACATTGAGAGTTCCCGCCAAGTGCTCGGCTCTCAGAGTGATGTTGTTGTGAATCGCGAAATCCCAAATCTGTTGAGCTTCTGCCGACAGAGTCTGCGATTTGGTGCCTCCTTGTTTGTTTACATAGTGCATGGCCGTCGTATTGTCCGTCCGGACCAGCACTGAGCGATTGCCCACTCTGGGTAGAAAAGCTTGCAAGGCCAACCGAATGGCTGTCAGCTCCAGGAAATTGATATGGCACTGCCGCTGTCCTGGACTCCAATGGCCACTGACTTGAAGCTCTCGGAGCACTGCACCCCCAGCCTTCCAACGAGGCGTCCGTGGTCATCACCATGGGTGAAGGAGAAATCCTGAACGTCAGGCCTTGGGCGAGATTGCTTTTCTGAAGCCACCATTCGCTCGCTGTTCTCATTGCTGATGTTACGACAACCCTGTCGTTGAACGACCCCTCTGCCTGGCGCCATTGCTTGTCCAGCTCCTCCTGTAGAGGACGCATCCTTAGCCTGCAATGCGGTACTAATGGTATGCAGGAGGACATCGATCCGAGAAGGGATTTGTATTGGCGGACCGATAGGACCTTGCTGCGGCAGAGTAGTTGAGCCGAAACCATCAATTTTTGTTGTCGCTCTTCTGAGGGACGAGCCGTTCAATGCGTGGTGTCCAGCACGGACCCCAGGAATCTGGCAGTCTTGGAAGGCAGGAGGACTGACTTGTGTTCGTTCAACTGAAGGCCCAGGCAGCGGAACAAATGGAGGCAAGTACACACGGCTTGCGAAGCGTCCTGGAAAGATGGCGCCTTGACGAGCCAGTCGTCTAAGTAAGGGAAAACTTCGAGAGATTGTCGTCGAAGGAAAGCTGCCACCGGTGCCAATACCTTGGTGAACACTCTCGGTGCCGACCAAAGGCCGAATGGAAGCACTTTGAACTGGAAATGGCTCTTTCCCACTGTAAAGCGAAGGTATTGTCTGTGAGCTGGGTGTATTGGAATATGGAAATATGCGTCTTCTAAATCCAGCGACGCCAAGTAGTCGCCTGGATTTAAGAGAGGAAGAATTTCCTGGAGAGTGACCATCCTGAAGGAGAGCTTTACGAGATAGGTGTTGAGCTCCCGAAGATCGAGGATGGGACGCCAAGTGTCTTTCGTCTTCCGCACTAGGAAGAATCTTGAATAGAACCCCCGGCCCCTCTGAGAGAGCGGGACCGGTTCTATTGCTCCTTTGAGGAACAACTGGTGGGCTTCTAGATGTAGTAATCCTAGATGTCCTGAGCGGATGGCGCCCGGAGCTCGTGTTGGAGGAAAGTTGTGAAACTCCAACGTATGGCCACTCTTCACGATGTTGAGGACCCATTGGTCCGATGTTATTGACATCCAACTGTCCAGACAAAGGGATATCCTGCCCCCCACTGATGTGATCGGGAGGGGAGGAACAGCAGGAAGAGCCGGGAGGCCGCTATTGTCGTTTGGTGTTGTCACAGCCTTGTCGCTGTTGACGGCCTCGCGGAGGGTTGCGAGAGAAATATGCTGATTGCCCTTGTCGCTGATTCGAGTAATGGGGTTTATATGACTGGGAAGACTGCAAGGAATAACGTTGTTGGTTTCCTCTGTAAGACGTAAATCCTCTACCTCGTGCGCCCCTAAAGGGGACCTTGCGATAGGTGAGAGAGCCCAAGGACTTTGCTGTGTCTGTGTCCTTCTTGATATTCTGTAGGGTATCATCCACATGCTTCCCGAACAGCATCTCCCCATCAAAAGGGAGGTCTAGGACTCTGTTCTGGACCTCCTGACGAAACCAGGTGGCCTTCAGCCAACCCTGACGCCGTAATACAGCGGAGCCGGCCAAGGCCCGGAAGGCCGTGGAAGCAATGTCCATTGCACAGTCAATCACTTCTGCAGACGATTTCTCTCCTTCCGCCAGCACCTTCTTGGCGTCCTCCTTAGTGGGCTCATGTAACAGTTCCACGAAGGGTTCCATGTCGCACCACATCTGGCGGTCGTAACGGCCTAAGATGGCAAGGGCATTCGCCGCTCGAACCAGTAAGCTGGCCATAGAGGAAAACCGTTTTCCAACATTATCCAGACGTCTGCCGTCTTTGTCCGGAGGAGTGGTCAACGGTGTGGACGGATTCTTTGACTTGCTTTGTGCTGCCTGAGAAATCACCGAGTCAGGCTTCGGTTGACCAATAAGGCAAGCTGGACTGCCTTCCGGAGCTTTTTATTTCTTCTCCAGTCTGGGGAGCACTGGAATCACCGTGGCCGGACTCTGCATGATCTTCATGCCCTCCTCCCATACATGCTCAATAATGGGAATAGATTTTACAGAGCGTTGGTGTTGTTCCTTAAAGTCATAAAGGAAACATTCCGATTCCTCTCTTGAAATAGGTAGGCCAAACCTCTTAGCAGCCCGTTCCATCAGATGATGAAAACCCCCTATATCCACCGGAGGGGAGATGGAAGTGTCTCGACCAGCAGCATTTGGGTCTTGCGGGTCCTTGTCCCCCTGATCCGGGTCAGGATCCTGTAAAGGATCCATCAAGGGATCCACTGGGACAACCTCCTCATCCGAAGAGGTATCCTGATGGACATCGGGAAGTGGTACGGGATCTGGTGTGGGAACCCGGGCCAAAGGTGTCACTGGCGGTGGTGTGGAGGGTACCACCGGAACACTAGTAGCCGGCTGCACTTGCGGCTGTGGTGGAAATGGAAAAAACGTAGTCTGTCCAGAAGGGTCTGACGGAAACCTTTTACGATAATCCTGAAGCATGTCCTGAAGATCCGAAATGAGAGAGGAGGGCATGGCTACCATGCCTTGTCCCAAACTCGGCGGATGTCGCTCTTCCACAACATAAGGATGTAGTTGTTGGCCACCTGCCTGGTCGAAATACTCCTCCGTGTCCGTCTCCTGCAACTTTACGTTCAAGTCCGAGGGACTATAGGCAGGTCCATAATCCTCCTGAAACTCATCCTCGTCAGACTCATCATCTAACAGCATTGTCGGAAGATGGGAAGAGACTCGTCGCGGAGACGTCATCTCCGGCGTGATTTTCATTCTCCGGACTGGAAAATGCAGTTTTTGGACCGTCGACGGTCTCGTCGACGACGCCGTCGTCGTCGGAGCATCAGTCAATGTAACCGTCGACGGCACCACAGCCTTCGTCGACACAATCTTCGTCGTCGATGGGACCACCGTCGACGGTCTCGTCGACGAACTCGTCGTCATTATCATCGTCGTCGACGTGGAAGCCGTCGTCGTCGTCGTCTACGTAGTCTTCGTCGTCGTTGCGGCCGTCGACAGCGGCCTGCTAGTCGTCGTCGACGTGGAAGCCACCATCGTCGACGAGCTTGGAACCTTGAACGTCGCCGAAGTCGCCGTCGTGGACACCGCTACCGTCGACGAGCCCGTCGACGGAGCCACAGAAACAGCGGGAACTTTAGCCAAAGTCACAGTCGTCGACGTACCTGGTGTTTTCGTCGTCGACGGACGCTGTTTTTTCTCCGGCCCAGATCCTGAAGTGCCAGTAGAGTGTTTATCACTGGGCTTGATCTTTTTGGACGGAGGAGAAAGGATCACAACCTCCTTTTTGTCCTTTAAGGCTGGCACCACTGCTGTAGCCTGTCCCTGCCTCTCCTTTACACTTTCGTGAGGAGATTGAAGGGGACCAGCCCTCTCAGACCTGTCAGAGATCTTGTGAGGGGCTTGAAGAGGGGGCTCAGATGTCGAAGAACCAGGGGGAGACCTACCCCTCTTCTTTGATCTTTGCGAGGAAGCAGCAGACACGGAATCCTCCTCATCCGAAGAGAGCACCTCCTTGCGTGTCTTCATCTTCTGAAGCCAGGTAAGAAGCCGGCCTTCTCTGTCCCGAAGAGTCTTGTTCGAGAAAGTCCTGCAGATCTTGCAGTCTGTGGCCTTGTGGTCAGGATATAAGCAATACATGCAATTATCATGCTTATCCTCCACAAACAGACGTTTTTTGCCACAAGAGGCACAGGACCTGAATAAGGCCTTCTTCTCCTTTCAGACATGACGATTTGAAGCAGAAACTTGAAGAAATAAGTAGAAAAACAGTGAAAACTGAGCAGAGCTCAGTGGAGACTCCCTAGCACAACGTGCGGTAGAAAAATCTGAGGCTCTGAGCTCTCTCAGGAAGGTTCTAGAGGGTGAGGCTGCTCTGATTGGTCCTGGCAAAAGTTTGGTCTCTTTTTACAAAAGGAGGTGGATAGAATACAAAATGAGATGAGGCCTAGGCCTAGGTTTCTCTTTTGTTTCTATGGTTTTTTATACTACCGAGGCTCCCATTCCGACGACGGGGAATGATACAAAGCATGGGAATCTATGAAAGTTCCAATACTGGGGCAAGCAAGTAACTAACTGCAGCTACCTACACTCATGATGCCGATTGCTCCAAAAATATTTAATGCTATTGATTACAACTGTTGATGGCGGGAGATAAGTTCAGTCGGGCTTGTTTGACTAATATAGGCACTATCATTGTATGATGGTAAAGATTGCACATGGACATTTTATGGCGGATATGATTTGCGCATAATTGATTCTTTTATGGTATAGCATGGCTTGGGAGTCTTAACGGAGCTGGTTCTTACTGGATGTTGCTCTGCCTCTTGTAATTGGTTTCTACGGTATGGTTTTTATGGTTGTATTGCATGATGATGTTCCTTGGAATGGTTCTAATTAACCCAGCAAGATAACTAATAAACTTGAAACAACCACATTCACAAACATACACACACACTCACAAAAACACAGACTAATAGCTCACACCCCAAAAAAAACCCACTTCACCCACCACTACTCAAATACTATGCAACTGTAACAAAAACTCCTACATAGCCTTTTATACCTGTATTTCTACACAAACCACATCTTTATGCTAAAGAACCACTGAACCAACAGCAGAGGACACTCCTCGCATCTGGCAGCCAAGCCATGGAACAACCTTCCCCTGCACCTCAGAACCAAACCGTTGCTTCAACCTTTCAAATGAGCAAGCCAACACGCAGCAACCAACTTATCCAGTGCATTGAGACCCTGACGGGCTATTTGCCGTGCTTTATAAATGTGTGATTGATTGAAGTACATTCAGAAACCGTATATTACAAATACACCACTAACACACACTGCATGTATCCATAATCTCCACAAACATCTGCCTTTTTACACAAAAGCCTTCCACTACCTCTTGCCTACTTCCAAACACTGCCATACAAGGAGGCCCCTCAAACATTTACTCAATTCTCTATCATACTATTCCCTTAAACTACCCCCTCTTCTATTCGCCCAAAACACATATCAGGATACTGTCTACACTGCCCTTAACCACAAAGACTACCTTTTCCACCTACTCAGCTAAAAACTATCCCTCCTAACCCCAGTTTATCCCCTCTCACGCTCCACAGAGACTTTCCTCTAGCACGCATTCCCACCTCTCCTCTCCTCTCCTTCAACAAATATGAGCCAGAAACATTTCTGCCTAATATCTATTTCTAGGGAGATCTGCAGAGATGTGAACTTGTTCACCCAAAAACTGAAAGGGGGCTTTTTATTAGTAGCAGTTATTTGTTGAATGTGGCGATACCAGGGTATGCACCAATGACTGGTCTAGGGGCATCCCACCTACTTTCTCACCAGGTTCACACACTGTGCACTCCTTGGAATTCCAAAAGGAAGCCATATGAGGACAACAATATAAAAAGGTGCAAAGTGTGCAAAAAAGGAAGCACATCTGCGCCTTCTTGCTTTTCAGGACACCAGAAAATGTATGTAATTCCCTAAATTTATGTTTTTGAAGTTTGTAACCTTTCTCTGGAGGTTTCAAATGTCTTGACTCCTTTGATTAGCTTTGTTAAGTTGGGTATTTGGAGTGGTGCGGGTGAGTGCAGCAACATTATCTCTTTCAGGATTTTATTAGTGGAGACTCCAATTACCCTCCCTGATATTTTATTGCTCGTAAACTCAGGATCAAGAATTCCAGTGTGACATGGGTTGAGTTTTATGCCCAATGCCTCCAAGAAGATTAGCTGCTAGAAGCCTAAGAGATAGACATTGGAACTTCAGGGATTACCCTTACACGTGATCAGAAACTGGTTACTCACATCAGGGCAGAGATGCTGAAGTGTATGATACGAAAAGGGTCCTGTTTAGCTTGCAGAGAACATGTCAGGCGAGCGAGGAGAAAATCCATATACTTTAGAACCAATTCAAGACCTTAGACACTGCATCCCGTTTTATCAGAGGCAGGACTTAATTCCATCACCTACTACCATATTGGGGCCATCCATGTTATTGAAAACATGTATATGGGACAGACTAGACAGCGATTACATAAATGATTCTGAAAAATGGCTTCAAGAGTCCCTACTTGATCAAATCCTAACAACTTTACTGGTAATAGATCAGTAACTTTGTGTGATCAAGGCCTGAAACTTGCTTTTCAAGTATACGTTGGTCAAACTGTAAAGAAGCTAGTACTGTGTATTGTGACATAACTGGTGGATACAGGAATACCAGTTACTCAGGTGCAACTCCTTTCACCTTGCCCGAAATTGGGCTGGTAGTTTGCAATGATTCAGATGTTGCTTCAATACTAATAAAAAGCATTCAACTTGATCCACCTTATATGATATGTATAATTGTCTTCACTACTGTAAAGGTGGCTCAACTTTATGGCCCACAGATGTGTGCCAGCTTTTAGAGAGTTTGGAAGCACCACTGTGGAAGGCATCAGACTGTGGTTTTTCAATGCCTTTAAAGCTACCTGATCAAAACACCACAGTGTCTTTGTTTCTGGAGGGCCACACAAGCTTTACATGCCACACTGCTCGGTCTTCTAATTTTTTGACATCAGGGCAGCGGTACAAGGGGCTTCTTATGGACTCGGTTGTGCTGCCAATGATCATAAGGTCCCAGCTAAATACCTCTAAAGCTCCTTTATTCTGTTGCCCACTTTTATCTGCCAGATTACTAGAAACTGAGGGCTCTCTGCTGTACAGGCGAATGGTAACGGCAACCTCTATGGAGCACTAACAGATCACAGCTAAATTTTGCTGTTGGCAAGCTGCACCCTTCATACGGTCATATGTAACATTGAGTGTGTGGTACATTTTGGTCCGAGAGGAGAAGGCTGCTAACCATACAAGATTTTCAGTGTTTTTAGGGTATCATAACGAAAGGTCCCATAAACAGCAATTTTGTGGGGGCATGTCAAAGGATTTTTCTGTTTGAATCATTGTTTCTTACAACCAAAGAAACATAAGTTCCTTTAACACATTTCTTTCCATTGAATATATATTTTAGTCCAAAACACACTATAGTTTGTGAGCAACACTCTACACCAAAGTTAAATCCATTTTATAGAGTTTAGGCCACAAATTAACTTTTTTTATTAATAAAAAAAATAAAAAATAAAAAACTGTTCTATAGTTTACATGTTGCTCTCGCCAGTACATTTCATCATACTGGACTTAATCATCGAATTGAAGTACTCCTTTCAAATCATACAGAATTCCGTAGCTTTCCCACAGTGAGATGTGAGAAACACAGTCTTTCTTTAGCATTCCTCATACTTTGGAGTCATTCAAAGATTTCCATTTCAATTAATTATGCCCGCTAGCAGGCTAGATTTTATCAGTAAGATTTTATATTAAATAAGCTTTATACCAAAGGTACATTTGTCTCAGTATTAAGGTTGTGACTTACCTGCGATAACGCTTTTTCTGGTGGATACATTATCTGCCTGTGGATTCCTCACCTTATGAATATCCCCAGCGCAAGCATTCCGCTGAAACTTTTTCCTAGCTCTCCACGCCGATGAGGCCGTCACAGTGCCATGGCTCCGCAGGCGACTCCGCATGACGTCACTGGAGCCATAAGAGGACCACATCGGCTTGATGGCGTCAGTTCCACCCATTTTTTCCATGCCTCGAAGGTGAACGGGTGGACCGACCATAGAGACAATGCATACATAGTATTCACACAAATACACACAGTGTAAAGTGAAATAGGAAATCAAAACAGAGCAAACATTTCCTATACGCCTACACAAAGGCAAACAGAGGCAATACAAAATGACAATATGAAACAACCATTTTAACCAATACCTCTTTTGAGATATGAATGGGTGGACAACGGGGAGGCGGGTGGGTCAGTGAGGAATCCACAGGCAGATACTGTATTCACCAGAAAAAGCATTACCGAAGGTAAATACCTTGTTCTTCTGATGGATACATCTGCCTGTGGATTCCTCACCCTATGAATAGAATCCCACAGCAATCCAATGCCCGGAGGAGGGTGCCTACCCTTCTATACCAAAAAGTCTTTCAAAACAGAGTGCACAAAATGGCCGACCCTCCTCACCTCGGAATATAAGCAGTAATGCTTTGTGAAAGTGTGGAGGGAGGCCCAAGTTGCGGCCTTACAGATGACCAACACAGGAACACCCCTGGACAAGGCAGAAGTAGAAGATTTAGCCCTGGTGGAATGAGCTCTAATGCCTTCAGGAGGCTCCTTACCATCCAGAGCGTAGCAGGCCTTGATGCACAAGATAATCCACCTGGATAAAGTGCGCTTGTGCACCGCCTTACCCTTCATGCGTCCAAAGTAGCCCACAAACAGCTGATTGTCCTGTCGCAAGTCCTTCGTTCTATCCAGATGGAAACTAATCGCCCTCTTAGGATCCAAGCGGTGAAGCCTCTCCTCCTCCTTGGAAGGGTGAGGGGGAGGGGGAGGGGGGATAGAAAGTAGGGAGGGTAATGGACTTCCCTAAATGGAAGGGAGTAACCACCTTAGGCAGAAAAGCAGCCCTGGTCTGGAGAACCAACTTTTCAGCATGAATAGGCAGAAATGGAGGCTTTGAACTCAAAGCCTGAAGTTCACTCACCCTTCTGGCCGAGGTGATCGCCTCAAGGGAGACCGTTTTGAATGACAGCAGTCTCAAAGGACAACTATGCATAGGTTCAAAAGGGGAATCCTTTAAGAAAGTAACTAGATTTAAATCCCACTGGGGCATAATGAAGGGAGTGGGCAGAAACAAATTAGTAAGGCCCTTAATAATCCTTAAAACAATCAGATTCAAAAAGAGACTGCTAATCAGGCAAACATAGAAATGCCGATCAAGCTAACAAATATCCTGTAACAGTAGCCACAGCAGAAGCCTGCTGGGCCAAATGCTGCGAAAAACAATCATCATCTGAAAGATGAGCTTTTTAGGGATCAATAAACTTCTCTCCACACCATTTAACAAACTTTGACCACCTGTAGGAGTAGATAGACTTGGTGGAGTGTCGCCTGGCCAATAATATAACATCCACCACATCAGGCGGAGAGAGAAAGAATTCAGGTTGCCCCATTAAATCTCTAGGCATGAAGATGCAGGTTCTGGAGGTGGGGTGTAGAACCTGCCCCTCCGACTGCGAGAGGAGGTCTACCCTGAGAGGGAGACGGAGCGGAGGGTGCGACGAAAGGTGAAGAAGGTCTATGTACCACACCCTTTTTGGCCAATCCTGGCGATCAATATAACTTGGGCCCGGTCTTGGCCAATCTTCCTCAGAACCCGAGGAATTAAGGGTATGGGAGGAAACACGTAAAGGAATTGTGAGCTCCAACTCAACTGAAACGAGTGCCCAACGCTCCCTGCATCAGAAACTGGAGACGGGCAGTGCACGTTCGAGAGTGGCAAACAGGTCCACCGAGGAGTTCCCCCACGTCCGGAAGATGTGTCGAACTTCCTCCTGATGAAGCCTCCACTTGTGGTTGGCAGAGAACTGCCGACTGAGACTGTCCGCACGCACGTTTAGCACCCAGGCCAGATGATTAGCCATCAAACAAATCCGATGGTCCTGAGCCCAGGACCAGAGCCGCAACGCCTCTCTGCAGAGACAGTACGACCTACTCCTCCCTGCTTGTTGACGTACCACATTGCGGCAGTGTTGTCCGTCTTGAACCGACTGACCGCGAAGGGAAGGGAGAAAGGCCATGAGCGCCAAACGTATCGCCCGTAATACCAGAAGATTGATATGATGCAATCTTTCCACTGGAGACCAAAGCCCCTTGATCTCCAGATCCCCAAGATGAGCACCCCACCCTAGGGTAGAGGCATCCGTTATCAATGTGGCCATCGATAGAGGAAGATGAAAGGGCTTTCCTTGAGACAGGTTGCCCTCCACGCTCCACCAAGACAGATCTGCTGCAGCTTCTCTAGAGAGCCTGACTGACTCCCTGGTATCTCCGTTGTGCTGATACCACTGCCTGCGGAGACACCACTGGAGCGCCCTCATGTGCCAACGTGCATGGTTTACCAACAGAATGCAGGAAGCGAACAGACCGAGCAGGCAAAGGACCTTCAGAGCTGGAACAACCGCTCCATTGTGAGACAAGGGAATCATTTCCTGAATGTCGAGAGTCCTTTGTGGAGGCGGAAAAGCTCGACACACAGTGGTATCCAGTACTGCCCCTATAAACAGGGTGAGCTGTGAGGGCACCAGGTGAGATTTGGGCACATTTATAAAAAAAAAACAATTTGTACAACAGCTGGTTTGTTACCTGCAGACGACGCACCCGCTCTGGAGATTCTGCCTTTAGCAGCCAGTCGTCCAGGTAGGGGAAAACTGGGATGCCCGACCTCCTGAGACGGGCAGCCACCACCGCCATCACCTTGGTCAAGACTCGAGGTACAGTAGTAAGACCAAACGGGAGGAACACAAACTGGTAGTGTTGCGAACCAACCGTTAACAGGAGATACTTCCTGTGCAACTTCAGGATTGGGATGTGAAAATACGCATCCTGGAAGCCGATGGACACCATCCAGTCCTCTTGTTGTAGCACCTCAAGAACCTGCGCTAGGGTGAGCATCTTGAATTTCTCCTGCTTGAGAAGCAGATTCAAGATTCAGAGGTCCAGGATGGGGCGTAACCTGCCATCCTTCTTGGTAATCAGGAAATACCAGACCCCTTTCCTGCTCCGGAACCACCTCTATCGCACCTTTTTGTAACAGGAAAAGAACCTCCTTCTGAAGGAGAAGGAAATGATCCTCCGTGCAAAACCCTTGGTAAGGAGGAGGGAATTCCCTGAAGGGAAGGGCGTACCCATTTTCTACCAGATCTAAAACACAAAGCTCCGAAGTGACGAATTTCCAATCCTGTACAAAATGGGTAAGCCGGCCTCCCACAGGACCTGCATGATCCAGGATGGCGGATCTAGGGCTGCTTTCCTGCATTAACAGGAGGGGTTGGGGAGGTAGAGGTGGAAGAAGGCGGACACCCCACTCCACTAAGGCGACCTCTGCCTTTACCCCTATAGGACGTGTAAAAGGGGTTTTGTTGCTGTTGCTGCTGCTGTCAGAAACCACGAAAGGAAGGTTTCCCAAAGCCACGGTATCTTCTATAGCCATAACCCTTTGCCTGAGTCTGCAGACCCAAGGATTTCGCTGTGGACTTACTATCTTTAAACCTTTGTAGAGCAGAATCCGCTTTCTCTTCAAAAAGTCTAGTCCCATCAAAAGGTAGATCGAGAAGGGCAGCCTGTACATCAGGAGAAAACTCAGAAGACCTTAACCACGCATGCCTTCTCGTTGCAATGGATGAACCCATCAACCCTGCAACCGAATCTGCTGTGTCCAGGCCAGACTGGATGACTTGGCAATAAACAACATCAAGAACGTGGCACTGCCCTATATATTTGGTTAAAGGCTCATTCAGAGTCCAAACATTTTTGTTAAGAGATCAATGAACAATACTCTGAGCTCACTTACAATTAGGGGCCATTCAAAAAAGGTTTAAACACGCAATACAAAAATACATCTTTTTATTTTCATATATATTTCTCAGTCACATGATATTATTATACAAAATTGGTGATGGTTGAATCACAAAGTTCCATGGCGCGCCCCATGTATCCCTTTCATTCTTCCATTCTCATCCTAACAGTTTTCTGCACTTTCATCACCCATACAAACACTCATACCTTATTTACACATCCAGAAAAAATCATACAGAATTACACTAGAAATATCCTGCAACATCAACTCAGTACATCGCTGGGAAGAATGTTGATGGTATTAGCAGGATCGAATGTCAACACGCCAACGCGCGTTTCAGTGCTAGGCCCGATCTATGGCCGCACCTTCATCAGGGCATGTATACTGTGGGACACAGGCAGGGACTACGACAATTCAAAGAAATGGCCACTCTCAAAAAAAAGGTGGTCGCCGGTACTACAGATGCCGAGACCCAGGTTGGTTAGACAGGGTGGTTCTTTAGTTTCAACAGATAGCCATTTTCTCACGTATGTGGAATTCGCAGGGTAGAGTCTAGTAATTAGAGCGAGAAAGGAAATAAAAGGCCGTGACCAGCTGGCTTCGGTGTTTTCAACCGGCAGGAATTGACTTATTTTCACTATTTCATATTTTATATTTCATTTCGCCTTTCCTTTATTGTTAGTGGAACCGTCTGATATTTAAAATAGTTATCCAGGCTGTAGTCGGTATGATACTTCAAGGCAGTCACGGCTGGAAAAATGACAGTATGCGGACGGCGCCTCGCATAAGCTCACTCTAAGGTTTCGGGATTACTCTAATGAACGGAGCGTCAGAACCCAGGCGTCTAATCAGCTCATGACTTGGCAAGCCGCAGCATGTGAGTTTGCCAGCACATCACTGAAATTTCCCCAATCTTCCTCAGACAATTTTGGAAGAAGTTGTTTGGCAGAGTCCATAAGGGCATAAATGTATCTACCCAACAAACAGGTAGCATTGGTGGACTTCAAAGCCATACTAGGGGATGAGAAGACCACATTTGCAGATTGTTCCAACTTCTTGGAATCCTGTCAACAGGAGCCTGCGGAAAAGCACCTGTGGACTGCTTGGAACAAGAAGCCTGCACCACCAAACTCTCAGGAAAAGGATGAGATGAAAGGAACACAGGATCCCATGGAGCAGGCCTATACCTTCTCGACACCAACCTTGAAACTGCAGGAGCAGAAAGAGGGTTGCGCCACACATCAAGGATTGGTTCAGTCAAGGCATCATTGAATGGCAAGAGTGGCTCCACCAAAGAGGACGGAGACTGAAGCACATCTGTGAGCAAATTAGGTTTATACTTAGCCACAGGAAGCTTAAGAGCCAAGAGCTCCGCAGCCTTCCTGATCACTGTATAGTAGGGTGCAACTTGTTTCGAGGGAGAAGCTTTCTGTGAAGCAAAGTCCCACTCCGGGGAGGTGTCACGTCCACTTGCCTCACACAAACCCTCAAACATATCCTCTGTATCATAAATTTCACCTTCTTCCATCTCTTCAGCCTGGTACTTCTCCTACTCTATCAATCTCTGTGCTTCTCTCCTCGAGCGCATCTTTGGTTGCGGGGTCGGTGGTGCCCCACGCGGCGTCAATGGCTACAGGAGCGGCGTCGAAGGAGGATCCGCAGTGGCAACCGGTGCCGATCGAATCTGAGAAGAAGGATCATGGGATGGAGCCGGGGACTGCCAGGATGGCGTAGTCGACATGAATGGCACAAAGAGAGTCTGAGGATACTGGTGAGGCACACCCAAATGAAATGCCAGGGGACCCATGGGACCCGAAGGTACACCAGAAGGGTACGAGGCCCTGGCAAACACGGCATACATCGCATTAAAAAAATTTGATGGATCTGAACTCTGCGCCGGAAATTGTGGATACTGAGCCAGTTCGAGATCCAATTAAGGTACCTCTGGAGTCTGAGCCGCTGGGGCCACAGGCGGAGCTGCAGGAGCTGAAGGAACCTCCGCATCAGCTGGATTCGACAAACCATCCTGAGTCGGAGAAAATCTCAGCGTCGGTGACTGTGCTTGAGTCCCCTTGTACGAAGGAGAATGGATCGGAGTCACTTGAGGAGACACTGAAGATGAAGGAGAGACTAAGTCCTTTTCTTGACGTCGCGGTGTCGGAGAAGGCGACCTCGGAACTACAGCCTTCGATGAACGGCGCCGAGATCCATGCCTCCTCTTCTTCTTGTGCTTCCTCTTCGAGTCATGTGAAGTCGACGACCTTCACTTCGAACGTTTTTTACCCCTTTTTTATTTTCTCACCTTAGCCATGTACAACTTGGCTTCCCGTTCCTTTGGGTTCATCTTTTTACAGCATGAACAGCCCTCGACGTCGTGATCTCATGACAAACACCACACACAGTTCTCGCCGGGGTCAGTGATCGACATATCACCCCCACACTCTTTACAGGGCTTGAAACCAGACTTCCTCGGGCAGACATGGTAAAAACACAGAAAGATACAATCCAAAATACAAAGTATCAAGGCGAACGTATGGAGAGTCCCAAAAAAAAGTTGGCGTCGACAGCGTGGAAAAAGGGAACTGACGTCATCACACCGACGTGGTCCTCTTATGGCTCCAGTAACGTCATGCAAAGCCGCGTACGGAGCCATGGCATTGTGACGACCTCGTCGGCGTGGAGAGCTAGGAAAAAGTTTCCGCAGAATGCTGGCGCAGGGGATATTCATAAGGTGAGGAATACACAGGCAGATGTATCCATCAGAAAGGATATCATGGGTGGATTCGCAATATGTGTTACAATGCCATATAAAGAAATGTTTGGTTTCAATCTCCTCCTTGTTCATCTAGTTCAACTCCAAAAAACTGTAGCATCTTGAAATCATCTTTATGCTCTTGATGTTATTGTCCCACCACTTGGAAGCTGAAGTATTGGATTTCAATAGCTCATATATTCAAGCATTCTTTTCTTTAGTGTGCAAGTGGCACTTCCAATATAAAATGTGTCACATAGATATTTTAAGTCAAATACTTAATTTTTACCCATGATTCTTTTCCCCCATTTCAAACTTATCGTTCCATTTGAAACATTTGCAAAAATTATTCTTTTTTCAAATGCCTTTCATTTTTGGCACATCAGGCTCCCCTTCTGTTCATTTATAACAAGATGGCATTTGTTTCCAGCATTGATAAATTACTTCTCACAAATCTGGTCTTCTATAGGCTGATTGTACTTTCTTATGTCTAATTGAAGGTTTGGTGTCGATTTTCTCTCTTCAGTCTTCTCCATTCAGGAGTATAGGGCAATGTCACACTTCTCCTGCAGAGGTAATATATGTAGTTATAGATCTTATGTTCTATCCTGATTCTTAAATTATGCCTTTTTTGCTTATTTTGTGATTAGTAATTCAGATATGTTCAAGCGAGTTACCTTGGTTCTACCTTTCCCAATACATTTTCTGGGTATCCTGTCTTTAACTCTCCAATGCTTTCTCTCAATATTTCTGATATTCTTTAAGTCTGCAGTTTTGTTTCATATTTTACCATACGAAAAACTCAATTTTAATGCAGATTCATTGCAGCATGGCGAAAATAAAATGCTGTTAGTGAAAGTTTTCTTGAGGAATAAAATGGTCTGCATTTCTGAATTTTGAATGCAGATTTCTGTATCCATTAACACAACTCTTTGATTACTATTGTGACATTTAAATCTAAGAGTCTTCCTATTATTTAATATATTTAAATATTCTGAGTTCATCTGTAGCTCAAACCCATATGAGAAATAAATTGTCAGTGCCACTAAGCTATACAATTATTTTTCTTGCATGCTATATCTTTTCCCCATCATCCACTGATATATTAGCATAGCTTTGTGCAAATTAATTTCCCATTGTGGTCCTGCAACTCTGCACATATATTCAGGCACATAAACAGCCTTTCAAGGAGCATGTTTGTATGTTATATTTTCGGCTTTGAGTGTTCTATAAGAAACCAGTCACATATCTGCCATCCCAAATCATGAAATAACAATATATGGTTTGATAACATTCATCATTATTAGATGGCAAGGCAATAGAGCCACTATGTCACGTAAGTGAGAATTCTTTACCCATAGGTGGGAGATGCCTATATATTTAGCTCTGATTTCTGATAATGAACGTACAACTTTGGTATGGAGAGCTGCCTCCTAACCCAAAGAGACTTTGAGGATACATAACTATAAACGTTTTTACATTACGAAACCATTCCTATAGCATTTATCATTTAAATCATGATGGCAGGCCAACTTTGGAATGGTCCATCCATTGGGAACATAACACAAACGGACATACAAATGTTTCAACTGTTGGATGAGAAATTGTAACAAATCTTTTATGGCTGCAAAAAGCACAACATTCGCACCTGCCACTTTTATTCTCACTATGCCCAGAGTCTTGTGACAATGTTAAGAGCATTGGAACCTGAAAGAACTGACCTCTCGTGTTTGTTGCTTCTCTCAGTTTCTGTGCTTTAAATGTGTGCTTTTGTGTTAGGCTGCACTGGGTTAGCTGTCACTAAATGCCATTCTTTCAGTGTTAATAAACCATGCCTATTTTCCAATAAGGCACACTGAAATTTGATCCACAATTGTCACAATATGAATGCTAACTACTCAATCACCGGCATTTGAAATGCTGGTGTGCTGCTATCCAACCCATGTGATTTAGTCAACTAATGATTTTTTAAGTCAGCTGGACACCTAGTTTGCCACTTGCCTGGGCCTCCAGTTCCTGCTTGTTCCAGACTGATCCAGTGACATCGCAGCTGTCCGGATTTTCCTGCGGGAGTTTTCCAGACTGGGTTTTCCCTCTCACCGTTCTTCCCACCAACAGAAGCTCCGCCCACCTTAGGACCTACTTAATACAGGCCGAAGCGCGACTGTGCAGCTGACATGCCGCTAGCGCGCCAAAGACAAGCCCATCTGCACCTGGATCGCACCCAGCGCCATAACCCCTGCCTCCTCCGCCCCCCAAAGATACAGCATTGCTGAGCTCTATACCCTCAACCCCGGATGCTGCAACAAACACTGCCATCGTGCAGACCCAGACTTGACGGTAGGATCTTTCACCTGCACCCACTGCCACTGCATATACCCCAGGCCACCGACCAGCCCCGCCCGAACACACCACCTGAACAAAAACACCAACTCGCATGCGCTCTTCTCAACACGTGCTTTCTATGCAAGTATTCCACTGAATTATGGGACCTCTTTGCCATCTTCACAACCAACAGTCTTTTTCACTGAGACCTGGCTCAACCCCACATCCGCCCCAAACATTGCCACAACAATCTCCGACAAATGTAAAATAACTCACCAGGACCGCATCAACAAGGCGGGAGGAGGAACAGCCATCACCCACAAACACTATACAGTGTACCAACACCCCATGGAACATCTCAACTTCAAGCTCCACACGGACAAGACTACCATCAGGGGCACAAACCAACATGAACCACACACTGACCACCTGGAACATCCTCTTTATCTGGAACACCAAATCTGCCATGAAATAGATTCACTCAGGAGCTCCCAAAGACCCATGCCCACACAAGATCTTCAACCTCCAAAACGAGGATTGGCCAGGAACTCACCACCCAACTCAACACCTCTATCACCACCACAACATTTCCCTATGCATGGAAACACGCTGATGTCAGACCACTACTCAAAAAACCCTCCGCCGATCCCAGCGAATTAAAAAACTACAGGCCAATCTCCCAGCTCCTATTCCCAGCGAAGGTACTGGAAAAGATCATCAACAATTAACTCATGACACACCTGGAGCAGAACCAGCTACTTGATGCCTCCCAATCAGTCTTCCGCAGCAATACAGTACCGAAACAGCTCTGATTCCAGCCACCGATGACATCAGAATCCTCGACTGAGGAAAAACAGCCGCTTTGATCCTCCTCTACCTCTCTGCAACATTCATCAGCGTATCCCACTACACACGGATTGAAAGACTCCACCACATTGGCATCCAAGGGGATGCACTCAGATTGAGTCCATCCTGTCTCACCAGAAGAACGCAGATGATCAAACTCCCACCTTTGGACCCAAGGAGATCCTCTGCGGTGTTCTCCAGGGCTCATCCCTCAGCCCCTCACTCTTCAACGCATATATGATCCTGCTTGCCAACATTGACAGACCACATGGTCTCAACATATTTTCCTATGCAGATCACACCCTACTCATCATCTCACTCACTGACAACCCCACCACCATCAGAAACCAACTTCCACAGAAGCACTACAAACGAAGCTGACTGGATGAACAACTGCCTGCAGCTGAACACAGACAAGACAGAAGTGTTGTTATTTTGCAACAGCAGCAACACATGGAATGACTCCTGGTGGCCATCAGACCTAGGACCCATAGCCACTCCTTCCAACCTCGCCAGAAACCTCAAATCTTCATTGATAATAAGCTCACTATGAAATCACAGATCAACGGCTACGTAAGATCTTCAAGCGGGTGACAAGCCCTCATCACCAGCCGACTGGAGTACAGAAATGTCCTCTAAGTAGGAATTGCGGCACACCACCTACAGAGACTTCAGACCATACAGAACACTGCAGCCAGACTCCTCCTCGGCCTTCCCTGACGAACCCACATCACACCCCACCTCAGGAAACTCCACTGGCTCCCCGTACAGAAGAAATGCCATTTCAAGCTGCTGACCCACGCACACAAAGCTCTACGCAACCAAGGACCCGCCTACATTAATCACTGCCTGAACGTTCACCAACATTCAAGAAGACTACAGTTCACCTCCCTTTCACTTGCCAATACACCCGGCATCTACCGAATCAGAAGTGGAGGACACTCCTTCTCCCACAGCATAGACCTGGAACAGCCTCCCCACGCACTTCCGGACCATCATTTCACTTCTGAAATTCCGACTGGCCCTCAACACCTGGCTGTTCCAATAAGCCTCCGAGACCTGCAAGCACCTGGATACCCTATCGGGTGATTAGCCAGGCTTCATAAATTCTGTTGGATTGATTGAAGTTTGGACGTTTTTTGTAGCTGCATATTTGTGCAAGTTATTAGACACCATGTGGAAATATCTACAGTGTAGGTTTTAATGAAGATTGTTTGCAAAACATTTGGACGCTTGTTGTACCTGCTGCTCAGCCAGTGTGAGTGTGGTGTGAAATGTTGGGGTGGATGATGCAGGGGAATGTTGGGTGAGTGACTGTCAGTTGGGAGAATGGGCTGAGCAGCAGAAGGCTGCTCCTGGTGGGGCTCACTGCATTCGTATCTCTAGCTTACCTTCTTAATAAATACCATCTTGAGTTTACCATGGAACCGGACCCCGTCTTGATTACAGCTAAGCTCATGGTAACATGTAAAAGCGACTTCTCGCTTCCTCCACTTCATCCAGAAAAGTAAAACCATTAAGATGTCACTTCCACTAACTATGGTTTTGGAAAAAAAACACTGCTGTATGTTTCGCCATACTGGTCTTCTTCGGTTCAGAAAGGGCTCAAACCTTAACTACATTTCACAGATCAATACAAATTCATGCCACAGTCAATTAGGGGTGGTATTTTCTTTAAACTGTAGATCGCGTACTATAAACAGATTCCACACCATGATATACTTGTCAAGCATAATAAAGGAGCTTCAATTTAAACTTCAAAATAATATTTGGTGTACCTTTCCGAGATAGGCTTAAATCTAGTCAGAGCAATTCCTCCCGAGCCTGGCGTAGAGAAGCTTCCAGAAGGCTGGCGATATGGCTGGATGACTCCTGGTGATGCTGTCGTATAAGGAGTTTCGGGAAAGCTGACAGGTCTGTAAAAATATGTACACATTCAGAACGATTTATGTACGCCATTACCTTATTTCTGAAATGTTATTGTTACTTTCTTCTTTGGAGCAATATACCTTTTTCATTCAAGTATTTTTTATGCAAACATACACAAAAGCACATAGAAGCGAGAATAAAATCAGGACTAATAATGACAAACAAGCATTTGCAATGCAATAGGTCTCGCAGTAGCAAAGTTTAAAGTTATTGGTATTGTAAATGGCATTGTTTTTTATCAATTTTGTTTTAAAAGCAATACATATATACAAGGTTATTTATAATGTTATTATGTGATAGTGGGGCAAATGTGTTATAGGAAATACAGTCTATGCATGTGGGATAAGACGCTATCAACTACTCCTTATAGCCATAGATTAATATGATGTTTTGCCAAGTGTGTTTTCTGTTGCAGAACATACCATGATTGCCAATCGATGCTTTGTGGTGAATACTTCATTTCCCCTAACTTGAAAGAATCGGTTGGTGAGAGTTGCGTGCTTTCCAACATATACATCGTTAGGAATGTGGAGCGACGTTCATATTAGTTTTTAGTCACTGTGATTTTTAGGAGACATTGCTCTGTTTTGCTGTATTGAGGGTAATGTCATCCAAAACAAGACGTTTTTTTTTCTCCAATATGGGACCTTAATTCACTTTCCCAGTCTGGCGTCAAGTTTTGTGTCATAAACTACCTACCCACTGCCTGGCAAAAGACTTTTCTTTTCACAGGGAATGGCAGGAAATAAAATTGCGGCCCACTGCGGTATCGGTTCACATATAAAGGAGGAAATGTATATGCGTGTGTTAAGTGTTCTGTGCGAAAGGCAGTCCACAGAGGACGACATCCGTGTACTGTTAAAAAGTCAATAGCAGTCACGGTTTAGTATACCACCCTATACTTGCAAGTAGCCTGTAAAGATACTCAGACACTGAATTTTGAAGTCTGCATTGCAACCCAGTTAGTTCATGGGTCAGCTGCATAAGTCTCTTACTGTTCTGTTTACAGACAGCCAGTGGCAGACCATTTGCTCTGCATTCCTGTATCGAGCTTTATGGCGAGGGCATCATAAACTACTAGCACAGCCCTCCATCTCCGACCACCTGGCTGCGCTGGGAGGTAGGCGTACCCTGGAGCCCTGTGACTGATTGGAAGGGGAGTGGGGAGAGCAGACAGAGTGGGATGAAGGGGAGACAAGACAGTGAAAGCAAGAGCGCTTGGCTGATACAAAGACCTCCTAGTAAGAGCCCATGCATGCAGTCCAGTCCATGATCGGGGCACAGACTGCCCCCAACTCCAACATGCACACGCACCAGGTTAAGACCCCCTTCAGCTTGCAACCTTTGCTAGGCACAGACACTGCAAAGAAACAGCGAGGTGCCCCAAAACTAAACCAGACACATGACAGCTTGGTCTCTACGGAAATTACTCAAAAAACACACGAAGAGTGCTTTGTTGATGCATAGGTGGTTAAAGCCGGCGTTCGCCACAAAAGAAATGTGTGGTATCAAAACAGCTTTATATTCATGACCACTTTTAGATTTCACACTTAAACAAGGCAGGGTATTTGCAGTCGGAGGCCCAGGCTGAGGAAGGGGGCTGGAAAGGTAAATCTCCCAGGTATGTGGGTGGTCAGGGCCCGCCGCACAAAGAGAGGCTTGTGGGGGGACAGGCTGCACAACAGGGACACTGTAGCTTGTTCAGAGGGAAACAGGCTGACTGTATTAACCAAGGGGAGGGGGTAACGCATGCAGTAAGGGGAAATGGAAGAAACAAGCATAAAAGGGCCGGGAGATGGAGAGAAAAGAAAGCGCGAGGGGGAGGAAAATGTAAACAGACATAGGTAATAGGAACCCCGATGCAGTTTAATGCGCTGCGAACGTTCTGCAAATGGGTTCATTCAAAAGAACATATCAGAGGGACACAAGGGAGTGGGGAGAGGGGGGGAAGGTGAAAGAAAACACGGCGAGAAGGAAAATTTAAATACAAAAGGGATAGAGTGCCAGAAGAATAAAATAGCAGGGAAAAGCAATGCAGAAAGAAGGGGCGACAAAAGGGGCGGACAGCAAGAAGGGAAGGGGTGAATAGTAGAGGGGAATAGAACAAGCTGGCAAGAGAGAACTTGAATACAAGTAGGGGGGAAATTAGGTTGATGCCAGAGATAAGGGGTTAGAGAAGATGGAAACAGAGAGAGGGAAGTGGAGAAGAGAATGGGCGGGAGGGAAGAGGGGGAAATGAATAATTGAGGGAGAGGGACACGTAGCGATGGTGAGGATTAGAAGAAAGTGAGATACTGGAAGAGTGAAATAGAGAGGGAAAAGAAGAAGACGAGTTAGAAAAAACAAATGAGTGGCGCAATATGGAGTGAAGGCATGAGAAGAGAAGCAGTGGGGGGAGGAAAGAAGAGCAGAACAGACAGCAAATGGAAAAACAATTAAGAGGCAGAACATCTAGGAAGGAGAGAAGGAGAATTTCAAAAAGGGGGTGGTGATGGACAGAGTATCTGAGTTAATCAGAACACTCCTACCCAGTCAACAGATCAGGGCTTGATCCATCACCGTTTTTTAGCTCACTGCACCATCCCAGTTCAGAACCTGGCTATATGCAAATTAGTCTGTCCCTGGCCCAGTGCATCATGGGAACAGGGCAGACCAAACTACCAAGCCAATTCTTCACTGGAAAGGAAACAAGCTTCCGAGAAGCTGAATCAGAAGAAACATGGAAAGAAGGGAAAAGAGAACAGACAGAAGAATGAAAATAGGAAAGTAGAAGAGGAGAAATGAGAAGACAGGAAAATTAAAAGAGGGAAAATAATAAGAGGAGAGAACAAGACGGAGGGCATTGCTGTGGGGAGGAGAAATGCGACACGGTCGCAGCAGGGGGCGGAGCGGCGATGAGGGAGAGACCCGGCCGTGAATAGTGTGAAGCAGCAGGGGCCTTTGAAGTGAAGCTAAACTTCACTTCAAAGGTGTGGGAGGAGTGCGGCTGAGGGGGGAAGCTTGTGGGGGGGAGCGGGAAGAGCTGCTGGGGAACAGATGGCTGGCGATTTGATGCTGTGCACGCGCATTTTAGGTCAATGCGCTTGCGCATTGACCTAAAAGCGCACGGGCACAGCATCAAATCGCCAGCTAGTTAAACCTGTTTAAGCCCATATAGTCTCGCTCCGCTCAATGCCCATGCGCATTGAGAGGCCCGAGACCTAAAAAGGTTGAACCATAGTAATAAAATAGTTTTTAAAAGCAAGTACCGGCAAACAAAGTTATTGCTGCTCGTTATATTGATAGATATCGACAGTTCATTTGTCAAAGCGTAGTTATGGTTTAATACTTACACTTATTTGACAGTGCTTTGTTATTTTGAATTTGGATGGGGAGGGGCACCTGCATTAGCCCTATATCGAAGTATTGGATTTATTTGATTTATTACAATAGAAGGAAGAAAGCCTTGCAGGGCTAAAAAGAAAACATTTCATGCCTTAAATTACTCTGAAATATTTAAAATGGTCAAGCTTCCAAGTTAGATGCCGGGAAAACTTATTTCACGCGGTTATATTGCCGGGAAGTGTAACTTATATCCCAGAGTGTGCAATATTTATTCACCAGGTATTTAAAAAATCCAGCGATCCATGGCCATTTTACATGCCAATCTTGAAGTGTATTTGGTGTAGGATGCAGAGTTCGACCGGTCTACATGGTTATCGAGTAGTGTGTGACATGTGTGTGACATGTCTGTGTGTTGGCGTTTTTTTGGCCGTTTGAGACCCTGGTTTATGGGTTTCTGGGCCGGTTTTTACTGTTTATTTCCATGATATTAAAACAAACACTGCATGTAGCAAGCTCAATTCCATTATGTCTTTCATACTTGCAAACCACTGTACAGTTTGCAAACACGGGCCACGTTTTTACCTATCTAATCACTAATGAGGTGCACTTTTAATTTGGTGCAAGGGCCTACACTATCTGTTCCAGTCCGAGCCTGTTAGGAAGGAAGGCTGGAACTGACTGCCTAGCACCTACCCTCATTCTGTCACATCCAGAGCTGAGAAGTGTAATGAAGGCGTCGAGTAACTTGGATTGAACTCAGGCCTTTTATTTACTACCCTCACCCATCAGGGAAGTAAGTTAGGTGCAAAACCCTGCTGCATCCGGGGAATTCAGGGTAGAGTATTTGCATATCAAATGGCGTATCCCGTGTCTGAGAGGCTGAACGGGTGTTTAGGAGAATGTCTGCGGAATCCATATTCAGGTTGAGAAAAATAAAATCTTCGCTAGTACACCTGCTGTCTATGCAGTTGTAGATTGACCTCGTTGCCACTTGTTGTCGCTAGTCGTGTGTTTTTGCCATGAGTGACACGTTTTACTACTATCAATCTTTAGTGCCATAAGGATGGTGTGAGCTATTTTTCCTTTCTCTGGCTTTTAATTGTAATTTTTGTGTGTAATTAACACCGGTTATAATACTGAGCAACATCATGTGGCTCACCAGTGATTGCTGCCTATTCCAACTTGGGAATCAAGCAAGGCGAACACAAGGGTACTCTTATTTCTTAATTCAACTACGCCTTTCACCTGATAAATGTGCAAGGGCTTGAGATGAGAATTTGCAATATATTTTCAGGCGAGGTCTAAATATCTATTGCTTGGCTTTAGCTGCAGATCCGAAGTCTGGTCTTTAAAGCTATTCACTACTGCCGTTTTACATCAAACCGAATTTATTTGCTTGTTTCAGCTAGTAAGCCATACAAAAAACAAGTTACATGTCTATTTAAAAAATCAATAGCTTCAATAATTAAAAACACAATGTTGGTTAAAATCAATGTAGGAGTTACTAACGTATCTCCTTAGTATCCATGCAGATGAAATATAAGCTACTACAGGTTGATATACGGATTGTAAGTCACTCCTCAGGCACAGGCCAAAGACTGCTGTACACAGTCTAATGTTATGTGCCTAGAATATAGGCGAGAGGAATTGCTTCCTAGGTCTAATACTTCTAGAGCAAAATAACAAAGGGCACTGTTGTCTCTCTGCCGCCAGATACACAATAACATTGATCTGAAATGATCTTGTGTGTTGACAAAAAGGGAATTCTTAATCTAAATTTAATGCAGAGACCTCTCTTTGGTACACGTGTCAACAGGTTCAAATAACATTAAAAATTGAAGGAAGATTTTACTTTCAAATAGAATAGCCTTATCTTGCCTTTGAAGATTTTGTTAAATTGATTATAATGGACACTCTTTCTATACCTGTTTTTGATCGGTGCCATGCTGACTTTGGTCATCAGGCCAGGTGTCCCAAACGCGGACAGGCCTATCTTCTGCAGTGCACTTCGAACACAATCCAACCATTTAATTGTTGCTGTGTTCTTGAGATTCGTAAGGTCTATGGGAATTCTTAAGTGGATTTTGTGCAGCTGGATTGATCTATAATCTGGCTCAGTAAAAGACTGTTTTGATCTGCATTATAGTCTCCATACAAGTCAGTCCAATTTCCATGATTAGGGGTTCACTGGGGTACACAGGCCCAAGTGTAGCATCAGTCACAGGAAGTGGTTCTCTATTTTTTTGTAGATCCAGTACTCATCTGTAACCCCATAGGTCAGCTCTATATAGGGCAGTGGCTGCCACTTTCACATTGTATACTTGCAATACAGATTTTGTAGGTTCCCTGCTCAATTGTTCTTGTAACCCACATCAGTATACATTTTAGTGGCCTTTTTCTAGTTAAAGCGGATTCCTAAGTTGTCAAAGTTATGGGGCGTTCCAAGGTTTGACCCTTAGTCTAACATTTTCTGGAGGCAGCTCTTTAAGTTTCATGACCATGGACTTTGTTTTCTGCACATTAACCGTCAGTTTTATGATGCATTGATAGTTCTCTTAGTGCCATCTGCACTGCCTCCTCAGCAAACAGGAGGACAAGAGCTTTTTTATCTCTGCCTTTTGGAATGTCAAGGTCTAGATTTGCAAGAAATCTTCCCAAGTTGTTTATATACAGATTAAATAATTGTGGGGCTAATGCAAAGCTAAGGAGTTTTAAGTAAACTAGCTCAAGAGCCTGCACCCATTGCAGAGATTTATAACCTGATTTTGCAAAGAAGACTCTGCCTTTAATCCTTACGAAGCAATGAAAAGAGAAGACTGGAGTTGGGTAATTGTTACATATGTTAACCCAATGCGGAGATACCTAGGATGTTTTTACTGTTGGAAAGCTCGAGTTAGTTTTGTTTACAAGCAGATTCTGGAGAGTGATCACATCTCAGATCACCCCTAGGATGGAGGTGGAAGAGGTGAGAGCTGGGAAGAGGGGGTCCACTTCAGAGATTGCAGGTCATTTAGAATGAGAGGGCTGCACCCCGCACCCCACTCCGCATATCTTTACTCCTGTTGCTCTCCTTCTACATTCAAAAGAAAAGGAAAAAGGACGGCAACTTATGCCAGCGGACCAGACACCTTAGAGCCTCTGCTGCAGAGATCTGTGTACAATGCGATATCGTTGGATCTCCCTTGACTGCCTTAGCCTGCGGTAAAAAAAAAAAGGGAGACGCTTTTAAACAGCTGTTTCACAAGTTTTTTGTATAAATCTGCATCTTATGAAACAAGCGACATAAGAGACTGTGACATGTTGTTTAACCTCCCATCTCCGGCACTTACAAGAGATGAGTTTTTGTCAGGGAAATCATTTCCTGCCCAGGAAGGGGGGAAACCGAACAGGGTGAGGCAGAGACCTAGCAGCAGGACCAACCAACAAAGTGAACAGTTGTCAAACGGCCTCACGTCATGCAAGACACTTCTGGTTTGCGCCCCACAACACACTGCATGCAGGAATTTCTAAACCCATGTCGGTAGTGCTGAAAATAAAACTGTTCAGCGCCAGGAGAGTCTGTTGTCTAATTGGTTTTCTTCCTCAAGCTCTCCGCAGCCCAGTAACAACTTTACTCTCCATAAGCATAGAACTGTCCATAAGAACAAGATTTACAGTCCTGTTTACAACGGCACTAAGAGCGAGAAATTCTGATAGGAAATTGTGCTCCTCTTAGACCATCACCCGCTTCTCTTTTCCCCAAGCCTTTCTTCAGAAAGTGGTCTCGCATTCATGGGCTGCAATGATCATAAGCAGCTTATCCAGCCTCGGAAAAGACTAAGAGAAAACCTTAGAAAGGCAGCGTGTGAGAGAAAACTATCTTGTGAATGATGGCATCCTGTGTGTCGTTTGTTACCCTGGTGAGCATCAAGCGCACAGCAGCTGCATTGCGGACAAGCACAATGCATTTAAATTAAAAAAAGAGTTCCCAAAAACACTACCTTGTCGATAGGAAACAAAGCGAGATGAGCAAAATCCATTTAAAAAACATTTCCAAAGTGCACGCGCTCTATGTTGTCAATGGGAAACAAAACGTTCTTGAAAAGCTTCGCAAACACTGGATCACTTTACGACGAGCAGATTCTCAGCAAACCAACAAGAAGATTCACAATGCCTACACTTTGCCTTTCAAATAACACAAAAGCACGAGGAACCCAGAAAAGGAAAGCGGAGTTGGAAATGGAATGGGGAGAGGAGTTGGTCTAACGGCTACGGCGGTCAACCTTGAATCTGGGGAACCGGGTTTGAATCTCTGGAAGGACGCTGAACATCCTGTGATTCTGAGTAAATCACAATCTCCCTGTGCCTAACAAAAATGAATGTGTCCTCATGTAACGCAACTGGTGCTATGTAAATCGCTCTTATACCTGATACTGGGTTAAGTTCGCGCCATATAAAACTACGAACAAAAAAAAAAAAGCTTCACTAAACACAAGCAGAAAAGAAAGAAATAGGTAGTGCTTCAAAATGAACAGATAAGCACCAAAGTGGAAAGATACTAGTAGTAAGGCACTGTTCCGTGGGGGGACACAAATGACAACAAGGAGGAACAGAGATCAAAGATTAACCACTAACAGGCAAGCCCTTATAAATCGAGGTAATGAATAAAGAGGCAATGGGCGGCTTTGTGCCCACAAAGTGTTTACAACAGATCTCGAAGAGTCAGCGCAAGAGCTGCCTAGGCTCGACCTAAAAATATTTAATTGCTAATCAGACCTTGCAAAAGCTGCATTTATAAAACATTCTTAAGTACTATACCCTTTTTTATTTTTGTTTTTTATTAGTCAAATATAAAAATACATCTTGTGACTGGACAGTACAAAAAGCATACATATACCTTCATCAGACCATACAATACGTCTCTGCGAGTATACAATCTAACAGTCGCATTGTTATGCCATTTTGCAAACATTCAGCTAACATTAAACTTGGCGGCCACCAACACATAATATACACTAATAATGTATTGCCCTTATTTCCCTATCATTTCGGCTTAATCCTTTACTGTCACGAAGTTTCACTGTAGTGTTACCTCCTATTTTGTCCCTGTGTCATGTGAACACACAATCTTCATTTCCCCTCTGTTTCTAACATATCTCACGAGGCTGGATTATCCTCTCCCTCCAGCTCACCAGTCTCATTCCCCACCAAGTATGTCAAGTAAGTTTCCCAGATGTTTTTGTACCGACTACGCTGAGGGAGTAATTAGTTATATACCTCGGACTGTGTTACAGTATATCATGTCACTATGCCAAGCCTCCAAAGTGGGAACAGGGCCCCTGGCCCATCTCATCGCCATCAACGCCTTGCCAGCTATATCCCGATGGCTATCAATTTGCAGTCCGCTTTCTTCACATTTTTAGCATACCGTAATAGGGCCACAAGGGGTCCATTTCAAATGTAATGCTGGTTATGTACCCTAGCTCCTATATGACCACCTTCCAAAAAGTAAACACACTAGGACAATACCAGGCAACATGTATAAAGCCAGCTGTCTGTTCTGGCCATCTATGGCATGCCGCTGTATCCTGAAGCCCATATCTATGTAACCTCTCCGGGGGTAGTATATCTGGTTAATGTATTTTAACTGTATAAGTCTGTGTCTCCTGTGTTGTGATATATCCCTGATCATTGTGTAACAGTATCTCCAGCACTCGTCATCTATGACTGTGCCCAGTTCTCTCTGCCATTTTTGCCTCGCCTTCATTATGGATGACCTGGGAGCATCTTGCGCATAAGAGTAAAGTTTAGTCAGTTCAGTGGGTACCTTTTCTTTTATCAAGGAAGACAGTGCCGGCATGTCTGGAGGCTCCAACATGTAATCTCCCAGGAGTTCACGTAAAATGTGTGGAACTCTAAAATAGTAAAAACGACCCATAATCATCGGAGACTCAGACTCATTACTTAACAATTCCAGCTCTTCACTTCACCATCACTGAATAAATCTCCCATTTTGGTGATCCCTAGTAACTTAAGAGCCTTCACGACTTTCCTCTCTCTTCCTATTTTACAACATGAATTCCAATCTATAAGCATGTGTGGTGTGAACAGTAATGAACCAGCTTGTTTTACCACGAAGTTTCACCAGACATATACTGTGGTGTTTAAGAAGTCAAAGCTACCAAAGCATCTCTTTGGGGCTGAGAATAACGTCTGGGGGAGCGCATTGGGAGCCGCTGCATCTCTTTCTATATAAAGATGTGGCAAGTTGTGCGGTCCATGGATCCAATAGTGCGTAAAATAGCTCTCTGCAGCTGTGTAGTATAGTTCAAGATCTAGCGGGTTGAGGTCTCCCATGTCGTATGGCATGGTGAGAGTCTCCCATTTGGCCAGTAGTTGTTTCCCGGCCCAGGCGAGTTTAATCATAATGGATCGTAGTGTGGTGAAGAGCACGCATGGTAATAGGATTCGGATATTTGGAAAAAGGATATGAGTCTTGGGAGGACCATCATTTTCATAATGGCAATGCATCCCATTAACAACAGCTGGAGTTTGATCAAACGTCCTTTTCAAGCCTAGTTATTGCTTTTCCGTAACTTTCCCTTATAAATTTTGAGGGATCTGTATGAATTTGTTTGCCTAAATACTTCACCGTAAAGTACTATGCCCTTAAAACTGGTTTGTCAGCTTAGGACGTGACTTGCACTTTTTGGAAAAAACATTTAGGATTTTATGTAGTAAGTTTAGCGAATAAATGGACACCACCAAGTACAGGTACACAACACTGTCTCAAAACTGGAAGCCCTCCCATACCTTTAAATTAAACATTTATAAAATGGAATTCCTTTGGTTCTCCTCTGTTGGCCTAGCTCAGGCTAACCTCTATATCTATAATTGGATCATTCTGCACTTGCTCTCTTGAGTTTTCTATCGAATGAAAACATGGAAACCTTTCACATAGGGATTTAAAGATTTGCATCTAAATGTGTGTACCTCCTAAAGACCTATCTTGCCAGCATTTGTTTGATAACTGTTTTCAGCATAGAATTCATCTTACATGGATGATTCAAAGCCTTTAACATTCAAGGATATAAATATATTACTTGTCATGTTTTTACAACTGGCATTTGAACTCTTTACCAGGGCCACCCCCCGAACTCATTCTCTTCATTATTTTTATCAGCTTTATATTCTTTGCTGTCCATACAAGACCAACGTATTCCACTAGTTTTAAACCTTTCAATGGTGAGTAAAAAACACAAATTCTGCCATTAGAAGAGCAAAAGAATAAATAAATAAACAGCCAAAGTGGGAATGCAGAAACAGAATAATGGTACTACCTTTTCCCATGAATTTAAGAACAAACAACTTATGTGTCTGAGGGTGGAACAGAGGATTTAGGGAGAAGAAATAGCAAGGATAGGAAAACACAAATGCAAAATATAGGTACTCAAGCAATATCAACCATTCAGGCTGAAATTCTTCCTGCATTCCTCAACAGAGAGAAAGACCTGAGTGAAGTCCGGTGAGGAACTAGCTATCAACCTGAACTCCCAAGAAGGGGAAGTTTATATAGACATCAATAAATAATAATTGTCAACCACTGACGTTTTTTTTCACCCCGTCCGGGACTGACATGCATGGCTCTTCTTGTATGAAAAGAAATGCCTTGTGCATCACTTCCAGCCTTGCTGGGTAGATGACTGATAAAAGGATCTTCAGTGACTGAATCCTTAGGAAACTATAGTTCTAGTAAAGTTGCTGGAGAGGCCAAGGAACAGGAAGACTTCAAAAAAATCATGTTTCCGTTTATTTTGCCACAAATCCAAGAATACAGCCTTTATCAAAACCAGCATCACCATGAGTTTAGCTCTGCTCACTTGGGTTTAGTAGGAAGCTTGAATATTTTGTACAGTAGAAATTGCTTTGAAGTCTAGCTAGTTTCACATGAGATTGTACAATAAGGCTCTTACCATTTCTAATAAGCTACTTAAGCTCTGTTGCAGACAACCACAACAATACAACCCCAAGCATTTCTGTGTGTATTCCTAAACTCTGAGGCTGAGCCTCATGCATATCATTGCCTGCGGAATCTCAAAACCCACCAAATCCAAGAGGGGAGTCCACGTCAGTGGAAAGCACTCCAGAGCACTGATTGTTTCTTCTACTTTGTTTCCAACCTTTTCCACCAAGAGCACTGTGCCCAAATTTGGCTTCCATCGCCATCACCAGGCATTCAATATTTCCTGATTTGAACTGAGGGCATACACAAACATTATCTTGCTCTTTGACAATCCCTGTTGTTCCTGGGAGTCACTGGTCTATCCACTGTACTGTCTGGTAGGATGAGGCTTGAAAAATACATCGGCCACAGCAATTTCTTTCTTCTGGTTATGAGACATCATTGCTCTCAGCACCTCAATAAACAAGTCAGAAAGCACTGGAGACTTGGAGCCACCACTGTAATGGTACTCAGCTCCTGCATGAAGAGGAGTCCAGTATTGCCGATGGCACAAGATGACTTTGTCCCATTCCCTCATCTTCACTGAACGAATATGAGCACTTGTGGGTCTGACAAAGAAATCTAGGTGCACTAATACGGACCCACTGTCAAAGCTGCGACTACAAATACATGGTCCCTAAGTGATGATGATACCCTGCATTATACAGGTTTCCTCCGCGTGGTCATGCCCTGTTCCTGCGTCACCACATTGCCTACATCATAAGGTTGAACATGCCAGCTGTGTCTCAATAGTGACCCCAAAATCTTGTGCTGTGAGCCATTCCCGGTAGGGGAAACAGTTCTCCCTATACCTCTGAAATGACCTGTTTTCTCCAACAGCACACCATCCCACACCCAAATATCTGGCTGTCATGGCACTGGCTCTTTACCTCCAAGATTCCTGCACTGCAAAACGTTGACCGTGTTTGGCTCCATTTTTTCCCGCTCATTCATCCTTTCTCCTAGAAGTCCCCCCCCCCCCCCCCCCCAATCAAGGCTTGCTACAAATATGAACCGACTTCCACAAAAATTGTATCATTTGACCTCAAGTTCCTCATCTGAATATCACTTTCCAAATATAACAAAGAAAGGGACTCACTCAAGTCCATCATATTTTAGTACTGCTCATTTTTGCTTGGATTTAATGTTCACAATGCCATGCACTTTTTGCCCTGGTCTACTGCCTTCATGTGATTTGGTATAAGAATGCTTTCCACCTCCAGAGGAAATAAACTATATCTATGCTATGCTTCAAACTACAATTTCACAAATGGCTACGGAAGAGGAAGACATGATCACTGTGTATCTCGAGAAAATACCAAACAGGAGAGGCCAGACATCTTCGAGTCAAAAGGAGACTTCCGCAATAAATATATTTTATAAAAATGTGAGGTAAGTAAATACTGTTTTGGAATATTTTCCAACTTCTACTGAAATGGTACGACTCTGAGGAAGTTCCCATATGCTTGAGATCCTGCACTTACTCAGGCATGGGTATTTGTCCCACCTCCAGTACAGCTTACAGCACTGTTATTTAGCTCCTCCAACAACATGCAAAGCCTTCTTTCTTCTAGCCTTACCTTTTGCTGTGCAATGACTGCGACTCTCGATATGGTACCACTGTTGCTTGCTTCGTAGGCCGATTGAGAGACTGAGCACGGCCTTGAGCTTTTTGTGACTGACTCGAACTGTGCATAGTGGTCCACTGCCTGGCATTGTTGTTTTGGAATGCGGGCCTACATCCCGCAGACAGGCTTTCAGACTCCTTAGTCTCTGCTGTGTTTGTTTCATACGATTCAGACCATCCCCTGGAGTAAAGAATACAACATGTTGAACTGCTTCATCACCGAGTTTTAATTATTTCGAATACTTTCACTAGGAGTATGTGCAGAGAAGCAGCAGGGAGCTTTCATCTGATTGCATAAACACAAATAAAGGTTATCACGCTTCATTAGGCTGTACATTTTAGTTTAGGGAGTAAGTTGAGGTTCATGGTAAGAATGTAAATGCATTGAAGAAAATAAAGAAAAACAATTCAATTTTTTAGGCACTACCAACAAAGTATATCCTATACTTTCTAAACCACTTCTGAAATCATGTGTCAGCCCCTCAATTTTCAATGTCTTCCTCTATTTCGTGTTTCATGTGTGTACCCAGGATTGTGATCCGTTATTGAGGCAGAGCTAAAGTTTCTGCCTTTACGAAATGGTAGCTATAGTTTCAGATTAAAAGTCGGCACATATACTCCTATTAGGACCACTACTGTCATTTGAAGAGCTCTTAAATGTAGTTTCGTTCGAAATCACAAGCCATTACTTAGCACATAGTCACAGGTTGCCAGAAGAAAGTTCAGTGAACAGTCTGAAGTGTAAAAAAACAGAGCTTTGGTGTAAGGACTGTGCCTCTCTATCCCTGATTCTTCGTGATCTAGGTCAATAAGAAAGGGTTCATGTATCCTACAGCGGGAGCCCTTATCCCAGTATCAAATGTTATTACAGTTTAAACCTAGAAACAGTGAAGCCCAAAATCTGGTAAATAAAAAATCAGTTAGTACCTCAAAATTCAGATAATGATAAAGACTCAAGCAAGTTACTGAAGAATTGTTAAGTATAAGGTATCAAGTAAGTGTCACAGAAAACAATTCATAAGTCAAGATTGCTTCAACTTTATGAAAGTACGCCTAAGAATATAGCAGGTTACTTTATGTTGGCTTGATTCAGGACATAATTTCTTCAGGTTTGGTTCTTTTTCTTTCCAACTGTCTCGAACTGTGCTCTAGTGACACATTACGTCCTTACGTTAGTATTGCAGTGGGCTTTATAAAGGCTCATAGATGAAGGCTTAGATTGTCAAAAATTGATGGACACTTCAATGGCCCTGAAGAAGACCGTCTCTGTATTTACAGACGGTGGACTAGACCGCAAGAGATCTCATACTGATGACAGGAGACTTGACTCATACACTCTTAGGACAAGAAAACCGGCCATATTTTTTATGCTCACTCTATATAAAAACCTTAACACCAAGGCTATCGATCATCTTCATAACCAATGCATTGGGAACATCTAATCTACCTTGATCTCTCTAGAGCTAAACACAACCAACTAATTACAGAACAAAACCCAACTCCTTCGAAGACTTGCCATATTATTATTAAGAGAAAACAGTAAGGACATTCCAGATGGAGCAGCCAACATAAGCTAAGTAAATTAATTTTTGAACACACAATGACTGCACAAATGGAAGACAGTTCTGATGAAAGATTGTTAACGAACTGATCACCACAGTAAGCAAATCTGTTCCTAGAAGATACTGCACTTGAGTTTTTGCAAAGCTACAGAATGAGTGCAACTGGTTGTTGCTCATACAATCAATATTCACCAGAAAGAAGAAACTGAAAACCTCTGCATGAAATACCTCCCCATAATTCCTACAGGTGACCCAAAAACATAACATACGCTCTTCAGAAGTAAATTTCCATTAGAGTATTAATAAGAAATGGATTAACACTAGCAGTGGGAGCAGTTGTAAAACGTGCTAACAAATCTGCACAGTCTTCCATAACAACCATTCAAAACCTATGTCAAGACACATATAGGTACAAATCAACATACGCTGTGTACTATCTTCAATGCTAGAAAGAGCCACATGAATGATATTTTGTCTGGCTTACCAGAGGCTACAGGTAAAAAAAACAACTATAGTTTCAACATCATGATTAACAAAATAGAAAATTATTGTCACTGTCCCATACGTTAGAGAGAAGTAAGAAAGGACCCGTTAGTCATTGTATTGACGGTGGGTTTTGTGATCACAAGACACCATAAAACGTCAAACCGCAAGGTATTAAAGATTCTGGACCTTAACAACAATGGGGTTTTGCTTTCAAGTCCAAATGTGGAGTGACTTGAGCGTGGCAAATTTTTGACAGCCACATTACAACACCATGTAGACATGCATGACTACACCTCTTTAACACTGAGGAACAATATACAGCAGCCACTTGTTTTAAACATACAGAACCCTAAAAATACAGTTAAAAATAATTTTATAAGAGAGTGACCAAATAAAAACAGCATCCACTTACAAAAAAAAAAAGAATTCTGAGCGTTCTTCATTTTCTCTAAGTAAAAGAACCTTACAGCACAAATAACAATTTTTATTCTTTGAACCATCTAAAGCAAACAGTTCTTCCCTAACAGAGCCCACACATGTGGCAAACACCTCCTTAATAGGGAACAAATCTAGTACAGGTGACTCTCCCAATCGAAACAGCACCCCTTTCCATTTGAGAATACCCTTAACTCAACATGTTAACGGTTTTCTTGAAGGGAACCCTCTAATATAACCTGCACTTCTTTAATGTTATGTTAATATGATATGTAAAGTGCATGGCTTCCCCAGCAACTGGGCTTCTCAGCGCGGACCACAGTAGATCAGCATTATGCACCAAGAGAGGCAGGGAGGTCACAGAGAGGTATAGAGAACAAACAGCCATGCTTTGAGTTTTATTCTGAAACAGAGATGACTCAGGGTATTCTTTAGATCAGGGGCCATGCTGTTCCAGAGGGCAGGAGCCAGAATCCGGAAGGAGTGACATCCTAGTTTCTGTCTCTTGAATCGAGGGATCACTGCCACATTACATTCTGCGGAGCGAAGTGTTCTGGCAGGAAGATAGGGCAGCATGAGTTCTGAGCGAATGGGGATTCCTGAAGCATGCAGGATCTTGTGAACATCGCTATGAACTTTAAACTGAATGCACTTCTCTATGGGCAGCCAGTGAAGCTCCTGAAGGAGCCCAGGACAGGAGCATAACTTAGGACAGGAGAGCAGTAATCTCGCTGCCGTACTTTGGACCAGTGCCTAATTTGTAAAAAAAAAATATTAATGCAAGGGCTCTCGTCAGGAGACCACTGCAGCATGCACCACACATTGCCCCAACCATGCTGCCAATGACAGTAACAACACAACTACTAAACATCACACTTCAAGTGTGACAATTCAGATTATTCCAGGCCCCAAAGGTATAAGAATGGCTTGGGCATCAGATAATACTTATTTTTAATGTATACTGAATTAATAATTGACTAATGTAGTGGTCATCTTTAGATTAGTCATACAGCGCCAACTTGTGTCAGACTGTCACAAGTGCCCGTGTTGGCATTTAAGTTCCAGTGCCGAGCACCGGAAACCACTGGCTCAAAAACGCAAAGCTTTGGACAGATTGTAACCTCTTTAAAATTGATTTATGGGGGGGGGGCGTGTCTTGGCGCCCGAGGAATATGGCAGCGCACGGGTGAAGCTCTCCAGTGCATCTGGGAGACTCAGCGCTTTTAAGCAATCTTCCGTGCAGCTGGGGACGAATGCGGACGGCTAAAGACCCACAGCGAGTTATGTGACCCTCGGCGCCTCCATTTGCGGCTTTTAAAGAACTTTTCCTCAATGCAGTGAGTTCTTTCGCGGCTCCATTTTACCACGGCTGCCATTTTGTGCGTTTTTCGTGTGAGCGTACAACTCCTCACAACGCTGCCAAAATCACTAACCACCACCTGGCTTTGATCCTAATATGCTCAGGAATGGGAACATTTTTCTTTTTCACGCTGAGGCTTTGTCATTTAGTGCTGCATTCAACTTTTAGTATCATGTTGGGGTATCTGTGAGGTAATGTGTACAGCAGCCATTTTGTGATCACCAGTAGCCTCCAAAGCTTGTTTTTCTCTTTTTCATTCCCACATCATTCTGAAAGGGGCATAGAGTATGTTCTAAAACCTATTTCGTTCAGACAAATGAGACTTTCTTATTCAAATATTAATGTCACATTCACATAGTGTTGCATAGATTTTCTTCTTCACGAATTCATTATCCTGCATGATTTCACTTGTTATGCCATATCCTCAGCATATTTGCACCTGGAGGGAATGTTTTGATTGCGCTTTATGGGCAGGACAAAGGCTTCTCATTCTTTGCTACACAAGCCAAAGCACATTGTTATAAAAAAATCAAAAAATCAAGGATCTTCACGGAGTTCTCCAAATTGGAAGCTTCTCTGGCATCTTCTCTTCAAAGCTCAGAGATAACAATGGATCCTTCTTCCGCAGTTCCAGGGAAATCTATTACTAAACGACTAAAAAAAGATCCTCCCTCGCCACCTAAGTCAATCAAGCCAGTGTCTATGGAATTGTTGTTGGAGGAAATTAGAGCTCTTCGACCCTTCATGGAAGAGACAAATACCGAAATTGCAAATCTTAACAGATAATTGGTCACAACTTGAAACAAGGGTCTCTTCAGTTGAACAAAGCGTCACCTCCTTAAAAGAAACCTGTGTCAATGTTTCTCAACTCCATTCTCAAGTTTCCACTCTTCAAAGACAGGTCGAGGACCTTGAAAACCGCAACAGACATAACAATTTACGTATTTATGGCCTGGGTGAAGGACTTGAAGGATCAGACTCTCTTACCTTTTTCAAATAATGCCTTCCTAAATTACTTCACATGCAAGAAGGAACTACCCTCAACATTCAACGAGAACATCGCTTGGGACGTGTTTCATCTAATGCATCACCTTAAAGGCCAAGAGGAGTCATCTTATATTTTTTAGAATATACAGACTTATTAAAAGTATTATCAGCGGTCAAAGCTTCTCCAAGAATTACATGGTCAGGCTCATCTTTGTTTTTTGCACAGGATTACGTAAAAGCTACTGCTAACCGACCTAAGGCTTTTCTCAACATGAGAGCTGATCTTTGTTCAATAGGAGCTCGATACGGCCTTTTTCACCCGTCTCTTCAAAGTTACGTATAACAGAACAACAACACAAGAAGATCCGTTGCGTTTACAAAGTTTTATATACTCTGGCAAAACAACTGCGATGGATTCCTCTGGTCATTCTTCTTCATTTAATACTTGACACTGTTTTTTTATTTTATTTTTTCTAAACAGATTGCTCAGGCTTTGTTCTCTTCTTTATAATATTTGATAGTTCAAAATGTTGTTTTCCTTGGCTTTGTTAGATTTGTTGCTCTCAACAAGGTTTAAGTTCTGCAAATTTGTTCATTGTAATTTTTAGTTATTCTTGTACCCGTCCGTTCCAGTATTTACCCTAACTTTTATTATTTTTAGTCTCCACAGATTTTAAACCCTCGTTTCATGGTGTCTCCCTGATCCTCTGTTTGGCTGACCCTGGATGTGTCGTCTGTTCCATGTGGTTCCACGCCCTCTCCCGTGTCTTCCTTATTTCTCCTTATGAAGGTATATTATCTTCCTACATCTCTATTCTATTTATGTTCCTGGTCACCTTTCTTTTCTCACTTCCAAATATTCTTCTTATTTCGGGTGTCGTTAACCTCTTCTCTCCTTATGTTTTTTGTCACTTTGTCACCTTTCTCCCTTTGGTTACATTCAATACTGGTGTTGTCTATCTCCAGCTTTCATTGTTATATACTTTTGTCATAATTCATTTACTTTTCTATACTTTCCTTTTCAATTGCAGCTCCAACTGTGTATCTTCTAATGTTATTGCTCTTTATCAATTATGTTGTTTGTTTACACCATTTTCTGAATATCCTTTTTTCCTTATCTCAGTCATGGTCCTTATGCATATGATATTTTCCTTTTCCCATATTCTCTCCTGTTGTCCCACTGACTTGGATTATTATTCTTCAATTTCTTAATTTATTATTCCTTTTAATCTGCTATGCCGTTGAAATTAGTATCGTGGAATGTTAGAGGACTAAATTCTTCCATAAAAAGACAGAGTCCTGACTCATTTGGCTAAACTAAATGCAGATATAATATTTCTACAAGAGATTCATCTCACAGAGATTGAATCAATAAAACTAAAAAAAGGTTGGGTGGGGGAAATCTTCTATTCTAACGGTGATGGCAAACGTAATGGAGTCATGATACTTTGTCATAAATCAATCCGTATCAAATTTATTTCACAATATTCTGATGTGGATGGTCGGTGGCTCAATGTTAAATGGATTTTGAAGGATGTTCCAGTCTCTTTTTTAAACGTTTATGCTCATACTGGTGGCGATTCCTCTTTTTTTTCTTCATTAGCTAAGCAAATCACTCTGAACATGGAAGTCAATTTTATACTAGCAGGTTACTGCAACCAGATTTTTGACCCATTTATAGATTGGAATTTCAAAGTTTCATCCATGCTATCACCCAGCATAAACTTCTAGATGCATGGAGATTATGTAACCCAGTCACAAGAGAATACACTTTGTATTTCCCGGTTCACCATTCACAATCACAAATTGATAACTTTTTTGTATCCCATAATATATCTCAAGCACTTATGAATGCAGAAATAGAGCCCATATTATTGTCAGATCATTCCCCTATTTCAATTTGTGTAGACATTTTACGTAAAGCCAACGCTCCCAGCAGATGGCGATTTAATAACTCTTCTTCTGGATCCAACTATTTCTCCATAAACCAAACCAACTCTCAATCTTTCTCAACTATTTAGAATGCCTTTAAGGCATCAGCAAAGGACTTTATCATAAACTACGTCGCTAGAAAACGTAATAGTGCGCGCAAACGTACACATACCCTTTTCCAAGATATTAAGAGTCTGGAGCATTCTTTTTATACATCTAACTCGAAAGACGTTCTCAATGCCCTCATAAAAGCAAAACTACAGTTTACCAAAGACTCAACAGATAATGCCTCACTATATCTATTGAAATCCAGCGCAAAAGTTTATGGTGGTACAAATAAGGCAGGAAAAATGTTGGCTATTACTTGAAAACCGAAAACAACAAGTTAAACATTGATTCTATTTACAATGAACAATCCACTTTAAAATTCAAGGATGCGGAAATTTTGAATCAATTTTCTATATTTTATAAGTCATTATATTCCTCCGAAACAAACCCCACAGACCTCATGTTGTCACACTTTTTTTCAACTATACAAAGAACACAGCAGACTTCTACTGATCTATCCTCCCTAGAAATAGATGTAACACAACAAGAACTGTTGGAAGATCTCCAACACCTTAAAAGAGATAAGGTACCCGGACCTGATGGATTTACTGTCGAATTCTTTCTTTTTTCAAACTATTAGTACCCAAATTACACCTCTTGATTAATTCTTTTCAATCCCTAGGAAAATCTGTTGGCTCCTTCTCAGAAGTGCACATATGTCTCATACCTAAAGAAGGCAAAGATTCGAAGTACTGTAAAAATGATAAACCTACATCTCTTAACTACTAAAATACTGAAGCTGGGTAATTTAAGAGCTAATGAAGTCACTTGGTTAACAAAGGCTGGACTGAAGGCTTTGGAGGGGTCGGAGGTCTGTAAATTAAAAGGCCTGATAGAGTTTTTGTTCACGGATATCTGGAAAGAGTGCTTAGAATCACCAACTGCGCAGACAAGCTTACGTCCCTCCGTAACTCTGAGAGACAGCGCCCCATGAAGGCCATCTGGTTCACCACTGCCCTCCAAGAATCCAGACCCACCTGCAGAAGTCTTGAAAAGCTTTGGAGAAACAGCAAAACCGTAGAAGATCGGACAACCTACAAGAATGCCATGACTGAATACCACCAACTCATCAAATCCACCAAAAGGACCTTCATCCAGAACAAAATCCTCGCTAACTCCAAGGAACTCTTCAGCATCATTCAGGAATTCACCAAACCCTCCAGCGAAGCCATAGACATCACACCCTCCCAGGACCTTTGCAACAAACTTGGCTCCTACTTCCATCTGAAAATCAAGTCCCTCTATGACAACTTCAATGTACAGACACCAGACACCTTAACCACTCCTTCCTTCAGCAACGACAGCCAGTCTACCATTTCTGCCTGGACCCCAGTTACCACCGAAGACACCACCACGATAATGAAAAGCATTCACTCGGGGGTCCCCACGAACCCCTGCCAGCCGCACATCTTCCACAGAGCTGCCATAGCACCCGGCTACGATGCACAATCAATGCCACCCTCGAAGCTGGGACATTGCTCGACAACTGGAAATGCGCAGAAGTCAAGCCCTTCCTCAAGAAGCCCTCCGCAGACCCGACAGTCTCCAAAAACTACCAACACATCTCTCTCCTCCCCTACGCGGCCAAAGTCACAGAGAAGATCGTCAACGTCCAGCTCACAAACTTCATCGAACAGAACTCGATCCTAGACCCGTCCCAATCAGGATTCTGCAGCAACTTCAGCACTGAGACCACCCTCCTCGTCGCTACAGACTACATCAGCACTCTCCTCGACCAAGGCCACACCGCGGCCCTCCTCCTACTAGATCTCTGCAGCCTTCGACACCGTCACCCACCACATCCTCAACCACCAGACTCCACAACACCGGCATACAGGGAGCTGCCGTCGATGGGCCCCGCTCCTTTCTCATCAGCAGAAATCAAAGTATCAGACTCCTACCCTTGCTCTCCGAACCCACAGAGATCAACTGCGAAGTACCCTAAGAATCATCGCTCAGCCCCAAGCTCTTCAACATCTACATGGCCCCCCTTGCCGCCATCGTCCGACAGCATGGACTCAGTACAGTTTCCTATGCTAACGACACCCAGCCCATCCTCTTCCCTCACAAAGGACCCCCACAACTACAGAATCAACTTCAAGGAAGGAATGAAAGATGTTGCATCCTGGATTAGAAGCAGCTGCCTGAAGCTCAACTCGGAGAAGACAAGTCCTCGTCCTTGGACCCACCCCCTGAGCATGGGACAACACCTGGTGGCCCACCACCCTCGGCAGCCCCCACTCCCACAGACTACGCCCGAAACCTTGGCATCATGCTCGACTCCTTCCTCACCATGCCTCGACAAATCAACAAAGTCACCTCCACCTGCTTCAACACCCCCCGCATCCTTCGCAAGACCTTCAAATGGATCCCCTCGAATCCAGAAAGACAGTCACCCACGCACTTATAACAAACAGACTGAACTACGGAAACACACTCTACGCCGGAATCAACAAGTCCCTGCTCCATAAACTCCAGACTATCCAGAACACCGTGGCCAAACTTGTCCTCAGCATCCCACGACAGGAACACATCACCCAACACCTGCAAGACCTCCACTGGCTCCCCATCGAGAAGAGAGTAACCTTCAAGCTACTCACCCATGCCTATAAATCCCTACACAACACCGGACTCCATTACCTCAACAAAAGAGTCTCCTTACACGCCTTGAGACCCTCACGGGTGAGTAATGCACTTCACAATTGCCTGATTGATTGAGAATCTTGGATGGGCAGGGATTCAGATTACAGACTATCATAGATTTGTAGATGCCCCCACTGCCACTGAGTGGATCACTTCTTTCGATGCTATAGCATGGGGGAAGAGCTAAGAGGCGTTCTTCTGTAGTTGTATAAGTTGATGTGGTGGTGAACCAATGAGCAGCAGTTAATGGCACACATTTTCAACATTTACCAACAATTATCCAATGCAGCACGCAAGTGTGTGGGCAGTGGCAGGCACAAAACGCACACTGTTTGCACTTAGAAATACTTACCCCCAGGAACCAGGCATGTAGACACTCATTGTGTGAGACTTGCCACAACTTGAGCAGTGTAGATGAAGAAAAAGAGAGCGAACTGATCATCAAAGGGGCAGAAATCCTGGCCCCTGGCGCACCAGCTGCACGTCTGCACATTGGCCTTCTTTAAATGCGAATAATTACCGGGACAAATTCAGCATGAGAAACAATTAGAATGCTGCCTTCCAATGCTGGTCTTCCAGAGCTGGTGGTCCAACCAAAATGGCCACCCGAAGTGAGGATGCAGAAAATAAAACAGGGTAATATGCCCAAAAGTGGCTAAAAAAGCACTTCCACCCAGCTCACTATCCTGCCCATAGTGCAAGTACCCGAATAAAATTACCCGGCCTAAGTGTAAGAAAGGCGGCTCATAAGCCTTTCACAGAGTGCAAATCATGTTAGTAGTATATATAATATATAGAAACCTTTAATATTTTCCTCTCCCAAAGTCAGTGCCCCTTTTTTTGACTAAGTGAGTGCACTAGCATGAAGAACTCTCTACAGGCAGAAAGTCTTTAATGAAGAGACGAACTCATTTTTTTTTAGGGAGAGATGTGGTGCTATTCTAGACTTCCCATTAATGTTTGTTCTATTATTTGTAGAGTGCAACACAATGCCAGACACGTCAAGCTTCCAGGTGTATTGCAGTCAAAATATAAACATTACCAAATCTAAAACAACATTTTCCTCCTACCCCTCAAGATACATAAAACTGACTCAAAGAAATAACAAAGCCAAAACAAATCTAGTCAAACAAACTGCTTAATAGGTCCCATTGTATAAAGCAACAATACAAAACATTTCACAACGTAGCCCATTAGGAACCAGGACCCAGTGGCACAAAGGTCCAAGCAGTGCTATAACGTTTTTTAATAAGTAAAATAATAATTTTAAGTTTCAGAAGCAAAGAAAAGATGTCACCCAAGCTGCAATCCTGGCAAAACTAACTAAGAAACAGTCAAACCATGCTTCAGAAGAGGTTTATCCCAAAGATTCCTTGAGCTCAGGCGGAATGGGTGCACCTTACGTTTTTTTTCTCTTCAGAAGAAACAGAGAGAAATGCTTCTAAACCCAGACAGTTGGGGCTGTTGTTAGGGCTTATGAGCAAATGGCTAATGGTCCTTTTTTTTTTTTTAAAGTGAAGAGGCACACAGCTGTGCCAATTTGACATTCTGTTTGACTGCTCCCAAATACTCAAGTACACTATACTGTAGTAAATGTGGGAGGGTATCAGGGGGAGTGGTGGAAAAATGGGTAACAATTACTATAAAATAAGTGGGGTTAACAGAAAATTAAGGAGGCATTTGAGAGGGACATGTGAATATAAAACACACATCCACGGGGGGCGTGGCTAGCAGCCGAGCATGGCGGCCGCTTGAGAAGGGAGCTCCCTGAGGCAAATCGGCCTTTCGCGTAATCCGGCACATTTATCCGACGCACCGCCCGCCTGAAGCGGCGGAACCAGCACCGGGACCCGAGCGGTAGCGCTAGGTCCGGCTCCGGAAGGCATCGGAGGCCGGAAACCGCAGTGTCAGATACCGGCGTCCCTGGGCCTATATCGGCGTGAAAGCACCGGCCTGGCGTGCTTGCTGCCCCCGACGGAGGTGCGCTTTGGCCGGCCTGACCTCGGACCCAACAGCCGCTCCCCTGGAGGTCAGCCTAAACAAGTAAGGATTGCCTTCCCGGGGCACCTGATGTGACGAGACTCACCAGGAGCAACCACCGGGGGCTACGTGACGGAGCTGCGACTTCTTGGGTGGACCGGCGCTGGTGCAAATAACTGAAAACAAACTGCGCCAGAGTGAGACGCCATATTGACTGCGCACTAACGGTACTGCGAGCGCCCGGAGAAAGAGCCCGAGATCCTTGGAGGCCTAGAACTCCCCCCTTGCTGAGGCGGCGCACACTGAGGACAGTAAGTGAACCTGTCACTGGCTAGCTGACTGCGAGCATCATCAGCGACGCAAGCGGTACCATCAGAGGCACATGCCTCGCCCGGGAGCGGTATAACGACTAACGCTCTGGTCGGGCCCCAGGCTGCCTCCCATCACCCTCCCGGGACACAGTAGTGGCGCATTGCTGACACGGGGTACATACTCCGGTGCAGAGGGTTTGCTGCGGAGCCTGTCAACGCGGGACCCACCGTCTTGTTAACTGCGCACCGATCCGACGGCATCCACCCCCCGCATTTCACCGGCCAGTGGACCCAGCCAGCGCCATACCTTTCACTAGCACTGAGAACTGATACAAGACTGCTGCTGCACAATAACAGCCTCATACACGTGTCCCCACTCAAAGACAGGGCATCGTCGTCCACTTGACGAATTTGGACATAACCCCTAGACCCAGGCGTCAGGTACCCAGCGGTGCGCCCTGAGGTGGGCTACGCCTCCACTCTTGGCGGGAAAAGGAAACAGGAGTACTTCGACGCAAGCCAAACTGGATAAGTTTGCCTATAGCCAACAGGGAAACTCCCACAATACTGGAAGGAGCTCCGCAGGCTCTCCTCCTGACTCGGACGGAACCAAGAGGGTGACACTGGAGGACATTATGAAGACGCTCTCCGAGGTAAAGATGACAGTGGGCTCCATCTCGTCCGAGGTTACGCTACTACGTGCAGACTTTCAAAAAATGACCGAAAGAGTCTCTCAAGTTGAAGTGGTGACGAAATCGTTGATGGAAGACACTTCGGAACTGCAGGTGGCAATGGAACGGATGGAAAAACTCACCAGGGTGCTGCAGGACAAGTTGGACGACCAAGAAGGGCGTTCCCGAAGGAACAACATACGCATTCTTGGCCTGCCGGAAACGGAGGGGAAGAGAGCGATGGACCTGTACGTCGAGGACCTCATCAAGAATAAACTACAACCTAAGGGACTATCTCACTTCTTCTCGGTCGAGAGGGCTCACAGGGTTCCTGGGGGGACACCCAAACCTGGGGCTGCGCCACGACCGGTGTTGGCAAGACTTTTTAATTTCAGAGACCGAGATGCGATCCTACAGGCTGCGAGGGTTTCGCCCCCTGTCAAGCTACAAAACGCAACGTTGGCCTTTTTTCCGGACTACACAGCAGAAGTGGCCAGATGCCGGAAATCCTTTACTGACGTCAAAAAAGTACTCCGAGACAAGGGCCTACCATACTCAATGTTATTCCCCGCAAAACTGAGGATTGTGGCGGACGGGAAGACCTGGTTTTTTGACAAGCCAGAAGTGGCACAAGACTGGATTGATGGCTGGAGGCAGGTAGAGACACATCGACGCCCGCACAGGGAACGGACAGACCATCGTAACAACGGGCATGCAGGCGTACCGACCTGCCCTCCTGCGACTCAAGATGGCACTGCGGAGTTAGACTCTGATTTGGAGCGGGACCCGCTTGGCTCCAGACAGCCGGCCCAGTTGGAGAGGCGGATTGTCTAAGAGTCCGAACGGGGCCATCATGTGGGTTCCTGGAGCTGGTGAAGCTGAGTAGGGTGGGCAATGGCCGATGCCTGTAGGGGACTCACCAACCCCACGAGCAAGTAAGGTGGTTAGGAATGGGGTAAAGCACTCTGCCAAGTTGGGGAAATGGGTAGGGATATGGACCATGGGGCAGGGGAGCAGGGAGGGGGGATGGAGAGGGAGTTCTAATGTTAATGTTACTGTTAATGGTCATCACTCATGTCCTGAGAAACGTACGCGCACCGTCTGCCGACCACTTCAGATACACACCCGCACAGCACCGTACCTGAGGGGGAGTAAGCAGCAGGTCACCTATGCACTGCTCATGCGAACCAATGTCACGTAGACTGAACACCTCACCAGACAAGGTCCCCCCTAGCACGACCATGATACCCCCCCTGCGCATGCTCACTTGGAACGTCAGAGGCCTAGGGGATAAAATTAAAAGGGGACTAGTACTACAGGCTGTTAAACGACAGGGCCCGGACCTTGTGCTGCTCCAGGAGACACACCTGGCGGGGACAACCTGTAAAGCGCTAGATAGACGAGGATATGTGATGGCGGCGCATGCGGCGTTCACGACAGGCTCCAGGGGCACTGGCATCCTTATGAAAAAAACGTCGCCCTTTCTGTTGGGAGGCTGCAAGACGGATGATCAGGGTCGCTTTGCTGCGATACATGGCCAATGGGAGGGGAGGCCTCTTAATGTTGTCTCCGTGTACGTCCCCCCAGCACTCCACTCTACAGCATTGCCGGCACTTGGTAATTTCCTCCTGGACCTCCCGGAAGGTGACACATTCATAGGGGGGGACTCTAACGCGATAATCGATCCCGCGCTAGACACTTTTCCCGTAAGAGGGCACCCCAGGGGGCGTTCCACGCTTCCGGCCTTTCTGGAAGCAATGGGCATTCTAGACATATGGCGGCAACTACATCCGGGGGCGGCCCAGTACACATACTACTCCGCTACACATAATAGCCTTTCACGAATAGACTACTTCTTGTTTGTGGGGAGAGACATGGGCTCAATAGACAAGATGGAAATCCTGCCTAGAGGCATATCTGACCATTCGCCAGTCTCCCTATCCCTAACCACCAGAGAGAAGAAGCGCGCTAGGATATATCCTGTCTACCCTAACTATTTGAAACGCCCTAAGATTAGGAAACAACTCAAATTAGTGACCACGCAATATTTTCAGGAAAACACTGGGTCGGTCGCTTCGCCCTCAGTCCTGTGGGAAGCGTACAAAACGGTCCTCCGAGGTGCCGCGATCGCAACTATATCGGGACACAAGAAGGAATCCCGACGGGTGCTTACTGACCTGGAATTGGCACTCCATACTGCTAACACTGGGCACATGTCTGACCCCACTCCAGACACCTTACATTTGCTACAATTGCGACAGCAACAATACCAGGCACATCTTAAATCGACAGAACAAGGCTACATGGCGGGTACAGCACATAGGGTGTATGATGTGGGTGACAAGGCAGGGAAGATGCTAGCGTGGCTGGATAGAAGAGGAGGGAGCACCAGTGGCATACAGAGACTATACACACAAGACGGGCAACTACAGACACACCCTGAACACATTGTACCCACCCTGGCACACCACTTCCAAAAGATATACACCCCGGAGCATGTCGTCACGGCGCAAGCAGCGGCGACCTCACTAGACAATATTATCATCCCCAGACTTGCGCACGAGGCACAACTAGAGCTCGACCTTGACCTGTCAGAGGAAGAAATTCAATTGGCCATACAGGCATTGCAGTCCGGCAAGGCGCTAGGTCCCAACGGATTGCCTGTAGAATGGTACAAAACGATGGCCGCGGAACTAAGTAAACCGCTACTCCACATGTACACAGACAGCCTGCACAGGGGGGAACTGCCGCTCGACCAGCGCACGGCCACGATAGTGGCCATACCGAAACCAAACAAATCGCCTACCGACTGCACCTCATACCGCCCAATATCCTTGCTTAATGTGGAAGCCAAAATTCTGGCGAAACTACTGGCCAACCGCCTGACGCAACATCTGCATACACTGATACACCCGGACCAGTCGGGCTTTATGCCCCATAGGAGCACGGCACTGAATCTCAGGAGGGTCCATGGAGTGTTGGCGCGTGCACACCTTCTCTCCGAACAGGCTGTGATCCTCTCCCTTGATGCCAGAATGGCGTTCGATTTAGTAGAATGGGAATATCTGTTTGCAGTGCTTACGCGTATGGGCTTCGGCCCGAAATTTACAGCATGGGTTCGGCTACTATACACGTCACCAGTGGCGCAAGTAGCAGCAAATGGCCACATTTCACCGACATTCCTGTTGGGACGTGGAACGAGACAGGGGTTTCCATTATCGCCCCTGCTCTTTGCCCTGGTACTAGAACCCTTGGCAATCCTGATTAGAACTACGCCGCTGATTCGTGGCATCACATGGGAGACTGGCTGGGAGGATAGAATCTCCCTATATGCGGATGATATGCTCATATACATGGTTGACCCGAGCAGTGGGATCCCTGCCCTGTTACATCTCTGCAATACACATGGGGAAATGTCAGGTTATACCATAAACTGGTCCAAATCGGTGGTATACGTCCTCAGGGGCCCGAGTCCGCAGTTACGTGAGGACTGCCCCCTGACATTGGCTACTACCTCCTTTAAGTACTTAGGTATTGTTTTCACTAATAATGCCACTGACTTCTTTGACAAAAACTTACAGCCGCCAATGGATCGCCTGCGGGCAGATATCAGACACTGGGCAGCCCTGCCATTGACCCTTCTTGGACGGGCTGCCTTATATAAGATGATGATACAGAAAAGGGGGTGGTGATGAACAGAGTGTCTGAATTAAGCAGACCACTCTTACCCAGTCCAAAGATCAGGGCTTGATCTATCACCGTTATTTATCTCACTGCCCCATCCCAGCTCAGAACCTGGCTATATGCAAATTAGTCTGTCCCTGGCCCAGTGCATCATGGGAACAGGGCAGACCAAACTACCAAGCCAATTCTTCACCAGAAAGGAGACAAGCTACCGGGGACCGGTTTCTGGCATTTCAGCCTCTTCGGCCCGGCTTGCTTGAATCCTGATGGAGCAGTGAGAAAGGGACTCATGTCTGAGTATACCCTGCCACACCTATAGTGGCCAAAAACGATACAGAAAAGGGGGTGGTGATGAACAGAGTGTCTGAATTAAGCAGACCACTCTTACCCAGTCCAAAGATCAGGGCTTGATCCATCACCGTTATTTATCTCACTGCCCCATCCCAGCTCAGAACCTGGCTATATGCAAATTAGTCTGTCCCTGGCCCAGTGCATCATGGGAACAGGGCAGACCAAACTACCAAGCCAATTCTTCACCAGAAAGGAGACAAGCTACCGGGGACCGGTTTCTGGCATTTCAGCCTCTTCGGCCCGGCTTGCTTGAATCCTGATGGAGCAGTGAGAAAGGGACTCATGTCTGAGTATACCCTGCCACACCTATAGTGGCCAAAAACGATACAGAAAAGGGGGTGGTGATGAACAGAGTGTCTGAATTAAGCAGACCACTCTTACCCAGTCCAAAGATCAGGGCTTGATCCATCACCGTTATTTATCTCACTGCCCCATCCCAGCTCAGAACCTGGCTATATGCAAATTAGTCTGTCCCTGGCCCAGTGCATCATGGGAACAGGGCAGACCAAACTACCAAGCCAATTCTTCACCAGAAAGGAGACAAGGGACCGGTTTCTGGCATTTCAGCCTCTTCGGCCCGGCTTGCTTGAATCCTGATGGAGCAGTGAGAAAGGGACTCATGTCTGAGTATACCCTGCCACACCTATAGTGGCCAAAAACGATACAGAAAAGGGGGTGGTGATGAACAGAGTGTCTGAATTAAGCAGACCACTCTTACCCAGTCCAAAGATCAGGGCTTGATCCATCACCGTTATTTATCTCACTGCCCCATCCCAGCTCAGAACCTGGCTATATGCAAATTAGTCTGTCCCTGGCCCAGTGCATCATGGGAACAGGGCAGACCAAACTACCAAGCCAATTCTTCACCAGAAAGGAGACAGTGTAAGAATTGGCTTTTGTAGTCTGGTCTGCCCTGTTCCCATGATGCACTGGGCCAGGAACAGACTAATTTGCATACAGCCAGGTTCTGAAACTGGGATGGTGCAATGAGCTAAAAAACGGTGTTGGATCTAGCCCTGATCTCTTGACTGGGTGAGAGTACTCTGCTTAATTCAGAGACTCTGTCCATCACCACCCCTTGTTGTAAATAATTTTGTCCACCCTAAGCGTGGAAGGGTATACTCAGATGTGAGTCCCTTGCTCATTGCACCATCAGGATTCAAGCAAGCCGGGCCGAAGACGCCTGAAATGGCAGAAACCGGTCCCCGGAAGCTTGTTTCCTTCCCAGTGTAAGAATTGGCTTTTGTAGTCTGGTCTGCCCTGTTCCCATGATGCACTGGGCCAGGGACAGACTAATTTGCATACAGCCAGGTTCTGAAACTGGGATGGTGCAATGAGCTAAAAAACGGTGTTGGATCTAGCCCTGATCTCTTGACTGGGTGAGAGTACTCTGCTTAATTCAGAGACTCTGTCCATCACCACCCCTTGTTGTAAATAATTTTGTCCACCCTAAGCGTGGAAGGGTATACTCAGATGTGAGTCCCTTGCTCATTGCACCATCAGGATTCAAGCAAGCCGGGCCGAAGACGCCTGAAATGGCAGAAACCGGTCCCCGGAAGCTTGTTTCCTTCCCAGTGTAAGAATTGGCTTTTGTAGTCTGGTCTGCCCTGTTCCCATGATGCACTGGGCCAGGGACAGACTAATTTGCATACAGCCAGGTTCTGAAACTGGGATGGTGCAATGAGCTAAAAAACGGTGTTGGATCTAGCCCTGATCTCTTGACTGGGTGAGAGTACTCTGCTTAATTCAGAGACTCTGTCCATCACCACCCCTTGTTGTAAATAATTTTGTCCACCCTAAGCGTGGAAGGGTATACTCAGATGTGAGTCCCTTGCTCATTGCACCATCAGGATTCAAGCAAGCCGGGCCGAAGACGCCTGAAATGGCAGAAACCGGTCCCCGGAAGCTTGTTTCCTTCCCAGTGTAAGAATTGGCTTTTGTAGTCTGGTCTGCCCTGTTCCCATGATGCACTGGGCCAGGGACAGACTAATTTGCATACAGCCAGGTTCTGAAACTGGGATGGTGCAATGAGCTAAAAAACGGTGTTGGATCTAGCCCTGATCTCTTGACTGGGTGAGAGTACTCTGCTTAATTCAGAGACTCTGTCCATCACCACCCCTTGTTGTAAATAATTTTGTCCACCCTAAGCGTGGAAGGGTATACTCAGATGTGAGTCCCTTGCTCATTGCACCATCAGGATTCAAGCAAGCCGGGCCGAAGACGCCTGAAATGGCAGAAACCGGTCCCCGGAAGCTTGTTTCCTTCCCAGTGTAAGAATTGGCTTTTGTAGTCTGGTCTGCCCTGTTCCCATGATGCACTGGGCCAGGGACAGACTAATTTGCATACAGCCAGGTTCTGAAACTGGGATGGTGCAATGAGCTAAAAAACGGTGTTGGATCTAGCCCTGATCTCTTGACTGGGTGAGAGTACTCTGCTTAATTCAGAGACTCTGTCCATCACCACCCCTTGTTGTAAATAATTTTGTCCACCCTAAGCGTGGAAGGGTATACTCAGATGTGAGTCCCTTGCTCATTGCACCATCAGGATTCAAGCAAGCCGGGCCGAAGACGCCTGAAATGGCAGAAACCGGTCCCCGGAAGCTTGTTTCCTTCCCAGTGTAAGAATTGGCTTTTGTAGTCTGGTCTGCCCTGTTCCCATGATGCACTGGGCCAGGGACAGACTAATTTGCATACAGCCAGGTTCTGAAACTGGGATGGTGCAATGAGCTAAAAAACGGTGTTGGATCTAGCCCTGATCTCTTGACTGGGTGAGAGTACTCTGCTTAATTCAGAGACTCTGTCCATCACCACCCCTTGTTGTAAATAATTTTGTCCACCCTAAGCGTGGAAGGGTATACTCAGATGTGAGTCCCTTGCTCATTGCACCATCAGGATTCAAGCAAGCCGGGCCGAAGACGCCTGAAATGGCAGAAACCGGTCCCCGGAAGCTTGTTTCCTTCCCAGTGTAAGAATTGGCTTTTGTAGTCTGGTCTGCCCTGTTCCCATGATGCACTGGGCCAGGGACAGACTAATTTGCATACAGCCAGGTTCTGAAACTGGGATGGTGCAATGAGCTAAAAAACGGTGTTGGATCTAGCCCTGATCTCTTGACTGGGTGAGAGTACTCTGCTTAATTCAGAGACTCTGTCCATCACCACCCCTTGTTGTAAATAATTTTGTCCACCCTAAGCGTGGAAGGGTATACTCAGATGTGAGTCCCTTGCTCATTGCACCATCAGGATTCAAGCAAGCCGGGCCGAAGACGCCTGAAATGGCAGAAACCGGTCCCCGGAAGCTTGTTTCCTTCCCAGTGTAAGAATTGGCTTTTGTAGTCTGGTCTGCCCTGTTCCCATGATGCACTGGGCCAGGGACAGACTAATTTGCATACAGCCAGGTTCTGAAACTGGGATGGTGCAATGAGCTAAAAAACGGTGTTGGATCTAGCCCTGATCTCTTGACTGGGTGAGAGTACTCTGCTTAATTCAGAGACTCTGTCCATCACCACCCCTTGTTGTAAATAATTTTGTCCACCCTAAGCGTGGAAGGGTATACTCAGATGTGAGTCCCTTGCTCATTGCACCATCAGGATTCAAGCAAGCCGGGCCGAAGACGCCTGAAATGGCAGAAACCGGTCCCCGGAAGCTTGTTTCCTTCCCAGTGTAAGAATTGGCTTTTGTAGTCTGGTCTGCCCTGTTCCCATGATGCACTGGGCCAGGGACAGACTAATTTGCATACAGCCAGGTTCTGAAACTGGGATGGTGCAATGAGCTAAAAAACGGTGTTGGATCTAGCCCTGATCTCTTGACTGGGTGAGAGTACTCTGCTTAATTCAGAGACTCTGTCCATCACCACCCCTTGTTGTAAATAATTTTGTCCACCCTAAGCGTGGAAGGGTATACTCAGATGTGAGTCCCTTGCTCATTGCACCATCAGGATTCAAGCAAGCCGGGCCGAAGACGCCTGAAATGGCAGAAACCGGTCCCCGGAAGCTTGTTTCCTTCCCAGTGTAAGAATTGGCTTTTGTAGTCTGGTCTGCCCTGTTCCCATGATGCACTGGGCCAGGGACAGACTAATTTGCATACAGCCAGGTTCTGAAACTGGGATGGTGCAATGAGCTAAAAAACGGTGTTGGATCTAGCCCTGATCTCTTGACTGGGTTAGAGTACTCTGCTTAATTCAGAGACTCTGTCCATCACCACCCCTTGTTGTAAATAATTTTGTCCACCCTAAGCGTGGAAGGGTATACTCAGATGTGAGTCCCTTGCTCATTGCACCATCAGGATTCAAGCAAGCCGGGCCGAAGACGCCTGAAATGGCAGAAACCGGTCCCCGGAAGCTTGTTTCCTTCCCAGTGTAAGAATTGGCTTTTGTAGTCTGGTCTGCCCTGTTCCCATGATGCACTGGGCCAGGGACAGACTAATTTGCATACAGCCAGGTTCTGAAACTGGGATGGTGCAATGAGCTAAAAAACGGTGTTGGATCTAGCCCTGATCTCTTGACTGGGTGAGAGTACTCTGCTTAATTCAGAGACTCTGTCCATCACCACCCCTTGTTGTAAATAATTTTGTCCACCCTAAGCGTGGAAGGGTATACTCAGATGTGAGTCCCTTGCTCATTGCACCATCAGGATTCAAGCAAGCCGGGCCGAAGACGCCTGAAATGGCAGAAACCGGTCCCCGGAAGCTTGTTTCCTTCCCAGTGTAAGAATTGGCTTTTGTAGTCTGGTCTGCCCTGTTCCCATGATGCACTGGGCCAGGGACAGACTAATTTGCATACAGCCAGGTTCTGAAACTGGGATGGTGCAATGAGCTAAAAAACGGTGTTGGATCTAGCCCTGATCTCTTGACTGGGTGAGAGTACTCTGCTTAATTCAGAGACTCTGTCCATCACCACCCCTTGTTGTAAATAATTTTGTCCACCCTAAGCGTGGAAGGGTATACTCAGATGTGAGTCCCTTGCTCATTGCACCATCAGGATTCAAGCAAGCCGGGCCGAAGACGCCTGAAATGGCAGAAACCGGTCCCCGGAAGCTTGTTTCCTTCCCAGTGTAAGAATTGGCTTTTGTAGTCTGGTCTGCCCTGTTCCCATGATGCACTGGGCCAGGGACAGACTAATTTGCATACAGCCAGGTTCTGAAACTGGGATGGTGCAATGAGCTAAAAAACGGTGTTGGATCTAGCCCTGATCTCTTGACTGGGTGAGAGTACTCTGCTTAATTCAGAGACTCTGTCCATCACCACCCCTTGTTGTAAATAATTTTGTCCACCCTAAGCGTGGAAGGGTATACTCAGATGTGAGTCCCTTGCTCATTGCACCATCAGGATTCAAGCAAGCCGGGCCGAAGACGCCTGAAATGGCAGAAACCGGTCCCCGGAAGCTTGTTTCCTTCCCAGTGTAAGAATTGGCTTTTGTAGTCTGGTCTGCCCTGTTCCCATGATGCACTGGGCCAGGGACAGACTAATTTGCATACAGCCAGGTTCTGAAACTGGGATGGTGCAATGAGCTAAAAAACGGTGTTGGATCTAGCCCTGATCTCTTGACTGGGTGAGAGTACTCTGCTTAATTCAGAGACTCTGTCCATCACCACCCCTTGTTGTAAATAATTATATAAGATGATGGCCCTCCCCAGATTCCTCTATGTGTTAGAAAATACCCCGTATGTAGTGACTCCGCGATACTTCCAGCGTATTGCAGCATTGGTTACCAGCCTACTATGGAACAACGGCCCGGCGCGAATAGCGCATGATAAATTGGTCAAAAGTTGGTACGAGGGTGGAATTGCTCTGCCGAACGTTCAGCTCTATTACTGGGCGGCCCAACTTAAAATTATCAATCAGTGGATCCACGCCCCGCGGGAGGATCCAGCCTACAAGGCGGACTGGTCTCAGCTGGGTACGGACGGCATGCTTTCCGTCCTGTACAACACGTCACAGGTTAAGAACCTGATAGGTCCAACGCAACATACGGCTACCCTGTGGCACATGGCACATACGAAACTGGGTTGGAAAGGGAAACTCACCAAAATGACACCGCTATGGGACACAAAATCATTAGGAAACCTCAGAACATGCAAGGGATTCACCCAATGGGACCACATAGGGATCTCCACGGTAGGGGACTTGTGGGACAAGGGCACGGTGATTGCATTCTCACAACTTCGACAGCAATACAATCTCCACCCCAATGAGACATTCAGATACATGCAGATACGTCACGCCCTGCTGCGAGCAATACCGGCCGACACTGAAGTACCAGAGTCCTCGCCATTAGAGGATAGACTATTGACAGACTTCATGTCACAGAGTGCCACTTCTCTCACATACAAAAAGCTGGTTAACAATCTGGAAGACCCCACACTGAAACTTAAGGAAAAATGGGTAGAAGAGATAGGGCAGATAGATGAGTCAGAGTGGAATGAAGCGCTTGCGTCACCGAAAGAGGTAGGCATTTCGGCGAAATTTAGATTGGTACAACTCAAAATCCTGCACCGCATTTATTACACTAGGACGCTTCTCCACAAGATTCATAGAGCACCACACCCCTTCTGTCTTCGAGGCTGTGGGGAGGAGGGGACGTTGTTTCATACGCTGTGGGACTGCCCAAAGATACAGGAGTTCTGGCGGCAAATTATGCGCACTATCTCCCAAACCCTCAAGATCTCTATTGTACCCAAACCCCGTAACTGCTTGCTGAACATCTGGGACCCCAATGACCTAGGCAGGTATGGCCTGCTCTGGGCTACACTGGCCATGACAGTGGCCAAACGGGACATTGCGCAGAAATGGGGTGCTATGGAACTGCCTACACTGACTAGATGGACCAAAAACATGGACATGCTTATGGTGACGGAGAGGGCGGTGTATGTACTCAGGGCCTGCCCCCGTAAATGGAACAAGGTCTGGATGCCATGGAACATCTATAGAGGGGACATCTGTGACCCACTGCCGGAAGATGATGACATAGATTCAGAGGGGGAGGAAGATTGAAGCGATGATGGCTTAGTTGCTGGATTGCCTATACCAAAAACATGCTGTAATCCTCTGGAACGGTTGCAAAAAACAAAAAATACAAGCAATGTGACTGATGAATGGTTCTGGATGTGTGCACAACGATGGGAATGTGATGACTAGAGTTGAGTTTTCTGTTTTCTTTTGTTTCAATAACTATTCAGCTGAGTACCGCTTGTGGATTGAGGGCTATATAGTTGAACCTTGTGGAGAGTGAGGCGCTAACACTGGCCTCAAGACGATGTACACAGGTCCATTGTAATCGATCATATATGTGTTTCTTGAGCCTGCGCTGAACGTATTTCACTATGCAAACTAATACTACTGCTCTACAAATATATGCCTGTACAACCTGCAAAATTACAACTTCTGCAAAATAATGTATGTATGACATATGCCTTCATGTTAATAAAGATTTTCAAAAAAAAAAAACACACATCCACACTGGTGTAATCCACTGCAATTTACAACATATACTTCTAAAATTAGTATAGCACTAATGGTGTTAAAACAGACAAAATTGTAGTCCATCCCAGTCCTGGAGTAAGTCGGGTACTAAACATGGCCAACCACTTTTAGTATAACACACTCCCATGGAACACAATGGATACAGGGAATACAATTAACACCATAGGCATTAGTGGTAAATTAAACGGCAAATGTTGAATTAAATTGCTTCAAGATTTAAATTATGCATAACGTTCTGTGATAAAAAAAAAGCTGTCTAATGATAGACTAATTTTATTTAATAAGATAAATCCATTTTGACAAAAAATTAATTAAACGGAGCAACTTATGTTTAGAGATTTAGAAAATATTTAAATTTAAATACATGCCGTCTAACCGAGCTTCCTACAAATTATATAAACATGCTTGTTTGAGTTTGTTATTTTTTTAAATACTAGCTATAAAATATATTCATATAGGCTTGTAATTTATTAATAAACACATCTAATGTGGGTAATTTAATGTGCTGGAACTTTATTTTGTTAGCTTCATGTTCCAGTAAACAATGTTATGTTTATATTTTGAATGAAAGTTATTAAACGTCCCTAGACTTTCGTATATGGATAGTTCCATCAACAAGTGAAACGTCGCATGTAGTAACTTCTCCATGCCCTCCTTTGAGGAAGCGAAAATATGTAAATCTACACTTAGATGTACAAATTCATTCAGAAATGGTAAATAGCAAAAAGGTGGAGAGCCACAGCTAGGTGTAGGAGTCGATCTACATTTAAGTGGAACTACACTTCTTTTAATTTTATTAATCTGGCCCATTACAGCTAACTTTTTCGCTCACAAGGCAGGATATTTGACCACTGACTTATCTAGAATAAAGTGCACCAAGAGTGACTGTAGACTGCTGGTTTTAAGACACTTGTTTACATCTAAATAGACACCAACAACCTGTACTCAGTATTTCTATATTTCCTGCCTTTTTACTTTCTTCCTACCACTTGGAAGTGAGCAGGTTAATATTCTAGCGATCAATACAGTCTTGTATAAATAGTCAAAGGGTACTTATTTCACATAATGACATCGAAGAGGGCATATATCACGGTTTTACAGTGCATCCTCTCCTGTTGACCATGATTTTGGAGTCATTCGACCAGACAGTTAAAGTAAACATGACCTTCAGAAAATTTACAATAGGGGACTACATCAATACATTAACTAAACAACTTGCTTATCTGTGGGGCTAGGACTGCCTCTGCATTGAGGATCAGTGAGCTGAATGGAACCAATCATAAAGTACTTTTTTGTGGTTATTTCACTCTGGCCACAATAAACTGAATATTTCCCAAGACAATATCTTTTGATTGATGGGCATTATGTTTCACAATTACTGTGCTGTGGGAGTTTTGAACTGAACCCGCAGAGGGCGTTTTCAGAAAGACTTTCCCAGCAGGGCTTAATTTGTGCCAGCGGAGGGCACAGCGCCTATTTTTCAAGTATTAGATATTTACTAAGTGCAAGAGAGGGAAAAGCACGCAGATTGGAAAGGAGGAGAAAGAAAAAGACTGCAAAACAGTCACAAACAGACTGCAAGAACCTGTCAGTGTGAGAAAAAGGGGCAGGGAGTGTCTGGTAGTGGATTAAATCCTATTGGGCTTGATGTTTGGCTGCGTGCCAACTTTTAATTGCACTGGTCGCCAGCTTCAGAGCAGAGTTTATGGCACCGGCACTCTTTCTTTCACAAATTAAGCACTGATTCCCGGTACCTTGGGTGGACAGCAGATGAATATAAAGACAATTGATAATGGCCATATAGTCCTATCATTGAAGGTGATTTAGCTCACAATGATGGTACTGACAAAAGTTTAAAATCAATACACAAACAAAAAATAGTCATGCGATCAAAAAAGAAAAGGACACCAAGACTTTTTAAAAAGGTTTGCTTCTCCAGATGTGAAATTTGGCCAAATCCACTGATCAGCACATAGTAAGGAGAGCAGTGCATCTGCAGAACTTATTATTTACTGCTCACTTTTTGAGGTAGGCTCATCTATAAAATAAATGCATATATCAGGCTCATTCACGAAAAAAAATGTGTCTTCAGGTCCACCCTATACTCATTAAAAACTCTCTGCTAAGCAACTCAAAAGGCAGAAACCATTTAGCATTACTATAGCACTCGCCAGTATGCCACACCAACATCTACTCTGAAGTAAATCACCTTGCTTTAGAAGGTGCCTTGCACTTGTTTCTTCAAACCTTTGTACAAAACATCCTTCAACAAGGAAGTGCTTCACTGCAAGTCAGTTTATCGTACTATAGACTTCTGCTCACCGACTACCTCAACACTGATCAGCACAGGGCCAATAGTTTACAGAGGAATGAACCACGGAAGCCATCTATGCTGCAGTCTCTTCAGAGGTTCATCGTGGTGAATCAAAGAGTAGCACTGGATGGATAGGGACAACGGGAGATAATATCTCAGAGTGGAGGCAGAAAGTTTTCAAATGGTCACCTTACAATATATATGTAGTATGTGAGGCGACAGGCAAGAAGAGTCTCTCCTAATGTGATGCGGTATTGGAGATAAGGAGGGAGTGAATAACCAGGACACTGATCCAAATGATGCAGATGATGGGTTATCTAGTAAGGTCTCCTTCCCACATTGTCCTGCCTCGTTTCCGTGTGTGGGGACAGGGTTACTACACAATCCTCCGAGTTGAGATTCAATATGATGTTATCGAGAGCGTGGTCTGAGAGAGGCTGTTGAATCTGGTGTGAAAGGGCATATACTGGTGGCGGCCGATATACTAATTGAAAAAACCCCATCAGAACACGACGGTTGTCAGAAGCATTTATTCTGAGTAGTGGACTACAAAACACAAGGCATATTGAGTCTGACCAAATGTATGAAATTACAATAGAAGAGTAACTACAACAGTCTTGACAATATGTGGAGGCTGAGAAAGGAAAGGTGTGTCCTTTATCAGATTGAAGGTGTACCTTAAAGGTGTCAGACTAAGTTGACATCTATTGCTGTAAATGACTGCAGAAAAAGGGAGGGTTGAGGGGGCAGTACATACTAGTACAATGAGTGTCCTTCACTAAAGTAGCAAACTGAGTAATGGCGAAGATGAAGGTTGCAGATCATCACTAAATCTAGATGATATTATTTTTTTTACTTTCTCAAACAGATTCCCAACTTGAGACCCAATTCAGGTACTTGCTCATCCTTTGAAAAATACTCAGATGTATTCAGTCTCTAACCTTCACCTGGGATTCTCACTCTGCATCCAGGTGTCTCTATTGAGCGATGTCTTGAGATTGACAACATGTGCATATTTCATCCAAGGGGATGCACTAAAAACCATTCTGAAATAAATTCATTTCAAGAGGCCAGTGAGACGTGAAGACCCACTGGATGAAAAGAACTCAAAGTATATCCGTTTGCTCTTAGCATGAGAAGAGCTGTAGACAAAGGGGTAAGACATTACTAGATACAGCCTTAAAAATCCAGGAAATGAATAGGACATGTATAGTAGAGAGTGGGGAAGGTCACTTGGTTCTGACCGATAAAAACACTAGTGGTTGGTCAATCGGTTTATTACATATGGGTCTATCATTTATATTAAAAGTGACTCTTTGCCTTACTACTCTTAGTTTCAGGACAGTCAAGTATTTTCAATCCATTGTTAAAAGGAGTGACTGTGTACAATTGTGATGCCTGCTTCTAACCTCTACAACCAATCAGATGCAGAAAATAAAAATAGCTCTTTCACTGTTTTTCAGAATCCGTCACAAAAAAGTTCACAAAAACAGAAGCGATAATGGACTGTCCTACACACTTGTAATGGATGGGAAACTGGATGTAAGCAACAAACTAATAAAAATTGAAGCACTTATCAGGAGCCACAGTCACCTCACATCATACAACATATCACAAATTAAAAACAATCCAGAGAAGACACTACACATCCATAAAAATCTAGCGGGTCTTCAGTATCAGCTCTCTTAGCTAGCACCCTCACACAACCCTCAATAATTGCACCCATCCCACTCCCATTCAGTCATTTCACACATCCTCTCCTGTCCAGCCAACCAATACACAAACTCAACAATCCCACATATACCACAAAGGAGGAAATTCACCTATAACCACAATGAAAATGGAAACGTAATTCATATGCAGAAATGACAGACACAAACAAACTGGAGATTACCATTCAATTGATAACAGTATACTTTGCAAGAAAATTAGAGCGCTGAGATACTGAAGTAAAAAAAAAAAACCTACACTCAAGAGTCTTAGCCAAAAAACAGAAGTACAAGAGAAACAATCTTACATAAGTCACAATACTGTGAGAAAACATGGCGCAGAAACATTGCGCAGGACTCAAAAGCATCCCATGGGTACACAAGTGATGGCTAAAAGGACAGTGAAATTATATCACTGGACTAGGTTTCTTAAGTCTATTAAGTCAATAGACCACAAAAAATATGACAAAAGTATTTAAGACTACAAATAGCATGTGAAATAATATCATGCTAGGGAAGATGGCCACTTTCTAAAAGTTAATACAATTTGGAATATGTGATTATATAAAGTAAATCAGTGGACAGCGACTTCCCAATCCAAGTGAGCTAAAAAAGTAACCTAATCTGGACCTTCAGTCACATGACAAGAAAAAAGTCAAATATGGTCCACTTGTTCAATAGAACAATTTAATGTGCTACAGTGAGGCAGCAGATGGAGATCAGCTGTCAAAGACCTTTCATAAATTCCTTTAGGCCCAAATCCTGGATAACATGAAATGATGCAAGGGCATAGGGCACTAAATGTAATCATTAATCATTGAACCCAAACCTCACTTAATAACAATGAAAATATACTGTACATAATCTCAAAAGACCATTTCCCAGCAAGATTCTTCATCCAATCACAGAATCAAACTCTGTCAATTAAGAACTATGAGGTACTGCGTTAGCTGCGAACAGTCAAACAGATGTGCTTTACTCTTTACTTTATGCAGAATTTGACCTACCTCCGAAACCAGGACCTGCTCCCAAATCTTGCCATGAGCATAGCTTGCGTTCTCAGCCAGCATGGGATAGGCGAAGACCCTTCCCAGCCGTCCCTGAAAAAGCAGCAGAACCAAATACAGGCAGCACAAGAGGATGAAAGTTCCACGACCTCGAGTCTAAAGTTCTCTCACGTACAATGCCACCTCCAACATCGTGAAGAAAGCGTCGAAGAGCCGTGCCTTAGGACCATGTTCTAAGCTTGCGCTGTAGCCTGTAGCGTACAACTCTAACTACCTGAACGGCAGGCAGAGCCAGCTCACATATTTAAATCTGTCAGCAGAAGTGAACAGTGTCCAAACATGTTTCTGGAAACAAGGAGGCAGGTGTGGTTGAGTCGGCGAACACCCAGCTTCACGTGCAGATCTACTCAGGACTTGAGGGGAAAAAAAGCAATCTCTTTTTGACATGTTGTGGGAGCGCAAGAAAAATTGATCTGTCCCCTCCCGGCACCTTTGTTTTACGTATGCAGTATTTAAAGTTCTGAGTCCATAAATCTCATCAGATATTACCTTAAATTTGCAATAAATCGGTATATACCTTTTTTTATTTTTTATTACATTTTCCGTCATCTGGGGCTACAAAGAGAGAGGCGAGGGGCCACATTATAATATTATTACGCTGGTGCATGTCGTTATGCAACATTGGCTGCTGGTGCAATATGCATTACATGGCCATAGTTTCAACAGGTCCAAAAAAAAAAAAAAAAACAATTGCTGTAATTTAGCAATCTTTATAACATTAAGGACAGGAATAAACACACGATGTGGAAGACGACACTAAACCCTAGGTAATTAATATATGTTTGATCTATTTCGGATAGCTAATCAGTTATTTTTAAACATAGGTCATTAAAAGGTTTTAATTGTTTTGCTAAATGTTTCTCCATTTCGGTCTTGGTACAAAAATGTGAATGTATAACGGCCTGGAGGCAAAACTGTCCTTTTCTTTCATAAACGCGCAAACAGCAAAATAATTATAAAAATAAATACATAAATGTGCGAAAAAAACGGAGTTGCATTTTTAGAGTGGGGTGAGCCGAAATGAAACCACTGGGTGTGCGTATGTTTTCAGCCTTTAGTCCTCCGGGGCAATGACTCATCGCCGATACAAACCGAGCACTGACAGAACTGGTTGCTGCTAAGTTAAAACTTCCGAACTTTATTTCTTTAAACTGACGTCCACTTGGAACTATTTCTAAAGTCGTTGTCTGGAACCTAAAATTATAGAGTGGCCCTGTGACAGTTTAGCTGCGACAGATGCTCAAGTTTAAATGTGAAAGGGAGAAAGAAATGCAGAAACCGTGGTTTCAGCTCAGGTCTGGCAGTTTCTATCCAGCGCTCGTTAGGTTAGCTGAGTGAACACATGTAAATGAGCTAATTACTGATCCGTTGCCAGCGCGTGCAGCCTTGAGGCAGGTCGGGAGAGGTAGAACTGATGAAATAGTGCAACACGAGGAAGGAATTCAAGCTCAGTTAATAATAATAAAAATAAACAAGCATTTGCATTGCAACAGGTCTCGCATTTATGAGAGTTTGAGCTATTGGCATTCTGAATAAAAATGCCTTTTATTTGTGTGTTTTTAAAACACATATATAAAAGGCATTGTCATTTACAATGCCAATAGCTTAAACTGTGGCAAGTCAAGACCTATTGCATCGCAAATGCTTTCGTGCTATTTTTTTTTTTTTTTAAACGTAGAGAGAGGGTTTCCTGCCTGAAACAGCAGGCAGGACAAAGCTATTTGAGAAAATAGTGCTTGGCGGCTGTAAATTAAAGCCTACTGAGTAACAACACTCCTAACAGGGGATGTTGCCATGGGAGATTATAAAATAAGACAAGGTGGCACTAAGGAGGGACTACGAAGCCTATTAACCAATGAATAGCCACAGTTTACAGTTGACAATGACAGAAGCCAATGAAAAATACAGGCGGAGAGTGGGCAGAGGTTCAAGTCCCTACCTGAACACAGCGTGCCTCACAGAGCAGCGCATGCGCTGCCCTGCCCAGGCTAGACCTAAAAAACAGCAAGAATAGGAGAAACGGAGAGACAGCGTGGAACATGGATGGCTTGGATTTACATGCACCAAGAATAGGGTGTTTATTTTTTTTCCCACTGGAATCAAGGTTTTGCTAAGTTTCCAATATTTGCACTTAGTGAACTAAACAATACTTCCAAATTCTTCTCTGAAAAGAACAATTTGAGTGGGATTGAAGCTCAAAGGCAGTTTTCTGAAAAGTATGTCGAAGGCACAACCTTTTTGTTAGTGTTCAATCTGGATATTTGCAACATAAATTGTCGTAAAAAGCCCACATGCCAACACTCCAAGTTAAGGTGGGAGACAGACACAACCTATTTGCATAAGTCAGAAATTCTCCCATTTTACTTATCTCCCTCCCAATATTACCTCTACGCAAATGCAAGTTAAAATGGACAGTAAATTCCCCTGATTTAACACAATTCCCTCTCAAGTCATAATGTTCAAGAGGCATGTGAGAAATGGAAAAAACATCATGGACCTGCATCGCCTGGTTAAAAGATGATATATGCAATTCATGAAGGTCTTGGTTCAGAAATCGGCATGTTGAGAAATATACAAATCCACTAAAAGACCCCTTGTCACGTGTAGCATTTTGCGCCAGACCTAACTTTTTAGCCAACAGCAGGGTTTTAAATGCAATGAAAAAGGTGGAGGCAAGGGGTGTTTAAAAGAGGCGTAGCGAAGGAAGCGTAACTATAAATTGTTTCCTAGAAGCGTGACCTATGTCATTAAGGGTGTAGTTTAAAACATGTACACTAATGGCCTTATGTACAAACACATTTTCCCATAGACACAAAATGGGCAAAACCCTTTGATACACCTGGCCCTATAATCCAGTGTTTCATGCAGAGTGCCACGCCACAAGTATTTGAGTGCCTCTTTGTGAGCTTTCTGTTCTGCATTCAGACATAACACACAATAACTGTCAAGCACCTAAAACAAGCCAGACTCATTGGCTTTACCAACGGTTAACAGTATAAGATGCATAAGTAACAATTCTGAAAACAATTAGATTGAAAATTAACACCTTACCCGCGGCGGAATTCTAAAAGGTGGGCGGGGCTGCGACGGCCGCTGGCCGGTCGCAGCACCAGGGAGGGAGTGCTCCCGTCTGCCAACGAGCACAGAACGGGTTTACCATTACTGAGGTCAGTTAGAGTAGGGGGTAGCCGTGCACTCCAAACACTCTTGTCCTCCACTTCACATAACTTCCCTTTGTAGACCTCTCTTTGAGACACGGACACCTTTTTTTCGACACATCTTTCTGATATCGTCCACCTGCTTATTTAACACCTCATCTCTTTCCTATTCTGCTCCCTCTTTTCACACTCCTTCCGCAGATACTTGCTTGCACCGCCTCCACTTCACCATTCAACCACAGCCCTTCACCTGCATTTTCTTTTACTTTCACCCTGTCAATATTTCAAATCTTTGTACCTCCTTCCTCCACTTTTGCATACAATTACAAGTGGCAAGGGGCCAAGGATTGGATGTGCACGTAGTTTGAACAACTTTTATAACCCACTGACAAGCACTGTAAAACAAGTTACTTACCTTCGGTAAAGTTCTTTCTAGAAGAGAGCAACTGCAGACTCTCCACGTTTTGAATGTTCGCCCACACATTAGAGTGGATCCAGGAAAGTTTCTGGAGTACCCCTGAATGCTGGCAGATGGCACTAGCAGCTCCGCATCCACGTCATAATGTGCAGGAAGTAAAGTGCACAGGCCTATATAAGCTCACCCATGCACGCTGATATCACTTGCTTTCTGGCTCGCAGTGCCCACAGACATGGAGACAATATCAGATTAGCTGAGAACACTGTGCCAAAATTTAAAGTGGGATCTTTTTAGGTGGAAAAGAGTCTAGTTCACAGATTGCATAGGATGGGAGGGCCAGTGAGAAATCTGTGGTTAGAAAGAGTCTTTGTTAGAAAGAATATTACCACAGGAAAGTAACTTGTGCTTTTGAGAGAGATATCTAATCACAGATTTCTTACCTTTTGAATAGACACCAAAGTAGTACCTCCCGGGAGATGAGTCTGTGAAGTGGCTCCTACCATTAAGTCCTGCAGGACAGAACAAGCAAAATGCCCATATCGATGGAACGGATTGTCCACACAGTAAGGCTTTGTGAATGTTTGAATTGATGCCCACAAATCATTCTGGCAAATGCCCAGAAATGTCAACTTGTATGCCAGTGCAGCGGTGGAAGCCTTAGCTCTGGTAGAATGAGACTGCATGAGGCTATTTTTTTGCCAATGCACATCAGATCCTGCATTTCTTTGCTCCGGTGAATCTGATAAACAACTGATTGCATCCACCCGGTGGTTCCTGGTATTATCAATATGGAAGTTTAGAGCCCTTTTTGGACACAGCCAGTGGCGTCTCTACTGCGGAGCAAAGAAAGCTGTAAGAGTCATATTCTGACCGACATGAAAAGGAGTCATAACCTTCAGAAAGAAGGAAAGAGGCTCACATTTGTAAAGCCAGCATTTCAGGGTGGAAAGTGGCGTAAGGCAGGTTGACCGACATGACCTGAAAATGGCTCACTCGCCGTGCCGATATTATGGCAACATTAAAGACTATTGTGAGGAACAGCTGTACAAAGGTTTAAAGGGTGAACACATGAGGAATTTGAGGATTACATGTAAATCTCAGAGGGGCATCACAAACAAAAATGGAGGGAACATATATAATAACCCCAGGAGGAAATGCATCACAACTGGTGATTTGAACGAGAGCTGGCCTGCAACCAGTAAAAAGTCCGAAATAGCCAGCAGGTAACCTTTAAAATTGTCCAAAGCAAGACCTTGCTGGACTAGGGCGTCCGCAAATACTTAAATTTCAGACAGTTTGGAAGGGAGTAGGTTGATCTGTTTAGAAGCATACCAAGGCGCAAACAGCAGGCGTATACAGAATTGATTGAGGGACACCTGGCTGCCAAGAAACGACAACTTTGGGAGGATAGTTGAAAGAACTCAACTGTCGCAGCCCAGTCTCCAAGCATGAAGGTGTAGGATGGCAGGTTAGGGTGCAGAACAGTACCCTGCAGAAAATTCTCCTGAATCGATAGCCGGAAAGGAGGACTGATGCTCACGCCTAGGAATTTGGGATACCATACTCTCGATGACCAATCTGGGGACACTAGGACAACTAGGGCCGGTCGGTCCTAATTTTCAGAAGTCGGATAGAAGAGCTAATGGTGGGAAGGTGTACAGGAGTCCCAATTTCAGAGACGCAACGCCTTCTGGTACAGGATTGACTACCACAACCCTTCCTGCTTGTTGCAGTATAACATGGTAGTGGGGTTGTCTGCGAGCACCTGCACCAACTTCCATTTGATGGATGGTAGGAAGGCTTTAAACAACATGCGAATGGCTGACAGCTTCAGAACATAGATATTGAGCTGAGCCTCCACAGGAGACCACATGCCTCTGATCTCCACCTCTCCCAAGTGGCCTCTCAAAACTAGAAGCGATTAATCATTCATTACTGTGAGCTCTGGGTGATGAGGAGAGGGGTCTGCCGCCGACCCAACTGATGTCCCACAGCCACCACTGCAAATATTTCACGGACTCCTCTGAAATCTGGACCAGATTGGATAGACCCCCCACCACCACCACCACACGTGCTGTGCCACCGGGAAATTCAGATCCACTGCAGAGCATGCCCATGCTATTTGGCATGCTTGACCAGCAGGATGCAGGACGCCATCAGTCTCAGCAGCTAAACAGTCATCCCTACTGCAATCCAGGATAGAGGCTGAAACATTGTGATCATAGCCAAATGACTTGAACTCCCCTCCTGGAGATAAGCACAAACATGCACCCAGTCCAGAATGGCTCAGGTGAAGGGGAGCATCTGCAAAGGAGTTAGGGGCCACTTTGGAACGTTGATAGTGAACCCTAACGATGTCAAGAGGTTTTCTGTATTCTGGAGGTGGGTGACTACTGCTTGAGGCAAGTCCTCCATCAACAGACAGTTGTTGAGGTAGGGGAAGATGGGGGCCCCTGACCTCCGAAGTTGTGTTGCACCACCGCCATCGCTTTTGTGAACACATGAGGGGCTCTGGAAAGGCCATAGGGGACTATTGTGAACTGAAGATGTTCCTCGCCCACTGTGAACCACAGGTAGTGCTGTGGGCCTGTAGGACGGGGATGTGAAAATAAGCGACCTGCATGTCCAATGCTACAATCCAGTCTCTAGGGTAGAGGCAGACAAAACCTGAGCGAGGGTGAGCATCTTGAATTCTTTCTTCCGGAAGAAGGCACTGTGAGGGCAAAGATATAAGACTGGACAGAGGCCTCCATCCTTTTTTGTCACCAGGAAGTAGTGGGAATAACAACCACGTCTCACGTCCGCCATTAGCACCCTCTCAGTGGCTCCTCTTGCCAAAATAGCCTGCATTTCCTGCAGCAACAGGGATGGATGGTCCTCTATCAACTGGTCAGAGGATGATAGAATGGGTGGCAGAATTTCAAGAAATGGTAAGGCATGAGCACGCTGAACAATTTGCAGGACTCATTTGTCCACAGTTGTAGCCTGACACCCTGGCAGAAAATGTCATATCCTGCCACTGACATGGAGGCTCTGTGCCGTCAACGGCATTTTAAAGAGGCTTGAGGGCAGTGGCAGCTGGAGGGATGGAACACTGGACAGCCTGTTGCCCTTGCTATCCATGTACTCTGTGAGTACCGCAGCCACAAATAGATTGGAGCGATTGTGGCACTGGCAGGTCTTGTTGCCAATACTGAAAGCTTCCAAAATGGCCACAGAGAGGGCTAAATTGTTAATGCATATGGTGTGGAGAAGCAGAAAGGCCCAGGTAGTACATTGTGACCCTGCTGTCCTTAAAGCACTCCAGGGATACATCTGCTTATCCCCAAAAAGGACGGAAACCATCAAATGGAATATCAAGAAGACAGGCCTGAAGTCTCCTAAAAAGCCATAAGACCGCATCCAAATGTGCCTGAGAAGGGCTACAATAGTGCCATGATGCTACTGAGTCAGTGGTGTCCAGCCCATAATGGATAGTCAACTTGGACGAGTCACAACCATCCAGCATAGCCTGAGAAAGGATAGCATGAGCTTCTTCTGAAACTATGGGTAAAACTTAGGCTACTGAGTCCCATAGAGCATCAGAGTAGTGACCTAGAAGAAGCAGAGATTCACTGAGTGAAGGGCCACGTTGGTAGATGAGAAGACCCTATTACTAAATGTCTCTACTTCTTCTGACAGGGAATAAAAGAGGATAATCAGGAACTAATTCTGGTGAACCTTATCGGCCAAAGCCTTTACCACAAGGCTCTCAGAATAGGGTCCTGGGTGAGATACTGTGGATCTCAGTGGCTTCTGGCAACCTGCCAATTGACAGGGGAACTGAATAGGGCTTAGCCCAGGTCCCCAAAAGAGTGTCAATTACAGACTCATTAAAAGGCAATTTGGGTTCAGAACTCATTTGGTTGAAGTGAAGCACTTCTGTCAACACACTGCTCTTAACTTCCTTCCTCAGTAGGAAGCTAAATATCAAGAACCTCGGTCTCACTCTGCACAACAATGGCGAAGAAGGCACTTCGCTCCATGTCGGGGTGTGGAGGCGAAACCAGTCCAGTGTCTTGGGAAGTATAAAGAGCAGTGGCATCCTGAAGGTTCTCATACCTATCCTTTGGATAAAGCCTGGCAAAGTCAATCCTAAAATCATAGCTACCACTGTCAATTTCAATTTCAAAAATCTTTATTCGGATTACAAAAAATCCATAAAAGCACAGTTTAAAATACAATTCAACATTTACAATTACAATTACAATAGGTTCAATAGACACTATAAAGGGCATTGTCAGTTCATTTACTAAGTCGCACGTTTCTAAAGTGCAGAGGGGGTCAATAGTCATTGGTAGTGCAAATAAATCAAGGGCATTCCATACTTCTGCGTAAGTTAAAAATAACTTTTAAAAAACAGCTTGTGCGAAATATGAGTTCGTCATCCTCTAATTTTAAAAGCATCAAATAGGACTGGTTCAAGGAGAGGGGTCTATGTTTTTTAAAATATGGTGCCAGAAACCATTTGATATATTTCATATAAAACTTACACATGAAGAAAAAATGTAAATCATTTTGTTTGCTGGTTCCGTCACAAGGGCACGGAATCTTGTCATCTAAGCTGTGTCCCAAAGGAAAACAAAGTAAAAACTTTATCATTCCTGCTCTCATTCTAAATAGTAGAGATCTTTCCCAGTAACACATTGGTAATATCAAATACAGCGGGAGTTGCTGGGTTAATAAACCATTGTTAATATAGGACACAACAGTTTGTTTCCTCATCTCTTCTGACAGTCTTTTTTCCCTGTAAGTGGCATACAGTTCAAGTTGGACTTCTTTTTTATCAGTCCTCTTTATATAAGATGGATTTTCAAAGAGGTTGCCCCTATCTATACTAGACAGACTCTCTTGTATAACACGAAGCCATGGGATCTTGTTCCATTTGTCACAGGCTAAACATTCCCTCAAAATATCATGTGTTAGGCTAGCATATTCATTTGCCCAAATAGCCAACCAAAATAGTGCAGGCCTGGCAGCTATAAAATCACTAATATGAGGTATATTCAGCTCCGAGTGGCAAATAAAGCCTGATGATGAAATGGGAGCCCCCAGTAGTTTCCTGCAGAGCCCATTCTCTTCTCTTTGTATTGAGGGGATTTTTACTGACCCCCAAATTTCGGCACCGTAGGTTGCCACTGGAGTGCATTGGAGTCTATATATCTTTAGAATTGTTTTAGTTGCTCCGACTTTCCTCGGTCTAGGGAGAGATAAAATTGAGTTTATAGCCTTTGAGAACTTGCATGTGGCGTGGGCAATGTGCCCACTCCACAGGCCGTTCGCAGCAAAGACTATACCTAAATATGGGAAAGTTTTAGTTGAGAGCAACTTATCAGCTCCTATCGTAATGGAATTTAATTGCTTAGCACCCGGCCCACTGGACATAATGAATGATTTTTTAAAATTTACTTTTAAATCCAAATTCCCCATGTACAATGAGAAATCCCTGACTAGTGCACGTAGGGCATTAGGTGTTAATCCCATAAGCACAGCGTCATCCGCGTACAAAAGACACGGCAGTTGGCATCTTTTGATCTTAGGGACATCTGGGGTAGCTACCACTGTCAGAATTTGTGCCAAGCAGTTCATGTAGGACATAATCCCTTCTGGAGGGTAAAGGCACAGATTTGGAATCAGAATGGTGGCTGCACAGTCAAAGAGGCATGTCACCTCGGTTGAGGCGGCACTGTCAGACAGCTTTATTAGTTGGCCGTTGTTCTACAGAATCAATGGGCCATGATCGCATTAGTGGACCTTGTTCCGGCGAGGTGACGCAGAGAGCGGACTTGATAGCGGAAGCCCAGTGTGGAGGCCTCTCAACTCCTTGGGACCCAAAACTGCACCAGAGGGAGCTGGCAACATGCTAAAAAGTGGCAGCATGAATTCACGGAACTCCTCAATCTAAGTCATTACTGAAGCCCCGGAAATTCAGCTTGGGACTAGACAAGGGTCAGAATTAGCTACAAAGTGGGATGACTTTGGGAGTGAGACCTGAAGGTACAATGACACCCTCACGCCTTCCAAGGAGATTAAGAGTGGTGGAATGGGTCACTCTTAATTTTCGTGTGTTTATTCTATGATTTGCCTGAAGATTTGGACTGCAATTAGTATTTGCTGCAGGACCGTACTAGGGGTGGGACCGGGACCCTGAGAGAGTCAAGCGCTACAGTGAGGTGCTCGGTTCCCAGTAAGGAGATAATTGTGGATCTATTACTTGTGAAGGCCTCAGATCCTACACAACTAATAACCTAGTTCCCTAAAGTTATATTGCACTGAAACAAAGAAAAAAAATAAGTAAATACATTATTGGACAATGATTGCTAAACGCAGTTGGCAAGGACTGGCTGATGGTGTTAAACAGGAAGCTATTTGACAGCACTGAATCAGAGACATTGGTGGAAAGATGCAGAATTGATTTGTTGAGATGTGACTTTGCAGCTCCATGATTTTACATTATTAGCCTGAACGCAGTGGATCACAACTTCGAAAAGCAGAACCTGAATGTGTGAGTTTCAAGTTTAAGACCCAGGTGTAGGAGCCACCTGTGTGGAGTTACAGGTTTGGGAAAGTTAATGTAAATGTCTTGGGTTCTAATATATGGTTACAATTTCACTCCATATTACCACAAACACTGACTGGGCTTGCTGTACTAGGCTTTTCACTGGGTGTGTTAGTGCAGTTTAATAGCAGGAAAATAAGACTACAACATCCACAATGCACTACATGGAAATGGTGGGCTGCAGTTATCATTTGACACATGCCAATCTTGGGTATCACATGCTTCCCTTTCCTCATTGATAATTAAAAGAGCCTAGAAACGCAGATTGAAGTCATATGTAGACTATAATCATAAAGAGGAAAAGCCAGAGAAAAAGGAAGAGGAATGCATGTCCTGTTATTCTTTCCCCCATTGTACTATACGAACGACCATGAAATTAGGGTAGATAACAGATCATATGCAAACCTGGTATACTTTACCACGCATTTTTAGCATGCATATTTTTACCGCGAATATGCATTTACAATGCATGCCAATACCACGCATTTAAGGTAAGTGGGGGGGTTTCCCCCCCACAAATAGATTGTTTTAAAATCTAAAAACAATGTGTGGAATTGGCATGTGTTGTAAATGCATATGCACAGTAAAAACATGCGTGCAAATAAATGTGTGGCAAAGGCATACAATGTATTTACCTGCGTTGTACGCTCGTACAACCGAATATGGGCTGTGCAGGTGCAGCCTTGGTGTTCGGCAAACCGACTTTAAACAGCGCAGACCGCGGGCTTCTGAACAAACCTTTGGGCCCTATTATTTTGCAAATTAAACACGCGATAGGCAGAGGTACCGAACCGTCTCTGGAATCATGTTAAATTAATATCTAAGACACCTGCATGGATCAGATCGAGAGACAAGGTTGAAGGGCACTGGATGGCAATGAACTGTAAGAGAACAAGCATTTACAATGCAATGGTCTCAGCATTATTAAAGGTAGAGCTATTGGCATTGCTCATTTTTTTTTTTTTTTAAACATAAATAAATGGTATTGTCATTTACAATGGCAATAGGTGAGCATTAGAGAGTAGTAGAGAGTATTTGCGGACACAGAGCCACACACACAGACAGAGCCATGCACACACAGACCGACAGAGCCACGCACACATACACAGAGCCACGCACACACACACACAGAGCCACGCACACACACACACACACACACACACACACACACAGAGCCACACACACAGACAGACAGAGCCACGCACACACACAGACAGAGCCACGCACACACACAGACAGAGCCACGCACACACACAGACAGAGCCATGCACACACACACACAGACAGAGCCACGTTGCATCTAGCTATACAAGTAACAATACACCTACAACAAGCCAGGACTATTGGCTTTGTCAATAGTTGTTAGAGGCATATGACAAATAAGCAACAACTGTGGTTCATAGTATATAATATAGAAAATGATTCAGCTCTGAAATGAGTCGACTGTGAAAGAACTAAAACAAGTCTTTTTGATGTTACATCAAAGGCTTTAAGCAGCTCTACTGCTGTAGAGTTAAGTTTTTTTTTCACTCAGAGGGTGATTGCAGATATGGTGCGCCCGATAGGGACCCGTCTCAGCACCTGCTTTTTAGAACTGTGGGTGCAGAGCACGGGCCAGATCCGGTCCACTTAAAGCCCTGGGCCTGAGAGAGCAGGGCTTAGCTCTGCTGATTCTAAACAGAGACTGTGATTGAAACAACACTATTTTGCAAACATAAATCGGAAAAAATAGTACCTAGAAAATGGAGTTGCCAAAAATACTGCAAACCCGTATAAAACAATGTCCTCTTCATATTTGCTTTGTAAATAAGTCCTGCTCAGCGCAGTCACCAAAAGATGGACAACAGCATGGGGACAAGTAGTGTCACTCGACTCAATCTAGGTAAATGTGCAAGCCAAAGGAGGTTTTCCTACCCGACAAAAGAGATGGGGTGTTCTCTTGAATTAAAATCTCCAGCTCTGAGCCCCAACTAACCAAAAATATTCACTGGTGTGCACGAATGATGTATTACTTAAACAGCAAGAAAGTGAAATTGAGATACAATTAGAATTACAATAGAGCTCTCAAACAGAATAGGTCCAATGGGGGAGTCGTTCACCCTGACCAGAATTAATTCGCACACTGGGACTTGTAGTCCTTACTTTAGAATGGACTAGACAGACTGCACATCCCGGGTCGCACAGAAAATTAAGTGTAATAGCCGTGCCCACCCTATGCTCTGGACTAGCATGCCCACATGGAACTAATAAACGTAAGAGCGCTACTACAGATAAATAAATCCCAGAATACATGCAGACCGCTGGCCACGGCGTGGGAGGAACAATAGCAACTAATTGCAAAACGCAGTTGCAAACGGTGGACGCTACCTCGCAGTACGTCGGGTTGGTACCGGCAGTCGATAGTCCAGAAGTAGCATTTGGGGGAGGGGGGGTACTCAGCGACAGTCTCCTCGTGGGCTGCAAGCGCGCGTGGACATCGTCGCTGCAGATGGTGGCTGCGCGGGGCCGAATCCGAAAGGAGACCTCCTTCTCAGCGCCTGCTGCCGGGCTCCAACCCTCGGTGCGCTCCAAGGCGGACCCGCCCATACTGTCTTTAAGGATCTCTCCATCGTCGAGCCCTGGGTGGTCTGACAGGGGCATCGGCGCCTCGGATTTCGCCGGACACCCATCGCAGACCTCGTCAGTCCCGTGGACACACCCCAAGGCAAACATCTCCGTCCTCTGAGCGGAAGTGACTTTTTTTCCCTTTGCAGAAAGGATGGTTTCATTTAAAATCTCGGTCCTCGGGAGCACGCCTGCTGCACGCAGACAACACCTTCCAAGTGCACGGAGAACGCTTCTACTGTACTCCATCTGAATCCTATTAGGTATTAATCGTTTTATTGTTGTGTTTTTTGCTTCTAACAATTGAATTTCTTGTTAGGAGATATAGGGCCTGGAAGCGGATTGAAAACTTGTTAGACGCAGGGCGCAACAACTCACATCTCCAGGGTTACCACCTTTTCTAAAAAGAAAAAAAAAATGGCTGCCGCAAACCTTCTAAATTTTCGGAATCGGGGCGTGTTTTTAGCTGAGTGACCCCCCTCGGATGACGTCACAGATAGAACGCAAAAAACACGCCCCCGAATCCGAAAAAGACAGGGTTTAAACTGAGTGACCCCCCCTCTCCTCCAAAGGCTGGCCTCCGTTTAGGAAGCCCGCCAATGGAGAAGAGGGGCGGGTTCAAGCCCCCTAACTAAAAAAACTTTAAATCTTCGGCTCCGCCCACTGCTATGCAGTGCGACGGTCCTCGACCTAAAAAAGGAGGGAAATGTGTGAGAAATTCACGAAAAGAGTGTGCATTACTGCATCATCTATTGGTGACTGTAAATGAACGACATACATTTGTTTCACTCTCAAATACAGCTTGATGGATAAAACAAATGCACCCAAAAAATTGGTGTTTAAATCTTAGGTTGAGAGCATTGTACTAGCCGGATATGTTTATATTACATATTCTAAATTTCCATTGTACCTCCAGTGCTATCATTTAAGAATGCATTATTTGTTAATGACTTCACTGTTCAAGTGATTACAAATGCGGTATTGAAGTAGAAAGAAGATTTGTACTGCTATGGTCTGACCGTGAATTGGCAAGTAGGGCTGTCCATTCACTCAATGCCAATTACTCATTGGTTTTAGTCCGGGGCTCTTACTGAGCAAAATGTTACCTCCACTTGGTCACACATGGGGAACGAGGACTAGAATGTAATGATTTGTTAAATAAAAATGGAATCCAAATCTAGATATATGGTTGATGGTATCCTGTGGACATGGATTTAGCAGGAAACATGAGTTAAGAGGCCCCACACAGTAAAGATAGGGGTACAGCAGGGTGCCAAATGGGAGGAAACTCAAGATTTCAAATGTAAGCAGCTTTGAACTACATACATACTAATTACCTTCCAGAAGAGAATGGCTCTCGGCACCCTGGTTTCAGTTGATAACAAATCTGCTTTGTTTCCTTGACGAGAAAAAGCTGCAGAAGGATGACAACAACAATTTATGCTTTGCCATCTTCTTTACTTAGTGAGATAATTTAAGATGGGAACTCTCTGGTACATTGGTGACATTTCGGGGATTCGATGATAATCTTATATATTCAGCTATTATTGGAGGTGTGCAGACCTCAATTCTGAACAAGGCCAAAAGAAAGGGATTTATATAAAGCCAGACAGCCTCTCTTGGAGAACTTGGATGGAGGCTAATCAATAACCAGTACAACTGCAGCTATTTTTGGAGTGTAGTCAACCCACCTCCAATCCCCGGGAATATGGAAGCTGGATTTAGAAAGAACAGGAGGATAGGTAACAAGAGAAAAAGTCTGCTCTTTTAGAATTTTAAGAGTTGCATAAGGTCCAGAGGTTTCTCACTAGCATCTAGGGACTGAGGAAACAAAAGACTGGTGCCTTATGGAGTGCTCCTGGCAAGCAATCACTTACTTTAAAGTATTACCTAATGCTTCAAGGTGAGGTACAGTGCCGCCCACGGGATGAATCTCACAGCACTCTCTATTTTCTCAACCATGCAATCTCATCGAAGACTGGTCAGGAAGCCATCAGACGATAATTCCTTTAGCAGGCGACATGGCTCGAGGATCAGCTAGCTACAGAGGTACATTCTTTGAGGACTGACTTGAATGGGAAAAGCCAGCGATTCATAAACGCAATTCAAGCCCTTGGCTCTCGCATCTGAATGGTGGCGATGCCCTACTTCAGAGTCTGCCAGACTTCACACTGGCCCTCGTCTTGAGGGCATGCTATAGCAAACCTCATCAAGGCACAGATTAAATACAATCACATCACTCTCACCATGATAGAACTCCACTGGCTTCCCCTGCCAATCCCCACCAAGCTGGCTCACAAGGTCACCACTTCCTTTGGCCATCGGCTCACACACAGGTCAAGACCCCATAAGTCTGTAGGTATAGAGGTGCAAAAAAGGAAGCAACAAGCCATCTCCATTTATGTACCCACCATCTGGCAAGGCATTCCTGTGTCAATCAGGAACCTGCTCCAATATGGGAAAGCGCTGAAGATATATATTTTTAAAGAGCGAAATACTGTGAAGCATCAAGTAGACTCTTTGTCCACAAGGGACCCGGCCAATTTATTTTTAAATGAAATTTTAACCCACACATTTTTGGACAAAACCACATCTCATAAAAGGTGTGAGACCGGTTTTAAATGTTTACATGATTCATAAAAGGTGTGAGAACTGTTTTAAATATTACCTTTGATACTGTGTGGCAATTTTGCAATGATTTAAAGTAATTATGCAATAAAAAAAATCATTCATTCAAGAGCGCTATAGCACGACAATTCACTTTCATAATTTAGCTTCCCCTCCAATCACTCACTGGCTGTCTTTGCCTTTGAGCCTATATAGTGCTCTGCCGCCTTTTGTCTAGGCTTGCAATCAACAAAAACCACATGTATACATATTCCAGTTCAGAGGTAAAAAAGAAACATAAGCGGATAGAAAAAAACACATGGAAATGGATACTCACAGCATAATTTTAAATCACAATACAAAGAGAGAACATAACATTTATTTCTGAGACAGCAACAGAGTTGTTCACTGGCCTTCAAAGCAAGGATTAGAATAAGAGAAAAACAGCAGATTTTCAGAGGAGTTACCTCCGTGGAACACCATCGTCATGGGGTGGTATGATGACAACTTTCACAGTGACTGAGGTACGCAGCAAATCTATCATCTGGTCATGGTTTAAAGTCACCACAGAAACTTTGCAGATCTCAACCAGTCTGCTTCCCTGCCGCAGACCAGCTTGCCAGGCAAAGCCGTAGTCTTCAACTTCAGCTACCGTACCGTCATACTTCACATGGAACCCAAGCTGGCCCAAGCCATTCCTCCGAAGCGTCATATCAACTGTTTCACAGCCGTTGGTCAGAATCTGTGAAGAACATCAATCAGGCTAGTCAATATTATGGATTAAAAAACTTACCACAGTTCACTGAAAATTTGGCCTGAAATGTCCTGCTACTACCTACCATAAGCAGCCTCATGAATGGTGCATGTGCCTCATTTGAATTTTCAATGTATACAAACGAAGCATGTCTCAAAGCAGTATGGAAATCTTAAATATAAATCAAAAGTCCACCACAACCGCAGACTATGTGTTACTTTATTTGCATGTACACTAGTGTATCGTGAAGAATCAATTTTCTTAAAAATAAGGAAAGTTTCTGAGAAAGACTGCAGTACATTCTGTAGGATATAATTTGTAGCACAGATTGCACAACATATTTTGACACTTAAAAACATTTCCTACAATGCACTCACCTACAATCTCTATTACCTACTGCCGCCTACCGTGGACTACCTGGTGTTTGTTGTAAATGGTGCATCCAACTTTATTAAATATATGTAAGCAAGATCCATAAACCCAAGCGTGCCATGCCTCATTTTAGCTCCGGCTCCACATTTACAATTCACTGAAGCATTACAGTCACAGTAGTTACTTGAGAAGGAGAGCTCTCTGCTCAATAGAAGAAATTCAGTTTCCCCATATAAACAGTTCACTTAGGATGGTGGGAGCCAAGCATTGTTTTTCGAAAAACGTCCAACATGCCGCCTTTTACCATATTCAGTGTCTCCCAACACTAAAAGAGTTATCTTTTCAGTATACACGGAGATATAATAATAATCTGGATTCCATTTTAGGCAAAAAGACAACAAGCCAGAATAAGTGCCCCATGGAACAGGAACTGCATTGTAAGAACTACGTGCGGAATGTCGCTAGTAACTGTGATCTAGGCTCCCCGAATAACTACTGCACACCTTAATTCGCCTCAATAGTCCCACTAAGGAGTCAAGATTACAGCCTACTGAGAGGCACATCTCGAGGAGATTTTTCTGTTAAGTACTACGAGTATAACAGTAATGGGACAAACCATCTTGCTCTGGTATCTCTTTCTCTAGTCTCCTCAGTACTAAAAGACGTACCTTCAACGTACCTGTTCGTAACCTCTCGTGAACTTACTTTTAATATTATTAGAAAAAAAATAGAATATATATACATATATGTATACATATGATGTGACAAAGGGCCAGGAGGACCGAAACGCGTCATGAAGGAGCACTGCACTTTAACTTGTATAAAATAAAGTAATATCTGGCACCAGCTCAAGAAGTTGTCCGTACCTGTTTATTTGTGCGTCCAGTGTACAAGGCAGCGTAATTGGAGATGTATATATATATATATATATATATATATATATATATATATATATATACACATACATACACATTAATCCACACAAATCCTTGGCGGAGTCCGAGCCACTTTTGTCGGCGGGCACATGGCGGGAGTAGACAGCCCCCAATATTCAAAAAGTTTCTGGCGACAATCCTCGTGAGAAAGGAGTGAGTTTAACTCCAAAACGCGTCGGGTGTTTTTGTTGCCTAAATAAACACACCAGAGCAAAATTGGGGCCGCTGCACTGGTGTTCCTTTCCGCTGCATGAGGATCGTCGCCAGAAAGTTTTTTGACATATTTACACATATATAAGGATCACTTTTTAAGTGGCAAAGTATTTTTTAAGCAACTAAATATATATATATATATATATATATATATATATATATATATATATATATATATCCCAGTCATCCATCCAACTCCAAGGAGAAAGTGGCACGTACTCATAGTCGGTAAGTATAAGGCTAATTTATTTTGTTCAGGTCTCCCACGACCCCGCAAAGATAGAGAGACGCGTTTCGCCTGCGCAGCAGGCTTTATCAATCTCAGATGGCGCCATACAATCCAAACTATATATAGCCCTCCCCTCTAGTACAGGCACTAATAGACCTAGAGAACAGACTACATGGGTTAATCCAAGTCTGAACAAAACCTTCAATACATCTTAAAAAGGTCAAGTGCATAGTGCAACACATCAAATAAATTAAATGACAGCATAATGCAAAGTTACCCTATTGTAACAGTAGAGACGTTGGGAGTACGTTCTCAGCCTGGGGAAAAAAGCATATAAGAATAACATTCCTAAGTGAATTCGAAATTAATAATGGTACGACACCAAAGCTCTCAAAAGCGTGCAGCCCAACCAATTTCTCTTCAAAATAAAACATACTTTTAAAAAAACGTGCTCTTTGATTCTTTCATAGAAATCGGAAACCCACATTGTTGCCACATTAAGAAAAAGAAACACAATATATATATATATATATCAAGAAATAAGCAGGGATGTCCATTCTAGGTTCCCCCAATTTAATATCCCGGTGAACAATAGATATGGCTGCCTCAAGGAGGTAGATTGACTGAGGGAGGGACCCCTTAAGGGTGTTGATCTAGATACGGCAGGTCATGACACAATGGGCAAAGAGGGTGGTAGCTCGAAATTTACAAACAGGGGTTCTAGCCTCCCTCATTGGAATGATCCGGCAGGAGGTAGGATAGGATCAAGTGGGACTCACAATGTGATTTCCCCCGTCCTGCCGGGCATCATAAGAAGAGAAGGTCAACTGAGGGAGGCATCAGTTATGCAGTCTGGGGTTGGCACTGGTGACCCTCTATCTCACCGTGCTGGTGTCCCCAAGTTTGCAAGTGAGGGAAGAGGGCAGGCAAGCGGGATGAGGTTACTTTCGTGGAATTTGGCAGGCATCAAAAACAAATTGACCTGCCCTGACTGGGGTGAATTTGTTGATGAACTCGATATTTGCTTTTTCCAGGAGACATGAGCAAGTGAAAACCCCCACCGGATGGGTTTAGCCTCATTTAACATTCTGGCATCCTTGGGGAGGAGGGCCCTCAGGTGGCCTTTCCATGTGGGTAGGCACTCCCCTTGGTTGTAGGGCAGAGCAGATGATAACACCCACAAATGACATCCAATGTGTCCTGCTCTCCTTTCCCTAAAAGAAGAAAATCACCCTAATCAACGTGTACTCCCGCCCTGTCAACAACAGTCAAGAATCTGTCACAATCGACCACCTGGGACACTTTATTCCTAACTCGGACCCAGAGATGTGGTTGATCATAGGGGGGTGACTTTAATTGCCATTTTGAACCTCTCATTGACCCTAACCATTCCACTTCCACTGAAGATCTTTTCTGGGCTACACCCGATCCCCTGACTACCCCAACCATGGTCACCACTGGTAATGCAGCTTAACTCACTTACCCTAACTATCACCCAGGGCATGCAATGGACGGACCAAATCCGATCAGCCAAGCCAGCACACATTTAATAGAGTAGGTCAATCCTCTCTAATTGATTACAACGAGATTGTGGGATAAGGTCCTCGATTTTTATATCACCCAGAGGCAGGACAGCGACCACAATTCCCTGAATCGGACTCTAAAACCATGGTACCTTGGCATTTCCAATCCCTCTTCTACCACCACAAATGGGACAGGCCCTCTAACTTTAACAAATAATAGAAGAAATGTTAGGTGGGGGCAATATACAACATTCTCCCTCTAAGCTCACCAAAGTTTACCAGCCAGCAATCCCAATGATATCTAAAATGTGGGATGCAACACAGGCGGGTTGGCCCACCCTGGACCTTAACAACAAAAATCTGGAAACCTTCTGGGGCATAGAAAGCTTGGGCGACAGGGAAGGAGATCGGCCATTGAGCCCAACATAGCCCTTGAAGCTTGGGAAATCCACTTTGGGTCATTGTATGCCATTGGGATGGTGGCTCTGTCAATTCTACTCCCCTTAGTATGATAGCGGAGGTAGACTTGGCGGGGCTCTCGGAGATCACCATGACTGAAGTGGGAAATGCCTTTAAAAAGTTACAAAGTGTCAGGTCTAGACTAACTACAGGGGGACCTCTTCCGGGAAGAACCCAAAATATGGAAACCATATCTGTGTGCCCTTTATAATGCCATTCTGAAGGGTTTGGACCCCGCCGATAACAGGCATGGGGCAGAGATAGTGCCCATGTTTAAAAAAAGGTTGTCCCCTTTCACCCTCTAACTACAGGCCGATCAGTTTAATTGATATCACCCAAAAACTTCTCGGCCGGGTGCTTCTGGACCGTCTCCAGGGCTGGTTGGAGGAAGAACAAATACTAAGAACCTATCAGATCAAACATGTCAACCGTAGACCAGATATTCAGATTACAACTACTTTTCTGGAAAACGGTGATTATAGAGGGTGGCAGCCTCTACCTTATATTTGTTGATCTGAAGTTGGCCTTTGATCTGGTCCCTCGGGAGAAGCTCTGGAAGGTGCTGAGTGATCTTGGGATTCCTCCCCATCTTCTTAAGGTCATAGAGAGGCTCCACTTGGGAAACTTTGCCCAAGTACGTTGTGGAAAATATGGGGAACTTGCTTCCCTGTTCAAAAGGGGGTTCGACAGGGATGCGTTCTAGCCCCTTCCTTATTTTGTCTTTTCATTAACGTCTGGTCGATCATCTTATAAACATCAAGGACAACGACACTCCTAAGCTAGCATAAGGGAGGGTGCCTACGCTGATGTTTGTCGACGACACCTTATTACTTTCAAAAAAATCAATGGGCATCCAACACACTACAATGGCTTTGCTAGTTTCTGTAAGCTGCGGGGGCTGGAGATCAATCTAACTAAAACTAAATACATGATCTTTAACCCCCCTAGCATTACTAGGCCAAACCCTTCTCTAAATGGTACTCCTCTAGAAAGAGTAAAGATATTATCTGGGAGTTACCCTGTTACAGCAATTTGAATGGGAGCCCCAGCTGGCCAAAGCAAGACTTTGGCTAAGCCAGACAGTGGGTGGTATAATGAAGATGTACAGAAGCTCAGTTTTTAAACCAGCCGCCCCTGTGGTGGAAATTTATAAAGCTCAAGCAAGGCGCGCCACGCTATACAGGGTGGAGTTGTGGGGGCACTGCTCTACCTCCAACCTAACGAAGGTCGAGAACAACTTTATGCGACAGCTTGTGGGCCTACCCCGTAGTACTCCTCTTACTCCCCTCCGCATGGACATGGGATCAAGAGATTGTCCTGAGACCATTAACATTTTGGAGGAGGTTATGTGTGACCCCAGAGATGTCCCTTTACAAGGCTGAGCTAAAGGAGCTCCTGACCTCATGTATTATCAAAAAAATCCTGTGGCTCCGTCACATAACGGACCTAGGCACTAAGCTAGGTAAACCGGGCCTCTGGAGAACTCCCGAAGCATCATGTGCCATAATATCTAGGCCAGAACTAGTCAAATGTTTCAGACAATTTAATTTAATGTCCCTAGAAGAAAGTGCCTCATGTGGTCGTTTAACAGCGGAATTTCTGTTAGTTCAAAATACATACAGGGGGCGTGGCTACCGGCCGAGCAATATGGCCGCCTAGTCTCGGAGCTCCGAGGCCTTTCCAGCCCTTTCACCAAATCCGTGCATAAATCCGTGCAATTGGAGTCCATGGAGGGCTTCCCCTAACGTCGGAACTCAAGCGGCGCTCATCGGATGAACTCAGATAAAAATCCAATGCCGTCATCCAAAGATACCGCCGCCCGAGTACGCGCAGCCTAGCAGAGCCCAGCAGACCGGGGACTAACGTTGTTGCAGCGGCCAGAGGCGGGCATACGGAGGCGCGGAGCTCAACCCCGCCTGACGCTTGGGACACACAAACGGCGATTCCGCCTCCTTTGCTGCCTCCTGAGGTGCCCGCCCCATACCTACTTGCGGTGGCCTCAACGCGTGTGACGGACCCCCCCCGGTACTGCTGCGGAGTCCGGCTACGTTCTCCAACTCTGGCACGAGCCCGACGGCTGCGAGGGAGGTAGGCCTGGGTGAGAGACGGCGATATCTGTGGAACCACCGCGTCCTCCCTACCCCCTCAATATAAGACTGGCAAGTGCGGGCCGGGCTCTTTGTGACTCGTGTTTTCTGCTCAAGACTGCGCTATCACCCTGTTCAAGAGACACTCCAGCCCCATAAGTCTGACCTGTGGCGTCATATTAACTATTACGGTGTGGGCCCTGAAATATAGCATTCTGAGATTGAGTGGAACCCCTTTTTGGATTGATAGGAGCATTGAAGTTGGGGGGTGCACCTACTTCATACTGTTGGTGCTGCTGGAACTACTCTTCCTCAGGGAGGTTTGGACCGGGTACTGGCCCAGAGTGAGACAGACCGTGGGACCCTTTGTGACTGAGGCGTGACGCCCGCGCAGTTACCAGGGAGATACGTGCTCCAGCACTCCACCGGTTTCCCCCCTCCACCGACTAGTGGCCCCACACCACCAAGTACTTTTTCACACCGGATATAAACCCGGGGTCCGGCCACGGCAGGACACTGACGGCGGAACAGTTCGGACAACTACTAGCAATTTAACTTGCAGGCCAACTCCTTCTGCGCCTGCTGCGCGCCCTAAGATCCACGTCAATATGGCGGGCAGAGGGCCCCGAAACTAGGCTGTCCAGGCTAAGCTGGACAAGTACGCTTACAAAAAAGGGTCAAACACAACGTCACCTCATGGCAAAACGCAGGAGGGAGACTGAGGAAAAAAGATCACACTGGATGACATCATGAAGGCTCTAGCGAATGTCCAGGCGACAGTCGGAACGATCTCCACAGACGTATCTCTGCTGCGGGCAGACCTCCACAAAATGGCGGACAGAGTGAAAGAAGTGGAGATAGTTGCAAAATCCCTGGTTCATGACACGTCAGAACTTTAAATATCAGTGACCCGTCTGGAAAAGGAAAACAAGATGCTAGCGGAAAAGCTTGACGACCAAGAAGGGCGTGCAAGGCGGAAAAACGTAAGATTTATAGGTATTCCGGAATCAGAAGGAACCCAAGCAATGGATCTATATGTGGAAGAGTTGATAAAAACCAGTCTGAAGCCTAATGGACTTTCCCATTTCTTCTCGGTCGAGCGCGCTCATAGAGTGCCTGGCGGCAGGCCGAAGCCGGGGGCACCCCTGAGACCAGTACTGGCCCGCCTATTTAACTTCAGGGATAGAGACTCAATTCTGCAAGCGGCGAGGATCTCCCCCCTATCCGAATACTGAATTCTTCCATATCCTTCTTCCCGGATTACACTGCAGCCGTATCCAGGAGACGTCGCAGCTTCTTCGAAGTTAAAAAATTACTCCGGGCACAGGAGTTGCCGTACTCCATGCTCTTCCCTGCAAAACTAAGGGTGGTAGCTGAAGGTCGGACCTGGTTCTTTCACTCGCCAGAGGCGGCACTCGACTGGCTGGAGGGATGGCGCCCGGGGAACAGAGCGGACCGAATACCGAGACCACACCGCCGCCGAGAGGGAGAAGATACCCCGGAAGACCTGGGCTCCGGCAGCCAAGAGCCCCACCACGAATTACCCCTGGAAGAGGAATGAGATAGGCCGTACCGTGGATACTTCTCTGTACCTGATGCGGCAATATGGACATCACTGTTCTAGCTGTCTTGAAGTTTTGGACTGGGGCAGGCCTGAGAGACTCCAAAAGACTGGTGCCTCGTAAGACTCTTTCCCCGACAAGCAAGTATTGCAGCTATGGGAGGGAAGAAGCACTATGCTAAGTTGGGGTGGCGGGCAGTTGTAGGTTCGCTAAGCAGGGAGGCAGGGAGGGTGGGTGGGACTTGGGATGGGAAGGTAACTGATTCGTTCAATTCTGCTGATTTTGTTATATGTATGGTTTTCCTTTTTGGTTTGGTTGAATACAATCTTAGTGAGGCAGCGATATGGTTTGATATTGTAGCCCTGCGGGACAAATGCAACTCTAGATGTTCGACACACCTCAATTTCGCTGATGGCTAAGACTCCTTCGCAGGAGCTACAGGCTCCCCTAACATCCCTCACTGTACTTACCTGGAATGTCAAGTTGAAGAGAGGGCTTGTATTGCAATATTTGAAACGTTGTGGCCCTGCAGTGGTCTTCTTGCAGGAGACGCACCTAGTAGGATCAGCGGTTAAGGCTATGGATAGATGGGGGTATAAGATGATAGCACATGCGGAATTCTCCTCAGGCTCCAGAGGCACAGGGATTCTTATTAGGAAAAACTTCCCACTTGTGGTACAGCAAACACGAGTCGATGATCAAGGCCGCTTCGCAGCACTGACCTGTCAATGGGAAGGGCGGTTGTTAAATCTTGTTTCTGTTTACATACCGCCTGCACTTCACACGCAAGCCCATTCTGCTCTCACTGCATTTTTGCTGACACTACCGGTAGCGACACTTCTGATAGGGGGCGACTTTAACGATATACTTGACGGCACACAGGACAGATTTCCCGTTAGGTCGGAGATGCAGGGTGGGCGACGTCTTCTTGGTCAGATAGACGCCCTAGGACTTACAGATAGCTGGAGATTCAGGCACCCGACCGAGACACGCTACACTTTCTACTCCGCAGCACATAACTGTCTCACGCGCATCGATTATTTTCTGATATCCGCAGACGCCTTGCAGGGTATAGAAGAAGTAACTATTCGCCCCAGGGGCATATCAGACCACTCTCCAATGATGTTAAAATATACCCATCACCAAACCTGCAGAAGACGCATGTTCCCGGTGCACACTGGCTTCCTCCAGGTGGCACCTCTCATGTCAACACTCACACGCACTACGAAACAATTTTTTCAAGAAAATCAGGGCTCTGTGGACTCACCCAGCGTGCTCTGGGAGGCATATAAAGTGGTCCTCCGGGGGCAAGCAATGGCTTCAATCACAGGTCATAAGCGGCAACAGAGGGCGGAATTAGATAGCCTTGAAGCTGGACTAGCCGCAGCAATCACTGAACAGGAGGCCCACCCTTCTCCAGGAACCGCCCGTGTGGTTCGTCTTAAACAAACTGAAGTTCTGGCTCACCAAAGAGAAATGGCACAAAGTAAGATCCAAGCCACTCGTCATAGGATATACGGGATGGGAGATAAGGCAGGGAAGATGCTAGCCTGGCTAGACAGAAAAGAGAGCGAATAAAGTCATTGCGCAACTGGCATCGCCCGCAGGCTCCACGGTCTCTGACCCTGATGATATAGTCATTGTCTTAGCCGACCATTATGAACAAATATATGCTCCCCGGGCGTCCTATACAGTCGCGGAGGCATATGAATATATTAAGGATCTCACGATACCAAAGCTCTCCCCGGAGGCAGTGCTTCTGTTGGAGGCGGACATTACCACTGATGAGATAGAGGCAGCTACCTTCTCGCTGGCGTCTGGCAAGGCGCTGGGGCCCAACGGGCTCCCCGTTGAGCTGCATAAAAGAACGGTGCAAACAACGGCCCCCTTTTTCCTGAGTATGTTAACTGACAGCCTTGAGATTGGGGAGCTGCCGAGGGATCAACGGCTGGCCACGATTGTTGCAATCTACAAGCCTGGTAGACCAAGGACGGACTGCGCCTCCTACCGTCCGATTTCTCTCATTAACGCGGAACCTAAGATACTGGCCAAGCTGCTGGCGATGCGGCTGACTCCACACCTCACGTCTCTAGTCAGTCCGGACCAGTTGGGATTCATGCCACATCGGAGCACGGCCCTTAACCTCAGCCGGCTCTACGCGGTCCTGGCGCGCGCAACGGATATCAAGGAACCTGCAGTCATCCCCTCTCTCGACGCTACTATGGCGTTCGACACAGTGGAATGGCCCTATTTATTCGCAGTGCTCCAACACATGGGATTTGGTCCCAAATTTTGCGCCTGGATTCGTCTGTTATATACTAAGCCCTTAGCGCATGTCGCCGCCAACGGGCACATTTCACGAGACTTCCCTCTTGGCCGAGGCACGAGGCAGGGATGCCCACTGTCTCCGTTGCTTTTTGCATTGATCTTGGAACCGCTTGCGATCTGGATCAGATGGGAACCCTCTATCAAAGGACTCTGCTGGACCGATGTGTGGGAGGATCGTATATCCCTATACGCGGATGATATCCTTTTATATCTTACTTCCCCCAAAAAATCGATTCTTGAATTACTAAACGTCTGTGAGAAGTTCGGTAGAGTGTCAGGTTATACGATCAACTGGACCAATACCATCCTTTATGTCCTTGCTGGTCCCCCACCTGTCTTGCCCCTGAGCTGCCCCCTGAGAGCCGCAACGACGGCGTTCAAATACTTGGGTATCTTTATTACGCCGGACCCCGACGAATTCTACAATTTAAACCTCCGCCCCCTTCTGGAGAGGTTTAAACGCGACGTTATATGTGTGGCAAACTCTCCCTCTCACGCTTTTGGGTAAGGCGGCACTATATAAAATGTTGGCGCTCCCGCGCTTTCTCTATGTGCTTGAAAATAACCCGGCTCTTGTCCCTGTAACATATTTTAAAGCTAGAGCTGCGACAGTATTGTGGGGCGGGAGACCACCCCGAATCGCACAAGATAAGTCAACTAGAAGCTGGTATGATGGGGGATAGCACTACCAAATGTCGATATATATATATATATGGAAGGTAAGGGACTGCTTGGTAATCTTTACTGCCGCCGCCCGCCTCCAGATCTGATAGGCCCGACGCAGCACTCTGTACAGTTATGGTACAAGGCCAACAGGCGTCTTAAATGCTCGGGGACTATCACCCAAATGACGCCACTGTGGGATTACTGCAAGTTGGGTTTTCTCCGTAACCGTAAGGGGTTCCAGGCTTGGGACACCATTGGTATATCGGTGGTGGGTGATCTCTGGAAGGAGGGTAAAGTGGTAGAATTCACCCACCTGCAGACACAGTATGAGATGTCACAGACGGAAAGGTTCAGATACTTACAAATTAAGCATGCGCTACAGTCGGTTATACCGATAGGTACCGTCCTACAGGAATCATCTCCTCTCGAAGATAGACTTCTGACAGAACACATGCGGGACAAGGCCACTTCCTTCACTTATCGGAAACTTATTAACAACCTCCCAGACACGACGTCCATATTAAAACAGAACTGGTCTAGGGAGGTGGGCTCCTTTGAGGACTCCGAATGGCAGGAGGCCCTCTCCTCACCCCGGGAAACTGCTATCCCCTCTAGGCTAAAGTTGGTCCAACTTAAAATATTACATCTTACGTATTATACTAGAACGACCCTACACAAGATAGGGAAAGCCACACATAAATTCTGCTTGCGTAACTGCGGGGAGGAGGGAACGTTCTTCCACACTATTTGAGACTGCAGACACATGACAACATACTGGACAGCGGTAATGCGCACGATTTCTCAAACTATAGATATATCCTGGATGCCGGAACCTCGTAGCTGTTTACTGAATGTGTGGGAACCCATTGATCTGATTCTCCGGCAACAAGACTGGGTAATGTTGGGCATGTTGATAGCGAAGCGCAACATCGCCATGCTGTGGGGTTCGGCAGTATCGCCAACACTCAGAAAATGGTGCAGAGACATGGATGAGGCGATGGTGGCAGAGAAGGCTGTCTACATCCATCGTGACTGCCCAGGGAAGTGGGATAAAATCTGGGGGGCTTGGAACACATTTCGGGGTTATATTTGTGAACCACCAAGCATTTCAGGGGAGGATGAGGACTCAGACTAGTGAAATACGGTTGTAAAGTAATGATGAGGTACTAATGTGTCGAAACGTCCCTTTTATTATTTGTATCTTAAAACTGACTGCAATTGCGTTGTGCCCGCAACATCCATATTATATAATATACCAAATGTATGTAAAGTTGTCTCATTTGTTATGTAAAAATAAAAAAATATTAAAAAAAAAAAAAATACATACAGCAAGGAACATTTTCTGCATTCTATTCAACCCCCACTGGCCAGGAAACGTTATGTGCAATTTAGATTAGGGGCCTTCCCGTTACTAGCAATTACCAGCAAGTGGGTCAGAGAACAAAAGAGGGACTGCCCAGCATGTAACTATAAGGTGGAGTCTGAAATACACGTCCTGTTCCTCTGCCCAGCCTATCGGTTGCCGCGCAAGCGTTGGTTAATACAACTCTGTAAGAACCTGGGCTTTGTGCGCTGCACAGAGGCCTACAGAGTTTTAAAGTATGACACCCATCCACCAATAGTCTTTGCTGTATCTCGATTTTTAAATAGCATGTGGCACATCCGACGTGCTGTCCTAAAGCAGAACCACGGGGTTGTAGAAATGTACTGAATTCAGATAGGTTCATATACATGCTTTGGGTTTAGTGCTGTAGCCCCACTTCTTTTTAGTTGTGTATTAATCTTTGAGTGCAGCTCTCCCCTAGTTGGCTGCTTTTATCTTTTTATAATCGGCTGAAGAGGGCATCATGAAGCTTTTTCACTTCTCCAAGATTTTTAATTTGTGTATGTCCATTGGATAACTATTATTTAATATATGAATTTGAGAAATCTAAAAGGTTTTAACTACAAATGTATTATACTTGTTTTATTGTGAACTGTACTTTGATGGCCCTAGTGGCCGAAATAAAGTTATTGGATTGGATCAAGGGTAGTGTTTACCCGAAACGCGTCATGCCTAAAGAAACAGAGAGGTTATAATAAACTGACCTTTTGTACCGGAAAACTGCCTGGTGGTCCGTGATTTCTGCATGCCTCGCTGGAGAAGTAGAAAGTTGGTAGAATATATATATAACCACGCACACACCCTCGCAACTGTATGCGGCTAACAAATTGCTAATTTGCACCTATGGGTTATCGCCTAAACCCGGGCGCCCATATGTAATGATTTTAATTAATCAATCACGAATAAAGAAATGAAAATGAAAGATTCCTTTTTATATCCAGTTGAAAATAATTTATCAGGAACTCTGAGCAAATGGTTGAGCCCATCCGAATTGTATCCACGTATTCCGATAAGAATAACATGAAGCAAAGCATGCCACAAAGAAAAGTGTGTGAGGTTTCTTGTCCCATTATGTCACGATACTTATAATGTATCTAGAGCCAGAAAAGTGTAACTGCAGCTATGAACCCACGAACCTCAAGTGTGTGTGTCCTGTAGAAATGGGCGCTCCTATATAAAACATAAAAATAAATCCACAGGGGCCATGTGGAGGTCTAAAACTGTTGTTCTTTTGGGGAAACAGCATTAAAGAAAATTAAATTGAGAAGGCATATCTGAAGTATGCCATCTTAAGCCAATCCAACCATGTACTAAAAAGACCCATTGGCCTAACTGGCTGAAGAGGATCATCTGCATGAAAGGAGTTCAAACAATCCCAGAATGTCCATCGAACATGCCTTCAAAGGACACAGAGGACAGCAGCAGTTGTCTGAGTTTGATACTCTAACAATTAAGGCAAGTTTAAAAATAAAAGTAAAATTTCTATCAAAAATATTTTTAGATCTACAGCTTTTTTTGGTTAATAGAGTGAATTGCCTGTGTACTAGGTGAGGCCTCACATCGTCAAACAGAAGGTATATGAGCCGACGATAGAATAGTCCTGAAAGAAGATACTGTATTTTACTCAGCATTGTGGGGTCTGCTGGCTATTCCTTGGGGCTGTGCATCTCAACGGGCATTCACCTACCTGCCCTGACGTTCTACTCTTGCTGTGGGTCTCCCTCGCTGCCGCGGATAGAATCACCGCGTGGCCGCTGAGGAGGGGACTACAGCTCCCAGGTCGCCCTGCAGTTCTGTCGACGCCCACTTCCGCCCAGAGGTGCTGAAAGGAGAGTCGCTCCTTCGGTGGAGCTGGGGTCTGCTGGCTATTCCTTGGGGCTGTGCATCTCAACGGGCATTCACCTACCTGCCCTGACGTTCTACTCTTGCTGTGGGTCTCCCTCGCTGCCGCGGACAGAATCACCGCGTGGTTGCTAAGGAGGAGATTACAGCTCCCAGGTCGCCCTGCAGTTCTGTCGACGCCCACTTCCGCCCGGAGGCACTGAAAGGAGAGTCGCTCCTCCCGCGTCGCGGGACGCGCGGGGGCGGCGCTGGGAGAAGCCCGGGACAAGGGCGGGGCCGTCTGTGGCCGTCAGGGGCCAGAAGAGGCCGGTCCGGGCCCCCCCTCTTTATTGTGAAAGACAAGCATGGGTAAGCGGAAACGACAGTCTTCTCAGGACCAGGGGGAGTAAAGGCTAAAGTCCCTATGAAATCACCCTCAATTATTTTCTATTTGACTTCGGCGGTGGGAGTGTTAGCATCAGAAATTGAGATCGCAGAGAGGGAGCTTGGGCTGGAATCGAATCCTGCTCAAGTAACAGGCACCCTCCCCCTGGATATTACCCCGGAAAACCCAGTCCCTCTGGAACCACGTGTAATTATTAATAACCCAACCCGTGCTCAGGAAGCACATCTCGTTGTGGCTGAGGTCAGAGCTCAATGTGCCGCAAATAACAATCTCTGCAATTCCCCTATTCAGACTCAGATACCTAAAGGTCAAACTAAGAAGCAGAGTACTGCGCCAAATAAAGCTCCGAAAAGATCTAACAAGCGGGACAAAGAGCCTAAAAATACCACACAAACTTGTGGGTCTGTGACAGCAAACACAATAGAGACTACTGTACGGGACATGATGGAGGAATTTTTTACCTCTCGGTTTGAGTTGGCTTTAACCAGTATTGCCAAGGACATTATTGATACCCTGAATACCTGTGTTGCTGATCTATTAGAAAAATGTGAGCAAATCAATATGGTTTTAAATTTGCATAATTGTGTACGAGGTACGGGTCATATACCCAGGCCCATTTTATGTCCCTCTAAACCAGACATAGAGAAAAATGGGGCTCATGCTGAAGGGCACAGGTCAAAACGCCCCTTGCTGGCTGAAAAACCCAGGCAGGGTCTCAGCTTACCTAGGGGTCTGACTGATATAAATGGGGATAGGGAACAACAGAGTAGCCAAACTAGAAAATCGGAGCTGAGAAGCAATTTAGCTCCAACTAGGTGCCGGGGGTCAGAAACGGATCAACACCTCAGGAATAAAATTGTCCTCCAACCAAGTATTAATCTACCCCCTGAAGCAACCCCATTGGTGGCAGTCCTAGTAAGGATTCCCCCGCTAGTGGAAGGAGAAGTTGAATCTACAGATGCCCTATTAGCAGTCACTAAAAAATGGTGTAACCAAAATTGCTCTGGAGACACTGAAATCTCCTCAAACATCATAATGGCAAGGCGGGTTGGCTGGTTAGGGAGTACCCAAAAGGTAATCAAAGGGGACTGTGTAATTGTAAATTTTAATAACCTCCATTATGTACCCAGGCTGCTGTGGGATGCTTCTGGGCTGAAGAGAGAGGAAGAATGCATTAGGGCATTATCCTTGTTTTTTTTTTTTTTACCCCCCCCCCCACAAGAAGGGTTAAAGAAGACTCAAGATTTGGTTTTTGTCGTGAAAATATTTCTGGAACTATTGGCCGGCCACCACATAGCAGTATAAATAGAGAACATCGCCTTGATTGGGAGAGCACGGGTCTTATTCCCACACCCAAAACACCAGGTACCCAGGTATCCATGAGAGATGATACTTTAGTACTATTGAATAGGTTTTCGCCTTTGTCTCCGCTAAACGAGAATGACTGACTAAGTTCTACTCAGGAGATTCCTCGACTTCCTCCTCCTGAAACTGAAGCCATTGCTGAGGTTAACGCTAAATATAGATTAATGAGCTGGAACATCGCAGGACTCCGGTCTAAAAGGGACGACCAAAACTGGCTAAAGCTTATTACAGCTTGTGATGTTGTAGCCCTTCAAGAGACATGGGACAAGGAAAACAACTTTTGGGTGGATGGCTTTAAGTCTTATTTTCAACCAGCCCGCCCTACTCCTGCGGGTAGAGCCAAGGAAGGGTTGATGCTCCTCCTCTCAGTGAGATTAAAGGGTGCAGTAACAATTCTAGATTCTGCCTCCCCAAATTGTCTAATAGCGGAGCTCACTACCTCGAATAGTCTTAAAACTTTGATAATTAATTTTTATAACTCGGGGGAAAATGAGCATTGTAATGAACATCTCTGCTACTTGACACGTTTTTTAGAAATATATAAAGCGCAGCAAACCACTTGTGTCTACATCATTGTTATGGATGATTTTAATATTCATTTATGTAATTCTAATTGCCAAATTAAGGAAAGTCATGGTCCCACTTTCGCATCGCCCCCCCATTTTGAACACACACACAAGGGGAAGGCTCTCGAAGAATTTTTGGCATATGCTGACCTCTATGAACCACGTTTTGTTTATATTAAGTAGAGGGTCGCAACATTCAAGGGGAGAGAAAGTGAGACGATTATTGACTTTATATTCTTATCTCCTACCCTACTAGGGCATGTATTTTTTTATAATGCTATAAATTCCCCGTTGAGTGATCACAATCCGGTGATTCTAGTACTGGACATTGGTTTTGACCCAATGGATACCACGGCAAATAGTAAGGGCCCTAGTAATGTGAGAACTCAAGATCAAGGCAGGAGGCTAAAATGGGCAAAAATAGTATCGGAGGACTTTTTTGATAGCCTGAGCTCAAAGGTCAAAGAGGAAATCCTAAAATGTGCCGATTGTTCTACCATGGAAGGGGAAACTATTGTAGCCTTTCAATCAATTTGTAAACAGGTTGCTATAGAACTAACAGTCTCCTCCAGGCCCAAACATAAACAAGTACAAAGATGGTTTGACTCAAAATGCTCGAGGGCTCATCAAAATCTAATAAAATCTTTGAAAGTTAAACCCAGGGATAAAGCCCTGGTATGGAACACAAGAGGTACCAGGCTGTTCCTAAATGGGGTGAAGGTTTTGTATTGGTGACATCCTAGTGTCGCGGATGAACGCGTGGGTATCCAATATGTTGGATATAATGGCCTCACACACCCTTGCAGGTGTCATGCTTCATCATCGGCAATGCTCCTCGTTGGGTCGGCGGTGCAATACCCAATGGGCAACACCTCAAAGAGGGGCTCTTTGGCAGAGATCTTTTTCCGACTGCCGTATGGGTGAAGTGTGGGTGAGGGGCCAGTAGTGTGTAGACGTGGGGAGAGTTAAAATTGGGGTAAAGGGTACCAGGATCAGGTTTATTCTAGCGGTCCCTTATTCCAAATTAAAATTGAGAAATAGAATAGGCTCGGAGGGAAATAATGTCCCCTAGTGTGAGACTAGACTAATGGGTGTATCAATAGGTCGACATGTTTCTCGCTGTTTGTCCTCTGACCAGCGATTCTTCAGGAGCAAAAATGAACAAAAAGTTTGTGGTTCATAAAAACTATCTACAAAGTGCCTTTACCTTACTAAAGAACATTTTTCAATTAGTGTAAAGGTCAAAAGTACCTGTGTTGTGCTGTAATTGCCTATCTTGGTGTGGGTGAGCTACAACAACAGCACCCGGCAGGTAGAGCTACGGGTTCAACCGCTCAGTTTTCAGGTTGTATTCTCCCATGCTCCCGCGGGTAGACCTACCCCTCTCTGCCAGGAACAGGATAGGTTTTGAAAATATAAAGCCCTGGTATCCAGCCTTAGAAAAGAATATAAACTAAATCTACGAAACCGTAAAAATGTAATTAAAACAGAGGCTTGGGAAAGTTTAATGTCTAAATAAGTTTTAAAGGACAGTTCAAAGTTTTGGTCAATTGGTAATAGCCCACTGCTCTAAGGGGAAGAGAATGGTTTATTGGAAATTAATATCCCAGAAGAGGAGTGGCTGACCCACTTTGAAAGTATATATGCGAGTAACGAGGTATTTGATCCCTTTGCAGCTCCCACTAGTAGTTCCTCAATGTCTAGATTAGTGTTAAATGTTGAGGATGTGGAGCGAGCAATAATTGACTCTACAAGTAATGAGGCTACAGGCCCGGACGGCGTTCCTGACAACCTTTACAAGAGTAACACCATACTGTGGGACAACATTTTAACAAATGTATTTAGTTCCTCTGTCTCTCATGGGTTTCCTGTCTCTTGGTCCCACTCTATTATTATTCCGGTATTTAAAAAAGGGCAGAGAGGGGATCCTAGATGTTACAGGCCCATCTCTAATAGATTCCTCGGTTAAAATTTTAGGTAAAGTTATCTTGTCTAAGGTGTCAGAGTGGGTAACGCTAAACGAGAATGACTAAGTTCTACTCAGGAGATTCCTCGACTTCCTCCTCCTGAAACTGAAGCCATCGCTGAGATTGACGCTAAATATAGATTAATGAGCTGGAACATCGCAGGACTCCGGTCTAAAAGGGACGACCAAAACTGGCTAAAGCTTATTACAGCTTGTGATGTCCGATCTCCAATATGGATTTAGATCTGGCAGAAGTACTGTTGACCAGTGTCTTAATTTGTATTTATTAATTAATAAATACACTGTAGCATCCAAGGGGTCTATCTATTTAGGCTTCATGGACTTATCCACAGCGTTTGATCTGGTAAACAGATCAAAGCTGTGGACCCTCTTTCTAGACATAGGGATTGATCCCTGCCTGGTCTTTTTCTTAGCAGATCTTCATCAGGATCTACTAGCGTCCGTTAGGATGACTCATGAGGGCACCTGCACAAGACACTTTAAATCTGGTAAAGGGGTAAGACAAGGGTGCATTCTGGCCCCTCTACTTTTTACTTTGTATATTAACGCCATAGATAAATCCCTGGACACTGCTACTTTGGATGTCCCGCGTATAGGGGACAGTACCATTCCGGTTCTCCTATACACGGACGATGCCGTCCTACTAGCCCGCACCCCGATAAGTCTACAGAGACTATTGAATTCCTTTGGGGAGTTCATGGACTCTCTGGATCTGGTAGTTAACATCGCAAAATCACATACTATGTCCATGGGTTCACGCAAAAACAAAGTTAGGACTTTTTATTGTAAGTTTATTGTAAGGGGTCAGAGGTGACAAGGGTGAGGGTTTTTACTTATCTGGGGGTTCTGTTTGATGACAGATGCTCCTGGGCTCCCCAGTTTTTAGAAAAAAAAGCTGCCCTAGGAAGATCGACATCTGCACTATTACGTTTCGTACAACGGTTAGGGGGAAGGCCTTGTGAGGCGATTCTCTCTATTTATAAAGCTAAATGTTTGGCAATAGCGTTGTATGGTGCAGCTATATGGGGGTATAAGCAAGTGGTTGAGGTTCAGAGGGTGGAAAATAAATGTTTTCGCTCTCTTATCTATTCCTCAATCTACATCCACATTTGCTACCCACCAGGAGCTGGGGATGGGGTATCTTTGCGACCAGATTAGCCTGGCCCCACCCATTTGTTGGCTAAAAACCTGGCTTAACCCGGAATTAACTTTAAACCGACAGATTTTAAAAGATTGTGTTACTCTAGAAGAGGGGATTGAAATACAGTGGCTCTTTTATATTAAGACAATGTCTGTGAAACTTGGGCGCCCAGAACTTTTTGAAAAACCGGAGGGTATCGTTAAAGGGGATATTAGCTGGGTTAAAGAGCATTTCCTGTCCTTAAGGTTTCAGGAACGGGAGGGTGAGGAATAAAAAAAAACTCATGTTAGGGCTCATTTCTTACTAATTATATCTCCATCTATCGAGCCCTACCTAAAGCTAGTAACAAGGCCATACCATCGCTGGTTACTAACTAGATTCCGCTTCAACCAGATCCATCTGTTATTGGGAACTTTGCACGGTTGGAGTAAGCCTGAGGATGCAGTATTTTGTTATTGTGACAGCAGCTTAATCCAAGATACTATGCATTTTATGTTTTTTTGCGGTCATTACTATGAAATCAGAAATACGTTTATAACACCGCTATTAAGAAAGAAGGGGTTTGTACAGGCTAAGCCTGCCCTATTTTATTTACAATTGTTGGATAACCCCTGGAACATTTTTAATATTGCCAGCTTCTTTGTAGCAGCCATCCGGTTGAAAAAATTAAGATGCCTAAACCCGACTGAATTATGAATTTCTTAGTTTTTAAACTGTATTTTTAAGTGTTATGAATTTGTATTATATTAGTAATTACTAATATTTTCTATCACCCTAAATGTATTTTATGATATCTGTGATTTGTATGTGTACTTTTATGATTTTAATTAATCGATTAAAGTGGTTTTGACTTGACTACTCAGCATTGTGTACTACAGTAAAAGAAACTGCTTCGATTTTCCTCTTCCATAAGCTATCGGTATCTTAAGCTACATAGTACACATCACCAGTTTTAGCAACATCAGAGGTTTCAAGAGAATTACGTTGATTCTAATGGTTTTTATACGAACACTAGCCAAGTATTGTTATGGGGGAACGGAGAAATCAATGTTTTATGTGTCATGACAAGACCCGATTCTCTTTTTATTAAAGCGAGTTGGGTCGTTCCTAGAGACATGACCACAGATAAATCAATCTCAGCATCCAATGATTGCTGCCCAAAATTATTAGCAGGAATTTAGATGTAAGGTCCTCTTACCTTCAACCAAGCAGGTTCACTGGTGCCAGCAATCCTTGCAAACAGATTTGATCAGCGCCCGATTTGCCTCAAGCCTCAACCGCCTCCAAGAAGGATGTAGCAAACGCCTCCTAAATCATTGGGTGTTTTCGTATTTTGGCATGGGAGCTTTTAGGACAGTGATTACATAATATGATGCTAGATAAACTGTCTTGTATGCCATGATTCCACACCTCATGGATATTCTCTTGTAAATATAGGGCAAGAATGGAAGAAAGTATTCGCAACAGTGGGCAGATTGTGCAAATCTATATCAGGACCGGGAGCTTTGGATTATGCATAACCTTTCTTGATTTTACTTGGCTCCTCAGCCCATTAACTGTCATTGAAGCATCCAAGAACGATCAGAGACTACATATTCCACGAGTCCTAAGAAAGAGCAGTCTACCAATGGCGGCTCATCCTCTCTAAGTAAACTTCATGTAAACAGCCCACAAGGATAAGCACTTCCTCGATCGTCGCTCATCAGCAGCCAGATAAGTGTTTTTCCTTATGGGTTTTAACTGTGAGAGATGCATGTTATAATTTAGGACTGTTTTTATACTGGGGTTAATGTTTCAGGAGCAGAGCACTCTAGTTGCTTTGTCAAGTTTTCCTATCGAAGTGAGCTTGACCTAAGCCTTTTCCCACTAATATACAGCCTTTTTTTGGGGTCTACGCGAGAGGGAAGCGTTGTGGCGGCTCTATTGAGGCACCTTTGCCGCAGGGGCAGTGGTGTAACAAACCTTGAGGGGGGCCTCCTGCAAAGTACATGGAGGGAGGGCCCCTCCGGACTCATTCAGGAGCTCCCAGGCCAAAGTATAGTGCTGAGGGGGCCCCTGGAGTTTGGGGCCACCCCACACCACTGATTGTCAATGTGATTGTGGGGCCTGGGCTTTGTGATGACCCACACAAGCCACTAGAGAGTGCATGTACTCATTTGCAAAGCAGCGTGTCTCACTGCCAGACAATACTTTCTCTCTATAGAGTGAGGGGATGTAGTGGGACGTGCACACATTTTTACCAGTCCCTTTACTTTTGAGCCTTTTTTCTAACTGCAGTTCTTGGTAGGAGGTATATTAGATACTCTCCTAAACAGCATTTGGCCAGTGTATATAAGGTTATGGCTAAAGATAGGAACAAATTACTGTGTGCTCAGAGGGGCTACCCAGTCAAAAGGCCTGTGATTAGAATATATTATATATATATATACAATAACAATAACAGTGTTTAATTTAAATGAATCCATGCACCCACTTGGGAAAAACGTATTTGCGCACTACAACATCCAGAGGGCCGTGTTCACGGCCACGCCCCTTTCAGGGGCTGGTGTTTCGCATATGAATTAAAAGCAGCATCAGCGATTCATTTCCCAACTGAACGCCACAGAAGAAGGGATGTGGATATCCCGAAACGCGTCTGGCAAGGCATTTGACTTTTGTGTTGTGATTTCCTGCTCCTGTCTTCTATCAGCAAGCTGCCATTAAACAACGTGTTTTATTCAACTTTCCAGTGGCCTTTCTCGAATGGGTTTCCTGATTTGGATATATATATATATATATATATATACACGACTCCTTCGGGGGAAAGCATAGTGAAACAGAACAACATTGCCCCAAGCCTTTAAACGCATGCGCTGATAATTACATGCCACGCCCAAGTGGATTCCATGAAGGCATGCTGGTGCTTGTAGTTTTGATAACGGGCTCATTATTCCCCCAGTGGGGTCCGTTTTCAAAATGCCAGTAAAACAAATCCATAAAACACCCCAGTGGGCCCCCAGGCCGAGGCTGCTGTGTCTTTTATTATTCAATCTGCTGCGCCTTTGCATCGACGTAAAGTTTCTTTCTGTCGACAGGCCCCACCCGGCAGGCAGTGGCAAGTTCTTTGCGGCCGGACCACCGCATTTAAATTCATCACACGTTGCCCTGAGGTAAGAACAAGCCAGAAGCAGAGTAGCTTACACCACGAATTTATTTTTAACAGCTTGCTCAGTCCAGAGTTTAAATTGCCATCCCAACGCGTTTCAAAGTCTTACGACTCCTTCTTCGGGGGAAATCATAGTGAAACAGAACAACATTGCCTGCCGGGTGGGGCCTGTCGACGGAAAGAAACTTCACGTCGATGCAAAGGCGCAGCAGATTGAATAATGAAAGCCACAGCAGCGTTGGCATGGGTGCCCACTGGGGTGTTTTATGGATTTGTTTTACTGGCATTTTGAAAACGGACGCCACTGGGGGAATAATGAGCCAGTTATCAAAACTACAAGCACCAGCATGCCTTCATGGAATCCACTTGGGTGTGGCATGTAATTATCAGCACATGCGTTTAAAGGCTTGGGGCAATGTTGTTCTGTTTCACTATGCTTTCCCCCCGAAGAAGGAGTCATAAGACTTTGAAAAGCGTTGGGATGTCAATTTAAACTCTGGACTGAGCAAGCTGTTGGAAATAAATTTGTGGTGTAAGCTACTCTGCTGCTGGCTTGTTCTTACCTCAGGGCAACGTGTGATGAAAATAAATAAATAAATAAATGAATAAAAAAAGAAATAAATTATATATATCATTTTATTTTCTCCTTGTTGGCCTGATCAGTGGGGTGACGCTCCATATATATATTGTCACCCCACTGAGAAGGCAAACAAGGCGAAAATAAAATGATAACTCATTGTTATTATTTTATTTTCCGTCCTTGCTCAGCTGGGTGGGGTGGGGCTGCTCTGCTCACAGAGTAGGGCAGGAGTGGTTTGTCCACTCCAAGTGTGCAAGATGCTTTGGCCGGCCGTCTCAGGCCGGCCAAATTGTCATGCGCACTTTGCATGTTCTGCACAAGGCTGCATTACAGCCTGGGTGGCGAACATGCCCAGCCTCCCATTCCCTGGCTGAGCGCCGAACCACTGTGCTCAGACGAATCACAACGCTGCATTGCAGCGTTGGGATTGGCTATGGTGAGCCTGGGAATCGGGTGCTTCCTGCCCTGGAAGCGGGAGAAGAGGAACAAGAGGCAAGTGTTTTCATTTTTTTTTCATTCCCTCCGCCCTTCCCCGACCACACAACCCGCCCACCGCCGTTAAACACCAGCTGCCACTGGCAAAAATATTTTTTAAGTGACACCTGAATACTATGGCAGTTGCTAGAAAGGGAAGGTGAGTATGAGATGATGCAGAGTCACCAGTAGGTTCTTCCTCTAGATGAGGAGTTTGTAGTAGACGCATCCCATCAAAGAGTAGTGTCTATTGCGCTTCACTACACCGATTATACTGCTGGATTCTAAATGTGCTATGCACCCGCCCTTACTGAGGGAAAGTTGGGCACTCGCGTGACCTTTTGAGCCTCAGTGGACTGAAAAAAACGGGAAAATGAAGGTCAAAATGCCTGCAAGATCTCATCCTTTCGACAGGCATTCTTAACAAGCATTTGCAATGCAATAGGTCCTGCATTTGTGAGAGTTAGAGCTATTGGCGTAGTAAATTGAGAATGTCTTATCTATGTGTTTCGGAGTTTAGTGGATGTATCAATAGAGACACAGCAAGGCTGCGAAGTCCAACAGCATGATAAGATATGTAGACCCGGTTAGTTGCAAGCTATCTTTTTAGAACAGAAATGTTTACACAAGCAACCACAGTACTTATTAACAACTTTAATTTATGAGGCCGGTGGAAATGGCAATTTATTAGGTTCTCTCAAAAATATTGCAGCAAACCTTTTGATTCATGTTAAAGTTAAGTTAATCAAACCAAACAGATTACAAACCCAAATAAATGGGTTTCTGGCACAAATGAAGCCTTATATGAGTGAGTGTCTGCTGCAATGTTGTATTAATGCGAAGATATTCAGATAAAGAAGATAATTTGGCAAGCAGTCAAATGAAGAGTGCAGAATGAGTTAAAATCCATTAAACAGTGCACAATTATTATGATTGTGGCAGCAGTAGATGCCGTCTCGCACATCATTAAGAAAGAGTGTGCATTTTGCTCTAAATGAACCTCCCACTTCCTAAAGCACAAGTTACTACTTGTGTAACGATATATCTGTAAGAGACATTAGTTAGTGATAGATTCCTTACCTTAGAATATCCCCAGGCATCAGACTGGATCCGGAAAAGTTTGCGTAGCAATACCCCTGCGCACCGGCAGGCGTCGTCCGCGGCTCCGCATCAGTCGCCGGCGTCGTTAGCGCCGGAATGACTTCGGAGTACTTAGACGCCGCCCATGCGCGCTGACGTCAGTTCTGATACACAGCTTTTCCGCGCCAGATACGCAGAGCCATGATAGAACCAACACTGGTGCCATGAAACTAGGGCCTTAAAAGGGGATGACCTTAACCCTAGATATCGGTTCGCAGAACGGGGAGGATGGGTGGGTCGGTAAGGAATCTATCACTAACTAATGTCTCTTACAGATATATCGTTACACAAGTAGTAACTTGTGCATCTGAAAGAGACACGTTAGTGATAGATTCCTTACCTTAGAATAGATACCCCAGCAATCCCAACCCCGGTGGTGGGTCTGCGAACCAATAATCACACCAGAAAGCCCTGGAGGACGGAACGGCCAAAGAAGCCATCCCTCCGGACTTGACTGTCCAGGCAATAGTGTCGTGCAAACGTGTGCAGCGAGGCCCACGTAGCTGCCTGGCAAATGTCCTGCAAGGGCACTCCCCGGCCCAGGGCAGTGGTAGTCGCCGTGGCCCGAGTGGAATGAGCCCTCAATCCAACAGGGGGCTCCTTCTTAGCCAAGGAGTAACATGCCTGGATACACAAGATGATCCACCGAGAGATGGTCCGCTTGTGCACCGCCTTTCCCTTCTTAGCGCCCACGTAACCAACAAAGAGTTGGTCATCCACCCGGAACTGGCGTGTGCGATCCAGATAGTAAGAGAGCGCACGTTTTGGGTCCAGACGGTGGAGCCTTTCTTCCTCTTTCGAGGGATGCGGAGGCGGGAAGAAGGTGGGCAAGGTAATGGACTGCCCCATGTGGAATGCCGTGACAACCTTGGGCAGAAAAGAAGGTCTTGTCTGCAACACAACCTTGTCAGGATGAACGGAGAGGAAATGAGGTGTGGAAGAAAGAGCCTGGAGCTCACTCACTCTCCTGGCAGAGGTGATGGCAACCAGGAAAGCAGTCTTCAGGGTAAGAAGACGGAGAGGACAGTTATGGAGCAGCTCAAAGGGAGCACACATTAGATAAGTAAGAACAAGGTTCAAGTCCCACTGGCGCATCACGAAAGAAACAGGAGGGAACATGTGTGTGATGCCCTTCAAAAACCTATTTACAATTGGGGACTTGAACAAGGAAGGCTGATCAGGTAGCCTTGAGAAGGCGGAAAGGGCAGAAAGGTACCCCTTGAAAGTGCCCAGAGCAGAGCCCTGCTGGGCAAGAGAAAGAAGGAAGAAGAGAACCTCAGAAAGGGGTGCAGAGAGTGGATCCACAACCTTTGCTGTGCACCATGCCACAAATCTGTTCCACCTGCAGACGTATACCGACTTTGTGGAGGGACGCCTGGCTGCCAGAATGACATTACAGACTTCAGGAGGCAAGTCAAATGGCCTCAACTGCCGCCGCTCAATCTCCAAGCTTGTAGGTGGAGACTGGACAGGTTCGGGTGGAGGACCGTCCCCTGTTGCTGCGACAGAAGGTCCTCCCGAAGAGGCAGACGAATCGGGGGATCGACTGACATGCTGAGTAGCTCGGGATACCAGTATCTTCGTGCCCAGTCCGGAGCCACAAGGATAACCTGGGCCGGGTCGCGCCTGATCTTCTTCAGCACTCTGGGCAGAAGTGGTATAGGCGGAGAGGCGTACAATAGACCGCAACTCCATTCGCGACGAAAAGCGTCTCCGAGCGAGTGCCACCTTGGACATTCCAACGCGCAGAACTGATGACATTGCGCGTTCTCTTATGTGGCGAATATATCTAACCAAGGCTCTCCCCACTGCTGAAAGAGGCCTTGCGCCACGTCCGAGTTCAGACGCCATTCGTGATCCATCATCCACAGACGGCTGAGTTCGTCCGCCCTGGCATTCAGAGAACCTGCCAGGTGTTGAACCACCAGGCTCACACCCTGATGTTCCAGCCACTGCCAGAGGTGCTGAGCCTCCTGGCACAGGGTCCACGACCCCACCCCGCCCTGTTTGTTGCAGTACCACATGGCGGTGGTGTTGTCCGTGAACACCTGCACTACACTCCCCCGGGCAGAGGGGAGGAATGCCTTCAGTGCTAGTCGGATCGCCCGCAGCTCCAAAAGGTTGATATGGAGCCGGGACTCCGCCGGAGACCAGAGGCCTCTGATCTCCGCCTCTCCCATGTGGCCTCCCCAGCCCTGGAGGGACGCGTCTGTCACAACCACGTGCTCCGGGTGGGGTAGGGAGAGGGATCTGCCACTGACCCAATCGCGGTACGTGAGCCACCACTGCCCTCCGAGATCAAGACATGATCGGACAAGTTGCCCTGATGCTGGGCCCATTGAAACTTCAGGTCCCACTGCAGAGCCCGCATCCGCCACCGGGCGTGATGCAACAGAAGGATGCAGGAGGCCATAAGCCCCAGAAGCCGCAGCGTCAACCTGACCGAGACTCGGGATAAAGGCTGAAAGATCGGAATCAGAGCCTGAATATCCCGAACCCGCTGTTCGGGAGGATAAACCCAAAACTGCGCCGAGTCTAGAACCGCTCCGATGAAGAGGAGCTTCTGAGAGGGACACAGGTGCGACTTCGGCACGTTGATGGATAACCCCAGCAAGTGCAGGAGGTCGGCCGTAGTCTGGAGGTGGCTGACGAATGTCTGGGGCGAGCCCGCCTTCAAAAACCAGTCGTCGAGGTAGGGGAAGACTGACACCCCTAACCTGCGCAGATGAGCTGCGACCACCGCCATCACTTTCGTGAACACCCGTGGGGCGCTGGTAAGGCCGAAGGGGAGCACGGTAACTGAAAGTGCTTGTGGCCAACCGTGAACCGCAGGTAACGCCGGTGGGCCGGCAGAACGGGGATGTGAAAATAAGCGTCCTGCAAGTCCAACGCTACCATCCAGTCTCCAGGGTCCAGGGCAGCTAAGACCTGAGCCAAAGTCAGCATCTTGAACTTCTCCTTCCGGAGGAAGCCGTTGATGTTCCGGAGGTCCAAGATAGGGCGTAGGCCCCCTTTGCCCTTCTTGGGTACCAGAAAGTAGTGGGAGTAACAACCACACCCTACTTCTGGCCCAGGAACGCGCTCGATGACCCCCTTGGCCAAGAGGGCTGTGACTTCCTCTTGCAGAAGTTGCAAGTGATCCCCGACACGCGGTGGAATTGCGGTGGCATGGCTGGAGGGGTCGCCTCGAAGGTGAGGGAGTAGCCCCTTCGGACGATTTGCAGCACCCACCTGTCTGATGTGACAGTGCGCCAGTGGAAGAGGTGATGGCGAACCCTGCCTCCCACTGGCGTCACATGGGCCTGAAAACACCGACTAGGAAGGTTTTGAGGCAGGTGCTGCGGGGGGGGAGGTGTGGACTGGTCTCGCCGTTGTCCTCGACCGCCACCACGGCGGTTTCAACGGCCGCCACCGCGCTGTTGCACATTCTGCGGTGCGTGGCTGGCAGCACACGTGTGGGGGGCGCCCCTTCCGTGGCCACGAAAGGAGCGAAAGGCACCCGATTGCTGGCGTGTGGCCGAGAGGCCCAAGGACTTGGCCGTAGCTCTGGAGTCCTTAAAACGCTCAAGCGCATGGTCTGCCTTGTCGCCAAAGAGGCGACGGCCATCGAACGGCATGTCCAGAAGAGTGGCCTGGACATCGGCCGAAAAGTTGGCGGAGCTCAACAAGGCGTGGCGTCTAACCGCCGTCGTTGCCATCGCCCTGCCCAGTGAGTCTGTGGTATCCAGCCCACACCGGATGGAATATCGCGCTTCATCTCGACCCTCCGCAGGGGCTTGGGCGAGTTTAGCCCGGACCTCCTCCGGACATTGTGGCAGCACGTCCGCGACCGTGTCCCACAGGGTGTGGGTGTAGCGGCCCAAGAGGCATGCGGTATTGACAGACTGCAGTCCCAAACTCAGGGACGAGAACACTTTCTTCCCGAACTGTTCATACCTCTTGGATTCCCGATCGGGCGGAGCCGTCTGGTATGCGGTCTGGGAAGTGGAGGCCTGGATGACCAGGCTCTCAGGGGTGGGATGGGTGGCCAAAAAGCAAGGGTCGCCCGGGGCCTGGCGGTAGCGTCTGGCCACGTTCCTATCCACAGGCGGACCTGCGGCGGGCTTGGACCAAGTGCCCACAAGAACGTCACACAAGGCCTCATTAAACGGCAGCAGAGGCTCAGTGGAGCTTGCCTGCTGTTTAAGGACCTCAGTGAGGAGGTTAGTCCTCACAGCCACGACGGGGAGCTCAAGGTGAAAGGCCTTGACCGCCCACGTCAACACTACACTGTAAGTAGCCCCCTCCTCCGTAGCCACGGTGGGAGGGGAGACAAATCCAGTGTCTGGCGAAGTGGCAATTCCACTGGCCTCCCCAAGCTCATATGTCCAGTCCTGTTGAGACTGGCACTCTTGTGCCAGAGGGTCCACAGACCCCTCCCAATCACCCTCGTCACCAATCTCCTGCAGATCAGGGTCAACAGACGGGGCCGTCTCGTGGAAATAGAAATCTCCAAAGGCCGTCGGGAGTGGCACCCAGGGACGCCGCTTCGGCGCCAGAACTGGACCGAAGGAAGGATTGGGGACGGCGTCCACAGTGGGCGCCAGGGGCGACACCAGCAGGACCGGCGCCGGTGAGGTCGTGAGGTCGACCGGCGACGACCCGGATCCGGAAGCGGATCCAGTGAGGTCCTGCGGCGCCGGGACCGAAGTCGTCGACGACGTCGGAGCCTTACCACCCGACTGCGTCAGAGCCGAAGCACCGGACGGCGTCAGAGCCTAAGCACGAAGCACCCGACGGCGTCAGAGCCTAAGCACCCGACGGCGTCAGAGCCAAAGCACCCGACCAGCTAGGCCCTCCAGCCGGGGCCGTTGGGCCCGGAGGCACCACGGGACCCGGCTGAGAAGGGAGGGACATCATGGCCATGAGGTACCGCTCGACCTCCTCTGGCGTCGCGTCATGCTCAGGGACCCGAAGGTGTGGGGCAGGCGGCGACGCCTGCGACTCCGTCGGAGCCGCGTGGGTGTTGTCACCCGAACCCCCGGCCGCATCGTGCGAGCGTCGGGGTGGGTCGGAGGAACGATGACGTCTCTCTGACCTCTCATGCCTCTTACCTGAGGACTTGGATCCTGACGACCGATGTCCACTCCCGGAGCTACGAGGACTCCGACCCCGCGACCGGTCCCTCGACCTCCAGTGGGACCGGCACGGGGCCGACTGCCGGAACTCGAGCCGCTTGCGGGACCGCTCCCGCCTAGCTTTAGACGTCAGGGCCCGGCAGTCGGAGCAGGTGCGGTCGTCGTGGTCGAAGCCTAAACACTTGAGGCACCGGCGATGGGGGTCGGTAACCGACATCAGTCGGTCGCACTTGGAGCAGGGTTTAAACCCGGGCATCCCTACCGGCACCGTCGGAGTCGAAGACTCGAGTAGAGAAATGATCAAAAGATCAAAAAAGTTTAGTCAAAAAATAACTAAGGGGTAGAGCTTCTCCGGATCTGCGCTAGCTGGCGCGGAAAAAAGAAGAACTGACGTCAGCGCGCATGGGCGGCTTATAAGTACCCCGACGACGTCATTCCGGCGCGAACGACGCCGACGACGGACGCAAAATTTTCTGGATCCAGTCTGACGCCTGGGGATATTCTAAGGTAAGGAATCTATCACTAACGTGTCTCTTTCAGATTCCCTTTTCTCCTTCATGAATTCTTTCACAGCACCAAAATTGCACAAGGTTAACATCCCAGTTACTATACTGTGTAAAGCACAGCACGGTTTGAAATTGATAAAATGATAATTATGTCACATGACAAATAGGGCAGCAAAACAATCAGAGCCCGTGCTGTTAAATGTACACCCAAGTGAGCACACACAGACAGCCACGGCAGCTCATAGCAAAGTTTACTCGCAGCAGCATCGTGGGCAACACTACTGCCCTCTCGTATGTTTCACTTAGAACATGTGTAATGCTAATAATCAGTTATCAGTCCCCTGTAAGATGTGAAGTGCAATGTTGTATACGATCAGGGGGGGTTTGGGGGCTGGCAAACACATATGAGGAGCGTGGGGAACAAAGAATGTGCAGCGGAAGGAGGATGGTGGGATGGGTTAAGAGAAAGGAGGTGGTAGAGTGATAAAATATTGGGCAACCCAGTGGCTAAACTGTTAGCAGAGGAAGAAGAAAATCTGAGTCTACAGTTGAAGGTTTGCATGAGTGAGGCTTGCAAATAGAACTCCCAGCAGCCTGAGTTTTAAATAATTGGCACCTTTAGGCTGCCTTAAGCCTGTGACATTTCAAGGTGCATCGGCTCCCATACTCCAGTAACATGAGAGGGTTTAAACATCAGGGTATTCCTGCCTCTGTACGCAGAAGTACAGTCCTCCCCTTTCCTGTAGACTGCAGTTCCCAAGGTGCCGTCTCCGTGTGTATGTGAAAGGGAAAAAAACAGCCCTAATTATCGAGCCCTTCTAATATTGAGAAACGGCGCGAAGATAAGGTGGAAGGCTTATGATAAAGCGGAACAGTAATTTACACAACGCAGGTGTGCAGCAGCACGTTTACCTCTTGACTGTTTCAGAGGCGCTGTGTGTACTCTACTGTGTTCTTATATCAGCCATAGTATTTACTGCACTTTCCTGCTATTTCCAAACATGGGTTTTGTCAGCCCCGCAATACAAATTAATTTATTTTTGCTACACTGTTAACTTCTGTAGCAATGAATGCATGCAATGTATCACAGCTTGCAACTTAGTAAGCAAAGCAAGGTGCCGGTGCGTGCAGCTATTCTTGGGACAGGAGTGTTTATTACAGCCCGTTGGAGGAGATTACGCAAAATGCACTTAAGTAACCCCGCAGAAATAACACAGGGGAGACGGAGAGACAGAAAACAACGAGGGCAATCTTACGCTTTCTGGGCAGGTTTCCGCCTCATTCGGCTTGCACAAATGACATTGGTGTTTATCGTGAGCTCCTCCTGCGATGATATCGCCCACTCCGTGGTCAAGATGCACTGCCACAGAGCTTCCCTTCATCGGTTAACACTTTTGGCTCGGCTGGCGGTCCTGGCTGTGCCCAGCTGCTGGAAACGCTCTGCGCCGCTCCAAAGCCGGAAATGGACTGTAGGGGCCAAATTGCTCAAGAGCCGACAGCTGAGAGCCGGAGACAAACAGAACCCGCTTCATTACTGTTATCACATGCGTAGAACCGACCCCAACTTGGAGACACCCAGCCCACAAGAGCACCAAGCTGGAATGCAGCATCAAGAGGTTATTCACAGGCTACAGTATGGGAGAAGCGCAGCCGAAGAGCGTTTTAGAACGGATGCGGCAGATCTGTGTCCACGCAGGAACCTGGGAAAGTGAAAGCACGCCATGTGCGCGTTCTGCTGAAACGCCGGCGAGCCGTACATGTGCACATTGCCTGTCCGGGCGTGTGCACATTTCCTGTCCCCCTTTGGCAGAAAATCAACGACAATAGATCTCGCCAAGCGAGCTCCGCAGGCGCTGCGTCGCTTGGTGAGATCTAAAAACGCATAAGCAGCCCTTAGGGGCACCGGGATGAATTAGGCCCTAACCATACCCCCAGAGAGAAGGACCCAAGATCATGTGCAGATCTCGATGATGGTGTAGAAGCTGAAAATAATGACATGAATGACGATTTGGGCAAAGAACCGTGCATAATCAACCCTGGAAACCAGAGGTGGGTCCCGATTGACCCAGCTTAGAAAGGAGATTCTGCAAAAGAGTACTGAGGGGCCAAAGAACTGGCAGGCATGCTCAACCCGGATGGTATTTATTACCTGCACATAGTGGAGTAGTTTCCAGCGGAAAACGTGGGGCAGTGCATTATTAGCAGAGTTACAAAAAACGCTGGAACAAGGTCAGGAGAAAAGCCAAGGTAGAATGTCCGAGACCTGGTAATCTGGGGGAAGACAATTTGGTGCCAATGCAGTCATGCACCTGCAGAGGAGGACACATGCGGGGCCCGCAAGAGTTAAATAGCAATGCCTGAGGACCATGTTACTTGTTGGTGGTTGGGCACTCGCTTGGGTGGCCTGAAGCTTCGGAGCCTTGAGTGTGCTGGGCCTGGTGCCAGAATTGGAGAGTGTGTTGCTAGGGGAGGGTATCCCCCCCACCTGTCTCATCCTCCTCTCCTTTCCACCCCGCCCCCATGTAGTAGGGGGCATACTATTGCAATTGGATGGAACTACCTGCAAGGGCTGAAACTCTGAATAGGAATCAACTGTTTCCCTGGCACTGACTTGCCCCAGAGAAGGATCATATTGCACCCGCCACAGGGCTAGCATCTAACCTGCCACCTAGGTATTTGGTGCATGTGTCTGCACATGGCCAGCAGGCCCGCTCTCCTTGGTGGGCAGCCTCAATAGGGGAGCAAGAAGCTGTTGTGGAGGCGGTCAGGTTTGTACCAGTGTGACTTTTGGCGGTGCTTCCCTCCTGCCTCGCCCCAGGAGTCATTGGTCTATGTATTGTGATGTTCATTGTGTGTTTTGTCCAGCTGCTGCCTGGGAAGTGCTCTGGGGGCTGACTGCTCGTGCCACTTCACCTATCAGACTGCCTCTGCGGGATAGGTGGGGCAGTGGTGGCTCTGCACACCCCAGAAGCCAAACAGTGGTGTTTCCTGTAATATCTACCAACATGGCGAAAGACAAAGCCTCTTCCGGCGCCTAACAGAGCACCCTAGATAAATATGTGCAGCCCGGGGAGTCATCCTCCATTACTGGGGTGTGCGGACAATGCTGAACAATGCTGCCCTCCTGGTGGCCATCACACAATCAAGGGACATGTTGGATGCAAAAATTGGAGCAGTTGGCACGGACGTTCATTTGCTTTCCAAGGACCTCCGAAACTCGGTCAAGCGGGCCATGGAGGCACAGACAAAGGTATCCGGGTGGAGGACGCGGTCAACAACCTGCAACAGATGGTGACCAAACTTATTGCTGTGTCGAGGGAATTGGCAGGGTGAGGGGAGGACGCAAAGGGCAGGGCTCGCCAAACCAACCTGTGGTTCGTGTACAGCCTGCTGACATCCCTGATGCAGCTCCATCAATTAGCCACCACCCAACAATGAGAGTGGTATCTTGCCTCCTCAGTTAATTGACTTTGTTGGGTTTGGGGATACCCTGGGTTGGGCCCGGTGGGGCCTCCTGTTGGGGCCTGGTCATGCTCAGCCCCGCAACAGATACTTCCTGGTCACCGAAGTAAGGGGGTGGGAGGGGTGGGTTGGAGGTTGATCCAGTTACTTTTCTTGATGTATATGATGCTGTTTTTCTGTTTGTCCATCATCCACTAGCAGATCGATTTTGCCAGTCAAAACCTTTTCTCTAGCATACTATAAGTGTCCCTAACGGAGCTGGCTCCTTGGACCTAATACAGGTGGTATCCTGGAATGTGAACGGCATGCCAGATAAGGTGAAGCGGAGGCAGGTTTGAAACATGCCAAAAGGGTAGGGAGAGATGTCCTCTTTTTGCAGAAGAACCAACAAATGAATTGCCGTATTTGGAGGTTTTGTATTTGAATAATGGTCGAGCGATACCGCACAGAGCCTGTTTTGGCTAAATATTTAACAAACACATTGTGATATATAGAAAATTATTTTCATCTCTGCTACGTTTGTTTTTAATACGTGAGAGCTTATTCGTCCCTTAAATAAATTGCTCAATTTGCATATTATTGTGTAACATTGCTGAAAAATAATACCTTCAAAATGGGTATTTTTTTGTACATAATTGCTTACTCACTCTTCGAGGCCTGATAGCTCTCTTAAACAATATCTGTAAATTGCCTCTAGACAAAGGTTTAGTGGCACATCTCATCATTTGTTTCTACTTTGCAGATGATTACTGTGCCACTATATTTATGTCCCGGAGTTCCTTTTGCTAGTGGAAAATTCCGAGGTATGTTATATAAATAAGATCTGGGTATCATATTTGTTCTCAGAAACATCATATTAACTTTGTTAGTGAGTACAAGATAAGCAATTTCTATCTATAACTGTATGAAATATTCCCCTCTCTGTGAAATTATGAATATAATGATATAAACTTAATTTTCTTGCCTTCCTCTTGGTTAAACCATATAGTTTTATAAGGTTCAAATGTTACTCCACCAAGTTGTTATTACTTTTATTAATCTGTTATGCTCACGTCATTCAAAAAAATGCTGGGTAACATTCAGATTTGCTCATTCGGTTATACGCTAGGCTTGATTGAAAAAGTAAGTGATGTAATGCGTGTTTGTATATATGTACATATACATATATATATATATATGTATGTTCTTTTTTAGCCCTGAAGAAGACGCGTTGGCTAAATGAATTTTGTGATAATTGGATTTTGAACATCTGAATATATTTATCAATAAAGAACAATCATTTCTACAATAAGAAAAATCTGGACCTGCTTTTTCACTAATCATCACGGACACTTGATGCCTTAATAAACTTTATTGAGATTTCTAATTGATGGGTGCTAATTCCAATTTTTGTTAAGGAGGGGAGAACTCCCAGAAGACTGTGGTTCATAGAGTAAATTGAGGGCTTCATAAAACTGCTTGGAAATGTTCCTGTCCTCCATTTTACAGTTTGTTTTGTACTGTTTTGTGACCGTTGATGAAGGCTCTCTGCTTTGCTGCGGAGGATGGGTCGTTATGATGGGCACAATGCAGGTGGTGCTGCTTAGCAAGTAAGGCCCACATTTCCTTGGAGTTGTGTGACAGTGTTGCGGAATCACTTCCAGTCTTTCTCGGCATCGTCCTCAAGGCAAAAATCAACAAACTCATTCAGTAGGTCTTTCACTAGATTTTCAGCGATGCGGCTTATCTTTAGCATTACACATTGGTTCTTTTGAGGGCCTTACAGCTTTGTGGTCATCTCTTAGACATGATACAGAGCTTCATTTTAGATTCTAAGACTTGTGATCTGTCCAATAGTCAGCGCACATAGCCTTTGTCACGTGACATCCTGTCTGTCCCTTCTCCTGATGAGGACGGTTGATCAGATGATATAGTGCTTGGAGTGAGGATGCATCCAAGAAGTCCTGTTGAGAGTAGGGATGCAGAAGAACATGTTGGTGATCAGAAGGTCAAATGCTGCACAAGTTTTCAGGATTAGCTGGCCATTTTTGGTAAGCTTGCCTTCTCCATTTCTCCCGAAGACTTCTTCAGGCTGCGGCAGTGCATCAGACTCTTGTGTTAAAATCACCATGCAGAACCAGCTTGTCTATGCGGTGCAATGATGATAGCAGGACATCTAATTCTTCGTAGAATTTCTCCTTCACAAATTCAAAGTTGGTTATTGTGGGAGTGTAAGTGCTGGTCAAAGTGGCTTGTCTTTTGATAGTGAAGCCAACTTTAGATTTGCGTCACTTATCGCTCCTGCAGCTGCTCCGGAAGAATGTATAGCTACAGCCTGATTCGTATAGCTTCCTAACTAAAGGGAAGTGGAAGGATGGCAGGTCTCCTCCACGACTCTGGGTGGTGCAAACGGTACAGGGCTTTTAAATAGAATTCTTTGGAACCCCAATGTAGAGCAGAAAATCCCGTTGTTTGGTATTCTCATAGATGGAACACACTATGATAGATCAGGAAATTCCATCATTCTTACATAAATGGGCTATTCAAGAACAAGTTTGCATCTGAGGGGTTTTATAAGTAACTCTGTTCCTAGTACCAGCACTTCAAAATGGAGGGAATACACCTCGTCAGGGACATCTAGCTACCCAACGACTGGATGGTGCGACTCAAGCGCTAGGATGTTAACTGACTGTTCCCATTTTCAACCCACACAGAAGGATCCTCCAGTTTGTGTGGAAAGACCAAACCAACAAGTTCATCAGCCTACCTTTGGGCTTTCCTCAGCACTTGGGCGCTTCACGAAGGTCCTGTAGAAATCTTAGGGTTCAAGGGCATGATACTCACTGTTAACCTGGACAATAACCTGTTCATGAATCAGGCACCGCCATCTGATTTTCAGAAGCTCGCGCAGACAGGACACTTAGAAGGGATTGAGCTGTTAGACATGAATCCGGTAGATAGTCGATTTTTCACAGGCGAATAGCAGAGTTGGAGGCACCCCTGCTCAGCAGTAATTCAACTTTTTTGGTAAGCTGATCCCTTGACAACCCCACATATTGGGGGCAATTTTTAAAAGGCATAGCTACCTTTCGCAATTCTTCAGTTTACTTCAGCACTGATTAACACTGCTCAGAAAAGGGTACTGCCCAGGTGTTTGAAGTGGTCCACTGCCTGCAGTCTCTGTTATGGATGGCCCTGTGTACAGAGTATAGGGAGCTGGCTGGCCCACGACCTCACTCTTCTCGATGATGAAGGGGAGACTGAAGTAGCTGCATGCAGATAAAATCTTGCCCATACTGGCTTGCATTTCTGGCTCGGTTCTAGCATTCAGAGCACAATGGTCGGCAAAGAAAGTCTTGCAGCACAGATTCCTTCACCTTTATGACAGCATGCAAATCCTGTGACTGAATCAGGCATTGCACCTGGTTATCTCAGGAGCTTGCTATCTCCTTCTTTGAAGGCCTTTGGTTTATCATCAACAACGAGAAGTCGGAGAGGATACCATCATACGTAATGACATTCCTCAGATTTGTCATCAACTTAGAACAGTGGTATCTGCGCTTACCGCTGAAGAAGATGCTGCTAATCCAGAAAGAACTCCAACAAGTGAACAGACCTCACTGCGACACCTGTCAAGGATTGTGCCTCTTAGATCTTTCTGGGCCACTGCATTATTGGCCCTCCAGCTCCTCAAGGCATGCATCAGAGTAGGGACCTCAGCTCTGAAGACTTGGTCACCATCTCCCTGGAGGCCAAGACTGAGAAGCAGCGGGGGCTCAACCACATAGAGGCCTAGAATGAAAGTCATTTTTGAATCTGTTCCAGATTTAATAATCAAACCAGATGTCAGCTGTTTGGGCTGGCATCCACAAATGTGGAGACGTAGCTGCTGGAGGTTGTTAATCTCAACGAGAATCAAGACTTCACATCAACTATGTAGAGCCCCTGGTGGGCTCTTTAATGGTGAAGTGCATCGTGAGGGATAGCGTATCATCCACAGTCCTCCTAATGATGGGCCATGCATCAATAGTTCAATATATAAATCACTTGGGAGGTATCAAGTCAAAAGTCCTGATAGACCTGGCCAGGGACTTCTGGCAGTTTGGCCACCTGGAAAAGAGGATTTTGGTGACAGCAGAATACCTGTCTGGGAGGTTGAACCTGATCACTGATTGAAATACGAGCCATCTGCAAGAATGCAGTGTGTACCAGCTGGACCCTTATGTGCTTCAATTGAATAGGTGGGTGTCCATGCCAAATACATCTTTTTGCGTCACAAATGCATTACCAACTGCCTTGGTTTTGCAGTATGAGACTAGACCCACTAGCTGAGGCAACAGATGCGTTCTTTAAGATTGGGGTCAGACACTGAACTATGTATTTCCCTCGTTTCCCATGTTCCCAAAGATCACTGCACAGGTCAGAAGGCAGATTGCAAATTGTGGTGTTGGTGACATCGGTTTGGAGATTGCAAGCTTGGTTTCCAGTTTTTCTAGAACTTTTCTCGGATTCTCTGATCACTCTTCCCTGGACACTACACATTCTAAAGGAAGTTCATGGCAAATTACATACCTTGATGCATCAGACTTTTGGTTCCTCCTGAGCCTAAGTATTAAAATCTTTGGGACACAAATGTGATACTAATTTGCTTGGAGTCGTTGCAAGACAACCAATTTCTTTCTCAGAAAGAACTGTCTAGCAAACTGGCAATACCCATATAGGCCAAAACTGTGCATTGTGAGATGCTTACAAGTCTATGAGAGTGTAACAGAGGAGGGCCAGACCTCCTGATTCTAATCAGCTCCTCATTGCAGTCAAGAATTTGTTTAAACTGGTTTACCAGGCGACAACTGCAAGATGGTTTCCTTGGATTTTAAAGTATGCTTTGATGTCCCCATCTTTAGGGAGCACTCTGCCAGAGGTGGTATGGCTTCTAAGGCATATACTCTGGGTGGCCAACTTGGGGTAATATTTGAAGGGGGTGGACTAGTCTTCACAGTCTACCTTTAGGAAATTCGATTTCAAATCTGAGATGGGGCTAGCATCACTGGTAGTCAACAAGCTTTAAATTTCCATTATCCGAAGCCTCTAGTCCTGAGATAGAATGAAAAATGTCCTAGCTATCGCGAATAGAAGTTTCAACTCTATTACAGACACGAGGGAGAGGATTATTCTTCCCTGTGTAGCAACGATACTCTAACTTCCGATTTGGCAAGTGTAGCCTCATTAAAGATGAGCATATATTTTTACCATTTCGACTTACGTGAACTGTGTTTTGCTTTATGGTTGATTATTGTAGGTACTGACCAAATGGCAATTATGTTTGACTGTGTTTCAATTACTAGAAATTATGTTAATCATGGCAGTTTTTTCTTTCAATAAACAGGAATACCAGGAAAGGAATGTGTGGGAGGGCAGGTCGGATATACAGACGCGGAGGCTGAATATAGTGTCGAACAGGGACTTCTTTATTGTCAGATGGCACAGACTTAGGTTTAACTACAGGCTCTCGAGTTCCTTCCTCTGCAGGTGTCTTCTCATTTCTTGAAGGGCCGGCTGAGGCGCTCAGAGTTGTTCTTCCCTCTTCAGTCTGAAGATGCAGGTCTTGGGGCGATGTGGACTCCGTGGCGTTGGTTTTACCCAAAGGGCACCGAGAGGAAAGAAAAGGGAGCCGTCAGTGTATTTGCCCTGAAAATATTACCCCTTTTCCTACACCTGGTAGTGGGTAGAAGTATGGAAAAGGATGGTGAGGGGATTTTATAAACTGGAGAGGTTTGGGTAGTTATTAGAAAGGACTCAGGGAATGAAGTGAGGTCCAGGTAAGGAAGGAAAGACGTGGCTAAAGATAGCGCAGGATACCAATGCTCCAGTAGCAAACGTGCCTCACTCAGTGCCTATATAAATCACCCTTCAAACGTGCTGAATAGCGTGTCTTACGTAATGCCCAAAAATCACTCTCAAACGTGCTGCATAGGTCTCCCCGGTGTCACCCCTCCTTACTTTACGCTAGTCCTCCCCCTCCTGCAATAGCACGCTGTACCGCCCGCCTCCCACAACAACAAACAACAGCACCCAGGTCCGGTCTCACTCACCGGCCCCGCCGTAACTCTCCAGTCACGGCACTCTCTCCAGCTTCCTCCGGGGGACACCACCACTCCTCCGTCCAGCGGTCTTCGGTCTCCCCCGCCTCCTCGCTGTCAGGAACGCTGTCTTGACTCTCGGCGTTCAGCTCCGGCTCCCGGCTCCGAGATTCGGCGTCCTCCTTCGCGTGGTCTGCTTCCTCCGTGCTTGACTCCGCCCTCACGATGATCCGCGCCCTTTCTTCCGGGATGGCGTCTCTTTTTACTGGCGCCTCGTCTTCTGCTCCTCCCCTTGGCTCCCGTCCTGGCTGTGAAGAGAGATGAGGTGGGTGTCTCTTTCCGTGGGGCGCGATTACCTCGGTGTCCTATGCGTGCAGGGAATTCTGGGCAATGCAATCCGGAAAAAGGGTGGTTCCCGTCGGGTCCCCTCTCACAGAATGTTACTGGAGTTTAGCGATAGCACGAAGAAAGAGGAATTGCTTTTCCTTGTGGGCTGTTTTACATGGAGAGATTGAGCCATCATTGACTAAATGTTATTTATATTAGAACTCATGGACCATGTAGCCCCAGATCGGTTTGCGATGTGTCAATAACAGTTAATGGGCTGTTTAGCCAGCTAAAGTGAAGAAAGTTAATGCATAATTCTCGCCTCCGTGTCCTTAATGGGACTGAAAGCTTCCTTTATCATACCTCGGAAATTTTACATTCATTAGCCTGATCTTTGCTACATAGACGAAAAAGCATAACAATGATTACAAAAAAGCAAGCAAACCTAAAACAATTGCCTCAATCACATCTGTGTGAAGTGATGTTTTCTGCGGAAAGGTTAAAAATACAGGGTTGGGTGTGTGGCTTGAGGCGTAAAGATGGCGGTCGCACTCTAAGAGTGCTCCGGATCCTCTCCGTCATCCGCCCTGCATCGGCCCACTTTCTTCAGCAATCGATGCCCCAAAGTCCCGGGACCGCCTCCTGTATCCTACCTGCACCGCCTTGATCCCGTTGGGGCCCTGCCAAGATCTTGTGTCGTCCTCGCCGGCCCTCTGCCCGAGTGGCCTGCATCCTTCAACATGACGGCTCCCTAGGCCTGACCTCGCGGCCGGGAGCCCAGGCTGGTATCGTCCGCCCCGTCCACCCCACCCCTGAAGCCCTCGCGGCGGTGGACTGGGCGTGTGGACTGCCCTATTGACCCCGAGCCGGGGGAGACATCTGGACCCGCTCCGGAGTTGAGTGGAGGTGCGTGAGGAGCGGAGCGGCGCTCACGGCCACACGCGACGGAGACACCAGCGAGAGTGAATGCGACTGGGTGGCGCTGGATGCGGTGTCTCCTGCTCGCCGGCCCGCTGCTGGAGCTGGCTGCCCTGGGAGAATGGACCCGAGCCTGGCCACCTGGGGGCCCCGGAGTGATTGCTGAGGCCCGGCTGGTGGAGCCGACGGAGGGCCATGAAGAAGCCTGCGGCTGGAGGCGTCTGGCACTATACTTATTGGAGGTGAGGAGGTGGGGGGATGTGATGTGCGGGCCCCCGTTCCACTGAACCCCTCGGCGGCCGTGTCGGGCCGCTGTGACGCGGGCTGGTGGGGCTGCGGCCGTGACCGAAGGTGAGCTTGCCTACCGCGCAACTGCCGGGCTGGTCGGACTGCCCTGAGGACTGGCTAGATTCGGAGTGGGCCCCCCCCCCCATCGGACCTTAATGTCGCCACCTTAATGTCCCCCCCCCCCCCCTCTGACCTGCAGTGGCTCGCCTAGTCCCCGGGCCGGGACTGCGTGTGTTGCGAGACCCGCGACGGGGGGAGGTAACTGGCCCGGGTATTAATACTGTGGCGGTGGGACACCTGACCGCTGGCAACACAGACTGGAATACCGTCGCCCGCCCTCCTTGCCTGCCTCAAGACCGGGGAGACGGGGTGCCCGACTCTGGAGGCCCGGCGGGCTTCCTGATCCACTTTGGCCCATGGTCTAGAAGGCCTTTCTTCGTTTGGCGGCTGCGGGCCGTTGGGTGTACTGCAGCTGGAGGAGGGGCAGATCGGCCGCTAGGTCGGGTGGCGCACAGGTGTGCCTGTCCCCCCCTTTCCTCTTCCTTGGAGGCCTGAGATCTTACGGTTGCGGCCTGTGGGGGGCCCTGAGGCCGAGGGCCCCGCGGGGCTCCCCGAGGACCTGCGTTGCCTTGGACAGTGACCCCCCCTTTTTTGCTGTGGGGGAGTGGGAGGAGGGCCGGACGCCGTATCGGGTGGTGGGGGACTGCGGTGCTGGTGCATCCCTCCCCAGCCTCTTCGAGACCATGGGAAGAAATTGCGCGGCCCCAGCTACCACCTCCTCCACCCAAACAACAATGGACCAATACACCAGGCCTGATTCTGACCCGGCAGTTGGGCCGGGGCTGCGCCTGGGGCGGCCGGAGGTGACCTCCCTACTATCCTGCAGGCGATCAGTGCCTCACAAGCCTCGGTGGAAACCAAGATCTGGGAGGTGCGGGTCGATGTGGCGCTGATTCGGCAAGATCTTCGTAACGCTACAGCCCGTATTACAGAGGCAGAGGACGACGTGGGCACTCTCCGACCCAAGTGGCACGTCTGCAGACACAAACAGCGGAGCTCCACCGAAGGGCCGAGGACGCAGAAAACAGGGCCCGGAGAAACAACCTGCGCCTCCTGGGTTTTCCGGAGGGAGTGGAGAAGGGACGCACTGATGTCTTTATTGAGGAGTGGATCCGGTCTTGGGTCCCCAAAGAGAAACGTTCCCCTTGGTTTGCGGTTGAGCGTGCTCACCGCTCCCTCACTCCCAAACCCCCTCCTGGTGCTCCCGCTCGCCCCATTATCCTCCTTATCTTTAACTTTCGTGATCGAGATGCAATCCTGGAGGCTGCCAGGGCGCAAGGCCCACTGCACTTCCAAAACTCCAAGATTATGGTATTTCCGGTTTACTCCAGAGAGGTACAAACTCAACGCCGGTCTTACAACGAGGATAAACAAAAGCTTAGGGCCCTGGGTCTCCACTACGGACTCCTCTTCCCGGCTCACCTTATGGTGTTTTTCCAAGACAAGACCTTCTTCTTTGACACCCCGCAGGCGGCTTGGACCTGGCTTACGGAAGAGCGGCCCCTCCTACCTCGTACGGCCCCCTCGCCTGTTCCGAAAATAGCGATCCAACCGGGCCAAGGGACACCCAGGGCGCAGCGACATCGAACGGGATCCAGAAGATGGGGCAACCGCTGGGGAGGGGGCTCCGGGTAGCCGGGGGCGCTGTCCTGACACTCTCCGTCTTGGGCCTCGAGCCAGGGGGCTTCTTCCCCGACCATGGGGTCTTCCCTCATCGACATGGGCAGCGCCCCGCGACCGGACGGCACTCGACGAAGGGCAATGTCGGACTCTGACCTGTCTGGAAGCCCCGTGATCCGCGGCTCTGTTGGGAAGGAAGAGGTGTGACTCATTAACGGGTAACCTGCCTCCACTCCCCCATTGAAGCTGGTGGTAACGAACCGTCCCCGGCCCCGCAGACGGGGCTCCTCCCTGGCTCCTCTGGATGACCCGGCCAGGGTCTACCTTCACATTGCGATCCGGACTCTGAACTATTCAGTGACTTTTCGCTATCCAATCCATGTTGTTAATGTGGGCATACATCCGTATACATGGAGAGGGGTCCTCCACAGCCATGCTCCTGGTTGACTGTTGCTAATCGTTTTAGAGTAGCGTATCACCTCTTGATGGGGTAGTTAGGGGGGCGACAGATGCTTCCACTTCAGAAGTGTAGGGTGGGGGGGGGGGGGGGGAAGTTGGGTGGGCTGGGAGGGACAGGGGACCGTTGTCCCTCGACAGTTTGTTTTGTTTCGCCGCCTACGGGCCGCTGGTTGCAGTTCTCCTTAATAGTTTTGTCTCACAGGTAGGTCCACAGCTGACGCGCAGATCACTGCCTCCACCAGTTTTTTATTTTTGGCCGCCTCCGGGCCGCCATCGGGAACGGCTGCTGGCAGTCGTGCCCCCTCCTCTCTCTTGACCTTCACAGTTGACGAACAGATCACCAATTTCCATTGCCCCTTTTCTGAGCCTGCTTCTGGGTGGATGCCCTCCCCCAGCTGTGTGTGGTCCCATGTGGTTATCCGTCCCTCCCCATTCCATATCTTCCGATGATGCACACTCTCACTAGACCCATTCACATCCTTTCCTGGAATGTCAATGGCCTCTTAGACTGCATCAAGCGTACGGCTGTCCTCCGCGCTGCCCACCGCCACACACCGGACATTCTTTCCCTCCAAGAGATGCACCTCCTGGGTACACAATGCAACTTCCTAGCCCGTTACGGATTTGACAGGGTCTGGCACTTCGGCTTCACACGGGGCTCCCTGGGGGTGGCTATTTTGCTTAGGAAAGGCCTTCCCTTTACCCTGGCTACCTCCAAGACAGATGTGCAGGGCCGTTATGTGGTAGTCTCGGGTACCATAGAAGGACGCCCCTTAAACTTCCTGAGCCTTTACATTCCCCCTGCAGTCCTGCCTCCGACACTCCGCCATCTTACACAAGTGATTTCCTCCCTCCCGCAGGGACTTACGGTGGTTGGGGGAGACTTTAATGCCGTTCTGCAGCCGCTGCGTGATACGATGGGGACCCCGTCCGAGGCCCGTGTCACCTCCGCTAAGATCCTATCAAGTTGGACCTCGGCCCTGGGTCTCTGCGATGTGTGGCGGGTTTGGCACTCCCGCGAGGATCGTTACACCCACACGTCGGCAGCCCACCATACTCACTCCCGCATTGACCTTCTCCTGATGCCGGCCACCGACTGCCAGCTGGTCTCTGGCGCTGCGATCCTGCCCAGAGGGATTTCCGATCATTCTCCCATCTCCCTCCGGCTGTGATTTCCTCCAACGGGCCCACGAGCGGTCTGGCAGCTGAACGCCTGGTTCTTGCAGGACTCAGAGTTAGTTGGTCCATGCAAAGCAGTCGGAACAGACGGTCAAGCTCGCACAGCTGAAATCCCAGGCGACGCAGCTGGAAGCTGCCACAACTCTCTGGTGGCCGGGGGGATTATTCTCGGCAACTAGCTGCGGTTCGCGAGGAGAGCCGCCGGATCTCGTTAGAGTCAGACAAAATGATCTGCCGCTCGTCGGTGGCTCGCGTTTATGGATGAGGGGATAAGAACGACAAGCTCCTCCACAACCTTGTGTCTTATCCCAAAGTTAACCGTATTATTCCTGAGGTCCGTTCAAACGATGGGACCCCCCAAGTGACGTACGCGGCCATAGCACAAACGTCTGCTACCTTCTACGCGCACCTCTACGATGATCGGCCCTCGGGCTCTCCTCTGGCCGCTCTGTTGGACGGAACTGATACCAGATTGCCTTCTCTCTCTCAAGAGACTGCGGACACTCTGGACCGCCCCTTCACCCTGGAGGAGGTCCAGGATGCCATCTCGCTGCTACACCCAGTTAAAACGCCTGGTCCCGACGGGTACCCTCAGGAGTACTACGCGGCCTTTCGAGATATTTTGGCCCCCCACTTGCTGGACCTCTTCCACCATGAGGCGGAGACTGGCACATTCCCACCTGAATCGGATTTGGCCACAATAGTGGTTATTCCGAAGACGCAGCCGCCATCCTTGAGCTGTGCGGACTACCGCCCGATCTCGCTGATCAACACGGAGATCAAGCTCTTCGCCACTGTCTTTGTTCAGAGACTCCGACCCCTCCTGCAGGACCTGGTCCACCCCGACCAATGCGGGTTCATGCCGGCTAGAAGCACCCGCCACTGCATTCGTCCTCTCCACCGGGCTCTGGCCCACCGTGATCGGCTAACCCCATACCTAGCCCTCCTTTTCTTAGACTTCGAGAAGGCCTTTGACACGGTGAATTGGGATTACCTGCAAGATGTGCTGGACAGGATGGGTTTCGGTCCCTCGTTCCGCTATCTCATTAAAGTTCTCTACACTAACCCCAGAGCCCATGTACTCATTAACGGAGAGCTCTCCGAGGCCTTCCCGATCCGGAGGGGCACACGTCAGGGGTGCCCTCTCTCGCCACTCTTGTTCGCGTTGGCGATGGAGCCCCTGGCGGCGCTCATCCGACAGGACCCACTTATTCGGGGTTGGGCCTGGGACTCGAGCCAAGTGGACAAGATAGCCCTATATGCGGACGATGTGCTGCTCTACCTGGCGGATCCGGAAAGTTCTGGCTCCAGGTGCCTGAAGGTCCTTTCGGATTTCGAGCTAGTCTCTGGGCTTCGCCTCAACGCGGCGAAATCCACTCTAGTCCCACTGCATCCCTCCAGAGAGTGCAATGACTGGCAGTCGGATATCCCCCTTAGGAGGCACTCGGTCAAATACCTTGGCGTCTGGGTAGCTCTTCTACCGGAGCTTGAGTGGGCCCTGAACATTACGCCCTTGGTCGTCAGGATGAAGGCGGATCTCAAGAAATGGCAGACCCTTCCCCTAAACCCCCTAAGCAGAAGTGCACTCTTCAAAATTATGGTCCTCCCCCGTTTCCTTTACATACTGCAGAACGTCATGGTCCACCTTCTGGGTAGTTGGTTTTGCGAGCTCAACGGCGTCCTCACCCGGTTTCTTTGGGGAGGCGGGAGACCACGCATATCCCTGGCACACTGTCGCATTCCCCCCTTTGACAGGGGTATGGGGTGACCAATCTCCACCTCTACTACCTGGCCAGGAAACTCATCATCCACGACTGGTATGCAGGCGGCTGGTCCGACCCTGCCTGTCGTATGGAACTCGGTGTGTTGGACTTTTTTGTATGGTAGTCCAGTGCCACAGGCAATAGCACCGGTCACCAGGACGGCGTTTCTAGCCTGGCGCACGGCCCTACGTCACGTGAGGTGGGACCGGACACTCACTCAACAGACGTCACTTTGGCATGGGTCCAGGATGCGGGGGGTCTCGTCCCTGCAGGGGTTCCGCAGGTGGGACCTCATTGGAGTTTCAGTGCTCAGGGATGTCTGGGTGGGGGATCACATCCGTTCCTTTGCAGACCTACAGCAGCGCCACGCTCTTCCTCACTCCCAACTCTATCTTTACCTGCAACTCAGACACGCCCTCCACATGAATGTCTCACCTCCTGTCTCCCTTCCAGAGTTTAGCCCATTGGAGCCTCAGGTAATGATGGGGAACAAATAAATGATGTAAGAAGGAATGCAAGTGGCAGTATTGCAGGAGCTGACTGTATGTCCGGGCTGTGGAAAGAGTCTGTAAACTAAGGGTCTTCATTTTTATTGCAATTTGTGTTTCTGTGTAGGTTTCTATTTCAATATTTGTAGTCACTGGAGAGCGAAGAGCACAATAAGAACAGATGAACACAACAGAACCGGTGTGCATTAATTCCACAACCTCGGATTGCAGCCATGTATGGAAATATTTTCCTTTTTCTTTGAATAATCCCCTTTTCTTAAGAAACAGTGATTATACTAGGTAAAATGTATAATTCAACACCTTTGCCAATACACAGTGTGTGATAAAAAAAAAGCTGGTAATACTAAGGCTCTCTGACTCATTCTAAGATGACCTTGTTCGATACTTGACACTCTTACCATAGACCGTTGCCAAGAGACACTGACTGGTCCAATTCGGTCAGTCTTTTTTTAACCAACAGAGCATTGTATTCTGAGGCATTTAGTTTAATATAGTTTCCCTGTCTTGTATAACTGGAAGTGTCATGCATGCAGGACCATGCTTGGGAGTGAAATTCCTCTCAGCTCGTGACGTTTTCCACACTCCGCGTAGAGCACGGAATTCCAGGAAACTCCGTGGAGCAGGGTTTTTTCCTCGCTCGTGCTCACCATCATTAAATTGGCAAGCGTGAATGAGGAAAATCTTATTCCAAACCACCTCCTGACGAGATTTCTCCACACTGGTGATCACGGATGATCGCTACCGCTCGTGTTGAGAAACCTTCCATTCGCGTTGAAGAAGCTGTTGCTTCAGTAGAATGTCTACTCGAGCAGCAGAAAGAAGCAGCGTCCTCTTGAGCTCCACGTGATGCCATTGGGACTGATTTTGCATCGGGAACAAACACCCAGCTCTAAAAAGCAGCACCAACAATGCATCGCAACGCACTCTCCGCCTCTTGAAGACCTCTGCGCAGCGTGGCAGAGTTTTTTTGTCACTTCGCCCAGACCTATGCATTACTTGGAGCTGCCTAATAACAATGCTCTTTAATACTTTTATATTTTCATAGGCAGCATTAATTGCAAGCACTCGTTCAGGAACCACAAGTCCAGTTATGGCCAGATGGCTTTTTTTAATAGACATAAGAAATGTGAATACACACTCCCAGACCCCCAAATAAAGAAAAGAATCAAAAATTGTATTTTTATTACATCCCTAGCTGCTTTATGGTCCCATGTTTTATATGACTAAGTATTGGCATTTTACTCTGCAAAAGGTTGCATTCTGGAACCTGTATTGTATTAATTAAAGTTAGAGTATGACCACATAAATCTAAGCATGCAAAGAGGTGTCAGTTATAAAAACCAATTTGGCTGGTGTCACACAGGACAAAGGGCAAGTTAGCTGGAGTCAATGTGGCAGTTTGCTGTTTAAGGAAGCTTGTAATCTCACCACACCTTTTGATGACTAGATAAACTGTGGCTGTCCTCGTTTGTTTTGGAATTACACTACTGTTATCTTGTAAACGTATACACATTCTTATCCCAAAGCACTCTAAATTAACCAAAAGATGGAATATTGGCTCTACATGAAACACTCTGACAACAAAATCTTGAGACTGGGCAAAATGGCACAATGATGGATTTTCAATGCAGAAGGTCACACAACTCTTTGGTTTCCCCTATGTCAAGTGTGGGTACATCTTTTCTTCCTTTGGAGCAGAGCAGTTGTAGTTCTTCATTTATAGTGAGAAAGCAACTTACAAGTGCCAGAATGCAAAGTAAAGCCCATGACTAAATAAGTTAATGTTGCTTAGCAAAGCAGGCATTTTGAGCCTCCAAATAACGGTGTGTTCTCATTAAGATACATGCTTTATATAATCAGCACTTACACTGCAGGAGGTGGGCTCTTACTAGTTGATATCTTGTGGTGAGTAGGCTGGTTGTGGTAAGTGCTAAGCAGTGTACTTTGAATTTGGAACCCTTAGTGGCGGCACTCCATATGTTTTCACTCTTTAAATGCATTCAGACTTTCCATGTTCAACTATTATTATAATCTGTTCTTCGCCTGCACTCAAGGGAGAGTCCCTCTGTTCCCCCAAACCTGTTTCACACTCATAGAAGCACTATCATCTGGGGTTGTGCCACACTATTTTGCACAGAGCTGTTTGTACCTGTCAATACCTTATTTAACTTCTCTTGTATTTATAAACTCTTATTACTTGTATTTCTTCTCATTTCATATCCAAAACGTCGTCTTTATTTACCAATATGTTTTTGAGTTAATTCCAAAGACCAAGAGAGGGGTCAGGCAGGAGATGGACAGGAAGGCCATGAGCAGCAATTTCTTAACTTCAGCCACAAAATCAACCAAAAACCATCAACTCGCTTTCTGCAGTTGACAATACACATTTCAGTCAAGATATTAGAGTGAAGGATTCCAGGGGGGTTGAAGTTTACGGGGGTAAGTAGGAGCCTCTTAGATATTAGGGTGAGCAAAAGCCTCTAGCAACTACTATTGAGACAGGAGCCTTGGAGCCCTTCGTGTAAGTTGGAGCCTCGAGGACCTAAACTGAGATGGGCTTTTGCAGGGAACCTTAGTCTGAGAATGACCCTGTGGGGTTTAGGTGTAAGCAGGTGCTTCAGATTCCTAGAAGTGAGTGGGAACCTCAGGGCCATAGTGTGTGAAGAGCACCAAGAGAGCTGACCGTAAACAGAAGCCTCAGAGACTCTCATGGTGAACATGGCTTCCACTGATTTGAGGATGAGCAGGAGCTTCTAGGTAAGAGTGAGCAAGATATACAGGGCCTGAGGGTGAACAGGCATCTAAGAGGGCCTAAGGGTGACCAGGATTCCAAAGCGAGTGATGGGGCGACTTCTTATTAAGGCGGAGGAGCGTCGCCCCACCAATCAAATGCCCCCAGTTACGAAAAAATAAAATGGTAATAGAGGTCATTTATCACCATTTTTTATTAAAAACCCTGTCCCAAGCACAGCGTCAGGACTGGGGCAGGTCATTCTGGTCTCCGCTGCTGCCAGTCAGGCAGCAGCAGAAAGCAGTGATGGGCAGGGCACCTTAAGTTAAAAGTGTGTATGTCTTTTTGGCCAGCCATCTTGTGACGGCCAGCGAGACATGCACAGTATAAACCTCTCTAACCCAGCCGTCTAAGACAGCTGGGTTAGAGACAGCATAGGGCTCCAGTACACTCGAGAGCCGTGAGAGAGGCCGCTCCTTCCATCCAGGTGCTGCTTTCATGCTGCATTCAGCCTGTGTTGGAGGTTGCCTGGACCCAAGAGAGGAGGATGTTGTGCAAAAATTGAAGGTAAGTGTATATATTTTTTTATTTACTAATAACATTTATATTCCCCCCCTCCCCCCCCGCCTCACTAACCTCCTTATATGCCAGCCACCACTGGCGAGTGATCAAAATTGTAGGGGCACCTGGATGAGAAGAGGAGCCTCTTGGGTTCTCAATAGGAGTAGGAGCCTCAGGGATGTGAGTTTGAGCAGGAGCCCCAGAGGACCAGGGAGTAGAAATGAATTTAAGGGCCCTGTGGGAAAACTGGTAGTTTTAGGACCAACTGATGATGAACAAGAACCTAAGTGTCTTTGGGTGAGCAGGGCATCCAAGTCTGTGAGAATGACCAGAAGTCAGGTCTAAGGGAGGACATCATCCTTTGGGGACATGTAGATTAGTAGATGAGGATCCCCATAAATTAGCAGGAGCTTTAGGGCCTAAGAACAGAGAGGTGACTAATGGATCTGAGGATAAGCACATGCAAAGAGAGATTCATGGACCTGAAGATGACTGTGATGTGTTAAATAATGGAGTTTTCAGTCCTGCTCACGTTACTGGCCCCAAGGGCAAAAAAAAGGCGTTATTTACCACAAAGCTTTCCCAGAATTAGCCCCCTTACACTAACCAAGCTATGCTTAGTGAAACGCTGCGATCCACTAATGTGGACCACTTTTATTTTTTTTTTTTTTTTTTTTTTTTAAGTGCCCCGGCCTATTTTTGTTCCTAATCCGACTTTGTAAAGAGACACTGCTGCAATTCCTCTACACAGAAACGAAGCATACTTATTTCACACTGCACAACTAATGTGCATGCTACCAAGGGAATGGTTGGAATATTCAGATATTATGTAACCGATTGGAGCTCCATAACCTTTTCTGAATTTGAATAATGTGAAAAATATATTGAATTTACTAAAATATGTAACTCTTTTTCATTACTTAGCTTCATGTAGCCTGGCGCTTCCTCATCGCCTCGTATCATTTTTGTCACCATGCTGAAAGTTGTGCTCTTTCTGTGACAAAAAATATGTTGGAATCATGAGTGATTTTACATTCAAGTTCCAACCATCTCGTAATTAAAAACACATCCATAGTTATTTTTTTTTTATCTAGTCTACTTTTTTACTGGGTGGGAGTCTAAGACCCCGATCTGCCTGTAATTTAGGATTCTTTTATGATGCCCTTCAGGCTAGTCTCGACAGAGACTGGTAACAGGGTCACTCGTGAAGTTATCAAAGCTATCAACACTTGCAAACACAGTGAAGGGTAACTTATCCTTCTCCAGCACGGACAATCTTACATGGATGGAAAACCTTAGAATATACTACAATGTAGTATTAACCCAGTGCCAAAGAGTTAGACAAAGACCTTCTTGTGGACTGCTTGCGCCATTTGAGTCTAATCTCTGAAACCAAGAACTCATAATGTTTTTGTGGGTATGAGCAGATTTCCTAGATGACAGATCTCCAGGATCGAACTGGGATAGAAAATTGTCCCTGGCACCAAAATAGAAGTAGCCCCCATTACTGAATTAGAAAGCTAAAAAATGGCCCATGCTTGCAAACTGTGGCACTTTTAACTGGTAAAGACACGCTATGTAAGTAAGTGTTTGCAAAGTATGGATTCTTATTGTATCACAAGATTACCCAATTCTGTGACCGGTCAACTCATAACAAAGGAGAAATTTTCGACATCATATCAAAAGGACACACCATCACAATGGATGCCATTACCCCATGTGACTGGTATGACCATTACTGGCGAAAGGCAAAATGCTGGCCCCACTGTTTTCTTTACAAGCTCTTGAATATGAGCGACAAATCACTACTTAATTCAGATTTGTACGGTACTATTTATTTATACCATTTACTTCTTCTTTTTTTAAATTTTTATCAAACAAATCCGATTGTGTGAGAAAGATACCACATTGACATTACACTTAAGACATTAACATAAGAAATTAACACAACAATTCATTATATACACATATATACATTGCATCATTATTGCACCTTTGCTATGCAGCAAATTCAAATCTTCGCATTTGTGATTGGACAAATCATATTTCCACAATGCTTATCAAGGATAAAGTCGCTTAGAAAAAGGAGGTAAAAGCAATATAAATGACACAAATTTTTAAATCAAAACAATCCAACTCAGACTACACGACTTAATCTGATTTCTAGTCAGTCAATTATTTGGCTTGTTCTTTCCTATCAAAAATCAATTGCCTCCTTTATTGCCGACGCGTTTCAAACTCGCTGATTCATTTGACGAGTTCTCATCAGGACTTTATCTTTTGAAATCTGCAAATTAGGTACAAAAGAATTAAAAGCTCAATGTCTAAATGATCTAAGACTTCCCTTGTCTCTGACACATTGTCTCTTGGATGGAACAATGCATACCTTTATCCTGGAAATGTAGCAAGTTTCCGAGGTTCACTTGTTTTGTCTTTTCTAGTTGTAAATTCTAAAAGGATTCAAAAGAATTGACAAGATCTGATTTTAGTGATTTTCCTACACGTGGTGCATGAGAAAAGACGCTAAAACACTCTTAGGATCTACCTGTTTAATTGGGATCTAGCGCCCTCGAAGTTGTTTGGCGCTGTGTGTGCCTGAATTCAGGCCCAAGGTCCGGAAGCGGCAGAGGTTATTCCCCCACCTAAAGAAAAAACAATTTATTGCTGCTAAGTATCTTATGTCTGTTTTCAGCATTCCGCACTCCCCAAACATTCGTGCTTACATAGACGTTTCCGATTTGTACCTTATATTGGTGTGCCCGATATCGTAACCGGCTCCCTTTGTAGTGCTGCTCGATCTGCACTATTTTTCTCAGTTCTGCTTAACTCGGTTAGACCATATTTTCAATTCTGTCAGGGTAAGGAGAAACGGCAATTACTATCCGTTACCCTTTCGTGTCTCAGTGTCAACCCCTCCCGCCCGGGGATTAACTTACCCGGTGAGTTCAGTTCCCTGCTTCAGCTTGGTGTCGGTCACCCTCGTCTCTCTCGTTTGTGTTCAAACGCCGAGCCTACCCGTCAGTGCTCATTGAGCGTGTGGGGTTTGCCTACGTCACATGACAATTTGGAATTCTGGGAGATGTAGTCCATCGATCTATTTCTTTATGCATACTTGCTATTTATAAAGTACGCAGCGGGGTGAGCATTGTGCAATCAAGCATTCTTACAGTCTCGTAATTTCGGACATTGTATTGAGCCCTGTTTGCATGCTATTAAAGCGCATAATTAAATAGGCCTCCTTTCTCAATAAGACATCATCCATGTCTGTGATGTGCCTAACATCTGTTGTAGTGAAAAGAACAGTCCATTTAAACTCTGTTTCAGTGTGGCCCTTTTCTATGAAGTGTTGGACCATTGGGGCAGTTATTACTTTATTCTTGATGCGGGATCTGTGTTGTGTTATGCGGGTATTAACCTGCTGGTTGGTTTTGCCTATGTACAGTTTCCCACATCCACAAACGATGGCATATACAACGTTTCTGGTCCTGCAATTAGAGAACCCCTCGTTCTTCCATCGCACATTTTTGTGGAGAAATTCGCTGCCTTCAATCGTTGTGTCACATGACACACAATTGCCACATCTGTGGTGTCCCCCAGATTTTTGATAGGAAAGAACAAGCCAAATAATTGGACTGACTAGAAATCAGATTAAGTTGTGTAGTCTGAGTTGGATTGTTTTGATTTAAAAATTTGTGTCATTTATATTGCTTTTACCTCCTTTTTCTAAGCGACTTTATCCTTGATAAGCATTGTGGAAATATGATTTGTCCAATCACAAATGCGAAGATTTGAATTTGCTGCATAGCAAAGGTGCAATAATGATGCAATGTATATATGTGTATATAATGAATTGTTGTGTTAATTTCTTATGTTAATGTCTTAAGTGTAATGTCAATGTGGTATCTTTCTCACACAATCGGATTTGTTTGATAAAAATTTAAAAAAAGAAGAAGTAAATGGTATAAATAAATAGTACCGTACAAATCTGAATTAAGTATTGATTTGTCGCTCATATTCAAGAGCTTGTAAAGAAAACAGTGGGGCCAGCATTTTGCCTTTCGCCAGTATTATATGGTCCAGCTGACCCTTCGTCCCAGGACCTACCTCCCCAGTTTCACAATGGTATGACCATTACAGCATCATCTTCTTTATTAACAGGGAGGTGGCCCTGAGGAGGGATCAACCGAAAAAAATTAAGCAATGGAAAAGGGACCTCAGGATTATCAACACAGAAGATCTAGCAACCCATTGTAAATATGCCTTGTCTTCCCAAGTTGATATGACAGATGTTCATGAACTCACTGACTTCTATAACTCAACTATCTCTAGTTTCATGGATTCCATAGCACAACTACAACAAAAAAATGCATCTTCCAAAATCTCCAAACCTTGGTTCAATGACAATCTAAACTCTGAACGCTGCAACTTAAGGGCATCGGAACGATCATGGAGATCCAAACACTCTTCGGATCATCTAAAAGTCCTTAGATCGGTAAGGAGTTCCTATATAAAAAATAATCAAGAGTGCTAAGCCGATTACTTCAGATCCCAACTAAACCAAGCCTCAAATCGGCAGAAGAAACTTTTTGAAATTGTTAAACAACAATCGGTGAACGCACCCAACCACCTTGTCCCAGGAGACGGCCCTCCTTCATGCAACGAATTGGCTGCTTTCTTTAGGGAGAAAACAAAATTCATCAGTACTGACTTTAAGTCTAAGAAGGCTCTTCTTCCAACCAACGAGATTGAGTCTCTGCTGGCTCACTCTGAGAGGCTCAAGCCACTTAGTCTTAGCACCAAGAACAATGCCTCATGGGGCATTTTACTCCCCTCAGCGAAAGAGATATTTACAAAACCCTTCTCAGTATCAACCCTTCTAATCACTTCAGCGACCCGCTGCCACAGCCTTTATTCAAAGAAATCAAGGATGCCCTCATCCCCTGTGGACAAACATTGTCAACACTTCATTGTTACAGGCACGATCCTCAAAATGCCTAAAAGCAGCTCAGGTTTCACCCATTCTTAAAAACAAAATGAATGCAGACAGAACTGATCTCAACAACTTCCGCCCTATCTCCAACATCCCCACTCTGGCTAAGGTCCTACAAAAACGCATGCGCTCAGTTCGAGAATTTCATACGCCTGGATCAACATCAATCTGGTTTTCAGAGTGGTCACAGCACAGAATCGGCACTCTCTCATTATGGATGACATTTTAAAACTGCTAGATCAAAACGAATCGCCTCCTAATCCTCCTTGACCTTCCTTCTGTGTTTGACACTGTTAATCACGACATCCTTTTATCCATTCTTGAGCACAGGATGGGCCTTTCCAGACTGGTATTGCAATGGTTTTCTTCCTTCCTTCACAACAGATTCCAAAGAGTCATGGTGAATCAATCTCTATCCCAGCCCTCTACAGTCTCCATGGGGTCCCCACAAGGGTCTGCCTTATCTCCCATACTCTTTACCATAGTCTTTGAACTGTTAGCAAATGCACTAAACTCCATGAACATTCTTTTTCATATGTATGCGGATGACACACAACTTTACCAGAAAATCACCTCCTCTGAAGACTTCACTTCACTCAACTCTACCCTGACGAATACTCAAAACTGGTTAACTGAGCACCACCTCCTGCTCAACACCTCCAAAACGGAACTCCTTCTCATATCTCCACCTAATCACACCCCCAATATAGACCTTTAGATGAAACACCTCACAGCCTTTAACTGCTCTCCTCATAATATTGATTCAGCTAAATCTCTCGGAATCACCCTGGACATGCACCTGAACATGAAGAATCATATTATTAAGGTGTGCAAGGGTGCTAACCATCAGATGAGGATACTTCGGAATCTCAAACCATTCCTTCCACAAGATGACTTCAAGCAGGTGGTTCAATCGCTTGTTTTGCAGAGGCTAGACTATGGCAGTGATACACTCTGTGTCCTCCCCAAATATACCTTGGCCCCTCTAAGGGCTTTCTTGAATGCCACTGTCAGATTGATTATGGGTACAAATAGAAACGCTCACATTTCCCGATCCCTAAAATCCCTTAATTGGTTGCCATACAAAGCAAGAATACAGCTAAAGATTGCCTGCATGACTCGCAAAGCCCTCCATTTCAAACCCCCTCGTTACCTGGCGCAAAAGCTAGAATTATCTGTAGGCGTAGACCATCAAGAAGCTCAAACTCTTTCCTCTTGAAACCACAGATTTACCGCAAAAAGAGAATGAGGCGCAGAGCTTGCTCAGTCTTTGCCCGAAGATCTGGAACTCTCTCCAACCGAAAGTCCGCAGAATCTTCTCCACTGCTTCTTTCAACAAGCATTTGCAATGCAATAGGTCTCGCATTTGTGCGAGTTTAAGCTATGGCATTGTAAATGACAATGCTTTTTATTTATTTTTTTGAAAGGCATTGTCATTTACAATGCAAATAGCTTAAACTCGTGTAAATGCGAGACCTATTGCATTGCAAATGCTTGTTATGGATGTTTGTTACTTTTTTCCTCTGAGCGCCACCTGAGCGTTTGTACATGTGCGTATGCGCGGCGTGTGAATGTGCATGTATGTAAGCATCTGTGGGTGCCTGTGTATGCATGTAGTGAGTATATGCACACACGTGTGCATGTATATGTGTGTGCGTATGTGTGTGTGTGGCAGTCTGTGTCTGTGTGTATATAGCCTCCTCGGCTCCACTGCCTTCGTGTCCTATGAGCGTGATGAAGTCGCATGTCCTGGACTCCGGCCGGCCACCCGAGAGTGCCAGTGGCTGGTTATTTTTAGCTCGCATAAAGCCCCTCTACTGTGTCTCTCGACGTCACGTCCTGGGCGAAGGTAGGGGCTTCAATCATCGTTGAAAGTCATTTTTTCAGTCCGTGGCAGATGAAAAGGCCAGCTTACATCTTCGCTCCTGGTTCCCGGTTATCTCCTGTCTGTTGTTGCATTCATCCCCCTGGCCCCCTTACCACTTCTCCCCTGGGCCAATAATTAAATTTTTATCGGTTTCAGGAATTTTAGGAAATTGGTTCACTTTGGATAATGTGCCTCCATAAAATACCCCTTTTGATTTATCCCCGCGACGGACAATCCTTTTCTAACTTTTTCTTAAAAATCAATGCCCCTATGCGGAAGCTAGAGCAGACGGATCACGTGTAGCACGAGACCTTCGATATTTGTTGTTTTTGTTTGGAAGTCGCAGTCATAAATCCACCGAGCAGCGTGAGGGTCATCAATCTGGGAGACTGGAAAGTTGTATTTTCCCTCTGCGCTCCGAGATTTATTTCTCATTATTTTGACCCCACTGTCATTTGTTTGATTATTATGAAAGCTTTGTGATCTTTTTCCCAATAATTACAGCGACCAAAAGGCACAATCATATATTTTAATAAAACAAAAGAAACAATAATTACAGTTTGTTTTATTTGTGTAAAACATTAAAATTGACAAATCATGCGTGTCTGGTAAATTCACCAGAAATAAGAACAAGCTGCAAAGGAAAATTAGATGTTTCCTAATTTGGTGGGTGGAACTGCCAATTAACAGTCGGGACGATTCAAACCCTCTATGTGCGACCGACAACGTAAGAAGTCCATGTGTCTTCATGAAAATCAGTAACAAATGCTCTTCACAAGTAATACATTTTGGGAGTGAAAGCGCATGATGCGCGCGTGCCTATCTCCTGTCCTGTGTGCGCGTAGACAGGGAGAGAGGGAGCGAGCTGAGCCCTACGCACGTGAACATCTCCTGTTCACGCGCGCATCCACATTTCCAGTCTGTCTTTCTCTTGCGCGTGCCCATCTTTTGTCTCGCATGAGAGGCAACTCAGTAACAATTCTTCTCGTTGGCGGAAGCGCTTAGCGCTGCGTTCGCCAGGCTCGACCTAAAAAGGAAGTAAAAATAATCCTTATGAACAAGTTTTTGCCTTAAATGGCCATGGCTCGTCTGTCTCATTCACCGCCCCTGGATTACTTACTTTATTGGGCTAACACCTGCAAAGCCCAGAGTCCTCAGCTATACTCTAATAAGTTATGTTTGCTCTTCTCGCAGCACACTTTTGTATTAGCTAAATGTGATGTTCTTTGATACCCCCTCTGTCACTGTTCTTGCCTGCATTCTTAAATGACGCTGGTTTTTCCCTTTCTTATTTCCTACCCTCCTAATTGTGAAGCGCTCTGGACCCATCTGGGTCGTGTTCGCACTATACAAAGCTTTATAAATAAATAAATACATAAATGGAAGACTGCATGGATTTGAGCTTGCAGCAGTATATGTTTGTTTTATTATCAGAACAATTAACTGTAAAAAGCGGTCCAGATGACTATAAAATAGGCCCACAAAAAGCGTGAAAAAGCATTTTTAATGAAATAGGTCGCTCATTTGCGAGTGCTTAATTATTGGCATTGTAAATGACAATGTGTTTTATTTATGTGTTTTTAAAAGAAACACATATATAAAAGGCATTGTCATTTCTATTGCCAATAACTCAAACCATCGCAAATGCGAGACCACTTTAATGGTGGCCCGCCCCTTTCTATAGACGTTGCTTGCCGTATTCAGGTTACAGTGAAGAGCATCTAAAGAAAGGGACGCAGCCAACATTAAAGTGAAAGCGCGTATGGGGCGCTTTCACCAAAGGCGGAAAAAAAATTACGAAAGTTTCTGTAGTGTGGCCGCTAAAGTGAAAGCGGCTGAGCTGTTAATTAAATAAATAAGCATGGCTGCTAAAATGAAAGCGGTCTGCACTGCAAATTAAATAAGCATAGCCGCTATAGTTATAGCGGACCACGTTGTTATTTAAATAAATACAATGCTAGGAATATAAAAGCGTACAGCTATGTCGGGGGTATAATAGGGAAGATGATTAAAGAAAATAGTGCTCACCGACTACATAAAGCAGACCGTGTAACAACACAAGTAATAAGTAACCCTAGGCAAAGCACTATGCTATGCTTGCGTAGTTTGACCTACTTCGCACAACGCAAATTGCACGTAGCACAGTGCAAACACGCGTAGCAGTAATTTTTTGCTTGCTCGCGGTCCTCAACGTCAAGTTGGTGACCGCGAGCAAGCAAAATGACATCCCGGCGAGACTTTTTCCTCGTTTGCGATCAGCAAACATCAAGTTGCTGATCGAAAGCGTGGAAAATAAATCTCCCAGCGAGATTCTCAACGCAGAGAGGTCAGGTTTCTCTGTGTGAGTGGTTGCGTATGCTCACGACCGCTCGTGATGAGAAACTACCAGTCCGCGTTGAGAAAGCGGCTGCTAGAGTAGAAATGTACTCGAGCAACAGAAAACGATCGCTTGCACTGTGCAAGATGCAGTTTGCACTGATTGCACAGTGCGGATAAGCATCCGGCACTGTGCAATCAGTGCGAACAGCATTTTGCACGGTGCACTACACAGTTCGCGTAGCTACGCGTAGTGTGAAGTGCACTCCACGTAGCGCTACTTCGCGAACTACGCTCAGGGTTAGTAATAAGTTGTTGTTATGAAAGTTTATAAATGCAGACAAGGCGGTGCCAAGGAAGGACTACTAAGCCTATTCGCAAATGAAAAGCAGCGATTTTGCAAAGACAGTAACAGAAGCCAATTGAAAAGATGGCCGGGAAAAGGGTGGAGCTTCCGCAATACCTCAATACAGCATGCCTCGCAGAACAGCGCATGCGCTGAGCAGTCTCGACCTAAATGGCCCACACATTAACCTGTCAGAGTAGCCCAACAGGCACTGCTCGATTGCCCTGTAGGCCAGTCCGACCCTGCAGCAAAGCATTTTCAGCAGCACCAAAATTGACTCTTTACCTCTGGCATGCTGCTGTCCTCTTATGTAGTTGTTTCAACATCAAGTACTGAATCTGGTGTAGACGACTATTGACTTTATGATGACTTGTTCAAAAGCACCTGCCACTTCCACGAGTTTCCAAGTTGGCTGAATAATAACTTTATTGTTCCATATTTTCTGGACCAATCTTTCTAATGGTGCAGCGCTATTTTGAAGTCGAGATTGTGTCACGTTCCATCCACTTGTGTTCTTAGATTATGAAAAAATACTGACAACGAACCTGACTGATTTATATGAAACTTTAACAAAACCATGCCTTTCACTTTGGGGTGCCTTCACAGCATCACTTTGTAATCCTAGACTTTTGAAATGCTTCTGCTAATGAAAAAAACTTTTAATTCACTTCCTCTGCTAGCAGCAGTCAATGCTGCTAAGAATACCACACGGCAAGAGGCACATGCCGAAAGGAAATTAGGGACTAAGAAGAGGTCATTTTGCTCGACGTTAACGACTGCTTGTGCAGAACAGATTACACGTAACCGACCAAAGAAGGCTTAGCAAAAGGCCGTGGCAGAAAGGCAGAAAGCCAGATAGGGCTTATATCCAATTTGGTCTTAATTCCTACTGAGGGAAATAATACGTCGTGAGATAGTGTTAAATTGACCAATTGGACACCAAGATATAGCGAAACAAGTACAGCAAGGTACTTTCCTAAGTTTTCTGTTGAACACTAGAGTGTGCCTGAACCCGTGAAAGTAAGCCACTTTAATGCGAGGCCAGCCATTAATATAATAAAAAATGTAATAGCCTCAATTACAACAATCTCTCACTCCGAGCATCACAGCCACCTGGCTTAAAGGCATCTACACAGTGTGTTGCTCAATACGCTTGGAACTTTAAATTATTCTGAAAAGACAGAACTGAAGAAAGAGGGAGGATACTTTTGCCAGAGGTATTTAAACCAAATGAGATACAGATGGCCAACTCAAAACCCTCTTAAAGTCTAGAGGCAAGATAAATAGGCAGCATGGTTAGAGAACTCTTTAGGTCTCATCAGTCTCAGGTAATCGAAAACATTCATAAATAAAAATACATACATGCATACATAGAGTGGCAGGCTCACCGGGCTTCAGCCCCCCCCCCCCCCCCCAGTCGTGTGTGTCAGCCCAGGCGGAGACAGCTTCGCGGGCTGGCGAGCATCTAATTGCAGCCGCACCCGAGTACTTAACAGGTCTTTAAAATACCTTTTACGTGTAAATGAGGCTTTTGTTGTGTGTTCCCCCTTCTTACAGCCACTCAGTCAATGGTTGGAAGAATTAGCCCCCCCGAAATATTTTTCAGCCCCCGAAATTTGGCTCTAGTTGCCCGCCTGTAGAGTGGGCACTAGGCAGCCCTTTTCATCCATTGATCTGTTTAACTGCCACTCACATTTTGATTCTATAAATCACAACATACAGCATGGGGTAAAGGGGCAATCCATTTCAGCCACTGGCTCACTTGCACTGATAATGGCATTTTGCCTGATCACATGTGCATATTCACCTAAAACGAAGCACACTTCAATAGTAAGGTTCCTGGGACAATACTTACATTTACCAATGCTTTTTTCTTACCATTCTTTTTATATAAGTTTTTTTAGTTATCTGTGATTGAACTATGGCCCTAATTTAGAGTTTGGTGGATGGACTAAAAGCAGAAGGAGGGGGCGTGGCCGACCGCCGGTGAAGATGGCTGCTTTCTAAAACGGCTCGTGTAGCCAGCCACACTATTCCCCTAATATCCATGACCGAATCTGTCTGCCAAAGGCACAAAACTTGCTTTAAGTGTCCTGCATCCTGCGAGGATATCGCTGCTGTGTCTTGGGGTCTCTAAGATCCTTCGACTGTGAGATTCGTGTAATGGCCTACTCCTCCTCAAACTGCGGCGGCTCCCTGGAGTGAAAAGACACAGCAGAGGGTGTGCACGGAGCTACAGTATTGCAGATCCCCAGGCCGCTGCTGCCCTGAATCTGAGGTCAGTGCTTCCGATGCAGAGCGCCCAGTAGGGAGCTGAGCTCGAAAGGGTGCTGTTGAGCGGAGACGAATAGCCCAGGTGAGGGGTCGTCTGATCCAGGGCTCAAAGGGGCTTGCCCGCCAGCCTCTGGGCATGGTGCGGGGCCCGCGAGTGAAGGACGCTGCCCGCGAGTGAAAGGACGTCCACATTGAGGTGGTCTCCGGCAGTGGAGCCAGCGTCCGCGGACCGGTCCACCCAAACATGCTGGGGGACGCAACTGCGTGCTAGAGCGGCGATCCCCAGCGCCTGATAAAGCCTAACTTGTACTGTGCGGCGGTTGTGCGACGAGATTGCGGCTACGCTGAACAGCTGACTCTTACAACATATGGCGTTACAGCAACAAGATACTGACAACCTCCTCCGGCCAGTACATAGTGCTGTGTTGTATTGTACATTGCATTGTGTTTTCCTTTAATGTACTTTGGAACGTGGCAGAGCGAGGCATGTAATGCTCTTGCTATTCCTTCATGGGTTCCAGTCTAGGAGATCAGTTGCTACCAGTGTCCTGTATGGAAGCCGTGCTGCCTGGCTCGCTCTGGTTTCCTGTTTTCCCATATTTTTTCTACATTTTACGCAAGTACAGTATGAAGAGGATTTTTCTTTATTTAGTTGCAATCCTCTACCATAAATACTACTGCGCCTACTCCCCACGGAATTTTGCCGACCTCTATAGTCTTCAAACTCAACAAGATTTAGGGTAAGACGCCTTACTTTGTTGTTCTGTGGACCGTTGGGGAACTGCCATTGGCCACATCATTCGAGTGGTGGCAGTGTTCTGTCTTACGCGAGTCCCTTCTCGCTCTGTGGAATGCATGACGTCGAGTGAGCTGGGTCTGCAAAAACTATGTATTGAATGTGATGTCAACACGCAAGGTCACGCAGCATGACCTTGCGTAGCGGCCATCTTGAATTTGATCAGAGCTCGGTCGGGAAAGTATCGGACCGGCTTCTGCATCGTTAAGGGAATTTTACAGTTATTGACTAAGGATTTAATAATTTTTAACCGTTTGGCTGGATGGACCAAAAGAAATTGCATATCATTCTGGACCCTAATAGCGAAGAAAAAGTTTTGGTAGTGGATAAAACCAGTAAGTTGGAAGATACATTGGTCAAAAAAACTTGCAGCAGTTTTTGGGAAAAAGTTAGGGGGTTTGAACACAATATTGTACTTAAAAAGGATGCCGAACCTAAGGTCCACAAAGCATGACCTATTCCTATGTTGATAAGGGACAAGGTTAATAAAGAGTTAGAGAGTTTGATGGAAAAAAGTGTGACTGAGGAAGTGGAGAGTTCGGAGAGGATTTCTCCGGAAGTAGTAGCGTGCAAAAACAAAGGAAAAGTCCGCTTATGCATTGACTTGCGCTACCCAAATAATGACATTCTCATTGTGAAATGTCCCCTGCCCAAGATCAATGAAATGGTTTCATCACTCAAGGGGGCAACCTGGTTTTCCACCATTGATTTATCGGCAGTGTATCACCAGGTCATACACCGGAGTCCAGAAAGCTCACTGCCTTTATTACGCCATTTGAATGTTACCAATTCAGGCGCATGCCGTTCGGCCTTGCCTCAGCTGAAAGGTTTTTCAGTGGTTGATGCATAGACTCATTGGCAAAATGAGGGGCGTGAGTTTCTTTCAAGAGGATATTTTAGTTGCTGCCAAGGGCAAAGGAGAACATGATCATATCTTGAATGAAGTATTAAAAGTATTACAAAGAGTGGGTTTTACTGTTGAACTTAGCAAGTGTAAATTTTCTCAGAGAAGTGTGTCTTACTTAGGACATATAAATGAAGATGGGGTGAAACCCAAACCCTCCTTGGTCAATGCTATTGTAGGTTCACCTGCTCCAACTACAAAAGAGGAAGTAAGATCTTTTTTAGGCTTGGCCGAGTATTGTGCTAAGTTCATTCCTAACTTTGTGTAACAAAGTGACACTACCTGTACAGGACATTGTTTCCCCTTCAACTCCCCTCTTCTACCCTTCACAGAATCTCGACGTCACAGACAGCGCACCAGAGACCGAGGAGAGACACTGGCCCTTTAACGAAGAGGAGTGGGCGGCGTCGTACGCCGACGCCGAGACGTCTTATACGGAGGAACGCCAACACCAGGTGTGCTTGTTCACCCGGAGAGGAGAAGACGTGTGGAGGGAAACCGGAGAAGAGCGGAGGACTACGAAGCGGGATCCAGAGACAGACTCCGAGCCTGAGGAGTCTAGAAGCAAGAGACCGGACGAGAAGCCAGGAGGCCAACGGTTCCACGATTCGCCCTGCCACACACCCAGGGGAGATGTGTGGCTATCCCAGGTACGCAATACTATCCTGAACTGGGTGGGACGTAAGAATGAGTCTAGTAGTTTACCGTGACCCGGGATCTTGATCTGGTGTACCTTTTTCCCTGAGCACTTCCTTGCACCGCTTATAGTACGCTGTTGAGAAGATTACACTGGTTAATGTGTCTTCACTCCCTCTCCCCTACACTTGTATATATGTAAAGCACCCCACTGACGGAAGTCTGTTTCTGTCTCTTTAAATCGAGAGCCAAGACGGATCCAGACGTTAAAACCCGGAGAAGCCCGGAGACGTTTCGTCGACTGGACCCGTCCGAAAGACATCACAGGAGACCCAGTAGAAGCAGGTCGCCACGACGAAATACGCCTTCAAGAAAGAAGTGTACTGACCATTTGCTCAAGTTAATAAAACCCGTTAAAACTAAGACCCGCCTTTTGCCAATTCATCTTGACCCCGTCACACTTTGCCAGCAAGGTGTATAACATACACTCACTTCTCAAGAGGAATGTAAAGTTTGAATGGTCGGCTGACTGTGAGGCAGAATTTTCCATTGATCTAGAAAAAGTGAGTGCTTTAAGCAGTTTTGACCCAAACTCAGAATGTTTTATAACTACTGATGCGAGTGATAAAGGACTGGGTGCGGTTCTATTGCAAAAATGGTGTGATGGTTGTGAGAGAATAATCTTATTTGCATCTAGAGCTTTATCCCCAACAGGCAGTAAATATCCTATTATTGAGAGGGAGGCACCAGCTTGTGCTTGGGAACATTTTCGTGCCTTTGTTTGGGGTAAGCCAGTCACCATTCACACTGACCATCGACCATTGGTGAGAATTTCAACCACCGAGGGCAGTATTGGGGCCTCTGCCCGATTAGCCAGAATTTCCAAGAGGATGAAATAATGTGTGCACAAGATCATCTACGAACCTGGCAAGGACAATGTGGTTGCTGAATGCCTGTCAAGATTACCCCTACCTCTAGAAGAATGTGTGGACGATCCTTGGGGAAAATATAGTATTGCCTTCGTACATGATTCAGGTACACCTGCCATTTCTAAAGCTGAATGGTTGGAGGAACAATGTAAGGATAAAGATTTACAAGCTGTGTCCGAACACATCTGTAAAGGCTGGCCTAGGAAAGATGGGTGAACAAAGAAAAACCAAAGGTGGTGATGGACGGAGCGTTGACAATACAAACACTCACCCCCAGTCAACTGATCTGGGTTTAATCCATCACCGTTCTTTAGCTCACTCCGCCAACCCAGTTCAGACATGGCCATATGCAAATCAGTCTGACCCTGTGCCTCATGGGAACAGTCCAGCCCAAACTGCCAAGCCATGTCTTTCCTGGACCGGAATCAAGCTTCCCAGGACCGGTTGGGTATGCTCAGACGTGAATCCCTTGCTCACTTTGCCACTGGAGTCAAGCAAGCCCAGCTGAAGACGGCTGTAATGCCAGAAACCGGTCCTGGGAAGCTTGATTCCGGTCCAGGGAAGACATGGCTTGGCAGTTCGGGCTGGACTGTTCCCATGAGGCACAGGGTCAGACTGATTTGCATATGGCCAAGTCTGAACTGGGGTGGCGGAGTGAGCTAAAGAACGGTGATGGATTAAACCCAGATCAGTTGACTGGGGGTGAGTGTTTGTATCGTCAACACTCCGTCCATCATCACCTTTGGTTTTTCTTTGTTCGCCCTAAGTTGGCAGGGTATGCTCAGACGTGAGTCCCTTGCTCACTTTGCCACTGGAGTCAAGCAAGCCCGGCTGAAGACAGCTGTAATGCCAGAAACCGGTCCTGGGAAGCTTGATTCCGGTCCAGGGAAGACATGGCTTGGCAGTTCGGGCTGGACTGTTCCCATGAGGCACAAGCAGGGTCGGATTGGGATCACAATTCGGCTCGGGCACTGACGAAAAAAGTGGCCCACATTCCAGAGGCGTGGCCCATATTTAAGGGCCGTGGCCCACATTCAAGGGGCGTGCCCTTTCATGAAACACCATTTGCACAGACAAGGAATGAAAGTGGGAGGAAACTGTTCTTGCACAGGACACAGGGCCAAGGTGACAATGGCCTACATGCTGAGCAACTAAAAAAAAACAGCAAGACCCCTTTCTGTCACAAAATTATTCCAGCCCTCCAGCACAGGAGCACCTGAAAAGCAGCAAAGCCCCTGCTATTACTAACCTACTTAGCCCTCCCCAGACCTTCAGCTCAGGAGCACATGAACAGAGGTAAGGCCCCTGCAATTGGTAAATTAATCAGCCCTCCAGGCCTCGGGAAAATGTCCTGGCAGGGGAGCACAAAACACAGCTTTCTGGGTTATCCAAGGTAGCCAGGTAGCCAGGGGGGGGGGGGGGGGGGGCTGAGGTGAAGCTGGAGCATGGGAAGTGCCATCCCAGTGTGTTCTGGCAGTTTGAGTGTTTACCATTCACTGTAGTATTACACTTGTACCTGTGTATGGTACCCTTTTGTAACTTGCACACGTCACTTTTCTCTGGTATCACACTGTATGCTACCTCTCACTTTTGTTTGCTTTAGATACTTGCACAAGTGCCACCATTGCCTACGTAACGTTTGTTCTTGTGCTGGAGCGTCTGCCATTTATTGCAGTATTATACCTCTACTTGTACTTTGTACGCTTTTGTAACCTGCACACATCACTTTTTCCTCCTGTAATGTACCGATTGCTACCTCATGTATTTTGGTTGCTCACTATTGTCACTTTTGATTCATGTAACTTAACGTTTGCTTTTGTAATTTGTCCACTTGTAATTTTTCTCCTCATGTATTCCTTGCTGTTCCTAGTGTGAAGTGCTCCGACACCTTCGGGTAAAGTCCGCGCTATATAAAATCGCATAAATAAATAAATAAAATAAAAAAATTCCAAACATCACCTGGCCCCCACAGCAAGACACATTGTTCCTCGCCCACTATGCCCTGAATGTGAAGGGCTGTGGGCGAGGTCTTAAGACTAACACCGTTTCTGGGCTGCATGGGCTGCATGGGCCCCAGGGGGGCCGAGGTGAAAATGGCTCAAAGGCCTGAGAAACACCTGGCCCCCACGGAGGCCGATTCTTGCAAACAATCACCCCTCTCCAGCCCAGCCTCAGCTTGATTGCTTGGCAGGGCAGGGGTGAAGGAGAGGCCACAGCTGAAAATTGCTATCCGACTGCACAGCAAGGCTGCTTTCATTTTCTCTGTCTGTCTCCGTGCACTCTGTGGGCCGTTTTTTTTTCTCCCCTTTCCTAGTCCACTCTCTGTGGACTGGGACAGGGGAGGAAAAAAACGGCCCACAGAGGGCACTGAGGCACCGGCCCTTCGGCCCATGCCCGAATGCCCGCCTTGCCAATCCGCCCCTGGGCACAGGGTCAGACTGATTTGCATATGGCCATGTCTGAACTGGGGTGGCGGAGTGAGCTAAAGAACGGTGATGGATTAAACCCAGATCAGTTGACTGGGGGTGTTTGTATCGTCAACGCTCCGTCCATCATCACCTGTGGTTTTTCTTTTTTCGCCCTAAGTTGGCAGGGTATGCTCAGACGTGAGTCCCTTGCTCACTTTGCCACTGGAGTCAAGCAAGCCCGGCTGAAGACGGCTGTAATGCCAGAAACCGGTCCTGGGAAGCTTGATTCCGGTCCAGGGAAGACATGGCTTGGCAGTTCGGGCTGGACTGTTCCCATGAGGCACAGGGTCAGACGGATTTGCATATGGCCATGTCTGAACTGGGGTGGGGGAGTGAGCTAAAGAACAGTGATGGATTAAACCCAGATCAGTTGACTGGGGTTGAGTGTTTGTATCGTCAACGCTCCGTCCATCATCACCTTTGGTTTTTCTTTGGCCTAGGAAAGATAGCATAACCGGTGATTTGAAACCTTTTTGGGAAGTGAGAATGGAATTATCTATGGACAAGGATTTGAATTTGAGAGGTGACAGGATAATTGTGCCTAAAACCTTGTGGAAGAAAGTGTTGCTTTTGTGCCATGAAGGTCACTTTGGCGTGATAAGACCTAAATCGGTGGTCAAAGGAATTTTTTGGGTGGCCAGGAGTAGACAAAGAAGTAGAGAGATTTGCAAGAAATTGGTCAGTTTGTTGCTCGGCTGACAAATCATTAAAGACCGTGAGGCCTTCCACGAGTGAGGGTTTAGTTCCTAATCTTCCCTGGGAAGTTGTGGCAGTGGATATTTTCGGACCTGTTGGCGAAGACAAAGAATATGGTTTGGTTGTTATTGATTTATTCTCTAAATGGCGGGTTGTAGATATTGTGGAAAATGTGGACACAAACACTGTTCTTAAGTTTGTAGACAAACTATTTGTCATGGAAGGCTTACCTGTTACCATTTTAAGTGACAATGGAGTGCAATTTACTTCAAGGAATGCTAGAGCTTACTTTGAGAGGACTGGTATTAAGCACAAAACCACTTCTCTGTATAATCCTAGTGGCAATGGTACCGTGGAGCAATTTAACCGTGTGTTGAAAGGTGTGATTCAAGCTGCTATGAACAAACGGATGTATTAGAAACTGGAGATACAAAAAGCTATTTGGGCATACAGGGTAACTAATAACGTTGCCACTGGTTTGTCTCCTTTTGTTATGAGGAGGGGCAGGACACCCAGATGCAAGTTTAGCCCCAGTTGGCTTTTGAATGGTAAAGTCTGTACAAAGAAAAGTAAGGAGTATTACAATGAATGCAATGGTACGAAAGATGTTCCAGTTGTGGTGGGTGACTGGGTCCGTATCAAAAAACCTGTGAAAGTCCCTATGGGTGAGAGTCAGTCTGAAGCACCGCAAGAGGTGGTTGAGGGTCTTCGTAATGCGGTCAAATTGAAGGATAGTAGGGTCTGGAACCTAAAAAGGGTTGCTTTTGACTTGGAACATAAACCTGACATTCCATTCAATGTAACTCCATCCCATGTTGATTCCTCGAACTACGAGTGGGTGGACCACTATTTTGATTATAGTACTGTCCAATCTAGGTTGGCTTATGATGATGTTCAGGACAATGAACCGATGGAGGGTAACCAGTGTGATGTGGATTTTAGACAACAAGTCCAGGATGACACCCTTGTCCCAGAGGAAATTACTTTTGGAAAGAGTGACGAGGGGCATTCTAGCACTTTTGAACCTTTTGGGGAAAATGTGGATATGGGTGATATTGGTAAGAGAAAAGAGTTCTTCCTGGGTGGTTAAAAGAATATATAATGTGACTTGTATTATTTTGCTTGCTCTCTTAATTGTTGATTTTACTTTCCTTATGTTCATCATTCCACTGTGTTTTTTGTTCCTTTGCATTGTAAGGAGGGTGGATGTGTTGATTTATACATTGCATTGTGTTTTCCTTTAATGTACTTTGGAAGGTGGCAGAGCGAGTCATGGAATGCCCTTGCTATTCCTTTACGGGTTACAGTCTTTGGAAGGTGGCAGAGCGAGTCATGGAATGCCCTTGCTATTCCTTTACGGGTTACAGTCTAGGAGATCAGATGCTACCGGTGTCCTGGAAATTACACGCCACCAGTGCAATCGAGCTAACTACCTAACCTCATGGGGATTGACTTCATGAACTGTAGGAGGTGCTGCTAAAAGGTGGTTGTTCAAAGCGCTACCATCTACCAGGCGCCTAAATGTGCTGCTGCTTCATCTGTACAGTGCTAGGGAACTGTCCGAGTGCATGAAACTCCTGCTGTTGAGGAGCCCACGCATAGGCCTCGTCGGCCCTGAGAGGACATTGTGATGCACTGGAGGAGTAAGAGCCTCTCCTTGGGCCAGCTCACCACCAAGAAAGTGCACATCCCGAGGAGCACGACAACTACTGACCTTAAACCAACTGAGGATACAGGTGACGAGAAGGAAAACCAAAAAGGCCGCTTGGGATTAGTCCATCATCCCTTGGAAAGTAGCGGTGAGTACCGCCTCGGCCCCCTAACCCCACCCCTCTTCCAACACATAGCGGTAGCCAATGGCAGGGGCAACAGAGGCATTGTTCCCAACGATAACAGGCGATAAAGAAGCCCGGGCTGTACATCAAACTAAGTTGGACAAATTTACCTTAACTAAGGAAGCCGCTCCTAAATCACTACTGGAGGACCAGCAGCAATTGTCCATGGTACAACCTGCGGAGGATGTGGAGACCCTCACTCTAACGGATCTTATGATGGCGATACACAGGGGTCACACAGCCCTGGAAGGGAAAATAGACATGGTGCTCATTGACGTCTCTGCAATATGGGAGAGGGAGTAAGAGAAATCAAGGACCCAATTGTCGCTCTACAGGTGGAAACGAAAGAAGCTGAAAACCCGAGTGGCGGAATTGAGTGCACCTATGGGCGCCATGAAGGCACGCCTAGAGGACTACGAAGGAACAATGTTCGAATGATAGGGTTCCAGACCTTTCAAAAGGGCCAGCAGTCAACCTGTTTGTTGCGGAACTCATACTCAAACAACTTCAGCCCCTTGGCCTCTCAAACTATTTCTCCATTGAGCGGGCCCACAGAGTACCCAGCTCTTTACCAAAATCAGGAGCGCCCTCGCGCCCGATCATAGAGTGTATCTTCAACTACCGGAACAGGGATGTCATCTTGCAGATTGCTCATAGTGGCCCACCGGTCAAGTGTCACAACCACACCACCACCTTCTTCCTAGATTTCACTCTCAAGGCCCTGCGACAGCATTGGTCATTTCTGGAGGTCATCAGAGCACTCGGAGAGAGGGAAGTGAAGTACTCCATGAAGTTTACGGCAAAAATGTGTGAGGTGGTGGAAGGAAAGACAATCTACTTCACGACACCAGAGGAGGCCTGGGACTTGTTGGAAGGCTGGAGAAGAGTCGCGAGATAAGGACCCCGAGGGCGTACGGGGAGGCATCGGTCCAATACTGAACCTCTCCACCAGACGCAAGATCCGGAGGTTTAGAAGCATGAGTCATCCCAACACCCCGCTGTGATTACTGTTGAGGTTGAGGGTTATTTGGTCATCCATGTCTGCTCGAGGGGTCCTCTGTACTCTGCTATTGAGGCATTCCGGACACTGACTTAGTCAATGGTAAAATTACTATTTGTGTTTAAGTGGGGAGTTGCTGTGCGAAGGTACGGTGGGATTCACAGTCCCCCTAAGTTTATCAAAAGTTGTGGGGCAACAGGTGCTTTGCACAGTTGGGAGGCAGGCAGTTTTAAGTCTGTCATGCAGGGAGGCAGGGACATGCTGGGGTCTTGGTTATGATGTTTGTTCTTATGTTCAGTTTTTTTTCTTGTTTTTTTGTTCCATTTTAACTTTGGTGATGTCCTTTCTTTTCTGCAGCAGTGAACTAGACCCTATGCTTTTTTCAATTATGCCATTGTTGCCTCCTGAAATAGCCACAACCAGATTCACCCTGGGAAGGTGCTTCCCCTGGGGAGCAATGTTAAATTCCTTGGGTCTTCTTTTTCAAACCGAGTTCCTATGTATGGAGGAAGGGAGATTAATCTCTGGTGCCGTCGGCGCCATTTGTGTAGTTAAGCCCCATGGCCACGACATTGCCGTCCCCTTTCCTGGAATGTCAATGGACTGGGAGACAAGATTATATGGGGTGTAGTGCTACAATGCCTCAGGAGACATTCTGATGATACAGTTCTTCTCCAGGAAACACACTTACAGAGTAATACCTGCCATGTATTAGACAGAAAGGATTACAAGACTGTCGCCCATGCAGGATACACAAGGGGTTTGAGAAGTGTGGGCATCCTCATGGGTAGAACACTTCCGCTTACCATACAGAAGACATGGCCTGATACCCATGAGAGATATGTAGCAGTGACTGAACAATGGGAGGGCACCACGCTGAACATCGCTTCAGTTTATTCCCCCTCCCCCCATTATATGAAGAGACCTTTTCAGATATTGGCGCAATTCTTCACCAACTCCGGGAGGGTGGGTTCCTCTGGGGGTGCTGATTTTAATGCTGTTTGCAATGAGGAGGCAAACCGCTCGGCTGTCGACATCACAACGTAGGCCTTTCGTGGGATTCATGCGGGCACATGGGCTTGTTAAAACGTGGCACGCCTTTAATTCCACGGCACAACAATACACATTCCACTATAGGGGCTCATGGGAGTCTTTCGCACACTGACTACATACTAACCTTGGCTCATCAAATCACCTGTTTAAAGAGATCTCACACCTAGCCAGGGGTATCTCTGATAATTCCCCAGTCGGTGCAGCCAATGGACTGTAGTCGTAGCGTGGTGCTAAACCCATGGTACCTTAAAGTTCCTCGCATCCATGAGTCTGCGTGAAACTATGGAGACTTATTTTAAGGAGAAAGGGGGCTCTGGGACTTTGGTCCAGAAGCTGTGGGATGCTGACAAAACTGTGATATGAGGTCAGGGTATAGCCTTGATTGCTGGATATAAAAAGGAGAAGAGAGCTAGTCAAGAGAAGATAGAGAGTGAGATCAATGCATTGGAGTCCTAGCTTGTCACGGGTGACCTCACCCACAACTTGGCTTCAAAGAAAGAGAATATAGGGCGGTTGCAATGGAGGCAGCCAGGACCTGCTTCTGCGCTAAACAACATTGCCTATAGGAGGTGGGTGATAGGGGCGGGAAGCTCCTCACTTGTTTGGACAGGAGGGAGGCAAGGTCCCAATGGTTCTAGAAATCTCTAATGATGCTGGATGAGAGCATGCAGGACAGACGGGGGTGGCCTCTGTGGACTACTATAAAGCATCTGTGCATTGGCTAACACAGTGGTCACACTTGAGGAATCTCGAGAGCTCCTAGTGAGTATCCAAATGCAGGCCTGTTGCAGTCAGATTAGGGATCGATGGAACAAGGTCTGACTGAGAAGGAGGTGGAGGAAGCTATCAGTGCTCTAAACACAGGTAAAGTGGTGGGTCCCAATAGACTCCCCATACTTGCAGCCCCAGCACCTGGTGCCCCGCCTCCTGCATATGTTCCTGGAAAGCCAAAAGGCTGGTGTGTTGCAGAGAGATCAAAGAGTGGCTACTATAGTGGGGCTACACAAGGCCAGCAAGCCACCTGAGGAATGTGCCTCATACAGACCCATTTCACTACTGAACGCAGAAGTTAAAATACTCGTGAACCTTTTGGCTACCCACTTGATTTAAGTGATTAGCCCACTGGTCTGAAGACGGCTGTAATGCCAGAAACCAGTCCTCGGAAGCTTGTTTCCGGTCCAGGGAAGGCATGGCTTGGCAGTTCGGGCTGGACTGTTCCCATGAGGCACAGGGTCAGACTGATTTGCATATGGCCATGTCTGAATTGGGGTGGCAGAGTGGGCTAAAGAACGGTGATGGATTAAACCCAGATCTTTTGACTGGGTGTGAGTGTTTGATTGGTTCAGATGTTCCGTCCATCACCACCCCCTTTTGTACTAGCCCACTGGTCTATCCAGATCAGCTTTATGCCGGGCAGGAGTACAGCACTTGAACTGCGTTCCTTGCATTGGATCGAATCTGATCTGAGAAGATGCAATCCTACTTTCCCTGGATGCGCATATTGCCTATGACACGGTAGAGTGGCCCTTTATTTATGCAGTGTTGGAATAGCTTTGATTTGGGCCTTGTTTCTTTTCCTGGATTCAGCTCCTATATTCTGATCCGCTTGTCCAGGCGGCAGTGACTGCGGGCAGGTCTACTCTGTTTTCACTGCAAAGGGGCACAAGGCAGGGCTATACCCTTTCCCCCTTAATATTTGTCCTGGTGCTGGAGCCATTGGCGGCCTGGGTGAGAACCTACTCTATGATGAGAGGGCTGAACGGGACTGCATAGTGGGAAGACTGAATCTACCTCTACATGGGTGATATTCAACTTTAGGTTGCTGACTCCACTGATTCCCTTGAAAGAATCATGCACATGTTCACATTGTAATGGAAGAGCACGGGCTATTCTATCAATGGGCATAAATCACTAATATTATGTACTTAGCCGTAAAACTCCGGTGTTGCTGACTGATTTTGAGGCCCAAGTGGTAAAGGGCGGTTTCAGATACTTGGGAATTTTTATCACACGTGATCCTAGTGTTTTCTACACCCATAATCTGGAGCCACAATTGGACAGGCCGAGAGTGGATGTCCAACACTGGAGGGCCCTGCCTCGGTCTCCTTTTGGGAGGTTGGCCCTCTTCAAGACGATGGCCCAGTCCCGATTCTTGTATGTGCTCCATAACATGTCATATCCTGTTCTTGCAACCTACTTCCAGACCATAGATAGTTAAGAGCACAGCCATCTCTGGGATGGTGGTCCTCCATGTGTTGCTCTGCAAAAACGGTCTCAAGTTTTATGTAGACCTTCCCAACACACAAAGTACTATTAATTATGGAAGTAAACCACTGGGCCCATCTCCTGGAGGAGGAACTGGCATATAGGATGGAAAGGGACAATATGAGGCCTGGCGGTCATCTTGGAGTCATTTATGGAGGTCCTAGGGCAGCGCCTACACTTAGCACACTTCACAACATGGGGTGGAGGGACAAAATCACAAAGGCAACCCCCTTGTGGGATACAGCAAAGTTAGGTACCCTGACCACACACAGAGGGTTTGACAAATGGGACGTGATAGGTCTTTCAAGGGTGGGTGATCTGTGGCGGCAGGGGAATGTGCTTCCTTTCACAGAGCTACAAGGGGAGCACCAGTTGGCCCCACTGAGACCTTTAGTTATTTACAGATAAGGAACACCCTTCAGAAGGCAAGTCCCAGGAGGACAGATCTCCCAGAGTCCTCCCCACTTCAGGATTGGCTGTTAGATGAGTACATGCCGAGATAGGAAACCTCGCTCACCTACCACAAATTAATAACTCCCCTGATCCCCTGGGCAGGCTGCTGATGAGTTGGGGCGAGATATAGGGGATTTGGAGGAAGGAGCATGACTGGAAGCCCTGGCACTCCCTAGGGAGATGGTCATAGGCTCCAGATTTCGTCTGGTGCAGCTGAAAATACTCCATCGCAGCTATTATGCATGCACTACCCTGATTAAAATGGGCAAATTGGTTCACGCTTCACGCCCTAGAGGGTGTTGTCAGAAAGGCTTGTTCTTGTTGTGGATTTGCCCGGAGCTTCAACATTATTGGGGGAGGGTACTGGTTGGTCTCAATGAAGTGGTGGGAAGTGATCTGGCACTGTCAGCCAAATGGTGCCTTCTCAACGTGTAGGCTGAAACAGACCTCAATCATATGGACTAACTCTGGTTAACCTTGGAACTGATATTAGCCAAGCGGAATATAGCTCATGTGAAGATCCGAATTGAGCCCAAAGTTGGTGCTGGAAGAAAGACAGACTGGTGCATGCCTGCTGAGAGAGTGGTATGTGAGGGAAGGAGTTGCCCAAATAAATGGACTAAGATATGGGATAAGCGGAATGCACATAGAGGAGACATCTGTGAACCCCCGGATAGTAGTGATAATGATGTCTTGTAATAGTGTTGCTGTAGATTTTACCACTGAACCGTGGAATGCTGCTGCAGTGTTCCAATGTTGCAATGTAGCTTTACTTCAGAGTCCTAGTCAAAGGCTGCTGTTGTTTTTCTTTACTGATCTGCACTGTCTAATGCCACAGCAGTTTACTTTGACTGTTCAATAAAAATAATTAAAAAAAATAATTTAAAAATGCAGACAGGATGGAGGAGGATTTTACATCTGCCGCCCAGCTTTTACACTGTGTGCCAGACTGAACGATGTTCGGCGGTTTCTCAGTCAACGTTGGAGAGGTTTGATGAATGACACCGTCAAACATGACGGTGGGCTATCAACCTTTTGCAAAGTTTTTTATTTTTCAAAAACAAACTTCCAAAGCGGGAGTTTGGTTTTGAAAAAAAAATAACCAAGGATCCCCATACCAGTGGAGTTGTTTCCCCTGTCCCTCAATGCAAAGTGGCAGTAATGTACAGAAAATAAAATATATAGCCGGCCACCCTAAATAGGGCAAACAGTGTTATATACTTCTTCAGACAGCCCCCACTCCATTGGAGCAAGGTTTACACTGAGGGTGTCAATTTTATTCCAGCAAAATAAACCTGGTAGTCGGACCAACTCAAAATTGGGCAGAAGACAGGGAATTTGGTAGAGAAGGACTACCATCTCCACCAAACGCTAAATTGGCCTGATGTGTTTAAGTTACAAGAATTCAAAGCTAAGAGTACTTCTCTTTCTGCCTCTAAGAATAATGCGCTCTTGAGATGTGCAATAAAACTAAAAAAGTCTCTGTATAGGTGCACTTGCCATCCGGGAAGCACACATATTGTTCTTTTTTCATTATATTCATTTTTGTTTTTAATGTAACAGTTTTATTGCAAGCATATGGTCACTACATTCAAGCAGCAGCTTTATTCCTTCTTTTTGTGGCATATGCTTGCAATAAAAAAAATTTAACCCATTGTGTATCTTTCAGAAGATTCAAGTAATCAACATGACATACGAATAAAGGTATCAAAATATATTTTACAAATGACACAATATGTAGTTTTTCAATGAAGGGCACAGAGATCTTTATAACAAATTTGTACTGCTAACCTGACATAAGGGCATTGTCTACACTGAGTCATTACATTGAGAGTGTGGAGAATATGGACTATCTAGGGCACTTGAACAAGTTGTTTACCTTAGGTAACTATCTTTCTGGTGGATATTCTATCCAGCCACACATTCCTCACCTTGTGAATAATTTCCAGATGTTCAACTGGATAGAGAAATTTTCAGAGCAGTTCACCTGCATGCGGCCAGGTGGTGTTGTGCAGTTCCGCGCCAACATCACTCCACTTCAGTGAAGTTGCATATAAATGCCGCCCATGTGTGCTGATGTCAGTTGCTTTCAAAGCTGTCTGCACCCCTCAGACACAGAGCCCATCAGCAAACTGGTATGACCAGTGCGCAGATTTCTAGATTGGGACCATTTTAAATGGAAAAAGAGTCTAGTTTTCCACATGATAGTGGGAGGGGAAGTAAGAAATCGGTGATTAGATAGAGAATCCATCAGAAGGATAGTTACCAAAGGGAAGTCATTTGTTCTTCTGATGGCTACTTCCAACCACAGATTCCTCTAGTGAACATATACCACAACAGTACCTCCCCAGGTGGTGTGTCTGTTAACTGGCTCATACCAAAAAGTCCTGAAGGAACAAGCAGGCATAATTTCACTTCTCTACAGACCTGGATGTTGAGGCTGTAGTGCTTTGTAAATGTGTGAACCGAAGCCCAAATAGCCACCTGATAGATGTCCAGGAAAGGCGCTCAGTGTGCCAAAAAAAGTGGTAGCAGGTTTGGTTCTGGCAGAATCAGTCTGCAAGCCTTCTAGAGGCTGCTTTTTCAACAGTGCATAGCAGATCTTTGTGTACTGCTTTTACCTCCTTTGCTCCAGACGACCCTATGAAGAGCGGATAGACTTCTCGATATTCCCTGGTATGATCGATATAGAAACTCATTGCTCTTTCAGTATCTAAACAATGGAGTCTCTCTACATCTTTTGAGGGATAAGTAGGAGAAAAGAATGTTGAAAGGGTGAAATCCTGATTCACATGGAAAAGAGTGACTACTTTGAGTAAGAATGTGTAATGCCGGCACAGGCGCGGATTTTCCGGATACCTGGAGGGGGGCGGAAATCGTACTGATTTTTAAAAAGGGCTATAGGAATGAACCAGCTAACTATCGCCCTATTAGTTTAATGAATATCTTACAAAAAATGTATGCAAGGCATATTTTAAATCGTATGAACACATGGATACGCGAAACAGCGTTTTTAACAAAATTCCAGGCACGTTTCAGACCCAAAATAAGCACCATAGATCAGGTCTTCAGACTTTGCTGTTTATGTTGGAAGTATGTTAAGATAAGGAAGGGGCATCTATATGTTGCATTTGTAGACCTCAGGGCTGCTTTTGACCTTGTTCCGCGTGAATGGTTATGGGAGTCATTACATTGTCAAGGGCTTCCAGCTTGCCTTTTGCACGAGATTGTAAGACTGCATGAAAATAACTATGCTAAAGTAAGATGGGGCCCAAATGGCGAACTAACAAATGCTATCCCTATTAGAAGGGGAGTTCGCCAAGGATGCGTGTTGGCTCCTACATTATTTTCAATGTTTGTAAATGACATCCCATTATATTTGTAGGGTTGCGAAAATGATGCACCGAAACTGAACGGAGAAAGGGTTCCAGCCCACCTATTTGCAGACGATACTATATTGGTATCCCAAACGCCCAGAGGTCTGCAACACTTATTACACTCATTCCAGACATACTGCAAAGGGAAAGGCCTCGAGATTGACACAAAAAAACTAAATATATGGCCATAAATCCACATAAAACTTTTAGAGGGCACCTATTTTTAGATGGTCAAAAGTTAGAATATGTGCAGAATTTTGCTTACTTGGAAGTTTCACTAGACTCAAAATTATCATGGAAGACCCAAGTAGAAAAAAGCAAAATGATACTGACACAGAACATTTTACCAATCCTGAAAAAACACGGGAACAGCCATAGTAAAGCTGTTTCTCCGGCACTCGAGGTTTTTAAATTTAAGGCACAGTCTGCAGCACTATATGGTGCAGAAATATGGGGGGGCGCAGAGCAGGAACGTTTTCTCGAGTAGAGAAAAGAAATTTTATAGGGCACCTTTGAGACTACCAATATGTACGCCGCTAATACCAGTAATGCTAGATTTAAATATGAAGCGCACGGACCATTATACCATCCTGAGACGACTATCGCTATGGGTGAGACTATGGTCTACACCTGAGTTAGTCGACTATAAAGATGGCTTGCAAGAAATAATGGGATTAGACCATAACACAATTGTCTAGTTAAAACACATGCGTATTTGGCTGAAAAAGATTGGCTTGACACAGTTTTGGGACGAGCCTTCAGTACTGACACAAAATTCGAAAAAGCTATTGAAATCTGCATTCTGGGCTTATATCGATCATAGCTTGTTAAATGATAGAATAGGTGGATCACTGACAAGTAACTTTTTTATATTTAAAGATTGCCCATACTGCAGTTTTTGGATGAGGTCAAGCCTTCTCGGGCCAAAACATTATATATGAAATTCAGGTATGGAACCTTGAAAACAAAGAAGACCATAGCTAGATGGACAAGTAACCATACAACAAAGATTAGTGATCTATGCGCTATGTGCCCATGTAATACAATAGAAGACGACCTGCATATTCTCTTCTTTTGTCCAGCTTATGATGCAGCAAGGAAGAGATGGGTTAAACCTCTTTGCTTAAATCTGGGAATACGCTCATATAAAGAAGAAGGAAGAATTTTAAAGACAGATACCACTCAGGTGATAGTTTTCGGTGTCAGTAGATTCCTGCTAGCTAGAAGTTTTATTTGTGATAACGTGGGTCTGAAGCTTTAAATGGAATTGAGAGGCAAACTTATAATAACCGACTGTAAAATGTTGTCTTTTTTACTAGATTAATTGTGTACATATGTTTTTATTTTTTAATTTAGGGTTTAATCCTTAAAACTTTAGTAAAATAAGATATAATGATGAACTGGAATGAAATAATGTAATCCATGTGTTTTTTAAACTTTTTTATATATTTGGATGCCTTTTTAATTAATTTAAATCATGATTGTTTACAGAGAGTCCATCAAGGCATATCATGGCAGCATCATCCTGGAAAAGAAAGCGTACCTTGCTAGGAGAATTGAGGCCGCCACTGTAGCTAGTAAGGAAATCTTTCTTATAGTTAAAGAATTTACTGCGCCTAGTTCTGTTTTGCCCACGCACCAACACTCTGAATTTTGGGTATCGGAGCTGGCCTCTTTCTTTATCTCTAGAATTCAAACTATTCAAAACTCATTCCCCATCAATATCCCGATTACGCCTTCTGTAATGAGTGCCTCTTCCCCCTCTCTCTCCCGTGATGATGGTCCTATTCTTGCCAATTTCCCGTTTCTTTCGTCAACGTTTCTCTTGATTTGTTGTCCAAGCTTAAATCTGGCTCACCCTTGGACCCCTGTCCTGCAACATGCCTGGGCAAAATGGCCCCAGTGATAAACGATCTTGTCAACCCAGTGCTGAACTGTTCGCTCAGCACGGGTGTGGTCCCCCAGGCATGGAAGCATGCCCTGATCTTGCCGCTTCTGAAGAAGCCTGGTCTGGATCCTTTGCTGCATGCCAACTATAGGCCTATCTCCCTTCTCCCGGCCTTGGCTAAGGTCGTGAAGAAGCACGTCCACGCCTCTCTTTCCAATTTGTTAGAAATTAATAACATCTTGCATGACACTCAGTCGGGCTTCCGTGCTAATTTAAGCACGGAGACGGCATTACTTGAAGTCACAGATGCCATAAGAGAGGTGTTGGACGCGGGAGGTAAGGCCTTACTGGTTATGCTGGACTTGTCGGCGGCCTTTGACACCGTTCCCCACAGCGGACTGCTGTGCAGACTTAAGGAGATCGGGCTGAGGGGAGCGGTGTTCAATTGGTTTAAGTCCTTCCTTGCTGGTCGCCTTCAAACGGTCTGGGCCCCTCCGTTCTCCCCCGAGATGTTGCCATTGGAGGTCGGGGTGCCGCAGGGCTCTGTGTTAAGCCCTACTTTGTTTAACATCTACATGGCACCCCTGGCGGCTCTGGCGGAGTCCCATGGTGCCCAGATCGTGTCCTATGCTGATGACACCCAGCTTCTTTTCACTTGCCCGAAGGGTGCTGATTTCGACGGTGTGCAGATCAGTGGCTGCTTAGGAGCGGTTTTCCAATGGTTTGAGCAACACAGCCTGAAATGCAATTCCAATAAGTCGGAGATGCTATTTTTTGGCTGTCCATCAGACCCCAGGTGGCAGTCTTGGTGGCCACCAGACATGTTCCCTCCCTTGGCGGTGTCCTCCAGGGCTAAGAACCTGGGTGTACAGATTGACGATAGATTGACACTGAAACCCCAGGTCATGGGCCTCGTGGGCAAGTGTTTTGGTATCATCAAAATGCTCAGAAAATTCCTCCCGATGTTGTCTCTATGTCACCGGAAAGTGACGGTCCAGGCTTTGATAGGTTCCCGCCTGGATTATTCTAATATACTTTATCTGGGCCTGCCGAATTTTCTCATTTCTCGTCTGCAAGTTGTACAGAATGCCGCTGCTAGAGCCATTTTTGGCTTCCATCGCAGAACAAGCGCGACGGCACTGTTACAAAAACTTCATTGGCTCCCCATCAAAAAGTGCGTGGCGTTTAGGGCTCTCACGCTAGCCTTCAAGGCGCTCCATGGCATTGGAGCCAAAAATATTAGACACAGGCTGGCTTTTTATATGCCTTCACGCACTTTGACGTCAGCCTCCCTGGCCTTGGCAACTGTTCCTCCTGTCCGTCGGGCCAGATTGGGCGGACGTTCCTTTCGTTATCTAGCTCCCAAATTGTGGAACTCCCTGCCTGTCCCCCTGGGAGGGAATACCAGCCTTCTGAAATTTAGGAAGGAGCTAAAGACATGGCTCTTTGTACAATAGTTCTCGGCCTGGTCTGACCGTGCCTTAGCCTCTGTTCTCAATCTGATAAAGCGCCGGGACACACCTTTGGAGTAGCTGAGCGCTATATTAAGACAAACTTTAACATAACATAACATTTTAGTGTAACGATTTCCCAACCGTGTTCGTGTTATCCGGAAAATCATTTATTCCTCTATATGGATTTTGTATTGTGTAAATTGTGTTTTATGTATCTTTTATGGCTCTATTGTGCCGAAATAAAGATTATAAATGAAATGAAATGAAAAATGAGTAAGAATGGAGCCCGGGTCCTTAAAACTAACTTGTCAGGAAATAAAGTGGTTTAATGTGGATTAACACAGAGTCTGAAGTTTCCTCACGCCCTAGCTGATAGGGCAATGAAAAAAACATTGTCTTTAAAGTTAGACATCTCATGAGACAATTGTGCTGCGGCTCAAAAGTGGAGCACATCAAACAAGTGAGGACTACATTCAAGTCCCACTGGGGCATCATCACAAACGGTTTTGGCAGAAACAAAAGTTGCAAACCTGTTGAAAACCTCACCACAAAGGTTAATTTGAATAACGAAGGCAGATCGAACAACAGCAAGAAGGGCGAAAGAACAAGTAGCCCTTAACAGTGCGAAAGGCAAGTTCTTGCCGGGTTAGGAAGAGAACAATCAAACTTCAGACAACTTCGCCTGTACATGGTCAATTTGTCAGGTGCGGCAACAATTCACACATTTTACCAACAGTAGGTATACACTACTTTTGTAGAAGGGTGCTTCGACGCAAAGATTAAATCAATGACCTCAGGATGCAAGTTGAAGGAGGTCAACTGTTGCCGTTCATTCCTCAAGCATGGGGAGACAAAGTGTGGAGGTGTAAGTTGTAATACCCTGCCCTGCTGCTATGACAGAAGATGCTTTCAAAGCGGTAGCTTGATCAGAGAAAAGACGCTTAGCCTAGAAATCCTGGGAACCACACTCTCCTGGTTTAATCTAGGGCCTCTAAGATGACTTTGGCCCAGTCGCCCCTGATCATCTTCAAAATTCAGGGCATGAGTGGCAGAGTTAGTTCCTGCTGAATGTTAACCTCCTTCCAGGTAAAGTGGGCGGAGGTGTAGCGGCAATAATTAAACAATCACTAATGGCCAAGAAGCTGCAAATTGAGTTAACTGGTGAGATGGACCTGCTGTTGTTTAACTTAGTGTTTGGAGATTTGACCTACACTATTTTAGTCGTTTACCATCCCCCATATTATATGAGTGACTTCTCAATATTATTTTATGATTTGGTATGCTCAATATTGATTAGTCCGAGCAGGTTGCTCATTGCAGGACACTGTAATTATTAAGTGGATGAATTTAAATCTACCCTCAAATGCCAAAAATGTATGGAGCTCTTGACCTCTCTAAAAAATTGACGAAATACATAAAAAAACACACACACAACAAAAAGGTCATGTGATCGATCTTGTCTGGTCTTTTGATTGCTTATTTAAGAACTGTAATATAGAACCATGTACCTGGTCCGACTATTACCTTATTCAGATGGACTTACTAATCCCACGAAGAAACAGTAGTCAGACAACTGAATTTATGGTTTGCAGGAAGTGAGACAAAATTGATAAGGAGAAGATGATCGAGGCCCTGGGAGGGACTAAACCCATGCTTAGTAATATCATGGAGGAAGCTGCTCAAGTTTTTAATAACTAGATTGATAGGACAGAGAAAGAGCTGGCTCAACCGGCTAGTAGGTGGAAAACGAAAAGAAGGGCCGAGGTATTTAGAGTGCAAATAGCAAAACAATTATGATGGAAATTGTAAAGCTAATTATAAGAAGGCCTTGATGAACTATAAAAAATTTGATTATACAAGTCAAGACTGCCCACTATTCTAAAAGGGTCTTTGAAGCCAATAAGTCTCAGAGAGACTTTCAAGATCATGCGCAATCTCTCGAAGATACACAGACTTAGCCATCCTACAGTGGTCTGGCTGAAATGATCTGAGCAGGTTTTTCATCGAAAAGATTAGATCAATTAAAGAAGCTATCACTGATAGCCCAAAGACCGGGATTATGGAACCAGAGGAGACATATGATGATATAAAGTAAACTACCTTCATCCTTCTAAATTAAAAGACCTTGCACCATCTGATGAGTAAGATAAAGTCAGGCTCCCCTCATGACCCATGTCCACCCAGAGTCATAGAGCCACTTAATGACTTAAATGCCTCTTTAAAAAAGTCACTGTGCTACCACTGTTGAAAACACCCGCGATGACCCAGAGGTATTGAACAACTATTGCCTATATTTCTCCTGCCTTATTGTGCCAAAAATCTTGAATGTCATGTGGCCCAGGAACTTAGCACTCATTTATATAACTCTAAGTTCCTTGACCCTCAGTAAGCAGGTTTCCAACCAAAGCATTACACCAAAACAGTGATACGTCAGTCACTGATGACCTTAGGGAGGATTTGGACGTGGGACAAACATTGGCACTAGTCCTGCTTGATGAGTCCGCTGCTTTTGACAATGTAGATCACATTGTTTTGCTCGCCGTACAATAGCTGCGGGTATTTCTGAGCTGCCACACAAATGGTCAGAGTTGTTTATGACCAATAGAATTTTAGCAGTGCAATTATCTTTATTTAGAGCAGCGGAGGTTAAAGTCGACTGATGAGTTCCACAAGGTTTGGCTCTCACCTCACTTATTGAACATCTACATCCAACCCTGGATAAAGGACCTGACTAGTTGAGGTGTTGAATTATTTATCATACTAATGACTCACAGATACAGTAATGTCTTGAGGATCAAGACATGATGTGCTTTATTAGTGGTTGGATGAAAAGCAATTTTGAAAAACTGAATGTGGAGAAAAATGAAATTGTGGTTTTCAATGGTATCTCTGAGTCTTGGGCCAACCACCATTGGCCCAGTGAAAAGGGACAACTTCCGACACCTATGCCATCAGCAAAAAGAGTAGGAATAGTAGTTGACCAGCAGCATTCATTAAGACCACAAATAAATAATGTGGTCTCAAAATGGGTCTTTACTCTATGGACCATCAAGAAACTTCACCCATTTCTTTCAGCTGAAGCTATGAAGGCAATTATGGCAGCGGCGTTAGCGGTAGATTAGACTATGTAAATAGCATCTATATTGGTCCTTCAAATTGAGATATAGCAAAATTACAACTACTTCAAAATACAGCGCTAGGCTTGTGTTTAATGTCCTTCGCAGATCGCATGCTATACCTCTTCTGAAATGGCTTCACTATTTACCAGTGAAGCAGAGTATTCAGGTTAAAATTTGTTGTTCTGCCTTTAAGGCCTTGCACTGACTGACCCTGGACACGTTGACTAGACAAGAGACGAGATAAGCTCCGACAAGGATATCATGTTCCTCTGCTGCCAATCTTTGTTTGGTACTGAGATTTCATAAAGCAAGAGTCGGAGGTCGCAGGTTGTCAGTCTGTTTGGGATTCCCTCCCATCCCTATCCACTCTCGCAAACTAAAAACTTCCAGGCATGCCTTCAATACCTGGCTCTTTAGGAAAGCATTTAACTTGCACTTCTAACGCTTGTTTTCTGACAATAATGTCTTTATCGGTCAGCGTTTGATAGCGCTATGATACCCTAGGGTGAATGAGCACTCTATAGATATATTAACATAACATACATGAAGAGGTCAGACGTAAAACCAGGTGTACGCCAACAGGGGACCTCTGATGTAGGGTATGAGCAGGGTATTATGCCACTCTTCTTTTGACTTTCGGGAGCATTAAATAATTGTTTGCCAGTTTTCTGTAAATATATTGCTCAAAGTGAATAAACAAATAAGTGGTATACACGTATTCTTAATAGAGGCCCAAATGATTTAAAGTGCATTAGAGATGTCTCAAAAACGTTCTCAAATTCTTTTTTTACTTTGCTCTATTAAGTATACTGAAGTATCAAATGGACATCTTTAAGTTAATCATTCATATTTAAACTCAAATTCAAATAATCGACTGGTAATTTGGAAACATTCTCATCCTGATAGCCAGGTACTGAAAAGTAAAGCAATGTCCTACAATTCAAATGATGAGGTCATTTGCAAATGACTTCAGTACAGGTTTAGGAAAATATCTTTTTATTGCAAGCTAGTTTACTATTTATATTCAATGAGTTTAATGAGTAATAATGAGTAATGATACAGGCAACGTATTTAAATAGTAGTAGTAATCCAGAAGGCTTACATGCCAGCATCCCTACAGCGGATGAGTTGGTAAAAGATTGGCAAACAATGGTCTAAAAGAAAGTCATGGTTATCGGAAAAAAAATAGAAAAAACATGTATTCGTGGGATATTCCAACCTCCATCCAGCCAGAATAGAATTTTGAAAGGATGTGTGCTTCCCCCTCTTGGCAAGATGCTTGACGTTCAAAAACACCATGCAATTACTCACCTGTCTCTAACTCTCTCACATTTCTTATGAGAAATCATAAATATCTTCTTAGAGGATAAGGTGGCCACATTGGTTCTGAAGCATGCTGTGGTGACTTCAGTATTACAAATATTCTAATCTACCTCCAGATAACATGGAATATTTTGTACTATATCTCTAATCATCCACAGGTGGGCAAAATTATATTCAGCCAAGTCAGAAGTGGTTTTTTGCAATAACATATTGAGGAGTTTCGTCTTCGAAATCTGCCATGGAAATTACAAAAAACTGTTGATGTAAGAGACAGACTAGGGGCACAGATTAGTAGGTGATCAACTGTTCTGGATTTACCAGATGCCAGACATTCTTACACAGGTTTGTGCCTAACTGTCAGTGGACTGTTTGCAAAGGGTAACAGGAATTACAATAAAGATGAAAGAATGCTTTAGGTCCTGCATAAGGATGTTAAAGTTAGGGCACATCAGTCACACCAGTAATGGTGTCATTTTGACGTTTCTGAGGGTTCTGCTCTTTCTCACCCTATCAATTCATTTATGCTGCTTCTAGAGAGAGCAGATGAAACCTGATGACTTCCTACTTGTTTGAAAACACACATTTGGTACTGCTGGGGATAGTGAAGGGTCACACTTATTGGTGGCTGAGGCCTATGAAGAGGTACATGAAAGTACACTTTCCCCCACTGGCACCAAACTGTGGTATTGAGGATTGTGCTCTTCAGTGATGCGTGCAAAAAAGCATAAAATAAAATGCTTACGTGAGTGCCTTAAAACTGATGTGAACCTTGGTAAACTGAACGCTTCCCTTTAACTTAGTTTGAAAGCAAGGCATCGCTGTACATGGCAGAGAGCTGGGAATGATCCAAGACTGTGTGGAAGGCTGGACTGAGACCATGGTCAAGCAATGAAGTTTTTGTCACTGTTTGATTATGGTGTGAACTTCATTGTTTGACCATGACGGCAGAAGATAGATGAAGGTTTCCATGCTGTATGGTGGGTGAACTGCTCTCTGAAGGTGTGAGTTTTCAGTTAATTTCTTAGATGAAAGATTGAAGGTGCGAGCTTCGTTTGTGCTGTAATGTTGTTCCATATCCTGGGAGCATATACTGAGGAGGCTCATCTGACCTTTTTGATCTTTATTTCAAATCCGGTTAGGTCATGGTTTACTTTGTTGCATTGGCCTAATGAAAGTTGCTGCTATTTTCTTCTCGCTTCCCGTGACGAGGCCCGTGTCACTGTGCCTTTGCCTTGGTGTCTCTGGAGAGAATTTGGGGTATTGTGACTGCTCTTAACTCACCCCTTGGGGACGCCCTTTCTTTTGATAAACCATAGGTACCTCGGGACAGATACTAGCTCGGGCGTACATCGTAGGGTGAAGGATTTTCATCAAGGAACGCGACGGTTTTACCCTTAGACGTGACACGGGTAAAATATGGCTACTATAGGGATATATATAATATGCTTATGTGCATAGATGGAGTCAACAGGACGTATTTAGGATCATCAGAGAACAGATCTCTAGTGCTGCTTTTTAACTCACACTGTTACTTGAAGCTCGTCAGATTGAGACGTTTAACATATCACCCATTGCTATTTGCTTTGCTAAACAACATTGGGATATATACCCAGGATAAATCGTTTTACATTTGGACAGTGTCTAGACTGGGGAACGATGCTTGTGGATGTGGCCTTGTCATTCCTCATTATGTCTCACTAAGTGATTAGAGGATCTTCGTTTCCTCTTATTTATTGCCCTTGATGGGGAACGACGAACAATAAGAAATTAAGCAGGTGACCGATCCCACCTTAATCAATGCCCTGTAGAAGTCCTGTATATGGACGAAACGCGTCGGTTGTCCGCGGTGTTGATTGCACTGTGTCTTCTGGAACAATAACAAAAAAGAAAAAGAAAAAAGAAAATAAAAGAAACATCAAAGAATTCTTGAATATGGACATTTGATTTGTATTTAGAACCTTGGGGTGGTGCACCTTTGGTTGAAAATTGGCCTAATGAAATAGTGAGCTTTTCTGCCTTTTTGGTTGGTGTGCTGCTTACTCCCATTTTGTAAGTTAAGCAAAAAGGTCTTGAAAAAAATGTGGGGCTGCTGGTTGACAGTGCAGATCTGTTGTATTTTTTAGTACTTTCTTAAAGGAGCTAAACAGTAGCACCAGCATGCAGGACACTCTTCAGAGGAGGCAGGGCAAAAGTTGTACGCCTCTGCCAATAGGAGGTTATCACCACTGAGGAGAACAAACATTTGCAATTACGAGAGTTTAAGCTATTGGCATTGTAAATGACCATGCCTTTTATTTATGTTTTAAAGCCAACACATATATAGAAGGCACTGTCATTTCTAATGCCAATAGCTCAAACTCTCACAAATGTCGAGATCACTTTAATAGTGACCGCGCCACTTCCTTAGACGTTGCTCGCCATATTCAGGTTACATTGAGCCGCTACTAATGAAAGGGGCACAGCCGCCATTAAAGTGAAAGCACGGCATGGGGGGCTTTTACAAAACAAATGTTTTTTTTTTTTTTAAAAAGGCCCCATGCCGTGCTTTCACTTTAGTAGCAGCCGCGGCCCTATCTTTAGACAGGTCTCGCTGCAACCTAAATACGGCCAGCAGCATCTAAAGAAAAGGGTGAGACCACCATTAAAGTGAAAGCATGGTATGGGGCACTTTCACCCCCCCCCCCGGCAAACATAAGGGTTTGTAGCATGGCCGGTAAAGTTAAAAGGACAACGCTGACAAATACAATAAATAAATAAGTGCGGCCATTATAGTTACAGCGGACCGCACTGGCAAATTGAATAAAGAGGTGCAGCAGCTATAGTTAAAGCGGACTGCGCTGGTAAAAATATAAAAGTGGGCGGCATGCTGCATTGTAAGAAAGCAAGTTGTGGGTGGAATAGGGTAAAATAATTAAAGAAATAGTGCTCACAGACTAGATAAAGCAGACTGTGTTTACCACAAGTAAAAAGTCCAGTCTTCATGGGAGGGTACAAATGACAACAAGGCGGTCCCAAGGAGGGACTACTAAGTCTATTCATGAATCAAAAGCAATATTTAGAAATGACAATACCAACTAGCCAATTGAAAAATGGGCGGAAAACTGGCAAAGCTTCAAGTCCATACCCGAATACAGCATGCCTCGCAGAGCAGTGCATGCGCTGCCCAGGCTCGACCTAAAAAGGAGCAGATTTCCGACGGTAGTACAATTCAGTGAGGTTTGATAATTGGTGATATTTTGCCTTCTTGGTGATGAGGATTTGGAGGAGAAGATTGTGTAAGAAACTTTTCAGATTCAATTTGGAGAGAAAATTTCTATCAAGGATAATTTAGTGATTGCGAGGATGAAGTAGGCATTTAGTGAGTTTCGTTCAAATTAGGCACCTGACATCCAGGGTTAGATGAAGAACAGATACTACCAATATCCATATTTATGATAATTACATGATTGGTTAGGAAGTCTCTGGAAGACTTCTTGCACTATTCTGAGGGAAACTGGCAGCAGCTGGCTCTAAAAGGAGCAGATCTGGACAGATTTCAGAGGGTTTGTGGGGGGGGGTGTAAGAAGCATAACTAGCTTTGTCTTGAGTTGTTAGATCCATAGGTAATGATAGGATCCTAAACAATGGCAGGATCCTGATTAGGGTTTGACGGCTGAGGGTACTGAAGGTTAATAAGAGATCAAGAAGAACCAGCCATCAGGGTGCACTTTCGTCCATGACTTGGATGACAATTGTGACCTGAAACCAGAACAGTAAATGTAAAAGAAAGAACCAATGTTGATTTTATCTTGTAGGTTGATCAGGTCTTCTTTTATACTCCTTCACACATTTCATTGCATACAACTCTGGCTGATCCTTAAAAATTGAATACACCATAACCTTCGTAGTAGTTTGTGTTCTCCTTGTAATATTGAATACTCCTTTCACCAGAAAATGCAACCTATTTCACATTACCAACATTTTAAGTAAAAATATCTTAAGGCACAAAAGTAGCATTACCAATTTCCAAGACAGTTACTTTAAAGGCAAGTCCCTATTATTGGGCCAATCTTCATGAAGCCAAAACCTACACTACCATCTCAAAAACACAGAATATCTTTGGCATTCAAAAACAAATACTCATCTATTGGGTTATAGTAAGCAGATAAGAAAGGCAGACTGTAAATTGATATCCATTGGTATGCTGCTGGCAAAACGCCGAGTAGCGATGAGATGGGCAAGAGGCCCTATTCCACCTTAGAAACCTGGCTCATTGATCCGACATACTGTAATACCTATTCTGAAGAGTATAATGAACTGCTTCCACTGCGCAATAGACCCAAGAATATCTGGGGTGCATACCAGGCATATTTAGTGGGCAAAGAGACGGGGGAGCTGGAGGGAGGTGCAGTGACCCCATATGCGGAGCACACCGGCTATGACAAAGTAGTGACCCATGAGGAGCCCCAATGCGAAGTGAGAATTGATGAGCTAGAACAGTATAGATATTGTGCGATGTAGGCAAGAGATTGTATGGTTCGTCAGAAATGGGCGGACTGCCATGATGATGTCATGTATATCAATCACGAAGATAACACAGCCACCTGTTAAGGTATGCCGTGTTCATAGTAACTGCATGTCTGCCGTTTTCTGTAATGTTAAGAGCGTTAGCAAGCTCTTCTTCCCCCGAGCTACTTGCAGGGTCAATCATTTTTAAAAGAGAATAGTAAGTTAAGAGGTAGGGTTTTGCACAATGTGGGAAACCGTTTTATGCTTACAAGCTTACTAAACCTTCAGCCAATACTCAGAGTATATCTGCTCAGCTGAGGTGGATTACCCTTCCCACTTCAGACGTCTCCAAAAAGTGAGAAAGCACGACTGAACTACTCAGATTTTCACTGTTAATAAAAGAGCCAAACCAACGTTGGCAGTGCTATGTCGTGTAGTTCCTAGGAGTCCCTCAGGTCCTGCACGTTTTGGATGACCTAAACTGAGGAATTGGTGTCCCAACTGCCCCTGGACACCCCCACAGGATATGTCAGCCATTAGACCAGCTCGCTCTAGTGTGCCACTACCACACCCCTGTATTCTACAGTGGCGTAGGTAGTTTCTGCCAACCACTGAATATGACAACCCTGATTCCTCAGGGATCGTAGAAAACAGTACAGTACGTTTCGCTCAGACACTCGTGCTTGCTTTCTCTCAGAAAATACACAGGATGGAGATTAATACGTTTCAATAAGTATTTATTGGTCCAGCGACAGCCTTGTGTAAAGCATATGTTCTGCAATAATTAGTAAATAGTAGATACATTTCTACCATATTGGTAATAAGATGAACATAGGCAGTTCAGATAAAAACATGTAATTGTTCGGTTTTGTTATTCTTATCTAATGTCGACATTACATTTATTACCTGCCTCCATCCTTTTGTAAAGCGTTCCGATATCCTTCGGGATCTTGTTCGCACTATATAAAACTTTATAAATAAATGTCTACTTTGTTGATTGTCATTCTGAGGAATGGTAGGAGAGTGATGGTTCACTGGTCAAAATAATCAAAGTATGTCATCTTTCAGTAAATTAAATCTATTCCCAGTATGAGGGGCACAGATGAAAACATGTATTGACCATATGTCTTGGCAAGTGGGGTAATGAGAATTTCATCACAGCCTATATGTGTGAGCATTCTGATGGTCGTCCATTTTGTGATTTGCTCCTGGATTGGCGTGGGGTGTCTGTGAGAAAACAGTAGCTTGCATGGTGCTGTTAATGTGGTGCCTAACCAGGTTTATCTTTCGGTGAAGAACTGAGTAGCGGTGTTGCACTTATCAGATAAGTAAGGGGCAGGGGAGCCAAAGAGAAGACTAATGAGGTGCTTGAGCTCTGCATCTGTTGAAGACATCTGTGAGAATGGGCTGGTCACAGGGGTTCAGGCTACAATTATGAGGTTTCTTAACTGAGCGTTAAGTCTTTGGAAATTATCATGAAGGTGTATTTTACATCAATTTCTTGTAGAAAATCATGTGCTGTTGGTACGTTCTAGACTAGAGTATTCTACTATGTTTAAGGCCCTGTTTCTCAGAGCAGTCATTTGGGGACCTTGAGTGTTAACGGACAAGTTACCTTCGGTATTGCCTTATCTGGTAGAGACATGATCTAGCCAGAGATTCTTTACTTTTGAATTTTCCAAGCATGACACTGGATCTAAAGATGGTCAGATAGAGACACCTAGCTGCAAATTACTTAACTTTGAATAGATACCAAAGCAATACCATCTCCAGTGGACACATTTTCAACTAGGCAGTCCTGCAGGACCGACCGGGGGAAGTGCCTGTCCCTGTGGACCCAACTGTCCAAGCAGTGGTGTTTGGTGAAGATGTGCAGAGATGTCCACATCGCAGCCTAGCAGATATCCAGGACTGGGCTCCATGTGTGCAGTGGTTGCAGCTTTAGCTCTGGTGAAATGAGCTCCTAAACCTTCAGGAGGTTATTTTCTCACCAAGCGCTTGACAGGCGCTGCACGGCTTGAACCCTGAAGCCTTTCTAGACATGGTACATGCACACCAAAAAGAGATGGACAAAAAGTTGAAAATTCCTGTCAAAAAATGACATCGAGTAGCTCTCTTCAGGGATCTTAGCTTGACTAGTGTAGAAAGAAAGCGAGCCTAGGTGACACCAATATAGGTGATACAGAAGTCACTTCTGGCGCAGACGACACGGAAGACGTCACGCGAAGCCAACCTAAGCCACATTCAGCTGCGGAAGGGGTATTGCTTGAAGAAAAATATTCCAGATTCAGTCCGAATGTCTGGGAAATTCAAAGGTAAGGACTCTACAGCTAGATGTCCCCATCAGTATAGTGGCTTTCAGCATGAGTTTAAGCTACTACAAAAGGAGTGAGTGTCAATGTAGAGTCATCAGTAATCATTATGGTGAAAATGGTTTTACTTGAGGGTGTTTATGTGGAAGGAGCTGTACTGTTTGGTGGGTTTTTGTGGACTACGATGATTGGATGGTGTATGTATCATTACACTGCACAGCGCTGATTACAAGTTGCCTGGACTAAGATAACAATCTGCATGCTGGTATTGGAGACTACTGTCCCGCCTTAATTTCAAGTTATTGATGACTGGCTCGTGTGGCGTCCCCCAATTCCCTCATACCAACAGCGTCGGATTGGTATTGCGGGCACTCAGACAATGCCCGAGGTGTCGGTATCCGAATTCTAGCTGTGGGCTGCTTTTTTGAGCAGCCTGGGGGGCCGATTTGTGCAGTTTCTGCGTTGTTCAATACCGCCAGTGGCCCAGTGGGTGCCTGAGTGGCCTTTCTGGAGGTAGATGGGCCTCCATTACCTCCCTTTTATCAACGGCAGAGGTGTCACTCGCTTTCTCTCGCTGGGCCGGCCCATTAATTTGTGCATTCTGAGCAGGGGCAGAGGGCCTGAGCAGAAGTGGCCTCACTTGTTTTCAGGTGTGTTCACCAGTGTGAACTAATCCGTGCATTTTTTTTTTGCCCTCCCACCACCCCCTCCCCCCCCCCCCCCCGATGCAAAGAAAACTAATTTGTAGCATGTTGTGTTACAACTGTTAACATTTCTTCTGCAGTCTGAATCTGAAGGTCCATCACCTTTTCCCCATGACACTTTGAGCAATTTGCTCTGGGGGATTTCCCTTTGACCTTTCCCTTCTGTAAATTTAGGGAAGTTTCATGTGACTTCAAATATGGAAGAAACAATCGAGAGCAAAATAAAATACTCTACCAGACCCATCTTTCCTTGTTCTTGAGGAGAATGAATTGAAATGCTTTAATTTACAATGTCATAGCCAAGGTAAATACAATTTGCATAGTGAATGTGTGATTCTTCCTGAGCAAAGATACTTTACTCAAAATAGGCTATAATTATCATGAAGTTTACTAGACTCTGATCCTCACAATGATGTTGTGGAACATGTTTAATCAGGAAGAACAAGTTACTTTGATTTCGTAACAATGTTTAAGGTGGACACTGTACCTGCAGTTTCCTCACCTCTTGAATCCCTCCAGTTTGAGATTGGATCTAGAAACTCTGCAATAGCTGTTCTGCACTGGCCTCAGCTCCGGAAATCTCAACATGTTGCCATGGAGGTTACAAGGTGACACCTTAGAGCACTGTTGTCAGTTCCACATCCTTTTCACATGTCCTGAGAGGTAGCGACAAGGTCTAAAAGATTGAGAAAAGCTGCAGAACTGACTTGGTCCTTGAAACTAACTTGGAACGTTAATAAAAGCTGCATGGCCAATTCCAGGAACACAGAGGTTGGAGTGATCACTGAAGAATCTGCAGGTACATTATCCACCAGAAAGATTATTTCCAAAGGTTAGTAACTTGTTCACCTGATAAGTGGATACCTCAACTTGCAAATTCCTCGCCTCTTGAATCAATACCCAAACTTTACCCTAAAGGTAGTGGGTCTAGAGATGGCCACATTAAGAAGTCGTTTTTATGTCATTTCATTCCACCAATATGTGCAGATTTTATATACCATTCAAACCACATTCAATTTGTGTTGAAATGATAGATTTGAGTTAGATCCCTGCTGTCATCAATTGGTATTAAAGTGTCTTGCGCCAAGGGACCATGTCCCATTCAATTTCGGGAACTTTTTTTAATATTATGTTTGGTTTGTGCTGTTTATGTGTTAAGTCTTTTGTGACCATCTAAGTCCTGATCTGTGACAAACAGGAGTGTGCATACCTCCACTATGTTTAGTTATGTGTATATTTGTGTGCTTTAATGTAGTCCGGTGTCTTGTTATTTGAATGTAATATTTGTGTTATCTGTTACTCTTTCAGCCCTGATGAAGTTTCGAGTATGGGAATGAAACACGTTGGCTGGAATGTCTATGTTTGATAATTTTTACACAATTTGAAACAAATAAACTATTTTTTTATCAACATTTGACTACTGGACTTTGTGAGCTGCGCACCCCGATTTGACATAAAAACGATTCCTTGAGCTGGAGCACAGCGACGTCACGCAGCGGCTGGCGTTGGGGTTGTTTGCGCGTCAAACTCACTATTTGGAACTGGCGTGGGGTGCGGAACCAACGAGCAGTCCACTGTTGCTTCCCTGAACAACCACATTAAGAAGTCCTTAAGAGTTGGGAAAATAGTGCCTGATGGGTGTGTAGAGCAAAGCCCACATTGTCGCCATACAGCTATCCAGTCCAGGAACACCCCAGAACAATGCTGAAATAGTGTTTGCCCTGGTGGAAATGGCCCTGACCCCTTTCAGTACACTCTTTCTTGGCAAAGCGCAGATCACATTTTAATGCACAACATTTTATAACTGGAAAAGATCCACTTCCAATTCCTCTTACCTTTCTTGGTACAAGTGTAGCTTGAAAATCTGATCCTTAATCAGTTAATTGACAATCAACCAATATAAACACCAAGAGCCCTTTTGAGGATCCAGGTTGAGCAGTCTCGCCTCCATTTTGGTAGTGGGCAGAATGTTGATAGAGTGAAGCAGTGACCCACATGAAACAGGGCAAGAAAAACGCACAGGCCCTAAGAATCTGTTTGCCCAGGAAAAATAAAAAGAGGATGAGCACATTAAGCCTGCTGCTAGTTAACAAGTCAAGAAGAGGTAATTGAGATCAAGACCATTGCCTTTAACATGAGCTCCCCAGGGAATAACTATGTATAAGCTCAAAGGGTGAACTAATGATAAAGTGATTACCACATTAAGGTTCCACTTGTCTGTAACGAAGGGAGAAAGCTGAAACCAAAAAGTCAACCCCTTCAGTAAGCGCATAACTAAAGGAGGCTTGAATATTGCCAGTTGATCTGGTAAACAAAGAAAAGCCGAAAGGGCAGACAAATAGTCATTAAGAGTGCCCACTGCAAAGCCTTGCTGGTCCAAGGAAAGAGAGAAGTGCAACACATCAGACCAGCTCGCCTTCAGAGCTTCAGAGAGTCAACATTCACCTCAGCGTACTAATTAAAAAAACTGGACCAAAGCTCAGAATAAAATGATTTGGGGGAGGGGCAGCAAGCTGACATCATGTCTACCTCCTCAGTAGGCAGATCATTTGAACTCTGATCGCCACTACATCTCTAGTCATGATAGTTGAAGCTCTGGATGACCGGCTGCACAAACATCCTCATCCTCTGCAAGAGAAGGTCCGTCTGAGCAGAGAAGGTCCGTCTGAGCAGACAAGGAGGTAACATCGACAGGTGGAGCAGATCGGAGTGACATCCTCTGCGGGCCAGTCCTGTGCCCTCAAGATTATCTATGCAAGGTCCCAGCACAGCTTCATCAGAACCAGAGGAATGGGACAAAATGAGTAGGGAAGATGGAAGTCCCCCGTCAGATGGGAAGCATCACCAAGGGCTACCTGTAGTGGAAACTACAGGGTACAGAACATCAGGCAAAAAGGTCCACAGAGGAGTGCCACAGAGGGAAAAGATTGATTGAAGGCCTCTGCAAGATTGGGCAAACTGAGAACACTGGTGTGCACTTTTAGTGAGCCAGCCTGATGGATTACAACAAGCCAGACATTGTGATCCTCAGCCCAAGACTACAGCCCCTGTGCCTTCAGAGAAAGAGGAAGTGAGCCCACGATTCCTTGCTTACTGGCGTTATGCTATGTGGGATTAATAGAGCGTGTAAGCTACTTAAAAGAGTGTCCCAGCACTAACAGAACAGTAAGGGCACAAGCAAGCTATCTACTGGACAAACAGCCAGGTTTTAAGCAATTTCCTGAACAGTGTTTGATCCTCCTGCACTCTGTAATTGTCTGTTAGGACCTGAATGGACTGGATGTGGATGGAGGGCACTAACACCTTGGGAGTCAAGCATATTGCATGCAGCTTGAACAGGTTGATTGGAGATTTGTGCTCCAAGAGCCACCTAAAGTCTCAGATCTCTAGTGCATCAAGATGAGGTCTCTAAATGATCGAGGAAGCATTAGCTTCATTTGGACATCACCAGACAACCTGGGAGACTGAATCCAAGTAAGGCAGCACATAGCAATGGAGGAAACGATGGACTGCACCACAGAATCAACTGTGTTCAAGCCAGAGGGTGGGAAGAAGTTGCCGCTTCCTGCCCATCTCACACAGCCTATACAAAATAATCAGGAAGATTCAGGCTGACCAATAGCTCCATTTCACACATAGCATTGGTGTAGCAGGCTAGTATGGTGAAATGTCCTTCCAGTGCCTTGTGCGTCCTTTTTGAAATCCCCCTGCAAACGTCCTAGTCCTGGAAGAGGCCTGCTTCAAGGATTTGCATGTGGAAGGCTAGTAGGAGCTGGAAGATACCCAGAAGTTACCCAGGTATTCATCCCAGGCCCACGCTATGAACAGCTAAGCCTCTCGATTTATGCTGGTCTTGCCATGCGTGCAACTTCACTTATGCACTACTTGGAGTCATGCTAGGAACCCAGACACCACAAGCAGACATTGTTCAGACCGAGTGGCATCACTGAAATCTTTTCAACTAAGGAAGAGGCATTTATTTTTATGTAACACTGCAAACAACAATCGGTTTGGAAAGCTTTCCTGGGAGAGCAACTCCAGATCTGAGTTGAAGGCCGTGGGTGAAACAAAAGAACTGACCTTATACGATTCCAAGATGTCATGTAAGAAGTGGTTTCTAAAGCAGACAGAGTTGTGGCACCACCTGCTGGTACAATATTGCAAAGCTTCCAGACTGGCGCCTGAGAAGAGAATTTTTCAGGTAGAAGTACCCATTACAAATGCAACACAGGACTCGAGCTGTTGAGGGTTAGCTTGATATCTAGCCACGTTGGTGAGAACTTAGTCAAGTTCTACTTGAAGCAGATTAAACAGGCCAAAGGGTCTAATAACACCTATGTGTAAGTGCTAAAGGTGGTGCAAACTGTATTTGCACCCAATGTATCACTAACTCAAAATGAGCGCAAACAGCACTTTTGTATTTTGGTGATATTGCACATGGTGGTAATTGCATGAACACACCTGTGTACAAGGGGTATTAATGCACGCCCAAGGATGCAACTACAATTTGCACACTAACCATTTATTAGCACACACGTTTTATTCAGTTGTAAAAATAGAGCCGTACACACATTCGCACAGGATGTTTTTCCACCCGGCGATACTGCATGAATCTAAATGACTTAGTCAGTTGTTTGGTTACTTCCACCAGCTTTCCTTTGGATTAAAAACCGAGAACATATTTCAAGGCGAGGATCAATGACCAAGGGCTCGATCTAAAAAGACCAGTGCGCAACACAGATTTGCATATTGGCTTTCAAGATGAAAGAAAAATGACTAAAATAATGAGCTTTTTAAAGTAAGATATACAAATCAATATTAAAAAAAACAGAGGAGGTTTCCATTCGGCAGGCTGGTAATATTTCAAGTAGGTGAATCTATTAAAGATACACAATGCTTGACATACAATATTTTACAGCTCAAACCTCAGGCACTACTGTGAAACCAGTCAAAATCTTCAGTTAAAAGGTTAATCAATTTGTTGGATAGGCACTCAATGAGATTAAACAGCCCGGGCCGGTTCCTTCACTGTAAAAGAAACGACATTAAAGGGCACAAATGAAAATGCACTGGTTTTAACTTGAAACAAACAAAGAAATCTGCTTCAAGAATTATTATAATTAAATTACACTCACTCCCTTTTAGTACAGGCACATAAACATACAGCATTTAATAAGAATGTTCAAACCTGCAACACAATTCATTTTACAGGTTTAACGATAAAATCTGGTACAGTTCGGCTTTTTAATCGAACAACAGTTACAATAAAGGCTCTTTCATTAAAAAAATAGCATGATGACCATTGTTAAATGCAGATGAACAGGCTTGTCGGATTAGGAACCTGAGAAGCAGTTTTGGGCTTAAATTCAGTCCAAACTTTAAACGGGAGTGCTTCCTTATGGCGATTATTGCTATTAACTATATTCTAGTTCATGTACACTTGCCTTCACATTTTTACCGGAGCCAGCACCTACAATAAGTAAATGCTTCATGTCAGTGACACGATATCCTGCTTGCCATCAGGATGCCAGCTTCTTGGTCATGTGGCACTGTTTCATAAATAATGTCATTGAAAACACAAATAGATGTACACATAGATAAAAATTGGGAGAATGTTAAAGTCCTTTTCTTTGCAAACAGTATATTCTTTTTAGGTTGAAGGTAAGTGGGAGCGAAAGTGTAAAATTACCTTCTTGGGGATTCTGATACACAATGACCTTAAGCAGCCCTTCTTCATAACAGGATGGGAATGCCTGCTCAGGCTGGAGTGGAAAAAAGCATCTTCAAAACATTTTGTCAGTCAAAAATGCACAAGGCACCCCTTGCACAAGCACCTCTCCATGCGCCCATGCCTTGTCCCATGCAACCAGGTCGCCAATAGTTACTATACAGTTCTTATGTTATTTTTTTTTCTCCTGAAAATGTTTAAACATAGCCGATGCTCCACGGGAGTTAGGTGTCTGTTGTGAAGAAGGAACAGCAAGACCCAAGTGTCATAATCCCTATGAAGGTAATATTACGGACTCTGACATCCAGCTCAATCCTTACTGATTACACAGTCTAAAAGTACCAGGATTCTAGCAAACATACTGCAAAAATCTTCAAAGCTGATACCAAAGTCCTTCCTAGACATCTAAAGGAGCAAATGCTTAATAAAAGTATGAAGAGTAATCCATGCCGCTTTTCGAAGAGATTTTAAGCTGTAGATGATTCCTCTGCGGTTAAGATTTCAATACTTAGACGAAGCTAGGATGGTGAGCGAGATAACTAAAAAAAAAACAACAAAAAAAACGGGAAAAGATGGGTTTGAGGCAGACTGACAACAGGCTGGTTATTAAATATTTGACCTAAGTCTTGTTATCAACTCACATCGGTTCACATTTTAGATAAAGAGCACTGGTTGAGATGGTTTTAAGAGTTTCTTTCACACCATTATTTTTCTGGTAGATCACTGGATGAAGTGAGGCTCCTCTTCAGAAGAAAAGGAATTCATTTAGGATTTTAAACCTCTTGGCATTTTACAACCAAAGTCTTAACCCCCGAGTTTTCTGTTGGAACTAGGACTGTACCAAGATAGGAGCACTTACTCCTCTGCCATGGCTTTTGCCATGGCTTTTGAATACTGTCTGGCGTAACAGGCTGTCCAGTAAGAGCAAGTTATCCAGCCATGTCACAGAGACCTTACCCACAAAGAGGTGTTCAAACAAACATGTACCAGGAGAACGTCACTTTGTGGGTAAGTAGAGGGACCAGAAACAGGAAAAGTGACCTTGCACTGGTACCAACAGATGTTACCTACACTAACACACGGTTTAGTGGGAAATCGTTCTTACAGATGTTAAGAATTTTCAATGTCTTATTAAACTTTGACCATCAGCAGTTTCTCAGAGCCTAGGGTCAATTTTGAATACAGAAAACACGAGAACTCATCAAATGTTAGTCCCTACACAAATGCAGACTTGGCATAGGGGCAGCTGATAAGAATTTAGGTTCTCAATGCACTGCTTTAAGCCAATCAATCTCCAAAAGGCTGCATAGCATAGGAAGGAGAGATGGTTTATTCTTTAAGCCAATAAGGGGTCAGAATTTGGGCAGCGAATAAGCACGTACACTAGAGACCCATTTACAGATGGTTTGCCGAAGTTCCTTCGGGTGTGGAATGCAGCAGCAGGTAATTCAAACCAGTTGTCAGTGAGGGAGAGCTGGACGACAGAGTAAGGGATAGTTATTGCAATTCAAAGGACATAAAACATACATCTAAATATATTGTGTGTGTGTGTGTATATATATATATATATATATATATATATATATATACACACACACACACACACACACACACACACACAAACATTGTATAACCATTTCAACCCTGGATGTTGGCACATGAGGTTCACACAGCAAAAGAACATATGTATCACAGCAAGACAGGGAGTCTAGAAAGAGAATAATTAAAAAAGATACAGGAAATGAAGCATAGAGGTAATTCTGCCACCTTATAAAGCATGAGTGTACCCATATCTGAAATACTGTGCAGGGCTGGTGCTGGAGATTCAAGATGGAACTCTACAAATGGTAAGCAGTACAATGAAACGTGTCTAAATTTAGGACACAAAGACCTCTCACGTTTAAGAGTTAAGAGTTAGAACCTATTCACTTTGTCTAAAAACAGGAAGACGGAAGACACAATTGCAGCATACAGATACACAGAAATGAGACTTTGAGAGAGAAGAAGCATGCTACAGTACAAACAAGTAGAAGTGGAAACGTCTGCCTTGAAAGCTCAATGTCTTAACGAGTTCAGGAAAAGCCACAGCAATCCTGGTTAAAGGAGGCTTTATTGCAGTGCAGGGGCTGTGCTGGAAGGAATTGTGAAGGCTGGAGAAAGGTAGAGATGGGTGCCAGAAGAGTTGGCGATACTAGTCGGGAGGCGGGTGCATTTGATTTCGTGCTGTGAAGCATGGCTGGCTTGAATTTCCTGCCTTCCTCTGGCCCAACACAAGGAGGTTGCAGGGTTACAGTAGACTTTCCGTGCTTCTTTAGGTTTGCTGACAAATTGGGCTTTGTCACAGTGAGAATAGTCAAGGATTCCTGCTGGAGGCCGAACTATAACCCCCTTAAAAGTCCTTATTTAATACATTTTAATGAGCACCCAATGCACTTTTCATCGAAAGGTGCCATTGCTACAAAGATGGGTTATCCCAAGGAATGACACCAACATGCTTATATGGGCTCTACTGAAATACAAGAAATGGTTTTAGCACATAGTCATGGGCCACAAAACACGGCCAATTATCAGCTGAGTGGCGCTGTAGAAGACGCAGCTAACAAGCGAACATTTCACATATTTACAATCAGTCCAAGAAACTTTGCACTATAACACAACACTGTGAAATGGGCCGGTTCATGGATTTTGGAAGTGTGAGTGTGACACGAACTCCAGATCATAAAGTCAAGTGCTGCAGTTCAATTTAGTGTCACTGTTCCAAGTTCAGTGCAGACAGATGCTTTGTGATATCACCAGCCATTGGTAAAGCTGCTCTGTTTCTCACTAGAAAGCATGTGAGCTGTTACAAGACAACAATAAGAAAAGAAAGATTTACAGACGTGCCAATACAGTTTGCCATCAACAGGGTACGAATTTACCCAAACATTCAGCTAAATGCTGTAGGTTTCAATCAACATAGTTCACCTTCAAGTGTGACATGCAGGGTTGAGTTGGTTGAACAAAACATCATAAACATCCTGCTGTACAATTAACATTAAGAGCACACATCAGACCATCACAAATGCGGATCGCTGTTGAGAATGCAAACTATCGGATGGTATCAAGGACTTTTCTTTTTAATGAGGATATCTGCCAACTTTGTGATGGATAAAAGGTTGCAAATTTAAAAAAGATTATTTACTTAGCCAAGATTTTGGAAGGGGGGTGGGGGGGGGGCACAACAAAGCAGTAGCACTACCAAAAAAATACTGGGCAAGTAAGTTGTAAACTGGACTTCCACTTTAAGCATTTCATAGGAAATAAACACATGAAGGATATAGGCAAGTTCATCATTCCAATACATTCTAAATATTGAAGTTCTTGATGAAAGATCGTTGAGTAATGTCTCCTGAGAAAACCTTTCACAAAAACAATATTAGCATTACAAACGAGACCTGGGAGGAAAATATCTAGTTACTTACCAAGAAATGGTTGCCGGTGGTTCAGACATGGCCTCATACAGACTAATGACTTCAAGCCAGGATATATGTGAGAAATTAATCTCCTCACCAGTAATAATGTTTCGGATCTTGATCAAAGGAGCTATACTGCGATACAGAAAATCTATGCTCATGCTAAAGCTGGTTTATACTGTGAGGCATACATGCAAACCACAGAATGCTAGGATCGAACGTCCATTTTTACCAGACTTCTTCAGTTTCTTTTTACCAGCAGAAGAGGAGGCTGGTAGCTTCCCAGAGGCTGTGTTTTTGTAGCAAGACCTCCCTCAGTACCAGTAACTGAGTAAATGCCCTACTAAGCTGGTAAGAAGTACATCAGATAAAGTAGCTTCAAGGATTAATGAGGTGCTTCAATCAATTCAAATACAGGGACGGAATGACTCCCCAATTATTATGCTCTAACCTTACTGGTGTTCTTGGTTGTGTTCAGTCAAGGAGGCTCAAGAGACTCTCCTAGCAGGGTCACTATAGGAAAAATCACATTTATAGTGATTCAGGAGAGAGTCTTGGACCTTAATCTCTCAACATCATAACTAATTGGGAAATAACAGAAATGTTTAAGAAAAAGAACGATGTCCCTTTAAAATAAATGGATGCATTCAACATGCAAGAGTCCCTCCGCTTGTGCAGGCTTTACCAGTGTCACATATCGCCACATCCAGTTCTTAACTATTTCCTGATATGCAGTTTGTAGCAAAGCAGAGAGAGAAAGGGTGTGTGTCAGCGAGAGCGAGAGAGAGAGAGAGAGAGGGGAGGACGGTGTGTGTGCTCGTGTAAAAGGGCGTAGGCTGCATTTATATGGGGTAGCGCTGTGTGGGTGGGTATGGTTATATTTTAAAAAGACAGCAAATATAACCATACTGGAATCACGCTAGAGGTAACGTTTTCCCTACTCTACCGTCGTGCTGTCCCTGGTTCTCAACTGTTTGGGATTTTTTTTTTTACAAAGGTTCAACTGCTGGGAGGAGGTTGGATAGCGTATCCTTCTCCAAGTTTCAAGGACATTTGTTGTAGCACCATTTCATGGCCATAAGCCACATCTTTTCAAGAGATGTCTGTAAAGTAATAGTTGATGAAAACAGAGTAGCCCTCAAGGTCCCCCTATCAAATGTCAGAGATAGGTACATATCTTTGAGACAACAATGACGCTGACTTTCTTCTTATAGAATGAGCACACAGTCAAGAGGAGCCTTTACTAGTCTTATGTCAGAGAATTTGGAAATACAGGAGTCTATACCCCCTCTCATGATGAAAGTGCAAGAGACTGGTATACACAGTACTTAACTTGACGCTTTTACATTCTAAAATTCACAAAAATGCTTTTAGTGCCGACTTAGTGAATTCAGAACAATAGTTAATTCTATAAATTGCTTCTTTAAGTGTCTGCTCTTTCTTTTATAACTCACACATGACAACAGGCGATAACTTCCTTTATATAAAACACTTCCCTAAAGTCTGGTGTTAGCTTTGTGCAATATAAACAACTCCTAAAAATAAATAGTGGCTATAGCCACTGATTTAACACCACCATAGGGAACAAACAAATGCTCAAGATCAGCATGGGGGATACTGCTCTTCCAAAGTAAAAATATCAAAGCTTTTGAAGCATACATATTGTGTAATGTCTTTCAGTTGAAGAACAGGACCCACGCTTTAAAAGAAGTACAACCTCTTTCTTTCATATGAAATTCTCTTCATACCTTCGGAACAAAGGAAACAGGAAGAGGCTTTGCATTTTGAACCATACGACAAATACCACAGTAAGGGTTTTTTCGATTGTTATTATTATTATTATTATATGAAACTTGTAACGCGCTCAGCTTACCCGAGGGCATCCCGGCGCGACAGACCAAGAAGGAGAGACTCGATTACTCACTACTGAGGAAACAAATAGGTTTTAAGGAGTTTCCTGAATAGTAGGATCTTGGTCTCTGGGCGAATCTGAACTCAGACAGTGGTAATCGTAAGAGGCTGAGTACAGATGTCTCTTTTTGATTTGGTCATAAGAGATAATGCTTGGTATCTCCACAAGAAGATTTCAATTCATGTCAACGTAGACTTTGGACATGTTTTGTTAATGTGAAAGCCAGCAGGTTTACTTCATTTGTTTTTAAAAGTTGGAACAATGGTGGTAGCCCGCTCATTTTATATTGTGACCTAAAGCCTTTAGGCCTAACTTTGCTGATCATGTAAAGCTTTGTGTATTGTAATCGACCCACACAGGGGCATTGCTGGTTTTTAGTGTTAGAGCCTGCTACTGCACAAAATGTCTCCTAGTAGCACACAGGTAACTGGAGAAAACTACATTTATACAGTTTGTTGCCTCCTGTGATATTTATTTAGGATATGTGATCTGCACCCAGGTTAGTCTGCAAGGCCTCTAAAGGAGAGGCCTTGCAGTTTGTAATTCTGCTTGAAGCTTGTAAGTATTTCAGATTTTGAAGAACAGAGAATTCACTGGTTTGAAGTGGATTTATAGTGTGTTATCTTCTAGGGTTGCTCATATCGAAGTTTATAACATAGCCCAGCACCCCCAGCCCCCACCTTCCCCAAGCCCAATCAACTCTGGAGAAGTAGGTTTTACAAAGTGAATTCTTTAATAAATGCACAGGGAGGTAGGTTTACACTGAGAAATACAACAGGAAAGTGGCTTTACATTGAGAACTTGGTGACAACTAGAACAGGGACAACATCTACTGACAAACACCATAGGGAGGGTCTATGCACTCTTTAACACTAAGATATCTTTGACACAGTTCCCAAGGTCGGGTGGTGACAGGTCTCTAAATCATTGACTAAATTTGCTATGTTATGTTTAGAATTTAGTTGTGCTTAAATTAAAATACTTTTTTTTAGTAAAAGACTAGATGTTGGTTAAGAGTTATTGCGTGTTTTGAGGAATTTTGTAACAAAGGTGCTGGTTCTGGGAAAACTTGTTAATCACTGGTTCTTGGCCCTCTCCTAGCCCAATACTGTGACCAAAAATGTTGGTATCACTATCAATATAATCCTACCTTCTGTCCGCATGTCAATAAGATCATTGATACATGTTACTTCCTTTTAAAGTTCATAAGGAAAATTGTTCCTTGCCTCGCTGTTGAAGGAAGATGGTCAATGACCCAGGTAACTTTTGCATCCTGTTTTGATTATAAGAATGTTATCTTGCTAAGCTTACCAAATATTTATCTATCGTGCAAAACATAGCTGTCATGTTGGTCACTTTCCAGATGGGCTTCCTCCACTGGTTACCAGTGAATAAGGAGACCTTCTTTAAGATACTGTGCATTAGGCACTTGCTGCCACCTGTCCTGAGCATCTCAGCTGTATGATTCAGTCCACCATGCCCTCTCACATGGTTTATCCTCTACTCATGCACTCTTAACTGTACCAATGTTTCATCAAACCAGAGGGGGCAGATATTCTTTCTTTGTGCTCTCTCATTTTCCTAGTACACCAAACTTAAAGATTCTACCCAAATGAATGCAGGGTGAGTGGTGTGTCTGTGAGAGTGCAGGGTACAGCATATGAAAGCCAGCCCTCCTGGCATTGCCAGTACCTGATCTAACCATCATAACCAGACTAAACCACTTTTCTTTTCCTCTTAATCAGTGCCTCAGGCAAATAACCCATATATTTCCTATTATTTCCCAAAGGACACAATAATAACAAAGCAAACTATTTGTCGACTTAACCGTTATTATAGCCATGGGCCTCGGATAATGAGTCATTGCTATTGGCATACATCACCTTCTAATCCCTATTAGGGACCACGGTCAGGGGAAAATGTGGCGTTCTCCTTTCATTAGCAGTATAGACCATCAATGGGTCTGCTACCGGATTAAAATGTTAAGGATCTCATCTGTCGGTCATTGTTTTCTCAAGACTGAAAAATACTACAGAAACTCAAAACTGCTTCTTCTTAATATGCAGATAAATATGAGTTCCAGATTATTCAAACTACTACTCATTTCTTCTCCGACAAGCTGTGGCATTTTGAAGATCTTGGGTCAGTAAATGACAGCTTGCCACCACATTGTCCCAGTCAGACAAGATGCGTCCAAACTGCTCTGATCAGTCTTGTCTTTGACTTGCTTTAATGCTAGCACCTTTCATGCAAGGTAGACTGACACACCTCACCTGAGAAAGATTGCCATTTCCTGCTTCTGTCCTGAAAGAACAAATACATCAGTTACTGAAATCGGTTACGGGCCTAGCTCAACCAAATACCCTGCTGTAGTTAGGCCTAAAGTCTACTTGATCAGTTTGAGAAAGACTGTTGTGACAAATGTAGAATACAACTAATTGTACATCTTCCCAAGAAACCGTTATTGGCACACTGAGGCATTCCAATACATGTTGCATAGAAAATGTTTGAGGAAATGACAGCACAACATCAAAAAAACTAGTAGTAAGGTGTTAGGTGCATACAACTTCCTGGCACAGCAAAAAAGGGTTTAAAAAAAAAAAGGGAGTTCCCAGAGTATCAGCTTCATAGTTGGGTAAAAGACACAAAAAAGAATCGGTGAATAAATAAATCATATTAGGAACAAGAAATGTGATGCTTTCTTTTGGTAGTACTGCTGCTTTAAGACTTCTTAAGAAACGTTTCTGTGGACATTCAAATGTAATTAATCTGTACATACCACAATAAAAGCCACAACACAAAGGAAGAAAGGGAGGGGAAAGTTTAGAAGAACTGATGTTCATCCAGCAACAAATACTCTACAGTTATTTGTATGATAGTTTTGTGAACAGCATGACAATTTGAGTTCAAATTGGACAAGTGAGTTTTTTCACCCTTACATAAGTGGAAATAATTAAGAGTTTTGAGATCTACCAGAAAATAGTTTTCATAGGTTCAACCCAAATTACATTTGCAAAAATGAGAATCGGTGCTACGCCTTACCTTTAACCTCTGCACAATTTCATTGATATCCTCTGCGCTGCCATCTGAGGCTCGGACAAAAATGTGATCTCCCCTTCCATAGAAGATTTTGATAGTCTGATTATCTGGGGTCCATCCAATCACATCCCCACAGAAGCAATTGAATACCACTTCCTTGGTGCCTCGCTCAATCAAGACTATAAATTCATTGGAGATCCCTAAGATGCATTGAATTTCTACACCTTGTGCAAAATCTTGAGTTGTAACATGCCAAGCGATCGCTCCATTGCTGTAGAGTTCTGCCCCAACCCGAGCCTTCGTCTTTTCTTTCTTTTTTGGTGTTAGGGATATGAGATTGAACTTTCCAGTGGAATCTATTGGTGTGTTGGTGACACTGTTTTCAGCCAGATCCTTGAGGTATTCCTGCCGCGTTCGTGTTGCCATGGTATGAAATTTGTCTGACTTGTGAGCTGCATGTTCAGCATTTATCACCTTGGCCAGAAGAAAGTCTCTGAAGACATCAGACTTGTGAAACATAACTCCATTTGGTATTGGAGGTCCGAATGGTGGGGCATCTTTGGATCTAGTCACAGCCACGCTTTAGAATGAAAAGAAGAATCATTAAGATCAGTCATGTACCAGTACAATGTTATCTCGAATCACCATAAACTACATCAGATTAACATCCAATGATCATTTATTAAGCAGAGAGAACTGAAAGCCATGCACCATACTGTAGAGAAAGGAGCACAGTTTTGATCACATTATTTTTAAAGCACAGAGATTCCGAAGCATAATTAGCCAAAATTTGCATCAGTCCTAGAAATGGCAAGCAGAGAGATTTGTAGCCAAAATTACTGCTGTTTTGAGAAATCAATCTTTGAAAAATAAAACACATGCTAAGTCAACTTTTAGCGGACTGTGTAGTACTGTTGAAGATAAAGGAGTTACTTAACATATACAATATGTTTAAGAGGAAAAATAAATTGATTGAACATTCATGTCAAGCTCATCCGTTATTTCTACTTCCATTCCTTTGCTAGCTTTCTGCATACATTCACTCTAATCATGTTCAGGTCTGCCGAGTAGTGGTTAGAATATTAAATTGATAATGGTCTCTGGGACACAAAGCAGCATGCACTGCGTTTTCTTTAAATGGCAATTTTGATAAGTACTTTCGGCTGACCAGACCATCAAAACCGCACAGTCACAGATCACAACAAATAAACTAAAGTCCAAGTCTATGTACTAGCAAGCTTTTATTGGATGACTTTAATTGCACCAGGGCAACAATCTCTGAGAACCTTCTATCGAGCTCACGCTGTCAAGCTGGTTTTGGAACTCTGCCCAAATTTTTATGAGGAGGAATTAAGAGACTACACAGTGCAATTAAGTCAGAATCCAAACCTAATGAGGTATTATAACCAATAAAAAAATGACATATCTTGAAGTGTTATCAGCAGTTTCCATTAATGTAACTGCATATCACTGCAGTACTATGCCACAAGAGGGAATTAAGGTGTGAATTAAATGACGATTCAATGTGCCAGAGATCACAGTAACAGCCGAAAAAATATGAATAGTGGCTGAGTGCAATAAAAGTTTCCAAAACCATGATGAAAAGGAAACTAAAACAAATCGACTGTTTCCCAATTCGCAGCACATGAAAGCGGACTGAACTTTCCATCTAAAGGAAAAATATGCGAGGGGGAATTTAATAGGAATGGGTCCCAAAGCCAGAAACAGTGGGCGGTTTTCATGAGTGTAAGAAAACAGGCTTTTTGGAGTTGTCCCCGGTTTTGTCCCCCCACTTGGACTACTAAATGCTAGTTTTCAACTCCAAAAGTACACTGAAGCCTGATAGCCAGGGCCCCAGTGCCAGTGTTCTCTCCCTAAAACAGATACATGGGAATTGGCAGCTCCAATTGGCAAGAACTTTCACCCCTATAAGTCTCTGGTAAATGGTACGAGTGGTACCCAGGGTATGGGTGTTAAAGGGTTCATCAGGGACTGAAGCACTGTTTTTGCCACCCTGAGCGACCCAGGTAAACCGATGACAGCAGTCCTGCCATTGCAGACTGCAGGAGCATGGCAAACTGCTCAAACTCTACTTTGCACTCAGCATGTGTGGCAAGTTCAAAGCATTATTTTTATATGCCAGCCAGTTATTTTATTTGTTATTATGTTATATGCACTTGTAAACCGCACGCTGCCCCAACAAAGGGGCGTCCCGGAGCGGATTGCAGAAACTGCACAGCTAGTAGCAAGGAGACAGCCTTCAAAGGAGGAAAGAGGAATTTATGACAGCTTTAAGGAATGTCAAATAGGTCTTTAGGCTGCAGATGGAAGTAGGGAGCGCATTCCAAAGTTTCAAAGCCAAAACACGGAAGGAGCGCCCTCCAGCACGGACCCTCTTCACCCAAGGGACAACCACTAGATGCTTCCCATAGAATGAAGTTGGCGTGAAGGGATGTAGAATGTATGCAGATTGGCCAAAATACCTGGGGAAGAGAAGTTCAGGATTTTAAATATAATACATAGAGCCTTGAACTCTAAGCGTTTTGCCACAAGCAACCAATGAAGACGACGAATGGCACTAGATGTGGTACATCTCCTCGGTAGGCCAAGGAGAGTTCGGGCCGCCACATTCTGGACCCTTTGCAGTCTGACAATTTCAGACTTGCTAGCCCGCAAATAAAGAGAACTGCCATAGTCCAATCTTGACAGAATCAAAGCGTTGACGATGACCTGCCTAATAGGGGGATAAAAAAAACTAACAATGGTTTGAGCCCCCTAAGTATCCCCAAACAGGTCCCTGCCACCTTCTTGGTTTGAGTTCGAAAGCTAAGGGCGGTACCGATCCAAACACCTATGTTTTTACAACCTGTTTAGGGGCAGGTGCCAGCCCAACATGGCAGGCCACCAATGCTCACTCCACAGCTCAGAGTCTCTCCCTACCAGCAGTACTTCTGACTTGCCGGCGTTAAGCTGGAGACAGTTGGCAGTCATCCATTTCGCGATGGCATCGAGATCGCTCCGAAACTTACAAGCATCCGGAGTGATGTCATCGGAGAGTGTGAGTACCAACTGAGTATCGTCTATGTACAATACGATTGTGAGCCCTCTGTTCTTAGCCACAGTCGCCAGTGGTTGAACATACAAATTATAGAAGGTAGGGCTCAAAGCGGAGCCCTGCGGCACCCCCTGTTTGGTGGCACAAACTTTAGTAACAAAGGTGGGGGGGGGGGGCTACCTGGAAGGTCCTCTCAGAAAGAAAGGAAGCAAACCAATCCAGAGCAGAGCCCACTAAGCCCACCTTTTCCAGCCACCTCAGCAGCATCTGATGGGAGACCGTGTTGAACGCTGCACTGAGATCTAATAAAATCAGTGCCGATGTACGACCCTCATCCAGGGCCCATCTTAGATGTTCGGTCACAGCAAGTAGAGCAGATACTGTGCTGTGACCAGGATGAAAGCCATTCTGAGAGGGGTCTAGTATATTATTTTCCTCCAGATGCCCACGTCAAGATGGTTTGACATAGGCCTCAGAGATCTTGGAGACCCAAGGAAGGAGGGAGATGGGGCAGAAACTCTCTGGTTTGGCAGCGTCCAGGTTGTTTTTTTTAGCAAGGGTACCACCCTAGCATGTCTCCAGGGGCTCTGGCCAACAGCCGTAGAGACATATAAATTAATCACCTGGCTCAACGGTGGAATGAGCACAGGTAGAACTTTCATACAACAGGCCATCTTGAGAGGGTCTGTCTGGGAACCAGACTTGACTTTGCTAAATAACAAGGACAGCTTCTCTTGGGAGATTGGAGGAAAGTGGTCAGAGTGCATAGAATCGGAGGTCGATGCACAGAATCAGAACTTGACGCAGCCTGGGGGAAAGATTTATAGATTTTTTCCACCTTCTCTACAAAAAAGGAGGCTAGAGCGTCACAGTGCTCATCTGATGATATCAGGGTAGCCGGGCCGTCGATGATTTCAGCTCTTTCAGTATCGAAAAGATACTTTTAGATGGATTAGCACTGCTCTTGATCTCAGCATAGTAGGTAGCCCGTTCCGACTGGATAGACCTATGATATTGCTTGATCGTTGTCTGATAGGGCTTCTTCAGGTTAGGGTCATAGTCCCTTCTCCATGCTCTCTCCAGCCTTTTGCACTATGTGCGCATGGAGGTAAGCTTAGCATTGTACCAAGGACTTGCTTTGGTACTGCAATTTTTAGACCACTTTACTGGAATGAGAGAGTCCAGGACGCCAAGTATCCAGCCCGACAAGGATTTATCGGCAGATTCTGAGTCAGCAGGAAACCAGGGCAAAGTTGTAGAGAGGAGGCTTTGGAAATGAGCGATGTCAAGTTTATTCCAGGGGCGCTTGAGTAAGTGCTTCTGAGACATCCTACTCGTGGGCCCAACCCCAGAGAGTGTCATCATTATAAGATAGTGATCAGACCAGCACATCGGGGAGGGGGAGTGGACAGTCAGGGAGGCAAGATTAGAAAAAACTTGGTCCCATAAATGGCCTGCAGAGTGAGTAGGACCTTGCACCAATTGAGATAGCTGACATGCCGCCAAGTCAGCCAAAATGTTACCCATGTCAGCATCCGTAGGATTGTCCAAATGCAAATTCAAAACCCCAAAGATACTGAAATTGGCCGCTCTCATGGCTAAGGGACCCACAGCATCGACAAGTGCAGCTCTAAACTCTTTGGACGGCCCTGGCGGGCGGTAGATCAGTAAGACTGTCAAAGTGTAATTAGCATTAAAATAAATCCCAAAGCGTGCTGCTTCGCACCCAACCAGGGACTCCCTCACGAAGTTGCAGGAGTAAGATGACTTGAAAATCACTGCAATACCGCCCCCTCTAGTCTCTCTGTTGAGCGTTTTAATACTGAAGCCTGAGGGAAGCGCCAGAACTGGTTCGGCCACGCTCTCATCAGACAGCCATGTCTCGGTTAAAGAGAGGACATCCAGGGCTTCATCCTGTATTAAGTTGTAAATATCTGCAAAGTGTTTAACTAAGGACCGACCATTTAGACTGAGAAGTTTTATTTTAGGGCTAGTGCTAGGAGAGGTACCGGGGGTATAGGGGACGTCCAGGAATTAAAGCCACAGTGTAAACAGCAGAAAGGCCCCTCCAGAGTGGTACATGGAGAGTGTCTGCAAGGGCTTAGAATCCCCTGAATAGAAAAAAGATCTGCCATAGAGTAGGTGACCGGACCTGTGGTGAAACCTCCAGTATGTCCAGAAACACACCCTCCACTCAATCGGCGTACTGCTGCTGCGGAACGGGGCGGAGACCAGAGGAAAGTGAGCTATGTGTGGACGCATAAGTGCAAGCCTATATGCCCCTATAGTAGCCTTTTCAATTAAGGGCTACTATAAGTGATCAGCGCTCCAAAGAATAGCTATGAGCTGGCACCCAGGCACCCCTAAAGTTGTCAGCTCCATTATAATACTGTTGAAATAGGTCATGTTTGGTATCAAACAACTTGCCTTATCACCTCGGACATGATTCTCTTGTCAGAGTCAGTGTGGCATGCACCCAGGTGGCTACCTTAGAGGTTGGCCACCTGGTTGCCTGTGCCTTACCTGTGCTCTGACTGTTAGCCTGCAGCTTCTGCCGCCAATACAAGAATCTGACCCTCTGCCAGAAGGTGTGAACTCTCCCAGAAAGAAAGGCCTAATCAAGAAGGAGGTTACACCTTCCTCCCTGACAGGATGGCTAGTGAAGTGACACTTCAAGGTGGTGAGCTTCAAAGCTTACACCGCCTCTGATATTCATTCAGGCTGTGTCCCAAAGGAGGTACCAGCCTTCCCCTTGCCACATTTGCACTCGGGCGGGTGAAAAAACTATGCACTCAGGAGGTGTACACACCCAAAAGGCTAGCTACACCCCCAGAGTGGGCTAACTGTTCTGTACAGATAAGGAAGGCTTCTGCCATTTTTGTAAAAGTGACAGAATAGAGGTTTCTGGGTGGAAAAGGTGACACACACCCCCGGATGTGGTCACCTCAGGGGCAGATTAGCTGTTGGGGTTAGTAGCCCATTGGCTACCTGCACCCACACCCCTAATGCCCCTAAATATATGATTTAAGGGGTACTCCTGGCACCAGAACCTCAGTTCTGATTCGAATTGCAACAGAGGAGAAAGAATAAACCAGAGTCGGAGACAACAGGACTTGAACAAAATAAAGGTGTAATACTCTGCACCTGTGGCAATCATGCTGATACTGCACGACTGTGACTCGTCCTGTACCAAAGACTGGTTCCCCCTGACAGAGGAATCACTTTGAGAGCCAAAGGCAACCCCAGACTACCTTAGACTAGTGGCACTAGTCCCCTGCAGTCCGCAGGTAAAAAAAAATCATAACGGAACCAAAGTATCGCTGGCCATCGGGCCCTCTAAGGGATCGTCCAGAAGTGGATGGTCCAGTGCATTGCGGGAAACGCAGTCCTTCCCTCCAGCAAGTTTCAGGCAGCTACCGTATTCCCCTGGACCTCCGGATGTCAAAATAACTTCTTGCTAACCTTACAGCTGCCACGGCTTGTTGATGGCCAGTCCCGACCCCATCTATGGCACGCAGAGTAAGGGGGACCTAGGGCTAAATAAACTCTTGGACAATAGGCTGTGCTTTGAATGCAAACAGCAGGGCGCTACAGAGGGGATGCAGCCTGCCCCGGAAGGTTAACACTGGGCTAGCCAGTGTGGTCTTTGGGGAGGTCACTTCAGATGGTCAGGGCCTCATAGCTTTTAACTGGGAGAAAAGTTCAGGTGGTAAGCTGATGATCCCTGAGGGTGATAATGAGCATTTCCACTGCACTCAGATGAATGAGATCCCCACCACACCCCTGAGAGACACAAGTACCATTCATACCATGGTGGTTGACAGGTTAGTGTCCCCAGATCAGTACGTGCCAGGAGAAGCAAGGAGCCAGGAGAGGTCACAAACAGACCTGCAGCCTTAGTGCCCCTAAAAAGAGGGGGTACCCGTAACTAGCATAGGGCGGTTGTCAGTCCTAACCTCCCCCTAGATTGTATCCTAGGCATTGACATCCCAGAGGATAGTCTGATTCCAGGAGGGGTGGTCACTCAGGGCGCCGCCCAACCCAAGGATCCTAGAGGTCCTGTCCCTAAGGGTGGGAGATTTAGGCCCAGCAGAAAGGGACACATTTGTGAAGGAAGGAAAATCCAGCCACTCTTAGCATGAGACCAATGGAAGCCAAGGGCTCCTAAACATCGAAATAACTTATTGCTGATCTTCCAGTTGCCAAGGTTTGTTAGTGGCCAGTCCGGCAACCACCACCTTTACTCGACGCAGCAACATGAGGGAATACCGCAGCACCTTCAATCGACCACAGCAGTGGCCCTGTTGTCGACTTTTTGCACCCATTCCCTCTCCGGCAGTGTTCAAGCGGTGAGACCAGCCCTGCTGCTGCGCCCTCTTCAGCACCAAGGACAGCAAGTACAACTCTGCACTCCAGCCTCTCGAGCCAGGTAATATCAAACTGACTGTTGTGGCTTGTTCCAGGGACCCACATCACCTTAGCCACCAGTGGGTTCCATGTAAATCGACCTGCAAGTGACCGATTGTCACTAATGCTTTTTCCCATTGACCTTAACAGTAAAGTTTTGCCGCACTGATTTGCAGAGATTTATTTTACCTTCTAAAATCCATAACTCTGGTAATACTTATCAGATTGACTTAGTTTTGGTGCCTAAATTTACATAAAACCACTCTTTATTTGTATAAAGTGGTTTTGTATTTCTTTCGAATTGTGTCAATTACTTATCATCACTCTGAAATGCCTAACACATGTTCATCTAGTAAAGCATGACTGCCCTTTGCCATACTACGAGAACTGATCTAAGAATGTATTAGAGTGGTTCCAAGAGCCATCTTTAGGGTATTGTGAGAGTATTAAATAGTGGAGCCTACCCAGCCTTACTACATAATACTCCACATTCCTACAATGAGTTTAATGATCTTTGCCATAGATCGGCAGACTGTTAGCAACAAACCTCTGCATCATCTCTGACCCTCGGATGTGTACTAGTAGAGAAAATGTAATAGGGTGCCGATATCTACCCTGGCACCCCTTATATCACAATAACTCAAATTTAACTTTCTACAAATTAGCTACCACTGTACATTAACTGTAGAAGTACAAACATGAACACCTTTCCTTTCCTCCAAAATTATGTTTATTCATAAGGAAAACTGAAGATACTTCACTAATTATCTCACTTCTGCGAAACAATTGCTGGTTTAGAAGTGACCCTGCAAAAACAGTGACCAAACTGAGATCCTATTTGTGATGTACAGAGAAGTTTTGGCGGGCCCGTTTGAATTGGCCATATCATGGACAGCCCTCCACCTATCTAGACAATGTGGCAAGTCATACAATTTCTCTAGGCTCCAATTGTAGGTAAGTGCACAAACGTCTGGATTTAACACATGTTTACCTCTAAGCAGACAAACACAGAATCAGACACCAAGGCCTCGAAATTATTATGAAATGTGGGTGCTTTGGTGTCTTGAAAGTTTATAAAGCATTGATTGGTGGTTTTTATGTCATTTAGGAAAATGTTTTCTCCTGTCTCCTCTACCTCACAGATTAGGTAATGATGAGTAAAGCGAGACTTGAAACAAGTAGGCATTGACACTTCCCGATGTACTCAGCAAGAGGAGAGATAGAGTCAAATATCTCTGCAGGTGGCTAGGAAAGAGAATATCTTTAAGTCAGCAATCAGCGAGTCAATATAAAACAAGCACTGTCAAAACCAATAGCTCTCAGCAATGCCCGATCCATTGTCTTTTAGCCATGTTGTATAGCAGCACATCTGCTGTTCAGCATGGCTGAACGTCAATGAAAGCCCAGAATCACAGGGTGCTGAGCCGACACAGGATCTCTTCACTCCCCATGCTGAGTTTATTGTCCTGCCTCTCCTAACACAAAAATACACAATGACGTGGCTTGCACTGGCCTCCTCATAGTGCTTTTTAGGTTTCGCCTACCGAAGGCTGCGTTCTGCGCAGCTTTTCGGCGCAGGCGAAATCTAATGTTTACAATATGGGCTACAGGAACGTCCCCCGGCTCCCATTGGCTAGCTCCATAAATGGAGGCTAGCCATTGGGAGCCGGATCTGTCCGTCAAGGCCGGACCAGATTCGGGGGCGTTCCCGCGATTTTTTCGCTCTCCACCCACTTCTGATCGTCATCGCGGCGGTGGGTGTGTGTTATTTTTTTTTCTCGAGTCGGCCTGTTTTCTTCTTTCTACAAGTGTTTGTTGTTGGAGTTGGCTGCAAGATTTGAGTTCCCACGAAGCGATCAGGTAAGGAGCATTTTCTTTATAAATGTGTTTTCACTTTGTATGTGTACGTATTTTGACGTTTTCGCTCTTAATGTATTTTTTCTGTTTCCTTTTGTTTTTATCCCGTTCCCGACCCCCCCCTCCCGCTGTCCGTTCCCGCCGTCCGTGTAGCCGCCCGCCCCCCCTCCCGCTGTCCGTGTAACTCCTGCGTGTAGCCGCCCGCCCCCCTCCCGCTGTCCGTGTTTAAGGTAGGCTTGAGCTGCACCTCACGGGTCTCAATGGTCGTTATGGCTGCGCATACCTCTATCTGCTTCCTCCAGTTCCTGGGTGACATAGCTTTGGTGGAGGGCGAATTTGCACTTTAGCTGCTGGAATCACCAGCTAAAGGCCCCATTCCATGACGTTTTCGTGACGCACGTTGTCCCCCGGGATTTTACTATACTTCCCGTTACCTGGCATGGACATTGAGCGTCCAGCTTTTCCAAGCCCTTACTGTATATTAACTTTTGTGATTTATACTCATACCGACCTTGGGGTTTAATAATATCTCACTACTTTCCGGCTATTTATAGCATTCACCCCGGCACACCAGGCACTGATCCCCGCATTCCAGTATGGCTGCCCGAATGTGTAACCTTTTTCCCTGTGTACGCTTCACTCCCCGTCGTCCATGACGTATTCAGGATGCAAGTTGTCCCGCGGGATTCGGCGCGATCTCCATCTCACATTTAAACTGCGGTGCCACGAATTGCCCCGTCTACCCGGACATAGCGCGTGGGTAGGTTGCCGGCGCTAGTTCTAATTAGAACAGGTGAGTGCTTTCACGATACTGGGTGGCAGCAGTATTACCCTGGACTGCTCCCTGAGTCTAGGGGTTACCGACGCGGAGCCTACACTGCCTACGGACTAGCAGAGCGTGTGGGCTTGTCTCTTTCCAAGTGCCCTTGGCGTGCTTAATTACTGCTCGAGGGGGACTCTGCCATGATGCCACCATCTACTGCCTGCGCGGCGGAGCACGGTTTGGGACGTATCCTGTCACCTGACGGGCATTGGCCTGATTCGGCTCCGGTGTGACGGTCTCGATGTCGGTATTTTTTTGGACTACCCTTACTTGGTGTAAGGAACCACGCCCTTTGGATACTGTGGCGAGTGATTGAGCCACACGCAGGTGACCCCTTTGGGCTTGGCACCTCCTTGCCTTTTCCTTCCCCTGACCTCACAGGGTCCGGTGAGTTGACCGTTAGGGTCTCCAGACTCTCTCCCTTACCAGGTGGGCCACTCCTCCTCCCCCACTACTTTTGTTTGTAGGTGCATCTCCATGCCTTTCTCTCTCCCTTTCCCTACGAAAACCACCTTGAGGTGTCCTACGCCGGGGAGACGACAGGAGTAAGCGCACCTTTTGCTCTGGGTAAGTCAGGCCTAACGACAGTACGCTTCATTTGTGTGTTGTTAACCAGCCATGTTTGGCCCCCTCCCGTTTTTAACTTGTCCTCCGCACCTGTGTATCCTTACTATGTAGACTGTATAACACACTGTCTCTTACTGTGATGGATGAACCTTACTATGTTACTAAGTACGCTATGACATAACTGACCCCACGTGCGGCTCTTGGAATTCTGCTCTGGGGCTCTGTGTGTGTGGGTGTCTGGCTCTGTGTGGGCATCTGGCTCTGTGTGGGCGTCTGGCTCTGTGTGGGCGTCTGGCTCTGTGTGGGCGCGTCTGGCTCTGTGTGGGCGCGTCTGGCTCTGTGTGTGGGCGCGTCTGGCTCTGTGTGTGGGCGCGTCTGGCTCTGTGTGTGGGCGCGTCTGGCTCTGTGTGTGGGCGCGTCTGGCTCTGTGTGTGGGCGCGTCTGGCTCTGTGTGTGGGCGCGTCTGGCTCTGTGTGTGGGCGCGTCTGGCTCTGTGTGTGGGCGCGTCTGGCTCTGTGTGTGGGCGCGTCTGGCTCTGTGTGTGGGCGCGTCTGGCTCTGTGTGTGGGCGCGTCTGGCTCTGTGTGTGGGCGCGTCTGGCGCTGTGTGTGGGCGCGTCTGGCGCTGTGTGTGGGCGCGTCTGGCGCTGTGTGTGGGCGCGTCTGGCGCTGTGTGTGGGCGCGTCTGGCGCTGTGTGTGGGCGCGTCTGGCGCTGTGTGGGTGCGTCTGGCGCTGTGTGGGCGCGTCTGGCGCTGTGTGTGGGCGTCTGGCGCTGTGTGTGGGCGTCTGGCGCTGTGTGTGGGCGTCTGGCTCTGTGTGTGGGCGTCTGGCTCTGTGTGTGGGCGTCTGGCGCTGTGTGTGGGCGTCTGGCGCTGTGTGTGGGCGTCTGGCGCTGTGTGTGGGCGTCTGGCGCTGTGTGTGTGTGTCTGGCTCTGTGTGTGTGTGTCTGGCTCTGTGTGTGTGTGTCTGGCTCTGTGTGTGTGTCTGGCTCTGTGTGTGTCTGGCTCTGTGTGTGTGTGTCTGGCTCTGTGTGTGCGTGTCTGGCTCTGTGTGTGCGTGTCTGGCTCTGTGTGTGTGTGTGTGTGTGTCTGGCTCTGTGTGTGTGTGTGTGTCTGGCTCTGTGTGTGTGTCTGGCTCTGTGTGTGTGTCTGGCTCTGTGTGTCCGGCTCTGTGTGTGTGTGTATTTGTGTGTGGGGCTCTGTGCGTGAGCAATGCCAATAGCTCTAACTTTTCCAAAGGCGAAACCATTGCATTGTAAATGCTTGTTTCAGTTACTTTCAGCCATGCTGAACAGCAGAAGTACTGCTAAACAAGGCTAAAGACATTTACATTGACAAGGTTAATAGCTCAGGCATTGCCAAGATCTATTGGCTTTGCCAATGCTTGTATGGGGCTGGCTGAACAGTTTCTGATTTTTGGCAAATCACATACGCTTCCCCCTACATACGGCAATGAATGTGTCATTTTGTAATGTAACTTAATGGGCTCCAATACCGTTAGCTGGTGTTAGAACAATGGCAAGATGGAGGATGGCATTAGCGCTCCAATACCAACGGATCATACAAAAAACAAAAATAAAAGCAGCAGCAACGAAGGAGGTAGTGGGGGTAGGAGTTAAGCAGGGAAGCAGGAGGGGATGGGGAAACGGGCAAGCAACTACGGGAGAGGGCGGAAGGAAGCAACAATGAATGGTTAATAACAATACCTGAATTGAAGCACGATCAGCGACAAAAATGAATGGGTCATTGAAGAATGTAACTGGTGAGCACTTAAAGCGCTCCTATAACATTGGCTTGTGTTCCGCCATGGCAAGACGGAGGACGGAGCAAGCACTTCAATACCATCGTATCGTGCAAAAAACGTGCTGTTCGTCTTTTCATGTTTTTTAAAGAAATGCAATTGTTTATGTACACGCACATGCATTTTGGTGGTATATGTGTAAGGTAGACGGCCTGAAAGCACAAGTACTTCTACGGAGTGCTTGAAAACAAAGGAAAAAATAGCTAGACAAACCAGGAGCAGTGTAAGGTGACATGTACTTGGTCCATGCGGTATGGGAGGGCCAAACACAAAAAGAAGGCATGACGCTCGCATACCATGACGAATGGCATACAATAAAATGAGTTACGCTGAAGATTACCAATGGTAGAAGAAAGGCGGCCTGTAAGCCAACAGATAGAACAACTCTTCTGTTAAGCCAAGCAGCACATGCACTGTCTAGCCGAGATGTAGAAAAATATATTTTTCACAGGGTTCGGGTTTCGGCGTCGGATTAACATCCTTGATTCTAGGCAAATCACTTAATCTCCCTGTGCCTAAAAAAATGAACATGTCTTTGTCTAAGTGACTGGTGCTAATGTAAAGTGTTCCAATCCCTTCGGTGGTGTTGGTGCTACAAAAAGATTGCACAGAAAAAGTAACTGGTACTAATGCAAAGCATTTCACTGCCTTCGGTGTTGGCGCAATATAAAAATGCACACAAAAAAACCCCAGAAAGAATTACAGTGTTAGGCCAGTTTACAGTAGTCAACATGATGAAATGCATCGCATCGGCAACCACATTAAAAGGGCTACTTTTGCCAATGACACTAAGGGTCAGGGAGACCTAGATGACATTAAGACTCAGTCTGGCTCCTTTGAAGAGAACTCAAGTTAAGCAACAACGGCACATGGGGACATTTCACAGGTGAATGCGGAAAAAGTAAGAAAGCGTACGGACGGGAGAAATTTGAAGAAATAGAGTCCCACCCTATGAAATGAAAAGCAACAAGGTGAGACATGAGCACTTCAATCATATCACACAGAAGAAATATGGCTATGCAATTACAGCAGACTACACAGATACTTTAAAAGCTCTGGCATGCCCTGTGATGAAGAATACTTGATTCACTTGAGATCTGATTTTTCATCTAAAAACACTATTGCCAACACCACACGTAGTACCCACACGTGTGAAAATAAACAGATTATAAGTGTTTCAAGTAATAGCAGCTGTGCACATATGCTCCAATCAGCACGTCTGCTACAAACTAACAGGACATTTAAAAGGCACAACACCATCACTCACTAGAACAAAACGGACTACAACAGGGGTTTAAAGCCTTGACTGGGGAGGGGGTGATTTGTGGGCAGAGCAAGAATGGGAGGTGCGAGGGAGCAAGCAGAGACGGGAGGGTGGAGGAAACAGAAAGCTGCAAAGAAGGAAAAAGCAGTGACAGAGTAAGGGGTGATCTCTGGATGGGACAAGCACCAGGAGGTGTGTGCGAGCAACCCATGATGGAAGAGAGGAGGTGGGGGTAACGAAAAACAGCCACAAAGGGAAAAGCAGTGATGGGGGAGGGGATGATCTGAGGAAAGGGCATGAGATGGAGCTGGTACGAGTAGTGTGTAAAGTGCTGAAAAAGAAAGAAAAAAGTAGGTCCTAAAATGGTCACAAAAACAGAAGCAGTGAATGTTTACAAGTACTTGGTGCATGCTCTGGGAGTAGGGCTAAACTCAAGAAGAGAAATGACCATGCATGCCAAAGACATACGAGACAGAAGATGCAGCGAGCAAATGGGAAGCCTGTGCACGGGCTAAAGTCCACAGACAAAAACACAACATGTGTCTTCGAGACAGTGAATGCACTGTCTAGCAGAGACCTAAAAAGGAAGCCAATAGTTCTGGCTTGCATTTAGGTTTTGACAGAAAACAAGCACGTTTCAATGAAAAAAGAAATTCTGTTGATATACAATGCATTCGAGTCCTAAAGAATTTAAAGCAAGACGATTCAGACTACTTTTGAGATGTTAAGTAGCCCTTCATGTATTGCAATGCAGGCATTCTTTAGGAGATGGAAAGATGCACTAAACAGAATGAGGTGAGTGAGGAATACTCCCCTGGGTGGAGACAAAGGCCCATTTAAATTAGGTTATACAACAGCTGTGCTGTCAAGCCAGACGTAAAAATTACTTCAAGTTTATTAGACCCATAGCGTTAATGGTGGTGAGTAAGCATAAAACCAGTGTAACCACATCATTGGATCTGAACACTGAATATGCATTATTCAGCCACCATAAAGGAAATATCCAAGTCATTTGAGAATATGGGGGCAAGAATTATCTCACCTAAGCACTGATTGAGAGCCTTATGTGTTAATGTCATCACTGAATTTCTCACATATATTATGGTAGATAAGATAAATGAATACATGCCCATTACTAGCTCGGTGTTCCTATTTTTTTTTAAAGTAGGTTGGTTACCTCTTGAAGAAAAGAGGAAGAGATTTGCCAAGAGAACTTAACAACAAAAAGAATGAAAACCCCATTTAAAATCCATTGGTAGCCCAAATTCTCTTACCAAGCATGTAGACTTCTTTGTGGTATAATTTTCACCAAACCCTAAGCATAAACATTAAACCAGTCTACGTTGGGTTGTCAAAGACAAAAAGGTTTTCGTTCCCATCAGAGCTGTGACTCACCTGTAACAAACATTTTCAGTGCAAGGATCATGAACCCTGATAATAATGAAAACATGCTGGAAATGTGATCGAATATTCTTGGGAGTGAAGGGCTTCGCTCCGGGCTCTTGAAAGATGATGGTAACAATGTCATTTCCAATGTGACGTTTCCTTAGCAACTGAAAATATAAATGGGGAAAAAAAGCTAGTGGTTACAAAATCCCTTAAATCTTTTAATGTCCAGTGAAAGACCCACAAATCTCTCTTCAGTTACCTTAAATGACATTTGGCATTGTAGATACACAGTACTTAGGTCACATGACCAAATCTGTGAGATAGGTAATGCAATACACATTAAAGACGTGCTGTATGTTTTTTCAAGTGAAATGCAGGATTTCCTAAACAAAAACGTGGATTTAACTGAGAGCAAAGGGCATGCTTTTTGATGCTTTCTAACATCAGGTCAAGAAATAAAATGTTTTTAAAAAAACAAGCACCAAACCGACCGGCAGACCACGTTTTACACAATTCTATACAACATGGCTAAGATGAAGCTCAATCCAGGACACCAGAAGTTGTCACAACCCAGGTATATCTCTGTCCTCCAAAGCACAATATCTATGCAGAAATTACTTCCTTTTACCATTCATCTTTACTCATGTAAATAAACCCGTTATTACTGTGCCTCATGTGTACATTTGCTTTAGATCAGTCCCTGCTGACTCCACAGTTCATGTGGAGTAATTATAAGGCAATCGCATCACATGACTGACACTTTTAATATAGTATTGGATTCAGACTGCTTAGGAATAACAAATGTGATAATGCTTGACTCCTCGCCCTTAGTATAATCCAGAGATTTTGTAATTTTCGATAGGAAACTCTACATTCTATGTTAGGACTGTGGTCACTATTATGCTCTTTTAAAGCTTGCTTACTCACTATGACAGAGCCACATGCCCGTCGACTTAAAACAGCAACTCTTGAAGATTCTCTGTTAAACACTCTCAAACATAGCCTCTAGCACAAATGCTTGTTATGCTATAGTTCTACTAGTAGAATAGGCTGCAATGTGAAGGGATCACTACCCATTTTCCCATACCTTGCTTGACCAAATAGGAGTCAAGAGGTCAAAGTAGGGTTTTTTAGCTCAAACTTTGCCAATTTCTATGCCATGAGATAAAAAAACAAGAAAAAATTGGGGTGAACAGGTAAGCTTGGATAAGCTGCATTGCGATGGGATTAAAATGTATATATAAAACATTGTCTGAAAAGACTAACGTTTAAGAAGGTTGGGGTTGATGAAGGTGTAATACTGGCTATAGCAAAAAGGATGACATGAAATTATGAAGTTAGCTTACTACATTAATGTTAGAAATGGGATTCCTGGTTGGCTGAGGTAGGCACCAAGGCCAGGTAGGAACCACCACTCTAGTCAGGGTAAGCTAGATACACACTAAAAGATAACCTGTGCTCACCCTCTGGTAGCTTACCACAGAACAGTCAGGCTCATCTAAAGAGGCAATGTGTAAAGTATTTGTGCAATATACACACAGAGTAACACAATGAATACACCACAAAAGACTCCACACAGGTTTATAAAATAATGTTGTTATATTATAAACAAAACACGACCAAAATGACAAAAATCCAATGTATAGAAGTTGAAATATTTAATTTTAAAAGAATAAATGCAGTAAAGCGCTTAGAATCAAGTAGTGCTAAAAACGTTACTTTAGCTCACGCTGGACTGGGGTAAAGTCAAAGTTCGAGCTGACTGTGATGGAGTGCCGGCCATCTACAGGACCCACGCAGGCCTCGGGGAACGAAGTACCTTTTCTGGTCCCAAATACCAAGATGCATTGATTTTCTCCAAGCAGTGAAGGCAATGAGTGGTGTGCCAGTTTATGCCACGCAGTCGAGGAGATATGTCGATCTCACCAATCTGCAGCGGCGGCCATACGCTGTCCGATGTGATGATCTCTTGAGGAAAAGCGAAGGTTCCAATGCGATCCGCCGATTTTACTCCTGTAACTGGGTGGATGTGCTGGTTCTTTTACATACAGATAGGAGATGCGTCAAAATCCATGTTGCAAGTATCTGGGCCACTTCCAGTGAGACAGGCACAGAAGCTGGGGTAGAGACTTTGATATCCCTGAGTCTTTAGCAAAATGAGGCAAGCCAAAAAGTCCTTGGAGATCATTTGGTCCAGCTCTCCTTCAGTTGAGTCAGAGAGAAGCAGGGCAACACAAGAGAAAAGCAGGCCTTCCAAGTCTGCAGTCCTGCTGTGCGGTTGTTGCTTTCAGGAGTCTTGTTGGTGGTAAGGGTGTTGTGAACCACTCAAAGTTTAGTACTTATGAATTTGTGAGACAGAGGCGTAGTGAAGGTTTGCTCCGTAAGCATCTCTCATCTCCGCAGTCATCAAAAAATACAAAAAAACATTATTTACTGTTTCAGGAGCCCGTTTCCCTTGAGATGCTGATTACGGCAGGGGGTCTGCAGTGACAACTCTGAAAGAATCATTTCACTGCTCAGCGAGTAGAACATTCAAACTGCTCTGATTATTTGTTTTGTCATTATTTTCCGGAACTTAGTGAGTGGACACACTTAATAATACATGAAGGATATCAAGCCACTGGTTGGAATGAACGTGGCTTACTTTCAGTATTAGTGATATTCAATCTGAGTCGAATTTTCACAGAAAAATACATAAGGAACCTGCAAATTATCAAAAAGCTAATATTGGTTATGAGAATTAATAATCGACGATTCCTCGATCTACTTTATCTACTTTGAAAAGAGCCTGTTGCTCTTGGAACATACATTTTATGTCCTTTCTTTTCGATATTCTTAACAGGGTACTGTTGAGTCCTGGATGGTTCAATCCCTGTGAGGCTTCTTGGTTTAATTGGTAGGTATTTATGACTATGGGAAGGGTGAAGGAAATGTAACAATACAAAGTTTAGGTAGATAAACCTTCTTTTATATTGCAGTATTAATCGGATGAATAAGAGAATAGTAGAATGCTTGATCTCTAAACCAACGGACGCAGGTTGATCCAGGGTTATTTTATTTTCCAGGTAATATACACATATACATGCAACAACGGTCGATGAGGACAATGGAAAAATCAGTTTAAAAAGATCCTATGTTATGTTTTACAGATCACCTTTCCTGCTGTTGCCTTCCCTCACTTGATCACCTTAATAATCTGTGCTATACAATATGAATATGTGATGTTTCAACGCGATCAAAATGATCGCGGTAAGTAACATTGCAGTTTTTTCAACGCAAGTCGTTACAACGACTTGCGCTGGAGGGCACTGGACTTAGGAATAGTAAGATTTACTATTCCAACACCAGTCTACGTAGAGTAGGGAAGGTGTTGGAATAGTAAATCTTACTATTCCTTAGGTTATAGCGCCATCCAGCGCAAGTCGATGTAACGACTTGCGTTGTAACGGCTGCGTTCTAACTGCATCGCGGTGTAATCACCGCAATGTAAAGGATGTTTCCATATAATATAGCAATCAGATTTAAGGCTATCAAGAGGTGGACCACTTTGAGCAACGAGTCCATCCCAAGGGACTTGATTATTGAGACGTTACAATAGGAGAGAGGCTGTCAGGCACGCAGAGCAGTAAGTGCAGAGAAATGTACACTTCCTAAAAGTGGCATTTCTAACACAGTAATGTTCAATCGAAAAGTAAGGAGGATTTATCATTACCATTCTCAAAATATGAATCATTAAAAGGTTACTCATCTCTGATCAGGAATTACAGCTCAAAAGTGTATTAAGGAATTCCCAATGCTGACAAATGAGAGGAGTAGGCATTGCAGTAGAGAAAAACGAAAAAGGCTGTCACTATCAGGACATGCAAAACATAAAAGTACATGTCCTACCTTTTAATTACGTAGCACCCTGCCTTTAGGGCTAACTAGGGCCTACATTAGGGGTGACTTATATGTAATAAAAAGGGAGTGTATGTCTTGGCAAGTAGATTTAAATGCAGGTGGGGTGACACACGAACAGGAAAACCCAGACCGATTGCACAGATAGGCAGTGACACCACAATGGTCTTAGGAGACTGGCCTCAATAAAACACGTTTGGCCGGAGGGGCACGCGTTCCCGAAACACCCTAGAGTCAGATGCCACTCTAAGTTAGGAACACTCGGCCAATCAGAACACAGCATGCACACTACATGCAGTGATCACACACTCCCCATGCCGGACATCTGAACATATACGTGTCCACGCAAGGTCGAGATCCATCTGCGCTTATCAAATGACCAGATATATGGCCCATGACTAGGCCCAGATTTCTGTCTCCAAAGGAATGTACAAATTACTTTATGACGCTTCTTGTAATGTATAAAAGGACGAAACCAATGTGCTTGGAGATAGTCTACAGACCCCAATTATGTTGCCTGCTCTTCCGACCACTGCATTTACTTAAGCCAACTGGTCCCATTTTGCCAAACGCCTCCAGTCTTATTTTTTCAAGGTAAATTCACATTCGAGCAACAAGAGTATGACGAAACAGGAGTTAAATTTACTGTTGGAGGTGTGACGTAAAGTTAAGGTAGCAGCTTAACTTATGAATGAGGTATGTTTTGAGGTTTTGTGATGTAAGGATAATGCTACTTACCAGTATGCATCTGTTCTTGGCATGTAGAGCTGCAGAGTTACACACTGTGCATAGTTGGCCACCTAGTGTTGGGCCCGGATGTTTGCAGTTTATTTTGTGGTAGAAAAGCCTATGGAAGTCACAGGACAGGTGACTCCTCCTTTGGATGATACTGCGCAATGGCATTGGCTCCATCCCCAGATTGTTTTTCGCCATTAGGGAAGTGATGGAGCTGTACAAGAAGTAGTGATGTCCATGTGATTTGTATCTAATTAAGATAATACTGGAACAGATAAAGGTAGCCGGGGAGGCGGGTGGGCATGTGCAACTCTGCAGCTCTACGTGCCAAGAACAGATGCATACCGGACTTTTTCCCTCTTGCTGGAAACATGCATCCGTCCTTCCCTTACTAAAAAAAGCCAACCTGGATATAATGGACCCCAACAACTATCGGCCCATATCTAGGCTGCCGCTACCAGCTAAACTAGTTGAAAAAATGATGAACCTTCAACTTAGTGCCTTTTTAGGGGCCACCCAAGCCCTAGATCCCTCCCAGCACGGTTTCAGAGCTGGTCACAGTACCGAGTCTGCTCTGATTAAAGCAATGGAGGAAATCAGAGAAGTGCTGGATCTCGGAGGCAGAGCGGTACTGGTCCTGTTGGACCTATCCGCGGCCTTCGCTATGGTACATCATGGGATTCTGATGGACCGGTTGAGGGCCTGTGGGATGCAAGGGAAAGCGTGGGACATCTTGAAAGCCTTCCTTACTAACAGAGACTAGTGTGTGGCATTGGGTGAATTCACATCAAAACCTTTCGCGTTGCCCTGTGGGGTTCCCCAGGGCTCGTCCCTTAGCCCCACACTGTTTAATATTTATGTCACCTTGCTGGCCCCGATTGTCAGGTCCTTTGGGTTTGATTTAACATCTTATGCAGATGACACACAAATTGTGGTGTCACGGTTACCTGGGAAGGAAAAAGGTCTTGCTACGCAATTCCAGGAATGTATGTTGGCAGTGAGTAGGTGGATGGCTGACAATTGCCTCAAATTAAATACAGCCAAAACTGAGGTCATTGTATTTGGGGCTAAGGAGGATTTTTGGAGTCCTCGTTGGTGGCCGGAGGAGATGGGCTCCCCCCCTATTCCAGTTGCTAAGGTGAAGAACTTGGGTGTCCTTATTGATGAGCAGTTCACCTTTAGGCCCCAGGTCAATGCCATAGCATCATCAGTATTTTTTATACTTAAAATGATACGGAAGATTCTCCCTTTCCTACCCGAGAGCAGTAAACAAAACAGTTATTACAGCATTAGTGTTGTCGCATCTAGACTACTGCAACAGCCTGATTTTGAATGCTCAACAGGGGCTTCTTAATAAAATGCAGGTGTTGCAAAATGCGGCAGCCAGACTGTTGACGGGCATACCAAAGTTTGCATCCATCTCATCTGAAATAGTCAAATTACATTGGCTACCAGTACGGAAGCGGATCGCCTTTAAAGCCTTATGTTTGGTCTTCAAAGCCTTGCAAGGCCTTGGGCCGGCCTGCTTGAAGGAGTACTTTCAATGGTATCTTCCTCCCAGACCCTTGAGGTCAGCTGAGCAGCGCCTGGTCAAGGTTCCTCGTATAAAGAAGGCACGGTGGGGAGGCAGGAGTTTCGTTCTGGTGGCAACGAAGGCCTGGAATGCCTTGCCATTTGCCTTAAGGAACATGACCAATCTGATGACTTTTAGAAGAGACATTAAAACTTGGCTGTTTACACATTAACCTGATTCTGGCCTGACCCTCTAGGAGTATTCATCTAGCGCCAGGACACCTTCGGGTAACAGCGCGCTGTATAAATTCAAAAAATAAATAAATAAATAAGTAACATTTTCCGTTCGTGGCATATGAGCTGTAGATTACACACTGTGCATAGATTGTATAGCAGTACCCGCAGCTAGCGGCGACCACCAATATCTGTTGCAGTTGTTTGAAACAGAGTTTTTAGTACAGCCTGGCCCACAGTGGCTTGTTGTTTAGTTTGCACATCTACACAATAATGTTGTCTGAATGTGTGCGGTGTAGACCATGTAGCTGCTTTACATATATCATCTAGGGGAATGTTCCCGAAGAATGCCATTGAAGCCCCTATTTTCCTTGTAGAATGGGCTTTTGGAGGAATTGTTTACGTACATTTGGCTTTTTGGTAACATATTTGTATGCATTTAACAATCCACCTAGCTATCTCCGATTTTGATATGGGGTTGCCTTTATGTGGAGGTGAGAAAAACACGAAAAGTTGTTTAGCTTTACGAAAAGTTTGTGTCCTTTCGATGTAGTACAGTAATGCTCTGACGTCTAAGGTGTGTAGAGCTCTTTCTGCGACTGTTTGTGGCTGCGCGAAAAATACGGGCAGCTAGACAGATTGATTTAGATGGAACGGTGAAATGACTTTTGGAAGGAATTTAGGGTTAGTGCGTAGAACCACTTTGTTATGATGCATTTGCAAAAAGGGTTCTTGAATGGTAAATGCTTGTAGTTAGTTGACTTTTCTGACAGAAGTAATAGCTACTAGGAAAGCTACTTTCCAAGTTAGGAATTGCAATTCAAATGTATGCAATGGTTCAAAGGGAGGTCCCATTAACCGTGTAAGAACAATGTTTAAGTTCCACACTGGTGAAGGTGGCGTTCTGGGAGGGATTATTCTTTCGAGTCCTTCCATGAAAGCTTTTATGGCAGGTACTCTAAAAAGAGATAGATGTTGTCTATTTTGTAAATATTTTGCAATGGCAGCAAGGTATAGTCTGATTGACGTGTAAGCTAAATTACACTTTTGAAGGTGTAATAGGTATCCTATGATACAAATCGTTTTCACTTAGCAGCATAACATGCTCTAGTAGTGGGACGTCTGGCTTCTTTAATAACGTTCATGCATTCTGGAGGAAGGTTGATGTAACCAAACTCTATGACTTCAGGAGCCAGATCGCTAGGTTGAGCTGAGCTGGGTCCGGGTGTCTGATCTCTCCATGGTTCTGTGTTAAGAGGCATGGAGATAGGCTTAGTTTTTGGTGTGGTACCACAGATAGTTGCTGCAGCGTGGTATACCACGGTTTTCTGGCCCAAGTCGGGGCAACTAGAATGAGTGTTAGGGAATGTTGCTGAAGCTTGCGTACCACTAACGGAAGTAGTGGGAGAGGAGGAAAAGTGTACGCAAATTTTCAGTTCATCCATATTGCATTGCCTTTGGACAGCGGGTGTGGATAGCTGGCGGTGAAGTTTGGCCATTTTGCGTTTTCGTGGCTGGCGAAGAGGTCTATCCGAGGTTGTCCCCACATTTGAAAGAATGGTTGAAGAACTTGTGGATGAAGTTCCCACTCGTGGATCTGCTGTGTATGTCGACTTAGCAGATCTGCCATGGTGTTTTGTACTCCTGGAACGTGTTGGGCTAAGAGGAAGATTTTTAGTGGTATAGCCCATCTCCATATCTGCTGTGCTAACAGAGAGCTGCAGAGAGTGTGTTCCCCCTTGTTTGTTTATGTAGTACATGGCTGTCATATTGTCTGTGCGGACTAAGACAGCTTTGTCGGATACTTGTTTTTGGAATGCTTTTAGGGCTAGAAAAACAGCTAGTAACTCCAAGTGGTTGATGTGGAGTAACTTTTGTTGCAGTGTCCACCTGCCTTGCATGGTGTGATGCAGTAGGTGAGCTCCCCAGCCGGAGAGCGATGCGTCCGCTGTCAAGATTATCCGAGGAACTGGCCCTAGGAACGGTCGGCCATTTGAAAGGTTTTTGGTGCTCCACCATTGCAGAGAGCGATGAGTCCGACTGTCTACCAACACTAGGTCTGTTAATTGACCACGAGCCTGGTTCCATTGGCGTGCTAGGCACTCTTGAAGTGAACGCATTTGGAGTCTTGCGTGAGTACTATAAATATGCAAGATGCCATCATTCCTATGAGCTGCATGAACACTTGAGCTGGAAGCAAGTGTTGCAGCTTGAATCTTGTTAGGAGAGTTTGTACACTTGTTATCCTGGTTGGAGAGGGATAGGCTAGTGTTAGTTGGGTGTTTATTGTAGCGCCGAGATATTGTTGTATGTGTGAAGGTTGAAGATGTGACTTGGTGTGATTTACTGTGAATCCCAAGTCGTGAAGCAGCTGAATAGTAGCGTGAGTGTGTTGTACACACTGGCTGTATGAGCTGGCTTTTATGAGCCAGTCATCTAGGTATGGGAAGACGTGAATATGTTGTCTTCTTAAGTGTGCTGCAACTGCTGCTAGGCATTTGGTAAACCCCCTTGGCGCTGTTGTGACTCCGAATGGGAGCACTTTGAACTGGTAGTGCTGCCCGTCTAGCACAAATCTGAGATATTGTCTGTACACTGTGTGGATGGGAATGTGGAAGTAGGCGTCCTTGAGATCTAGAGTGACAAGGAAGTCGTTTTGTAACAGGAGTGGAAGGACTTGTTGGAGTGTGACCATATGAAAATGATCCGACTGTATGTAAATGTTTAGAGGTCTAGGATAGGTCTTAGAAATCAATCCTTCTCTGGGATTAGAAAATATAGGGAGTATACTCCTTTGTTTTGCTGATGCTTTGGGACAATTTCTATTGCATTTTTCTGCAGGAGGGATTTACTTCCTGTCTGAGCAGTGTTAAATGTTCTTGTGACATTGGACGCTGCTTGGGTCGTATGTTTGGGGGGGGGTGGATGTTAGTTCTAGACAGTAACCTGATTGAATTATTTGAAGCACTCACCTGTCTGATGTGATGTTTTTCCAAGCTGGCAGGTATTGTAGTCTTTCCCCGACATGAGTGGAATGGGACGGGGGAAGGGAAGGGGAGTCATTTGGCAGGGGTAGAGGCAGAGCGGGAGTTGTTGTTTTTACCTCTGCCTTTATTATTGTTACCCCTGTAACCTCCCCTTTGGTAGCCCTTACTATAGGTGGATTGTGTAGGGGCTTTGTATGAGGTAGAAGGTGTGTCCGAAGAGTATCCCCTGGTGGCGCCCCGATAAAATGAGCGGCGAAATGAACATCTGGGAGCCTGCGACTACAGGGCTCCCATAGATTTGGCTGTATCTGTATCCTTTTTCATTTTTTCAAGTGCTACATCTACATTGGGTCCGAATAAGCGTTGCTCATCAAAGGGTTGATTAAGTATAGCACTTTGGACTTTAGGTTTGAACCCTGATATGCGTAGCCAGGCATGTCTACGCAATAAAACACTGGTGTTAACTGCCCTGGAGGCAGTGTCTGCTGCATCAAGTGCACACCGAATAGAGGTGTTTGTAATATTCTTCCCTTCTTGGATAAGCTCATTTGCTCTATCTTTGTACTTATCAGGGAGGTGCCGCATTAGTGATTCTAATTCGTCATAATGTGCCCGGTCATATCTGGCTAATAATGCTTGTGTATTGGCAATACGCCACATGTTTGCTGTTTGAGACGTCAAGTAGCTTAAACTCTTTATCTGGTGGAGGAGCTTCACCTGATGTTTGTGAGTTTGCTCTCCTGCGTGCATTGGAAACTACCAGTGAGTCTAGTGGTACTGGACCTTTAATATATGCTTGGCCTGAAGGGGCAGCTTTATAATTTTTCTCTATTCGAGGGTTAATGACCCGAGTTCGGACTGGGTCTTTGAAGAGTTCAGGAGCATGCTTAATCACTCCTTTAAGCATTGGTAAAATGGATGAGGACCTTTGTGCATTATCAAAGGTATCCATTAAAAAGTCTTCATCTACAGGGTCTGTATGCATATCTACCCCATGATATTGCGCGGCTCTGTGTATCAACCGATTAAAACCCATAGTGTCTTCTGGTGGGGAAGGCCTTGAGGGGTATATGTCATCTTGAGGGACATTTGGGACGTCTGGGGTGTTATAATCATCCCACGGGTCAGGTGAGCCGGGAGGAATAGATGGATCATCTATGTTAGCCCCTATATCATCAGAGCTATCATCCCTATTGTCATCTTCTGGTATGATAGAGGATGTAGGGGAATGTTGTGGTAGGGGAGCAGGTGGTGATGGTATAGGTGGAGGAGAAGGGGAAGGAAGTCTTAAGGGAGAGGTAGCCATGTCCTTCTTTGAATGAGGAGCTGGCCCTGGTGTATCCAGTTGTCGCTTTCTTGAAACTAAAGTTAGCTGCCCAGTGATTGGGTCTTTAGCTAGAGTCTGGCTGAAAAAAAGTCCTATGCAGGAGGCCGATCTTTTGGTGCGGAGGGAGGATTCGGCACCGAAGAGGATTCTTTTGTTTTTTTGGCAATGTCTTTAACTGGAGAAGCAGGAGTCTTTTTCGGCTCTAAAGTTTTTTTGGGGCTCCGATGATTTTTTCGCCTCCGGTATATTTTTGGGATCCGATGGTTTTTTCGGTTCCGGTGGTCTTTTTGAATCCGAAGAGGGTTTGCCTAGTTCCGACCTGGGTTTCGGTGCCGAAGGAGTAGTGGTATGCTTCGGCGCCGGTGGTTTGGATATCGGCGGGGCCGGTGATGTTGTCTTTTTCGGTACCGGTACCGTTTGAAGGCCGACTCGAGCCTGAGTCGCCTGAAGGCTTAGTTTGCTTCTTAGCCGGGCCGGAAGGTGGGGCAGTAGAAGCAGTGTGTCGGTGTGCACCCGAGCCCAAGGGCGAGGGTGTGACCAGGGCCTTCTTTGGATGTGTCGAGGAAGGGTCGGGGTTGACGGTCTTACTTACGACCCGCTGTGCTGGAGTGATGTCCTCGACTTCTGAATCATCTGCCTCGGAGTTGCGGTCGACGTCGTGTTGTTTTGGGACGTCGACGTCTTCTTCAAAGATGTCGTCCGGAATCGGAGCTGAAGATCGAGCCATTGTTGTCCTAGCTCTTCGGTCCCAGATTGTATTTTTGGAGCGGAAAGAGACACAAGCGGAACAGCCTCTGGCCTCGAGCTCCGGGAGAGGCAAAGGTTACACACTTCATGAAGGTCGGTGTGGGGAAACTTCGACCCACATTGAGGACACTTTTTAAATGGCGTCCTTTCCATGAGCTGGAGTCGAGGCCTTATTAGGCCCGAAACCCGTCGACGATGACCGGAACCAAAATTTTCGGTGTTGAAGAGTAGCGTCGACTGGGAAAGCATTCGAAACACATTTTCTGTAAGTTGGTGAGGATTGCGCGCTGAAGGAAATCGGTTCCAACACAGAGCGCTGGAAACACATCCGAGCCCGGTGGCGTAAAAAAACAATCTGGGGATGGAGCCGATGCCCATGCACAGTATCATCCAAAGGAGGAGTCACCTATCCTGTGACTTCCAAAGACTTTTCTACAACAAAACAAACTACAAACATCCGGGCCCAATACTAGGTGGCCATCTATGCACAGTGTGTATTCTGCAGCTCATATGCCTCGAACACACTATTCATACTTGTCAACCTTAAATCTAATGTAAGTTTAGTATTTTGAGTGAACTCTGTTAGTTCTGAACAATGTATTTCTCTTATTTTAACTGATGCAAGTGTTATTTACAAAGTGCTTTGCCGTTAATGTGAACAGGATGTTGCAACAGAAGTCTGGTCTAATCTTTTACATGGTGAAGGAGACCTGGAAGAAGTGACTGCTCCCTGGCAGCTGTAGCCTTACAGCATCATCCACATTGGCCAAGATCAAATCAGATGGGGTATATTTTTTAAACCTTCGCCTTGAGATGGGGTGGAGTTTGTTTGCCACAGGCTTGCAGAGGAGCAAGTGATATTTATTTCCTTAACCCCTAGCCCAAGGGTTGCTGGATGTATGCATTCCCCACCAATCTTGCCCATGCAAGGGTTTCTCCTCCTCCTTGGACAAGGGCAGGGAGTACCTATTTTCACCACCACATGAACAAGGGTAGCACATCATGCTCAAAATCATGGGAATTTTGCTTTCCTACCCCCATCTTGCAACAAGGGAGGCGCAGATATTTGGTCCCACCCAGTCTTGACCACTCAGACGGTACTTATCGCACATACATTAGCCAAGACCGAGAGGCATTTGTTCGATATTCCCCTGGGAAATCTTTTTTTGCTGCCCCCACTTCACCCAAGCAAAACATTGATTTGCCACTTTCCCCTGTCCAAGAATTGAGGTATCTTGGTGTGCCCCCGACTCCCTGCTTTGGGCACGGTGGAGGAAATTATTCCCTTCAATTTATCCTAAATTGCAGATGGAAAGGAAAGATGCAAAGATGCAAAGGAAGATCTTTGTTTAGCTTCCCTTTTTGAGGAGGGGCAAGAGAAGGGTATTTATTTCTCCTTAGCCCGCCTTGCCCAAAATAGGTGCAGCTTTTATTTATGCTCCACAGCCCTCTACTATGTTGGCCAAACATGGGAGGGGTTTGCTTTATGGTGCAAAGTGTGCATTTGTGGTAAATGTGCAGTTCTTTCAGAAACAGGACATTATTAACGAACCTGCAATTTTGTTTTATCAAGCATTATCGACCCCCCTCCCACTGCCTTGCTTATGCATGCAGATTGTTGGGGTGCTGCTGTGTGACTTTGAAATTCCCCTGCTGCCTCAAGGCATGAATTTTAAAATTTCATCCAAAGTCTGTGATTAGGATTAAAACAGACGTGCACCTTTAAAAAACATATTTTTTACCCTCTATACCTTGCACAACAGTGGGAGTTGTTAGGGTATTATTATATACACCCCCTCCACTCCCCCTTTTCACCCCCCCCCCCCACGACCAATCATGGGAGAAGGCATTTGTATTTTCTAATCCTCAGTACTTCACCATCTAGGCATCAATTGCTCTGTTAGAAGATATTTGTATTTTCTAATCCTCAGTACTTCACCATCTAGGCATCAATTGCTCTGTTCTTCAAAGAAGGCTTTCTACATGCCATTTTTCCATGCCTTATTAAGGTTCATGGCCAGTAGGACAGAATAGTTATAACACTACGAGCTGTTTGAGTAAAATGCAGCCATACAGAAACCACTTTAACAGGCAAGATTGCTCTCATAAAAGAACATGTGCACTGCTTTAAAATGAGGAAACCTTGTTTTCTGGATATGGTTTCGTTCATTTCTTTTTCAATATTGATTTGCGATTGCATGTATTTTCTCTATTACCCCATAATATTTTCTTTCCCTCTGGCCTGAGGCTTAGCTGGGCACAGCCAAGAACAAACATGCAACCAAGCTGACAGACTAAAACAGGGAAGATTAAAAGTGTGGAGTTTTGTTCATTTCTTTCTGAGCTGTATATGTACCAGATCGTCCCAGCTGGGATTCCAAAGTTACTGTGTCTAATTCTGTGCAGTCCTAGCATCAGCTGGCTCGGTCAGAAGAAAGGTATGCCACCTTACCTCCCTCCAACTCTGTATTCATCCTGAGGTATGTAGAAAATCTGTGCATTGTGAGCCTTCCGGATAGCCAGGCCAAAAAGACAAAGGAGATAACAGGGGGAAAAATGTTGCCAACCAAGACAGCGTTGCCAAGCAGGTGTTAATGCATTGTTGAGTGTCCCTTCACGGGGTAGTAGCACAGTTAACCTTGACACTTTCCTGAAAGCCCAGTGGATTCAACTCCTAGACTTCAAATATATGAAGCTGTTCATTAAGTTGGCAAATTAAAGCTATCAGAGGCTGTGCTCAGCTATGCTGGACAAAGATGATGCACATGGTGTCATATGGTTGTAGTTTATGGTATGTCTATTCCATGTGAATTTGTGAAATCCAGTTTTGGAGCTGGATGGTTTGTTTTTATGTTACTGAGCCACGCTCAGAAAGTAAAAAAAGATTGAAAAACATAATCTGCATCTTCTTGTCAGTCATACAACTGGATAAGAGTTGAACTGCTCCAAGAACCACTGATAGTGGTCTATTTTCAGATGACAGCAGAGTTATAGCTACTGTCTTGGACAGGCACCACAAGCTCCTCAGATCTGTGGTCCTCATCCAGCATAAAAATAAATTTTACGCTCGAGCTGCAGGCGAGAGAGTAGCTAAATAATTGGAGTGTGCATCAGAACTTCATGATCAAGCTAACCTGAGAATGTCACACTCTACTTTGGTCAGAGACCAAATCCTTTAGACAAGTTAACCATGCTTGTTTAATCCCTGCCGTATAATTGCTTGACTACATTATATCAGGGGTGTGAAATTCCTATCACTGTAATAGTTGGATGGGTTTTGTGGGCAACAAGTTTAAACGTCTATTCTGTTTGCTGAAAAGTTCAGAGTAATCAAATGTTGATGAAGGGTGGAGATGGGGCAGAAGCTATTGCTTACTGTCGCTCAACTTATTCCATCGCCCCTACAGGTCCACGCTTCTATGTCTCAAAACATGCAGCATTTGTCACCACAAGGAACAGCGGAAGAGCATCCACTGCTCTGGATAGCTGTGAGAGATGATACTGATAATCAGGCAGAGGGGTCTGGTCAGTAGTCTTCTTTTAGCCCTTCAGTAAAGAAGTAACTTTATACTTGATAGTCCAGCTGCCTGTAGCTCTCCAGCTACCTGCTGCAAACTAATCTCTAAAAGCAGAGGACTGAAGCAGCCTAAAAGGTGTAATTTTTCCTTTTGAAGGAAGTGGGAGTTTGGGTAATGCAAGCCGGTGAGTATGTGAGGGTGTGTGTGCCTGTGATTCTAGAGATTGTCATGCAATCCCATTTCAGCTGAAATTATTTATATAGTTGCTGGTCATTCTGATAATCTGACTGGATGTCAGTATTAACTAGAAGGATGAGGTCAGGACTATTTTGTAATTGTGAGGGGGGTTTCCCTGGGTGCACTTTGGCATATATTGATATGTGGCAGTCACCATAACATTAATGTATGTGAGGGTCAAGACACTGAGCCCCTGAGCTCTGTACTGTACACTGAATGACAGATCCCGACATAGAAACTAACATATGGAATGATAGATAGGAAGGATACTGGATGGTGACAATACAGGTTTGGAGCAATGGCAGAAGGTAAGAATACTGTGGAGTTGATGCCCACAGTAGGTGGTGCCTTATATAAGCGTTCCACTTTCCTCTGCTCCCAGCCTCATAGCTGCATTATTGGGGGTTAGGGGAAGGTTTGTGTGATGACGTTTGTTTGGGTGTCGATTGTTTTCTTTTTCTAACCAGACACGTACATTTTGGCAGCTTTCCATTAAAGTGTTTTTTAAGCTTTGCACACCGCTGTTTAAATTCAAACAATGACGTCTCTAAATTTATAATTCCCTGATCAGCCAGCGCTCATCTCTCCTGCTGGTTCGCAGAGGATTTGAGAAAGTACTTCTTATTTAACTAATGCTAATTTCTTCAGCTATTAGTCTACACCTGCACCTCCTTTTCTTGCAAGTGTTGAAAAAAAGCTTTAAGAGTGAACTTCAATGCACTCAGTTCCGACATACTGTTGCGATATCAACGATCCTATGGGTAACGCAGACAGTTGAACATGATGTGCTAAGATGAGATCTACAGTCCTGACAGAGATGTGTTTGCTAGCAATATCGGTGGGCAACTTTTGTCTCCTTGAACAGATTGCAGGGGATGGTCCACCAGCAAAATGGTGTTCAACAAAGATGGATCTAGAGAGATGCAATCTTCCAATTGCTTGTGGAACTGGTTATAATAATGCTGCACTATCTAGTGCAGTGCCCTCATTCAAAGTTAACCTTGTAAAATACGAAAGATATGCAAGGCCTTCAAGCCCAACAGTCTTGGAACAGAGCTACTGATGGTATGCGGTTCACTGAGCACCTTACAATCATCGTCTCAGGTGTGTTTAATAGCCTACTCTTGAGGGATCTGGTTTCACCAGAGACACCCATCCCCAAGGACAAGAAAAAAACAAAGGCTAATACAAGTGGCACTTTTCGACTCTAAGCAATAGATGGTGCAATATGCCCAGCATGTGAATCTAGAAGAGATTCATTATGTAAAACACACTTTTAAACATGTTTGATAATGTTACATGTGTTGCAGGCCTTAATACATAGAAACATAGTTCATTTTTGTGCAACAGATTTGGGTGCTTGCTTTATTTGTTATGAATGTGCAAGGCCTTTAGGAACTAAATTGAGGCGAATTGTCCTGCTTTATCTGTAAGTGAACAGAGTATGTGATCAATTGTTGCATTTTTCTTGCTCAATCTGTATTAGCTGACGTGGAATTTATCCATTCTCTGCACTGATCACAGAAGCTGTAGTATGCTTGCAGGGCAGATTCACTTCATGGGAGTTGCATTCGTGTGAAATTAGAAAGAACCATGAACTGTAGTTTCCACACACTTCTTGATAAACTAATCGCACTCACTGCCTTCAGTTCTTTGTTGCAAAATGCATGATCCAAGTGCATTAGGCCCCACTTGCTCCTTAAAGTAAAAAACAAATATTAAAGGTCTACGTAATTGGGTGAGGCAAGAAGATCAATCGGATGCTGGGGAGATTCTGTCAAACAGGATCATTTGTGGTTTGAATGAGGTTTTACATGTATGGCAAATATGAACTAATATATAAAAGGTATATGAGGACTTTAGGCTTATATGTGTATTTAGTTTTCACTCAATTAGATTTTTAATTTTAAAGTTGTTTGTTATAATGATTATATCGGCTAGATTATTTCTGGAAAAATCGCAGGATACATTCTAAATCATTCTAAAACAGCAACGCTGTGTGGACATTGATATTGGGTGGTTCAAGGCAGTCTTCTTCTATCACTGATAGAAATAAAAGATTCTTCAAAAGTTCTGTCTGATTCTAAGCACCCTTTTGACCATGAACATAACTCAATGGGAGGTGAGAGAAACACTTGCCAGGTTTCCTATTCTATGCAAAGATTTCATTTTCCTTTGGGTGCCCAGTTAATCTGCTATGTGAGCCCACAATTATTGGGGGACTCTTGACAATCACTTGAACGTTAGTCAATCAATCCTATGAGACAGAAAGACTTTCAAGTGTCAAACACTGTCTCTGCAACTGAATTTGGAAAGGCCATTAGGTAATGCTGCTATCAGGTCAGGGTTGAAAGAGAGGTCAGCCCAGGTTTCCATAATGAACACGAAATCAGGTTTGAACGTGTCCATAAACAGAAGGAGTTCAGTACTATGCTTAATTAGTGATCTGGGATTAATAAGTGCTCAGAATAATGTGTGCTGAGGAGCACTGGCCTAAGGGTCTTTGTTAGGTGCTTGTCGCTGATTTACGGACCCCGCTGTTTTAAAAATTAAGGCAGAAGGCAATGTTAAGAGTGCTGGGGAGCCGCAGGTCAGACAAGTATGCTACACACTGGCCAAAATAGTTTTACAATCTAGCGTAAGAACAATTGGTGCTCTTACCGGGGTTTAGGGCAAAAAGTTCCTAGCGAGAATATCGGTGTAGGCAGAGGACTGACCCCAGTCATCCAGGGGAACGGGCGCTTGGTGCTGTCGAGGTACAAAAGGGTTTGCCTTAAACATGTCTTTGGCGTGGACGTGCTGAAGCTTTCTTAACCCGTTGACCGCGGCGCAAATTTCCCTGCGGTGCGGGTGATTTATTGAATGGGTGTATTTTGGACAGCCCCCGGCCGTCCTCCGCACACGCCCACTATGACGTCGAATGGCCGGGGGCCGTCCAACACACCAAACGGGTTAAAATAGCCCACTGCTGCCACTGGGGCGTGGCTTGAGCGCACAGCAGGGCGTCAAGCATTGAAAATGATTGGTCAACAGTAAAGTGAAACCTGGGTCCAGCAACCCCTGTATACAGTTACAGGCTCCCCTGCAGCTGGCTACTGGCCAAATTAGTTAAAATAAAAGGGTGAGAGAATGAAACATAAAATGAATGAAAATGAAGGAAGTGAGTGTTTGTAGATCAGCGGTGTAGCAGGGAGCCAGGCACCTCCTCAATAAATGACAGCACAGATGCATACAAGGAACCAAATGGTGGGCCAGTAATGCCTCAATAGGCAGTCTAAAAAATAAGAGGTGTTAATTCAGTATGTGAAGTCTCATAACAAATTAAACGAGACCGAAGAAGACTCAGTTCGCAGAGCAGGGAGGAATCTGTGGCTAGATCCCGTCCAAATCTGACAGATGCATCTAGCCACATATTCCTTAATATAAAATCAAATACCAAAGCATACCATTCTCGGACTAGGGCCTGTGAAATGAGACCACTAAAAGCCTCTAACTTAGAAGGAAAAAAAACGGCCTAGAACCAGAGAAAAAGACCGGATCTTCCTAATAATGTGAGCAATAACATGCTTTACAAATTAAAAAACCTGAGGAAGAACCACAGATAAGTAAAGTTACAAGACGTTAAAAAGCATGGGAATAAAATTATCTCCGCTAGCATGACAACTGTGGTAAAGCCAACCAATTAGATGAATAGAAAACTATTCACACCCTTAAGGTAAACTGAACTCATGCATATGCACCATATAAGCACTGCGGTAGGACCGCAGTAAGAAATGTAATAAAGACCTAGAAAGCATGGGAGAAACTTTTCCCATGACAGGCCAATTTGCCAATTTACATAATATAAAACTATTGGTGGGCATATCCTGACTCGAACAGCGTGTTCAATACTTGTGAAACACAGATCAGCAGGTAATGCCATGGGGCAATATCTCTGTGCAATGGAGAGGGAGAGAGAGAGAGAACAATATAACGTAAAATGCGTATTTGTAAAGCGCACGTTCACCATAAGGGGTATCTTGACATCGAATAAAAGATGTGGGTTGTAACCCACTCAAAGGTACCCATTCTATCAACCTCAGAAAGATTAAAGGCTGAATGGACCAGCTGAAATATGTACCTGTGACCATAAGGTTAAACACAGGGCCCTACAGTGGTCCATTGGTCCATTAAGCCACTATTCCCAAAAAGAGCAATTAGTGGCATAGAACTTGAAATATCCATACAAAATTGGAATAGGGGCAGTACAAATACTGCTAGGATATCTCCAGGATATACACAGACATAGGAGTAAAATAAAGAACCATCTGTGTACCGACAAGAGAAAATATAACATAGATAAAAGTAAAACCGAATAATCAGTCAGACAAGTCTGACATAACAGTATGGAAACAATAGTGAGCATAATACCAGGTAGGAAAGCAACAGCCGTTCAACATGTTGAGTGTAAAGACAGTCGCCTGAGACAGCATCAGTAAGCAACAGAGTATAAAGCTGAAAAAGAGAAAAAGTATAAAGTGGAAACCTTGAACTTTAGCAAAACACAAGATTAGTATGTGATCTTTCTTTATGAATAGAGACCCATCTATAGATGATCTATAAAAAGTCTCTCATAATGGAAAGGTTAAAGGATTCTATAATAAAAGAATCCACCCGAACTATAAACATAAATATGGATAGATCATCTAGGGACCACACTTCGCAAAGAGTCAACATAACTACAAACAACTAGCATTAGATAAAAGATGAAGAGTCACCCTGCTAAAAGAGCAACGATCCAATAAGAAAAGAATAAAGGCCATTTATAAAAAGTAGAAGCTATGATGCAAACTCATAGTCCTCCTCATGGCTACGCAAATGAATACCTTCAGAGAGAAGAAAAGGAACATCATGAGAGGGAAACTGAGAAAGAAGAAATCTTGAGTAATCATGCAAAGCCTTAAAACGTTCATAATAGAAGGAACAGAATCTATGGAGAGACAATGTCTCCCCGGAGGCCAATAATAGTATGCCACGTTCCCAGGAAAAGAACAAATCTTCTTCAAGGAACATGTACAAACCAACCTTGCCTACATAAAGGGGTGGAAGAGCCAATCAAATAGCAGTGGCTATAAGACAGACATGAAGTACAAAACACAAAGTGTTGTACGGTTCACAAGATGATAACCTTATGGCCAACAATGAGCATACATATGGAGACTTCCATGGAGGTACAAATATTAAAAGTACCTAATAAGGGGAGCCGCCTGAACTACCACAAAAGTGTGCGAGGAGCAGTGGATCTAAATCGGCAACCAACCATTCGACTGTGTTGAGGATTATTAAAATCCGGCGGAACGTTTGATCAATGGGCCTATCCCAACGGAAGTGAGCCAATTCATGGGTTGTGGTGTACACTGCTTGTGGCATGTCGAGGAGTAAATCCATTAGCATATCAAGAGAGAGAGAGAGGACAAGAAAGCTAGTCCGAATCCCCAGGGGTTTATATATATTATCAACAGGGACTAGCCATGTGTGACCATAGTAGGACTCTGAACTGTATTATCAGCAGGCACCTAGTAGGTGTTTTCATGAAGTCCTCACCCGCCAACCTAGTTGGTGGCATGCTTCATCTTCGGGCCAACCCAGTGACACCTAATGTGTCCCGGGTGTGCTTCGACGCCTGATTACAGCAGAGCAGGTATTTTACTGAGAGTGCAGTGTGGTGAGTGATAAACTGAAGGTTAAAACGGCTTCACAGTGGTCCCAGTACCCAAGGGTAAATTAAATTTTAATAACTGGGCCTCCGTGAGCGGTTAAAAACAAGGCAGGTGGATTTAGTGGTGGTAGAGTTAAGACCACCTACATCCGATGGTGGTCGACATGTTTCAGCCAGTGCCTTTCGTAATGCTGGCTTTCCTCATGACCATAAATAGTGTGGGTGCAAGTTAAAAAACAAATAAGTGAGTGTTTTACAGACTATGTGTCGCACTCACTAAGGTGCTCTAAGTGTGCGAGGGGGATTCCCTCACCAAGCATACGCTAGCGATTTGCTTCGTATGCTCCCTGGAGTGATTCGGCAAGGGGATTGACCAAGAATGTCGGTCAAAGCCTGCGGGGTACCTGTTGTGCCGCCATCAACCTCCGGAAATCCAAACATTGAGATCATCATTGCAAGAAAGTGATATGATAATTTGCTCATTTTGGAAGATAAATGGCCGATGAAAAAGAACGATCATAATCACGACAGATGGACTGTGTGAATATCTGCTTTGAGTTTGTGTGTTGTACACCATGTCTTATGAAATACAACTATACAAGGTGGAATCGTGTTTTAACATGGAGATACCTCTAAGATACAGTGGACATGGACACTTGGAGATAAATAACATACACAATATGGCGGCCGAAAAGAACTGTGTTTTGACATCAAAACGGCCTAGTCCTTCTATGACGTTGTGATATGAACTGCCATTAAGAGCGCATGTTAACTTTTGTCTTTTTTTAGCGCAATCATTGAGAAAAGCATTATAGCCGAAATGCGTCTGAGCGCTATTAAAAATGAATGGACAATATACCCCATGAATGCCTATTGTATTGCACAGGAGCCCGATATATATATTTGTTGTCGTCTGTCTATAAATTAAACTGCTACCTGTAATGCAACTCCGGAGTGACTGGCTCTTCCTGGGACGTTGAGGGGATACACTCATATTTCTATATGTATATCTCTCTATCTGTGTATATATCTGTATATCTCTCTATGTGTGTGTCAGACGGCTTTTGCTCCTTCGGTCTCCCCTCGACAAAAAAACAAACACACACACACCTTCACCTCCACCTAGAATAAGGTATGTACCATGATGGTTTCAACCCTTGAGCTCGAGGTCTTTTGTAGAGTAAAGCAAAATGCAAGAGCTGTTTATCAGGTAATCAAAAAAACAAACAAAGAAACAGCTGAAAAACGGTCATCGACAGAACTAAAGGAGGAAGTCACAACGACTGTGCCAAGCAGTAAACAGTAATCCAGAAAGTCACATATTGTGAAATATACTCTAAAGAGTACAACTTTACTTAGAGTGTTCTGCAGAATAAATGCACTACTATATTTGTAAATGACTTGAAGTAAGGGTCAAGTAAACATGTGTAAAGAACCACAAGGTTAGCTAAACAACCATAAACCTCTGCAGTAAGCAGAAACACCACACAGGTTGCAACTAGATGAATACACATTTCAACCAAGTCATTTATAATCACTTCTGTCCACACAAGTCAAAAAGAAATTAAGATCCAACCAGATCCTGCAAAGACCAGTCTAGGTGTCACTATTACACCATGCAGCTCTAAAACGCCTTTAAGCCGAATAAGCATGTACACGAAATAAATGTACCCTATCAAACAGCATATGTTCCAGGGTATACTGTACAGGCTGCAAAAACTCAGAATGACACAGCTATGTATGCCTGCACAGTGCAAATGACTGAGCCATAGCTCTACACATGGAATCAGTGATGTCCATACTACATCGTATGGTGAATTTCACCGCCTCGTGGCCATCTTACACCAACCATAGCAGTTCACTTTTGGCTTCCTCTGGTAGAGAAGGCAGCAACATCTCCACTAAGTCCCATAACGCATAGGAAAACCTGCTGAGAACACATGTAGTGTTCAAAGACAGTAATGCTGCACTAACAGAAGAAAAAATATTCCTCCCACAACTTTCTAGCCATCTGGCCTAAGTGCTTGTTGGAACCAGATGTGGAAATGTGTGTCCGCAGAGGCTGTGGCTACTTGCACAACCAGACCTTTAGTGGAGGGATGTTAAAAGATGCAAGCAGCTTCCCCAGATGAAGGCCGATGCCTATGGGATATAGCTCGGTTTACAGGCATTCCCGTTACCGGCCATGCCAAAGTCCCTAACAATATATTATGTAAAGTCTCATTATAAGGGAGTAAGGGCTCCACTTCTGTGTTACCCTGGTAAGGAACATCAACCAACGGGTCTGTGGATAATTCCACTGAGGAAAGCTGACACTCTAAAACAGCAGCTGCCCTCCTCAATACCACAGCATAGAAGGCACTCACCTCGGTTGCCATACCACTGGGAGAAAGTCAATCTAAAACTGGGGAGGACTCTGGTCGACTAGCCTCACCCATTTCAGTGAGCAAATTTTCCTCCAAGAGAAACTGAACAGTATTGCCCAAAGGGTTTTGACACCCTATTTTTTCCCTTTGGCCTGCCAACCTGTGCATTTTTGTAAAGAGCAGAAATAGGCTGTATACTGACAGATGGAGAGTTGCCTAAAGCGAACGTCTCCATCGGCACCGCATCCGATGCCGGTACGTCAATGTGTTGATATGTTCATGGTAAGAATAACTGGTGCAGCATCAATGAGGATCCAGCCAGGGCACCTCTCCACATCCTTGGGGCTAGAGAGCGCACCAGAGGGGAAATGAGGGCCAAAGACTTTATGCAGGTAAATGTAATATTCCCTCATTTGGATTACAGTCGCAACCAGCTCTAACATATTTAGGGAGGCACCAGGTGGACTCTGGAGAACACTTTGTAGCCAAAGGTTGGGAGATGGCATAAAAAATGAACTTGCATTTCGACCACTGGGGCTTCGGAGCTTCCCTCGACAGAGATGGTCCCTCATAAGAATGGCTCCTCGAACGGTCTGTGGACCTGGATGAGGACTGACAACGACACAGTGCCTCAGATAGTCATGCTGCCAGAAGTTTCATTCTATGCTCTCCCAATGCCTTTGGGTGAAGACGCTAACAGGAACCACACTTCTCAAAACGCATCTTTTTAATCAGGCTATCTAATCTTTCTCCTTCCGCTTGTCTGCAGTTCATATCGCGCCAGGATACTCATGAGTAATTGAGCGCGTTATAAGTCTCATATAACATAACATAACATAACACACTGCATCAAGTCATCACAGACAGATAGTTTGGGGATTTGTGACTGATATCTGCCTGTCACAAGAGTCACAGGGTTTAAACCCTGAAGGCATTTGCAAAAAGCACACTGTTTCTCACACAAAATGTGATGAGTCGAAAAAATCAGCCCCCTAACTGCTCTGTATCCGTGTCGCAAGTGCGGAAAAGAAGAAACTGATGTCAGCACATTGGCGAGGGGTTAAATGGATTCCGTCGACATCACATTGTTTGAGGACAACGAAGGATAAATCTCCTGAAACATGTGTCTGATGATATACAGCACTGGCTGCACAATCAAGGGTGTAAAACTAAAGACTCGCTGATGCAAGTGTTATCATGCCCTGCATTTACTATGTTGCATTGGGGCAAATAGAGTGCTGGGACATGAGGCAGTGTGCTTCCACTCTCGTTTTATTATTAAAATCTTTGTCATTACTAGTCTTCCACATCTTAAAAACAATAAAGGCTGCCCTATTTAAATAGGTATAGATCAGATTATTTTTCCCTATAACTTTAAAACTAATCAAGTTAATTAACGCTCTAGAAAGCCCTGTTATCAGAATAGAATTTCAGAACAGATTAATTCACTGTACCAAACTTCATCAAAACTCTCACTGACTTTGGAAAAGTTCATGGATGCCTCTTTAAATGACATCGTTCAAAGGCAAGTTTTATCTGTAGGTATTAACAGAATAAACTGGACAGACCTGTTTCAGGCTGCTCTGGTCTGCCATATAAATGGATACCAAACTTTAGATGAATTAATTAGTGGGTGTAAAGGGAGATGACTTCACTGCAGGTGACCAGCGACAAAAATGTTAACTTGAAGACAGAAGTCTCAACATCACAGTACACTGTGTCAAGTGACATTTATTTTCTGCTTTAATTTGCTGCAGTGACTCCCCAAAGAAGAGGCAGAAGTCTACCAACTACTGAGTTTTGGACTGGGCCAATTTTTAGATCTCCACAAGAAAGTAGAACTGCCTCATTATTTGATCCTATGCAGACAGATTGTGATGTGTGCAGAAACACTAGTGATTTGGTTGAGTCATATTTCTACCAAAGTCTGACTAAAGTCTCCATTTTATTGAGGGTTTATGTTCTGTGGATCCCTAAAAGAGTAATGTCAGAACTATGTTTTGCCTGAGTAGAAGGGAGGACATAGAGAAAGCCAGAAATGTTACATCAATATGGGGATAAGGAGTTAGGGGAAACAGTACAAGTGTGGAAACTTGGGGAGATAGGGGTGACGGTTTGACAATGGCAGCTAAAACCATCAAAGGCAAGCAGACATGAGCCACAGAGCAGTAGCATTATGTGGACTAAAACCTATTGCTTACTGTTCTATGTGGCATCAAGGTGGGTTTGTGACTACCAAAAAAGCTGCAGAATGTGTGTACAGTTGGGAAATGCAGGAACTGCATAAGAACAGTTGGTGATGTATAGGAATGGGTTTGGGGTAGAAACTAAGATGGATGCTCACGCTGCAGGCTCTCTAAAATATTGCAATTCACAACTTTCTTTCTGCAAAGCAGTTTCAGGTCAAGCCTACGGCTGGAAGAAACATCCATGAGTTTGGAAAGAGTCACAGTGGGACAACAGGGTACTAGTAGAAAAGTGCCTTTTTTCAAACTAAAATTAAAGATCTCCTTTAAAGGAATTGCTTTGTAAAATATCTCTGTGGTTACTCAAGTGACCTCTCGTCTTGTAAAATGAAATACGACAGGTTGTACAGCAGAATCAAAACTATCAATTTCAACCCTTGTTGTCTTAAATCTCATTCATAGAAACTGCTATACTTTTTCGTGGCTGGAAAAGTGCAATAGAGACAGCTGAAGTCGAGTCAGCAGTTCAGAGTAAGTTTAGAATAATTTGGACAAGAAATAATTAATAACGGTCATTTCAACATGGTTTGCTAAGGGATACAGCACTAAAGGAAAAATATATAATTTGTATATGATATATACCACTTGGTTACTGCTTTATGATACTTTAATTTCATGGACACCTACCTGTTGCCTGTTGTTTGGCGTATATGGAAGCATGGTGGATACATGGAACATAATCTCATAGTCCTGATAGGTTGTGTAGAGGGACTGGGTACCTGTGGAGTCCGCTATAAAGATAAAAGTACAGACCATGGAATAATTTTACACATTTTATGAACTGTAGACAGAATGGCAGGTTAAATGGAACATCTATTAAATAGATTTAAAGAACATTTGTCTGGTTTCTGTTTCTTTTAGACTCTTCGTTTTTAGGAATTCAATCAACAATCTTCCTGAAATTCAAACAAAACCATCAGGTTTTATGTAGGTATCGTTCTAAAGTCAACAAAATCAAATCCAAACCTGCACTGGAGCATAAAGAATGATAGTACTATTCGAGAGTTGTCATCCTTTTCAGCCATACACTGTGGGGAATAATGTCCTTTAGTGTAAAAAATGTGTCACTTCCAGTCTAAAGGTGTCCTCCAACATTGGTAACTTTTATAGCTACACATAGTATTTGCATATTGCACCACATATAGGTGGGAATCAACTGGTAAGATATTTGGAATAGTTTATGTTTTCAAGCAAAAACTCTGCAAACAGACTTTTCTTTACAGCCAGTTGAGCTAATTTTATGCCCACACCTTCGTATTAAGAGCACGTCTTGCATTAGCAAAGAGCAGCAAGAAAATAAAGAAATATGAATGGGCCAACTTGCAGAGGGATGCTAGCCAATACTTTTGCTGGTAAAGTCCTGACTTGTTGAGAAAGCTATCAAACTCCAAGGCAGTAGCTTGTCTGCCAAACGGTAGGCAACTTGATGCAATCCCTGAGCCAGCCTGCTAGGGTTGACGAATGACCACAAATATTCATCATGGAAACTTAAGTGTTCTTGTTCTTTCACAATAGTAACCGCATCATATTGATATCCAGCTCCTGTAGGTTTCTATCTCCCTCAGATTTCTTAAAGAGGACTACGAAAGAGTGGACTTCGATACTGAAGGCCCTTTTATATGGACAGTTGGGAATATTTGTTTGAGGTCTTGACAAAATTAAACTGGGTTGAACTGAGTTGACATACAGTGGGCTCGAGGCAAAACTCAGAATCAACAGAGCAATTTTGGATGGTTGGGTGTTGGAGAGACAGACACTGATGCTACTCGTCCACTCTAACATTTACATTTGCCAAGAAACCATTAGCAGCACTGTTTCAAAGAATTATGAATGAATGGGTTATTTAGATGTGAGGCAAGATGCATGCTGTGTCTATGTACGCAACCAACACATTAATATACTTAAAGTTTCCTGTTGAGTCAGTCAAATATATGTTGGAAATTTGGAGAAATATTAACACAATATTAAAGTTAACCTTAGCAAATCTCATTTGATAGCAAACTATCGGAGCACTGGTCCAAAAGAGTAATGTAGATATACCAAATCTTTAACTGGAATGGCAATTAGAAGGTCTGAAATATCTTGGAAAAGGATAATTACCCACTAACAATATGGTAAATCCTAATCTAAAAAAGGTCCTAGAAGGGGAGCACAGCTCTTGCATACGATATGAAAATATTTGATAATGACTCTGTTCTGGAGTACCTTTGTGAAAAAGTTGCGATCGATTAAAAGGATTGCAAAAAATATGTATGCCAGAACACTAATTTTGGATTTCATCCTAACCCTTGGAAAAGTAGATTGATGTATAGGTTTTTCGCATTATATCTGATGCTAGCAAAAAAGAGGTTTTGGAATACTATAGCTGTAATTAAACTGTCCTGAAATTGAAAAATGAGATAGAGAGGTGTGTGAATGGGGGTGAGCGGAACGGGGCAGTGGGCGAGGAAAAATGAATGATCACAGTTGATAAGCTTAACGAAGACCTAAAAGACTAGTCTATGTTCAAAGGTGGGGACAGTGCTTGGGAAATGTCTCCTAGAAACAGATTCTGGTGGCTATAAAGATTAAATGTATCTAAAGTTGGCCTAACCTTGTCCTAGAGTAACTAGGAACACTGTTGAAATCTGTTTGTCACTGGTGTAGGGTGTTCGGCATGAATAAAATAATGGTTTATAAGTTGATATATTTTGTATTATTTTATCTAAATAATACGTTTACAAAAACATTGATTCGAATAAAACAGATCAGTCCACCTTGGTCCCAACAAAGAGCAAGAAGACATGGTGCACACCAATGGACATACTGGTTTCAGGAGAATACATGAGGAAATGTACATTTCTTCTGTATACCAGTGCACTAGATTAGATGGCAGGAGCTATAGCATCACTAAGCAAAAATTTAAAAGAAAAAAAAAAAAATCACAGTTGAGCAAGGTGGATTTAAAAGAGGAACACTCGACTATTGATTAATGTTTTAGTCTCTGCGCAATGGGATTAAAGATAATAGAAACATGAGGTAACCTATTTTGCTGTTTGGTTGATTTCCGATCAGCTTTTGATACGGTTAATATGATATTGTGGGGAAAATGTAATGTTATGATTATTCCCAGAAGCAGTTTAGCTGTGCCAAAAGAACTATATCAAGGAAACTGGGCCAAAGTAGAGCTACATATAAACAGAGTGCTAACACACAAAATCCCAATTGAGACGCTCTGCGAAAGGGCTGTGTACTTGCCCCCACTTCATTTGCACTTTATCTGCTTTATCTAGCAGATTTCCTGGAGACTTTATAGAACATTTATTTTATTTATTTAGAAGTTTTGTAGAGCGCGTAGTAACCCTAGAGCACCCCAGCGCTGGAACCTGAGTTCGGGAAGGAACAGCAGCGGAAGGAGGGAAGGTTTTTAGGGGAAGAGAAGAGTTTTCAGTGCCTTCCTGAATTGAAGGAGATTGGGTTCGGTTCTTAGTCTACGGGGGAGACTGTTCCACTGTTTGGCAGTGTGTACCGAAAAGCGACGTCCCCCAGACCTAGCTTTTTTAGGTTTCGACTGCAAAAAGCTGCGCAAGCAGCTTTTGCGCAGGAGAAATCTAATGAGAACTGTAGTGTGGGTTTGGGTCGGCCCTCGTCATTCATTGGCTGGCTCCATAAATGGAGCATAGCCATTGGACGAGGGGCCTGTCCGTCAATGCCGGACCAGATTCGGGGGCGTTCCCGAGATTCTTTGGCTTTTGCCGACGTCACGCGACGTCAGCCGAAAGCCAGGAACGCCCCCGAATCTGGTCCGGCATTGCCGGCACCTGATTTTCGAGTATTTTGTCCGCTGGCAGGTGCCCACCCTGCCAGGGACCTTGCCGCTGTTGTGGTACCCCGAGCGAGTGCCCACCTCGCTTAATATTTAGATTTAAGGCCGGTGCCCACCCGGCATTGCTCCGTGTATTCACCGCCGCGGCCCCGAGTGAGAGGAGGAAGCAGCGCCCGCCTTCAAGCCCGGGCCGTGCTGGGATTGGCCCAGCCGGTCGAGCCCCCTTCCGCGTCATCACAGGAGGAGGAGGAGAGAGCCGGAAGGAGGAAGCAGCATCGACCGTCCCGAGGCTCCCGAGCACAGGAGGAGCCCCGGGGAAAGAGAACGTCCCTCCGCGGCCCCGGAGAGTCCCGAGGAGCGGGAGCTCTCCTCCAGCAGCCGCCGGACCCGGTGAGTGCCTGCAAGGGGAGAGGGGCGTCGGGACACATTGTCGGTGTCCGCCCCTCCCCCCGTAGTGCGATCTCGCACCCAGAGAGCAGAGAGCTCAAACCAGAGACCCGGGGCAGGGGGGGTTAGCCCATTCTGCCGCGGTTTGCACGCCCAGATCACTTTCTGCTGATCTGCAGCCCAGAGCCGTCCACTAGGGCTTGCAACAGCATGCAGTTTCCTTTCAGAGGAAGTATGCAGCATCGAGCCTCGCATTCTCTCGTGCAACCCCACCCGATCCCAGGCAGTTCCATACTTTACCCCTTAGCCGTGCTTCAGTGTCGTGTGCGCTGGACTTTGAGAGCCCCACTGATTTGCAAGATCTGATAAGGGAAACAGTGACGCATATTTCATTTGCATGCAGTAGCCAGCCGAGCACGCTGTCTGAATAATTAAACGCATTTAAGCATTTTCCTTATCTAGCGAGCTTTTGAAACGTACCTAAATGTTCGCACCGGAAATGCGCGCACCGTATGACTTTGATCACTTCTTATTGTACAAATAAACATGCCTGGCTTTAAGATTTCTTTCAAGCTTCGGCCCGGAAATATCTGTGCAGGTTTCCCACAACCTAGAGTGCCTGCATCATTGATATCAACATAGGACTCATCTGACTCAGCATGTCATCAGTGAGATCCCACAATCCTCCACCCCTGGTGCACCCTTCACAGTGTACCTTCTCTTGCCCATCTCGCACTGTAAACTAAACTACATTCTTCATATTCAGATGTCCTGTATGTGCCATTCTTTAGTCGTCCCCACCTCGCCTAAAGTATACACATTGGTGGTGGCCCTCAACATTTTGAACAGGTGCAGCACCAAGTCTGGGATTGTACAACCCTTCTCAAGAGGTTCGCACTCTCGTGGACATCTAGGGCAGAGTTACACTATGGCGAGGCTGCTCAAAATAACAATGGCCGACCAGGTGATGGCTAATTCTCAGTCTGTGGCCCACCAAAAATTCACCAGAAACAGAGGCTGTGCCAGTGACAGCAGCAGGATTCTTCAGATGCGGACGTGAAATATCAGCTAACCAAGAATGTGGTCTGAACTCGCACATTCACCAACTCATCCACCTGCACATTCATCTTACTGATAAGGCACCCACTCTAGAGTTGTCTGCAGCCTACACCTTTAGTGTACTTATTATTCTGTGGGCGATGAAAGCTTGTACTAGGCTGCCCTGCTGGTTCTGTTCTGCGGTAAATGGAAGATTGCATGAATTGACTTCTGTGAGAGGGAACAGCTTGATTTACTAATGCCATACTTTCCCTTTTTTGTGAGAAAGTTAACATTGCGCTTCTGCTTCCTAATTTGCATCTGTCCTGTGATGGGAACACGTGCGCTGATGCTACTGTAGTTGTCTGTAACTTCCTTCTGAAGTTGGGAAGTTTTCATAGTTTCTTCCCTCAGTGTACCAGTTCTGTAAAGAGGGTTGTTCTGTATGTGTGAGAGACCCTTGTGATATTCCCTCTGTCACTGCCACCTGTCTTTCATTTATTATTTTAAAGGAAGATTGCTCTGCTGGGGTCTGTTATACATTTACTGTGTTGTGAAGGCATGTATGAAACTTTCCACTAAACAGAAGACCAAACTATTCACATCACCAATACTTGTTTTAATGCATGATGTAGGTGAGTTAGAGGGAATGCATAAGTTTCACGCATGAAACAAGTAATTTTTGTAATGGAATAGAAGACTGTAACATTTGAAAACATAGCTGACTAGTGGCTCTGTCATGTGTAACACCTCCAGCATGTTCTGGCATTTTAGGCAACAACACTTTGTATGCTGGGATTTTGAGCCTATGATGAAACGGTTAAAAGCATAACTACAAGCCCAGTGATGCAGAATGCTGTTAGTCAGATAAAATAAAAATAGACCATTGTATCTTATGTCATGATGCCAAAGCGCAGAGTTGTGAAAGGCAAAATACAATGTAGTTCCTAGCTTGGTCCCTTTTATTCTTCTAGCCAAAAGTAGGTTTACAGCCTAGTACGTGAGTAGGGAAAGGTAGCCAGTCAGAATCAAATGCCTGCATCTTACTGCTAATGGATTAACATTAGAACTCCCTTGAAAACCAAGGACATTGTTTTACCAGAACAATGCAAAAAGCAACGGTTAGACATAGCTGGAGACACAGAGGGAAACAAGCATTTACAATGCAACGGTTTCGCCTTTGGAAAAGTTAGAGCTATTGGCAATGTAAAGGACAATGCCATTTATTTATCTGTTTTCAAAACCAACACATAAATACAAATGTTGTCATTTACAATGCCAATAGCTCAAACTTTTCCAAAGGCGAAACCGTTGCATTGTAAATGCTTGTTTACTCTGGGAACAGTGATAAAGTTCTCTTCGCTTGACCGAAGAGCTCTTGTCGCTTTATAGGGAACAATGAGATTCTTGAGGATTGGTGGTCCTTTGTTATGGAGAAGTTTGTGGGCCAGACAGAGGGCCTTGAAAGCCACCCTCTCTCTGACTGGGAGCCAGTGAAGGGACTTCAGAGCTGGCTTAGCCGATGATCTAGCTGGGGTAAGAGTGAGTAGGCGGGCCGCGGCGTTTTGGATTCTCTGCAGGGTGTTGAATGTGGCTTCCGGGGCGCCCAGGTAGACTGCATTGCTGTAGTCTAACCTCGCCAAGATGAGGCCCTGGATCAGAAGTTTCCGAGAGGTGGCAGGGAGCAAGGGGAAGACCTTCCTACAAGCCCTGAGGAGTCCAAAGCAGATTCCCGCCGTCTTTTTTGCCTGAGTTCTGAAGCTCAGGTCCTTTTCGAGCCATACGCCCAGACTCTTGACCTCCTCCTTGGGGGATGGAGGGACACCCAGACAGTCAGGCCAGATGTTAGGCGGCAAGGAGGGTCCTTTGTGTCCGAGCAGTCGTGAACATGCAGTCCTTTTCACCTAAGATGGGGGGGGAATCAACTCTGCCAACTATAAGCTAATGATCTTTTCATCTTAGATATAAAGCAGGTAGGGCTTGAAAGAAAATGACAAGTATTTAACGAATATTGTCAAGTAAATGATTGAACAATACGTACATAGAAAACGTATATCCTGGTAATGGGTAGAAAAAGCAAGCCTTTGAAGTCGTCTATTAGGAATTTGAAAGTAGAAAAATTCTTTCCTACAAATGCTTGGGGATGGTGTTCAATAAAATGTTTTATTGGAAAATGTATGTGGGTGCCCCAGAAACCTAAGTTTTAACAACTGTGGGGTGTTTAAAAAAATGCAAATGAGAATTTGGAGGTGTGTCAAAAGACCAATGTTGACTGCATATGAAGATACGGTACCTCTCAAATTTTATACGGGGCAGAAATCTTAGGCCTGAGCACTACGCATGATATGGAGAACACAGAGGGCAAATGTCTTTAAAACGTATTAGGCCTCCCTCCATGTTCTATGGTTCAAGCAATAAGAATGGAAGCCAAACTGAACTCTTGGAACAGCACATTGGCAAATGTAAGCTAGCGTTCCTGGCATTAACAGTTAAGTGGATCCAAAACAAAGATTTCAATACTCTCTGTGAGAGAAATTTGCCAGATTGATCTACTCTGGGCAAGGGATCTAAGGAAGCGACTTAGGAGCTAGGCCGAGTAATTCAATCTATATAACTTTAAAAATAATGTTCTCACTTCCTAATTCCTTGATTTATTGCACGGCGATCCTACAAAAAATCCTGGATTAATTGCACGAGGCCTGCCAAACCTGTGATGAGGGGCGTACTACTGAAATTCTGTGTGGGCCTATATCCAGCTTAACGAATCCAAAGTGAGGGGAAAGCCCGGAAGGATGGAGACATGACGTGCAGGTGTGGGTTAAAAGTACATTGCTCCAGTGATCATGTTTTAATGGACTCTTTATATTTTATCACTTTACAGCGTAAACTTATGAAAATTGATTCTTGTCAAGTATGGTGTAAAGACTCAAATGGAAGCCCAGAGATTTTTATAGGATATGCAATATTAGGATGTTACATTTTTACTAGCAATATCGACACAGATAGCACTGGGCGCTTTATTGATTTTAGTGGATCCATAAATTTTATATACAGTTTATACTGGTTTTAGTTAAGGGAGGTGGATGCGCTTATAAATGAACCAAGATCCCTGGTCTATAACGAGAAATTAGCGAGCATTCACCAGGAATTAGTAAGGGCACTTGGAGAGGTGTTCAATCCGGTGGTACCAATTCGAAGGAAAAAGACTCGTGCCCCCACTTGGTACACCTCTTCCTGTAGGGCAATTAAATCTGAGCTAATTGCCACAATCAGGGAGGGGTCAAATAAGGGTAAGGTTCGAGACCTTAGAAGGGAGTATAAAGCAGCAATGGCCAATGCAAGGGCAGAGTGGGACTGGAATCACTGGCATGAATTGTCTGAAGCTCTAAAAGCCAGAGATTCTAGAAAATTCTGGGCCTTGGTCAATAATGGGATGGGGGAACTTAAAACAGCAATTGAACCTAACATCGCCCCCTCGCTGTGGGAGGCCCACTTTGGGGCACTTTATCAAGACACTCCTCTATGGCCAGATGGAGTGGTGGTAATGCCCACAAGCACCTCGGACACGGCCCTGGAATTCTCTCTAGGGGAAGTGATGACTGCTCTGGAGCGCTTAGCGCTGGGGAAGGCGCCGGGGCTGGATAAGCTACCGGGGGATCTCTTTAGGCATCACCCAGACATCTGGGGCCCGTACCTCCTTATTCTCTTTAATGCCATCTTAGGAGGTATGTCGGTCCCAGGCTCTTGGCTGGGGGCGGAGATTGTACCGATTCATAAGAAGGGGTCTCCTCTGCTCCCAGCCAACTACAGGCCGATTAGCCTGATAGATGTACCCCAAAAGCTTTTTGCGCGCCTCATTCTCAACCATTTGCTGGACTGGGTGGAGGACAACGACATTATGAGCCCCCTGCAGGCTGGCTTCAGGAAGAACACGTCGACCATGGACCAGATTTTCCGCCTCGTCCTCCTCTACTGGAAGACGGTGACGTTAGAGGGGGGAAGGCTGTACATGGTCTTCGTGGATCTGAGGTCAGCCTTTGACCTAGTCCCGCGTAGCAAATTGTGGGAGGTTTTGGAAAAGTTAGGAGTACCCCCTCAACTACTCAGCATCATAACCAGGCTGCATGAGAATAACTACGCTCAGGTGAGGTGTGGGAGGGATGGTAAGCTTTCGTCCAGGTTTCCAGTCCGCCGAGGAGTCAGGCAGGGCTGTGTCCTGGCACCGACACTGTTTTGTCTTTTTATTAATAGCGTTATATTACACCTAGATAACGTTAAGGACAATGACGCCCCACTTCTGGCAGGCAGGAGGGTTCCGGCAATCATGTTTGCTGATGATACCCTCCTGCTTTCCAAATCCCCCATGGGGATCCAGAAGATCGTGAACGGATTTGGTCTTTTCTGTCGCCAACACGGGTTGGAGGTGAACACAGAGAAGACCAAGTTCATGATTTTCAACCCTCCCAATAAAGCCAGACCCAACCCCACCTTGGGAACCGTTAGCCTCGAGAGGGTTTCTACCTTCATATATCTGGGGGTAACACTCCAGGAAAACCTTTCATGGGACTGCCAGATAGCCAGATCAAGGGTCAAATTATCCCAGCTATCGGGTGCTATTTTGAAGGTGGCAAATGCTTCCACTTTCAAGCCGTTAAGCCCGGCCCTTGAAACATATAGGACTCAAGCTAAGGCAGCAGCCATGTACGGTAGTGAGTTATGGGGGCACAAAGCAGGGAAAGACTTGGCAGGAGTAGAAAACAGTTTTTTAAGGCGCTTACTTGGTCTTCCGCAAGGTACGCCACTTCTGCCACTAAGACTAGACATGGGTCTTCCCTCCATTGCTGAAGAGCTTGTGTCAAAGCCAGTGTAGTTCTGGCACCGACTCTGGTCCACTGACGAATTACATCATTACAGACAGGACCTAATCCATGTCATGAGCCTGAATCGTAACAGCAAAATCCCCTGGCTTGCTTTCGTAAAGAACGAACTGCTTAGTATGAACTTATCAGAACTGTGGGATGATCCTACTCGAGGTTGCCAAAGGATTTCACGCAAAGCCTTGACCCAACTGTATAAGGACAAGAGCCTGGCACTTATGGTTAATGCTCACAATAGCGGCACCCTCACTGCGCGTTTTATGGAATCCAAAAATTCTTATGTTTTTGAACCTTTTATGGATTTTATTTTTCCTGTACTGGCGAGGAAATAGTTTGTGCAATGGAGGTTTGGCACACTTCCTACTAAAACCTTCACTTGCAAATGGACCAAAGGGGGTGATAAGTTGTGTCCATGCTGCAACACCCACGAGGAAGATGACTTACATATCATGTTCGTATGTCCCGCATATTATAGACCCAGGAAATATTGGATAGCACCGCTTTGTAGAAACCTGGGGTTCAGGAAGTGCTTACAGGCATACAGAGTTATGAAAACTAGTACTCTGGGTCATGTTGTGTTTGCCATATCCAAATTTTTAATGGCAGCATGGATAATCAGGAAGAAAATAGCCCTCTGAACTATGGTACTGTCTTGCATCCTCTACTCCTCGCTGGTCGAGAAGAGACTTTCTGTATGTATTAACATTATTTTTTTAATATATGTATTGTATTTTATTGCATCTTTTATGGTCTTATGGCCGAAATAAAGAATTTTTGGATTGGATTGTTTTAGTTAAAGTACATCCATCAGAGCAATCATTTTGTAGCTGTAGATCAAATCTGGTTTACTCACAATATGATGAGATCTTTAACGATCATAAACTGATTTTTAGGTGAATCCTTATGTAATAGAAACGCTATATGTATGCAAAAGAATGTAATGTGTAATAGACTATGCGCTAAATAAAATTATATTTCATAACAATTTTTTTTAAAGAAAAAAAAAAAAGACCCTCAACTCAGCTAACAAAACTAACCATATCCATCAAGAAGTGGATTTCCTAACATTGCGGCTCTATGAAACTGTTATTGTCATCTGTAGTACATCACACAAAATTTGATTTATTTTGAACATATGTGAATGAATACATCAAATATCTGATTTTGTCAAAGCTACTTACTTTTAGTATCCAGCTGGGCAGCGTATTTGTCAAATCCCTTGAGGCAAACCTTTTCTCCAATCAATGCAAGGAATTCTTCAAATGCAGGTCCTGCGCTCTCATTGTTATACATTTCCTCTTCTGAGCTCTGACCCGCTTTACAGTACAGAATTCCCACTTTATGTTTTCTGCAAAGCTGGTAAGAAAAATAAGAGCAGAATTAGTTTTTACTTGTGGGGTCAGTATAATAATTTCCAAGCTCTGGGGCATGTGAAAAGGACAAACAAGATACAACTTGTGAAAATATCTAGCTTTTTAATCTGAAAATGATAAAAGCTGCAAAAACAAATCCTACTCAAATTAAATTAAAACATTTTCATGTAGTTTAGATGAAAATATGTTCCTATTTGAAATTAAACACTCACAATGCAAAACCTTGCCAGTAACTCCTATAGAACAGGGAAACAAATGTTGTAGAAGCTTGAGGTCAGTTATCAGCGTCACTCTCAATGTTCCCTACATTGGTGAAATAACTGAAGACGACAAAGGAGCTTTGGCTTTACAAACAAGCATTGACAAAGACAACCAGCCTCATATTGTAAAAGCAATGCAAACTTACTGGCTTTGCTAATGCTATTTTGCCAATGCTGTTCTACATTGACTAAAAAAACAAATGCTTCTTTGCAGGTGCTAAATAGCATCCATAATAAAACAAAAAACTTTTTTAAGTGCAACATCTATGCGTACATGCGTGCATACAAGTTATGAACTTGCGAAAGTTTCCAGAAACTCTTTTCACCAGTTAATTATCTCAGACAGGGAATAACTGAATCCTGTAAAGCAACATGATGGTATCAAAACTGAGGAAACCTTCACACACTCTGGGAGCAGAGTTCCGCCCAAAAGGTAGTCATCTGTATTAATAGTGTATACCTCTGACAGCAAACCACAAGACCTCTCCATACTGCTCGTTCTAATTAAGCATACTGGAGCGCTGGAATGGCATCCCATTATCAGTGCACATGCTTTTCAAGAAGTCAGCTAAAGTCACTCTGTGGAAGAATTCTCTTAGTAGAGATTGGTTCAAATCAAAGATTAAGATCATGCGGATCCCCTGGTCTTCATGGGTATAAAACAGCCGCGGTCGGTAGTGGGAGTACCTGCAGGGTGGTGACGTGGGGAGGCGGGGAGCAGGGTGGGGGGTTGTAATGTATGGATTACAGAGCTTTACAGGTAAGTAAACATATAAATAAATAAATAGCATTTGGGGATGCAGTGCACGCAACGAAATGTATTTTGTTTGTTTGTTTAAATGTGTGATTGTCCTGTGTTTGGCACAAAATCTCGGTTTTTAACAGGTGTTCAGGCGGGAAAAAGGATTGAATCACCAAAAGGTGGTTCCAAAACCATTTTCTAAATATTGCTAGAAGAGAAGGAAATGTGCTATCGCACAAAGTTAACTTACTGCTGGAACACAGCACCAGACATGTCTTGAGGTCTGAACTTACAATGGTATTTTACCCCAGTCTTTCTCAGGGTGCCCTTCCAATTGTGCATTAAAACAATCTCTGAGGACAACCAAAGAGCAGTGTCAGACTCTGCATCAGCACCTTCCAGCATCTGCCAGCTGCACTTGATGCAGTAGATGCTGTAAGTCCTCACCCTCGTGTTGTGAAGCTATATCAAACATCCCCAAAAACTGTTACTGAGGTAGCATCACACAACTAGGCAGTCTTTGTAAATTAAACCACGCTTAACCTTATATAAGTTGACCTTCACTAAATTCAAGAAAGGTCTGCAGTGCAAGCCATGCTGACTAAGGAGGAGGGCTCAGAGTACTGCAAGACTATTCAGATAATCTGTTGAGTGAGGCTGAAGATTGACCAACTGTAAAATAAGAAGACTATGTTTGCTTTCTGCCTCCTGTACGATGATCGGGAAGGATGCTGTGTTGCCCGCAAGGATAAAATAAAATCCACAGACCATTTGCTAACAGCGTAATGGACTTGGGGACAAACCTACACTCGTTAAGAGCCAGCAACAGAGAAAGAGAGTGCAACCAAGATTACAGACAAAAAAGAACAAGAAAGTGTGTGCCCAGGGAAAAGAAGGCTCATGACAAATATATTAAAATATTTTCTATAAAGACAATAACTGACTGCTGCACAAATGGTTTACTACATAAAGAGATGGCGTAGGTAACCACCTAGACTCTATGGAATAATAAAAATAATTGTAGCTACATCCCTCTACTTCAGACCTACCATTTTGCTGGTAGCAATATTTTTTTCAGCAAATGTAATCTCCTATAAATCGGGTTTCTAAATATTATTTGGTCACCCTAGGAAATCGTATAGCATTTGTTTTGGGCTCGCAGAATGAAGGGTGGTCATTAGGAAAACTATTCCAAAAGCAACTTCCATGAAAAGATAATCTATTCTTCATTGAACAATCGCACTTTTAAAAAAACAGTTTTAAAACTTTTGCAGTTTGTATTCATACCTGGCTTAACTGGCTGAGGACTTTTGAGATTTCAAAATCCCTCTTCTTAAGATTTTAAAAGAATAGACACAGTTCAGTGGTGTAGAACTTCTTTAGAGTGTTGGTGATAGTTCTTTAGTAATGGCATCTTATGCTAATTTAAAGAGCTTCAATGTATATGCAACATTCTTAACAGCATTTTTTGTTAACTAGCAACAGATCTGGGACTTCATACGCAAACTTCACCCAGCAGATATTTACATTTACTTTTTTTTTTTTTTAAAACAGCAAGATGCGTTTGACTCATTAACCGCAGAAACATTCTAGTTATAAAATGTATTAGCAATTTAACCCCTTCGCTGCGGCCGCGATTTTTCCCCTGTGCGGTAAACAAACGAACAGGGCGGGGCCGTGACGAACCCCAGCCGTCATCAGCACACGCCCACCGCGGGGCGTGACGGCTGGGGTTCGTTACCAGCATGGGAGGGGTTAAACAATAAAGGACAATTTACATCTACAGCAATATGGTTCCTTTTATTGATATAAAATGTGCAGACTGAATCCTGATCTCATATGACCAAACCAGACAATGACACCTGAGCTGATTTTTCTAAGATGCTCATATGGGTCAGAAGCTGAAATTAGAAGAAAAAGTTATACGGTGAAAAAAAACGACTACAGCTGCCCATCATGTAAACTAACAAATTCTAAAATTCGTTACCAACGTATTACACTAGAGGTGAGGCAACTCCAGCAGAAGAAGAAGAGAGGTAGAACAATATGTATTGGAATGGCTTATAATAAACAATAAGCACAAGGATGAAACAAGTGGACGGACTCTATTAAATATATCCCGGTAAGAATCAAGCATCAATAAATTCAACTGACAGACAAGCAAGAAGTAATTCAGTTGGTGGTAGTCCTTTTTAAGAGTGAAACGACTATGCCTCGCCAAGACCTGTAAGGCCTAGAAATAGCCTTGGAAAGAGAAGAGGAACTCTGCACATCTTTAGTGGAAGAGGATCAAGACTCTACTTTGGGTGTTCTTTCATCATTTAATAAGCAAATGAAGGAAACAGAACAGTCAAATTCACAAGGCAAGAACTACCCCAACACCATTTGTGTTCACGGTAGGTTTCAGAAATGTGCATAATGAAACATTTATTTGATCGCAGTTTTATAGGAAAAGGTGATTTTGACGACTAAATTAAGATTGCTGGGTGCAAAGAAAATTATACATGGAGACATACACAGGACTTACTCTTTGCTCATCAAGCTTCAGTAGTTGCTCTGTTACTTTCGGTGTATTCAAAGCAAGTCGTAAGCAGTGGTTATTTAATTCAGGTAACACATATTCCAAAACATCTTTCAAGGGGATCCCTCTTACAGTTCCATGCTTTGCTGTTGTTGGAACAGCATCTTCCAGGATACATCCTCTAAGAGTTATAAGCTACAGAAAAAAAGTAAGATACCAATATTACATATATATATCTGCACAGAAATATAGAAGTGTAAAACAAGAACTAATGCTTCCATTCAAATTAGCATGTTGTTATGTAATTGCACAAGGAACAAATTATGGTTTAAAACTAAGACATTTGACAGCAGAACCCCTGTGCTTAAAATGTTGGTGGCTACTTATATATTACGGAAGGACTATTACAGTAACTGTGGTTTACAAAAAACACTGTAAACATTTACTGATGAATTCCCACAAACCAGGAAGACACTCAAGAGGACAGTTTTTAACTCACAAGGCCTTTCACTCATACGGCGGACTAAATAACCACTACAGTTTCAAAAAGATATTGAAGACATAAGAGTATTAGGCAATTGTAAAAGTTTCTTATTAGTAGAGAAAGATGTGGGTCCTTCACAAGTAATAAGTCTGCAGCCTTCCGTTTACTGGGAACAAAGGGTAGCAAGGAAAAGTCCAATGTCAATTCAAGGGAGGTGGTGAGGGCAAGTGCCCCACTCACACAACAAACACCCAAGCACCCAATAAATCACTGTCCAGTCATGTGTGTTACTCATAAAAGGAAAAGTACTTCATTACATACACACTACTCCTTGATTTACACATATATACATGACGGCAGGAGGTAATATATTTGCTGAAACAACCTTCTAACAGTTCACACCCTTAGCGAGCCCTTAACCCCAAAGCCACATTAACCACCACATATACTAGGCACAATATAATAGGATATAGTTATCAAAAGGCAGGCCTACTGGCTTTCTCAGCTTAACAAGTGTAGAAATATGTCACAATACACCAATGCCAACACCATTAATCTTGACGGATCAACCCATCTTACATTGGCACTCTTTATGACATGTAATTGCTCACTATTAACTTTTTTATAGTCACTAAAGCATTTCAATGAAGTACATTAAGATGTGTAATGTTTCATTATTAACTTTGTTGTAAAGTTAAATACTTTTGTTGACAGTGACCAACTCTGTGCATGAAATTGTATTCTATTTTTGTACATTCTGCAAAACAGCATTAGGGCCCACCTACAGAAGATCCAGTTCTATCCTTATCCCTGCCCCCATCAGTCCCAGGTCTAATCCTGACAAATGGCTCTCCTCTGTGGAAATGCTTATGACCCTCTGACTAGTCAGTGGAGATATTACTTTGTCCCAGCAGGGTAATTCAAAACCAGAAATCTAACTAGGGCGCTGTCTCAAAGTGTTATGAAAAGTAAAGTGCCAGAGGGAGTGCAGATATAAGGGAAGCAATATCAGGTTGGCATCTGTGATGCTTATTTACCCAAAGATTGGTACAACACCCTAATTTCTAGGCTTAACCACATCGCTGCGGCGGCTATTCCGCCGCAGCGCTAAGGGGGCGGGGGGCCGCGCGGCGGGCCCATGCTGGTGACGGAACCGCTCCGTCACCAGCCGCGGTTGAGCTGTGCTCAAGACGGAGCGGTTCCGTCATGGCCCCGCCCGCTTAATAGAACACGCCGCGCAGGCGCGAAATCAGCGCCGCGCAGGCGTGAAATCAGCGCCACGCAGGCGCGAAATCAGCGGCGCGCAGGCGCCAAATCAGCGCCGCGCAGGCGCGTCGGGCGGGCCATGTCGGAACTGCTCCGTCATCAGCACAGCGCCACCGCGGCTGATGACGGAGCGGTTCCGTCATCAGCACGGAAAGAGTTAACTAAATCAAAACAGTAAGCTGGTGCAGATTTCACCCATAATGTTTATTACGTTAAGCACACACTTTCCTCTTCAGTTAGCCAACTCAGACTTTCACTGTGAATGCCCACTCACATTAAAAGGCATACAAAAGGTCAGCACCAAGCCCTGATGGGCCCCTTCTTCGAGAGGCTACCTGAGCACAGATACTGGGCTGAGCTGGACGGCAGTCCCATTCACTCAGCCTGCACTTAAATGCACAGGCTTGAAAACACATGTTCATATGCAGCCAACCCAGACTCTTCCCCCCAGCTGCACAGCAGCAGACCTAGTTTTAAATGGTAGGCACTGGCAACTAGCACTCCCAACCCATTCTAACATTTTAGAGTGAGTGAGACTCCGTTACTGAAACTCACTCTCACTAAAAGTTCAAAAACTGGGTAGTTCAACAGCTAACAATTCAGGGTGTTAAATGGGCTCTTTTGTGTTGGCTTCATGATCATAATTAATCAAGGGGAGTAACTAATCATTAATGAGACTATAGGTGTTGCCATGTCAAAAACAACAGTCATAAATTTCTGGTACAAAGATGTTATGAAAGTCAGGTGTTAAACTATGCAACATTTGTGGTTGCTACCCATAATGCTTGGCTGCTGACATCACATAAGGCATCACAAGAACAACATCATTATAAATCCACTTGAATGCACATCATATCTTCCCACCGCCTTCCCCAGTAATGCAATCACTAGCTTCTTCAGAGGAACCTCTATAAGAGAAACATAATATGTTTCAGAAAGTCTTGACTTCACTTGGTAGTCAGGAAATTAGCAGTGAGGGTACTCCTGTATTTAGATAAGCATGGTTTTTGTATAGTTCTGGCCTAGAATACGTCTAGTTGATGATGATGATGAATTATTAACTGTTCAATTAATTAAAATCATTACAGTAAAAAGTCTAGTTCATTTAAAACAAAAAGCTAATCCACCTTATGTCAGAAAAGTAAACGGTTAAACCAGTCTACTGTATTTAAAACTATTGCCTGAACAGGACTTGTTGTCCTATATTGGAGTTTGAGTATCATTCAAAGGATCCTAACATACACACATTTGAGCAAATAATAAAGCTGCAGCTATAAACAAGAGCTTTAGATTTTGGGTAATGTGTCTTTAAAGGCCGTTACGTGACTACCGCAGGAAGTCGCACGCTCATATGGAATCCAATAGAATGGCCCGGCTCTCATACGGAGAGAGGGCCGATCATCGCAGCGGGAACCGGTGCCTATCAAGGTATGAACCGCTTGAGGAATTTTTTTTTTTATTATTGGGAACCTGACCGCTTTGGACCATTCGTCCTACTGGACGGGTCCTCGGTTATCACAAGGTATGAAACTTTCTTAAAGGTGAATCTTTTTGAGGGGGCATATTCAGAGCATCGGATGTGTTTGGATACCGGTTCTTCTGCCGGCACCATCACTATACTCAACGCGGTATATTTACACACCACTGCAATATATATTTCCGTTTTAACCGATGCCACTCTTTGCGTTTGGCTGCAAACAGAGACTGAATTATTACTTCTTTTGCATTTATAGGTTTCGGGCACGCATAACTACAAATGCAAAGTGCCCACTTTATGGTGAACCAGGTCACGGTCAACTAGGAAAGACCGTCTATAACAACACATTGCTTATATAGTTTTATAAGATGTCAAATTTTCGCCCTAATACGTGGCCTAAAAAATTGTTAAACTGAATTTTCACACTAACTCTGTCAGTCAAAATACGCTTTATTAGATTTTTGTTAAAATCATAAAAGTCAATACATACAGCACAATATAAAAATCACGTTGCAATTTACATACAGAATTCAATTCATAGTCAATTTAGATTAAAATGTAATTTAATTAAACACTCAAGACCAGCATTTAAAATGAGACATTCCCTGGGGCTTGTTTCTTAATCTAAATGCAGCCGTTAGGTAAGATACAACACGAAAAATAATGTGCGTGTTGCCCAACATTTGAAGGAAAATGAATGCTGGCCTAACCTGAAGAAAGCCTGCATCCTTCAGAATAGGTATTAAATATTTCTCCCTAGCGGTGGCATAAAGACCACAAAAGAACATAAAATGTAGAGTGTCTTGGGTAGAAAAATTATCGCATTTGCAAGGTGGAGCGTCCTCGGGTTTTGCCCAGGTAGGAAAACAACCAAGTGTATAGGGGATCAAGTTCATCCTAAATTTAATAAGCAAAACTCTGTGAAGGGGATTAGTAACAATTTTCAAATAAGGTTCCAGAGAGGGAGTGGTACTTAGGATCAGGTAAGCTCTTACTGACGGTTTCGTTACTTCCCTCTCTTCTCTCTCTAACCGTACCCTTTCAAGGAAGTGATGTTTAATCCACCCAATATCCTGTTTTCTAATACTTGATGGGGCTGAATAGATCTCCGGTCAACTTAGCGCGGCAAATGAGGTTTTAAGGTATCTCAGCCAGGGTATTCTCAAGGCGTGGTCCCTTGATACCACATCCATCAGAATACCATGGTTCAGCGTCACCTCAGAGTTCAGCCATGTTTTAATCCAAAACAGTAGGGGGTGCCAGCTTCAGTCTGTCAGTAATATAAGGTAGGCCCAGTTCCTCATGAATGGAGAACGTAGGGGTAGAATTTGGGACAGATAGAAATTGACGGATGAGCCCGTTTTCAACTCTCTGAATACGATCCTGGTTGACGTATCCCCACAGAGCAGACCCATACGTAGCAATAGGAATACACTTACTATTATAGACTTTAACCAAGGCCTCCATTGGTTTAGCCCCAATCTTTTGAAAAGCCCAACAGAGCAGCTGTTGAACGAGCCAAGGAGACACTCTTTGCCTTTATCTGGGGGGCCCAAGAACCCCTCTCATCAAAAAGGACCCCCAAGTAAGGGAAGACAGGAACCCTCGAAACTACATCACCCCCACAAGTGAAGGTTACTCGGGTAGTCTTACTTCTCTGGCGACCTATGATCATAGTGTGCGATTTTGTTGCATTTACTTTCAGATCAAGGCTCTCCATAAATGAGCCAAAACGATCCAGTAGGACTTGCAAACTATTGCCAGTAAGCGCAATTAGTACTGCGTCGTCCGCGTACAGGAGGGCCGGTACCAGGGCTCCTCCTACACGCGGAACATCTGCCGCCCCTAAATCAAGATGTTTCCCTAATCCATTAATGTAAATGGTAAAGAGAAGGGGGGCCAGGAAGCACCCCTGTCGCACCCCTTTCTCTGACCTGAAACTATCAGTGCATCTCCCCTCCCTATTGACCCGTACCTTAGTAAACAGGTCCTGATGTAAACTGGCCATAAAACCTACCAAAGGAGCCTCTATCCCAATCTCTTCTAGCAGCTAGCAGGGACCATAGCTTGGACCTGTTAACCAGGTCGAAGGCCGAAGAGAGGTCCATAAAGGCCAGATAAACTGACCCCTCTCCGACCACCGTATATTTAGAGACAAGAAGGTGCAGATTGGAACATTGGTCCAGGGTACCTCGCTTTACCCGGAAGCCGTACTGTATGTTTGCGAGTCCCCCACAAGTCTCCAGATTTGCCCTTAATTTACCCAATAACACTCTGCCCAGGATTTTAATCGCAGAGTCAAGGAGGGAGATGGGTCTATAGCACCCTGGGTCCTCCCGGTTGCCCTTCTTAAAAATAGGGAATATGATAGCAGTGGCCCATGTATTACGAAAAATATTATCATTTGCGGCTCTAAATACTCTGGTTAAAACTTGTGACCAAATTTTTGGGAAATATCTAAAAAAATCAACTGGTAAGCCATCCGGCCCTGGCGCCTTATTTGTGGAGGAATCCATTATAGCCTTAAAGACCTTGACTTCCCCAAACTCTACCTCAAGGTGGACCTGAACTGTTCTTGAACAAACCACAGATGTACCACATTTATTACTGTATACATCTTGAAAATGGTCAATCCATTTCTCATCCGGGATGACACAGTCAAGGGCAGTATTGTCAGTACCCGGAAAAAAACGGGTTATTTATGGTATCCCAGAAGTTTTTACTATCTCGTAGGACATCTATGTTGAGAAGCTTATTCCAGGCCTCGTTTTTAAGGGCATTTCTCCTTTTTAGGGTTGATTTGTATTCCTGCCTCAGACAAGTAATTAAAGCCTTATCTCTCGGATTGTCCCTTAAGGTTTTTTTTTAAAGATCTATGAATACGTGAGCACTGGGAATCAAACCATTTATAGGGCCTTGGTGGGAACCGTGGTTTAGGTACCGTAGTGACCTGGGCACAGATAGAATCAAAGGCCTGTATAATTAATAGGTTTGAAGCACCTTGGGCCAAACAGGTTGCAATTGAGTCCTCTATTTTGGGCAGGATGGTGGCCATAAATTCTTCCTCAACTACTCTACCCCACTTAAGTCTTCTATCCTGATCACTCGGCACCGCAGTGTCGCAAGCCTTAGTTTGTCCAACTAAGTTGCGCCGTAAGTCACTCCAGTGAATCACTAATAGCAAGGGGTTATGATCGCTGTGGGGTGAGACAATTGTCTTATATCCTATCATCTTTGGGATGATTGCGACCGAGATGAAAATATAGTCTATAATCGTCCCCTGCGCTGTCCCCTTGTATGTGGGCACCCTATCACCCTCTCCTGTGTACAATGGCTCATATAGGTTTATACTGGCTAGCATCGCTTCAAGCGCCTCTCCTGATTTGGAATGTTCAAAGTGGGGAGTATCAACGGCGCCTACACCCTCATCCGGATCTGTAAGGCATGGTAAATTGCATTTGTGAATGTTAAAATCGCCCAATAAAATGAGCTCAAAAATGTTATGCGTAGTTTGACTGTAATTAACTAAAAAATTCTCTAAGAGGACTATATGGTCTGATTCGTTCGCCCTCACCCATGAATTATAAAAATGTATTATTAGGAGGGTAGAACTTGGAGAAACAATCCATTCAACGATTAAAAGGTTTTGTGAGCCAGGCTCTAATTGCTTAAATGTCCCAGCTAATTCTAAGGAAAATAGGAGCAGAAGTCCTCCTTTTGCTCTCCCAGCACTACTAGCGACCGCAGGAGTTACAAAGCTTGAATATCCATCTAACCAAACCCCAGGCGAAATATCCCATGTTTCTTGTAAGGCTATTACATCGTGTGTGATGATAAAATTGACCCATGAAGGGTCCACGCTTTTGCCCTTCAAGCCTGCAATGTTCCAACTGGTAAATTTACAAAATGGGGTGCCCTCCTCCCTTGTGCCAAGACCTGTTCCTGGCTGCGTTGGAACTGGTTGTCAATCATTGAGGTTCAGGTCAGTGAGTGGAGTGAATCTGTTCGTCAGTGTCATATTTGGGCCTACCTCATTTGCTGTTGGTCTACTTTGTCGATGTCTATAGGGTACGGCTTGGCAATCATTACCCACACATCCTGCCGTCAAAGGTATGTTATAAGGACTACGGGTGGACAGAGTTCTTAACTGTGGAGGATAGAAAAACCACAAGGGGACTGCTCTGAGGCGGCCATTTTCTTGTATATCAGAGCAGTCCCAAAAGAGTCTGTCTGGCAAATGGGCCCTATCAAATTTCACAGCTACACAATCACCTTTCACCCGTTTGGGTCTAAACCCCACCCAACCCACCCTTCTGGCTGTGATGATCCTCGGTGAGATATTTAACCCCCCGCTACAGGATTCATCACACCATTTTTTAGCCTTCGAGATTAATGCTGCGTTTGTTTCAACCTCCCCCTCAACCAACCAGGGAACTCCAATAAAAACTGTCACAAAAGGGGCGGCTACAGGGGGTAGCGTTAAGTGTGCTACACATTCCACATGTTTTACGGCCACTGGTGCAATATGCACCTCCGGGGCCTCAACTCTAGGCTGATTAGTAACCGGGGTGTTTAGAATCTTGCCCTTCTTACCCTCCCCCAAAGATGATACAAACAGCCCCTGGCCAGTTGGTATGGGTAACGGTAACGGTGGCCGCGATATGGCGGAATTTAAAGTGGGGCCCTCTAGGGCCGGGCTAGCTAGTGGCTTCGGATGGTGAATGCCAACAAGTTTTTTCACCAGATTGTCAATAATTACACATTTTTTTAAAAGACCTTCGAGGCATGTGCTCGTTGTGTCTATTATGTCCTTTGCAATCCCTACGAGCAGCGGTTCAATCCGCTCGGCAAATAAGTGGTCTAGATGATCCTTCAAAGTGTCCATGACCATATGTTTAACAGCGGTATCTCCCTCGCCTTTTTTCCCCTTTTTAGACGTGATTTTTGTGGGAGCAAAATGTTCATCTGGCTTACTTGGTGGCACAACAGCGGAGGAGTCAATTGGGTTCTGGCTAGCACTGTAGATGGCTTAAGCACTATAATGTCTGGTTCCGGTGGGATCCCCTGACCCTGGGCAGATTGGGTCGTATTAGGTGAGGCAACTGCCAGACCCAATTCCTGTTGTGCGGATTCAATTTCTTTGGATAAAGCCCTCACCGCTGTAGTTAGATATGATATAATAGAATCTGATTGTCTCGCCACCTTGGGTTTTGTTCCCCCTGCATCAGCACTGGGTACATGTTTGCGCTTACCCATGTTTGTTGTGGGCGTTAGAGGGAGGGCCCAGCCCTGCCGTCTCCTGCCGACGACTGCCGTAGACTGTCCCGCCCTTGTCCCGGGCTTCTCCCGTGCAGCTCCCGCGCGCTCCCGCGTCGCGGGAAAGCCGGTATGGTTTTGTAGGGTGGGAGGTGTGGGCGCGGCTTGCTTCCGGGCCAGGTGGTGCTGCTGGAGGATCCTGGGGCTTGGAGTCCGCCTTGATGGACTGGCGCGACTGCAACAAGCCCCGAGCCTTTCTTCTCTCAAGTGACCGGTACTTCTCAGGGTGCTGGCAAAGTCTTAGGGTCCCGCTGTATCCCTACAGTGACACAGCCCCCGCACACCCACACGCTGCGGCTCCTAACTCTGTCGTTCTAGCTGGGCACATTCAATCAATTAATTTACATGAATATATCAAGGAACAACATGACAATATCAACAATAATAAAAATCCCCCTGTTTTAATCTGATTGCTTCTTAGCATCAACGCCAATAGATTTTATAATTTATATATTTCAGGACAAAATATTATTGTGTAATGATGTAGTATGGTCGGCTATTAATATGGATTTTGATCATCAAGAATCCGATTACTTTTAGGCAATTTCGCTGTATTGACTCAAATAAATGTATAAGGAATTCCACCCGGGCCTGGAATTATGAGGGACAAGGAATATATAAGGAGGCACTACCGACCAGAATAGCACAGGGTTCACGTTGATAATTCTAGTTACAGTGGAGAGTACGAAAATTCATTACAGTATGTTCTATGGGCTACATCAGGCCATAGTCTTTTATTCTCACATACTGAAAACACTAAAAGATTGGTTTGAATGTTACACGCACTCTAAAGCTAGAGTACACTCACGTTTCTTACACTAATGGGTGGTTCTAATAGACAGGTACCTTGTAATTCTTTTCAAAGTCTATTAAATAAAATGAGGGTCTCTTTCTACCTTTGTTTTGTAATTTAATAACGCCTCTGCTTTCGTCCTTTACTCTATACATGTATACTGTCGTTATTTGTATTTCGTTGGCAAATCGATATTATCCCTTACTATTGTGTATTTTTTGTTCTTATAGATGTTGTATTGTCAATGTTATATGTATATTGTACTATACACTATATTTTTTGTATGTTCCACAGCCCTGATGAAGTCCACAGGTGGTGGACGAAACGAGTTGGCTGTTTTTGTGATATTTATATGACGATTAAAGAATATTTTGGACACATATTTTGGACACATATTGACTGGGTGGACTAAGTCATTGTGGAAACCTTTCACTGCGGTGAGCTTCACACAGTCGTGGTTGAAATAATTGTGGTCCTTGGGATCACTCTGGAAACAGCGGGAGTAGTGGATTTGCATGCCAAGTAGTTTCAAATTTCCAGCCTTTGGACTGAATTGGGGCAAGGGGGAGGGAGGTGCGGTTGCTATATAGGCTTGTTATTTCATTGTTGGCGTCTATAACTATAAACAAGAGCTATATTCTAATAATAGCTACTCCATTCAGCCTCAAACACACATTTCTCCAGATTAGGTGCACTAACACTGCGGAACAGATAAGAACACGTTATGCTTACAAAGATGACATTACTAGCATTTCAATGGCTTTGCAGTAGATACATAATTTAGGAAGGTGTGCTTATTTATTGCTTTATAGGGCCATTTCACCAATTTAATTGCACATGTGCTAAAAAACTGCGTGCACCACAATGAAATGGCGAAACACTTGATGAAATAAGCTGATCAAAAAGAAAACGTACTAAAGAGAAGAGCACTGGTTTGGAAAATTGTTATGATTTATAAAATTGGGGAGATAAAATCTGCAATGTGGAGAGATCCTAAATTTCACTGAAACACACAGAAAACATAGCAGTGGAAGTGAGAGACGGGAAGACTTGGGAGGGTAATGCAAGGGTATGAGAACAGAGTAACAGGGAAGGGTATGTGCAATGAGAAACTAGAGACAAGAAAACTAAAAACAAGAAAGTCGTGTAGAATCATAGGTAAGGGCCACAACCGATAGCTGGCATTTCTAGCTCTTAATCTAAGAAGTTTACTTCTGGTGGATTGCCTGCATACATTACCTTAAGCAATCTACGTACACCTTGTCTTAAATTATACTCTAGCCACAATCCAGGTATGTCCCATTTTTCAGTAAGGAAGAGAGAAAATGAATCCAACCACAAGTCCAACTGTCACACATTAACTAACAGTACAGTATGGCGTGTAAGGATGACTTTGTTTGCTGAGTGGACCTCAGATGAAGGTTTAAGAGATGGATGGAGGGGTAGGGAGCCAGTGTTTGACAATGGTGACAGAGAAGACAAGAGAAGAACCAGAGCTGCAGTCAGAAGAGGTGGAGACATCAGAAAACCAGGATGCAATAAGTAGATCTGCAAGGATGGGTGGGTAAGTGCAAGGATGGCAGAGTAACTGGAAATCTAAGAGGATAGACGATGGCAGAGTACATAGCAAAGTAAATGCAGATTTGAGAGGACGGCTAGATGATGGATGGATGAATGAATGAATGGACAAAAGTTACAGTTGAAGGCTGAAAGGCTGTATTAATGGATCGGTACGTCAAAGTATGGATGTATGGGTGGGTGGATGGATGTATGCGTAGATAACATATGTGAATGGATGGATACATGGACTGAATGGCCAATGGATGGAAAGAATGGTGAAAGATTGGAATGAGGGGTGACAAAATGTAAACAATGATAGATAGATGTTTGGATGGAAGTGACAAGGCAGCTCTTCTAGGGCGGTTCGGGCTCACTTGCATCGCATGCTTGGTGTCGTCAGCGCTTTGGTTGAACATGGGGTGTATTTTAATTTTCTGGCTACTCCCTTAATGAAACGTTTCAGCTTTTAAATGAAGATTGGAGTATATCGACGGCATCTAGTGTAACTAACAATGTTCAGAAAAATATAACCACAATTATCATGATACAAAATAAGTTCATTGAAAATCTGCGTCTTTCCCTGGTGCTATACTCAACAAATTTCTCAATGAGTACTGTGACGATGCTTTGAGTGTGCTCTGCAGTACGCACTAAACATTTAAGCTGATTCGCGTTCTACCATTCCTATCCATTAATATATGAACATATCAAAGCGCAGTACCGGGAATATCCAGTAGATGGTGCGCTTGCTTCAATTATTGCCCGTCTATGCCCAATGTTTTCAGTCACCTGCGGACCATCTGTATTGTGACAAATTACTGCTGCATAGACGTAACTGAGGCTGCGGCTTCAAGCAACCAACAAGAGTGAGCGGGCTAAAAGAGTCGGATGGATAGACATCAAACTTAAATGATTCGTTTTTCCCCAAAGGGAATTTAAACCATGAATCTTGTGTGCAGCTTCTTCATAGAAACAGCAGTTCAGAAAAATCCTAGATTATCCGTAAACATCATCCACAGATTGTGTGCGCCCCCGCAGCCCCTGCGGCGCAAGGAGAAAGGGGAGGGTGGTTCTTGGGACGAGGGGGGTTGTTAACCCTTAGGAATATGATTATCTCCGAGATAGGAGTCTCGAGGGCCTCTCAACTCATTCTATAGAGGGGCCTCGTCGTTTTGCGTCACGCGAGAGATTTGTGGCAGGCGACCCTTTCCAGGGTTTTCAGTTCGACATGCTTAAACACTCCCATTCTGGATAGGCAAAGTTCACATAATTCGAAGCCATTTCATCCCCCTTCTCGTAGGTGGGGCTCGTGGGGCTCATGGGGCCTGGCAGTCAGCACTCCGAAAACTAAAGCCAGCAGTCTATTACAGATCGTCGATCAACGACGGAAGTGCACATTCGTCACGATGTCGGGGCCTCGGTCATATTGGTGAGCAGTCAGAATGCAGCAGGCTCAACTGCACCGCTCACAGGAGGACACTGGCCAACTGAAAACCGCGCACTCCAGCGGGGTCTGCCCATCCCCCACATCGACTGACATGCCAGTGTACAGAAGGCAGTGCCCGGACTGCAAACCAGTCCACCAGCATCAGCCCACGACTGCTGGGAAATGACAGGAGTTAAATGACCTTATCCATTGTCCCAAAGGAGAGTTTGTGATCAATAAGCAAAACACATGCGGCATGCATAAGATGTATTTCTGAGGACACGTTAAAACAATAGATGGACCCACACGTAACAACCGGTCAATTGGTTGCAAATAGCACCGGGGCTTTCCTTAACCTGCAGAATAACTGCCCTTCCAGCTCTGCCGCCGTAAGAGCGCGCGTGACACCGGGGGGGGGGGGGGGGGGGGGGGGGGGGGTCAGCCACCCTTGCAAGTGTTGTGAACATTGTCAGAATGTGATCTTCACGGCACAGCGATCTATCGGTACAAACCCATATTTGCAGGGCACACTCCGACTCTCTCAAATCGCCTGACGCCATCTGTGTTTCTTTCAATCATGTGATAGAGCTCTCCATTAACCAGACCGCCGCCAATCCAGCCACAGTGAGCTTGGAACCCGCGCCCTCTTCCAGCTCACCTCCAGTCTTTTACAGACCCCGCTTAACTTTAACCCTCTGTAAAATGGGATATTTAACAACCATCTCCCTGCAAACTCTTGAAACTCTTGCCAAAGTCTTCAATGAAGTATCCTGCTTAGCCACCCAAGACCCACTCCCCCCTGCAGCGCCTCCTAGACAGGCTTACAGTATGCAGCACGTTCTGTACTGTAAGAACAAGCATTTTTAAAAACCGATAAATAAAAAGGCATAGTCATTTACAATGCCAATACCTTGAACGCTCGCAAATGCGAGACCTATTGCATTGCAAATGCGTTAGGTGAGAGCAAGTCCGGCCTTTTCCTGCCGGCAAGAGCAGGCAGGACAAAGGTCTTTGAGAAAATAGTGCTTGGAGGCAGGGCCGGTCCTAGGACTTTTGGGGCCCTGGGCGAAAGGGAAGATGTGAGGCCCCTCTAATTTGGGACATTCAGTGCCGGCGTTAGTGCTGGTGGGCGTTGGTGCGACAATGTCAGTTGGTCGCCTCGCCAATGAGCTCCTTCGCTATGAATTCCCTCACTACCACCCTGTAACAGTGCTCCTCAAGTTATGCTATGTAGATTTATTCTATGCAGATTTATAAAGTAGTTAGCCGCCTGAGGGCTTCCCAGTGCTGCGTGAGTCGATCGCCGTGTATACTAGCGTGATTCTGAGGCGGTACATGTCTAGAGCAAGTGGGGCAAAGCCATGTTTTAAGCATTTTCTTAATCTGGTCCATTTAGTTTCTGAGATCAGTGGGCATAGCATTCCAGAGCTTAGGGGTCAAATGCGAGAAGGATACACACACCCCAATCTGATCTTTGGACCTGTAGCAATCAAGCATTGGAGGATGTTAAGGTACTGCTAGGATTGTAAGGTACCAGGAGGGTCCATTGTAGTTGATTCCCCTATGCACCAAGTAAAGTGTCTTAAATTCTACCCTTTCCTTCACTTGAAGCCAGTGAAATGTTTGCTGAGGTATGTTTGGGAAGCTTGAGGATAGTTCTTGCTGCCACACTTTGGGCTAACTGGAGTCTCTTGGTGATATATTTGGGTGAGCCCATATACAGGGAATTTCCATAGTCCAAGCAGGAAAAGAATCAGCACTTGGGCCACTATTCTCCTAGATTGTGTAGGTAGGAGGTCTAGGATTTTCCGTAGGGTTCTGATAAAGCCAAAGCAAGATGCTGTAAACGTTTTTACTTAGGCCTCCATAGATAGGGAGCTATCCAACCACATACCTAAGATCGTAATGGGGAGGGGGAGAGATTGGTAGTGCCCCCAGACACTCTGGCCATCCGAGGGTTGTTTGCGGTGTTGGCTTGTTTCTTAAAATCATCAGCTTGGCTTTGTTTCCCTTCAATTTAAGTGAGCAGTTAGCCATCCATTATGCAACTTTCTCTAAAAAAGGGACTAGTTGTTGCAAACCTTTTCCCAGGTAAAGGGAGACTGGCAGTTGGGTGTTGTCGGCAAAGGAGACCATCAACTCCTAAAATTCCTTGACGATGTCTGCCAATGGACTTAAATAAATGTTGAAAGGGGTAGGCCTCAATGCAAAGCCCCACGGAACCCCACACTACTCATTCAACAAAGCCCAGCATTACATTCCACTGTTTAGTTGGAAGGCTCAAGGAACAGCTTGGCGTCAAAAGATTACAATCATTTTCATTATTTAGAGATTTTTCTTCACAGCCTAGCGCATGAGCATATATTCCACAGTCAGATATTAAAAATCAATGACTTCATGTCAGGAAACTGCCCTGCGATCAATACTTAGAAGCGGGTGTTACAATCCCCTCTAATGACGACAACTGCGTTTGCTAACCTGATATTAAAGGTAATTTAAAAAGCTCTGCCCGGTAGTGATATGTGGCAGCCCAGTTATTTTTGGCACATGCCACCCCTCTGTTCTGGCCCGGAGGTCTATATACTTCAGACCTGGCAACTGAAATGGTGCCACTGCATGAAGTGCTGTTCCAGTCCAGGTTTTTTCTTTGATTTCTGGGGCTTGTTGTCTTGCTTTATAATGGCATGAACAAAACTACAAGCACCAGAAATCAAAATAAAAACTTGGGATGTAGTAGGACATCTTGCATGGACCAGGGAAATTTAACAGGTGGCCCCTTAGTGACATACAACCAATCTCCAAGCCAGCCTGTTCTCGCCCGACACCATTATATGTGTATTAGAAAAAAATTACATCCTATAGCCTTTCCTTTTACATCAGCAAGATTGTCACATAGATCAATTTGTAAAGTCCTCTCACTTTGCACTCAAAGAAAAGAAAACTCTATGTTAAAAGAATAGGCAGCAATTTGTCAGAACACATCCCCTGATATTTGATGTCTGTCTTTGAAATTTACAGGCATCTTTATTGCTCATTCACCTTCCAAACTCCAGGGGCCTTATTTATGAAGGCCTTGCGCCGCCGGTGCGTCACTTTTAAAATGGGAAAAAGTGACGCACCGGTAGCGCAAGGCCTTCATAAATAAGGCCCCAGCATTTTAAAGTTAGGGGTCCTGCAGCTGCCCCCTCCCCCCCCCGCACTCCTACTTCCAGCACCTATAGCCTTCTTTGTCTCCTATACGGCATGTATCTTATTTCTTTACACTTTTCCTTACCTCCTCCTGGTCTAAGCACACTGTTTCCCCATAGTCAGAGTGTGTTGCTGCTATTTACTTCTCTCAAGTATCCCCTTTGCTTTCCTCTCTCAGCCTCCCTCCAGCATCTTGTCTCTTGATCACCTTTCTCGTCCTAACACAAACTGTCTCACGTTTGAAGTCGTCCCATTTCCCCTCTATTGCTATATGTTATCTTCACACTTTCGCTCCGCACGCTCCCATCCACTTATCTCCTAAAGGGCAGGGTACACCACAGACCCAGATGTTAACACACACAACAAATGTGACAATATAAAAGCAATAATTCAAAAGCATCTTTATTGCTTATTTACCTTTGGAAAACAGCAGGGTTATTTAGGGGGTGCTGTAGCACCCCACTCACCCCTATTTCCAGCGCATGTGAAAATTCTCTGGACTGCCCACACAGCAAATGCACCTACAAATGTAAAACTCTGCTGTGTTACATGGACTGTGGCAGTAAAGTCAGGCATGACTCAGTTCCAGAACGTGAGGATATTTGCAGTCTTATATTATGTGAACTCAGCTCTAAGGCATTAGAGAGCTTTACATGATCGCCAGTTACGTTACAAAAGGATATTTTCATTTTTTAGGGGCGTGTGGAAATAGTGATATGCCCAGAATCACAGGATGTTCAGCAGACGCTGGGACTCTAACCTAGTTCTTCAGTTCTATTAGGCTGCTCAATGCGCATAAAGCCCAGAAGAAAGCGTTTGTCCCATGGGCTTCAGAGCCATACTTTAGTGCTACAAAGTTCAGGAGATGGGGTGGGGGGGGGCGGGGGGGGGCGGCCCAACCCTGGGTGTCACAGTTCTGAATAATGACTGTATGTCCCAGGGCAGGGCCCCCCAAACTTGGGCTTAGAGGTCTGATCCATTGCTGCAGGGCACAAGGGGCCTCTCCTACCCTGGGCCTCTTTGCGCTGGATAAGGGATGTGAGGCCAAGAGATAGGGGCCCCGCACTTGGGCCCTGATCCAGTGCATGGAAGCCCAGGGAAGTGGGGGCCACCTCCCCCGGGCTTAAAAGAGGTGTGGTGCTTTTACTATAAACTTTGCCCAGCCACGGCTTCTCCCTCTTCTACTGCGCCGCCTCTCCGCACCTATTACAGTTCAGCCGATCCTGAAAACAAAAGGGCCATTTGTTGCTTGGAAACGCAAATGGCACCTTTTCAACAGAGCACAGCCTGGCCCTTGACCTGCTCACACACAATAGTCTTCCCTGCTGTTCCAAGACCCCTGGTCATTCTTTCCATCCCTCCATGCCCGTGATCCCAGGACTGACACCACGCCTTTATAACTGCTCACGTTTAGGCACCTCACTAGCAAAATGTAAAAAGGGGAGGGGGGGCCTGACTTTAATGAAGCCTTTCACGTGGAAGCGAGGCCCCAGCGAGGCCCCATGCGTTTGAGCCGAGCGCGAGGCCCTGGGCGGCTGCCCATACTGCCCATGACTAGCGCCGGCCCTGCTTGGAGGCTGTAATTAAAGCCTACCGAGCAACAACACACGTAAAAGGGGCTGCCCTCATGGGCAGTTACAAAATGGCAAAAGGTGGTTCTAAGAAGGGACTCCTAAGCCTATTGACTAATGAAAAGTCACAGTTTACAATGGTCAATGAAACAAAACAATGAAAAAATGGGCGGAGTTTCACGCCCATACCTTAATACAGAATGCCCATGCTCGACCTAAAAATACAGTCCACGATGACAACCACCTTCACTCTCGTTTCTCAAACACCACTCAACAGGAGGTCTCTTTTTTTCTAACTGAATGACTTCAAAGCAGCCCAGTTACTTTACTGTTCAATAGTCCCACTGAGCAGTGATGGCAGAGATTCCCAGAGGCTGAAAGGCCTTAAGGTGAAACTGCCCTGCTGTCCTCTCACTGGACAGCAGGGCACCTTAGACTGAGGTAAAGGGATGTGCCACCATGGAAATGTAAGGCAAAACCTTCCCTTTAACAAAGTCCTTACACAGCAGGGACTAGGACTCTCCCTACGCCTCCAGGTGCACGCAGAGGTGAGGTTAGGACTTGAATGCTGGTCCATTAGTCAGAGTTAACAGAAAGGCCAGGTGTGCTATGCTTTGAGCCAAGCTGGATGGTGGCAGGTCACGGTGACCTCAGACACATCCATTCTGCGGACTGTGGTATCTGTTCTGTGAGGCCTGGTGCTCTTTATAAGGGGACACACCTGAGCCCTTCCGAGCCAGGTAATGAATGGATTTGGGTCATATAAACGACGCAATGAACTGAACAGTGATGATTGCTGCAATGTGTTCATCAACTGCCCTGTCATATATATATAGTTGGCAGGTGCTAACATAACATGTTTATTTGGACAATTCATTTATGGTGTAAAACGATTGGCATGCTTAAACTGTAACATTACTTCATACTGCTGTTGTAGGTACACACAGGTGCCCTTTTCTAGGTGAACGAGTATATATCTTATCTTTAACAACATTTTTTTTATTGATTTTCAAAATAAACTTATTCATCATTGCTGCCATACAAGGCAGTACAAACATTAAACAAAACAGTTGTGATTGACCATGCTTAGCATAATCTTACGCATGAACGCCCAATCTTACACACTAGCAAGAATCTAAAGGCTAGAGTCACGTATACATATTGATGTTACTCAGCATCAACAGCGGATCAACTTTGGGCTTGCGCTAGGAGATATTGTCGTGGTGGTTCCCAGATGTCCTTGGACTTGGAGGACGACAGAAGCTCCTCTGCATATAATTCTAGGTTCTCTTTGCAATATACCATGTCCACAACCCAATAATCAACCCGCGGGGCCAGGGTACTTTCCCATGTTAATGCTACTCGCCGCTTTGCCAGCAGTAGAGCAATTCTCACAAATTTACTCAATATTCCTTTTATCTGGGGCATAAAACATAGTAAACAAATCAACGGTGTACATTGCAATGGAATTTCTGCCATATCCTGCATACATTTCACCACTCCTTCCCAATACTGTTCCATGCCAAATGCCAAAAGTCAGCATCCGATTGGCACCATCGTTTACAGTTGCTCATGTCTCGAAGGCCACATTTAAATAGCTTAAGAGGTGAGTGATATATTTGGTGGACATACTTAACATGAATAATGCGCAGGTTACCATTGGGTGTAAGAGTGCTGGTAAGACTGCAGATATGCTCCCATTCTGATGGTGTCAGGGGAGGAGTAAGCCTATCACTCCAGCAGGCAAGGCTTCTGTCAGAATCTCTGACCTTCTCGTCCCTCACCGCTCTATAGAGTTTAGTAACTAGTTGGCTTCGTGTGGGTGCGACCAGTAGGAGATGCAAAGACTGCAAACAAGGTGGTTCAGCTGGATGTGTTGTTTAGTGTGGTTTAAGTGCTATCTTCAACCTGTGCACAGTAAACTGAAATAATGGCGGTGGGTTGGTAATGTATTGTAGCCCTTCAGATGTAATGAAACTCCCATCGGGATAGAGGTCCTGCATTCTATCAATACCTACCTCTTTAAGCGATCGCATCGGGTCCACTTCCTGCGTCACCGAGAGTGCAGCATGATGTGCTAGCGGTAAGGCCGGAGCGTATATTGAGAGCTTATCCACGAGTCCACCGATGGATTGCCAGGTAGCAATAGTAGTGTCTAGTGAATTGATTTCGGTCTTTGGCATGCCTCTGTGTGTGTGAGTAAGTATGCCAGCTAATGGGGTCGGGTGTGCATCGCCGTCTTCCACTGCAACATGAGGAGTAAAGGCGTGCGGGTGGTACCAATAATATGCGTATTGCGCCTGAGCACAAAGATAGTATATATAGAAGTCTGGAGCACAAAATCCTCCTTTGGCATAGTCTAAGGCAAGTATGTTCCAACCCACCCTAGCTTGTTTGCCACCCGATATTAAGCGGAGCAGTGAGGTTCGCACAGTGTTAAAAAATGTTTTAACAGTTTTATAGGGATGTTGCAAAAGAGATATAGAAATCGCGGCAAGACTATCATCTTTATGATAGCACTGTGACAACGGCAATGTCACCCACCTGTCTACTAGGTGCTCCAGTGCAACACATGCCTTTCCATAACTTTACTTTACCACAACTTCTGGGTGACAATGAACCCACACGCCTAGGTACTTAACTGGTTCTGTTGACCGTACCAGTGAATATTCCATACTCGGGAGGGGGAGGGGGGTTTGTTATTGTTGTCAAGGGTATTATCACCAACTTGTCTCAACTGATGGTGAGACCAGAGAATAACCCGAAGTGGATATATTCTCTCAACACAGGGGCCAGAAAGCGCTGTGGTTCTCGAATAAAAAGCACCAGATCATCGGCATATAGGGATATGCCGACAGGGCAATGTATAATGTTTAGGGCAAATTCCCTGTCCATGACAAATTACACATGCCAGAGGTTCAATCATGATGACGAACAGTAGCGGAGAGAGAGGGCAACCCTGCCGAGTACCTCTCTCAATCCGAAATGGCTCAAAGGTGAGGCACCAAAGGATTAGAGTACAATAAGCGCACCTAGCCAAGAAGTACTCCTGTAAACCTCATACGTTGTAGGATGTGAACCATAAAGTCTCCATTCAGTGGAGTCGAATGCCTTCGCTGCATCCAACATAAATGCAACTGTGGGAAGGTCAGCGTTCAACACGTGAAACATTGCGAAGATAGTTCTTAAGTTGTGGGACGTGGATCTTTCCGGTATAAAACTAGACAAGGCATTAGGGGTTGGAGCTTGGTAGCCAAAATATTTGCAAGTATTTTTGCGTCCAGATTAATCAAAGATAAGGGGTGGTATGACTCACAAAGAGATGGTGATTTATTTTTTTTAAGTAGTATAATAATCAGAGCCTAGGGATCATGGTTGGAGAAAGGCGTTCACCGCGAGAGCACCCGGGTCTGGCATCCAGCTGAAATATTGGGGAAGTTGGAAAGTCAATCTGCTGGCAAAAAGGTCCACATCGAAAGGGCCCCAAAAAAGAGAGAGAGAATTGAAAACGTTCACATCGAGTTTTCAATCGCTGAAATCTTGAAGGAATCTCGAGTTCCAATCTGCGGAAAAATTCGATTTCCCGGGGAGATATTCTGCCCTCAGAGAAATTTTGTGTTAAAAACACAACATCCAGAGTTTCTTGGCCAAATCGGAGAGGTCTGCTGACCTTGTCCCACCAAAGCGGTTGATACAGGAGATTGCGGAGACGTTGTCCATCTTCAAAACAACGGATCTGCCCTGAAGAGAGTGTCTGAAACTCATTAGGGCATAAAGACCGGCAGTCAACTCTAAAAAGTTTATATGGTGGGAGGACTCTGGCCGAGACCAAACGCCACCAGTGTCCTTGTCGAGGAGGCGTGCACCCCAGCCATGAAGGCTGGTGCCTGACTCCAAGACAAAGTCCGGAGTTGAACCGAAGATAGCTCTTCCGTTCCATGCATCCAAACTGTCCAGCCACCAAGAGAGTTCCAACCTCGCTTGTTGATCCAAGGATACGAAGTCCTCGCACCACAGACCGGATCTGAGAGCATTGGCTTTCACTCTCTGGAGGGAACGATAGTTTAGGGGTCCGGGAAAGATGGCCTGAATTGAAGAAGAAAGCAACCCCAGGAGTCTGGCCAGTGTTTTAGAGCAAACCTGATTTCCTTCCGAATCTTTGCGATCTTGTTGGGAAGCAGGAGGAGACATTTAGAGGTGTCCACAGTGAAACCTAGGAACTCTAGAGATTTTGAGGGGGTAAGAATGGACTTTTCCCGGTTTATAATGAAGCCAAGATCCTCTATGAGATTCATGGCGATCTTGAGATCTTCCAAGAGTTGAGAGTGAGTCTGTGACATGATGAGAATATCGTCTAGATAGACAATGAGGCGGATACCTTTTGCTCTGAGGAGAGAGACAATTGTCCTCATGATCTTGGTTAAACACCAAGGAGCGGAAGAAAGCCCAAATGGAAGGGCTTGAAATTGAAAGAGGTGATTGTCCCATATAAATTGAAGAAAGGGCTGATGTTCCTGTGCCATAGGAATGGTAAAATACGCGTCTTTTAGATCCAGTTTGACCAGCCAATCTCTCTGAAGAAGATCTCTGAGGAGGTGGATGCCCTCCATCTTGAAATGCTTGTACACAAGGTATTTGTTTACCTCCCGGAGATTTATAACCGGTCTCCACCCTTTGTCCATCTTCTGGAGTAAAAAAAGCATGCTTACAAATCTACTTTGAGACCAAGGAACTTCGATAATAGCGCCTTTCTGGAGCATAGAGGAAATTTCCTCTTTGACAATTTCTAGGTGTTGTAAAGGAAGAGCCAAAGGATTGGGTGCAAGAGTTTGACAAGGGATATCCACAAAATCTATTCTGAACCCCCGAACTGTCTTGAGAACCCACGGATCTTGTGTTAAGGAACTCCAGACATGATAGAAGTGTTTGAGACTTCCCCTGACCCTGGGAGGGGGAGAGGAGAGAGAAGGACTTACTTGGAGGGTTGTTGTTGGGAGTTCCACAGGAAGAGAAACCTCTGCCGCGAGAACCTCTTCCTCTCTGGGGGTAGAATTGTTGATTGGAGGGGTAAAAGCCTCTGCCAGCGCTACCTCTTCCTCTACTGGATGAAAAGGGCCAGTAGTTTCCACGGCCAGAAGAACGGCCCCTTCTTCCGGCCTGTCCAAAAAAGTTAGTGGAGAAGACACGTCTCATATTATTTTGGGTCTTGTCTAGGGCGGTGAAAGTGGAAACGTACTTCCCTATGGTCTTTATCATATCCTCACCGAAGAGGAGCCCCTTGGGCTTATTTGAAGGTTCCTTTTTGGCAGGGTCACCTAGTTTGGGGTTAATTTTATTGAGGATGGTCTTCCTCCTTTCAATATTGAGGCCCGAATTAGCATTACCAAGCAGGACGATCGCCCTCTGGCGCCAGCCCCTAATTAAGTTAGTATCGAGGGGTGAATTAGAGATATAGGATTCCTCGGCTAGATCGAGGATCTTAGTAAGGGGGCCAAGAACATCAAGAAACGATCTTGGCAGCTTTTAAGGGCCCCCTCGAGGCCTTTCCTGGGGTCTTTACCGAGTTTGAACAAAAATTTATTGAGATCAGGATTGAAGTTGGGGGTCTGGCAGACCTTGTCCTCGATGCATGGCCTCGGGCATTCCGATCTCATAGTATTGCGTGTTTCTCTCTCTAGAGAATTTCTCAGCCATCTGGTAACAAATTTGGCAACGTGATCATGTGGGAACCATTTAGAACTATTGGGGTGGGAGATGTTATTAGGGGAAAACATTTAGCCACCCAGAGGGTCAAATATGGTGTCCTTAGAAGAGGGGGAAGAGTCAGCCTCGGAATGGACATTAAAATCCAAGTCGTCCATATCCTGGTCGTCCAGGTCAAGAACGAACTCGTCGTAAGGGTCATTGAAGATCTCGTCTTTATCAGAGTCAGAGCCTGCGTCAACACGTGCACTATCAACAATTGTGCCGTAAATAGTGATAAAGTAAGAAGAGAAAGGAAAGCAACTTATCTGTTTGTGAGCCGCATTTAAAAGAGGCAGCTCTGCTCTTGCTCATGCCTTATATTGTTGCTATGTTGTCACCACATTCTAGTTCTTATCGTTATGATGTAAGCGGCTGTTTGTGAGTTGCATTAAAGGATTAATGCATAATGTAGCCTCCTGGTCTTGTAATGAAATCAGAGCCTAGCACAGCGAAGGTGGTAATATACCGGTTTCATGTGCCTCCACATACATTTCTGGCAAAAAGGGAGTTAGAAGTTCAACATATTCTTTGAAGAATTCGGCTGTAAGGTTGTCCCGCCCCGGGGCCTGTCTATTCGGCAGGGAGCGTATCGCCGCCTTGATATCAGATTCTTCAATGGGTTGACTGAGGTACTCACGGTGGCCATCTGCCAGCCAGGCACAGGCAATGTCTGACAGGTATTCGTCGAGAGCTGTAGCGTCAGCACCTCCACGCGACAAATATATTAGTGTAGCAGTCTCTGAATTGGTTGACTATATCCTGAGGCGTGACTTGTTACCCAATCTGTGTATCCACTATTTTGGTGATATGGTGATGTTCAGTGCGAAATTTGAGTCTAGTGGCTAGCTGTAGGCCTGGTCGCCCTACCTCACCATATGCCCGGGCGATATGTCTACATGATAGATACTGTGTTTCAGTTTCCGCCAGAGCATCATATTCTAAGAGCAGTTAATGAATACGAGCGAGTGCGGAAGCGCTTGGTGTGTTTGTGTATTCTTTTTCAAGCTCCTCTAATGCAGTCTCTGTTCTTGCAAGTTGCCCCCTAATATATTTCAGAATGCCCGCTGTTGTATTAACGCAGATCCCCCTAATAGTTACCTTAAAGGCTTCCCAGAGAGTGGCTGCGATATCTACCGAGTCCACATTGAACTAAAAGTATTGTTCTGTGGTTTTCCTAATAGTGTCAGCATAAGTAGGATCTAGCAGGGCTTTGGCGCGAAAACGCCAGGTGAATGGGCGATGTGTATTGGTAGGGATAGCAAAGACCAGCTTCACTGGATTGTGATCAGATAAAGTGCGTGGAAGAGGAACAATATCCGGGACCCAGTCATTTGCCCCCTCACCACCTGGTATGTGCCGGTGTGGAGTGTGTACCTCCTCGTGCCTCGGAGTTACGGGGTCGCCAAGAGCTGACCAAACCAAATTCTAGCATGGCATCTCTAATACATTGGGCCACCTTAAGGGTACGTGTGCCCTGTGGGCTCGATTTGTCCTTACTGTGATAGATATGGGCATTGAGATACCACCCCACATAATGGCAGCATTCGGCCAAGCACATAAAGCACTGAACATTCATATAAATATGTGTGGCTCATCTACTACAGGACCATGCACATTGACAAAAGTTATCAGCGACATCCCAAGATTACCATGCACCATAGCACAGCCCCCCTCGTCGTCTATGTATGTTTCAAGTGGAGTGAATGGCATACCTCGTTTTAGCAGAATAAGGACCCCTCTAGCATAGAAAGAATAAGATGAGGCCAGTTTGCACCCTGCCCATTTGATAGCTATCCTTACTCTGTCAGCTTGGTCAGGTGCGTCTGTCCAGATAGGCAAAAACTTGCCGGATCTTTTTAGGGGAATTTAACCCACGGATGTTCCATGTCTGACATGTATACCTATTGCCCTGTAGGCAGGATTAAAAATAATGGGCAGTAGCAAAGTGTGTATCATGGTATGTACGGATTTGGTAATGTGTAAATAGCGTGGCCAGCATGTTGGTACAATCACAGTAAACAATCCCCACAGAAAAACATTTGAACCCCCCCCCCCCCCCCCCCCCCCGGTGAACAAGGGAGGTGGCCACTAACTAGGAACATGTGCTCCCTAGACCGTTAGCCATTACATAACCAGCAGTGCAATTTAAGACACTGCTACAACCTCAGTGTTACAGGAGGGCGGTGTAAAGAAAAAGGATACAGGTGCATAAGTGCAGCCAGCGACAACAGTGTTCTATGGCAGTATAATTAGCAAACCCAGCACATCAAAGGCGCCTTGCCACAGAATTCAGTGTAATAGTATCAACAGTATTCATGGTAGCATTAGTCCTCATTGTCCGGTGTATCGGAAGACACACGTTTCTTGCGTCGGAGAGATTAGGCAAAATCCATGGCCTGCTTGGGGTTGGTGAAGATCCTGGCTTTATCATCAGTACCTATACGAAGTCGAGCCGGATATAGCATGGCATAGTGTATATTTTCAGTGATCAGGAGTTTTTTTACTTGTTTAAATTCCTTTTGTGCTGCCTCCTCTGTCGGGATAAAATGACAGTGTATTTCCCGGATATTTGATGGCGCCCTTCTGGCGGGAAATGCGGAGCACCGTGTCCGGATCCCTAAATGTCAATAAACGGGTGATCATCGGCCTGGGTGGGGTGCCTGGGGGCAGAAGAACTGCAAAAGAGCGATGGGCCTTCTCCACAATGAGCAGGTCAGAGAGATTTTCCGCGCCACAAATGTCCCGGAGCATATTTTCCGGCTTCCAATCTACCCACATTTGTGGATTCCGGCAGACCCATTATGCTTAAGTTATTGCTCCGGGAGTGCGCTTCATTTTTAGCCTGAATGACTGCTAAAATCTTCTCCAGGTCCGGCAACCTGCTGTAGACCATCTTTGGCATCTAAAATGCGCTGCTCCGCCTCGCCAATCCTGACTGCCTCTTTGTCCAGTTTAGCTGATATGTGGTCCATGCCTCGATTTTACCATCTATGTACTGCAGGCTAGTCTGGAAAGCTGACAGTGTCTTTTCCAGAGCGGTCGGTGACTCGGTTGTGATGTCCAGTTCCGGCTGGTTTTTGTCCGTTTTGCCCATGGTAGCAGGTACTTGAAGTCACGCTTGCTCGTGATTATGCTGCAAGGGTAATTTATCCAGTACCCCACGCACTAAAGGATGGAAGGAGCCAGGATAGAATGCTGCGCACAACCAGAAACATATTCGTGTCAGACCCCACGCCAGCAAGAGGCCAAGCTTGTCCGCCAGCCAATGTCAGTGTGGCCTGGTGTGCAAGCGGTTGTCAGAACCCGATCCGGGACCCCGTGCAGCGACGAGTTCTGCTCACAGGCGTGACTGGACCTCGCCAGCCAGTCCCAGCTATCTGGCGTTGCTACCTGCCGGAGGTCCAGAACACCCACTCTTAAACCTTAGATCGGAGGCAATAAGCATACGGCAGAATAGTGCTATCTGCGGCCAGAACAACGTAAAGCAATGTAGCTCAAGCACCCCAGTGTTCCGTGAATTGGCTCCAATGTGCAAAGCAGGCAGGGGAGCCTTGTGGTAGGTTAGAAGGGGGAGTGCGATAGTAAATGGCCAAATAACCTGCCCCTCAGGCCCAGTAGCAATAGGGGAGGAGGTTCTTGGTCCGATGCAGTTGGAATCGCTGGTCTTACATGGTCCGCTATGTTCAGGAGACTCACATTTAATGATGGTCTTACTGAGATGTTGGAGTTGCAGGAACCGCCAGAATAAGGAGCGCCACAGCGTCCCAGCATGCCATCCCTGGCACAGGCCCCACCTCAGTCCCAGCTCACGATCAGCAGCGGTGGTCATTTGTGTCTCGCTGGTCTGCGCCACACGCACAATGTGTTGTCCAGGTCCCAGAAGCTGCGTGCACACAGTCCTCCAAGCGTGGCAGCCTGGCAAGAAATGCAAGCCGCCCAGGCCCTGGGCGTGTGTAGCGGGCTGATGTCAGCTCCACGCGCGTACCGTCACCCGCGATAACTCTGAGTGGCGGTCCCCGTCAGCAGACCACACCAGGGGTGTATAGGCAGCCAGGCGCTCGCGGGCTCCAGACGCCCCAGCTATGTCCCACGAGAGCTCAGGAACAGGCTGAGACACGTCTGGGAGTTCAATTCCATACGTGGTCTCTCCGTCTTGCTCCGGGTGGGTATATCAGCGTCCGCTCCCTGCATCTGGTTGGGGTCTCCAGCTGTGGTAGGATACTTCTAGGGAGATGCGTGGCAGTTGTAGAGGAGCTGCCTCGGATGGCGTTCAGGGAGCAGGATATGTGAAGGATAATGACGGCGGCCGGCAGAGCTATACTACTTTGCAGCCATCTTGCTGTGCGCCCTCTAGCGCCATCGTATATATCCTATCTACGCCTAGTTATGTACATTAGAGCTTTCTCAAGGGTGTTGTCAAACGGTTAACTACAGGTAGTGGGATGTGATTAAATGTTGCTCTGCTTGGTGGTCGCTCGTAAAGGCGACGAGACAAGTATCCGCAACCTCTCTGAAAGATAGTGTCTCTAGAAAGATTGTTAAAGCTGCATTCCTTTAGATACAAGGTGAAAAAGAAATCCTTTTACAGGTTTCTACAGATTGCATGCTATTGCAAAATCTCTCCACCGGCCATATTCCTGAAAACCTGAATGAAAAATTGACCTTGACTTAAACTTTAATTTTTCCGCTCACTTTTTTATTCTGTACGCTTCTCTCCTTTCCTTCTACATGCCTCTTCTGTATAAAGACTACTATAAATCCGCAGGCCTATCTTAATCTCTCTTTCTTTGAAATCATATTCCTGTAACCTAACTATCTATTCATTCCACCAACCATTAACTTCACATCAAGCCCCCTACACGGATTACACTTAATGGACCCCAATGAAACTGGAGCAAATGCATGGAAAGTTTTTTTGAGAGCACAAGACTAATCCCAATAATCAATGGATTAACCTCAAACTTTGGGCTGCCAAGTAGGGTGCTATCACCACAAAGTGCTAGAATGCCTCGTCTGGGATGGTAAGCGCTATACTAGTGCAATTTTCATTGAAGGCAATTACAATTCGAGAGGAGGGAGTGTGCAAATGATGATATAAAACAATTTTTGATCTTCTGACATACAAGATAAGTATTTTATTTAACCTTGAGTTCACAGAAGTCGTACTAAATACATAATGATTCAGAGATTATCCTCAAGTGGCATTTGTAGATCTTCTACAGGTTGGCATATTCTAGTGTTTCAGAATTGTAGAATTGCAGAATGTTTGTTGCAATTCCTTTTCACAACAGTTATTGGCAATTCCTTAGACAAATCGTATGTTAGGGAGGGATCAAGAGTTGTTCAATGCTTACAGTGGACAACTAGTGAACAGTAAAGCTAAAAATATATAGTTCTCACATTTCACCATGACTTGTATGTTTAAGTTCACAGCCTGATACTTACACAAGTATCCCCAGCATGGTAATGAGCAATGTCAGCTCCTATTTGGTGGTTGTACCATACAATAATATTTAGTCTTCATGTGCATCAGGAGTGGCTGGATATGACACACTGCAGGACGGACCAACAAAAAACTACCTTTCAGTGGCCACACTACAGAAAATAATGTCATTTAAACCAGTTACATACAACCCACAAAAGTGACGAAATTAGATATAGTGGACCATTCTTTTTCTTTCGAACTAGATAGTAAGCTCCTATTCTTCACTGATCGGAAAGCAGTGACAACCCTTGGAGATGGAGACAAAAGCAATGTGCAACAGGCAAAAATTCCCCTGGCAGTTGATCATGGCTCAAGACAAGGGTACAGTGAAAAAGAAAAGTAGGAAGGAAGCTCCTGGTCTCATTGGCTGTGAAAGTCAACTGACATTGATTAGGAACTGTTAGTTTCATCTATCAATTTAAAATATAGCATCCCGCCCTGTAAGTGAACTGAACCCCACCATGAAGCTACAGCAATGTGGTGAGGAAGCCCAGGGTCACAATGTGAGTTGCACTTCTACGTATTCCTGTAAGGGCTGGGGCAGACAGAGGAGCTTCTTCTCATTCTACTCCGCTCTTCCCAATTATCCATGGAAATGGAGCCCGACTTAGGTCCTTAATGGCTTCACCCTATGGGGTTCTTCAGCATTTCAAGGGTTCTCACTTACTGTAGATAAGCCGATTCACTTCATAAGTTTCAATTTATTTCATGTTCAATGGGACGCAGTCCAGCTGGGGGTGAAGGGTGAACCTCTTGTAAGGCTGTAAATTGCTGTTAAATAATCTATTTTAACATAGTTTTCCAATGGTTGGTTTGGAGAGGAGACAATGTGCACTCGAAGGTGACTTCATAAAGTCGTTTCTAAACCAACAATATGGTTAAAATGTAATCCCTAAATTTAAAAGGCTTTAATTATCTCCGAAAACAGTCTTATGGAAACTTAAAAACTTAAGAAAACACCGCCCAGAGAGAATCTTCAGGATAGGAGGGTTTCGAAGGTTATTTTCACTGGAAACAAAGATACACAAACTAGAAATTAAAGACATTGAGGTCAAACACAGATAAACCAGCTCAGGAAGGCTGCCGATGAAAGCTGACTGCCAAAGGCAACTGAAAAATATTTATACTGGAGCAGAACTGGCTTTGCTCCACCTTGAGAGGTAATCATACGGCACAAATAAAGATAGGGAGTTCCTGAGCCAACAAATACCCTCATCTGTCAGACAGAATGTGCATATGTTAGGGAAATAATAGCAAGTTAAGGAACTGGCTGGCAATGAAAGGGGAAACGGCTTATGAGTTCAGGAAGTTCTACGAAACTCTATATTCTTCTGAGGCTTGCTCTTCAGGAGATTAATAGGAAAATATACCTCAAGGTAACCTAACTAACATCTATAAGAACTTTGGCCTGTAATTCATTCTTAAATCAACAATATTGTTTAACTATATAGAAAAAGCATAAAAGAGTTACTCTAACTATAAGCAAGACTGATATTCTGATTATTCCTAAGCATGGCCGCAATCTGCTTCTATGCTGCTCTTACAGACAGATCGTTCTTCTGAATGTTGATGCTAAGATTTATACAAAAGGCTTACGTACGTATTGGAACACTTAATACCTAATCTGGTACACCTACACAATCAGGATTTGATCTTGGCAGGCAAACACATGACAATAATAGGAAGGAAGTCCACCCAGTCAAGAAAGCTGAAATAAAAACGCTACCAGCAATCTTGGTGTCCTTAACCCGTTCCGTGCTCGTGACGGAACCACTCCGTCACGAGCACGCTGTGCTAATGACGGAGTGGTTTCGTCACGCCGCGGCCGCTCCGCCCACGCTGCATCAATTCCGTGCCTGATGAGCGGGCGGGGCCGTGACGAACACTCCGTCATGATCACAGCGCGCCCGTGGCTCGTGACGGAGTGGTTCCGTCACGAGCATGGCGGAGCCATGCAACCCCCACCTCCCCCCCCAGCGCCGCGGCGGAAATACCGCCGCGGCAAAGGGGTTAAACTCCAAAAAGGGCTTTTGGTCGGATGGACTAGGATTTTTTTCACAGGTAGGTATTTAGGGAACTGGCGATAGGACACAACTTTCTTAAAACAGCCAAGGGCACTATAACAACCCAACCGCTAGAATTCTCTTGAATGTCCAGATATCGAACCAGATAAGGCTACAAAGGGGTACTAGGCAGGCATGTATTCTATCACCTGTATAGTTTACTATGGGTATCGAGCCATTTAAATTCCATAAACAAAAATGTCAAGTACTGCATGGATTGACCTTTGGATCAGAAGTACACAAATGGATTTTGATTTCAGACAATGTCCTTTGAACCTTAGGTTACCCCGAACAATTCCTTCTTGAACCTGTGGATCACCTCCAACAGTTCCAGAACTTAGTTGGCTATAAAAACAATATGGAGAAAATGAAGATTTTGAATCTCACAGTCTTCGGGGATATTGTGGCCCAATGAAAAGAACAATTTCATTTGGGCCACTTCTTATATTTGGAGAATAAAATCATATAAGGGTCTCAGACACGGTTATAGTGAAATATGCTCCTTTGTTGTTTAACTTTAAGAAAAGAAAAAAAATCCGAGCAGTTGTGGGAATGAGTTCTCCTATGTTACTTTCATGGCTGGGTACGATAGAGGTCACAAACATAAATATACTTCTGATAATTTTGTATCTTTCCAGGCCTGCCAGTCAAGGTAGAAACCCAATTCTTGGAACACCTTCTACAATATACATCTCAATCTATAAGGAAGTGGAACAGACCGAGAGTCCATGTAAAATATTTACAAAGCATGAAGTAGCAAAGAGAAGAAGCTCTGTCCGATTTGGGCACAAACGATCTGTCAGCGCAATTAAGGGTAGCAAATTGGTTTTTATGTTTTATTTTAAATTGGTTTGTCTAAGATAGAAACTGCCAAAATATGGACTCATATGGAAAAAAATAAGTATACTAGGCCAACCCGCTAGGGATGTTAATTACTTAACCAAAGGTCGTCGGCCCGCAAAGTCTTTCTTAGGCACACCTCTGCAGACTGCTCTGAATGTGTGGGATAGTATACACACAAAACAGGGACTCTGAATCCTTTCCTTCCATATACAGCCCAATTCGTTTTAATCCAGACTTCTCACCAGCACTCCAACCTGGTTTATTCGATAAATGAACGGATTGTAAAGGTACACTCTTCAAAGACGTTTAAAAAAGTGCTAATCAAAACCTTCAAAGAAGCTAAAGAAGACTTTAATCTAGGGGAAATAGAACCCTCGCACTGTGACTAGACTCATTGCCGGGTAATGAACATCACAATGAAAGAAGCGACCACAAGGGATAACAAATTTCGATTTGCTTATCTCCGCCCACCCTTTAGAACGCCCGCACCGCAGCAGAAAAACCGCTGCGGTTAAGGCGTTAAACTAATGTATAGTTGGTACAACAATCCAGACATAATTCACTGTATGTTCCCTAACACAAGCTCCAATTGTTTGAGAGGCAGTAATCAAAAGGGTGTTGTGGCACATGCTTGGTGAATTTGCCCCAAGGTCAAGCCTTTCTAGCAGGAGATACAAGTCATAATTAAGGAAATGGCTGGATACCGCATACCCAATGACTTAGAACTTTTGTTAGTGGACTTGAGGTCAAAAGGATACTTCGAGATGCGGTCATCAGAGCATAATGTGATCTGTTGGGCGGATGAGAAATTGGCTAAGGTCACATGATAGAAGAAGAAAAATAGGTATCCCCACTCTTAGTGACACTCATGCGTCTGCCATACATTGGTCATTGAAATGCTTAAAAAGGAACATAAGGTGAGAACATTTGAAATGTGATGCAAAGTGGAAGCCTAGGGTGGATTACCTCCCAAGTGGACTGCCTGTCATGCCCTAGGCATTTCGTTTGTGAACACAAACAATTTTCCTGATTTCAGTTTGTGCATTTGAGCTTCTGCACTTATTTGGAACGCTGGCTGATAAGCAAGGTTAACAGCACGAAATGTGTTGGTGATGGGTCTTGTAGCATCCCCCAGCAGCCTGGGTACCCACCAATGACTATGCCACAAAGGGAGCTTAGTATAACATGTCTTTATTTATCTGTGTATAACCGTGAACAACATTTGAAACTTGCATTCACTTCACTACGCTCTAAAACTTACGTCACAGTTCTACAGAGTCCATAAGACGCCAAAGGGGTTCTGCAATTGCTTACTCGTACAACACTACATATTTCCCTCTGTTAAATAAATAAATTAAAAAAAATTAACAAATAAATATACAATTTTTGCTTTTCGATAAGTCTTCATTGCGCTCTGATCACAAGTCCTGATCGTGTTGTCGGAAACTGGGGACAGGCAGTAGAAGGGTCTGTGATCTGCATTGGCAATGTAAAAGCAACAACAGCCAGAATTTTCAGTTGTCCTTGAAGACCCAGTCTCTACATTGACATTACTGCCTGATGAGAGATGAGCCACAGGTTGGAAATGTGAGGAAATCTCACATAATGGACTTCCAAACACGTTGGGCAGTCACTGTGTGTCCTTTGCAGGTCACAACAAGAAATGGCTCAGCATCGAAGGGAGCATCAGATTTCCGAATTCGAGACTGACAGAACAGCACTCAACCTACTCTAGTGAAAGTAACGTCTTTTTCATGTTGGTGCTTGTCTACATAAGTCTTCATTTTGCTTTAACGATCCAAGCCTTTAATACAGGTTTCTTCTTCAGCACTTGATCTTTTGTTGGTCCGTTGAGATAACTTGGTCCTCATGGCTCTCATCGAACATCCCAAATAGGGCTTTCACCTGTGGTCGAGTGATGGTACAAACTTTAAGCTCGAAGAGTAAAATTCAAGACCATTTTAAGGTTGAGCTTTTCCAATACAGCACACTGAATAGCTTTCTTAAGAATAATGATAAGCGTGGCCAAAATACCACCTGAGTGACTTACCTCACTCACCTATAGTTACCAAAATAAGTCAGCCGGACAGTGGAGAAGAATAAACAAAGCAAGTTTATTAGGCCACAAACTCCCATATGAGAGGGCCCTATATCGACCTCACCCCTAAGAGTGTGCCGAGAAGGACTGACTCACATCATCATGGTGATACATTATATTACGAGAAGGCAGAGTAAAACACGCCCATAATGGAAAAGTACTGGTCCACCAGGGATGTGGACAATGGTCTCATACAAGAGGCATCTGCACCTGCAATAGCAACACTTGTTATCATCTCCCAAGGACACAGAGCCAGGCCGCTACATCCCCAGCGCATGAGAACGGCCTGATAAGGAGTTTCGCTAGTAGGAGTTTCAGTTACAGTAAACCAAGAAATGCATATATGCTGACACGAGGAATTACTCCTATTCCTACGGGAGGGGGAATGAGCAAGTACAGTTTGCACGCAGAGAGAATAATCCAAAATGGTGGCACACATGCTAAGCTAAGAACACTGCAAACAATATCACACGTATAAGTGAATAACTGCATAATGAGAACATGAACGTAAATGCGTAAGTGTAAGTAATTAGTTAGACACATTCCGCTAACTCATAAGCATAATGTACGAAGGGGGGCGGGGCTTGGGATTGACGCCTATCAATAATCATAAAAAGTTCAATGAGGCCATTGGCCTGGTGATGAAAGAGGGGTGCTATTCTGATGCTTCACATTAAAATGACTGAGAAAGTCTTTGAATTCTCGACTGCTGAAAGGGGGACCACTGTCCGATGTTAAGATCGCAGGAAAAGCCCATGTCGCAAAGATGCAGTCTAATCTCGTGATGACTCTTTCATGAGTTATAGATCTTCTATCAATGGAAAACTAGAACAATCAGGTGACGTATGTTGTCAGGAGGACCAAAGAAGTCAAACAGCAATTCTTTCCCATACATGCTTTGGTAACTCTAACATGTTTAAGGTGTGTTGAGTGGTTTTCGATTAAAGGCAGTTACAGAGATGAAAGGCCTTCAATTCTCTTTCAACTCTCCCATTGAGATGAGGAAATCAGACTGTCTCGGAGATTTTGTTTTGTGGCAACAATTCCACGATGTCCTTCATGGGCCACTTCAATGATCTTATTGTACACTCTCTAGAATGACAATTCTCGAACCTCTCAGGATAATGCCTTCTTGAGTAACCAACAGTTCATTTTTGACATTTTTAAACTTTTGGTATTCACAGTCACTGGTAAGAGGTCGAGTGTACTGGTTCAACGACTGATGTGTAATAATTTCTTTTAGTTTTAACATGTTAATATCGTTACTCATGGCAGTGACAATCTGTTCCAGCGAAATGGCAGTTGGTGTGCTTGATTTCACAATTAAATTTATGTAGGCTTCAGCTGTCTTGGGAGGGGTACCATGGCACTGTAGAGGCACTCGTGAGAGGTCGTCGGCAAGGTTTCGATCCTTCCCTGCATGGTGCATGATTGTGTAATTATATTCTTGTAATCGAAGACCTTAACGTTAAATGCGAGGAGGCATCCTTGCCTTTGGATTGCCAAAGATATTCAACAATGCTTGGTGATCTGGCACAAGCGTGAAAGGTTTTCTAGATGAAAATAAGTGTAAATGTTCATAAGCCCACACCACTGCTAAACTTTCTTTCTCAGGTTGTGAATAAGAACGTTACATTTAAGACAAAACCTCTGTATGCATATGCCACAATATGTCTTCACGAGTTTGGGTGTCTGCTGTGCAAGGACTCCGCCTAGCCGGACGGGACTGGCGTCAACAACAAACTTGGTATGAAGTGTTGGATCAAATTATACCATTTCAGTAGTGTTTTCAATATCTTGTTTGATTTCTTGAAATTAAACATTCTTTTTCGTGAAGTATCTTAAATGTGCACTTACAGTGTAAAAGTCTCGCATATATTTAGAACAGTAGCTGGCCATGCCAAGGAATGAACGTTACATGGAAACATCTTGTAGGGGACTGGCAGTTGATAACGCTTGCAATTTAGCTCGATCGGGTGTCATACCCCCATCAGAAAAGATATGGCAAAATAATTTCAGTTTGGTCTTATGAAACACAATTCTCAGCACTCAACGTTAAACCTACATCAATAAGTAAACAACACAGTTGCAAGAGAGCTTTATCGAGCTCCTTGTGTGTAGCTCCGAAAACCAATAGGTCAACACTATAATTGAAAGCGTTCATGACAGGCTGTATGATATGTCAAAGGACATCTTGAATAAGCTCTGCAGCGGATGATACACGGAAACGTAGTCTTTTATAACAGAACAGACCAATATGCATAGAAAAGACGGTTATGTACCTGCAATTCTCCAATTCCAACTGATGATAGGCTTTATTCAAATCAAGGCAATTGTGCCATCATGTCAGCAATGTGCAGACATGGATGACACTCTCTTTCAATTGACTTGTTTGCTTGACTCATATCCACGCTGATGTGAACGGCTCCTTCACTATCCTTTTTTAGTACTACCATGAGAGAAACCCATCGTGTTGGACCAGTGGAACAACCTTCAATCATATGTGTGAGTGAAGATTAAAGTTCTTTTTCAACAGCTTTCAGTAAATGAAATGCAATTAGTTTGTGTCTTTGAGAAATAGGATGTTTGCCCTCATTGTGTAATTGTACTTTCATAAGTTTTCCTAACCCATGAAACAACGAAGGGAACTGACTTACTATTTTGTGATGAGCATTCATTTGATAGTTCACAGATATCAGTCCCATATCAGCAGCTGTGCTGAAGCTGAGCAAACAGGCTCTTGACACCATACCTTGATGTACATGAATATATGCTTGTACTCGTGCTTTCTTGTGTTTCATTGTTGCTTCAAATAAACCTTGACTTTTTAATGGGGTCAATGCAGCTCATGTATATCCTTTGGTTTTCAATGACATAAGTTGTGACAACTGAGAGTGTTTACCATATTTCTCCTCAAGCATAATGTTTATCCATGCACCACTTACAATAATAAAAGGTATTGAGCAAATGTTTACTTTTAAGGTAATATGTGGACAATGTTTGAATACTTTGGTGCTTTTTCATGTCGACTTTCTTTGACCTGCATTTTTCTTCACATGAAACCAGTCTAGCATGCGCACTTTTTTCTGAGGTAAACATTAACATTGCACAACCATCTTCTTCACTTTCACTTGACATTGATACTGAAGAACTGTTTCACAGTAATTTAGATGACGATCGACTTAATTTGGTGTTGGATTGCCTCAACTGGAGTGATTGCTTCGCCTTGTGGGAGTGAGTTGAACGTCTCTTCTTGTCCTTCGCTTTGCTAACGGTCACAAAGTGGTTGTCCTTCCGACAGCCTTTCAAAACCTGTCCAATGGCAGGACATTTTCCTTTGCGTGGAAACAAAAATCCACTCCTGAAACACAACTTTTTCTGTGGAGACATCACTGTGCCCCCTGCCTTGTGCTTTGGCTTACTTTTCGTATTCAAAACTTGCTCACTCGGGGCTCCCCCGCCCTCCATGACAGCTGCTTGTCGATCGGCAAGCTCTTCAGCTGTAGCAGCCATGAGAAATCACTCCATTCTAAGAGTTTATCTCAGCATTTGTCGTCTGAAAGAATCGGTCAATAACTCTGAGACGCATAGCTTCCTCATCATTAAATTCATTGAAGTTACAGTTAGATCAGTTTATCTAGTCGCTCAACAAATTTGGCGTTGGTTTCACCAACTTTCTGTCAGTCTTGACTGAAGATGTTTCTTTTGTAATCTACATTTGGCATTTGATTGAACTTGATATTCAAGGCTGCTTTGATCTGACAGTATGTAAGTTCGCTGCATTTTTTTTATGACTTCATTACACTTTCACCAGCAAGATTCTTAAGATATTCGATAATCTTGTTATCTGCTTCTTCTAACGCATTAATGAAATCATCAAATGTCTCTACCCAAGTAATCTGTCACCAATATTTTGCTTTTTGACGGTATTGAATAGTGGAGTTGGTGGCATTTTAACCATTTATAAGAATGGCAGACACGGAGGGTGGTGTTCTCTCGGAGAACGACTACTGTCCGCTTTGCTGTTCTGGCCTCTTAGTCATCCTGGGCATTCTGTGGAACCTTGAACTCCCTGTTGGTCTCCATTGGAGCCCTTCACTTTTATGGAGACCTTTGAAGTTGTTCAGAGCGGCCACCCGGCAGCTTTGGTGGTGTGCCACTTCGTGTATGGACGGCTCCTTAAGCACAACCCAGCACACTTCCTCTGGGGCTACTCCACCCAACGCTGTGGTATGAGGACTTATTACTCAATTCTGGTAAGCAGATGCCAATTTCTTCTATTTGAATTGCTTTGCTTTTAGGCGTTTATTTGTATTGTCGGACGCCTGGTTGATCTCTGCCACCCAGTGCAGCATTATCTTGCAATTTGTTGTTGCTATTTATGGCTCTTTCAAAACCTGGCTGTATCCACCTTTAACATTATCACTACGTATGATGTATAGGTTTAGGTTGCATAGTAGAGCAGTACCTTTTTCTTACGACATTCCCAAAGGTTTCTTGGCCAACAATGTGTAGACTTGTCAGTGAAGCTTTCACTATCTTCAAATGCTTTACACTGACTTGAGTTGTGCTTTGGTCCACGTACACGAAACGTTGATTCTTCACTTCGACAGAGGCAAACAACAGCAGTAGGCTGGACCACGTCAAACTCTCTGGGAGAGCACTTTCGATCTTCTGGTTACTTATCCCCTATATCGTCTCGAATTGTAGCGAGCTCCCCAGTCAAGGTACCCGCCAATGACCACGCCACACACGGAGCTTAGTATAACAAGTCTTTATTAATCTGCGTGTAACTGCGAACTCTACATTCAAAACCTGCATTCACTTCACTATGCTCTAACACTTATGTCACAGTTCTACAGAGTCCATCAAGAGACAAAATGGTCCATCATTGCTAACATACACAACACTACAGGTCTGTTAGAAAGGGTTGATAATCTATGAGTGCTATATAGCGATCCTCTAATTTCTATATGTGATAAATCTGCTGATCATTCGACTATCTTTTTAAGTTTCGAAAATTAATAAAAACTGTTGAATAAAAAAATCACAAACGATTCTGCTAATGTTAAAAGTACCTCATCCGCTTGGGCTGATCCTGCCCTCTGTCACAACCATTCAAAGTGATCTGCCACACGTTTTTTTCTGTCATCTCTATTTTGAACTAGTCATGTGTTTGGTGAAGGATGGTCAGCAGCATGTTGTTCAGGAGGAAGAACAAGAGTAACTAATACCATAAAGGGCCTTACTCAGTTGCATTTTCCCTGCCACTTTCCTAACTAATTAAGAATCCTATTTCAAAGCCCTACAAAATGCTGGAAAAGGAGGGGAGCATTTGTCAGACTTCACAACAATCAAATACGATGTACTGAACTTCCTGCAGCAAATTGCTTCCGTTTTGGAATTTACATCCAGTCAGTAATGCTGACAAAATTACAGAGGTTATCTGATTGACTTCCCTACCTCTGCAATGAGCAACCGTCCATAGAAAGACACTGATGCTGCCTTAGTTAAGCCTCACATAGGTTGGACCCTTCCCATGATTAATACTTTGAATATTTAAAAGACTATTCACCTTTCAGCAGTGGCTTTTGCCCTTTGTTTTAAGGAATGACCCCATCATAGATGAAACAGGATGCAACTTCAAGGCAATAGTTATCTCCAAATTAAAAGCAATAGAAATATCAATAATGTGTTTTGTGTTATTGGCTGAAAATACAGGGGGAAAAAAGTAAACATTCATTCATTATTCGATGGGTAAAGTACAGCTCCATAATAATAACATAAGTATAAAAACAGGAAATATTTTCAGTTCTAGTTTGTCTTTATGGAAAATTGAATTTGAATCATTTAAAGAGTTTGAAGTTCATCATCTGTTACTGCAACAAAGAAGGCTGCTTTTCAGAAGAAGCAGGAAATAGAATGTGCCATAAATTCATATTCTTCGTGCTTAAATGGATTAAGGATGAAATTGGAGCACATCATACAGAAGGATCAACGAAAAAAGGCTGCAAACAGACAGGGCTGTCAACATTTATTCTAATTCTTTAATGTTCAGAGGGCACATGACCCTAGGCAAATATAAGCAGGCTCAGATAGCTAAAACAATGTTTTCTGGACACTACCATCGTTTCTGAAACAGTCAGATTTGTAGGGATTCGCACGTCCCTCAGCAGTTAGTGGAGCCACAAGATAGAGGAAGCAGCTGATTCTAGGGCAATTCACCAGTGCTTGTACAGGTAGCCTAGAATGGGTGACCTTGTTTGGTCTATTTCCCAGCTGTCTTTAGCATTTAATTCACAGTGATAGTAAGAGGAGGTGAGAAGAAGCATTGTGTGCCATAAGGCTGGTACTGGCGCCCATCCAGAGCAGCACTTACCACTGCTCGCACCCCGAGGGGCTATTAATGTTGGCCAATGGGAGTAAGGCAAGGTGTGAGGGAGGCTCACTTTAATGTTGTAGAAATAGGAAAATTAGACTACACGCCAAGAGCCTCATAGATCTGGTCCAGAGGACAGAGTGAAGAAGTGGTCTCACTGTGATATTTTGCAAAAAAAAGAGGGTACTGCCTGCTGAGGCATCAGATCTGGTAAAAAAGAGAGCGACAGAAGGGAGAAATTCCCTCCAGCTGCAGCATGCTAGCTCACCTCGTCCCAGTGGAGAGAAATACCCCAGTGACAAAATGTTCCAATAAAAAAATGAATCAACATATCTAATGTACATTGCTTTTAGAAACACAAAAGAACCATATCTGAAAGCTGCAGTAGCTTGAATAGACAGAAGCAGCGGATCTGAGCTGTATTTTTTTTTACCAAGGGGTGTGTTTACAATACTTTAGTCAAGGAAGTGTTGTAAATACACAGAAAACAATACATTTTAGAAAGCACTTGGTAAAGCTCAGATCGGCTTTTTCATGTCCGCCAATGGATTCTGCCTCTGTTGTGATGGGGCTGTGAGCATCACGCATGCATCTTATTTCACCCTCTGTCACAGGGACATCCTTCCACTGACTTCAATGGGCTGATTTGCTCTGAAACCGTTCCTCACCCTCACAGAAAGAGCAGTTCCAATGAATTCAAATGGATGACCATCGAGAATCTTTGAATCTCACTTTCCTAAGAGACTCAAAAGATCTTGAGTGGTATGCATCATGCCTTCCCCTACATTTTAAAAGCTGTACTTTTTTTGGGTTGCCAGTATCACATCCATTTGCTTTATATGTCATTTAGGAATAAGTTAGAGAGCACTAAAAACCAAGAACTCACTTCACAAGTTTCTTGAGTTTATATTTCAAAGATGAAAAACATTGTTTTTTGCAGATTGGCTCCCTTTTTACCAACTTGTAATGTACATTATTAAATGTTTTTTTGCAGATTGGCTCCCTTTTTACCAACTTGTAATGTAAATTATTAAATCTCACTCCCTCTTCCCTTTACTTTCCAACATAAAAAAACATTCCCTTCAAGAGAGGCTTGGAAGAACGTTTGAAGACATCTGTCTAAGGAAGGTGTTGGTTCAGCTCTTTGTATTTACATAATGTGCAATACATAAAGGCATAGAAATTAATCACAATTTCAAAGGAGAGAATGGGGAAGGGGGAGAAACTAAACATAAATAAATCAGTCATATCCAAGAAGAACAAAATCCAACGCACACAAATCATAATGGTTTCTCTGCTTCAATAAGTTATTTATTCACAGAAAAAGTTTAATCCATTATAGGTTTAAAATACCTCACTCGTCCGGAAGATGATTCGGTACAGATACTGCGGTCCAAAGTCTTTACTATCTTCCAGCTTCTCTCTTCTGAGACTAACAGCCACTGGTCCAAGCTTTTCGTCCACCCCAAAGTAGTTGGAATGCTCTGAAACAGGGACACATATTTTAGTTACATCACTTCCCATTTGGAGTATGTGAGCCAGGCTTCTTTCAGTCACTACAACTAGAGGGAGAAAGAATAGTGCCGAATTTAACAGTGGGAATTAGAAACATCTGCACACTTGCACATTTCAAGCATAGTACAACAATATGCAGGTGGCCTAGCCAAAGACTGGATAAAATCAAAGCAGCCTGTGGTCCTCACACACAAGCTCTCCAGAGGTTGTTCAATATACCACCACCATGCCCCGTTGAGCAACTTCAAATCAGTTGGTAACAGCAGAGAGAGAAAATAGCTGAATTACAAAGGGGGCGAGGGAAGTAATGAAAGTGGGCAAAAGTCAAAGGGTCGCAAAAGACATACAGATTTTTTTGAGGCTTGGTAAAGCTCCAGTAATGCGCTTCTGAATCTTTGAAAAGCTGTACAATTCTGGAGAGTGTGGAAGAATAGAGGGAAGTAGGTGGCGTGTGTGGTCACAAGCAGGGTTAAAATACGGGAAATGGGGAAATCACAATATGTCCAATCTATTTCCTCATACTCATTTTTATTTGCAAACAACCTTAATTTGTTTGCTTGATGCGAATTGTGGTCACCAGCTGCCACCACTGTACCTAAAACACAAAAAGTGATACTCTGCCTAGGAGATCCTAGATTAGATGACAACTTCAAATGAAAGAGCTTGCCCACAAAAATGCATGTAGCACTAACGTGGGAAAATTAATCGAAAGGTATTGTATAATGGTTTCTTAAACTGTGGACTCTTGGAGGAGAAGATAACCCATTATGTGCTTTCCAAAAATGAGATGCCCAATGAGCTTGTATTTTTCAAGCATTGAGCAATTATGCTTTTCTCAACCAAGATAGCATGCTCCAGTTATTTTTACTGACAAAGGAAAATTACTACAATAGGATTCTATTTACACAAAGCATATTAAGGAGTATGATAGTGCCCTTTGGCTTGACTACCTTTATCAACCACATCCTAATGGGAATCAAATGACAAGTTGGGTTAAAGGGAGGTAAGAAATTGGTAGTTTCTTTCTTCTGTGATTATTCACACGTGTTCTCTGTACAAACAATTGCAAAGAAAGATTTTTGTCAGAATAAAATACAAAAAAGAAACAATAAAATGTACCTTTTCCATAAAAGTAATCTTGGAAATACCGAGCTCCTAAATCCACGTGCTCAATGCTGTAGTGCTTCAATCTAGCCTGGCTCCTTTGCATTTCCTTCGGTACCTCTAGAACGGAGATGCTTGCATTAGTGCAAAAAACGTTTAGAGAAGGTTCCATAAAACCACCATCACCTCTAGTTGGGGAGATGGCGGAAGCTTTGGAAAAACTCACATTCCGTTCACTCATCCCACCAGTCTCGTTTCTAAAATGTGGGCAGCTAAGGAGAAGTTCATTACTATTTTCGTCGCCAAGGTCATGTTCTAGGTTTTCTTTGTAGTTCAAGTCTTCTGTGCTGGTGAAAGTGGACTCCAAACCTCCGAGCCCATAAGCCCTTGAAACAGCCAGGGAGACAGCCGAGGCTGCAGAAGCACCTGTTGTAGTGTTTCTTCGCTGTGCAATATAAGACCTATTAGCCACCACTTCGTTGAGATCAAAAACCATGCTCTGTACATCAAAATGCCCAAAACTCTTCTGACAAATCCAAGGATTGCTACTGTCATGAGATTTAACCTCCTCAGGATCCATAGATGTTTTGCCAGATTCATTTTCACTTTTACTGTTCCTTAATTTTTTAAAAATTGACTGGTCATGTTCACCTTTTTGATTCTTTTTCCTAGGCTTATCTTTTTCTCTCTGTATGGAATGGAATTCTCCTTTCTGTAGCTGATCAATTCTCACATCTTGTTTGGTGCTCCCAGCTAGATGAAGATTTGATGCCATGCTGGAATCGACCCTGAGTTGTTGGTTAAGATCTTCCGCTGCTGAACCTTGCTGGTCAGGCTTCTCACTACGAAACTCTTCCAGCATTTCAAAGAAACTCTGCTCGGAAATTCCTTGAACGTCTATGGAAGAGGTGCTGCCATATTCTCTACAAAGAGGCAACCCGCTAGTATACCTAGGCCCTCGGAATTCCAAGGATTCCTCACCGTCACACTCACTGAGCGTAATTTCACTGTTACTCCGATTTCGAAGCTGAATGAAGTTCCTCCCAGGCGACCGTGGCCAACCATCAAGGAATTCAACATCCTTGGACCTCTTCCTAGACATTCTATGGATGCCTCTGAATCCTGCACTGACTTGTGGGTGCTGTCCATTATGCATGCCTCTTGGCACAGCAAACTCTCTGCCAATTTTCGACATTTCCATTTCTCTCAGCGGGCTTGGAGTTGTTGACTCCTTTAATGCTTCTCTCCTTGGAGGCCAATCAGCAATCCTGGCACGAACACCCATTTTTGGCATTGCAGGGGTGGTCGTGCTAGGTCGTGCAGTAGTGTTTTCAGTTGTTGCTGAGTAAGGCTGCACGGCACTGCCATTTTGTACCCAGTATCCTTGTGGGTAGTAATCCCCACTTCGTGGACTGAGTACATCATTCCCTTTTACTGGGTTTCCGCCAGCCTCCGAGTTTTCATTGTGAATTGGTCGAAAGGTTGTCATAATCTAACAAAAAATAATTCTGCAGCCAATACAAAAGTCCCTCTCATTTGTATCAGCCACAAACTACTCTCAACCATTGTTGGGAGCAGCTGGCTCAGGGTTTACGTGCAGAGACTTGCTAAAAGATGAATAAGGTTTTCCCGCCTTCCTGCCCCAGGCCGTCACCACCTCATTTTCAAATCCATTAAGGGTTCCATCGACAGCAGACATATTTTTTGTGGCCAGAAAAGGAAAAGGCTCGAGTTAAGACTTCTGAAGTTCTCTGTAGAGTGCTACTTTGAAGAGGTTATTTCAAGACGGCTGCCAGGAGACAGAAGAATTTCTCAGCCCATTCTACAAGACAAAAGACACAAAACAAAGCATGTAAAAGACAGACACTTAAGGAGCACATCTAAATACAAAAGGGCACTGAAGCGGGTGAGAACATTTTTAACATACAATTCTTATTGTTTAATATTTCAAGTCAATACTTTCTGTCCTTTTAATTTTGGAGGAACAAAGGATAAGTATGAAAGGCATGTGATCATTTTACTTCCTTTATTGATCACCAAATTATCTGCACAACTATTGAAGACAAATATTTGATAACTTTAAGATTAAACAATTTACCAACAAAAGGTAACAGAAGTTTACAAAATATTACAGGTTATGACAATGGCCAGCTGAGTGGTGAATTCAGGAACTTATAGCACTAAACCCAGATTTTAATTTAGCTTTTTCCCTACCTAGACAGCAGCTTTCGGCGAGTCAAAGTTATGGGAATAGGTCAATGTCTTTTGTAACCATACACTGCATTACACAAAGTCCGCTGGCATTTAAGTTGAAAGTCATGAACCCTACTTTTAACTGAAAAAATACTTTCTTGTTTAAAAAGATAATGAAACCTTATCGGCGGAGGCGCTCATTTCCTCCTCCCATTTTCGAGGTCAGTGGTATGAGCAGCAGCTGTCCTCCATGGGAGCAGAGGAGCGCGGTCCCCCTCCCACACAGCTGCAAAAAGCTGGAAAAACGAAATGGTAATAAAAGGATTTCATTACCTTTCTGCCGGCCAGAGAGGGCAGTGAGGGGCAAGTGCGTCACTGCTGCTGATTGGCAGCAATGACAAGTGGACCTATCCGTGTCAACTGGGCATGTCGGTTTGGCAGACTACATTATTATGGCCAAACAGACATGCGTAATTCAACCTATCCAACCCGGCTGCCATGGACAGCTGGGTTGGAGAGCCGGCACAGGCCCTTCGGTGCTCTGCGCTGAAGCAGCCTGCTCCAGCCAATGCAGACACTTCTCTCATACAGCATGAGAGCAGTGTCTGGATTGGATAGGAGCTGCAATACTAGCGCTGGAGGAGTCGGGAGCCGGCCAGAGAACACAGGGGATGTGCTGCAGGCTGAAAAGGTAAGTGAAACCTTTTTTTTCATTTAAAAATGTAACGGTTTATTCGAATTTTGTTTAATTTTATGTATGTCGACTCACCATTTTTGTGTGTCACCAACCGCCCCTGGATATGAGCGACTAGATCCTTTTGATCGAATGAAAAGGGTCATGGACTGCTCTCAAGACAAACATTACCTTTTCTTATCATACAGCAAATGATTGGAAAAAACATTACTTTCTTGTTTCTATTCATTTTTAACCGTTAACACGGTTGCTCTAGCGATGCCCTTATGATGATTTTGGACATCTTGGTTTGGTTATCAATGTTGAAGTCAACCAAAAAAAATTAAAATTAAATTGAATATTCAATGCCTCCTTTATGAGGCTTTATTGGGTGCGCATCAAGCAAGGGAAATTTCAGTTCTGAAGAGCGATTTATAAAGCTTAAAAAAGGATTACCAGAGTTTTCTATAATTTGCAAAAACAGCCGAATTGGCTAAATGTAATGTTTCAAACCACAATTAAATATGAAAATGTAAGTTTCAAATCTGAGGCAAAGTTCCTACATTCTTCGAGAATTTAAAGGTACAAAAATGTTCTATCTGGGTTCGCTCTGTTTCCAAAAGGCTCGTTGAAATAATCAAGCATGGGTGTTGCAGTGCATCTAGTCTCTTGGATGAAACACAGAAATGATAACACGAGGGACAACCTCAAGCATTACTGCCATTATACGTGCATAATGACAACAGTTCACGTCCTCAATGTACAAGCAACAATACATTTCAGCACTCCCTTTTAACATCTGTCTTTTCATTTTCCCCATATGGCTGCCCTGTCCAAATACAGTAATGTTATTGGGTGGCTACAGGAAGTGGTGCTCCAAATATGAAATATGGGGTTTGACTGCACAACCGTAAGTGAACCGAGGGCCCAATTCCACGGGGATGTATGCAAAGCCTAAACACAAGGCATGCTTAGCTTGTAAACTAAACGGTAAATTACAATGATGTTTTCACAGTACACAATGCATATGTCCATATTATGTATTCCAGGAGAATGTATTTGTCGCATAATCCAAAAACCCAAATGATTTTTTCTGTTCAATAGGTTGATGAATCTGAACCCTAGAAATTACTTCTCGATTAGACCCGGCATAATATTCAACAAAGTAAATCACTACGACGATGACATGCACCTATTGAGCAACAAGCATTTGCAATGCAATAGGTCTCGCATTAGGAAAGTTTGAGCTATTGGTATTGTAAATGGCTAAGTTTTTATTTATGTTTTTTTTTTTTAAATAGCTAAATTAATAGCTTTGTCATTTACAATGCTAATAGTTATAACTTTTGCAAATGTGATACCTATAGCAGGACGAGACAAGGATGCCCACTGTCAACACTACTCTTTATATTGGCCATGGAACCACTCGAGATTGCAATACGCTGCTCAGACAAAATACACGGCATTGACATTCCAGCCCGCAACCTCAAGATAATACTTTATTCAAATGACATACTTCTTACAATAGTCTCATCATGGAACTCCATGCATCCGCCTTCTCTGGGGCCTCTGGTTACAAAATTAACGCGAGAGCTGCAGTCCGTCAAAAGCTCGCGCCGCCGGCCTGCGACCAGGAAGTCAGGCAGGCCGGCACAACCGGGACAACCGGAAACAGGAAGTAGGATGGCGGGAGCCTACCCCGCCTCCCACGGAAGAGCCGCGATTGTTTAGAGCACCGGAGCAGGCAGGAGCCTACCCTGCGCCCCGGTGCCGAAGAAGGGAGGAAGAGTCCTGCTGCTGGTGAGAGCCGCTGCACCAAGGAAGCCGGTGAGTGGGGCTTCGCTTTGTTAGGTTGGGCTGCGAGGGCGGGGGACGTGTGAGTGTGAGAGTGTGAGAGTGTGAGAGTGTGAGAGTGTGAGAGTGTGAGAGTGTGAGAGTGTGAGAGAGAGAGAGAGAGAGAGAGAGAGAGAGAGAGAGAGAGAGAGAGAGAGAGAGAGAGAGAGAGAGAGAGTGTGTGTGTGTGTGTGTGTGTGTGTGTGTGTGTGTGTGTGTGTGTGTGTGTGTGTGTGTGTGTCTCTCTCTGACTGTGGGGGTTGCCTGTCTGGGTGCCTGCGTGTCTGTGTAAGTGCGTGTGTGTCTGTGTGCAGCTGACTTGCTGGGAGTATGGGAGGGAAGTGCGCGGCGCGGCGCAGGACGGAACGTGCGCGTTCGCGCACACAAATCCAGGGGAAAAGCTCGTAACACCCTCTTGTCCTCCTTCCCTCCTGACAGGCAACATTAGGTCTCCAGCTCGACCTAAAAAGCAATTTGCATTAAAGCAAGCAAACCTTAAAAATTGTTTTAATTAAGTACTTTGTCTAACGAATCACTTGACTAAAATCCCCCTTCAGGGCAACACAGAGACAGCAGCACAAACAAATAGATACAAGTTTCCAAACTATAACAAAGGGATACAGATAAACAGATCTACATTAAGAAAGACATGTTATACAATTAATAATTATAAGTGGACCTTCTGAATCAGAGCCCCACTTTTTCCAAAGAGCAGATGTGGAAGCAAGTGCTGCAAGCTGCAGCCTAAAGCCAAGAATATGTTCAAACACATACTTTGTAATTGCCTTTGGCAGGATAGACTTGGGATCATGTCCTCTCATAATATCACACACTCTACCCGCCCCACAATTTTCAAAGAATAAAGCTGGAAGCAGGTGGTTGCAAACATTCTTTTGCATCACAACTCCTCCTTGTCACAATGATAAGCATAACAAAAACACATCCTTTCCTATGTTTAATTTACAGATTATGTCCAGCAAGAGCGGGTCACGATGGCTGTCGTTGAGCAGCTACTGCAATAATAGGCAAGACCAATGCCTCAAAGAGAAAATTGATTATTTACTGGCCAATATTAGCTTGCAGCTTTGGTCGATACTAGCAGGACATTACCTACTCCCCCTTTGCATCTCAAAAGAAGCGCCTTAACCCAAAACTCATATCTAACCATACCCTTCAGTCGCACACAGCCAAAACCCCAAATTCTCCATTCTTGCACTAAAAGCCACATATCATGCCTTGTGAAGTCTGGAGGTAGTAATATGGAGTACTGGGACTGATTCGAGCCTACTGTTGACTGCCGAAGTGAGTTCTAGGCTCGGCAATCTTTCACACGTCATTCTGGGTTTCTGCATAGTCATCTCAGAATCCCAGAACTTGTTCGGTATCACAATTGATGATGCTCAGTGGATAAAGGGGTGTAGCAGCTTTGAACACCTTCGGCAATGTGCCAAATGGGGTCAATGTTTATGTGATGTATGATGGTGCCAGTGACAACATGAGGAGTGTATTGGGGAGTTATAGTTACATTGTGTACCATAACCGACTAACTGCAATGGTTATTAGTTTTAAGATAGTAACTTTAATGTCCACGTAACTGTAGTTTTGTTATGAGAATTTATATCTTTGATCACATGTATGTTTTTTTAGTTCATTAAAACAGTAGAAAAATTATAAATATAAGACTTCTGAAAGTCCCGCGATTTAAGCATTATCAAATATTAAATCGTGGAAAATTATAAGTCTTAATCGTAGTTAGGTTAGGTTGTTAATCTGAAGGCATTCTACCGACTACATTACATTTTTACATAATCAACATAAATTGCCCTAAAAGGTTGTTGGCTCTAAGCCATTTTTTTCTCTTCAAAGTAAAGAAACAAAGCTATACATACATATTCTACCTGTTGGTACAGGCTGCCAAGTAGGGGTGTGTAAATTGTACTACCCATGGCATTAGCTCCTTCTCCTACCAGAACGCAGAGTCGGCATGATGGGCCCAGCCCTGGATAATGTTAGCCATATCTTACATAATATGGCCTTCTCTGGCATAGTCTATGTAGCTTCTTGCATATTCTGCGCACGATTGACCAACCACTGCCATAATAATACTAGCCCCATCTATCCTGGATATGGTTAGGAAATGTCTCACAGAATTAGAAAGCAATCATTCCTTTTGAATGCTCCAAGAGATGGGCAGTTAACTAGCTCTTGTGTGAGCTATGATCCTATCTGAGAAGAGGGAGGGGTGCAAAGGTGGCAATAGGAACAGTGATTTAGAGCTTATACAGTTACTGATTTCTTGGTTCTCTTTAATATTTCAAAGTTTACACATATTTGTCTTAATGATACAGGCTGTATTGTGTTTTTTGAACTATTCAATTAAATGATAAGTACATCGAACTTTGCCAGAACAACCAGGGCTCGTACTTTGCAACGTAAGGGGATAGCCACAAGTCATTGAAAATGTATGGCTATGGCCAAGTTCCCACTGTCCCCTTCAGTTTGCAGGCTTACCTGCCACCAAATGCTGTGGCACTTTTTGAGGAGCCTTTCACTCAAAATCCTGCACCAAGAATCTGCCTTCGTCTCTGAGAGTCATGGACCTTCCCACAGAACCTCGCCTACCTCCCAGTGTGTTTGCAGAGTCCAAAACAAGGTTGTCAAACAGACCCTTCCCAACAAGTTTCCATGCACTTCATGTGGCCTGCAGTTGGCTCATTCTTCACGCTGACCTCGAGACAACAGACAGTGAAAATGATTTTTTCCAGCAGAATGTTTCTTCTTGGATTAGGAAAGATAGCAAAGGGGGTCATCTTTAGACTATCTCCTGGCTGGCTCAGCCATTTTGTGCAGGGGCCTGAATGAGTTAAGTAGTTTTGAAGGCCTGTCCTTACACTACCTTTTAATATTTACCTATAGAATAAACTTTCATTAGAACACATTGGCAAGATCTCTTGTGCCTACCTGGCTAGGTGGTTTTAAGACCAGTAGTTCAGACTGTTTTTTTGGGGGGGGTTTAAGCGTGTCTGTCTTTGGCAACCAGATTTGTTCTCTAACATTTTGCCTTTCACACAAGCTTTGGAAGACCTGACACGGAATACAAGGTGTGAAAACCCTTATGGAGAAAGCCAACCTGGCAGTCTCTTAGATATTGCGATAAAGAGAGGTTGTAAATGGGTACATTTGAAACGAAGCAGCTGTGCATCGAGAAACTGAATATTGTTTAACTCGTCTCACCTTGACTTTAGAGGCAGCTGTGGAAACACTGACAGTTACGATTTCATGCTCCGATGCAATAAATGAAAGGAAAAAACGAAACAAATCCTTAAAAAATTAAACAGTGCGGTATCGGTGCATTGCTCATTGCATCCAGGTTTTTTATTAAAGTATTTTATTACAAACAAGATCTGGGAAAATGACCAGCACTTTGAGTTGAGTGTTTATTGTGTAGTTTTCATAGATAAAACAAAACTCAGTCGATAATTCACGCCCAATGTTCTAGTTAGACCCCAATCAACTCTGACTGCACCTTTCACAACCTTAAATAGAAACACATATTACTTATTATTAAGAAAAGAAGAACTTTCAACTTAAACTAAATTAGCCTCCTTAAGAAGCAGAAAATCCTTTGCTGCATTTGCGCAGGTCGCGCTGCCAGTGCGCTGCACTTTTAAAACTGTACCTTTATTGTATTTCGTTTTTACTTTTAATTTGTAGTATCCCCTGCTTTTAACTCACCGCTTTTGTCTGGGCTCAAGTCCTCTCACTTGCAACATAATTTTGTGGAACGTTCACCGCTATTTGGCGGGTCCGGGTCCCGGGGTGGATTTCAGTGGGCGCCATTTTAGGTTGGGTGAGTACTACTTCCTGCGGGTGCCATCTTGGAGCGTCCCCACGCTCGAGCCGACTTTTGACACGCCTATTTAAGGCGGACTCGTGCGCTTCCTGCTTAGATCCTTTGCTGCATTTGCGCAGGTCGCGCTGCCAGTGCGCTGCACTTTTAAAACTGTACCTTTACTGTATTTCGTTTTTACTTTTAATTTGTAGTATCCCCTGCTTTTAACTCACCGCTTTTGTCTGGGCTCAAGTCCTCTCACTTGCAACATAATTTTGTGGAACGTTCACCGCTATTTGGCGGGTCCGGGTCCCGGGGTGGATTTCAGTGGGCGCCATTTTAGGTTGGGTGAGTACTACTTCCTGCGGGCGCCATCTTGGAGCGTCCCCACGCTCGAGCTGACTTTTGACACGCCTATTTAAGGCGGACTCGTGCGCTTCCTGCTTAGATCCTTTGCTGCATTTGCGCAGGTCGCGCTGCCAGTGCGCTGCACTTTTAAAACTGTACCTTTACTGTATTTCGTTTTTACTTTTAATTTGTAGTATCCCCTGCTTTTAACTCACCGCTTTTGTCTGGGCTCAAGTCCTCTCACTTGCAACATAATTTTGTGGAACGTTCACCGCTATTTGGTGGGTCCGGGTCCCGGGGTGGATTTCAGTGGGCGCCATTTTAGGTTGGGTGAGTACTACTTCCTGCGGGCGCCATCTTGGAGCGTCCCCACGCTCGAGCTGACTTTTGACACGCCTATTTAAGGCGGACTCGTGCGCTTCCTGCTTAGATCCTTTGCTGCATTTGCGCAGGTCGCGCTGCCAGTGCGCTGCACTTTTAAAACTGTACCTTTACTGTATTTCGTTTTTACTTTTAATTTGTAGTATCCCCTGCTTTTAACTCACCGCTTTTGTCTGGGCTCAAGTCCTCTCACTTGCAACATAATTTTGTGGAACGTTCACCGCTATTTGGCGGGTCCGGGTCCCGGGGTGGATTTCAGTGGGCGCCATTTTAGGTTGGGTGAGTACTACTTCCTGCGGGCGCCATCTTGGAGCGTCCCCACGCTCGAGCTGACTTTTGACACGCCTATTTAAGGCGGACTCGTGCGCTTCCTGCTTAGATCCTTTGCTGCATTTGCGCAGGTCGCGCTGCCAGTGCGCTGCACTTTTAAAACTGTACCTTTACTGTATTTCGTTTTTACTTTTAATTTGTAGTATCCCCTGCTTTTAACTCACCGCTTTTGTCTGGGCTCAAGTCCTCTCACTTGCAACATAATTTTGTGGAACGTTCACCGCTATTTGGCGGGTCCGGGTCCCGGGGTGGATTTCAGTGGGCGCCATTTTAGGTTGGGTGAGTACTACTTCCTGCGGGCGCCATCTTGGAGCGTCCCCACGCTCGAGCTGACTTTTGACACGCCTATTTAAGGCGGACTCGTGCGCTTCCTGCTTAGATCCTTTGCTGCATTTGCGCAGGTCGCGCTGCCAGTGCGCTGCACTTTTAAAACTGTACCTTTATTGTATTTCGTTTTTACTTTTAATTTGTAGTATCCCCTGCTTTTAACTCACCGCTTTTGTCTGGGCTCAAGTCCTCTCACTTGCAACATAATTTTGTGGAACGTTCACCGCTATTTGGCGGGTCCGGGTCCCGGGGTGGATTTCAGTGGGCGCCATTTTAGGTTGGGTGAGTACTACTTCCTGCGGGCGCCATCTTGGAGCGTCCCCACGCTCGAGCTGACTTTTGACACGCCTATTTAAGGCGGACTCGTGCGCTTCCTGCTTAGATCCTTTGCTGCATTTGCGCAGGTCGCGCTGCCAGTGCGCTGCACTTTTAAAACTGTACCTTTACTGTATTTCGTTTTTACTTTTAATTTGTAGTATCCCCTGCTTTTAACTCACCGCTTTTGTCTGGGCTCAAGTCCTCTCACTTGCAACATAATTTTGTGGAACGTTCACCGCTATTTGGCGGGTCCGGGTCCCGGGGTGGATTTCAGTGGGCGCCATTTTAGGTTGGGTGAGTACTACTTCCTGCGGGCGCCATCTTGGAGCGTCCCCACGCTCGAGCTGACTTTTGACACGCCTATTTAAGGCGGACTCGTGCGCTTCCTGCTTAGATCCTTTGCTGCATTTGCGCAGGTCGCGCTGCCAGTGCGCTGCACTTTTAAAACTGTACCTTTACTGTATTTCGTTTTTACTTTTAATTTGTAGTATCCCCTGCTTTTAACTCACCGCTTTTGTCTGGGCTCAAGTCCTCTCACTTGCAACATAATTTTGTGGAACGTTCACCGCTATTTGGCGGGTCCGGGTCCCGGGGTGGATTTCAGTGGGCGCCATTTTAGGTTGGGTGAGTACTACTTCCTGCGGGCGCCATCTTGGAGCGTCCCCACGCTCGAGCTGACTTTTGACACGCCTATTTAAGGCGGACTCGTGCGCTTCCTGCTTAGATCCTTTGCTGCATTTGCGCAGGTCGCGCTGCCAGTGCGCTGCACTTTTAAAACTGTACCTTTATTGTATTTCGTTTTTACTTTTAATTTGTAGTATCCCCTGCTTTTAACTCACCGCTTTTGTCTGGGCTCAAGTCCTCTCACTTGCAACATAATTTTGTGGAACGTTCACCGCTATTTGGCGGGTCCGGGTCCCGGGGTGGATTTCAGTGGGCGCCATTTTAGGTTGGGTGAGTACTACTTCCTGCGGGCGCCATCTTGGAGCGTCCCCACGCTCGAGCTGACTTTTGACACGCCTATTTAAAGTCGTCCTCTCCCGCGCAGCGGGACGCGCAGTGGTGACGCCTGCGCTGTGCCGGAGTCGTGCCAGAGTCCTGCTCGTCCGCGTCGAGGTAGCGGGTGCGGGCGCAGGACTCTGGCTCTCTGCTCTCATCTCATCATGGATTCCATCGCGCCGTTCAGGTACAACCGCGCCGATCTCCTCTTCATTAGGGACGGTTTATTGGCTTGTACACATGATCGGGTGCTCCCTCTTTCGGGCCCTCATGTCTGTCCCTGTGGCAGTTTCTCTTTGGATTCCCCCATCGGGGTGTGCTCCACTGTAAGATCTACTTCACACACTCGTATTGATTACTCTGAGCGAGCAATTAGTATATGGAGCCTTAATGTGAGATCATTGGTCAAGCACCATCAGTCCCTTCGTGATATGATTGATAAGGACTCACCTGACCTCATTTTTCTCACTGAGACCTGGTTACAGGACACCGACTCTGCCATAATAAATCTGGCTTTTCCTTCCACCTATACGGTGTTTACTTTGAACCGTACTTCTAGAGGAGGAGGTATAGCCATGGCGATAAAATCATGCTTCCCGGCGGATTGGAAAGCTCTTGATCTGCCGATGTGCGAGAGCGCCTCTTTTAAGGTCACTGTCAGTCATCAGTTCACTTTTAGTGGCCTGCTTATTTATCGCCCGCCAGGGAATGACACGGTCTTCAAGGCCGCTCTCGTTGACTTGGTCAACTCGTCAGCTTTTAAATATGCTAACTTTAACATCGTTGGCGATCTGAATATACATCTTGATCAGACGTCTTCTTTACCTATTAGCTCCTTGATAGCGGACCTTGAAGCCATGCAACTGAACCAACTAGACACCGCCCCTACGCATATAGGAGGTCATATCCTTGACCCGTTCTTTACCACCTTGGTTCGGGCTAGGGTATCTGACCCGATGGTGGTGGGCTGGACTGATCATCTGTTGGTTAAAGTGTCATGTCCCCTGGTTGACCAACAATTTAAACCTGTAGACAGGCTGACCCTGAAAAGAAACTGGCGTAAGCTTAAAATGGAGGAATTAGTTAAAATCTTGGAGGCTCAGCCCTTGGGCATCCTGTCGAATGTGGAACAGGGATACGAACAGTTCTGTAACTGGGTCCATACTGCTCTTGATTCTCTTATACCAATGCGCTGGTCGAAATGTCATGCTAAAACTCGCAGCCCATGGTATAATGAGACCCTTGCCGAGCTCAAGAGAACTTGCCGGCAAGCTGAGAGGGCGTGGAGGAAATCCTTCGAGCCCACAGCTTAAGATCTATCACAGAGCTATCTGTCACGCCCGGGCGGCATATTATGCCTCTGAGTTTTCAAACAGCCCCAACCCATCTAAATTAATATTCAAGGTGCTTAAAGATCTGATGGGTAAACGGGCCACCTCGCTAGCAATCTGCACGGACTCCCACTGTGAAAGCTTGGCATCCTTTTTCGTGGAGAAGGTGCGGGTAATCTACCAAGGGTTTTTGCCATCTGTGCAAGATGACGAGCCCAGGGCTGTAAGAGTTTCGGATTGCGAACCTCTGTCCTCCTTACCTGCTTTATCGGTTGAGGCGTTTGATACTCTGAGCCTCAAAATCAAATCTGGCTCTCCTCTAGACCCTTTGAAGCCAGAGTTTATTACCCTTCTCCCGCCTCTATGCCGTGAGCCGATTTTGGAGTTGATCAACCTCTCACTAGTTGAGGGCGTGGTTCCTGCCTCCTGGAAGCAAGCAGTGGTCAGCCCCATTTTGAAGAAGCCTAGTCTTGACCCTCTGTTACCTGAGAACTACCGCCCCATCTCCCTCCTGCCCTGGACCGCCAAGGTCACTGAGGCACACGTAAATTCCATCTTGTCTGCCCATCTCTCTCGCAATAATATTCTTGACGAGAGTCAGAATGGTTTTCGCGCACAACACAGCACCGAAACTGCGCTGCTCTTTATGAGCGAACATCTGCGTTCGGTGCTGGATGCGGGGCAGACAGCGGCGCTCCTTTTGTTAGACCTGAGCGCCGCATTCGACACGGTGTCTCATGACATTCTGCTGCGGAGGCTGGAGGAAGTGGGTCTTGAGGGGAAAGCTCTTCAATGGTTCCGCTCCTTCCTTTCGGACCGGTTTTTTAAAGTGGCCATTCCACCTGGTCAGTCCTCTTTCCACTCTTTGGGACTAGGAGTACCTCAGGGCTCTGCGCTTAGCCCCACTTTGTTTAACCTGTATGTGAAACCGCTGGCTGCTGTCGTCAGACAAACTGGCTTAACTATGACATCGTATGCCGACGACACGCAGCTGGCGGTGACACTCAGTGGGGACCCTGAGGTGACTGCCCCCAGGTTTCGCGCAGGGCTTTTAGCCGTGGCGAATTGGATGCGTACTAACTGCTTGCAGTTAAACGCTAAGAAAACCGAAGTCCTGATCTTAGGAAAGCAAGCGGAACTGTGGGGTGATCAATGGTGGCCTATTGAATTGGGGGTGACTCCCATCCCAGCGGCCGAAGTAAAGAACTTGGGGGTCTGGCTGGATTCCAATCTCTCTTTTACCAACCATACTAAGAAGATTGCAGCTACCTGCTATGGTATTCTGCGAGGACTGAGACCAGTCCTCAAATTCTTCAACCCCCCAACTCGGCAACTGGTGGTCCAAGCCGCGAATCTCTCTCGGCTGGACTATGGGAGTGCTCTGTTGCTTGGTGTCAACCAGGCCGAGGCCACCAGACTGCAGAGGGTGCAGAATGCCGCTGCGCAGGCCATTGTGGGCCTCCCGAGACGGTGCTCTGTATCTGCAGTTTTAACCTCCCTTCATTGGCTGCCGGTCAGACAGAGAATTAAATTCAAGGCACTCTGTCTGACATTCAAGATCTTGAAATTTTCATCACCTCCTGCCTTGGTGGGTCTTGTCTCCCCGTATGTTCCCAGGCGGTCTCTCAGGTCGGAATCTCTTCATCTAGTGAGTGCGCCTAGATTCAGACTGAGTAGGATGGGCGGCCGTTCATTTCGAGTTATGGCGGCTGGATTATGGAACTCCCTTCCTGTCCACATCCGTGCCCTTAATAGCCTGACTCTTTTCAGACGCGCAATTAAAACCTATTTGTTCACCTCTGTTGATTGATCGTGTTTCTTTTCAGCGGTGATTTGTTGTGTTGTGGTACTGGATCAGGTGCCAGGACGCCCCTTCGCTGGGGCAGCTGTGCGCTGAATAAAAGTTACTAACATAACTTACTAACATAACATAACAAAATAGTGTTTAGCACTTTCAGGACACACCTCAGAAGATGCGGTCTACTGAGGGGATGAGCCATTTTAGGTCTGACGTTAGCCAAAGCATATTGACCACAAGAATTAAATACATAATATACGTACTTAAAGGGGCTCTCACCCGGCCCTCTTCATCACTGGTCTGTTATTGTGTCATTCACATTTATTAAATGACCATTACAATATATAGCATGGAGTAATGGGTCAGCTCACTCAAAACACTGCCTAACTTCACTCTGAGTGGGAGGCATTCTGCTCTTAACTGGAGAACATCCAGGCAAACAGTAGTGTTCTTGAGTGTCAGGGACTACTACGGCAATGTGTGCTATTTGAGACTACATTTTGGCTTTTAACCATTTTTGTTATAACACTTGACGTGTGCCTAACAATTTCCCCAACAATAAAGTTTTGCAAAAACCATGGCAAAACAAGCATTGAAAAGGCTAGCAGACAAAGTCTGACCTACTAGCTTCACCAATGCTGGTTTTAAATGAGTTGTTCTTTACACTTGTTTAGGTGGGTCTGAAAAGGATGAAAAGAGGTTTGGTAATTATTTTGGCTGACTTAACAGCACCACTGAAAGCAAGATATGCTGCTACAATTCTTTAAAAGAAGTAGAATGAGGTTTTGGACCCTTAAAGAGGAGTTTCACTCAATTACTTCCGCTACGGTTTGCATAGTATATCATTCTGCCATCTAGAAATGTATATGGGATCATTTTACATCTGAAAAATAAACTAATTTGTGATAGTACCTGTAGTTGGAGGGCACGAAACTCATTTTTTGGGGGCCAGGACAAATGAACGAGTTACTTACCTTCCGGAACAATGTATCTGGTAGAGACATAGTATAGCCGCAGATTCCTTAATTAGAATATCCCCAGGCATCAGACTGGCTCCGGAAAACTTTAAGCAACAGCATCTCTGCGCACCGGGGTCGGCTCCGCCCTGACATCGTCCATGGACGTGACGTCAGAGGAGCCATATATGCCCCTCCCGGCGCGCTGAAGTAATTTTTCTCCTTTTCCGCGTCCCAACGCGGATCCCGAAAAACCAGCAGTTCCTTGACCTGTTTTTCGGGTCTTCTCAACAACGCGTTCAGCGTCCCGGAACAGTGTGCAATGCAGAACAGAGGTGGAAGACAAAAAATAAAGAATGAAATGGAGAAAGCGTGGATGAAGAAGAACCAAGACTACTTAGATGAAGACACATGAACTATATATACGATGTTGGAAAAAAGAGGCAGACTTGATATCAAGACCAGGCACCCGATAATATTGCTGGATGGATAGCGCAGAGTTGGTCAAGTCCACAGCCTGACAGGTAGACCATGACCAAAGAGGCCCTAAGAGCTGGGTGAGCTCTTAATAGGCACTCATTAAGCAATAGGTGGGAAGATTCCCCAGAGGATCTTGGCAAAGTACAGCTAGTCTCTACCAGATGCATAGGCAAAGAAGACGGAGTGTTGCCGGACGTGTATAAATGGGCAACCACAGTTATTGGGTCATGGTGGGGAGGCAAACAATGTGATGAGGGTCAAAGCCAAAAGACTTTGGTTCACACAGATTGTTGTGAAATTTTGAACGTCTACTAGGAATCATTACACTAGTCAATATCTTCTGAACACAGGAACTTTGGGTGAACTATTCCCACATTTACTTGCATGTGTTGTGCCAAACCATGTGCAGTCACACTGCCCAGAGAAGTTGCTGGACACTTCTGAAAAGACCACCACCCAGAGAGTGTTGAGGTGCCCCTACCACCAGGGTTGTGCGAGTGAGGAAAAGACTGAGCATATGTACCTGGACTGCATGCTTGTATGTGGATTTTCGGGAAGCCTTGGTTGTATTTTCTTTGGGTTATTAACTGCTAAGAGAGAAACTGAATAGACATATTTGTATTGCATCGAGCCTGCTTGTTTGTTTCTTGAGATGGGCAATGAATGGGTTCCTGGATCAAAACTTTATATGGGTGACGACCAGAAAAGCAGCCCTTAGAACTACACTGAAGATGCCCACTACCTATGTATGAAACGGGGGAGTACCTCCTGTTACATCAGTAGTGCAGACTAGATACACATACAGAGGAGTTATGCCAACAGGTTAAGGAGACGGTGAGGTTCAGATTGTACTAACTGGAAAAGCTAGGTTACATTTAGGATTGCTATTCATATTACAAAAGTAAAATTACTAATTCCAGAATGCCAGAAAAATGGCATGGGTGCAGAGCTCACTTCAGACGGGTCTTCAAATTCACCCCCTTGCCCTGATTTGGCCTTATAAGCAACCGCTGTTAAGTTGAAAGGCAGGCAAGCTGTGGTAACTGTATGATGGAAAGCCTGCATGAGGTATATCAGGATTTGGCACAAAACAAGTGCTGCATCTCCGACAGCCTATCCAAAGGAGAAGCCAGATTTGTTTTTTTAAATACTTTGAAACAAAGCTCTGATGGCACAAAATAATTGAGCCCAAACCTCCTTAACCACTTGGATGCTGTGGATTGATTAACGATTTCATGTAATTTCCATTGAAATGAATGGACACTCCTTGTCATTAGCATCCAAGTGGTTAAAAGACCTCCTTGTCTCTTCCATCCAAGCATTTATCCTTTCATTCTTTCACCCTTCCATCAACCCACTGATATCCACCATTTCACTTTTACATTCTGTCATCCAGTCATCCTTTCATCCATCATTCAATCTTTCACCATTCCATCTGTCCACTCGCAATTTCATCCATCCATTCATTCACACACCCATCATCTATACATGCATCCATCTATACAACCACACACACACATCATTTCACTTGTCCATCAATCAATAAAGAGTTTAATCTATCAATTGAACATTTATCCATCCGCTCATCCACCCATCATTCATCCATCCCGTCAGATTTCCATTTACTTTGCCATCCTTATAATTCTATTTGCCCTGCCATCTTTTCAACCACCCATCCATCCTCAGTTTTCAATGTACTCCACCAGTCTGCCTGCAGTGAAAGGTAAGTGTGCAAGGCAATGGGAGGCAGCAGGAGGTGTGGCAGATAAGCTTAAAAAAAATAAAGAGTGCTTCATATCAGAAAGCATAGGCTCCCACTCATAATAAGAGTGAGAGCTAAAAGAAGGGAACAAGGAATTACGCATTTTACCCCTAAAAAAGAGGGTAGGGCAACATAAAATGAAACCAATAAACAAGCACAAGACAAAGGAAAAGGGCAAAAACTAAACACAAAAATATGTCACACCAAAAAAAAAAACGTATACAAATAACTATCAGACTGAGCTTGCTATTTAACAAACGGTTTACTCTCTAAGAGGACGATCAACATTCGGCTTCAGAGAATGGCCACTGACAACTTGCTTTGTGAGTAAATTCCAGGATCACCACAGACCTCAATGCACATAGTAATGTGTGAAGTGCTCTTGTGCACAAAAATCAGAGGATCACCAATTTCTTGACCCTGTTCGAGCGTCATACCCTCCTGTGAAATCAAACACAACGTGATCTTTATTCTATCAATTGCCTTCCCACTTCAGCTAGGCATGAGACTCAATACCCAGTCTGCAAACAGTACATCAATTCTCTTGACAGCTGTATATCAGCCAAATCTCATGTTTCTCTTGTATAAAAGTGAAAAATCATACCGTTCTTGAACGTCCCAGGACACAAGCTGATGACCAATATCGACCTGAGAGCAATTCAAACAGAAAATCCCCTCATATTTATTAGTATGAAGTTTTTCTTGTACACTAGTTGCGACTTTCCTTTGCCATGCCATGGCAGTTGAATACACTCGCGGTTGGTCCTTTCCACCACCTCATTTGATTGACTATTGTACAAAGTCATCTTTCATGCATAGCACCATTAACTTACTTGAGCTTAATATCACCAATCTCTAGAACATTCTTCATCCTGGAAGGTGTAAACTGTATGACAATGTCTGTGTCTGAGAGAATGTTATAATGAGGTAAGACTCCTCCTTGCAAATATAATAGTAGCATGCACAGTCGACGGTAAGCACGTGCACTTATACTCGTTTGAAAATATTTGACAAAACCAAATACTTAAAATTCCTAGGCAAAATGCCAAAAGGAACCATAAATACAGTTGATACATTTTCCACCAGCCCATCGGGTAATTAAACACCAGTGAGAGGAGAGGGTGGCAAACAACAATATAATCTAAGTTTATGTAGTACACAACTGTTCACACAATGTTCACCATAGAATTTCAGCTTGGACACAAGTACACTTCTCTCAATTGTTTCTAAGTAACCAGGGCAATCAGATTCAGCAGCTGCTGCCAGAAAGCACAAATCGGTCCCTCTGTAATATTAAATCTAAGTTAATTGTTGTGTTCGTTTTTATTTTAATAACGCATGCCCACCGAAGTTTCGCGGCGCTTAACAACTGCTAAGTAAGACACCACCAAGGATCCTACATGTGGAAAAAAGATAATGTTTTAAAGAGTTTTCAAGAACGAAAATATGATGATTCAATAGGAACTCATTCAGAATTCCTGACCTAAATACTGTTTATCTGCCAACCTACCATTAACATACTTCTGGACTTACAGCCCTGCTTAAGTTATTCCTGCAGAATTCCTGCCAGCACATTCAACGGCACCCATTAAGGTGACCAATCATTGACTGTTTTCCGAAAAACATTAACAATTCTGCTTGGATTGCCAGCATGTCTGGGAGAAAGTCATGTTGCACTCAGCCCATCAGAAACCTTTGGGAGAAGCACTTAATCACATTCTACACAGCAACAGCATGCATTGCAACAATGCACTCCTCTGCAGGCTGGGTCCGACATCCTCACTTTCTACTCGCATGCCCTGCGGAAGTGACAGGTACCTGGTGACAACTTCACGTCAAGCTTGCTTTCTGCAGCAGCATGCTGCTTGAGGAAGTGTCTGATGTACTCAACAGAGGGTCGAGCCTAATGTGGTTTTCAGGTGATTGTGCCCTTTGTTGTTGTTAAGATGTAAGCCTCTTGGAGCAATGCAGAGAGCCAGACTGAAATCACACTTAAGACAGTCAAAGTCCACAAAACACGTTTACCCACTGCTAGTTGTAATAAGAAGACGGGCACTGGCAGTAGGAAGAACACATTTTTATCAACAGAGCACAATGGAGCCCAGGGCTGAACACAACAAGGCAACTGTGTAAATTAGTGGGGCGACGGGTAGGGTGTGCTGAGTATCAAAAGATAACAAAATTACGTCAGCGTCAAAAGGTAAATAGTTTTTACTATGCAGGGTTTACATACTTATCAGCATAATACAAGTCCAGCAGATCTTGCGCTGAGGTGGGAACACAGACACAGTGGGCATTGTGTTTATCTTGTCAATGCCGGGATAAGCCACAATTTGGTGGAGACCATAGATAGAAGAAACCGAATGGTCGCTTTAGAGGCCTATTTGTACGAGGTAACAGTTTAGAAACAGATCTAGTGCCATTGAACAATCAGTTTGCAGAGCTATGCTTATCTACAAACTGACCACAGTTTATTCTGCTGTAGAAGAACAATTGTTACTTACCTGTAAACTGTGGTTCTTCAGTATTGGTGTCTTTCATAGATTCACATGCTTGAATATTCCCCGTTGTCGAAGTGGGAGCCCCACGGTAAATAAAATAGCAATAAAACCAATCATATATGTATATAAAAACATAATTACATACATTCTAAAACCATAAATACTCATAAGTACCAAGGTTAGCATTAACACATAGGAATACATTAAAAGAAAGAAGCACTTTCCTAGCATATCCATGCCAGCAAACAGGATCGTAGAGGATGACATCGCCCTGGTGGAATGAGCTCTCACTGTAGATTGAAGAGGCTTGCCGGCCTTCTAATGACAGAATGAGATTGCTGAGGAAATCCAAAGTGCAATAGTTGGCTTGGTAACAGCACGCCCTTTGCACATGCGCCCCTAAGCAACGAACAGTTGATCAGACCTACGAAAGGGCGCTATCCTGACGATGTAGAATTTAAGGCATCTCTTAACGTCTAATGAATGCAAACGTTGCTCCGCTGGAGATTGGGGATTAGCGAAGAAAGACTTTAAGAACACTGGTTCATTGAGGTGAAAATCAGTTGGCACCTTAGGCATGAACGCCGGGTTGGTGCGAAGCACAACACAGTCGATTTGAATTGAAGGAAAGGAGGCTGAATGGTAAAGGCGTGGATATCACTCACGCGACGAGAGGAGGTCAAGGCGAGAAGAAGGGCAACCTTCCAGGTCAAACATTTTAAATCCGCTTTGTGGATGGGCTCAAAAGGTGCCTTCATCAATTGCGCCAAAACAGAATTGAGACACCAGGTAGGAGGAGGACTGCCGAATGACTCTGGAAGAGTAGAGAGAGGGAGACCCATCCTGCCGAAAACGAGATATTGCCGCTAGGAAGACCTTCAAAGTGGAGTGGGAAAGTCCTGATTGAGCCAACTGCAGAAAGAACGGCAGAAGCTGAGCAGGAGAAGAGTGCACGGGATGGATGTTGGCAGATGCACACCAGTGACAGAACCTTTTCCACTTTAGCTTGTAAGTCTTTACAGTGGACTGAGCTCTCGCATTGGCAAGAACGTCTCTACATGCTGGCGAAATGTTCAAGTGGCCAAATTCAAGGTGCTCAGGTTCCAGGCCGATAATTTGAGAGAGAGAGGTTCCGGATGGCAGATCTGATCCTTGTCCATTGTGAGGAGATCCGCTCGAGGACGAAGGAGGATTGGTTTGAACTGTGAGAGAAGCAGCAGTTCCGAGAACCACGCTTGTCGAGGCCATCTGGGAGCGATCAGGAGAATGTGGCACGGCTCTCTCCACATTTTCCACAACACTCGAGGAACCAGCGGGTTCGGCGGAAAAGCGTAGGCGAATACATGGCACCAGTCCATCAAAAGGGCATTCCCGCACGACCCTCGATGGGGAAGCCAACTTGCATAAGACGGGCATTTCCGGTTCACAGGGCTCGCAAAAAGATCCATGTTCGGGCGACCCCACAGCCGAAAGATGAAGCCCAGAGTCGGCTGATGCAACTCCCACTCGTGGGTCGAGGACGCAGACCTGCTGAGGGAATCCGCTAGGATGTTGGAGATGCCTGGTAGGTGAACCGCTGTCAGGGTAATTTGGTGATGGAGTGCCCAGTCCCAGAAGCTCTGTGCCAGCTGAGAGAGGAGCGGTGACTTGGTGCCGCACTGTTTGTTTACATAGTGCATACTGGTGGTGTTGTCGGTTTGAATGAGCACCGATTCTCCCTGAAGCAGAAGACGGAAAGACTTGAGCGCAAGGAAAATGGCCATTAGTTCCAGCCGTTGATGTGCCAGGAACGTTGAGACAGGGTCCACTTGCCCTTTATGGATAGCCCCTGAAGATGTGCGCCCCAACCTTCTAGGGAGGAATCCGTGGTAAGGACGAGCTCTGGAGCAATGGCTGGTAAAGAAGTACCGGCAGCGATGTGGGACTGTTGAGCCCACATGTGGAGAGCGGACCTCATCCGAGCAGTCACCAGGACCAAATCGTTGAAAAAGCCGGTGACCTGGCGCCACTGTTTGTCAAGTTCCTCCTGAATTGGGCGGCTCTTGAGCCAGCAATTTGGGATCAGGGAGATGCAGGAGGACGCCATCCCGAGAAAAGATTTCAATACACGAACTGAAACTGACCCTTTTGAACGGAGGAGAGCCACTAGGCGTAGAATCCGTAGCGGACGTTCGTGAGACACGAATGCCTTCACTAGCGAAGTATCCAGAGTGGCGCCTAGAAAGGTCCTGCAGGGAGCTGGATCGAACTGAGACTTCTCGGTGTTGATGGACAGACCGAGGGAGTGGAATAGAGTCTGACAGAAATGAGAGTCCAGAGACACCGGATGACGAGATTGCGACTTGATGAGACAGTCGTCCAGGTAGGGAAAGATTTGAACGCCCTTCAAACGTAGATATGCAACCACCAGGGCCGGGACTTTCATGAAGACGCGAGGGGCGGAGCGAAGGTCGAAAGGCAGAACCTTGAACTGAAAATCTCTGCGCCCTACCCGGAAGCGCAAGTACTTCCTGTGTCTTGGAAGTATTGGCACGTGGAAATAGGCGTCCTAGAGATCGATGGTGGTCAGGAAATCGCCCTTCGAGAGAAGGCTGAGAATTTCCGCAAGCGTGAGCATGCAGAAGGATTGGCCCTTCAGGTACTTGTTTAGGGCCCTTAAGTCGAGGATCAGACGCCATTCGCCAGACTTCTTGAGGACTAGGAAAAAACAGGAATAGAACCCCATCTCCTTCTGAGATTTTGTAACCACCTTGATGGCACCTTTCTGAATCATGAGCCGAATTTGTTGAAAGAGCTCCCTGAGGTGAGCCGGAGGTGGACCAGTTTGAGGAGTGTTTGGAGGGAACTTGACAAACTCCAAAGCATGGCCTTTTGATACAATGTTCAGCACCCAACGGTCCGAAGTGTTTGAAGACCAATTGGAAAAGAAAAGGGAGATTCGATCTCCAACTTTTAGCGGGGAAGGCAAGTCATTGCTTCTTAGAAGCGGAGCCTCTGTAGGAAGACTTTCCTCTGTACGACTTGGTTGACTGTTGTCGATAGGACTGCTGTGACTGGGAGGAATATCTCTGATTTCCTTGACCGTAGGAGTGGTACTGGTTGGATCCGCAGCAAAAAGAAGAGGAGGTGCCGTGTCCGCATGCACCACGAAAAGGCTGTTTGCGAAACTGCAAAGTGCCTCGGGAACGAGCCGTCTCAGTGTCCTTTTTTATGGTTTGAAGTGCGTCGTCCACATGTTGGCCAAAAAGCGATTCGCCGTCATAGGGCATGTCAAGGATTTTCGCCTGAACCTCCTGGCGAAAAGAGGTGGAACGAAGCCAGCCCTGACGACGTAAAACAGCTGCCTCCGCAAGCTGACGAAAACCAGTGCACGCAATGTCCACAGAGCAGTCGGTAATCTCTGATAACGCTCTCTCCCTCTCCTGAAGAATCTTGAGAGCCTCTGCTCTGGAGGGCTCTGGAATGAGGTTGATAAAAGAAGACATATCCGACCACATCTGGCGGTCGTAGGGACCCAGAATGTCCAGAGATTTCGCAGCCCTCACGGTGATAGAAGCCATAGTGGAACATTTTCGCCCAATGGCATCAAGACGACGTCCTTCACGGTCAGGAGGTGCGGTAATTGGAGAAGACGGATTCCTAGAACGGCGCTGTGTGGACTGGGTGATCACGGAATCGGGGTAGGCTGCGCTACCAGGTAAGCTGGAGAACCCTGGGGCGCCCTATATTTCCTGTCCAAACGAGGAAGAAGCGCCGGAATAGAATTTGGTGTCTGCATCAGTTTGACACCCTCATTCCAGATAAAGTCAATTATGGGCACTGCACGGACCTGTTTAAGAGGTTGACTCTTGAAATCATAAAGAAAACAGTCCTCATCCTTCAGAACCATAGGGAGCGCCGCTCGTTCCATAAGTTGGTGAAAAACAGCTATATCAACAGGGGGGAATCCCCTGGACCCGAAGGGGGCGGCGACGGTGTCTGGATCTGATAATCGTCCCAATCGCCATGGTCCCAGCATCATCATCAACTTCGCCGTCTTCCCGATCTGGGAAAATTTCATCATCCTCATAAACAGTTGCCTGAATCTGAATAGATGGTGCAGATGTTGCTGATGGCGCAGATGGCCCTGGCAGTGCAGTAGAGGTAGGAGCCGCTGTAGTTACAGGCACCGTAGGTTTAGGAGATCCATGGTGAGACGGTGGAAAATGTCTATTATAGTCCTCCAACATGTATTGGAGATTAGAAATGAGAGAGAGCGGTATTTGTGCTGCGGGAACCTGAGTAGAAGGTTTCTCTTCATGGAAGTAATGATCTTCCTGATCGTCCTCATAGTCCTGACATTTTATGACCAGCTCCGAAGGGCTTCGAGCTGCCCGAAATCTATCATCTTCCTCCTCATAAGAACCCGACTCAGGCTCCGATCCTGTGGCAAAAAGAGGAGATGGAGGCTGAGAGTGACGTGGAATCGGAAGTTGATCCAAAGACACATGTCGGCGTTGGAGCAGAGGGTCAACAGCTGGAGTCCTAAAACCGGATGATGAAATTGGCACCAGAGGCAATGATGCGAAGGTAGATGTCAATGACAGTAACTCCGTCGACGGGACAACCACCGTCGACTAAGCCGCTGCCGACGATACAACCGCCATCGACGAAGTCGACGGAGCACCCGCCGACGAAGAGGCTCTCTTCACATAAGGAGTCAACGAAGATTTTGACGTCGACAAGACTCCCTTTTTGGACGCCGACTAGGAGATCGTACTCGTCGAGGAGACAGATTTAAAGCTTACACACACCATCGTCGACACTGAGGACGTCAATGCAGCCCTCGATGACCCGCTTGCACAAGTCGTCGTCACTGTCAACGTCAGAGAGCTAGAGAAGGCAGATCTCGTCGTCGGACAGACTGTCGACGCTCCCGTCAACGATTTAGCACGTTTTTTTTGTGGAAACATGCGTAGAAGGAGCCGTGGACGCCTGAGAGTCAGATCTCGAGGGCGTAGGCATAGCAGGAAGAGGTGGGGACACAGCAGGAGTCTTTTTGAGTTGAAGCTTCCTCTTCTTTAGGAATGGAGATGGCAAGTCCTGCACACTGCTAAACTTAAAAGTGGCTCTAGACACACCTGACGCAAGGCTTTCTGCATCAGAAAGAGGTGAATCCTTATCCTTCAACCTCTGCAACCACAGGAGGAGACGCCCTTCCTTGTCCTTAAGGGTCTTGGTTGAGAAAGTCCTGCAAATTTTACATTTGCCTACCTCATGCTCTGGATAGAGGCAGTAAATAACTTCTTGTGAGGGTCCTCTGAGAAGAGCCGCAATTTCCCACAAGAAGCACATGGTCGAAACAGAGACTTCTTACTTGAAGACAACCCGAAAATTGTAGAAATTCACAAAGAAATTGAAAAAAACTGAGCAGAGCTCGTGGGGTAGAAAATCTGAGGGCCTGAGCCTATGAGGAGAATATTCTAGAGGGGTGCTTGCGTCTGATTGGCTGAGTTTGGACTAGCATAATGACATGGATATGCTAGGGAAGTGCTTCTTTATTTTAATGTATTCCGATGTGTTAATGCTAACCTTGGTACTTATGAGTATTTATGGTTTTAGAATGTATGTAATTATGTTTTTATATACATATATGATTGGTTTTATTGCTATTTTAGTTACCGTGGGGCTCCCACTTCGACGACGGGGAATATTCAAGCATGTGAATCTATGAAAGACACCCCAATACTGGAGAAACATATGGTCAAATCCACAAAAGAGATCTATTATATGTATTTTTTAACGTGGATCATGCACTCATGAGCCGTTTCAGAACACAGGGTAAAATCATTTTGATCATCACAGCTAAAATGCTGTGGGAATTTCCAGGTGGAACAGGCCCGGGACCAAGACCGGATACTCATTTATAAGGCTTGTGAAAAGGGCCAAGTTTTTAGAATCTTCATAAACTGCCAGTAATTTAAAATTTTCCGTATTTGAAGGAAGGTGTAGGTTCTTGAAGTCATGTCTGAACAGCCAAAAATGTTATAAAATGAAGGGATTAAACAGCAACTAATCATGTTGTGATTTGAAATGTCAATGACACACTTTGAAACCCACCCACAAGGGCAGCATTGTCTTCAATCCTGATGGCTTTGTTACATGAGATTAGAATTCTACAAATGACTTTTGACTTGTGCTGGTGTAGGCCACATACAGCAGACTTCATAAAATCATGCAGCTGACTATCACAATCTATATCTAGTGGACTGTTTTCAAATCATTTGAAGCCTGACGATTCATTTATTAAATAAATATGGCTATGTTAAAGGAGGTAGCATAATCCAGTCAAGACAAACCTTTCTATGCCGAAGGTAGTCTGGGAAAAGCCAAAAAAGCTTTGTTAAGCATACAGTCTATATGACCACAATTCTGTACTCAAACGGGGCATGTCAAAAGTGCTTTGCCAGATGAATGTCTAAGGAGAGTTTATGAAACAACCAGTACCTCTTTTTAGGGCCAGTGTAGTCAAATCAACTAGCCTACATGCAGTCATGAATACCTGCATGGATACCGGTCAGTCAACTACAGGTAGCTTGCGATGCTTCGGGAGAATTTTAATCTCATGAATATGTGGAAATGTACAAGCGCTTTGGCAATAATATATATATGAATTCTGATTAACAGTGTGTCCCTGCTAAATAGTTCATTGTTCAAACGGAAATAGTTTGTATCTCACTAAAGACACCAATGTGCATAAACAAAAAATAATTATGTAATCAAACACCACACTGGTGTGCAAGAAACAAATTAACACTGAAACCCTACTAGAGTTTTATTTATTTTTTACGCCATATCATACCCTCCTCAATAGGGGTTCAGACAGTTTTAGGTCTGGCTATAGCCAGCTTCAGCTTTCTGGCAGATCTAGTGTGCCACCTACTGTTTCTTTCATGACGACAGACTGACCTGAAGATGGACGCACAAAGTTTAGATCTGAGTGGCCATTTACTTGCCTACCACTTCCCTCTCATCCTGCTACCAAGCCACCAGTACTTCTTAGCATGCCCGGTAGCTCCTTTTCATCCTACTGTCAGGCCACTGCTACTTTTCAGTGTGCCCAACAGCTCTTTCTAACCCTGCTGCTGTGACTCTCAGGTGAAATCACTAGCAAATGCAATGGGTCTGGCTTGTAACTCACTCTACAAATTCCCAACTAATTAAACAGAACACCATAGAGCAAAACAGAGGCTACAGTTTTCTGCTTAAAGCAAAGAATATTAAACTAGGAGAAGAATGGCAAATCAGTTGAATTGTAGGAACGCTAATGGCTCCCTTTGCTGCAACCATCTAGATTCTTCGAGCTGCTGCTTTAAAATCATGCTTAGAAAATTGCATTCTAAATGAAAGTTTAAGCAATCTTGTGCAAAGAACACCATTCAACCATGCACAGTTTATAACTGGCAGTCAGCTCTAAGATATTATTCTTGTATCAGGGAGGGGTTCTTTCATAAATAGTAGGGTAACGGCAAAAGGGTTTAAAGGACATATACAATACTGTAATTTCAAATAATAAAACAATGATGACATTGTAAATCACAAAGAGTTGGGTGTGCAACACAAATACATTAGTTAATGGCCACTGTTAAAAAAATGAAACACGGGCAAAGTTTCAAAGGCAATTCACGTGGAAATCTAATCTTTAAACAGGAGAGGCATTTTAAAAGAGAAATAAAGAAGCAGAAAACGACTTATGTTCTGCCACCTGACCTCTCGCAGGTAGTGTTGTATTTCTAGAGTGAACTGATAAGATTGAATGAAAGTATTCACGGTTACACTTAACAATGCAAACTGTCCGGGCTTTAACGAATAAACTGAGATATATTCAAACAGGAATCGTTAAATGATAATGGTAGTCTCTCAGCTACCCGACACTCTAGACAAAATGGAATGCAAATGACTGAAATTAACATAAAGCAGCTTTGCTTTTTATTCGTCCTCAATTCTGGGAACCTATTATAGATATCTGGTTAAATATCAGTTACTAGAGTCCCACCTGCAAGCCCATTCAGACATCTCCACTCTGCTCCATACAACGCCTTTCCTTTCGGTGAGAGCTTTGCCTTTTTTGCAAGCAATCCTAAGTTACTTTTGCATCACGCAGTGCTACACAAAACAATTATTTCTCACAATATAGGTTGTGCAAACAACCACTCTCCGGCCAGCTCCAACCACCGGGGATAAGGTCACACTTTCAGTCCAGTTGTTTCAGTTAGAGCTCTCAATCGTGTCACAGACACTGAAATGTAAGAGGTGCGAGGGAGGGTAGAAGGTGAGCACCCTCTTATTAATAAGATTCAGGATATTGAGCAATGATCTCATATTGCATAATTATGCACTAACGGCGTCACCATGTTGAGAGGCACGATAATGCTCACATAAATGAACCAAGACTGGGTATTTCCCTCACCACAACAAAGGAAGTTAAGTCTGTCAACTTAATTTGGACAAGTGATTGATGTGTGGCAAGTAGGATGTTGGCAGTGCTTTAAGTGGGATGAAAAAACTGGAGGGTCTCTCAAAGGGGCGTGTCCAATGTACTTAAGGGCGTGGCTCAAAAACACTTAAAATAAACAATCTGTGCTAAGCATAGTGTGCTGCCCAACTTGTTACTTGTATCATGTATCTAGATGTAATGAGAGAAACCGCAAACTACATCATACCTACAACTTTGTCAATGGTTGTTAGTTGCATTAGATAAATAAGCAGCAACTAAGGCTTGTTGTATATAATATTGAAAAAGCTCCCACTTAGAGCCCTGGTGACACCAGGACAGTGTTGCTGCTCCTAAGTTTCATAAAGAGAAGGGAAATCCAGAGAGAAAATGACTCTTTAAAGGATTTCTCTTCCCCTAGAACGTTCACATGGCATGACGTCATGCCATAACTTCTCCATTAGTGAGAAGTGAGCAGTGTGAGCACCGCACATCGATGTGCCTGCTGTCACTGCAGTTCGGGGAAAAACGGACTGCAGTGACAGCAGGCACAAAACAGAGCCCAAAAGAGACCCGTTTCAAGGCCCCCTTTAAAAAACTGCTGGTGCTCAGGCTCGGTGAGACCCGGCCCACTTAAAGCCCTGGATGTTGGGGTACGGTGCAGAAAGCTTGTTGCTTGGGTAGTAGCACCGCATGCTGTGCTAAACAATCGAAATAACAAGAACAAGAACCAGTGGCGGCTGCCGGCTGGCTTGCACAGAGGGTGGTGAAGCAGGGGTGGGAGGGGCACAACAATAAATAAATCCACTTACCTTCGCAGTCAGACGTGCTCCTCCCTTGGGTGAATTCCAGGAAGCTCCCGATACAGGAACAGCACTACTCAATCCTGGTGCTGCTTTCACAGCATAAAAGCGGCGCCAGGATTGGATAGAGCACATTTTCCCAACGCTCCTTAGAGCACTGGCGGCTTGCACTTTCTCTAACCCAACCGTCTAAGATAGCTTGGTTAGAGAACTTTAAAATGTGCACGTCTGGCTGGCCATCCCAAGACGGTCGGCAAAAGAAACGTGCATTTTAAAGTGCACAGCTCCCTGCTGCTGCTACTCAGCAGCACTGGCCCTGCCCCATCCTGACAGTTCAAGATGGATTGCTGAAAAATAAGACAGTAATAATATTAACGTTTTATTTTTCAGCTCTGGGGCTTGTGGGGGCGATGCTCCTCTGCTCAAATGGAGGAGCCGCCTCTGACTAGAACAAATGAAATACTGCATATAGAATTTAAAGCTACATCTTGAGTCTAATACAATTAGCTTGGGAGAACATTTCTAACTTTTAAGCAGAGTTTGTGTGTTAAACAAACACGCACCAAGCTCACCCTCAAATGTGTTCTAAGGGCATCAAACATTTTTAGATTCAAAAGCTTTCAAGGAATACATGCTTGGACTATTTATGCTATGCTGGAGCATATTCCTAAAAAATTAGATGGTAAGTTCATACTGTAAGTCATGGCTAGCTGAGTTCCATGAAGAAGGCATCTATCTGACTTCACAGACACAGTCACCCACACATCACAGACTAGCGGAGAATCCTGGCTAATGATGGAGAGCCTAAAAGAACTAAAGGAACACCAGCAACGCCTGTTGTAGAGTATGAGGTTGTAGTGTGTGGTGAACATCACAAAGGATTACCTCCTTGCCTCCTTCCTGGGATATACAGGACATGAGGCACTAAAATCGCACCAGTGATGTGTCAGGCCTGAGAGAGGCATCAGGACTGACTTGCACTGGGACAAGCAGTGGCCAACAGGGCAGAGCCATGGGAGGCGATAGTACCAAGAAGGGCAAGCTTAATTATAATCTTAATAATGAGTAAGGGTATATATCCATGCCTGGGCTAGGAGACAGGTGGCAATTGACGAAATACATCTAGTCACAAGAGATGTACTCGTATTAATTGCAATTACAATACACCTATTGTAGAACATGTGATAACTGAAATGGTGGTTCGATCGAACCCAAATCTTACATGCGGTCAATTCTTTTGTTAGACTAAGTTTTGAAAATAAAGTAAATAACAACAACAGCTCTGGGAACATCCATTGAATAATCAATCACTGCATGGAAACCAATGGCAGCTTTGAGACTCAAGTAAACCCAAACGAAAACATGAAGGCACGCTATCTACAGACATGAGTAATTGTCAGTCTGTGGACGAGAAACTATATTAATAATACCCAAGGAAGCCAGAGACAAAAAAAACTGTTTTGAAAGCTGTAGAGGCACAGAATTCGATTTTTTTGTTAAGTCCAATATTTTCCTTTCCCCAAAACTCGGTCATTAGATACAAACAAGAAAGCACTGGCGAGGAACAAGCGTCATGCCAATACATGCCTCAATTTGCCGATCAGTGATAGGCCACTTGCAAAGAAACATCATAAGCCTTTAGGCAACCAGATGTGGTATGGGGCCTTCAGTAAAGATGTAGCTGTTGTCGTTCTCACTTGCTTATAATAGTCCACCCCAAAGAAAAGGGAACCTGGTAGGGTTCTTACATTAGGTATTCAACATATCTTTCCTGTTAATGCAAAAACACTAATTTTCAACTGTTGTACACTGTGTAGTACTCATATAGGCATGCAATTGAGTCGTATTTCTAAATGTAGGCAGGAAAAATACCATTCTACAGCACCCATTTAGCGGCCATACATTTCTTTCCTGAAAGTCTAAGCCCAATATCAGCTTTGACACTTCACCCAGGCCCCCAGGACTCGTATTCCTTCAACGTTTTCCCATCATGTTGTGTACATATATTGAGGTGGGCTATCTCATGACACTATGCATCTCTGCTGGATGACCGGTCGATCTCCATTACTGGCTTCTGACAAAAACTGCACTGTAGCATACCATTGGCGCCTTATTTACCCATCTCCCAAAGCGCTCTAAAGCCACCACAGGTGGATTAACAGTGCTTCAAAAATTCCTAAATACAATTAAAAAAAGGAAAAAAATAACTTGGTATGCAAAAAAAATGTAAAAATACATGAACAAACATAATGCATTTGATTAGACGTGTTCTGTGTTCTAATAGAATACGCTCTCCTTGGAATTCCAGTGGAAAATGCTTTTTGAAGGCACAAACATTATCACAAAAATAGGACTTCTATGTTCAAAATTGTTCTTTCAAAGTTTCAAAAAAACACCCCCTGACTACTTTAAAACAGAGGACTCGCTGTGCGAGTGTTAGTCAAATCCTAACAAGCAGTAGAATTTATTTTACATTTACGAGTTTATCTGGGATTTGTGACGTTTACAGACTAATACTTCTTTTTCTAAGAGGGTGTAGGTGTCAGATGAATGCCAAGGACTTAATTATTAACGAAAATCGGAACTATGCCCCCACAGCTCTGCGGTGGTGTTAAATGCCGCGCACTGCGCCAAGAAAAGCGGGCGGGTTGACTTTTAATTTACCACCCAGCAGGGAAAATGGAGCTGCAGTGTAAAAAAATTTCAAAAAGGCAAAACCTTGACCTCCCAGGGGTTTGTAGCCTTATTTATTGAAACTCAGAAGTACGTAATATATCTAGCGAGACAAACCGATAGCTCACAACCTGTCATTAACTGCAATCCCCAGCATGCGCCCTTAATCTGAACAGTCAGTTGCCATGACAACAGGTTTCAGCCTGCCAGAGAAGCATGGCGGGTCCTGCGGAATCTTCAAACTGCATAATCGGACTACGTGAAATCCATCCTTTATCGCAAAACTCCGAGGCGTTCATTAATCTGCTTGCTGTCTGCTCTAAGTAAGAGTTTTATTACTGCTTTCAGGGGAATATTAGAAAAAATCTGGGCTGCGGCTAAAAATAATTTTCCTCTCAACTGCTCCACTAGCGCTGCCATTTACAGTGATATGAGAAATATATGCAGGCATACTTTTTTTCTAATATAGGAGGTTAAAAAAAATTTGCATTCCAAAAAGTCACCTTCACGGTAACATATGCAGGGAGCAAATAGTCCACCTTTAAATGGAATTTTATTTTGATTCAGGAAACCTCTTTAGACAAAATAAATCAGAGTAATGCTTCTTACTAAGCTTACAGTGGAGCAGTTGATTAGAAAAGAAAACCGGATAGTAAAATAAAAATATACCTGTTGTAATCTTCCTTCCCTGTTTCACACTATCTTTGGTGGTATGTTGCTCCCTGCTTCCCTCCTTCCCTTTTGGTATGTTCTACCAGAGCTTGCCTTATAACGTTGGCATCCCTCTGGCAGTCTCGGAAAGTGGGTGACAGATTAAAGACTACTCTTACCTTCTGCCTCAGAGTTGCTTTTTTACAACACTGGCGACGACGATTTTTTTTTACAACAATACCCCTCAAACCTACGACTGCTCTATGCTCCCACAAAGTAGGGCAGCAAATCTAGTCTTTCGAAAGAAGAAAACAGTAATAAAGTGTTTTGAAACTTATCTAAATTCAGTCAGAAGATGGAAGCATTACCTGGTGTAGACTTCTTCTAACGACCTTCAAAGCTGTTTCTGTTTGCAGAAAATAGAAACATTTACCTATAACTGTTGGTATATATAGCGTGGCTGTCTACTCAAAATTACCGTACTTGGTAAAACTTAACGGGTAGCCCTGCTTTATAGTAAAAGTACATGAATTTCCACAGGTAGTCTCGATATAAAAAGAGCATTTTCTTCAGAATATCCTGGTTCGGCCCCTTCTTTATCTGGCACTTCTGTCTCCAGTAAAACCCTCTCAGGCACGACACTTCCCCCCTACATTCTGCACATACCATCTCTGAGCAGGGAAGTACGCTCATACACACAGTATACACTGCTTACTAAGATACCACGCATACTTTACAGTCTATTCTCCTATTGGAGCAATAAGATAAGAGGATACAAAATTACCCAAACACTACCTCATACTACTGACGCCATGTTTAATTTCATTACGGTTTTGGAGCGGACAAACTTATCAAGCAAGGGTGAACATATGAATGGTATCCGTAAGAGTCTTCTCGGCTCTATATGCGAAATGAGAGGTTAGACGATTCCCAAATGAGACCTCGTGTGCTTTATCCACCCCTTCAGGCAGCAGCTACTCTTTCAAGCTTACTCCCCCAGAAAAATCTGTAAAATCATTCTCAGGCGCTAGAAGCATCTCATCAGCTTTCTATACTTCGCTGCTTTTATCGATATTGACAATGGACAGCCATTAAAAGGCATGGATGGTCCACACTGATGGACAGTGAGGTCACAGACCTCAGTGGTCTGGTTTACTGCGGGGCATACCCAAAAATACATGTAGTGAGGCTGGGAGAGAGCCACACTACATGTTTTTATATATTTGGGATCTGTACGTGACAAAATTACACAAAACCTAACCATCTGAGTACTTGATGTTAGAGAGGTTACGAAGACCCTGAGAATAGTAGAACATTGGATGGGACTATCCACGTATTAAGACCTTTTGCGGGGAAGCACTTGTTGTGTTTCTATCTAGGACCCTAATTCGATATTCCCGATCCGATTTATGCCCTTATATGGCTATAATAAATAATATCCTTATGAAGGCATAAGAATCATATCCATATTTAGTAATAGCCCATGCAATCCAGATACGGCAAGGCTACTCCCCTAGACTCCTAGAAAGTACAACGCGTTCTTTAAACAAACCAAACCTCCAGCAACCGGGGAATTCCCCTTGCTTTTGTTTTGATTTGTCCTAGAACTCCTGCGAGCACTGAAAGAACGGCCAGTTCTTAGTGACATCTTTTATTGACGTCTTATGTCCAACCTTACGTCAAACCCGGCACCTTTCAGGTATAAATATACCAACAGTTGCCTTAAGTAAACACAGAGTGGTTTGGAGCAGAGCGGCGATCTACTTGCCCGAGAGCCCAGCTGATGCGAGAGCCCACGGACGCCGCCCCTCCCTTTTGACGCACTGAGAAAGACGCTGTCTTTTTCTCCAGCTGAGAAAATCCAGCTCCGGTGTTTCCAGCCGCCCTTGCGGGTTGCTGGGATATCGAGTCCTGAGAGAGAGATACCAGACCTCCTACATTCTATTACCCAGGTACGGAGCTGACTAAACCCTTGAGAGAATTCTTGATTCAGATACCTTGGCAAAACCCAACTTAACTTAAACTGCAACTTACTTACTCCTTCCCACGTATTAGGCTTAGGTCAGGTACACAGGGGTAGGCGTAGATTAGAAGCACCAGTTGAGTACGTTAGTCAATGTTTTCATGTATGTATATATTTTATCCATTTTAAAGTATCATATGGCTAAGAAACCATATCAATGCTTTTACAGTATTATTTTATAATACTCCTTTTACTGTACGCACTTTACTTTATACTAAGTATTGCAACCGTGGCAATTCATTTCTCTTGCATGAGAAAGAAGACTGCTCAATAAATAACACCTTTTATTGAAAACGCCTGTCTCTCTATTTCTCTGCACTCTGGTGAAACTAAGTATGCATGATTGACTGAGTAAAATAGCTGTCTATTGTTTTCACACGACTCTAGAGATACACTCTTATTCTGAGGGAGCAAAGTTGTCATGTTTTATGGTTGTCAGAAGCTAATCCCTTCTTGTCTATCCAGGGAAGTTAAACTCCTCCTTGTTTATTCGAGAAAGTTTCTAGTGACCTCTGAGCTAGCTGGCAAAACTAATTAAGTCTAATATAGTTAGTAGAGACCTAGTCGACCTCAGTCCTACGTCTACACTGCTGAATATATTATTCCAATGCGCAGAGCCTGTTGGGAATATAGGAACTACACTACACACTGAAGGAGATAACTACATTGGGCTTCCCTATTCTAGAGAACATAGCAACAGTTTTAGTGGGAGCACACTTCTCCCTTTTCAAATACCAAACAAGAATGGATAAAACTACTACATTACACTAATGAGACAATATGAGAGAAATTTGGAAAAGAGGACTTTAGGTACCTAAATTGAATTAGGCGGTCGTCAGTCCAAAGGAGAGGGTTCACACGTTACTTACCCAGAATTAATCAAAAATAAGGGCAAGGGTGTTCCCGGCCCTTTGTGAAGGTCCTGACACCGTTTGTGTGAGTCCTAACATTTTGAGGTCAGCTAAAAGTTGAGACATCGCCATCCTCCTTATTTTCCCTGTTAAAATTATAATAACCCAGGAGCAAAAAGTTAGTTACTTGTGGCCAGAATATGGGGTGCAATACAGTCAATTTAAGATCGACTAAAGTGTTTCTTCATAGTGACTGAGCGATATACCAGTGCTCCCAAAGTCAAAGTCTTTTTTTTTTTTGGTTTTTTTTTTTTTTGGGAAAAATATAACCCTACCCGCCAGTTATTAAAGTATCAATTAGTTCAACATGGAGGGAGTTATGGAATGCAACAGCCACCCCTTCACCAGGTCTACCCTCTCTATCGAGTTTAAGCAATGAACAGTGGTCAGGTATATATGAAAGGGCTGCTGCATTTAACCAAGTCTCTGAAAAGAAGCAAAGTTTTGGAGACAGGAAGGAAATAAGATCCAGTATGTTTGTCGAATGTTTAGCCAGAGACCTGCCATTACAATAAAGCCCCATAACTCCCTTGGAAAAGTGCTTAATGGCCGGGGCAAGAGGTCCTGGAGCTTAAAAAGGGGACCTTCAGGAGCAAAAAAAACTTCAATAGTTACACCAGGTGGGACCCTTTAAGAAGGGGAAGTGCTGCTCACAACATCAAAAAGGTTCTTTAGGATTGTTAAGATTCCGGAGAATGTAGTGGAGGTCTGCCCATATTTAAATAGGGTGGGTGGACCTTCATGTGGACAGTATGTATACTCTGGCGCCGTTGCGATGGAATATGCATAACCCCAACATATAAATGAGCCCCTGAATCTGTTAAAGACTTGATGCAATCTGTCAAATTGAGACATATTTAAATTCAGCACATAGAAAACGTTGTAGTAATTTACAATAAAATAAAATGTAATTAAAGCCATATAATAATTTTTTTATTATTAGACAGAGGACCACAAAGGAAAATTAAATAATTATTTAATTTCCCATCGTCGTCTGTTAAAATCCCCCCCACTATCTCCTCCCCCATGTCAGGAAGTTCCTTCAGATGAGAGCCTTACAATTGACTTCAGAACAGAGGGGCCTTTGTTGGCGGCATCTCGAGGATCTGTTCACACTAGAGCCAGACTTTTCAGTTGTTTTACACTTCTATTTGGCAACCCAGAGGTGTCTGTTGTTCTCAAGTTATACTAAATACGATACTTCTTGGAAACTGTGTAACAGGCTGGTTCTCAGCATTCAGTCATTAGTCCTTCACAAACTTCTTTGCCCAATACACACACAGATACACACACACACCCCAGAATATTTTTTAACAAAATAAAGATTATTCGTTCAATACCTTGTGCTTTTGTGAAGAATTTCTTAAACTGTAAAACCCACAAGCAAACAAAAAACAAAGCTTTACTTTGTGATTAAGCCCCTAAATCAGTGTTCTTACTTGCTGAGACAGTATCAGCACTTATAACAGAAAGGCTTTACGAAGTTACGCCTGAGCAATGTTAGGGCGAGGATCAGTCACACTTGAATGTGCCTATCCAATTAGTGACCCCCCCCCCCCCGTGTTCAGGATGCTGCGGAAAAAAGGATAAGTGCTCCGCATACTAACGGACGTGCCTTGAATTGGAAACTGTTTACTGGGTCGACAGTGAATGCCTCTTATTCCTTCACCAACAATTCTTTCCTGCATGATGCATTTGGACTGTACTCTACGTTCTGGAGATGTGTGTTTCAACATTAGATTTTGGAACTACAACTTAAGGATAAACAAAGGTGCTGCTTAATAATTTAGGAGGTGAGACATTTACAGACATTAGAATGCACCACGTTTAGGCACACACTATGTAGCTTCTAGCGCATGCACATTATTCACACTTTCTTGGGTAGTGAAGGCGGTGTAGGATTGGGGATCATGGGCGGGTCTTTTCAAATTCAGAAGGCGGTACCTGCAATGACAACACAACAAGGAAAGAGTAGCAAAAGTGTGTGTCAGGTTCTGGTCTACGGTAGGATGTTGCAGAGAAGAGAACCAAGTGGTTGGAACAATGTGAACCTGAAGGGAAATCATGAGGAATCTGGGTACAACAAGGGGATGAAGGCTGGACATACGTAAGGAACAAGCTGGGGTATGGCACTTGTGCCGTTGGCTGAATATTGGAAGGGCCGGGCTGTGATTAGCTTTAAATACCACGGTGAGTGTTTTGTACTGATAGTCAGACAGCCAACCAGCTTCCAAGCGAAACTGCTGATCCGGTCATAAAGGAAGTCCTAGAAGTAGGGGGTGCAATAGTCCATCCTGCTATTAACCATTATTATAATAATGACTAAGGCACTTAGAAAGGAAAGTGCTCATTACATTTTCTCAATATTTAGCATCTATAACAGATTGGTAGTGGATGTCATGAAGAAATCAAGCTTCAAAAGAGACAAACTATACTCCAAACTTTCTGGCCACAGGAGAAAGTATCTAGGTACCTGGATGAAGGGATTGAGGATGGGAAAAGTGTCATATATTTAAGGGAGAGAATTAATGGTTTTCCTCGCAACGAGTTCAAATGTTTTTAGCTGATAGAAGTCATACAGAAGAAGAGAAGGAGAAACACATTTGGGTATCACTGGCTTACAAGTGAAATGAGAAGTCAAAGAATAAAACATAATCCATAAGTGCAGTGCTTTATTTGGAGAATGGAGTAGATCAAGGAAGGAAACCTCAACTGCTAGTAATGCAGGTGTTGAGAATAAGGAGTACGAGGACCTTGTAACTGTGTGGGCGGTATGACCGACTGTGTGAACCCAGTGGAAAATTCAAGGAGTTTGAGGTTGTATTAGGAACCATTGTGATATGCAGTCGTAATTCAGTTTTGAGACATGGAAAATATCTGTTTCAGTTGAGTAACATTTGCAAATATGAGAATGCAGTGGATTTAATATGTTGCTGGTGAAGTATTAAGTGAGCTAACTGAACAGGCATCAAGGATTTTAGAGAGTTAAGGAAGTAGGGATATTCGTCTATTCTAGAGGATGAGAGGTCAGCAGTTAACATGTTTGCAGCAACAGAACCATATGTCTGCTACATGCTGGACCGATTCTAGAGAATAAGGAATAGTGTAAAAGAGTTGTGAATAAGAAGATACTTAATGGCAGGGCTAGTGGTTTAACTAAGTGAGTGCAGAGCGGGCCCGAGGGGTTGACATTTGTCTTGTCAGAGAGAGCGAAGTGAAGAAATCAAAATTGGCAACACAGGTGGTAGGGCAAGGGAGGGAATAGGAGAGTACAGAAGGTGGCCTTAAAAAGAATGCAATTGGTGTTGTTTTGAGAGAGGCATTACAATGAGGTGCTAGAGCGAAGGGACAGGATGGCATATTGAATCTGAGCGGGTAAGTATCAATGTATTTCTGGGTTCAGGACATGAGGGTACAGATTTCTGGAAGAAGGTGCAAGATATACAAAAGCTGAAGTAAGTGTATTAATTAATTGGGCACATGAAGCATTAAGTTAAGGATTTGGTTTGTCGTGAATTTGGTTTAGTGAGTTAGGGATTGAATCAAAAGGAACTTTATGCCTGGAAATGTCTGAAATATAGCAAGGTTAAGGGTCTATGGAATAACATGAAGTTAAAGAGTGGTCACAGTGATAGGTTACTAATGAGAGGAAGTAGGTGAGAGCATAAGAAATGGAGAATATCAACTGGACTGCCACAAAAGTGGGAAGGCAGCATGACACAAAATCCTCAATAATCTCAACCAGATGTGATATACTGCGAGTACAGACACACACCGGTACCAAGACAGACCTAATGCACACTTGGAATTACTAGCATTTCTAGAGTACTGTTGCAACACTGCTACCAGAATAGTACATCTGAGGTCAACTTAGATCGCATTGTCCTTGGAATTTGAGTAACACATGGCTGCCACAGGTGTGGAATTTTAGTTTGTGTACTGAACATCATCTACGCCATCTTGCCGACTCACGTATGAACATACACGACAGCCATTTTAGGTACCATGGTCTCCCTGTTCACGATCGCCCGTCAGCACACTTCCCTGAACCTTGCAAGCCTTCCCCGCGCACCCTGGCTGCCCCCGCACTCACATGCACAAGTCATGAACCCTCCCCTCCCATGACTCTGTCTCAGGGAATCACACCCCGCGCCTGACCAACACCTCCTTTCCGTCCATGAATACACCTCCTTTGATGACCCCTTCCTCTGAGCCCGACTGCCTGTACGAACCGCTGGTCATCCCTTAGCCCGAGGATACAGTTTATTGCCCACTACTGTATGCACTCGCCTTTCCTGAAAGAGGCCACTATTGATCATGACCTTCCCGCCCCCTGAGATTCGATCAGGCGCACACATTCCAAAGGAATCGGCAGAACACTCAGCTGCGTGATAGCCCCCTCCCAATCATATGAGGGGAAAGGGCCTCTACTGTTGTCATGTGTTGGAATGGGCCGGAACTGGGGGGTGCCGGGGATGTCGTTCTCATACTTCACAATGTCTTTGTTGTAATAAAGAGCGTCCACATGTCTTGAACCAGTGTATAAAAGACCAGGTCTCAGAGAGGTTGAGAGAGCACCTCGAGACGATACCTTGTTGTCCGATCTGATGTGTTCTACTCCGTCGGAATAAAACTTGTTTCCTGTCTTCCTGTCTCCAGCGCCTGCCTCTTTATTGGATAACTTCGTATGGTATTAGAGGCGTCTAACGCCGGGCAAATTTAACTTAGGAAACATCAACAGAATAGCCTGACCATTTTGAATTGATCTTTATCAATTGGCGCCCAACGTGGGGCCCATCAGCGACACGTGGATCCAGTGGGAGAGGTCCCGACGACAGAGTGAACGACTGCAACGATCGGGAGAGCTCCTGTCCAATAGACCCTCGTCTGACAGCCGATCATCTGAACTTCACTGATTCCGAGCAGACCTCTCCCGAGTGATCTACGGTCCTGACTGGGAACCACCAGGAGTGCCGCGATAGCAACAGAGAATAGAGGACGATCGGGCGCTGGAAGCGGAAGACGAGAAACGGTCCGTGCGGTCCGGGTAAGGTCGTGACGCACGACAAATTGCGAAATTGATTGTTTGATTGTTTGAAAATACTAGTATTACTCGTCTTATTGTCTCTGAGAGATTCTCTATTTGCAAACAAGCACAGAGTCGCCATACTCTGTTTAGTCTTTGCAGATAGTGAAGGATAGGTAACGCGGACTTTTGTCCCCCATTGTAATCTGCCATGCCTATTTTTCTCCCCATTGATTGATTGTTTGAATCGGGCATTTAATTGTTCGAAGTTGGTTCTCTTAAGGATCTTCTCTGCCTACAAACGGGGAAGAATAGGAATATTCTCTCTCCCTTTGCAGATAGTGAAGGGTAGGTAACGCAAGCTTTTAACCCGTCGTGCCTATTTCATTCCTCATTGATTGATTGTTTATCCAAACATTGACTGTTTGGAATTGGTTCCTTCTGGAGGTATTCTCTGTTTGCAAATAGCGTAGAATAGAATATTCTGTCCAGTTTTTGCAAGTAGTGAAAAGATAGGTAGTGCAGGCTTTTGCCCCCCATTGTAACCCGTCATGCCTATCTTCTCCCCATTGGTTAGTAGTTGGGTCAACCCGGACCGCTTATTAGAGATGAACCATCCAGCTCCACTGGAAGGCACCCCTAATAAGGACATGTTTACTAAGCAAGGACTAGTCGCTATAGCTTATAGTAAGTTATGGCATAAATATACAAAAAAGGATCCTGAAAGTCAGTGGCCACTGATAGGTTCTTTTGATGAAAATAAAATAAAAACACTAGAAGCAGCTGTAAAAATAAATAAGGCAACGCCCACTATGCTCGATAGTATTGGCATGTGGCGCAAAGAAGCAGAACAGCGAAGGAAAAGAGAAGAAGCAAAAATAGTGAAAGAGTTACGAAAAGCAGCCCATCTGGCCGCAAAAGAACTAGATGAAGAAATAAGAAGAAAAGAGGAAGTTAAACAAACACAAGAATCAGGGCTGACAGGCCAATGCCCTGTCAGGACCCCCCCTACGCTCTACCCGGAGATGCCCTCCAAACAGCGGGCAAATGACGAGTTACTGCTCGGTCCTCCAATTATCTACATGCCCCCTCCTTATGCTCCCAGCCAGCCTCTAGCACAACACTCACCAGTTCAAAGTGCAGGCGTGGGTGACCCTAGCGCTAGTGCCCCGGCTCTTGCGGCCTTCGCACCAGCCGCATTGGTAACAACAGCGGATGAACATGAGACTAGCAGGCAGCTAACAGCCAGGCCAAATAGGTTGAGCAAAGATGAGCGAGATGGAATCGACCAGATAGCAAAGACCCTGGTAGAACGGAAGGAGAGCGAAGAATATACGATGAATATGCACAATTCACATGCCGGTAGTCACAGACGGCATTTCATTTTACGGTTCAGCTACCACACCCTGAACGCCTATGAGGACAGGTACCAGAATAAGGGTCCTGCTAAACTGACGGTTCTATATAGAAGGGTCGATGTTGGAGATGGGACTGAGAGCGATGTGACGGATCTCTTCATGCAAACGCTTGAGGTTTTCCGCCACCTCGCGGAACAGAAACCAGAGGTTAAGATCAAAATCCCTGAGACGATTGAACCCCCATTAGAAGCAGCCAACACTATGATGCCTATCAGAGAAGCCGCCCCCTACTGGGTTCCCCCAAGAGGTCAGGGAACAAACGATGATATCAACCACGCAGATGCAAAAGGGAGGGTTGTGTACAACTGGGTTTACCAACCATGGGATCGGCAAGATATTTTAACTTTTAGGCAAACCCTGCCCGATTTAAGAAAGAACCCTACAGCATTTTATACAGAACTAGGCACAGCCTTGGGCTCAACCATAATGACTCTATCGGACATTGATTTGTTTTTCGGGTTGTGTCTGCCGGCCGATGTGTGGAAGCAAATCCGGAAAGCCGACCACACAGACCTGTTCGGACACACCTGGAAACAACTCAATGAACTAGATAGGCAGCGAGAGCCCGGAAAGAAACCTGTAAAAGACATACTGGAACTCCCCGACAAAATAGTGCAGAAGCTAAAGACGCTGATCCCAGAGAAAAAGGTAGACTGGTCGGTAGTCACGGCTTGCCGTCAGAAACCCCAGGAAGACGTATCAGAATATTTCTCCCGATTTGAAACGGTGTTCTCCGACTACAGTGGCCAAGACATGACCACCGCAACCGGACAACACCTATTTGTGCAAAACTACGTAAAAGGGCTATCGCAAGAGGTCTCCCAAAAGTTACAGACAAGTGAGAGTAGTTGGGGAGCCTCCAAACCTGCAGCTATCCTTCAGATGGCTCAGTATTACGAACACCAAAAGAACGAGAACGAGAGGGCGACTGAGAGAAAGAAAAAGGACTTAAAGGAACGAGTGATGATTGCTCAATTGCAGGGAGTGACTACAGGAAGGGAACGGTATAGGGGAAACTACCAGTCGAATGCCCCTAGGACTTCGCCCCCTAGAGACCACTACCCCACACCTGGCGCTCCACGAACCGACCTCGATTAGAACCAGTGTGCATTTTGCAAAGAATTTGGACATTGGAAGTCTAAATGCCCGGCCCTTCGGGAAATGATTAAAAATAAAGAGACAAGGGACATGACAAATGGCCCAAAAACTGGAGGGCAGGGGCGAGGGCAGACCTACGACACCACCAATGACAGACCTGGCAGACCAAACACATTTGACCGACCCCGACAAAATCAGTGCCAACAGTCCGACTGCAACAATGCTCACGACTCTGCATAGGACTGCCAGGGGCAAGGGAGGGATCCAGTCGAGCTCTGTGTTGACCAGCAAGGTCCTTACGTCACTGCTAAGGTCCTGGGTACAAAGTCTCCTTTCTTGGTAGACACTGGAGCGACACGTAGTGTATTATCAAAGCGACTGATTCCAAGGGCACCCTTGTCTGGCTCACACATTACATCGATAGGTTTTCGATGGAACGCCCTCCACTAATCCCCTGTCTGTACCTATCTCCTTTGACCTAGGAAACAATCCCACTGACACAACATTTGTGCTCTCCTCCAACTCCCCTGACGCCATTATGGGTATTGATTTACTGAAACATTTCCGAGCTACTATTAGGTGTTCCCCGGATGGAGTCCGAGTCATCCTGTACGATAACCCGAGCATGTCCAGACCCTACCCCGCACGACATATGTACACCATAACAGATGCTGACCTATCCTTGCTCGATACCCTACCCCTGTACCTATGGGCCAGAAACGACTCTGATGTAGGACGAATGATGATCGATCCTGTACACATAACTGTTCGACCAGATGCAATACTCCCGAAACTCCCACAGTACCGGATATCGCCCGAAGGCGAGAAGGCATTGGTAGCGATTATTCAGTCCTTGGTAGATGTAGGAGTGGTAGAGGAAGTGGTTAGTAATGTCTGCAATAGCCCTATCCTACCCATTGTTAAGAAGCAAGGTGAGGGAGATGAGAAAGCGTACCGCTTCATCATCGACCTGCGAGAAGTCAACAAAGTGGTGGTGCCACAGTACCCCGTAGTCTCAGACATCGCCACCATTCTGACTCTCATCCCGTCCACTGCCACCACCTTCACCGTTATTGATCTTAAAAATGCATTTTTCTCTATCCCCATCCATCCAGACAGCCGTTATCTCTTCGGCTTCACTTTAAAAAACCGTTCATACCGATTTTGTAGAGCTCCCCAGGGCTACACTGAAAGTCCCAGCATTTACAGCCAGGCCCTCAAAAGACAGCTGGACGCCGTCCAGCTACCAGATGGAGTGGTGTTGATCCAATATGTCGATGATATCCTTTTGGCGGCCGACACCACTCCACTTGCAATCACAGCCACTATCCAACTCTTGCACTTTCTTGCGGAGAATGGCCACAAAGTCTCCAAAAAGAAACTGCAGTTCTGCCAGCCCCAAGTGACATACCTATGCCATCTCCTGTCCAAAAAAGGGAGGAAACTTACGCCCGACCGAATCCAAACCATCCTAGACACCCCCATTCCAAAAACACAGAAGCAAGTCCGTTCATTAGTGGGCCTTACCTCTTTCTGCCGACAATGGTTACCGAATTTCAGTCTCATCATAAAACCCCTACTTTCCCTGTTGGCCAAAGATGTTCCGTTCCCACTCCCTTGGACTCCCGAATGCCAAGCATCCTTTAAGGAGTTGCGGGATGCCCTTTGCTCGGCACCCGTTCTAGGAACACCAGATTACTCCAAGCCCTTCTCCCTTTTCACTCACGAAAGGGAGGGATGCGCATTGTCTGTTCTAACTCAGCCCATCGGCGCCAAACAGCGCCCTTGTGCCTACTTCTCTGCCACTCTTGATCCAGTCGCCAGAGCTCTACCTGCCTGCCTTCGAACAGTAGCCGCTGCTGCTGTCTCTATCCGCCAGAGTGAGGGAATTGTACTTTCGAACTCTCTCACGGTATTAGTACCCCATGCAGTTGACACCCTTTTGAACCAGACCAAGACTCAACACCTGACCAGTGCACGACTGACAGGGTACGAATTGACTCTACTTGCACCCCACATCACCCTGAAGAGATGTACGACATTGAATCCTGCTACACTGTTGCCCTTGCCTGAAAATTACCCCGATGTGCCCCCTATACACGACTGTGTGACCCTCACGGACGAACAGACCAGGAGTAGAATTGACCTCCGAGACGTTGCTTTTACAGACCCTGACGGAGAACTATGGGTAGATGGCTCTTGTATCAAACTCCCAGACGGCACCACTTCTGCTGCCTATGCGGTGACGACAGCTCGAACAGTAGTTGAAACAGCTCGCATCACACAACGATCCGCACAGGCAGCAGAGCTAATTGCCCTCACACGAGCATGTATCCTAGCGGCGGGAACCACGGCGAACATTTACACGGACAGCCAGTATGCCTTCGGGGTAATTCATCATTTTGGGCTCCTGTGGAGGGAAAGGGGATTCCTGACATCCCACGGTACGCCCATCCTTCACGGAGATCTAGTCTCCGCCCTGATTGAAGCAGTTCTTCTCCCCAAACGATTAGCAGTGATCAAATGCCAGGCACACAAGAAGGTGACAGATTTAGTTGGACAGGGAAACGCACTAGCCGACATCACTGCCCGAACCACAGCTGAGAATAGGACAACGACACGCATGTATGTGACCAGGTCACAAGCAGAAAAATGGACTGACGCTAGGGAAACAATTAGGGACATCCAGTCGGCTAGCACACCTCTCGAACTGACTGAATGGGCACGGGTGGGTCTAAGGGACGATGAAGGCTGCTGGCGGACAAAAGACACGAACAAATGGTTGCTGCCCGACTCATACTTGATCCCCATACTGACAATGGCACACTCCCCTGCACACATAGGTTCCGCCCCCATGATTGAACTCATTTCCAAAGTCTGGCACAACAACAAGATCCCCGACTCAGCAAAACGTCTGGTCCAGCAGTGCCTTATCTGCCTACAACACAACCCCGGAAAAGGAACTGTGGTACCCCGGGGAGGGTTTGGGATCCCCGACCACCCCTTTGAGGTCCTCCAGATGGATTACATCCAACTGGAGAGGTGCCAAGGCTTGAAGTACGTATTAGTCATTGTATGTGCCTTCAGCAAATGGGTGGAAGCCTATCCGACCCGTGATAACACTGCCATGACTACTGCCAAAGTACTACTGAAAGAGTTTTTCCCTCGCTACGGCCTTTGTCGAATTTTATGGAGCGACAATGGCCCCCACTTCATAGCTGAAGTTATCCAACTAATCCTGAAGGGGTTGGGGGTAAGACAGAGGTTCCATGCAGTCTTCCACCCCCAATCCGCTGGCCTGATTGAACGACACAACGCTACACTGAAACTGAAACTGTCAAAAATAGTGGCCACCACAGGACTTAAGTGGCCAGATGCCCTTCCACTGGCATTACTATCGATGCGCTCCACTCCCACTAAGCACCACTTGACCCCCTACGAAGTTGTATTTGGGCGACCAATAAACCTCTGGACTGCCCCCAAACCGACCTCCATTCACGACGTCCCCGACGTCCTGCTGTCAGATTATTTATACAAATTAACTAAAACGTTGTCTGTCATTCATCAACAGGTGCAGCAGGCCATCCCGATGCTTCCAGGGGTCCCGGTCACGATATCCAACCGGGGGAGTACGTCCTAGTCCGGAATTTTCAACGGGCAAAGAGTCTGGAACCCCGGTGGACGGGCCCCTGGCAAGTACTGATCACCACTCGGACGGCTCTTCGAGTAGAGGGGAAGAAGCACTGGCTGCATGCACACCACTGCAAAAAGGTCTCGTCGACCCTGGCCACGACAGACAACGTCAGCACCCAAGAAGAGCTCCTGAACAAAGACCGACCATCACTGAACTGCTATCCTGATACCGAGGCACTTGAACTTGCAAAACGCTCTGATCCCACTGTGCCATCCCGAGAAGGGTATTTCCTGCATCGAAAGGAGGGAGCTTCGGCTAAGTAGGCCACTGACTAAGTTAAAAATCTCAGAACGGTGACCCAAAGCAACCAAGGGTTACCCGGAGAGAAGCTAAACAAAGTCTGTGGTTCTGCCCACTACCGAGCACCTTGAAGATGAAGATGATGGAAGCGCCAGATAAGAAGATGATGAAAGCGCCAGATAAGAAGACGTCGGAAGCAACAGGAAATACCCACTACAGGAACCCAAAGACTGATAATTTGCACAAATCAAAGACAATCGCTTTCTTCATTGTCTTCCTCTTTTGCCTCCTCCTCATGACTTCCTTCTGGATCTTGGAGGAAAGCACACCCGCTCACCAGATGTTGCCAACCACTGTCCAGCCAACCACCATGAAAGAACACCACCTGATCACCCTTTCACCTCAGCTCCGAGAAAGGCGTAAGGAGTTCTGGAACAATTCCTTCGTACAACTGTTGCACCAGCACAACCTTGCTGCAAATGCCACGAACTGCTGGATCTGTGGGTTGCTCCCACATGCTACCGGACACTCCATCCCCTTCATCCCTTCTCCTTTCTCAGTTCACGGATCCTGCCTCGCCTGGTTGATCCTCATGCAGGAAAGCCACAAGGACAACGCCGCTTCCGGTCAAACAGTGTCACACTTCTACTATGGGTTCTGGCTGAACAAAACAGGAAAGACGTCTGCCCCCTTTTGTCCTGCAATTTCAGGTTCAACCTTCCTTACGAACATCCCTGCCAAAGAGAGGGTCGAAATGCAAGTGCTCCACAATCCAGCCAGACCCACCTTCTCCCACCTGAGGAAACAAACGGCTGCCACCCTGACCGTGGCCCTGTCTGTCATCAATGTCACAGGACTCGTATGCCTCGAAGGACAGGGAACGCAGCTGGTGGGTCACAGTTCTTGTCGCATCACCAAAACATTGGTCTCAGCTGACGCCCCCTCCTTTGTTGCTTCCCCGAATATGTACTTTGTTTGTGGCACCAAAGCTTACACTTGGCTCCCAAAAGGCTGGAGGGGTACGTGCTACATCGCCTTCATTCTTCCTCCCACGTATGTGGCTCCAGCCTACCATCACCGGCAAAAGCGCGCCGGAGACATTGGACAAGCCGACTCCACCGGAGCACAGTTCCTGGATGCGGCGAAGGGACTTGTTCCTCTGTGGGGCCCAATGGCAAATAGCCGCGCTATCCGACACCTGACTCAGGCAGTAGAAACAACCATTAACATCACCGCTGGCATCCTCGCCAACAACACGGCTGAGCTTCAGGCAGTCCGCCTGGTGGCTCTTCAAAACCGTCTTGTTCTGGCCGACCGTGGAGGAGCATGCCGTATCATCGGCTCCAGCTGTTGTACCTACGTGCCAGATAACTCACCTTCAGTCTACAAAGCAATCGAACACCTCCACAGACTGTCCTCAGAGGTTCACCAGGAGCAGGAAGGATGGTCGCTTGGAGGCTGGTTCTGGGACACTTTGAAGAACTGGGGATGGAGATTGTTCACGTTTATATTGATACCAATCATGATACTGTGTGGGTGTTGCTTAGGTATTCAATGTTTACCACCTTTATGTGCACTCATTTCCAACTGTATGTGCCCTAAGACTTTGGACTTTAAAACTGAGCACATGAGTCCCCTATACGAGATAGAGGTGCGTGGTCTCATGGGGATCGATCCGAACTGACAAGCTGGCGAGACATGTTAAAGGGAGGACTGTGGAATTTTAGTTTGTGTACTGAACATCATCTACGCCATCTTGCCGACTCACGTATGAACATACACGACAGCCATTTTAGGTACCATGGTCTCCCTGTTCACGATCGCCCGTCAGCACACTTCCCTGAACCTTGCAAGCCTTCCCCGCGCACCCTGGCTGCCCCCGCACTCACATGCACAAGTCATGAACCCTCCCCTCCCATGACTGTCTCAGGGAATCACACCCCGCGCCTGACCAACACCTCCTTTCCGTCCATGAATACCCCTCCTTTGATGACCCCTTCCTCTGAGCCCGACTGCCTGTACGAACCGCTGGTCATCCCTTAGCCCGAGGATACAGTTTATTGCCCACTACTGTATGCACTCGCCTTTCCTGAAAGAGGCCACTATTGATCATGACCTCCCCGCCCCCTGAGATTCGATCAGGCGCACACATTCCAAAGGAATCGGCAGAACACTCAGCTGCGTGATAGCCCCCTCCCAATCATATGAGGGGAAAGGGCCTCTACTGTTGTCATGTGTTGGAATGGGCCGGAACTGGGGGGTGCCGGGGATGTCGTTCTCATACTTCACAATGTCTTTGTTGTAATAAAGAGCGTCCACATGTCTTGAACCAGTGTATAAAAGACCAGGTCTCAGAGAGGTTGAGAGAGCACCTCGAGACGATACCTTGTTGTCCGATCTGATGTGTTCTACTCCGTCGGAATAAAACTTGTTTCCTGTCTTCCTGTCTCCAGCGCCTGCCTCTTTATTGGATAACTTCGTATGGTATTAGAGGCGTCTAACGCCGGGCAAATTTAACTTAGGAAACATCAACAGAATAGCCTGACCATTTTGAATTGATCTTTATCACAGGTACAGCTTACTACTGTCATTGCCAGGGCTGCATGATATATCTTACATGTACAGTTGTAGGATGTATGAAAGCAAAGTGTTCTGCATGACATTTGTGGATGTCGGAGTTTTCTTCACACATAGGACAACGGCAAAGATGGTATTGGGTCCAAGATGGGGGGGGGGGGGGGGGGTCACAGATGGATGATTAAGAGCACTGTTACTCTATTTCACCGCACATAATATAAACATTTAATTATCGCTAACATATCAGACATAAAAAGCACTAAATGGTAGTGTCTTCTTTAAGAGAAACAAAGATAATGAGTTGAAGATGTGCAATTGTAATTCAATGAGCTCTGCTAAGCTGCTAGCTAAAGCCATCAATATGTCTTTCCAAATATCTAATTGTCAGCACAGACATACTGGTAGCTGAACTACAAAGAAATCATATGCTTGCTCTCCAGGATAACTAATGCTATGTTCTATTTTCTTTATGAGAAAGCCACGAGTTCAAACGAACCCACAGTATTTGCCACAGAATTACTTCAAAATGCCTTATGAGGAGAGACTGCTTAACATTCTGAAATGTAATAGTTTGCTTTCCAAAGACTATAAGGACTTTGAATAAGAAACTCAGATTTGTGATCACTACCCAAAATACAGAATGCTACGGAGCCCACACACAATTGCCAGTGCCTAGACTAAGACGAAAATACAGAGATCAGGATCTCTCATGTTCACCCACGGATAAGAAAGAGGGAGAAAGAAACTCAAGATATGGTCAGGACAAACATTGTTGCTCTCCCTAAAACTGTAGATTAGTGTGCTGATCTTGAATGCCGACCGCTAAGTGGAGCTTTGCTGCAACCATTGCATAGAGCAAAGGAAGCCCCTTTCTAGCTATCATAACGCACCCGAGACCTACACTGGTTTTGACTGTTTACCCAAACGTTGTGCCATTGAACTGTGGCAGGAGCACCACACCAGCTGAAGTACTGCTTTGTTTACCACCAGCGCCCTCAATGATGTCTGCCACGCACCAAAATATTGGACCACAGCCAACTCATGCACTGCTGCCCAAGTGCACTGAAAGAACACACAGGCTTCAGAAAGATCCAAGGTGCAGCCACTCATCCATAAAATATAATAACAATACTAGTAACAATTGTGCGCACACACACAAGTATCTGAATTTCCCCTGAACACAAGCAGTCCATTTTAAATGATCATTTTCATACACATTTACTACAATTCAGGAAGACCTGATGAGGTAGGGATGAAATTATCCAAGAACTGTGGTGTGACAGTGAACTTTTACTCTCCCTTTCCTTAAGACAATGTGGCATCTTGGGATCAAGCTGATGATGCTTAGGTAATCGGGAACATCTGAGAGTTCAGCATTCCTTTTTGGTTGTCATTTTGAAAGACAGTGGACTGACTGTAAAGGATAAGAAATGTGTGTTAAAGTTACGTGAGATTAAGCATCTTGGACATCTTATCTTTAGAAGTGGTGTTTTGCATCTGCTCAATTAGGCAACTGCAGTTAGAGGTGTTTTTTGCACTTCTTGGCATGATCGAGATTTATGCCTAATTAACTGCTAATATGGCTAGTGAGACTGTAGAAATGAGGAAGTTGCTTAAGAAGAGTGCTGCGTTTGAATGGTCTGATGAGCGTTAAGAAGAGTTGAAACGAGTTAAGGGAGTGACTTGAAGCTGCAAAGCTTTGATCTACAGTGTAGATGCTGTCACATGACTGATGCTAGCTGGAAGCATTTATCAGACTATGGCATCTGTATTCAGGTCCTCAGAGGAGCAGAAAACTACTAGTCCATGAAAAACTAGTAGTTTATTAGGTGTAAGCGATGTCATGAATTTCGTTTGAGTTGCATGCTTGCCCATGTGGGCAGATCATCAACCTCTAGTTGATAAGGTTTAAAAACCATTTTGTACAGATTATTAATTAGATTGTCTTTTTAAAGAAGTATGATTTTCAGGCGAAGTAAATTCCCGGAGTGTACACAAAGGTGCAGTTTACCTTTCACAGTTTGTCTTGGTAGGCGGAGGGAGTGTGCCTGAGGGCTGGGAGGAAGGGATAGTTAACATGTCTTCACTATCTCTGGGTGTTGTGCATCCTTAAGAGTGGGAGAAGTGTTTAAGGAGTCATTTGGTTCTACAGTAGAGGAAAATAAATATTTCACATGACTGGGATGAGAAGCGTTGGAGGAATCCAGAGCAGGCTGGTTTTCTGGACTGTGAAAAATAATCTGTCAACCAGTTAAGATTCGATTTTCAGAAGGGTACATTTGGTCCTCCCACAGTTTCAAGAACAATACTGATTAAGTTAGCTCATGAAGGGCACCAAGTGTGTGTACTACTAGATAAACAGTTCCTATGGAGTACTGCCTGGCATGCAGCTCTAGGTTGAAAGTTTGACAACAGAACGTATTGCTTGCGGTAATAGGGACAAAGTATGCAAGATATGAACTTCACCAATGACGTAAGGCAACTTCCCAAAACAAAGGTGAGACCAATTGGCTTTAGAGTTCATGAGTCCACTAAAATGTGGAGGACATGGGGAGATCACCACGACTAGTTGGTTTTTAGGGCTCGCCTATTAATATCCCGCAGGGATATAATAGGCGAGCCCTATTGGGGTGAAACCAAGAGCTAAACTAAAGCAAAGCGTTTTCATCAAGTGCACGTCCTCGTGCACGAGCTTGCCCGAGCCTTCCAGCAGCATTTCCCCTCCCCTTACCATTTGCTCCTGCCTCCGAGAGCTTCAAAGGGATCTGCTTCCCCGCCCACTGCTTCACACTTCACACTTCACGGCCGCCAGGCCATCAGTCGCATTTCTCCTTCCTTCGTGCCCAGCCCCCCTCCCAGCGCTGCTTTGTTCTAAAGTCCATCTGTGGCTCCTCTTAATCTCGTCCATCTTCCCTTTCTTTCCCTTGCCTTCGATCCCTTCATGCCCTCTCTCTTCTACCCGCCGCTTTGCCTCCCCTCCCTTCTTCTTAGAAAAGTCATTTTCTAAGGCCTACATAACTTTCAAGAAGAATAAAAGTTCTCTCGTGTTTGCAGTTGTTTATTCCTGCATTTCGGGAAACATAAAAACAAATGAACAGACAGGATAGTATTCTCTATGTCATCTGCACTACATGTGTTTTTCTGACTTTTAAATTCGTGAACATTTGCACATTTTCCAGTTGTATTTCCAGAATTTACACGTTTTTAGTATTCTTGGGATTTCACACACATTAGTACTTTATTAAAACACACACGGGTGGATTTTCTCTGAGCAGATTTTATTTACTAAAATCGTGCTCCATCAATTGTGACACTTTTTGAAAGTCTGCCATGTAGTCCGCAAAATGTTCCGCTTTTCCGACGAGTGGTCGGTGTTTTCTTTACAAGATGAGAAAAAGATATGAGCTGCAACAAAGAGGGTGTCCTGTAATGTAAACTCATCCCAGAAGCACCTATAACAAGCATTTGCAATGCAATAGGTCTCGCATTTATGCAAGTTTGAGCTATTGACATTGTAAATGACTGCCTTTTCTTTGTTTTTAAAACTTAAATAAAAGGCAGTCATTTACTATGCCAATATTTAAAACTCGTGTAAATGCGAGACCTATTGCATTGCAAATGCTTGTTATTGTTGTGTTCTCACATTGGCCAGTGGTTTTGTAGGAAACAATATAGGGAAAACATGTGTTGTAAGTGTCCTAGAGGACGTTTTGAGAAAGGGTTCTGCATTCCTTTTTAGTTTATCCTTGTGCAGAATGTTCCATTTTTGCCAGTTTTCCAAGGACTTATGGATGGCATACTTAGTTAGAAAGTCTTAAAATGGTTGTAGTACAGTGGATTTGTAGCACAATGTCCATAAAATCTGGCTAAAGCACTGCTCCTATTACAGACCATTAAAATCTCGTTTTCGAATGAGTTATTTCTTTAGATTTGTTTGCAACATTGCATCTTTTTCACTTGATTGAGCCTTACTGACTCTCCAGGGTAGAATCTCAATCATATGTTAAGACTCTGAATCTAATTGGAGGGACTGAATGTAAATATCAAATTTTATACAAATCTCGCAATCAATGTCATAGATAGCTGAGCAACAGATCCTTGAGGCGCATGCAGCAACGCCAATGCCCAATCACAGAGAGCTTGAAAGGATCAGGGAGAAGTGAAGTTACACAAGTCATAGATACAGAGGGTAGGTGAATAGAAGTGATAATATCAGAGAAAGTTTTTTCAGTAAAGACGAGATGTCTCTCACCAGTCTGGAAAAGACACTCACAGCACTCCACTGCTGGAACCAAGAAACCAACATCAACAAGTCCTCTGAGCTCGGCTTGAATTATCTTTCAAAACTACCGATGAAATGTATGCCAGTTTTACTTTAATCTAGCCGAAACATCAACTTGTCAGTTTCTGAAATATCATACAATTCACTTCAAAATACAAAATGCTCAATTTGAGTAAACAAACTCACATCCCCCAAGTAGAAGATTGTAGTTTTCATGAACTAAAGTAATTTTACCCTAATGCCAGATTTTCGTTTTTTACTGAATCAATATTTGTTCCCCAAATATTAATAAGGCACGTTCACCACTCACATAAGCAATGGGCAGATTTGAGCTTTCATGCTAATTTATTATCATTAAATACCAAGGAAAGGGTTCTATCACAGAAAGAATGCCCACAATAAATCAGGAATAATGCCATTATAAGAGCGATTCCATTTTAAAACACATTACTACAGTTGTGTCAAGAACGACCACAATTCGTCAGCCAATGCAAGAGCAAGCGAGAATGGCATTACTAATGCCCATTATATGCCAAGAATGAGACTCTATTATTCTAGATGTTACTGAAATGACACTGTAGAGCAAACTATATGTCAACAACCAGTCCCTCTTGTGCTAGGGATAGCGGAGATGTCACCAAGAACACTCACTATGGGTCAAGGATGTGTATCCATTATGTCAGTGTGAGCCAGTTTCAGGAGGATAAGTGAAGGATAGCCCTCAGTCAAAAGACCAAAAACTGAAAAAACCCTGGACAGGAAGAACTCTCCATTAAAATTTCCAAAAAGAGTGCGTGAAAGCCTAAACCAAACAAAGGGAAAACAAGAAAGGAGGTATATTAGAATCTTCTAATTGTGCAACTTCTAAGGGTGTCAGAAGAATAGGAAACATACCATAAAGGATCAGTCAGTCAGTCAGAGACAGACAGACAGACAGACAGACAGACAGACAGACAGACAGACAGACACACACCACACACACACACGCACACACGCACACGCACACACACGCGCACACACACAGGAGTGTAAAAATAGACGGAGAAAACTCAGTTGAACACCAGTGAGGGTTCAACGTAATGTTTTGAACACCATCAAGACTTCATTTTTCATGGGAGGGGTCTTCTATTTTTTTCACACTTGATTTGAACGCAGGTTCTTTCATTTATGGATTTTTTTTCTCTTCTTCAAACACCCTCATTAGTTGTAAAATCAGATGAGTCAAGCGTACTGTATTTCCTTTCTTATATTGGTTGCTTCAGACTTTCATTCAGTGTCTTTTTTTATTTAATTTAATGTAGGTTTCCCCTTTTCAGGATTATTTTTTTTTAATAACCTAAATGTCACAAATAATGGCCATTGCATGTTAAGGAAAGAACTCTACTGTTAGGGACAGCAGAATCTCATCAAAAATGTATTTTTAAGTCAAGGGTTAACATTCATTATGTCAGGGATAGGAAGAATCCCGGGTGGTCCCGCCTTTTCCTCAATCCACCCTTACAAACACATACCCAAGTCACTACTGCTCAAACTTCTGACTTACTTGCAGACAACCTTTTAGTCCTCGCCTTGCTCTAAAGTGAAGCCCAGTAATAGCACAGCAGCTGGGACAAGAAGAAGCCATAATTATTGGCAACTTGTGAATGTCCTGCCCAGGGACTGCATCCTATGTCAATCAACAGAAGAAGAAGGGATCAGTGGCGAGTTATGCCTCATATCTTTAGGTTGGTGTTTGCACTGCTCCTCTCTAATGCAAATCTGCAAGTGTTTCATTTTTTTTCTCATGCATGTTGCATGTAGGTGGTCTGCAGCTAAGCTATCATCCTAGATGTAGAACATATATGCAAGGAATTCGAAATCATTAAATAAGCGGATCTGCCGTACCCAACCCCTTAGCCTACCTAATAAATTCCTCAGTGGAAGCTGGTAAGAGTGGGGAGAGAGGGCACTATACTTTAAGGGACCAGCCACCCAGTCCCAGCTTTGTGCCTGTGCAAATCCAAATATAAATGTAGGCTTTGCAGGTGTAGTTAATGTGAATGCATGTATAAACAAACACCCCGGCAACCTAGGGAAGGCAGCCTACCCAAAATAAAATCCTTCAAGCAATGTGAAACTAAGAAGAAAAGCAGCACTTTAATTAGCACTTTACGTTTAACTGTGGAAGACAATTTTTTAATAATTTATAAAACTGCTTGGAGACTACTATTAAAATTGGAGTCTCATGTGTGATCTGTACCAGAGTTTATTACTTTGTATGACTAAGTTCCAAATGCTCACGCTTTGCTACCCAAGAGTTAAAGCCTACAAATAAGTTCTCTGGTGGTCAGCTGACCTAACAGAAGTGTATGATTCCTGAGGTTGTGTGGCAAGAATGGCCCAGTTGCCTCCAAGTTCACTAGAACGTACAGAACTGATTTGATACCCACACTCATCACCTCCTTTTCACAGATTTTTTTTTAACAACATACATTATTGATTTTTGCCTAAATCGTGCTCCATGAGCCATTGTATTCAAGTAGAGGCAAAGATACAAACCCAAGAAGCAAAGATGGGCGTGATTTGTAAACTGAGCAATAAAACAAGCTGCGAAAAGACAAAACCAAAGAGAATTGGCAGTGTCCCCCATGTCGCACCCCCTATTGATAATCACTTTTGTCAAACTACTGGCGTTGAGTATATTCTGTGTTTTGGCCATAATATCGTAACTCCGAGTCTAGTTTTGACAGATTTTTTTCCATGAAGATGTTATCTTGGGAACTAGAGGCACAATTACCACTTCACTCCTGCACTCAAATAATCTTAAACAAACGACGGCGCCTTGGAAATTCCAACTTGCAGAACCAATGACATTGCGCGTTCTCTTCGGTGCCGAATAGATCTAACAAGGCTCTCCCTACTGCTGAAAGAGACCTTGACCCACGTCCAAGTTCAGACGCCATTCGTGATCCATCAAGCACCGGAAGCTGAGTTTGTCCGCTCTGGTGTTCAGAGAACCTGCCAGGTGTTGAACCACCAAGGTAATACCTTGATGTTCCAAGCCATGTCCAGAGGCGCAGAGCCTCCTGACATAGTGTCCAGGAGCCCACCTCGCCCTGTTTGTTGCAATACCACATGGCGATGGTGTTGTCCGTGAACACCTGCACCACACTTCCCCAGACAGAGGGAAGGAATGCTTTCAGTGCAAATCGGATCACCCTAAGCTCCAAAAAGGTTGATATGGAGCCGGGATTCCGCCGGAGACCAGAGGCTTCTGATCTCCGCCTCCCCCAAGTGGCCTACCCATCCCAGGAGGGATGCATTTGTCACCACTGTGTGCTCCGGTTGGGGAAGGGAGAGAGATCTGCCATTGACCTAATCGTGATTCATGAGCCACCACTGCTACTGTTGTGCAGTGCTCTCCAAGATCTGGACATTATCGGACAGGTTGCCCTGATGCTATGCCCACTGGAGCTTCAGGTCCCACTACAGAGCCCGCATACGTCATCTGGCATGTTGTTTCACTAGCAGGATGCAGGAGGCCATCAGGCCCAAGAGCCGGCGGGTCATCCTGACTGAAACCCGGGATAGAGGCTGAAAGATCGGATCATAGCCTGAATATACCGGAGTCGCTTCTCGGGAGGATAAACCCGAAACCGCGTTGAATCCAGAACCGCTCCGATGAAGGGAAGCTTATGAGAGGGACTCAGGTGTGACTTCGGCACGTTGATGGAGAACCCCAGCAAATGCAGGAGGTCGGCCGTAGTCTGAAAGTGGGAGACAACTGCTTGGGGCGAGCCCGCCTTCAACAACCAGTTGTCGAGGTTTGGGGAAGACTGACACCCGTGAACTGTGCAGGTGAGCTGCGACCACCGCCATCACTTTCGTGAACACCCGAGGGGCGCTGGTAAGGCCGAAGGGGAGCACGGCAAACTGAAAATGCTTCAGGCCTACCGTGAACCGCAGGTAACGCCGATGGGCCGGCAGGACGGGGATGTGAAAATGTGCTTCCTGCAAGTCCAACGCTACCATCCAGTCTCCAGGGTTGAGGGCAGCCAAGACCTGTGCCAGAGTCAACATCTAGAACTTCTCCTTCCGGATGAAGCGATTGACGTTCTTGAGGTCCAAGATGGGGAGCAAGCCCCCTTTGTCCTTCTTGGGGACAAGAAAGAAAGTGGGAATAACAACCACGTCCTACTTCTGGTCCAGGAACGCGTTTCAATGGCCCCTTTGGCCAAGAGGACCATAACTAACTGTTGGAGAAGCGCGATGTGATTCTCCGACATGCAGTGGAACAGAGGTGGAATGGCTGGGGGGGTAGACTCGAAGGGGAGGGAGTAATCCCTCCGGACTAGTTGCAGCACCCACTTGTTGAAGTAACAGAACGCCAGTGGGGAAGGTGATGTCGAACCCTGCCGCCCACTGGCATGGGGTGCATCCCAAAACTCGGAAGGCTTGGAGGCGGATGCTGCCGGAAGGGAGGTGGACTGACCTGCACGCGGGCCCCATGTGCCACCACAGCGGCCTCCAAGCCCACGGCCGCGCTGAGTTTGGTTCTGCGGAGGCTTCTGACTGAACAAGCGAGCAGGGGCACCCTTTCCGTGGCCATGAAAGGAATGAAAGGTAGACATGGCCGTGCGCATGGTGGAGAGACCCAAGGACTTGGCCGTAGCCCAAGAGTCCTTTTAACGCTCCAGCGCACTGTTGGCATTATCGCCATACAGGCGAGTGCCATCAAAGGGCATGTCCTTGAGTGAGCTTTGGACATCTGGCGAGAACCCGGTAGATCTCAACCAGGCTTGGCAACAAAGCGCCACAGTTGTAGAAATTGCCCTACCTAGTGAGTCTGCGGTGTCCAAACCACACCAAATGATGAACTTAGCCGCATCTTTACCCTCGGCAACAGCCTGGGACAGCACAGCTTGGACCTCCTCCGGACACTGAGGAAACACCTGTGCAACTGTATCCCACACCTCGTGGGAATAGCGGCCCAATAGGCAAGCGGTGTTCACCGACCGCAGCCCTAAGCTGGCCGAAGAGAACAACCGCTTGCTGAACTGCTCCAGCTTCTTAGAGTCCTTATCTGGGAGGTCGAAGCTTGGATGACCAGGCTCTCGGGCGTAGGATGAGTGGTCAGAAAAGCAAGGTCACCCGGCGCGTGGACGTTCTTATCTACAGGGGCCCCTGTGGATGGCCGCGACCAAGTGCCCAGTAAGACGTCAGTGAGGGTGTCATTAAATGGCAGCAGGGGCTCCGACGTAGTGGACGCCGTCTGGAGCACCTCAGTGAGGAGATTAGTTTTCAGGGCCACCATAGGGAGATCAAGGTTGAGGACCTTAGCTGCCCGACGGAGCAGCACCATGTAAGAAGCGCCCTCCTCCATGGTAGGCAGAGGAGAGGCAAACCCTGGGTCAGAGGAGACATCAAGGCAGCCAGCCTCCTCTAAGTCGTCCGCTCAGTCTTGCTCAGAGTCACACTGACTAGCAAGAGGGTCCTCGGTCTCCTCCCAGTCGTCCTCTGCCGTATGTGGTACAGACCTCGGCGGTAGAGCAGGGATCGGGGAAGGAACAAACGGCACCGGGAACGGCACCGAACCGGCGCTGTGTCCCAATGCGGATCCCAGGTAGGGACAAAATTGTCCTGGAACCGGGGTAGGGGCGGAACAAATGGTATCCACTGTGGCGCCAGGGGCAGAGCCGAGGGTGGCGCTGGGGCCGGAGCCAGCAGCGTGGGACCGTGTGGCGCTGTGGCCGGAACCAGCGGTGCAGGATCCTGGGGCGCCAGGGCCGGAGCCGTCGGCGGTGCCAACGGCTCTACAGGATCCAGACACATGACCGCAGGGCCCAAGGGCGCGCCGGAGGGAGCCCGAGGCCTAAACAGGCGGTCCATGGTAGCAAGAAATTCTTGCACCTGAGCAGGAGTCGCAGACAGACCCGGATAAGGTGGGTAGGTCGCGGGACTCCCGGGCTCCGAAGGAGCTGCAGGGGCAGAACCCCTGTCCCCCTCGTCCGCATCCGGGGACCGACAGGGGGACATCGGAGAGCGACAACGCTTCTTCGACTTCTTTTTGTGTCGTCTCTTAACCCGATTCCAAGGGTGAAGACTTGGAGCCCCAGGAGCGATGATGGTGGCTCAGCGAGCGTTCTCTGGAGCGGCCCATGGACCGAGAACGGCGCTGGGATGAGTGCTGGACCTCAAGCAGTTTCCGGCGCCGCTCCCACAAGGCCTTCGGGCCATGGCCAGACAGTCCATACAGGACCGAGAGTGGTGGTCGCAGTCCAGGCAGCAGAGACAGACGTCGTGGGGGTCCGCCACCAGCATATTGCGACGGCAGGCCCCACAAGACCTAAAACCAGGCATCCCTACTTGCACCAGAGTAGACTTACAGGAGACAAAAGTCCCAAAAAGATAGTCAAAAAGTGACTAAGGTACGTGCTCTAACTGGATCTGCGCCTACTGGCACGGAAAAAGAAAGAACGGACGCCAGCACACATGGGTGGTGCCTAAGTAGTCTCTGTGGTGTCATCTCGGCGCTTACGACGCCAGCGACGGAGCCGCACGACGCCATCTACCAACGTGCAGGGGTACTGCTGACGAAAAAAATTCCGGATCCAGTCTCACTCCTGGGGATATTCTAAGGTAAGGAATCTATCACTAACGTGTCTCTTTCAGATATGCTGTGCTACTCCACTAGACCGTACATGGTCCAGGTCCATACTAGGTCATTAAAATGCAGTCCTACTAGATGCCTAAGGTTATCAGACCAAAGGTCTTGCTGCAGTTAGCCAGGCTCCAAAGAATCGCTTACTTACCTGTAGTAACAATTTCAGCTTATTATCCTTCTACCCACGTACTGTAAGCCCAGCCCATATAAGGGCTATACATAAACCATAAATAAATTGGTGGGTGCAGATGGCACTTTTCTTCACACCTGAATTAAGCATGCCAAGATTTTGTAAATCAGGCCCAAGTGTTTCAAGCCTTAGAGCAACTCCAAATTAGTCTTAATGGATCAGAGCTTAGGAGACTTCCTACTTCCTGGAGGATTCCTGAAAAAGCCATTGAGTCCCTTATTGAAGCTTCAGAAGATGGAAAATGGGCTTCAGAAGATAGAGAATGGAGTACATATGTATGAATTTACAAAATATTGGGTGAGCATGTGATATGAACTATAGTTAAATTGGGTGAACAAAATGATTGAAATAATGAACAGGTTTGTGACAACCAATGTGAACTGGGCTGTGCTTTCTGATAAAAGACAATACGGCGCTAATTGTCATGAAGAAAATCAAAGTAAGAGTTAGAATGATACCTGAAACCCATCTTCTGAGAAGTCTAGCTGCCTAGGAAATATAACTGGATGCAGGCCTAACATCAGTTCCAAGAGAAGCTCCATGGGGACTGCTCCTCTAAAAGGCAAACATTGTGCTTATATGGCAATCATTTGAGAATCTGGTTGATTTACACAATGAATGGTTCTTCATGCAAAAACTATGTGAGAAAACTGCACTTATTACGGGTCAACTGTGGATGATCCTGGTTAATCTGTTGAGCTCATGTTAGCTTTTCCCACTTTCTCCAGACTTATAGCATTAGAGAAGGGAGCTTTAATATAGCTCTGTTTATTAAAAACAAAAGATCGGTAAGAGCCTGCTCTGGGAAATTAGAAAAATAAGCATTAAAAATGCAATAGGTCTCGCCTTTTATTAAGTTAAAGCCATTTGCTTTGCTACACAATACGATTAGTAAAGCAAATAGCTTTAACTTAATCAAAGGCAAGACCTATTGCATTTTTAACACTTGTTCCTCTTGGGAAGGGTCCTGGACTCCACCAAGAACAAATTCCTAAGAGAGGCCAATATAGTATTATGAATAGCACCACATCTCGTCAGAGAGTCAGGTTACAATAGGTTAGCGCCCTCAGCCTGCACAGCTTCCAGGACAGTGGCAACCATCTCATAAACCTGCCTCAAAACTGCAACAGAGCTCCACTTTAGCCTACGGCGATTGCTAGTAGGGGTGCGCCTTCTATTAATGGGTTAAGTGTGGGAACTGGAAATATTAGAGCCCAGTGATCTTAATGTAAGAACCAAAATGCTATGTCACTATCAAATCAGAGTATTACTTGCATTTCAATCATTATGGGCAATATTCAAATATTCAACAGGATATAGTCAATAAGGCTAGTCCTATACAAGCAGTTCAACGTATGCCTCCACGACATCGATCTCCTGTTACAAGCTTGAAGGTAATTGTTCAAGGTGAAAGAGTTTAGCTGAAAAGCAGCAGCTGTCCACTTCTTAATAGGTGGAAGTGCGAGTGCAGAAACTGATCAAGTTAGATCCTCTTCGTCAAACAGGATTTCAGAATTAGTACGGAGAGGCTCAAAGTTATAATTCAAATCACCTGCCACAATTTAAAAATAAACAACCGGGGGAGTAACCAAATGAGCATTAATGAGATCAATGAATGACATTCCAACTCTGCTACCACCGTGCCTACAATAAACATTATATATACACAATAGCTCGGAGACTAGCGTCTGCTAAAGGTAAGCTAGGAAAATTCATACTGTGCTTTGTTAACCACACTAACTGCTCACACTTTGCTAGTAACTGTTTATACACAGTATTTATTACTCAGTGGTGTCTCTACACTGGACCACAGATACAACTAGTGGGGCCACCTGTAAAGGGCAACGAGTTTGTGCGCACGAGGGTATGTGGGATGTTGGCTTAAAATATTTAAATCTGACTTTTTATGACTCTGTACAAATCTACCCTATACACATACATATATATATATATATATATAAAGTGAGATTTAAACATTTTAGGCAAGTGTAGACTCGTGTACTTCCTCAAAGACTTCCTTGCAGTGATAAGAAGATGAACAAAAACGAGAGTGGAAAGGTGCAGTGTTTTTTTTTCTGTCTAGCCTTTGCATATTCAACAGTCGTGCTGATGTGGCCCAAGAAGGGGGCATGAAAAAAATAGAACAGGGGCACGGGCTTCATCTGGCTGACCTCTAGTGGCACTAGTGTTCTTAGTTGTAATGTTATATGACTTTCTTGGTATATATGTGGAGCACATCTGTCTTTGAAAGTGGCACTGAGATGTATTCGGAGGGCCCATGCATTGACATGAAAGGGGCCATCTTTATCTTCCGTCAATCCAGTTTTAACCACTCTCATGTCTTTGGGCACCTACAATCTGCATTTATGCCCACACTCATCGCCCAACACTTCAACCCGCCCCCATTCTCCGTGTGGAACAGTACACGCTACCAGTCAGCAGACGACCTCTCATAACCACTAACTCGAGACCAATCAGAAGAACTGTTTCCCCCCAATTCCTATCAATTCCGGCATAAGATACATGATAGTGTCCAATCGGAGCGGTTTCCAACTCCCAACCTGTCATTGAGACAGCCAATAGAACCGTAGGTTCGTTTGTAGTACAGGCGCAGCAATAAATGACTCGGACCGCACACCAGGGAGCGGTCAGAGAGAGGAGGCGCAGCAATGAATGACTCGGACCGCACACCAGGGAAAGGGCAGAGAGAGACTCACCGAATGAGAAACGCACTCCAGGGAGCAAAGCTCTCCACAGTACCGGCAGAAGTAGAGGGGTGAAAGCAGTTGCTTCTCTCCATCAACTCTTATAAAGGGCAGCCTCATTCTAGCTAAAGTGCTCTCACATGCATGGATCCGCACAACCAGAAAGCGGCCATGAAAGAACTAAAGTAAAATCGTAGGGGCAAAAATAAAAATACACGCACGTGTGCACATCCCTACGCTAAATAAAGTAAATAAAGATAGCGTCGGGCTGTCCACATGTGCGTGCATTTTTTGTCCGTACGCAATGGCAAGAGCAGCCATCTTTGTCCATCTGGACACGCGTGCATTCAGCTTATGCTGAATCGATCGCAAAAGGTCCTTGCATGGCGAGAGTAACGTATGTGCTGCTTTTGCCAGGCGAGACCTAAAAACCTATAGAAGAGCAAGAAAGTTTTAGACTTGAATGATAACTACAAATTACCTCAAGTCTAGTGTATGTTTAATCCTTTACTTGAGAATTTGAGAAGTAAGCTAACCAGCAGTCTCTGAGCAAGGATAAGATAGATGACTTCCTTCTAAGATTTTCAGATCAGCTTACCATGTAATTTACATTTACCTTTGACATTTTGTATCTGTTACCCAAACCGGAAAAGGCCCATGAAGAAGGGCTGGGTGTCTCCTATTATAACAGTTAAACTTATGTCTGCTTGAGCATATTCTGGATTATTATTCTTACTTCTATTTGATATTCTCTTTAAAACAAATGTATAACTTCAAAGAAAAGGTGCTGTGTAACAGGGCAGTGCTCATTGAACAGTCAAAAATAAATTGGACCCAGTCAGAGTTGATGCACATTAAAGGAAAACGCAGGGAATTAGCTGTATCGGATTTGTCAGTGCCACCCCTATATAGACACAGATGCTCATAATAAAGCATAAGCTGGCCGAGCAGTGTAAATAATTATTAAAGGGCTAGGCTGACTTCCTGACTTCACAATTAGCACAACTTGTTTCCTAAACGAATGGAGGAGTTACTCACTCATGTGTGCTATGAGCTGACTTTATGGTATTTCACTATTTTAATTACCTATTTTTGTTCTCGTATGAACATTTATGTTAACTAAGAGGTAATTCACTAAGCGCCTAAACAGTTCCCCATAGTATACTACTCAAGCAGACACTTCCCCAACTCATAACCACTCAACTGATCACTGGGGTGAGGCCACTTAAATTTGCCTGGGCCAGGAGGATAGCATTCTGCTTCATAACATTTTTCAATGCGGACAAGCTACAGGTCTTCTGCACTTTTTGGGAAAAACAGGATCGGTGGCTTTTTAAACACTTATGGCAGAGTGACCTCGACTAAGGGCGCTTGCAGCCCGAAATGCATTAGTAATTTTAATAAACACACTGCCTTGGACGAATCCTGCACTAGTCTTGTTTTTGCTAGAGGTCCGGATGGATACAGCGTGAATAATAGAAAGTTGGAAATGGCACACTATTCCGAGTGCAGATTTAAGAAGAAAGTTGAAACAAAAAAGAAGGTTTAAATAGGATGGTTTAAATTGAAAAACAAGGAAGAATACACTGTTTGAAATGAAGCAAAAATGTTTGCCATGTTGGAACGATTAGCAGTGCAATTGATTGGGGCGAGGGGACGCCCCTTCTCTTGAAGTTGTTAACTTCTGCATTGTTGGACATTTCATATAGTCACATGCTTCTTTTTAGGCGATTGTCAGATAGAAGTAATAATGAGAATTGTGTTATCTGGGATGTCTGGAAGCCAGCCTTGCCCGCACATAACTCTTGGCACTGCTCAGCCCATTTATGCTTCTGTTCGAGCATCTATGCTCATATGGGAGAAGCACTGATAATGGTATGCAGTACAGCGTCAATGAGCAATGCTCTGTTAAACAGCATCTTTTTTTTAAGCGATACTCATATACAACACAGAGTGGAGCTTCAAAAGGTTTGTCTTTTTTCTTTACAAATAATTTAAGTCCTTCCTGTCATCATAAATGTGCAGCATTTCAAACACTGGAAAGGAGTGATTTAAAAACAAAAGCATTCTCTAACTTATGAGAATCCCTGATCAAGAAACAACAGGGAGGTGTGCTTCATATTGATTCTGTGTTGCTCCTAATAAAGTTTTGGATACTGCTGGAGATGAGAAGGCATGCACAATATAACTCCTAGGAGTGTGAAACCAGATGAAAACAAGAAAGAGTGGATGAAAGAAAGAAGGAAAAGGATTAAAGACAGAAGGCATGCATGTTTGTAATCCCTTTTCTAGTGCAGGTTGCCAGAGAAGACAGTTGCAGACCCTTCTGATGGTGGCCTCCCTTTTTCACTTCTTCTCGCATACATTCTCTTTCCCCTCACTTGCTCTTTTTTCCTCTCTATTTCCTTCTCGCACCCCTACCTGTGCTGGTCAGTGTATTTCGGCCTCGTGTCTCTTGGGTGGATCCACAAATGTCACAATGGAACAGAGATGTTCATGTATATAATACTTGTATGAGTAATGCCCTACAAGTCAGCTTGTGGATAAATGACAAATACTTTAAACAAAATGCCATGTTATTGTCACTTACTCCCTCTCACAAGGGGCGAAAGAGGTGCTCGCTCTGTGCCTATCTCCGCATCCTGTGCTCAGCACTGGAAGATCAATTGTAGAGCCAGCAACAGCCTCTGGTTGACCTTCCTGGATTGAGTTCCAACTAACCCAGTCACACTTCGATAAGTTAGGGAAGGTGTGGTGGCGCACTCAGAGTACAACATTCATCTCTCTTTCTCAGGTAGTACCGGAACACAACTAACATCTCCTTCTAACTGCTTCCTACACCGGAGCTTGGTTCAGTTTGCATTTTAAGGTATTAAGTGGGTGTTTACCTAAACTGTTCATGGCTGGGATGTTGATTTACTACAGTGGTGTAACCCTTACTTCAAAATACCAGTGTCACCCGAGACAATACTACCACATTATGTCCAATCTGAAACTCACTACTTTGATTTGTGCACATCCTGCAAATGAGCCCCCATACTCTTGCACATGCGCCATGTTTTCCAGAACTGAGACTCTGATCTGTGAATCTTCAACAGAACCAACGCCCTTCTCTCTAGACCTGTGAACATGAGCTTCCGACCCATCTGCCACTCATGCGCAGCACATTATGCTTCTTATGATTGCATCTGCTGGAGAGCCTACTAATAAACACCGCACACAAGTGGAGTGCTGCTGAGCACCCAATATGATTTGTGCCTGCACAGCTAAAACAACATCCTAACTTGTGTAAAAGTTGCATGCTTTGCAAGTTTTGCAGAATTCCTTAACCTCATCGGTGCGGCGCATATTTCCGCTGTGCGCTAATCGCAAACGGAAACCTATGCGTTCATGACGAGCTGAGCTCGTCATGAGCGTACAAGAGGTGTACCTGATGGCGAGCTGAGCTCGTCATCAGCGCTGAAGGTGTTAACCTTTTGGCATTAACTGTGGAACCCACTACCTTATGCATAGGCATTCACTAGAGAACCAACTACTTGTAATGTTCACACTGTACACACCAGTCTAAAGGTCCAGGAATCTCTATCTAAATGAGAGCCTACCGCCAATATGTTTTACAACGATTCCCAGTAGAACATGCTAGAGCACCTCCACGAGAATTACGCTTGACCAAGGAAATACATTTATGGGGATTTTTAGAAGCTTTTAAGAAATTGCTTTTAATCTGGTGTGCAGTAGTTTTTGAGGACGTACATACTAGCCCACATACTCTGTCATTAATTTAGCAGAACTGGAGAAAGGGGCCCTTTCTCATAAGTTGTAGATGCAGAATTAGCCTCGTCTCTCAGAACATGTCCTCCAGAACAAGCATTATAGTCCGCATCAGTGGTGGTGAAATAACCTTCAATAGGATTCATGTAATTTTGTCAGGGCACAAAACTCAATAAGATGAGATCATTACATCTTTGTAAAAGAGGGAATAATGAAGGATTTCCTAAATAGTTATGTTGTGCTAATCTGAAAACATACAAGTGCAGGATGTTTGGAAGATTTTTTTCTAGCTGTCCTTTCTTGATTCTGTACTGCTCCAGAGTGAAGTGGAGAAACATCCTCATGTATTTCTCTGTGACAGTCAAATTTGCAGTTCAATCATCAGGCAGAAGAAGAAGGTTAAAGAATAGAACAAATTAATGCCTTGGAGATGTCCGATACAAATGGTGAAGGAGAAACAGAATCAAGTGACTCCGCTATTCCTACCACTGCCATATTAATGCCGGATGCAGAGAGCAACCGGCTGTAGCAAAACTCGTTATCAGGAAGAGATGTGTGGGTGGAACTAAAGATTAAAGTATTGTACCACTGGGTACACTTGTAACAAGTCTATAGAGTTGAACAACAGGTTTTGAACTTGAAGAAAGGTCTATCTCATTTTGTGATTTAAGGACATCTCAAAAACAAGCGAATATCAAGAATCAGCAAGACACAATGTTAAATATGTTATATGAAACATTTTATTGGATATACCAGTGAGCTATTTTCTTTTCTGAATGGTATATGTCAATTCTAGGTTCGTCCAAAGATGCAGTTGTAACTCCTTAGCAAAGAAAAAGTGGTGTTTTAGAACACTGGCGATCATTTGCTTTAAGCAATCCCGATTATTATTTCCAATTTTAACTAAAACACCAACTCAAGTGGACAGAACGTCCTAAACATTCTCATCCTAATGTCAATGTTGTAGACTAGCTACAGAAAAATAGGACCATGGTCATTGTCTTTCAGTATTTATAATTCATGTGCCTGTTTAGTTATCATACACAATGTGTTCGCCCGAGACGCAATTTCTGAACAACATGCTAAAGCCTTATCTGGCATTCTCCACCCTTATCGAGGCTATCCAATAAACGTATAGAAGTATGCAGTACAAGGAGGGTGGGTGTACTCAAGACCGTTCAAGTTATCGGGATTCTATATGAACAATCACACTTCCAAACAAGCTACTACTGAAGGTTACATTCAATGCTTTGCAGCCATCCACCAATGCCTTTTGTTGTTTCAGAGCACTTATTAGCATTTGGCAAACCTAATCCAAATTACATTGTGCCCAAAGCAAAACACTTCACTGTAGAAAAAACAGAAGCTGTTAGACCTTAAGTCCTTTTTTGAAGGATAGAAAAAACGTTTTCACGTGAATGTTCCATTGACTGCTACTTGATAGTCTGACTTCATGGGTTGCACAAAAAGACATGTTTATAGCGGACTAACAACTCTGAACAACAGCTATTGAATCAATTAATGAAAGGAGAGAAACAGATGGCTCTGCAGGCATCAGCGTACATTATGTAGGGTACGGACAAAGCGGATGGTGCTGGCAGTTAGTTAATAAGCAAAACCTGCAAGTCTATTAAGGCATACAAAGGCGGATACAGAAAGAAGTAACTCTTTCTGATGAGAGAACTACTGAGAAGCAGCAACAGATACGGTTTAACCCTTTTCCTACAAACGTATATACCTTGGATATTCCTTATTAGACGCTGGTGGCACACTGATCTCTGGAAGAGAGGGTAACGGGCATGTTGTCTTAAACAAATACCAAAACACAAAAGTCAAACTGGATGGTTTGTCCTGGTAGCCATGGTTAGGTGTTGGTTAATGAGTGTGGTGTGCTGGAAGTGTGGCTGCGATGGTGGATTGAGCAACTCTTACTCTCATCTCCACCAGAGTAAGCTCTGCAAATAAGGAATACAAACTGCAAAAACTGAGATACTGGATGGACAAGTTATATCTTGCAATAAATACAGACATTACATCGGAGTGATCAAATGCTTAACCCAACTGTCTGCTTTCGCCGCACAGGTAGATAACTTGGGAAGACGGTTGGTGAAAATGATGCCCAGGTCCAGATGGCATACTGAAGAGCCTAATATGTAGAGCTGATGTCTTGAAGAGGCACAGAGGCACTGATGGTTGGCATGCCAGTGACTGGAAAGAGGCTTAGTGATGGAGGAGTCAAACGGGAGCCTGGCAGTTGCAGTTTACCTCGATTCTAAAAAATCAGATGGCTTCCCACCATTTATATAGCAAGGACTGCGGTCTTCAATAGTGACAAGTGTGATGGTATAAAGCATCAAAAAGGGGTTTTGGCCAACTTGTAAATGAGAGATTGGCTGCAGATGCTTGCCACGATGAACTGTACAGCTCAGCTGGAATGCCAGAGTGCAGCAAATCGGTAACAATGATGGATAGAACACAGTTCATGGGAAAAAAGACGATTAAATACGGAATTAACCAGAACCCTTTTACAGTTTTTGCCTCAGCATAGAAGGAGTGGATATGTCAAAAATTAAGTCACAAAATACAGATATGCGCAGATCCAACTTGAATGCCACCTAACTGGCACTCCCATGTTGCCAGATCTGAAGTAACTATTTAAATACAGACCGTGCCAATTGCAAGAGACTGGAGCAACCAAAAGATTGGGGTGTTCAAGAACTATAGATTTTACACAGACCAAAAACATGAAACAGGACTTGTGAGGAGTGACTGAGGTTTGAAGTACGAAAAGCAACTAAGAAAACAATGGCCCATCGGAATGATAAAGCATTGCATGAAACACAGCACAGAGATCTTGATGACGTCGTGCTGCAGGGAATAAATCACTTATTTGTAGGTAAACAAAGAAGAAGACTGCATCCACCTACCTAGGCACTGACACTACAAGTCAGTGCCACGTTGGTAAAGGCATTAGATAAAAAGGAGGAATCACTCCAACCGGACCCCGGTGCAACGTTTTGATAGCTGGGTACCTATGAATCATCTTTATGGATAAAAGGGGTAGTAATAAAGTATTGCAGAAAAGTAGCCACGTTGTTAATGAACAGCAATAACTACCATAGTGAGAAAAATAATGTATTGGCGCAAAGTGGGTCAATCCACCATGAAGTGGAAACTCAGAGGGCAAACAAAAGAGGCTGAACATAGGCTGGGAAAAGTAGAGGACACTGCTGGGACCACCAACTGCGTGTCTGTAGCGAAGCAACACAAACTCAGGAAGCAGACGGCCAACTTCACGGACCTTAAAGATTGATCTAGTGTTAACAACGTCCATATGTTGTGGCTACCAGAATAGAACATGGAGAGAATACTTGTTTACAAGAACCAGACCGCATAATACGCCCTGCAGAGAGCCTTGCACCAGGCTCCCTAGCACGCACTTTTATGATACAAATACAAAGGCACCTAGATGAGATCAATTTCGGAAGCTGGAAACAAGTACAACACCTGGACAAAGGATGCACGATCTTACTAAATCGTGATTACAAGATTGAGACGCCAGGATTGCACAAGACGACTGATGGGAGTGAATCCGTCCAAAATTGTTTGTTTGAAACCAAGCATAGCTTGAGGATCCCTTTCTTCAGCTTAAATGGTTCATAAGGCTGTGTAGACTGAAAGCCTGACTGACCAAACAGCATTAAACAATCCGGGAGGGATTACACCTGCCCCGCCTGGTTTCAAAATCTGTTGGCTGGAAAGGATTTAACCTCAAATGCTACAATGGCCACTTTATATTATATGCCTTTAATAATCAAGGAAGCCCTTAGCTAAGCATGTGAAGTCATAGAACCCCCTTTAACTATTATGTATGCAGTAATGTCATTAATATTCTGGTTCCTTTTAAAGTGCATTGCCCTGAGTAAGCATACAATGGTACTTCTACTGTCGAAGAGCAGAGCTTCCACATGCCTCTCCTATTCAATAAATACATACAAGCTGTAGATAGAAACCAGCTTTCCCTCACCCTACTACCCTGCCTCTGTCATCTTGGGGTTTCACAGCTTCCCAGTCATCATTAGCAATGAACTCCACCATCAGTATCCACTCTGAATCGTTGAAGCGGAGGTAAGAGTGACTGGGGAATGGGGCGAAGAACAAGTAGAACGAGATCAGGTGTTGGTGTAATATTCTGAGAAATATGAGCAGGGATAGGCTTTCTCCAAAGAATATTTCAAACCCTCAGTTCATACCTCAACTTCTGAACACATTTGCAATTGTTAGGATCTGTGTCAAAATCCCACTCAAGTGGTGGGCGTGTAAAGGTAACCTAGAAAATGGCACCTCCTGCTTCTCCCTTTAGGCAGGCCATTTCTTGATACAGATTTTTCAGAGCATCCCTTATCCGAAGATGAAAGCACTACAAGCCACAAAGACGGTAAGCAGGAAACCCTGCACAAGCAGAAGAAAAGTGAATTGGAAAGGTGTATAATGGAGATAATATCTAGACACACAAGCCGTAAGTTGAGCACCATTTAAAAGTGGCTGCTGTACATGGAGTTTGACCAACAGACAAACTGATCATGCACTAATACAGTCATTCAAAGGGATATAATTTTATATTATAATGATGCAGTCGCCAGCGTGTCATTATGGTCAGCCACTCTTTCCGGTGAAAAGGCATTTTTTGATTTGCCCATAACTTTGTCCACATCAACGGATCTTTCCAAATTTGGCACTGGCTTTGCATGATCACAAAAACATCTGGCATGCCAAATTTCATGTAGTTCAGTGCAGGGGATGAAAACAGTTAAGAAGGCAGGTTAAAAGAGATGGGTTCTCCTATTTTAGGTTCTACTGGAAATTTTGCTCACAACCACGGCCAAAATCATGGTATGGATTTACAAGAACCATGGCGTGAATGCAGAACTTTACTCGTGTGTGCTTTCGCTCTTTTCATGTAAACCCATCCACTAGTTTTGGGGATATAGGGTTTGAAAAAAGTGCTGGGTTGACTTAAAAGGATTAAACACCAATATATCTTATCAGTTGAAAATGAATTTTCTGATTTGCTTGCAACTTTCGTGTTTGATTAACATGCATGACCCTTTGGAGACACCTAGTATGGTGAGATCTCTCCTGGTATTTGTCAAATTTAAACAGATCCATTGGGGGTCAAAAACATGTTTATTTGCTAATAGGTTTGGCACGGTGTAATTGATCCTCACAAACCTTGGTAGAAGCTTGCAATGATCAGTTTTTAAGTTCTGTGCAAATCCCAGGTGGTGAAAATTTAAAGGGGGTAAGGTAGATACAATTGAAACTGGCTTAAAAATTTAGAGCTATTTGATGTCAATGTGGCAGGCAGTTAGCAAGTCACAACCGGTTCAGGAACTTCAGGTTTTGTGAGGATCCAATTGGGGCAGGATGGAGCAAAGTTAAAGGGAGGGTCAACTATGTTTGGTACCATTTCATAGATCGGCATGAAACCTGGCAGGGATTTCACACCAGTTTAGCCATTGCTTGGTAGTTTTAAGTTAGTGCATATCCATCTGGAGGAGGCAATTAAAAAAGGGGTGTGGCAAAAAGTGTTCATTGACCATTGGCACTGTGTGTCAAATCTGAACAAAACGTGTCAGAAGCCTGGAAGGATAGATTACCTACAGGTATGTCAAGTTTTGAGTCAACCCATCAAGGAGAGCAAACTTAAAAAGAGAGGGGTGCTAAGAAATGTAAATTTGCCTACAACGTTGGTGACAATTGATGAATCTGCACAATATTTGACTGAGGTGTATGAGGTTTGGATATCTGTTGGTTGTGTCAAAGTTTGAGCCGTTCTGTCAAAGGGAGGAGCAAAGGTAAATAGGAGCAGTAAAAGTTTAGATGAATCTGCATGAAACGAGGCAGTTCGCATACTACGCCCAATGCTAGGCCAAGCAGGCCCTGCGATCAACCTCCAGTTCTGAAATTGAAAAGAGTTGGGTGCAGGGTATCCTGAAGGCCCTGCACCCAACCCTGGGCCTCCTGAAGGCCATGCACAGCGCAGAATGGGTACATGATCAGTGAATGTCGTACATAATTTTATTTTTTAAACAGATTTTATTAGTCATGTTGCATATATCGTGCAGCGCCCTGCACACCAGAGTCAACTGCCAAAGCATTTCCAGTACAACAAGGACAGCAATCTACTTTTGTTTTGTAGTCTTTTGTCCCCCCGTAAACAACAGCCCCATATACTGGAGCCTACAAGAGTAAACACCCCATCCCCACCTTCCCCCCCAAACTCCCACCCCCCAAACTCCCACCCCCCATCACCTTGTCCACAGTGATGCACAAAAAATTGCTCAGAAAATCCCAATTCCCATCCACCACCCCCATTATTCCAACCCTCAATTTCATATGGAATCCTCTACTTAAACTGGCAACGAGGGCTCTTCCAGCGCAGGAGGTTCCTAGGCCGTTTTTCCAAGCTGCCACCGATGGAGCCCTTGTTGCTTTCCAGGCTCGAGCAATGTCCCGCTTTGCCAGGGTGAGTCCCAAGAGCAAAAGGTGTCGTTTATAGATATGGCCCCCACCCCCTCCATGACATCTAACAGTGCCAGCTATGGTGTGCGGGTAAGTTCCCAGCCCAGAACCTCTGAGAGACAAGCAAAGACCCCCCCCTCCAGAAACGATCCAATGATGTGCACTGCCAAACTGTGTGAATAAATGTACCCTCCGCCTGAACACAACGTAGACATACCAGGGAGGCGCTCATCCCCGCCCGCCACAATCGCATCCTAGTAAAATAGACCCTGTGGAGGCATTTAAATTGGACTAGGTGAAGTCGCATCGCAATGGCCGCCCCCCTTGGGGCTGCCAGAGCCTCTACCCAGTCCTCTTCTTCCAGCCCGCCCACATCAGCCTCCCAGTCTCCACGGAGCTTCCGAAGCATGGAGGAGCAATGTACTACCAGGGTTTGATACATACGAGAGATCTTCTTTTCCCCTAAATCCCCCATAAAGAGTTTAGTTTAAATGGGACTGAACTCAGGGATGGACTCCAGAGCCTGCAGGCTAGGGGATAACGCATGCCGCAGCTGCAGGTACTGATAAAACTGCGTCTGTCACGTAGCAGCTGTACTGCAATAGTATGGCTGTCACCCTGAGCACAAGTTAGTGCTGGTCCTCCAGCAAGATTTATCCAAATAATAGTTCAAAGAATCTTAAATTAATCCGTAAGTGTCTTTATTAGCACTTCTCCATGGTTAATATCCAAATAATATCCAAACAATAACAATTCCCAATTCATGACATCCAATGCATTTCGGCAGGATCTCCCGCCTTCATCAGGGAAATTATTCTGTAAATCCAAAAAATACTTTCAATCAATGTCAAAGCCCACTTAAATCAAATGAATAAATCAAACAAGTTAAGCACGTAATTAAATAAACTTTGCAAGTCAATTTAAACCTAATACATGCTCGTTTCTGCGAGTGTTTTTAATCGTCTGTTAATGTCCATTACTTAACTTAAATGAAACTCGCATTATCAACCTGGTTTGTTTTCTAAATCACTGCCGCTCGTTGCACTTCGTGTTTCTAAACACACAAAAATACGTTACTATGCCGCCCCACCTCATAAGGTTGCTGGTTGCACTGCCGTTAAGACATGTTTTTTCACTGCCTCTAACATTGCATGCTGTTATAACCTCTACTCTTACCTCAACATGTTACTAACAAGTAACGCCCGGTGGTATACAGCGTGTGTAGAGCTGGCTTCTACTTCCGTATTTCTATGGTCGTGCTGTGCCGCGCATGCGCTAATATGCCCTTTCAACTGGAGTTTTTCTTAAAGGCACACTCTCATTTCAAACGACTAAGTGTCGACAATGTGTTAACGTTGTCGGTTCGATCCCCAGCGGGAATGAATGCTTTACTATGTGATTGCGCGCTGCGCATAATTCATATGTCTAACCGACCAGCTAACAAACAAATAGACGAATGCTATTTAAGTTATCGTCGCAGACAATTTAAAGATCTGGGTCTAAAAACAGTTAACATGAGTCTATAAGTAACACAAAAACTCTGTTCGTTCATTAAGCCCTTTCGGCTTAAGGCTGTTCAAATAGTATATCCAATGGTTTTATTGTTTTAACAAACTGTTTTTGTTGATGGCCCCTTCTTTTTTCTCCAACATTTCCAACACGCAAACTCTTAGTTGGCTTATGTGATGTTGCTTAACTGTAAAATGTTCAGGGGTGGAGGATGACGTCACGGAAGAACATTTTACAGTTAAGCAACATCACATAAGCCAACTAAGAGTTTGCGTGTTGGAAATGTTGGAGAAAAAAGAAGGGGCCATCAACAAAAACAATTTGTTAAAACAAGAAAACCATTGGATATACTATTTGAACAGCCTTAAGCCGAAAGGGCTTAATGAACGAACAGAGTTTTTGTGTTACTTATAGACTCATGTTAACTGTTTTTAGACCCAGATCTTTAAATTGTCTGCGACGATAACTTAAATAGCATTCGTCTATTTGTTTGTTAGCTGGTCGTTTAGACATATGAATTATGCGCAGCGCGCAATCACATAATAAAGCATTCATTCCTGCTGGGGATCGAACCGACAACGTTAACACATTGTCGACACTTAGTCGTTTGAAATGAGAGTGTGCCTTTAAGAAAAACTCCAGTTGAAAGGGCATATTAGCGCATGCGCGGCACAGCGCGACCATAGAAATACGGAAGTAGAAGCCAGCTCTACACACGCTGTATACCACCGGGCGTTACTTGTTAGTAACATGTTGAGGTAAGAGTAGAGGTTATAACAGCATGCAATGTTAGAGGCAGTGAAAAAACATGTCTTAACGGCAGTGCAACCAGCAACCTTATGAGGTGGGGCGGCATAGTAACGTATTTTTGTGTGTTTAGAAACACGAAGTGCAACGAGCGGCAGTGATTTAGAAACCAAACCAGGTTGATAATGCGAGTTTCATTTAACTTAAGTAATGGACATTAACAGACGATTAAAAACACTCGCAGAAACGAGCATGTATTAGGTTTAAATTGATTGCAAAGTTTATTTAATTACGTGCTTAACTTGTTTGATTTATTCATTTGATTTAAGTGGGCTTTGACATTTATTGAAAGTATTTTTTGTATTTACAGAATCATTTCCCTGATGAAGGCGGGAGATCCTGCCGAAATGCATTGGATGTCATGAATTGGGAATTGTTATTGTTTGGATATTATTTGGATATTAACCATGGAGAAGTGCTAATAAAGACACTTACGGATTAATTTAAGATTCTTTGAACTATTATTTGGATAAATCTTGCTGGAGGACCAGCACTAACTTGTTCTCAGGGTGACAGCCATACTATTGCAGTACAGCTGCTACGAGAGAGTATTCAATACGTTCCAGGCGGGGAACGATACCCTGGTTGCACGGAAAAATATAAAATTTCGGATTAAGTGGTGCACTATCCTACACCTTCAAGCTCAAAACTGCGTCTGAGGCATATGAAACTCCTCTTGGAGATCCCGAAAGGATTTAAGCGTGGTGTCTCCCACTACATTGCCCAAGAAGGAAATACCAATGGCGTCCCACCCCCTAAACCCCGGAAGGACCGCCAACTGGGGCAGCCGCCCGTTGTTCCACAATGTAGTCTCCCGGGTCAAGATGCCCCACCAGCCCATGCGCCACAGCGCCTGCCTACGAATCATGAACACCACACTCGTAGCAGGCGGCAGTGCACTCCGCAGCCTCACCGAGTACAAGATTGTGTGTAGAGTATGCTGGCCCATAAGGCAGCGCTCCAGTGCGTACGCCGGGTCCCCTCTGTACCCATACCACCATTCATTAAGGACCAGCAGGTGTGAAGCCTGATAGTATGAGAGGAGATCCAGGGATGCCAACCCCCCGCAATAAGTATAGCGGAAACAAGTACGCATTGCCACACGCACCCTCCCGCCCTTCCACAGAAACTGCCCTAACACGGAGTTCACCATTCGGAGCCATCTAGCCGGGATCGGATATGGGTGGTTCTTCAGCTGGTACAGAAGTCTGGGGAGCGTGACCATTTTAAAAATTGACGATCTGCCGAACAACGTCAGGGGCATGCGAGAGCATGACTTTGTCAGCCCGCACCCGCTCCCACACAGGTGCCACATTGCGCTCCCAGGCCACTGCCGGTACCTCCGAGAGCACTAGACCCAGGTATTTCAATCCACCCGCAGCCGACTGCACAGCGGTCACCCATGTGCCCACCTTCGTCTGACCGCCAAGGGCCCACAGCGTGGACTTGCGGGGGTTCATATAGAGACCCGACGTCTCCCTGAAAATCTGCATCATACGCAGAAGCCGTGGCCCTGTCCTGTCAACAGCGGTCAAGAAGAAGAGGAAGTCGTCCGCGTAGAACGCTATTCTATCGGAGAGGCCCGTGGCCCACTCAAACCCATGCACCTGAGCGTCCATGCGCACCCAAGCCGCCAGGGGCTCCATGGCCAGGGCAAATAGGTATGGCGACAGAGGAAAGCCCTGCCGCGTGCCCCCTCTGAATCGCAAAGGTGGAGGAGGCTGCGCCCGCAACATGGACCGACGCTGTCAGGCCGGTGTACAATAATTTCACATAAGAGGAATCGCGGGCCCAGGTTGAGCCTAGGCAGCAGGGCAAACAGATAGACCCAACTCAAGGAATCAAACGCCCTGTCCATGTCAGCCAAAAGTAAAGCCGTCGGCTCCCCTAGTTGCCGAATCGCCGCAACCGCCACCTTCGCCCTTCTAATATTGTGCCGAGTAGCCCGCTGGGGCATAAATCCCGCCTGATCAGGGTGTACCAGCGATGCAATGTGTGGCAGCAGCCGATTGGCCAGCGCCTTTGACAGAACCTTGGCCTCCACGTTTAAAAAGGAAATGGGGCGGTAAGATACATGACATTCCGGTGGGCGCCCGGGCTTGTGGAACACACCACCTATGCATGCCTCCAATCCGGGGGAAGCACCCCCTTGTCCCGCGCCTCCTCCACTACAGCCCGATAAATGGCAGGCCAGCTGCACATTTTAGCGACGAAAAAACTCGCTCGGAAACCCATTGGGTCAAGGTGCCTTCCCGGGATTCAGTTCTTCCAGGGCCGCTCCAAGTTCCTCATCCGATAAGGGGGCCTCCAACTGGTCCCGCTGCTCATCAGACAGCGCCTTGGATGGTAAATCAGTAATACATTTCTCAACTGTGGCAGCCTCCAGGCACTCCCGGGGGGCGTATAGATCAGCGAAGTACTTAGCAAAGCTCTCCGTTATGGCCGGGGGATCCGTAGTCCGGGTTCCCGCAGGATCCAATATTCCCGGTAGGGCCTGAGCATGGAAGGTGCCCTGGCACAGACGGTGCAACATTTTCCCCGACTTGTCCCCCCATTGGTACACCCTACTGCGCGTAGCCAGCCAGACCTGACCCGCCTCCTCCATCAGCATGGCTGCACATTCCTGTCGGGCCAGAACCAATTGCCTCACTCCCAGACTCTCGGTTCTGCCTCTCAAGCCTCTCTATTTTTGCCTCTGCGCGGGTCAATTCCTCCCTACGCTGCCTACGAGCCGCTGCACAACAAGATACATCCACCCCCCGCAGGTTCCCTCTGTCAAGTACTGGGTGATGGACTCCCCCATATGGGCAGTATATTCCCCGTTAAGAAGATTCCACACCGCTAGGTGCCACCGGAACGGCTGCCTTCCCCTGCCAGTGTCTAACTCTATATATACTGGGGAGTGGTCAGAGAGACCTCGAGGCAGTATCCCCGCCGCCACCACCCTACCCGACCTAGCCCGAGGAACAAAAATATAATCTAACCTAGAGAAGGATTTAAGGACTGCAGAAAGGTAGGTGTAGATCCAAGCCGCACCATGCGCCCGGCGCCATGTGTCGACCCAATCCATTCCCATCACGAGAGCATGTAGTTTCATCTGCATATCCCCTCTAAGACTGTCTCCGGTCCCCGACCTGTCCTGTGCAACCTGCATGACATCGTTCCAGTCCCCTCCTACTACCGACATGACATCGGGCATATCCACCCACAATGACCGCAGCCGTTCAATTATATTCCATTGTAGCAGGGGTGGAGCGTACACACTACCCAATATCAGGGGTTCCTCTCCAATCCTACCCCGGATAAACAAGTAGCGCCCCTGCAAATCGGACCATTGTTGTTCATGTGTGTAGGGTACCCTGCGGTGCACCAGTATGGCCACTCCCCGGGACCCCCTGAGGAAGCCTGCGTTAAAGACCTGTTGGAATCCATATCGTCGCAGCCATAAGGCCTTCATGCACATGAGATGCGTCTCTTGTAACATTAGACGTCTGCCCGTGAGCACTTTGCGTGGTGGAGTATTGCCCCCCGCTTGCCCTTGTCTAAAGCCCCTCGGATGTTCCAACTTAGAATACGAAGCCGCCCTGCAATCCATGCCCACCCACGGACATACTAGCCATTGGGGAATACCTCACCATGCAACACGAATGCTAAGCCTCGGTGGTGTGTGTGTGGCCGGTGTCGGGTCTGTGGTGAAGGTGCGACCTGAAAACTTAAACATCCCCTACCCAACCAACCCCCCCTCCACATACCTCAACCCAAACTCTGAAGTATCTATTGCGGTAGGGCTGATCCCCAGTCCTCAACAGGGGGATGTGCTCCGCCCCAACCAATGGATCCCCAACTCACAGCCCATATACATTCGACAGGGCTCCCGCCAGTTCACTCCTGACGGTAACACAAGCCCAGTTCAGGACTATCCGGTATCTTTCAAGTGAAGTTCAGCCACGCCACACCGGCGTCCCCCGCTATGGCTCCAATGTCTGTTCTCCCAAATCCGGCCCCCGTTGGGAGGCCGTACTGCTAGACTGCGAGTGCCGCCTGGACCTTGACCGTCTATTACTCCTCTGCCGCCGACCACAGGGACCTCTGCCGCCGACCACGGGGACACCCCCCCCACCCCTCCATCACTCACAGATGAGTCCGATTCTCTTCCCGGTGGGAAGGTAATGAGGCCTCACCTGCACCGTCTCATCCGTCCATCGAAAAACCTCCTCTGGGCTGTCAAAGAAATGGGTGCGTGAGTGAAAGACCACCGAGCTGGAAAAAGAAGGGCAAATAGAAGTTTAAGCTCTCTCAGCCGCGCCTTGGCGGCCATGAACGGCTGGCGCTGCTGCTGAACTTGCCGCGTATAGTCAGGAAATATCAGGATACGGGCGTTGTTGTAGAGCAAGGGTTCTTTGGCACGGGCCGGTTTCAAAATAGTGTCCCTGTCCAGGTAGTTCAATAACTTGGTGATGACAGCCCATGTGCGGGCCCCCACTGGAGGTTTCTGCAGGAGTGCACGATGGGCCGCTCCACTACAAAGCACTTGGACAAAGACTCAGGCGGAAGCCAGCCCTCCAGCCAAGTCGTGAGGAAGCGTTCCATGTTCCCCTCCTCGCAGCCCTCCGGAAACCCAACGAAGCGGAGATTGTTGCGTCGGGCCTGTCCTACCGAGTTTTCCGCTCGGAGTACAAGGCCCTTTTGGACGGTCTCCATTGCAGCCACCTTCCGCTTCAATTCCGTGACGTCATCCTCCACCCCTGAGATGCGGGTCCCAGCTTCGGAGATACGGGACACTGCGTTGCGCAAGTCCTGCCGCAGCAGCGTAACGTCCGCTCCAACTGCCCCTATCTTTGTGTCCAGCATGTCCCTGGACTGGGTGATGGCGGCCATGAGGGCAGCATTGTCCGGCCCCCCTCCCGGCTGACTCCCAGATGCCCCAGACCCTGCCCCTGGGCCAGTAAACTTATCGATAGCCCCTGCTTAGCCGAGCCGCTGCCTCCTTTGTCCCTGGTCATGGCTGCACCGTAAACCAACAGGACCGATCCAACTCACACCCCGCGACTCCCCAAGACTGGTTGCTGCCGCTCCTCCATCCAAGACCCAACGACAAGGTCACCCCGGGGGGGCCTCAGTTCCACCTGGGTACGGAGGCCGGCCTGTGCTACACGGCAGGCCCCTCACAATGTCTCCACCGACCCACAGGCAAGGCAGAGCTCAGTCCACACACCCACTCCCACGAACCTTAGTAACCACAAAGGGCCAGTTACGTGCTCCGGAACTTGTGATGGGATGCAGGCCAGCGACCCAACCCCCAGGGCCCAGCGTTTCGGCCTGTCAATGCCGCCGATGCCCTGCCCTCACTGCTGCGCCATAGGCCCCACCAGGCCCGGGGCAATGTCTATGGGGTGGGTGCCTCCGGCCGTTCCCCCCACTTCATCACTAACTCAGTCCGTATACTGGGGGAATGGGGGCACGTCAAGTTCCTGCACAGAGGCCCAGCGGAGACGGCGCTTTCAAACGGAAAGGGGCAGTGTGACCCGCCTCAGCTTCCGATCGTCTCTGAGGTCCAGGAGATGAACCAGGGAAGGGGGGCCTCCGCTCTGCCCAGGGGGCAACCGTGCACCCCCGATGAAGAGGGGGGAAGTAAGGTGAGGGCGAAGCAGGGACCAAAACCCCGAGGGCCCCCCACGCGACCAGATAGTGCTGCCGGTCCCCACGACAATACCGGGAAGGGAAGCACTCAGGAGTGCAGGCCCACCGCCCCTCTCGCCAGCAGCCTATTCCCTCTCACCTCATCGCCCTCCCCCCCCCGGTCTCCGGATTAGTCACCCCCAATTGCACCAGGCACTCCTTATCGCTGCGGTCAGACGACCGCCGGGCCTCCCCACTGCACCACAGCAAGCCCGTCCGATACTCCGGGCTCCCTCAGGGCTCAAGAGCGCCTGAAGGTCAGCGGGCCCCTCGCTGCCACTCCAGACCGCCCACCGCCTCTCGGAGCATCGGGCACACTCGGCCCCGGAACCTCCGCAGCTGTGCCGCCTCACACTCGCGGTCCCTCTCCACCCAGCCAGGCCTCACTTCCGCCTCTGAATGAATGAATTAATGAATTTTATTTATTGCACAGTCACTTAAAACCATTAACAATATATCACACTTTAAAATACAAAAGATGCCTTTATTCATTTGCCAGAAACCGGTCCTCGGAAGCTTGATTCCGGTCCAGGGAAGGCATGGCTTGGGAGTTCGGGCTGGACTGTTCCCATGAGGCACAGGGTCAGACTGATTTGCATATAGCCATGTCTGAACTGGGGTGGCAGAGTGGGCTAAAGAAGAGTGATGGATTAAACCCAGATCTTTTGACTGGGTGTGAGTGTTTGATTAGTTCAGATGCTCCGTCCATCACCACCCCCTTTTGTACCGCTTTTGGCCGCCATAAGTGTGGCAGGGTATGCTCAGATGTGAGTCCCTTGCTCACTTTGCCACTGGATTCAAACAAGCCGGGCTGAAGACGGCTGTAATGCTAGAAACCGGTCATCGGAAGCTTGTTTCCGGTCCAGGGAAGGCATGGCTTGGGAGTTCGGGCTGGACTGTTCCCATGAGGCACAGGGTCAGACTGATTTGCATATAGCCATGTCTGAACTGGGGTGGCAGAGTGGGCTAAAGAACGGTGATGGATTAAACCCAGATCTTTTGACTGGGTGTGAGTTTTTGATTGGTTCAGATGCTCCGTCCATCACCACCCACTTTTGTACCGCTTTTGGCCGCCATAAGTGTGGCAGGGTATGCTCAGACGTGAGTCCCTTTCTCACTTTGCCACTGGATTCAAGCAAGCCGGGCTGAAGACGGCTGTAATGCCAGAAACCGGTCCTCGGAAGCTTGTTTCCGGTCCAGGGAAGGCATGGCTTGGCAGTTCGGGCTGGACTGTTCCCATGAGGCACAGGGTCAGACTGATTTGCATATAGCCATGTCTGAACTGGGGTGGCGGAGTGAGCTAAAGAACGGTGATAGATTAAACCCAGATCAGTTGACTGGGGGTGAGTGTTTGTATCGTCAACGCTCCGTCCATCATCACCTTTGGTTTTTCTTTGGCCTAGGAAAGATAGCATAACCGGTGATTTGAAACCTTTTTGGGAAGTGAGAATGGAATTATCTATGGACAAGGATTTGATTTTGAGAGGTGACAGGATAATTGCGCCTAAAACCTTGTGGAAGAAAGTGTTGCTTTTGTGCCATGAAGGTCACTTTGGCGTGATAAGACCTAAATCGGTGGTCAAAGGAATTTTTTGGGTGGCCAGGAGTAGACAAAGAAGTAGAGAGATTTGCAAGAAATTGGTCAGTTTGTTGCTCGGCTGACAAATCATTAAAGACCGTGAGGCCTTTCACGAGTGAGGGTTTAGTTCCTAATCTTCCCTGGGAAGTTGTGGCAGTGGATATTTTCGGACCTGTTGGCGAAGACAAAGAATATGGTTTGGTTGTTATTGATTTATTCTCTAAATGGCCGGTTGTAGATATTGTGGAAAATGTGGACACAAACACTGTTCTTAAGTTTGTAGACAAACTATTTGTCATGGAAGGCTTACCTGTTACCATTTTAAGTGACAATGGAGTGCAATTTACTTCAAGGAATGCTAGAGCTTACTTTGAGAGGACTGGTATTAAGCACAAAACCACTTCTCTGTATAATCCTAGTGGCAATGGTACCGTGGAGCAATTTAACCGTGTGTTGAAAGGTGTGATTCAAGCTGCTATGAACAAACGGATGTATTAGAAACTGGAGATACAAAAAGCTATTTGGGCATACAGGGTAACTAATAACGTTGCCACTGGTTTGTCTCCTTTTGTTATGAGGAGGGGCAGGACACCCAGATGCAAGTTTAGCCCCAGTTGGCTTTTGAATGGTAAAGTCTGTACAAAGAAAAGTAAGGAGTATTACGATGAATGCAATGGTACGAAACATGTTCCAGTTGTGGTGGGTGACTGGGTCCGTATCAAAAAACCTGTGAAAGTCCCTATGGGTGAGAGTCAGTCAGAAGCACCGCAAGAGGTGGTTGAGGTAAAGACTGGGTGTGAGTGTTTGATTCGTTCAGATGCTCCGTCCATCACCACCCCCTTTTGTACCGTTATTACCACAATGTCACTTCTCTATTACTGATCTAGAGTCTTTTTGTGAAATTGTCTGATTCAACAGCTTTCTTCAGTCTAGAGCAAACTTCCTGCATATATCTCCCAATTCTGGCCAGATCCGTTGTTAATGTGCAAGCGAATATGGCTGTAACTGCATCTTTTGTCGTTCGAACACATTTGCGTAACCATAGCTTCTGCCGGGATTGTAGGAGGCCCGTGCAACAACACATCAAATGTGGCAGTGATTCGGTTTTAAAATCGCATATTCTACATCGAGTTTTATTTTCTAAGGTTTTCCAGCCCGGATTTAGCTCTCTTTTGCGAGCGATACCAGTCTATCCCACTGAATGTTTTTTAGGGCCTTTCTCCCTAGTGCTTGATCAAGATAGGGCTGAAATTTATAATCCTTGTAGGTTGCTATCACCCCAGATTGACATCTTCCTTTTTCTAGATTTATTAGATCGATTTCTCTTGACAGTTGATAGCAAAGTTTGTTTATTGCCTTTTTAACAATCGGATAATTTATGCCTTCCTGGTTCCAGTTTTGTATTGTCAGGCCCAAAACTTCTACAGCTTCTTGCAGATAAGCCTGCCATGGATTAGATGAACCATCATAAATGGGTTTTAGCCTGCTCTTCAAGCTCCCTTCCGGCGCTTCAAGTACAGAAAAGTAATATTTTACATGCGCTCCTAGGCATTCTTTGCTCTGGTGCACCAGGCCAAATTCCAGGCGAATCCTGCTGTCGCGTGTGTATTTCGGTAGTTTGAAGACACGTTTATATGCACGGCACTGTGCTTTATCCATCATTGTGGTCATTTTACCTGGGAAGGCCTGTTGGGCGTATCCCGCCACTGCCCTTATTTTTGCTTGTAATACCTTCCTAATTGGAGTGGTAGTGGGGCTCTGCATTTTCTCTTGTAATTTGCACAAAGCATATATTGTTGATTTCCCCTTGGATTCCATTTTATATAAGTGCATATTAGCTTTTCCTGTGTCGCACAACCAACACCCAAGGTAGTTGTAGAACTTTGAGACCGTTACTGCTTCCTTTCCCACATGTCATTTTAGGAGAGATATTCTTTTGCAATTCCCAAAGATTACAACTTTGGTCTTTTCTGCATTTATCTTTAATTCCTTGTTCAGGTTGTAATCATTTAGAGCATTGAGGGCCTTTTGTAAACCTGTTTTCGGGTGGTCCACCACCACAAGGTCATCCACATATTGTAGGATTAGCATTTTGCTGCCCCCAATATTTGGGACTGCTAAATTTGCACGTTGTATCGTCTTGCCCAGGTCTGCAGTATATAAATTAAAAAGGGTTGGGACAAGAACGCATCCCTGTTTTAAGCCCCGATTTGTGAAGCACTTTTTTGTTGTGATGTTATTTACCAGTTTAACTCTGATCAAAGTGTTGCTATATAGAGATATAATTGCATTAAGGAGGTCAGAATGAATTTGCCAGTAGCGCAATTTAGACCAAAGCTTATCACGTGGTACTCCATCGAATGCTGCTGAACAGTCTATGAAACAAGCATAGACTGTTTTTTTCCCCTGTTGATTGGCTTGCTGATCCAAATAGGATATTGCCGTAATGTTGTCAATAGTCGAGCCGCCTTTGCGAAACCCTGTTTGATAGAAAGGGAGGATATCATTTTCATCGACCCATCTGGTTAATTCTGTCAGCAGGGTATTCGCATAGGCTTTCCCTTCGATGTCCAGCAGGGCGATTATTCTATAGTTTTTTGGTTCTGGGTTGTCGCCCTTCTTGAATATGGGTTGAAGGATTGACCAACGCCACGGGTCTGGCACCTTGCAGTGTAATCAGCATTCGGTGAATATGTCGGATAGGACTCTCCCCCAATAATTTGGATCTTCCTTGAACATCGCAGCCGGGAGACCATTGGGTCCTGGTGCCCCGTCTTTCCTTATCTTTATCACTTTTTCCACTGCCCTTACGTCCTGATCTTTAACAATGGCTATGTTTGTGGAGTTTATGGATTCTGCCTTGTTATTAGTGCTCTCTGTGTGCACTATGGTGTTTCCCCGTTTAGTGCTTTCTTCCTTGTCCGCATATGTTGCGTCTACGTGTCTCACCCATGCGTCAGCGTGAACGGCATTACTCCGGACAACCCTATTATTATCCAGCTTTGCTATATATTGCCAGAGTTGTCGTTGTTTGTAGGGTTTTGTTAATTCATGGATTTTAATCCACTCTTCTTCAAGCCTCTTTTGCTTGATTGTCCAGAGCCGTTGTTTCTGTTCTTTGTGCAGTTTGTTGTACTTGTCCCGTGTGTTTTTCGAGCCAGCGATCTTATATGCTCTTTTTGCCCTTCTTAAATTCAGCCTCTGCAAAATCTCTGCTCCGCGACGGCTCTCGACTCTTCAAAAGGACGCCAGTCGACAGGGGGGCCAGTATTGCACCCAGATATTGTGGTGTCAGTCTCAGTGAAACCGGATTGTCAGGATAGTTGTTGGATAATCGGCGGGCTGGGCGGAGCCGGCTCAGAACACGTCCGCCATGTTGGCTACCAAGCCACGCCCCCCTGTCGTACATCATTTTTAAAGAATATTACACTCACTGAAAAAAACAACAATGCTCACCATAACTAATGCACACTCCGCCATACTTAGAACACCACTTGGTTGATGGCATGTACAAAAAAAGCAGATCAAGGCGTTAGTTATGGAGGACTTTTTAATTTTTGTGTTCGCTATTCCATAAATGATAGTTATGAATGCTTTTGTTCACTGAATACATAGAAATGTTTAGTTGCTTTTATTGCACACAAATTAATTGGTGTAAAAATCCTTATTTCACAGGGGATGGAGAAATATGGAAAATATTTCAAAGTCCCCTTTAGACTATAAGTTTCAATATCATAAAGTCTGCCCTCAAAATAGTCTGCATAGTTTTTGCCATTGCCAGAGCTGTTAGGCTTATGCGGCAACAGAGGACCAAATGATGTGCCATTAAAAGGCCAACAATGTGAAATTATGTAGCACATTCTCTGGCAGTATTGTTTACATTCTTGTGAACTACAAGTGACATTTTTCGATGATATCTACAAAAGATGTGGCAAATTATGTGGCAAATGCAGTAAATGTACACCTGTCTGCTAACCGCCAGAGCATCACAAACATTCCCTCTCTCCCTGATCATTATCTACTGCATTATCAATAATCTAGTCTTGAAACGTAAATAAAACACAAACAGTCTACTTGCAACCAGTGCATATTGTTAGCTGCATCTCTGAGACAACCTAATGTGTGTTGTTTAACACTGGTCTTGTTTTGTACATTCTCAACTACACAATTAAGTATTGTTCTCTTCTTTTTATTGCAGGCAATCAAATAGCAAAGTTCAGTATTTCGCTTAGTATTTTCAATAAACAATCAAGCTACCTACTCTAGAATAAATATAAAACATCTAATGTGTGTAATCTGGTTTATACTGCCAGTTGATGTTCTGATTACATTTTCGAAACTCCTTGGCTTTATACCTCATGGTGTATGTGGCCACAAAACCCCTTGATGTTAGTATTTGACCTCATTTCTCAGTTTGCCTTTTAATTTTTTTTTTAGTTCTTTGGGTGTGGCCGAGCAAGAACTATAGAAGCGCTTAGTTACCAGAAAAATATCAAATTCAAACTTTTATCTGCTAGGATCGCTTGGGGCTGACCCTAGATGCAGAACCCGCTTTATTAAAGGAATTATTTTTTTTTTTTTAATATATTTATTATTTTCAATGTTGCACACACTTTATACATTATACATTGTTCAGCATTAATACTTCATGCTTCATAGATATACAAACATTTCATTACACCTTTCCACAAACATTATTTGTATTTCTTACTTTACCACTAATAAACGTTAAACCCTTCTTGGGTCTACATACGGCCCAAATCCTTCTTCCCACCTACTTATGGGTTGCCATATTCTTTAACCTAGTGTCCTTCCCCTTTTCCCTTTCCGTGCATAAATATTCTTCTCCATATTATATGCATTCAACAGATTAGCCAGCCAGGTTTGTAGTGTCGGTGGATTTTTTTCAAGCCATGCCCTTGCTAAGGTCAATCTGTATACTGACATTGCCTCGAACAGGAATTCCTGCTGTGTATCGGCTCCTTCCATACCCAGACCTAAGATTATCCGAGCTGGGATAAGTTTGATTTGAATACCCAATGATCTGTCTAGAAATCCCTCGATGTCTCTAACTAGTGTATGTAGTTGAGGGCAGGTAGCAAATATGTGAATAATATCAACTTCGCTAGCGTTGCATCGGGGACAGTTTGTACCCATGGTCCCACCCCATTTAGCTATCTTAGCGGGGGTATGGTATAATGAATACAGAGTTTTATAATGTTGTGACTGCATGGAGGATGAACACAATATAGTACGACCTAGGTCCAGTGATTTCTTGAGCCACTCTACTTCCACGTTAAGTTTTTCCGCCCATTTATTACCCACTTTTCCTAAATCATCAGTTTTCCCTTTAACCAAACAGGCATAAAAAGACCTAATGGTGCGATCCCCCAATAGTCTAATTTTTTCCAATATCTCATTCCTACTTACTCCATCCGTCCCCCCTGTTTTATTATTTAAAAAACTCCTGACCTGGAGATACTTGAAAAAGCCTCTATTATCGATACCATACTTAGTTCTTAGATCTGCGAACTGTACCATCCCCTCTGCCTCAAATAAGTCCCCTATCTGGACAATACCATTGTTTACCCATTCTAACATTACTTCATCTGCAAAGATTGCTTGAGGAAATGACCTGTTTTTATAGAGTCTAATATATCTATTGTATTTCCCCAGTTTACTTCTTTTCAAGAAGGTAATCCAAATCTTAACAGCTGCGGCGAGTGTCTTAAACCTGGTTCTTTTAAAGTAGCCAAAATCGATACAATTTAAAAAACAATTTCCCGCCTCTGTCCCTTACACCGTAGCATATACTTTCATAGACAGGTTATTAACTCTTTGATCCAGATCTGCTCCTATTAACCCTTGCATATATTGTAGGGCAGCTGCCATGTAGTTTAACCTGAAGTCCGGAGCTCCCCACCCCCCCTTTCTCTTAGGAGCGTGATGTATCTGTATGCCCTACGCGTCTTCCCATGTGCCCAGATGAATCTATTGCATGTTGCCTCTAGTGTATTAAACCATCTGTTCTCGAAGAATAAAGGGATCGATCTAAAAAAATAAAGTAATTTGGGGAGAATCAGCATCTTAATAACGTTGGTACAGCCCATCAACGATAGGTGTAAGTTGTTCATCCTTGTTCGATCCTTTTTTATTCTTGTCATCACGAATTCTATTCTACACCCAAAAACTCAGCTCTAACTGGTAGTGCAAGCCAGTTCTGGCATGCTGAACGGCGCTGCATTTGGTGGAAGCTGGACTGATCTGCTCAAAAAATTGAAATCAACCCCACGAATATTCATTGCTCCTGACATGGGATTTCGGAACCTACTCAGCCCAGTAATCCTTAAAACCAAGGTTTTAAAAGCTTCTAAACCAGTGTGCGGAGTTCTTTCCCTCCAGTCAGTATCACGTGTAATAGACTTAGCAGATGAGGAAATAAAAGTTAACTGAAAGTCTTTGCGCAGTTAGCATCTTAAGACTAGTATTTTATTTCTGACTTCAGGTATATGCTTGGCACGTTCTTAGTCTCAATGCCCTGCATGCTTGTATGCAGCAATGAAGTCTGATCACCTGCTGCACCGTTCTTTTAAGCGTCCCAAATGGCGATTAAACTACTTCCAAACGACCTTAATGCTGTCTCTCCAAACTGAGGGTGGGTCGCAAGTCGTTTTTTTGGTGGGTCCAAGCAATAAATAAGATGCCTATAAATTCATTATTTATCTAGTCACAATTGCTGAGCTTCAAAGACAGAAATCAAAAGTCAGGATATGTCTTCTGACAGATGCTGCTTATGTTTTTTAACATGGGGATTTGGGTTTGCAAACTCTTCTCACTTTGCAGTCAAAGAAAGAAAAGTAAAGTGACTTCTTGCTGGGGTACAGGAAGTGTGAAAGAAAAGGCTGCAGGTTGTCATTTTAAGTAACACACAACAAAATATAAATACCTGCAAATAAATTGTACACATTCAGCCGTTACAAAAGCAAAAAGTAAGCACTTTTTTTTTGTAATTCTGAAGTGTGATGGTAACAAGCATTTTAATAGGATTAAACCAAATGATAAAAATGTCCCGATTACTATGGTTTACCATTTGTGTGCAATTTCGTTTTTTTATCAGTAAAACTGTAGGTCTGTGCCAATTTAGTTGCCATTTCAGTGGATACTGTGCTATTCATAACGGACTGCGCGCTACCACGCAATGCTTTTGCTAACATTAAAAAATTACATGCCTCATGTCCCTTAAAAGCTAGGTGGCTCATGAAAGCTTACGTTCTAAAAATTGGGGCACGGTTCTTAAAAATGTAGAAAGCACTTCTTTAGAGCAATAGCTTCACAACAAGAGCAGGGAGTACTGGGAAAGAGAGCACATACACAGAACATGTAAGCCCTCAGTGGGCCAGCCATACAAAGCTCTCCCTAAAAAAAATGTGCTTTTCAGTTAGCAGGTAGTGTCGATAAAACTGTAGAAAAATAAGGTATAGTGTAATTAAGCACAAGGAAAGGTGAAGAAGTGAGAGAGACCCTGGCTGAAACCATAATAAATGGTCATATGGGAAAAGAAAGCAAATCAGTCACCACACAAGTTAGTAAGGGAAAACTACTGACAGGGGAGTAGGCATTTGGGATATTCCAGAATGGAGGACCAGATATGCAGAGCGAAATACACAAAATGTCTTTTAATATGTAACGATACAGCATCGCTTTTGAAAAGTAGTTTCCTTATTGGCTGCTTTGGCAGCATCGTTCCAAAAGAGCCAGAAAGGAGAACAACTAGGCATTACAACAGGGAGAGTTTCCAATAACGAAAAGAGTTGAGTCCTACATCCTTGATGCTGACATAAACATGTCATAAAATATGTATCGAATATCTTGCTGGTAAAATACCGTTTTAAAAATTGTAAATATTTTAATTCGTAATTTTTATTTACCAAGCACACCGGACTTCGTGGCGAGATTTCCATCGCACTGAAGCTCCCTGCACCCGATCTCCCATTCACGGCGCAGCCGATTGAGGCGCTGACGCCGTGATTCAAGGGATCATAGCCGCCATCTTGCTGGGAGGAAAGGGTTGCGGTCCAGCTGCTGGACGCCTCCCGCCCTCCCAGGATACTTAAGGGGTTATTGTGTTAATGCGCAGACATTTGCTTATTCTCCCCTGAGGCGGAAGCCAGGGGCTCTCCATACTATCCCTCCTGCATTTTGTGTATGTATCGAATATCTTGCTGGTAAAATACCGTTTTAAAAATTGTAAATATTTTAATTCGTAATTTTTATTTACCAAGCACACCGGACTTCGTGGCGAGATTTCCATCGCACTGAAGCTCCCTGCACCCGATCTCCCATTCACGGCGCAGCCGATTGAGGCGCTGACGCCGTGATTCAAGGGATCATAGCCGCCATCTTGCTGGGAGGAAAGGGTTGCGGTCCAGCTGCTGGACGCCTCCCGCCCTCCCAGGATACTTAAGGGGTTATTTTGTTAATGCGCAGACATTTGCTTATTCTCCCCTGAGGCGGAAGCCAGGGGCTCTCCATACTATCCCTCCTGCATTTTGTGTATGTATCGAATATCTTGCTGGTAAAATACCGTTTTAAAAATTGTAAATATTTTAATTCGTAATTTTTATTTACAAAGCACACCGGACTTCGTGGCGAGATTTGCATCGCACTGAAGCTCCCTGCACCCGATCTCCCATTCACGGCGCAGCCGATTGAGGCGCTGACGCCGTGATTCATTTCGTTTCAAAACTTTTATTCGATTAACATTCAGTTGAATCATAAAAAGTACATCATAAAAATCGAATGAATTGTTTAAAACACAGAATTATAATACAGATAAACAAGCATTGAAAATGCAATAGGTCTCGCAATAGAAGAGTTTGACATTTTTCGTTTTGCAAATGGATGAGTGACACCTATAGCATTTGGAATGCAACATGTTTTGTATTTACGTGACTTATATGGCAGCTCTGGTGGTTATGCTACATCTCTAGATAGTTTTATCTTTCGCAAATGTGACACCTATTGTAACACAATATGTGTTGTGAGGGTGAGTGAGGGTGAGGGGTTGAGGGTGAGGGGTTGAGGGTGAGGGGTTGAGGGGTTGAGGGTGAGGGGTTGAGGGTGAGTGAGGGTGAGGGTGAGGGGTTGAGGGTGAGGGGTTGAGGGTGAGTGAGGGTGAGGTGTTGAGGGTGAGTGAGGGTGAGGGGTTGAGGGTGAGTGAGGGTGAGGGTGAGTGAGTGTGAGGGGTTGAGGGTGAGTGAGGGTGAGTGAGGGTGAGGGGTTGAGGGTGAGTGAGGGTGAGGGTGAGGCTGAGGGGTTGAGGGTGAGTGAGGGTGAGTGAGAGTGAGGGTGAGTGAGGGGTTGAGGGTGAGGGGTTGAGGGTGAGTGAGGGTGAGGGTGAGTGAGGGTGAGGGTGAGTGAGGGTGAGGGTGAGTGAGGGTGAGGGTGAGTGAGGGTGAGGGTGAGTGAGGGTGAGGGTGAGTGAGGGTGAGTGAGGGTGAGGGTGAGTGAGGGTGAGGGTGAGTGAGGGTGAGGGTGAGTGAGGGTGAGTGAGGGTGAGGGTGAGTGAGGGTGAGTGAGGGTGAGGGTGAGTGAGGGTGAGGGTGAGTGAGGGTGAGTGAGGGTGAGTGAGGGTGAGTGAGTGGTTTAGGGTGAGTGAGGGTGAGTGAGGGTGAGGGGTTTAGGGTGGGTGAGGGTGAGTGAGGGTGAGTGAGGGTGAGTGAGGGTGAGTGAGGGTGAGTGAGGGTGAGTGAGGGTGAGTGAGGGTGAGTGAGGGTGAGTGAGGGTGAGTGAGGGTGAGTGAGGGTGAGTGAGGGTGAGTGAGGGTGAGTGAGGGTGAGTGAGGGTGAGTGAGGGTGAGTGAGGGTGAGTGAGGGTGAGGGGTTGAGGGTGAGTGAGGGTGAGGGGTTGAGGGTGAGTGAGGGTGAGGGTGAGGGGTTGAGGGTGAGTGAGGGTGAGGGTGGGTGAGGGTGGGTGAGGGTGGGTGAGGGTGGGTGAGGGTGAGGGGTTGAGGGTGAGTGAGGGTGAGGGTGAGTGAGTGTGAGGGGTTGAGGGTGAGTGAGGGTGAGTGAGGGTGAGGGGTTGAGGGTGAGTGAGGGTGAGGGTGGGTGGGGGTGGGTGAGGGTGGGTGAGGGTGAGGGGTTGAGGGTGAGTGAGAGTGAGGGTGAGTGAGGGGTTGAGGGTGAGTGAGAGAGGGTGAGTGAGGGGTTGAGGGTGAAGGGTTGAGGGTGGGTGAGGGTGAGGGGTTGAGGGTGGGTGAGGGTGAGTGAGGGTGAGGGTGAGTGAGGGTGAGGGTGAGTGAGGGTGAGGGTGGGTGAGGGTGAGTGAGGGCGAGTGAGGGCGAGTGAGGGTGAGTGAGGGTGAGTGAGGGTGAGTGAGGGTGAGTGAGGGTGAGTGAGGGTGAGTGAGGGTGAGTGAGGGTGAGTGAGGGTGAGGGAGGGTGAGGGAGGGTGAGGGAGGGTGAGGGAGGGTGAGTGAGGGTGAGTGAGGGTGAGTGAGGGTGAGGGGTTTAGGGTGAGTGAGGGTGAGTGAGGGTGAGTGAGGGTGGGTGAGTGAGGGTGAGTGAGGGTGAGGGGTTGAGGGTGAGTGAGGGTGAGGGGTTGAGGGTGAGTGAGGGTGAGGGGTTGAGGGTGAGTGAGGGTGAGGGTGGGTGGGGGTGGGTGAGGGTGGGTGAGGGTGAGGGGTTGAGGGTGAGTGAGGGTGAGGGTGAGGGTGAGGGTGAGTGAGTGTGAGGGGTTGAGGGTGAGTGAGGGTGAGGGTGAGTGAGGGTGAGGGGTTGAGGGTGAGTGAGGGTGAGGCTGAGGGGTTGAGGGTGAGTGAGGGTGAGTGAGAGGGTGACTGAGAGGGTGACTGAGAGGGTGAGTGAGGGGTTGAGGGTGAAGGGTTGAGGGTGGGTGAGGGGTTGAGGGTGAGTGAGGGTGAGGGGTTGAGGGTGAGGGTGAGGGGTTGAGGGTGAGGGTGAGTGAGGGTGAGGCGGTGAGTGAGGGTGAGGGTGAGGGTGAGTGTGGGTGAGGGTGAGTGAGGGTGAGGGTGAGTGAGGGTGAGTGAGGGTGAGGGTGAGTGAGGGTGAGTGAGGGTGAGTGAGGGTGAGTGAGGGTGAGGGTGAGTGAGGGTGAGTGAGGGTGAGGGGTTGAGGGTGTACTCTAAACAGCAATACATTGATCAAATCGTGTGTTTGACTAGTGCATGGTTTATCCACAGGAAAACAGAGCAAATCTTTGTAAATTACCAATGTGATGCACTTCCTATCGGAACATGTTATTTAGCTAAAGTAGATTCGAAGCTCGATTCGTTTTAGGGCATTTTTTTTCTACATTTGGTCACACATCGATTCACTTGAGCAAGACTATTTTCCACAAAGCAAGGAGGAGGCACTTCGTTCATAAAGAATGAATCTGGTTTTGAACCAACTTCGAGGTTTGAACTGTTTTTAGCAATGGAAGTTGCTTGAAGAATGGACCGCAAATGAATTTAACTCATTCCTCTAACGCCCTACATGTATCATTTTAGTCTAAATTCATCGCCCAATCATGAAAAACACATTTGAACATTCTTACTGTTATCAGAATACTAATGCAAGATTTATTAATTTAGTGCACGGTTTAGCATACACTGCTGTGATCGGCCAAGGATTTAGTTAGATTAGGCGACACGGCGGGCAGGGGAGGGGGCGGAGCGGGTAAAAAAAAAAACAAGACGGAGGGAAAGGCAGATAAGGGGAGGGGGGAGGAGAAATGCGACACGGCGGAATCTGTAAAGGGAGTTTCGCAAAGATCCACACCATGCTTTTACTGTGGCTTGATAAACGGGTGAATTTGAGAAAAGGCTTCAGGGAAAGGTGGTGTGCGCGCTGTGTAGAAGCATCGGGAACTTATCAGCTGTATTTACTGAATTGTTAACCCCTTCCAACCATTTTCCCATTTCATGCGAGCTATCGCTGTGGTTGTTTGCGGAGACACTGTGTGGAAAAAAAGACAATATTGGCTGTGAATTAAAGCCATTTCTGAGCGCTGTCGCAGCAGCTTCCAGCATGTGGAAAAAAAAGACAGGCGACTCACACGGTCATTTCAAATGTTATTGATTACAGCCTGTCGAAATGGCTGTAATTGGGAGGCTGGCAATGTCAGACAGCCTGGCAACCAAGCACTGAGACGAGCGCTTATAAAAAAGGCCTGCCTTCGCGCATGTATGCAGACTTGACATTTGTCACGGTTTTCACGATGATGACAAAAAGACCTGCAAAAGGAATGTACTCTAAACAGCAATACATTGATCAAATCGTGTGTTCGACTAGTGCATGGTTTATCCACAGGAAAACAGAGCAATTCTTTGTAAATTACCAATGTGATGCACTTCCTATCGGAACATGTTTTTAAGCTAAAGTAGAGTCGCGGGTAAAAAAAACAAGAAGGAGGGCATTGCTGTGGGGAGGGGGTGGAGGAGAAATGCACACGGCGGGCAGGGGAGGGGGCGGAGCGGGGAGAGCGGCATGTGGGTGTGAAGAAGCCGGGCCTTTGAAGTGAAGCTAAGCTTCACTTCAAAAGGTGTCGGAGGAATGCGGCTGAGCGAACAGACGGCGATTGCGGCTGAGGGAACTGATGTGCACGCGCTTTTAAGCTCAATGCACATGCGCATTGAGCTTAAAAGTCACGGGCACTGCAAGGAATCGCCACGATTCCTTGCTTCTTAGTTAAAGGTTGTTTAAGCCGCAATAGGCTAGCAAGCTCGATGCGCATGCGCATCGACAGGCGAGACCTAAAAACAGAGTAGTATTTAAAACATAATTAAAAACCTGTATTTACAAGTTGATCGATAAAACATCAATTCACATCAAATCAAGGAGAAGGGAGCCCTATGATACAGCGTATTCTCAAACATGATTTTAGAAAAAGAGCTACACATTTGGCTACATATGGTGAGTCTAACAGCTGGAGTGCCAAATAAGCTGGCCAACATGTTCTCAACCCCATTGATCGAAGAAGTGGGATGATCCAGCGCTTGCGAGATTGCTCATAATAGCGACAGAACAAAGTAAGGTGGATGGTCGATTGTGATGATACACCATCGCACGGACATTTTGCCAGGTCATGTGACCAATTTAACTCATTTGGGAAGGTAACAAGGCGAAAAAAGGAATTAAAACGAAACCTAGTTAGAACAAATTTTTCGTGGTTAGAAAGAATGTTAAGTACGGCTGGATGCCAGGGGAAGTTTGAACCATAAGAATTTGCACATTTGTTGGCTTTGATACTTCATTTAAAAGGCGGAGATCTCTCAGATGATTTAGACAGAGAATTTTCAGCGCCTTTCTACTGATGTCTGATATTGAGGATGGTTCAATGAAGTAAGATGTGCAGTTCAAATCCTTTAGGAAGTTGGAAACATACAATAGCCAAGGTATTTTTTTCCAACTCGCCAAGGATAGGCAGTCTTGTAATAGGGAACGGGTTAGGTGGCATTGGGGTTTATTCCATATACGGTGCCATAAAAGAATCGGCTGGCATCTGATGTTATCAGTTATGTAATCGATACCTAGCTCGATATGGGAGCCATATATTGGAGCACTTTGGGGAAGTGCCAGAATGTATTTTAAAAACCCATTTTGGACCAATTGTAAATCGTCTACAGGAGCATAGCCCCAGACGCCAGCACCATAGGTTGCTACGCTATGGCATTTTGCGTGATAGATTTTAAGCAACTCTTTTGGGGCTGGTTTGCCCAGTTTTCTTGAAAAGGAAACAAGAGCTGAAGTTGCTCTCTGAAAGAGCATTTTTTTACTTGCCACTGCTTGCTTCCAAGCTAACTGGTCGTCCATTAAAATGCCTAAATATGGATATTCCCTAGCACGCTCCAATCGAACGTGTTCTATAAAGATGGGTTTAGGGTTGTTTGCCTTAGGACCGAAGTGCATGACATAGGTCTTACTTTTGTTAACTTTTAACCCCAAGGAGAGCATGAACTGGCAATATTTGTCTAATTGTTTTTGGAACTGTATTAATGTCCTTGCTAAAATGACGGAATCATCCGCATATAATAAAGCGGGAATTGGGCGATGATTGATAGATGGTAAGTCCTGGGTTCCTTCCAGCATGGCAGTTTCCACCCCGTTGGTATAGAGGTTGAACAGGAAAGGGGCCAGGACGCACCCTTGCCTAACTCCTTTATTTATTGTAAATGAGGGTGTTAATTCACCGCCTATCCCGTATCTCACGCACGCTGTGGCGTCAGAATAGAGCTCACGAAGGAGTTTAATGAAGGGGGGATCTACCCCCAGTTCACTAAGAATGGACCACAACTTAGAATGTATCACACAGTCGAATGCTGAGCTGAGGTTGACATACACTATGTATAGGTTGCCACCTTTAGCCCCGGCATATTTGCCTATTAAAAGGGTTAAATTTAATGCCTGTTCGACTATGCCAAGTCCCTCCTGGAATCCATACTGGAGGTCGGTCAAGATGTTGTTCCCCGACGCCCAGTCCTGGAGACGTTCCAGGATCAAACGCCCTGCAACTTTCCCCAGGGAGTCCAGGAGAGAAATGGGCCTATAACAGGCTGGGTTGTTGCGGTCCCCCTTTTTAAAGATAGGGAGCAAAATGGAGGAGGACCAAGAATCTATTAGGCCAATTTTGGAGACTGCCGCCATCACCTGGGTGACGATGGGGGACCATAATTCAATGTTGTTTACAAAAATATCTAGTGGGACTCCGTCGGGGCCAGGCGCCTTACCAGTTTTGGAAGATGTTAATGCGTAAATGACCTCGCTTAGGCTAAAGTAAAGTTCGATGGGATAAACTTGTGCCTTAGTAGGGTCATTTACTGGCTTGACCGTTTTTGTGATGTCAACTGGGAAGCCCCCGAAAATTTTTGAGAAATGGGTCACCCACACGTCAGCGGGCACAGCCACAACCAGGTGCTGGGGAGTTTTAGCGTCAGCTAAAAAAGGTGATTTAACGACGCGCCAAAACTGGGAGCTGTCTTTACTTAGGCAGCTCTCATGCAGTTGGGCCCATACATTTTTCTTTAGTTCCTTTTTGCAATTTTGTTGAGCCATTTTGTAGTCCTTTCTTAATTTGGCTAGCTCAACGATATTTCTGTTTGGATTATGTAATGCCTTTTTTAGGGCAGAAAGCGCTTTTCGACAAGCTGAATCGAACCATCTTAGGGACTCCTGAGTACCAGGTTTGTGATTGCGGAATAACTCCGACCGCATTGCTGTTAAAATCGCAGAGAAACTAGATAGATCAACTGAGGTGGGGAGTCCTCTGCCAAGCAATTGTTTATCCAGGGAAGGGTTTTGGATATAACGTTGCCACTGATAACTACGGGGTCGATTTTGGACCATTTCACAGAAAAGCCGTTGACTTTATCAATGGCCAGCGATTGGTGGGTTAATTGGCTGATCCTAGTAGGATGAAAAACATCAGTATCTATGGACCGTGATTCAAAGGATCATAGCCGCCATCTTGCTGGGAGGAAAGTGTTGCGGTCAAGCTGCTGGTCGCCTCCCGCCCTCCCAGGATACTGAAGGGGTTATTTTGTGGTGGTATTTACTTTATTTGATAAAAAATTCATCATAAAAGTATACAATTTATACAGTACATTATAAAGGTAAAAGAGCAGGGACCCACCAATCCTATATATACATACAGCATCACATACTATTCAATTTTTTAAATCTCTAAAATATACACTAAAAACAGTTATGTAAGAACCATAAAAAGACACTTCCTGCCATAGGGCCATCTGGCGGTTAGGTTAAATGGGGGGTAGGCTTGGCCCTCCTTGTGCGTGTCTGCCATGCACTACCCAAGTATTTAGCTACCCCACACACCATAGCGATAGAAGACGTATCAGTGCATAGGACCCGTAGGACCATTTTGTGACATCTAAGGCCGAACCCCCATGCATAGTGGTTTTATTCATATCTTCCTGGCAACCCTATATGCCGGACAGGCAAAGAGAAAATGCGCCACAGACTCATTGGGGGCTGCCCATCCAGGACAGGCTTTAGATAGAACACCTAGGTTTTTCCACCCGGAAGAGAAATTATTCACCGGTAAAGTCCCGAGCCTGAGTTTTAGGTAAAGCGATCTATCCAGAGGTTTCTCTAGGAAGTCTAAAAAGGGTTCAAGTTTTCTTATCCATTTGATCTCAAGGAATCGCTGGGAGAGAGGGCCCCCTTCACGTCTGCGTATGGCCATCTCCTGTACCCAGTCCCAATAGAGCTTGATCACTGACTTGGGAGGCGGTGTTTGGCTCGACCAAGATTCACTTAAGCCCAGTTGCACAACCAACAGTCTCAGGTTGCACAGCCACTTGATCTTGTTACCAGTGTTGACCAAGATAAGTTCATCTAGAACTGCAGCATAGTTATGGAGCTCCCGAGTCCTTCTTAGACGCACCAAAAAAAGTAGTGGGCGCAGACGCACTATATCTTTAAGGGGACGCCTACCCAGGTCTAGCCGTAGTGGGATTAACGGGGTGGAAACTGGGAGGGCCACCAGATCTCTCATAAAAACTTATTTTCAGATGTGGCAAACTCCGTTATGTTCTCAAACCCCCACAACTCAGATCCATATAGGGCTGCCGGCAATACTTGGCCATCATATATTGCAAGAGTCGGTGCCACAGGTTTGCTCAACGACTTCAGCTGTTCCCTTAAAACCACCCCTGAGACTCTTTTGTGGTTTAAAAGCATTTTGGCCAAGTGATCTTTCCATTTCATCCGGGTGTTTACCCTAACACCCAAATAATCGAAGGAATCAACCAGCTCCAAGGGGGCACCCTTTAGCGAAACATTGTTCCAGAATCTCTTGGAAGGTGAAATGGCCATAAGCTTTGTTTTAGAGGTGTTGAATTGTTAGGCCTCTGTCAGTGCAAAACACACTAAAGCGGTCCAAGAGCTTTGAAGGCCTGTGGGGGATTTAGAGATCAAGATGGTATCGTCCGCGAAGAGTAGGGTAGGTGTTTTTCCCCCACCAGGGATGGCGCATCTGCCGCTTCCTCCCTCAGATGATTCACCACTCCATTCACAAAGAGGGAGAACAGGGTCGGTGCCATAACACATCCCTGGCGGACTCCACTCCTCACGGGCACCCTATCTGTCAGTTGTCCCTGGGTGCCCCATCTGATCCTCGCATAGTTCCCCTCATGTAACTTCACAATAAATCCCAAAAGTGGCCTTGGAAAACCCATCTTTTCCAGAATATCCCACAGCCTTGCCCGAGGGACCAGGTCGAACGCCGTTTTGAGATCTATGAATGCCAAATAGAGGCTACCCTTGTTGATGGTCACAGCCTTCCAATAGATCGCAAAAAGACGGAAGACCTGGTCCATCGTGCCCACCTTCTGGCGAAATCCTGCTTGGAAGTGGGAGAGAACATGCTCCTCTTCCATCCAGACACCTACCCTAGAGATGATGACCCTGCCAACCACCTTCTTGATCACGTCAATCAGACTGATCGGTCTGTAATTGGCAGGGTCATCTCTGGCGCCCTTTTTGTACACGGTTACCACCTCTGCTCCCTTCTATGAGTCTGGCACAGGATAACCCTTGGAGATCAGATTCATTAATAAGGCAATAAGTCTGGCCCAGGCATTAGGATCGTTCAAAAGAAGGTCCCCTGGTATCCCGTCCGGCCAGCTGCCTTCCTAGGGGTCAGATGTCTAATGGCCAATATTACTTCAGAGGGCAGAAATGGTTCTTCGAACACAGGTGGGGATTGGGTCCTAGTAACAGGGTCTGGGGGAGGTGAACCTATTACTTCTCTCCCACCATACAGTGCAGAGAAGTGGGAGTGGCATTGATGTTCCGTTATGTGGTTAGCAATAGGTGGTATACTTTGCTGCCTAGCCTTGTTGATCAGATCCCAGAACAGCATGACATTCTTCTTGTTGGCAGCGGATTTAAGATCCTGCCAATGTTGTTCCTCCCACTCCCGTTTATCCAACACTAGCACCCTCGCATAATCCTTCCTAGCCGCTCTAACTAGTGAGGGATTCTTTTTAAGCAGAGCCACTGTTAACTCCTTCCGTTTCACTTTACACTGGACTGAATACCACGGGTTACTGGATGTAGCTGGTTTATTGTTCTCTGCCCCTTTTTCCCTGGACTACAAAGTATTGTCCTACTTCCTCTATCGATGTTCTTGTACGCCAAGGAGAAGGACGCCCCCTGGGCACTACCAATTCCCAGTTCAAGATCCTCCAGCTCTACTGTCAATTCTGCTACATGCGCCCTAATCCTCTCAAGATTCCCTTCCTGTAGTTGGACTTTATCCCATTTCAGCCTGCGGTTACCATTGTAAGGGACGACCTCATTGGTTGTCCTCAAGGGGGCTTTGTTCCCACTTCCCTTTAGATTACCCCACCGTAACTTCGTGCATAAGGGGTTATGGTCGCTATCCTGCGAAGGTACGACCTCCATATCTATTAGGTCGCACCACAGTGTGACATCCAATAGGATATAATCAATTCTGGACGGGCCATTAAGCCTATTAACGGTCATTGCTCCAGCACGGTCAGAAATTGTCCTACCATTTAACGCTCTTAAATTAAATTCCATGGTCAGGGCATTGATCTGAATTGCCCTTGCTGACCATTTTCTAATTGGAGCTAATGACAGGGCTGGGATAGACCATCTAGAGTCCTCCTCCTCTATACCCAGGGGATCGTCCCTAGATAGGGGTTCAAATGTACAGTTGAAGTCCCCTCCCACTATGATTTTAGAGGTTGGGGGGCATTTGGCTAATACCTGTTCTAGGATCGCCAATGTACATGAGGTTGTGTCCCCGGGAATCCCTCTAGAATAGATATTAATTAGGTCTATCCTACTCCCCTTAATATGTCCTGCGAATGAAATATGTAAGATATCTCTAGTCGCTGATTCATGGATGGTAATATCCCAGTTCAATCCAATTTTAACCCAGATGTGTAGTCCACCCGCCGGTCTGCCCTTGCCACAGCTTGATGCGGGCACAAAAAAGGTTGCGTAACCGGATTTGTGCACTGGGAGCAGGCTCCAGGTTTCTTGGAACATGCATACATCGAACTTATCGATGAACGCATTCCATTCTGGTAAAACCATCTTTTTTTGTAACCCAGCCACGTTCCAAGATAGCAAATGGATAACCCTGTGGCCTGTAACAGACATGGCAGGAGTTACTCCATTATTCCCGTCCTGCGCACAGGAAATAGGCTCACTAATTTCTTCTAAGGGACTAGCTAATTTCAGTGGTAAATTGATGTCACCGATACCCCTCTGAAACTTTGTTTGTATGCTAGCTACAGTCCCGCTGCTATCATGGAAGTTGGCAGCTATAAGGTCCAGCTGCTGGACGCCTCCCGCCCTCCCAGGATACTTAAGGGGTTATTTTGTTAATGCGCAGACATTTGCTTATTCTCCCCTGAGGCGGAAGCCGGGGGCTCTCCATACTATCCCTCCTGCATTTTGTGTATGTATCGAATATCTTGCTGGTAAAAAAACGTTTTAAAAATTGTAAATATTTTAATTCGTAATTTTTATTTACCAAGCACACCGGACTTCGTGGCGAGAATTGCATTGCACTGAAGCTCCCTGCACCCGATCTCCCATTCACGGCGCAGCCGATTGAGGCGCTGACGCCGTGATTCAAAGGATCATAGCTGCCATCTTGCTGGGAGGAAAGGGTTGCGGTCCAGCTGCTGGACGCCTCCCACCCTCCCAGGATACTTAAGGGGTTATTTTGTTAATGCGCAGACATTTGCTTATTCTCCCCTGAGGCGGAAGCCGGGGACTCTCCATACTATCCCTCCTGCATTTTGTGTATGTATCGAATATCTTGCTGGTAAAATACCGTTTTAAAAATTGTAAATATTTTAATTCGTACTTTTTATTTACCAAGCACACCGGACTTCGTGGCGAGATTTGCATCTTACTGAAGCTCCCTGCACCCGATCTCCCATTCACGGCACAGCCGATTGAGGCGCTGACGCCGTGATTCTAAGGATCATAGCCACCATCTTGCTGGGAGGAAAGGGTTGCGGTCCAGCTGCTGGACGCCTCCCGCCCTCCTTCACTGCCTCCTCCACTCTGTATAAAAAGATCATGCCTTCTCGTCCGCGCAGCGGGCGTGCCAAAGGCAAGCCCGTCTGCGCCCGTCCGCGCCGGGACCGGGCCCAGGGCTGTAACCCCTGGTCCGGACAGTGCAGCTCGCAGCATTCCATACTCGAACACTAAGCTGTACGAACTTCGTCCACCTCTTGTGAGTAATTGCATAAAACACAACCCTGATCTCGCCCTAGACCTAACCATGCATATATGTCCCCACTGTAAGGCCCTTATACCTTTGGTAAACAAAATAACCAACTCTAGCAAAAAGAAATCTCCAAAGATTACCTCGATAGCGCTTACTAATGTTCGCTCACTCGGAAAGCACAGACAGGACATAGTGGATCTGGTTAGGGACAGGAATATAGATATATTGTTTATGTACCAGACGTGGATGGAAAGCACGTCAGACCCAGATTTAGTCATTGCGGTCCCTAGTGGCTTCAAGGTCTATCGACAGGATAGACAGGGCAAAAGAGGGGGCGGACTAGCTATAATTTTCACTTAGAGAAACTAGATGACAGGGGCACGTTCTCTCTTTTATCAGATATGGAAACCTTGGGGCTTCCTTAACTGGTCAAATCCCCCACTCATGATGCCGGTCACATCTTGGACGGCATCTTTTCCAATCTAGAGGATATCCATATAACCGATATCCTCCCGCTCCCCTGGTCTGACCACCATGTAATTCTTGGTACAATCATAACCAATGAGGCCCCCACTGCTAGCGTATCAATTCCTAGTCGCAAACCTTTTATGGCATGGAAAGATATAAACAATTCAAGCCTAAAACTCCTACTTGACAGCACTCAGCCTATCTTGTCTACAGACCCCAACATAGCCACCGAGCAATACCAGGACTGGCTGGGTCTGGCCACAAACTCTCTGGTCTCTCTCAAAACAGTGACTAGAAATAGGATGGCCCCTTCGGCACCTTGGTTTTCCGCAGATCTTAGGAATCAGAAACAACTCTGTAGAAATAGGGAGAGGCACTGGCGGAAATCCTATAATGAAGAAAGCAAAACCCGCTACAAGGAGATGCTCGCCAAATATAAATCTATGATCACAGATGCTAAAAGGAAGTATTTTAGCGAACAAATAGAGAAAGCTAAAAATTCTAACAAACAACTTCATTTGGATTCTTTATTCGATGATTAAAAATCACCATAAAAGTACAAACATTCAATATACATTGAGTTCATTTCTTTTAAAAAAGACAAACCATCAAATTAACATGTAACCTGATGTAAGTACAACGACAAAGTCCCAGTAAAATAAAGAAAACATTATGATCCATTAAAAACAATCACAGAGTTCTCACAGTTCTCACAATTCCCCCACCCCTCTAGTTGCTCTTAGTCGAACAGCTACTTTAATAAAATTAATGATACAGCACAATGTAAGGGGGTCCGACGCCTGCTGTAAAAAAATCAAAGCCTCTTTAGCACATTTTAGATTAGATTTTTTCAAAATGTCTACCAAGAATCTACGCCTGGGTTCAGAATAAAATGAACATATCAATATGAAGGGAATCCTGCGGAGACCTATTGTCGCAGCCGCAGGTTCCCTTCTGCTCAATAGTAGGTGAATACCCTAATGGTGATCCCAATAAATATGGTAAAAAATGGAGCCTAAAACGGGTCATTAAAAACCTTTCCTGTGCATTGTGTAGCAAATATAGGTAAGGTTCCATTCCTTCAGTGGTCTTTACAAGGTTATATGCGCACTCCGTGATTTTAGCCCTTTCTTGTTCTATTCTCTGTGCGGCTTTGTGTGCAAAAAACGCTTTTTTGACAATAGTCTTATGGAGGGGGATGATCGCTGTCGGATCGATAAAGAGATTCCCTAGGCCCAGAATTACCAGTACTGATTTTACATAACTGAGCCACGGGATTCGCGACCATTTTTCTCTGGCCAAGCAGTCCTTTAATATATCCCTGCTTAGGCTCGCCTCTGGGTTTAACCAAATTTTAAGCTAGGCTAAAATTTGTCTAACCTTTATCGAATCTTCAAGGTAGGGGATCCCTAACTCCCTGTGTGCTATTGCGGCTGATAAACTGTGTGGGGCTTTCAGGACGGATCGTAGATGTTGATTCTCCTCCCGCTGGAGTTGGCAAATGTTTGCAAAGCCCCACACTTCTGCCCCATAGGTAACTTTAGAGCAACATATTGAGTTATATAGGATCATCACCTGTTCGGGGCACCACCTCCCCAGCCTTCGGCCATAACCAGCTATTGCCCCATTGGCAGCATTCATTTTACGGCAACGATCCTCTATCAAGGCGTTAAATTTTAATAACCCATCAAACAGTAAGCCTAGATATGAGAATGACTTAACCTTCTCTATCTTATGACTCCCTATTATTAAGGTACATTTGTTGGAGGGTTTTTTACCAGCAGATAAAACATAAGATTTGCCCAAATTAACAGAAAGGTCCAATGAACCCATAAAAGAAACAAAGCCATCAATTAAAATCTGTCAACTCTTTGGTGTGCGCCCAAGGAGGACCGCGTCATCTGCATAAAGTAACACAGGAACATGACGCGACCCTACTCATGGACAGTCAGATCCCAACTGTAAGAGGTGCTGTTCAAGATCATTAATATAAAGCGAGAATAAGAAAGGCGCCAGGATGTAGCCTTGACGGACCCCACTTTTACATGAGAAGGATTCAGTGCATCCACCCTCAATGTTATACCTGACTTGCGCTGAGGTATTACTATGCAATTCCCTTAATATGTTGATGAGGCCAACCTCTATCCCCATACTGGTCATCATATTCCAGAGCTTGCCTCTGTTAACATGATCAAAGGCAGCTGCCAGATCCATGAACCCCATATAAAGGGATTCATCACTGGCCATAGTGTATTTGGCTGCTATCATGTAGAGTTTCAAGCATTGGTCGCTCGTAGAACGACCCATCCTAAAACCATACTGTGCGTCAGAGATGATATTATTAGCTTCTGTCCACTCAGACAACCGGTTTAATATCCCCCTTCCCAGGATTTTGGCGGATACATCAATCAGGGAGATGGGGCGGTAGCATTGCGGTTCGTCCCTATTACCCTTTTTAAAAATAGGGAAGATGGTGGCAGTAGACCAGGAGGGCGGTAGGCCACAGCGGATTGCAGTGTTAATAACTCTCGTCATTATAGGGGCCCATAATTCCACTGAACTAAGGAACAAATCAGGCGGGATCCCGTCCGGGCCTGGTGCTTTATTTTTGGATAGCCCCTCGATCCCGACCTCGATTTCCTTTAGGGAAAAAACTACGAGCTGACCTTGGTCTATATTCCCTTATTCATACTGTGTGTCTGTTTCGTGATTATATAGACCCCTATAGTGACTAATCCACATGTCAGGCATGAGGTTTGTTCCTAATTTAGGGGCCATGTCATTCTGGAATGTGGGTCTATTCATTATTTTCCCAAATTCAGTCATGTCCCTCTTTTCCCCCGCTTCTAAGGTCCGCCTAACCTTCTGCTTGTAATGCCTTTTTCCTCCTGCTCAACTCACTTTTGTGTTTTTTCCTGCAGGACGCAACCCGAGTGACGTCCCTAGTCTTTACTTTAATACTGTCTTCGAGCTCCCTCAGGGCTTTAGAACAGTCTCGGTCGAACCATCGTGGCTGGCTACCAGTCTCTTTCGGCGGGGCGCTAGTCTTTAACATCCAGTCTAGCAAATGCGCGATGTGTTCAAATGCTATGAGTATTTGCCGCCCTTCGATTGTCTCATCTAAACACGCCTCAATGGGTTTTTTCCCCTTCTCCATAAGTGATTCATAAAACCTTTCCCCGTCGATCTTAGACCACCTTAGGCGTCTGCCCTGGTCAGTAACCCTCTGGGATACCGCTACAAGCTTTTCCCGGGTTGGGGCAGGGTGATATAATATGTCTAACACCAAAGGATTATGATCGATAAACGGGTTCCATTCTATGCCAACCCTAGAGATTCTGTTTATAAAAGCCCTTGAGGCGATGATGTAGTCAATATACGATGAGCATCCTCTACCCTTAAAGGTAGGCGGCACAGTCTCGTCCTTTGACATATGCACCATATCCAGGGTATGAACCAGATCCTGGTTCAATAAAAATTTTGTTAAGGCGTCCCCTTCTGCACTATGCTCAAAGTGGGCTCCGTTGTCCTCTGGGCATCGCGACCATGTCGCATCTATTGGGAAAAGGGCTGGGCAGAGGTGACAATTAAAATCCCCCACAATTAGTCTATTCAGAACATGAGTTTTGGCTTTGTAGGTGGGGACTTGGCGCAGTCTATGCTCCAGTTCCCGTATCAGTACATTACATCCCCCGCCCGCCACGTTATTGTACACGTTTAGTATTGTAAAATGAAGTCCTTTACCCTTGAGCCGCACCTCTTGGATATCGTGAGAATTACAATTTGTAGTTGACCATGTGCCAGGGAGATTCAGGTCCACATATACTGATAGCCCGCCCATAGCCCTGCCTGATCTAGATTTCCTTGCTGGAACAGCCAAGCGTTTATACCCTTGTAAATGTAATAAGTGGTTATCAACTGCCCGGGTTTCCTGTAAGCAGATTATGGGGAATTCGTATATATACTGACGCCATTCTTTGTTATTAATTTTGGCGGCCAAACCAGCGATGTTCCAAGACACAATTCTAATTGCCTCATTAGCCACCTTCCCCCTTGTGTCTCCCCTGCCTGGAACTTGTACATAATCTGGTTGCCCCTTGTCTATGATCACACAAACAGGCACAGAATTTTGGGGACAAGTATGCTTTTGGGGGGGAACATACACGTTACAAGTTGTAGTTGGCTTAACAGTTGTACTGGGGCCCTTTTCAATGACATCATTGTCTGCTATATCTCCTAAACAGAGTCAGTCAACACCCTCCATACCCGCTAATGCTGCGAAGTGATTAAAAGTGGGCCAGAGGTAATCACCTTGATGGTGCGGAGAAGGTCTAAGATAATATTGCTGCCTCTGGGTGGGAAGACCAAAGCCAAGATTCCGGGGGCAAAATGAGGGGGTTACATGATTGTGCTGCTGATGGTGAAAGATGGAACTAAAATAACCATCCTGCCTCTGATTAGAATTGCCAAAACCCAGATTCTGGAGGCAGAGTGAGGGGGTTACATGGTTGTTCTGCTGATAACCCAAGGCCTGAGGTTGGGTATCGGGCGACTATTCCTCTTGGGTAAAAGTAAGTTAAATCACGTATGGTGACAGCGTTACCTGCATTTTGTGGGAACCCATTTACAATGTACCTAACAACCCTATCATCTTGGAAATTTATGATGACAATGTCTCCCGATAAATCCTTAGTTCTTTTCCCCAACCAGGCTAGACGTCTAACATTAAGTATTGTCCCATTTATTTGCGGTGGAAGTGGGCAATTCTGCCTCAGCCAGTGTATAACTTTATTTTTTAGCCCACGTTGATCTTCTCCACTTCCATCCACTAGTGCTGGCACCCCGGTCAGGACTGCAACATATGGCGCCGCTTCCGGGGGCTGCTCAACTCTAAGCTTCTTAACGGGTTTTTCTTGATCAGTGGGTTTAGGGGCATTTCTGGCCGGATGTGTTAGCAGGCCATTTCCTATTTTATCTGAGATTGCTCCTTCCTGTATCTTCTTGGCGTTATTTTTACCATTTGTAGCTGCAGTGTTAATGGGTACGATTTTACGGGGTTTTGGTTTAGGCAAGGTCATGGTTTTTATACCATTCGAGCAATGGTATTTGAAGGTGGTGCGGAGGGATGATACTCTAAATCAGGTTTGGAAAGATCTTTAATTGCCACTTTAATTTCCCCTAACTCCCTTTCTAGCTTCTCAATTTGGCTGGTTAATCCCTTCAATCTCTCAACAAATGGCAGCGTGAACGATTTTAATAATTGCTCTATACTGCCCAATAAATTTGTGCTAGATGGGTCATTTAATGGGGTGGGTATTAGATTGACCATTAGGATTGGTGTGAGTGCATTGGGGGAAGGTTTGTCAGAGGACCCCCCATTTTTACCACTAGCCTTGTTTTTATATAGAGAATCCCCCCTCTTTTTCCTTCTTTTGGGTGGTGGACATTGGGCTCTGGGAATTTTTGGTGCTCCCTTTACTATGTTACGTGAGTCCACTCGTGTTGGCAAAGTGTCGTGCAGGGCTTCTGCATCTGAAATCAAACTACAGTTCAAAGATGAATCATTTATAATCAAGTCATTGACTATAACTAGTGGGGGAGTATTTTCTTGTAAGAGTAGTGGGATACTGATATTTAGGGATGCCTCACTATCCCCAATTACAGGGGAAATACTATGGATTGGGGAAATCGTTAGCTTTGGGGAACCTATGGATGATCTCTTGTTTTTAATACATTCGATGGAACGGCGTCTCTACGCCCGTCGCTCAGACAGAGCGAGTTCCTTGTCAGTTCCAGTGTTAACCCTGAACAAGAAATCATCCAATGTACGCTGGTTAACTCCTCCTCCTCCTATTGGCGGGTACCTGTCCTTTATGGGAGACGACGTCATAGTTTGCTAGTAAAACCAATTCTAAACAAACACAAACAACTAAAATAATTAAAACACTGTGATCCAACTACTGCGTGAGCTGCAACTTAATTAACAATGTAGCTGAATAATTCTTAATTCCGCAGCTTGCTACATATAAGGACAAATCTACTTTACCACAGATCAGTCAATGAAAGGGAGGGGGCCCAGCCCAGTCTCTTACGGTCTCTGAGGGCCTCAGAGGGCCCCCCCTTTGCCCGGGCTTAGCCCGACGCATCCCGCGCACGATCCCGCGACGCGGGGGAAGGCGTTGTAATTTATGCGCCGGTTGGCGCGCTGGAAGCAGGTGCGACTACGGGCCGCAAAGGACGCCGGGAAATGTAGTCCTCCCTCCTCCGCTCGGTGGCCTCACAAAGCTGTCCTGAGTGCGAGGCGGCGGGAGTCGGGAGGATGCCTGGGTCAACGATTTCAATCAGGTATGGTCAACTTCCCCACAAGCAGGCGGGTAACCCAGTCTCTGCTACAAACAATGCAGTGTTGCAAAAGATCCCCAAACAACTTTATGACATCACTAAGCAGCTAGTAGGGAATACCCCTGATTTAAACCCCCCTCCCTCTCAATCCCTTTGTGATGCACTGGCAACAAAAAAATTTCACAAAAGTTAATGATATCTACACAGCGTTCTCCTCTACTACCAACAACTCCACATATACTACAATTTCTACTCCTCCTGTTTCCTCATTCACCCAGTTCAGAGATATTACGGAGGCCCAAACAACGGACATTACCACCTCCATCAAATCAGGCTCAGCTCTAGACCCGTGCCCTTTTAAAATTCTTCCCCCGGTTATGGACTCCTTGATCCCGGTCATTACTCAAATCTGTAACTCTATGTTCAGATCAGGGATCTTTCCGAACACACTCAAAAACTATCGACCGATAGCCAGCCTCCCATTCTTGGCAAAAGTTGCAGAAAAGGCGGTAAATGTCCAGTTATCAGAATTCATCGAGCAATATCACCAACTGGATAGTACCCAATTTGGGTTTCGCAAGTTTCACGGCACAGAAACCGCCTTGATCAAAGCTGCCGATGACATCACAGTCATTCGTGATCAAGGAGGAACAGCGGTACTAGTGCTACTGGATTTATCTGCAGCTTTCGACACGGTCGACCATTCGATCCTGGTCGACCGTGTCGAAAAAATGGGTATTCAACAGACAGCTAAGGACTTACTGACCTCCTTTCTGTCTGAAAGAACTCAGGCTGTCACCCTGGGAACGTTCCAGTCGACTAATTTGTCTCTGCCATGTGGGGTCCCACAAGGCTCATCCCGGAGTCCGACACTCTTTAATATCTATGTGTCGGACCTAGCCAAAACCATCAAAGCACATGGGATGAGCCTTACCTCATATGCAGATGACACTCAGTTAGTTCTGGCTGTCAAAAACAACGGAGAAAGGGTGGCCGAGAGTTTCAAAACAGGCATGTTGGCAATTGGAGACTGGATGGCCTCCAATTGTCTAAAGCTTAATTCGGAAAAGACGGAGGTGGTTATATTTGGACAACTAACACCAAGTTGGTCGCCCGCTTGGTGGCCCACGTCTTTCGGAACCCTGCCCCAACCTGTTCCCAAAGTAAGGAATTTAGGAGTAATCTTCGATGAAAACCTTAACTTTGTTGCTCACGCTAACCAAATAGCGGTCACTGCCTTTCATAAACTGCGACTAGTAAGGAAAATCATCCCCTTCCTACCTGATAATGCCGCCAAAACCCTGATAAGTACCCTGGTGTTGTCCTCACTGGACTATTGCAACGGACTTTTTGCCAATGCTCAGCTCCGTGTAATTAACAAAATGCAGACCATACAAAACGCGGCTGCAAGACTCCTCGCCAGAATCTCTAAACATAAGCCCATTGCTGATACTATCAGAAACTTTCACTGGCTCCCAATCAAAAACCGTATCAAGTTTAAGACGCTATGCATTGTATACAAAGCACTGCATAAGCAAGGACCTCAGTTCCTTAAAGACCAGTTGATACCTTACTGCCCCCCCAGATTACTGCGATCCACTACCCCTAATCAATTAGTGGTGCCTCGTACTAAGACTGTCTCCTGGGGAGAGCGTAGGTTCATGGTCACAGCACCAAGACTGTGGAATACCTTGCCTCAGTTGATCAGGACCAGTCATTCTCTCTGGTCATTTCGTAAAAAGCTAAAAACTTGGCTGTTTAACCAGTAAACCCGCATGAGCCAGCGGTGGAGAATCTTGCAGAAGTCACAGCGCCGAGACGCCCAAGGGCAATTGTTCGCGCTTAATCAAATGTCATTAATAAATAAATAGATAAATAAATAAATAAACAATTTGTAGCATTGTTAGGAAAGACCTTTAACCAAAATGCAACCATTTAATCATTATGAACGTTAAGATTTTTTTTCGATGTGAAGGACAGTAAATTATGGAGAATTGGGGAAATGAATAAACACTGGAAAAATAAACTTAATTTAAAAGAAAACAGCCGTCGACAAGGCACGCATCTTGTTATTTTGTTCGCATGTATTGTGAGAAAGAAAAAGTCATGGGAAACCGTCCAAGAGAAAGACACAAATTGCTTTAGAGTGATTACAAGAAAATCTTGACTGACCTGGACTAGGCATCTTAGCAATGATCCAGCCAATATAGTTGAAAAGCCCTGCATTGAAGCGCCTGTCGAATCAGACTACAACTCTTTGTCTAAAACACAAATCTGTGAATGGCCACACTACAGGCTACCTTTGAAAAATCTTCTAGCCTTACATACCAACTAAATGTCTATTTGCCACAGTCAACTTCTCTACAAGATATTCAGCAGTAGTATTTGTGTACAAGGCACAACTCTATAAAACTCCACGACATATCACATATAGCTGAAAGGAAACTTTCACATATTTCATAAGTAAGTTTATTTATTTAGACAGTTGTCTATAAAACATTCTAAAACACAAATGACAATTAAGATCATAAAAATGTCTCATCCTACCTACCCAACACCTCCTGACCCACTACAGTTCATCAATAAAACTGTTTAACAGACCGTAAAAAACTAGCAGTTTCAACAGCCACATCTAAATAACGCATTTCTGTCAACAGCTCCACAGCTTTCCTCCTATGGACATCACCAAATTTGAAAAAGAGGTCTTAAAAACGTAATTTGATTTACAAGATAAAAGACAGAATCCATCATTGTATGCAGTAGGGTACATTTAACTTTCAGGGGCAGAAACCACGGTTATCCTGGACCAGTAAATTGGATTGCAACCCACCCTGATCCTCAATATTTCATTTTGCAGCCCTGGGACTGGTAGCTGCAATAAATCAAGAAAAAAAGTACCATGGCCCAATGTATGGATAATGAAACTGATGGATGGTTTCTTATGCAGATAAGATAGGTCATTCAATTTGGACACCGAAGCAACTGATTCTTTCAAGAGATTGAAGACATACCCCTTTCATGCTTACTATGCTCCCCCCCCCCTTTCCCCCCCCCGGAGTATTAGACTACCATCCACTACGGTCTCATTCCCTCATGTAGAAGTAACCAGACTTTTTCATCATTACCCAGCCACAGACCTTTCCCGGTATTCTTTTCCATCAGCACATATCCCAGTCAACCCTTTCCTCCATAAAGCTTTACCAACTTGAGAAGTCACTAGGTTGAGGACTACAAATGTTATCTTAGTCATTATTCCCCTTAATCATTTCACACCAAATTTCTCATCCTCTCCTCCTTATCCTTCACTATCTTCTTTTAAGTAGGGAACGTAAGAGATGTTAAGGCAGCAGGTGGCACAAAACAAAAACTTATAAAGGTTGTCTAAATACACCACGCCCTTCTCAAATCTATCACAAAAAAAATCAGTGAATGGAAGAAAACTTCATAACAGAGAAAATGAACAGAGAACTAGAAAATATGAAGAAATGTTTTAGAAATTCTAAAATAAATACAAAGAAACAAATGGCAGATACCTTAAGAACATTTTAAATATTTTTTAGCAAGGTTTGTGGTTTAATAAGTGGAACACAACATACCAATAATAATAATAATAATCCACATTTGTATAGCGCACAATCACCCGTTAGGGTCTCTAGGCGCTGGGGGGCCGTCGGGAAGATTAAGCAAGCTATTGCCCAGAGTCGCATGGTGCTGGGCTAACCTGCCGCCGGAGCCAGGGATAAGAGGCATACAGTAAACATTTCTGTACTGGAGAAGGAATAGTATAATAACTGGTGAGCTACAAATGAGCATTTACGGTTGGAATATTCTTTACCTTCTATGGCTCTTCTTTTATATCTCCATCCAAACTGGTCACAGCATCTCCAGGAAAGGCTCACAAGCTTTTCGCCGTCAGCTCTTAGTCACAATTCTCTGGGGCTGAATTTTCCTACAGGAAAGAAGAAATCCGCAGAATTCAGAACAAGGAAGATCTCTGGACAGCACAGCTGGAATGAGTAAGTGCTGTGTAATAAGTCGTCACAAGTCACATTCCTAAACAATGAATGTATTTAAATACAAGAATGTTTAGCTACGGTCCGGATCTCCCATAAGAATGTAATGAATCGCCAAGAGTCATATAAAACACTCTAGCCAGACCTTTATGGGAAATGATTAATCTAACGGAAAGGCCCAAACTACATGTTCTTTCTTACTTTAAAAAAAACTGTAAATGAGGTGACAAGCCAGCAGTAAAAAACAAAACGAGTAGGTCCAAGCAGTAAAATATGGTACATTATGAACAGACATAGTTGCATTTTTCATTTACAACCACACTCAGCTACACGCTCTAAAGGTGGGAACATTTTCTGCCTCCCACAAAGTGCATTTGAGTCCGTTTTAGAACACAGAAAGGGGGGATTTTCTCATTTGTCAACAATAAATAGATATGAAATATTTACTAAACATGAAATTGGCTTCTCGGCCATGTGCTAACTGAACATTCTCTGGAGAGGAACCTCTTCTCGATATACGGCCAGCCAGTATCAAGGCATAGTGAAAACGTTAGAGCCAACAAAACTTTTAATTTGAAATTGTTATACTGTTAGCCCGTGCATCAGAGACTGAGAAATCATCAAATTATACAGAACTGTGGTTGGTTGCACCCATTTGTGTTTTTCAAATTTTCACTTTAAAAAACAGTATGAACACACTTATTACACTACACTCAGGGCTTTAAGTGGGAGGGGGTCTGTGGGGGTCTGAGCCCCCCAGTTTTTGGGGGCCTCTAAAGGGGGCTCTAGGGGGCTCTATTTTCGGTCCTCAAAGGTCAAAGGAAGGGTGACCAGACGTCACGGTTTTTGTTTGGTGTTACTGGTGTGGGTAACATGTTTTGATGGTGAAATACTGCCAATTTCGTTTATCATTATTGAAAGACTATCTTGCCCATAGGATAACATGGAGAATGATGTTTAACATGTTTACCTGCATATCTTCTCATAACGGCAAAATAGACATATGGAATCTGGTATCCCTGAACTCAGAATTTAATAACACATCCTTTAGTGAAGATGGTTTTTAAATTCTAAGTTTGGAAATAGTACTTTTAGAAAGTGTCTATTTTCCTGTTCAACCTTTCTGTGTGCCTCTGCCTGCTTGTGTATTGACTGTCTGGTTTGTGAGTGACAGGGGCTGGGGGCGGCTCCAGGAGGCTGGCTGAGTCAGCACAAGGCTGAATAGACCTATCTGCACGTAGAGTGGTGGGAGGAGTAGCACCTGGGTCTCAATAGGGCTGTGCCTGCCTGCCACAATGCTGGCTTCACCTCCTGCGGTGCGTCCGATGGCCTACACACAAGGCTAGTTATCTTGATTTAGACCACACCCTTACTTGGATAGGCAACACCCCTTTGAGAAATTTGCCACACTTCTTTTCGAGCACCACCAGGTTTTTTTCCCACAAAGCCCTGACTACACTCATATGGAGTACACACATATCCTTGGCGGCAATACAATGGGGAGTTACCACTGGTGAGACAGCATTTCAACAGCTCGATAAATACCACAAGCAGCATATAATGTTATGCTTTAGGGAACCGTTCCAGTACCACAATGAATAAATATCAGCAGTGGTCGAAATGTACAGTGAAACAATGCAGGCAGAAATGGTGTGCATACAGCATGCATTTATTGCAGTATACACCTTAGCAAATAAACGTTGCCGTTACCTTGGATACTGCACACCAAACTATACTTCAGATTGTAGCAGCTGGTTCTGGCCATTTTTATTTTGGCTTGTTACCTCCATCTTTTTCGGGTGGTATTTCTTCCTATAATGCATATCGCCTGCCACGTGTGTTTAAGTATCTTGCTGCCCTATCACTCAGCTATGCTATGAAAGTGCCACCGGGCAGAACTGTGCAGACACTCATGTAGACTCCCCCAGCACAGCACCTCTGCGCCATACATACCAGCCACATAGGAACAATATCCTGGGACATGTCACATCACCTTAGCAAAAATAAACCATAGAGCTTATCACCACCCTTACCATCTCGTGGGTCCTCTCCATCACCACAACTTACTTCACTCAGGTTTCCACTAGGGGTGGGTGTAACTTGCATAATTCCATGTCACGTAATCATGAGATTGCACAGAATTACTTGACAGGAGTAGTTATGCATTTCGTGCTATTTTCTTAGCCAAAAATTCCCCCTCGCATCCAAAATGGAAACATCGATGTAATGTGGGCTAAGAAATAGCACTAATTGTAGCAGAACATGAATAACAAGCACTCCCTCTAATTTACTCCTGGCATTTAGTGCTATTTTCTTAGTCAAAATGAGTCCTCCCGAGCAGCCACAGTCTGAAGCTCTCAGTCCTGGCCACTGAGACCCTAACATCTCCAAGAGCAGATACAACCACAAAAGAGACCCTCTGCACTTCCTCAGTTCCTTTCACCTGTCCTGCAAACAAATACTTTGTCAGACGTGTCTGGTCAGGTTTATTTAAAATTCATATAAGGTGTCAGTGGCGTTTCAGACGACAACGGTGGTGGGATAGGGGCTCAGCATTTACCTTGATACACTGGAAAGTTACATTTCGTAAATGAAGTGCCGTTGGCTATTTTACTTGTGATAAGGTAGCAGTGGCGCCTCCCTCAAACTTTCGAAACATCTTCATTAAGGTGGAACCTTAAGAGATATGTATAGGATAGGAAAATATGCAAAAGTATAATAAACATCACTTTCTAAGATTTGATCATGGATTGCGTGCATTGTATAAACTATTCAGGTGTCACAATACTTCACATTTGAAAACTTGCCATCCAGTACACAGATCTGTAATCAACTAAGCTCACTAACACTCCCTCGTGAATGTCCATTATTTTTCTTATTAGTAAACGGTCAAATTCGAAAGTTGTTTTAGAGAAGTTTGCAGTTAATGCAATAGTTAACACTTTGGGTAACTGTTCATTTGATTAGACCTGGGTAGAAACTTTTTACACATTGTCGATAACCGAAGCGGAAATCTGTGCGGAATGTGCAGGTCAGCTGTCCAAACACAGACAAGCCGACTCTGCCTTTCACCATGACAATGTTGATAAAAAAGCATAGCACTGGGTTGGGCAATACGAAAAACGTCTATTTATAGAATGGGAAAATGACAGGCTAGTGGTAGCATGCAACCTGATAAATACAGTATTTCAGTTAGAGTAATGGCCACAACTCGCATGATGAGAATCAATCACTTAAGTTGGCAACTTCTAAAAGAATCCTTCAATCGCTTGTTCCAACTGTGACTGCACTCGGGGTTCTCCTTACTCCAGATGAACCTAGGGATCCCACAACTTCCAAATAAACTATTCTGCCCTACCTCCATCCAAATGTGACCATTTGCTTATAAACTCCCACGTGTTTCTACCATCCCTCAGGAACCAAAAATATCCAGCACCCTGCAAGAGCCATCGGAGATAATAATAATCCACATTTGTAAAGCGCGAACAATCACCTGTAAGGGTCTCTAGGCGCTATTGCCCAGAGTCACATGGTGCTGGGCTCACCTGCCGTGATCCCCAGATTCCCGCAACAGTCGCCCTGGCCGCGGCGCCACACCTCTCCCTCGCATTCTCCCCCACAAGACAAACACCCGGCAATGCACCAAACACAAAACTGCATTTGTAATCAGAAGAACGTCCATCTCGGGTTTTAACAACCTGCATGTTCTAAAATACTCGGCGTTCAATCTGAATGTGACATATCATGCCTCACTTTAAATGCAAAGACAGTCTTTAGTACATTGGAATCCATAAAATGCTCAGAATATTAACATGATCACATGAAATGAAATATATTCCCCAAGGGCACCCGGTCTGTCATATTTCAACAAATTGATAGACCAAACGACATTGGAAAATTATACATTTTTCAAATTATGCCAACAAGCACGAAAATATGTGCAATCTCTAAAACCAACAGGTACAAACATCTGCAAACTGCAACAGTGCATTCTAAATAGCCATTCCCAACATTTTTAGGTAAACAACGTGACACCAAAACATGATAATTGATTGAATATATCAGTACATGATGTTGAACATCACCCTCTGTACCCTTGTGCAGGGTTGGATTGGGATTAAAAATCGGCCCTGGCGCGCATAAAAAAAAATCGGCCCACATTCGCATAATACCTTCCCTCAAATCACTACTTTCAGCGTAATTGTACATAAGGGGGGGGGGGTAAAGAAAATGCATGCATCGGTTTGCACTAGTGAAACACACCTGAAAACAAGTGAGGCCACTTCTGCTCAGTCAGACCCCCCTGCCCCGCTCAGTATGCCTACATTAATGGGAGGCCCAGCGAGAGAAAAGGGGTGACACCTGTACCTGTTGCTGCTATAGGGGAGATAATGAGTGCACATCTCCCTCCAGAAAGGCCACTCAGACACCCACTGGGCCTCTGGCGGTATAGTCGAACAACAGAGTCCCCCCGGCTGCTCAAAAGCAGCCTTCAGCTGGAACTTGGACCCCGGCCCCTCGGGCATTGCCCGAATGCCCCCGTTACCAATCAGACGCTGCCCTTGTGCACTTACGGTACCAGGGCCATAAAGCTGGTGAAGCACTGCCCTCCGAAAAGACTATTTGTTCAACAACAATACACCCCGTTTCCAATGAATATTCTACTAAACCATACTGCCGCCAGAAAAGCGGTACAAAGCACAGAAACTTCAAAGGACACTCATCAGTCACAATACTCCATCTTAGCCCTTTATACCCTGGTACTACCACCATTGGCATAGCACTACACTGCACCAAGAAACCAGATCGCAGTCTATGCATTGTCAACAAAACAAGAGCACTCCTCTAATCTCGTGCTAACGTAACATCTTAAGTACATCTCAGGACTGAAGTCGGTCCCTGGTTCTCCCTGGGCTCGGCTAATCTGCTTTTTCTCGTTCTAAAGAGCCAGGTAGACCCAGGACTTGAGAAGAACTCGCCTTCCCTTCTTTCGATGCTCCAGTGACTCTCTGGGTATGGGAGACAGGAGGGGGGGAGCTCCAGTGTGCCCTGCAGTACAGCCTCTGACTTTCACTTTTCCCTGCCCACTCCACATATTTTGGAGAGGCCGGGGAAAGAGAAACACAGAACACTGAAATATTTAGAGTAATGACCTATACCAGTTTATATAAGCCATTGTTGCTCCACTGTCTTCAATGGAGCTCCGAGCATTCCAATATTCGAATCAGAGTTATATTACACATTTGAAACGAAAGCCTACTGGACTAGAGGACATTTTTCCCTCTAGAATCAGTAAAAACAAGTATTTACAAGTCTCTATCTGAAAGAACATAATATTGGTCCGAAGGTTCGTTTTTATTTTTACATAATACAATCAATACATGTCTATTAGTACAGACTGGAATAAAAAAGCACTAGCAAGGCCAAAATGTTGGGTTTGCATATTGAGTTAACGGCCTGACCTACTGCCTTTAGCAAAGCCACTGGGTACACTAATTTGTTATTGTAGCAGCAGCCTAATGGCATGAGGAGGAGAGCTGCTAACTGCTCTGAATCCTATTATCGGTCGGTTGGACAGCTCAATGTGTTTGCTAAAGAGAAATTAACCTTTGGCATCCCTAGCAATTCATTTGTTTTTCTGTAAAGTGGAAATGTATCTTCCAGTGAAAAACTTTAAAGAATAACCTTTTGTAGATGTTTGCATTAGATAAAAAATTGAACGTGACAAAAACTCTGATCATTGTATTTTTTTTACGATACTAGCTGTACACAGCCACGCGTTGCTGTGGATCAGTCTGGTTAAATGGAAGAGAAAGAAAATAGTAAGCGCAGGTTTCTAATATGTTTAATTTCACAATGCTTGTGGGTATATAATATGTTTTTGTGACTATTGTATCTATGCGTCCCTTGTAGTTGTTGCGCAGCAAGCAAATCAACAGGGTCTGTTCTGCCTTTCGATTAAAGACACACACGTAATGTTCACGTGCGTATTCGAATCCAACGTTGTGTATATATAAACACGCGCTAATGTTGCAAAGTGAAACAACTCCTCCCCTCTCCCTCCACCCACTTCCCGGTCTGCCATTCTGACACCAACTGTCCATCCTAATATATGTAGACTATTGTCTCTATGCGTCCCTTGTAGTTGTTGCGCAGCAACCAAATCGATAGGGTCTGTTCTGCCTTTCGATTAAAAATATGCACGTATTGGACACGCGCGTCTTCAAATTCAACGTTGTGTATATATAAACACGCGCTTAATTGAATCCAACGTTGTGTCAAACAGTGCTTAAATTGTAAAAAAAGAAGTGCAGGTGCTGAAAATGTTGTCAAGGAGGCCACCGCTCACGTCTTCCTCCGGTGAGCCCCACTTTCAACACTTTCACTGCCTCAGTCTCTATCTTCTAACCTTGATCTGTTGTCTGTCCCCTAAGTCTTTGCTCTAAGAGTCCATCCTCTCACCTCTCTAATTGTTTTCTATCATCTTTGTCACACCCTGTATTTATGATTTGCCCTCTATTGATTTTAACCCTGTCCTTTTTTCTCTTCACTTTTATCCATGCTCTGCTCTCTCTCCACTCAATCTTGGCTCTTTACTATCACTCTCTAGCAGTGATTAGCTGTGTCTCCATTTTATAATTTGTCTACTTTTTTTCCTCTGTCCTGTCCTCCACATCTTTCATTCCATCTTCTCTCTTCTTAATGCTCTCTTCTTCACATCATGGCTGCTTTCTCCTTGTATGTGATTTGCTCTCCTCCTTATCTTCTACTTTGCTCCATTTTATCTCTCTCCTCTCTTGTTATTTCTTCTCCTCTTTACTCTTGCTGTCTCTCATTTCTAACACTGCTTCCGCCTGTGACCCCTGTCGTCAGCCTGTACATGTCCCTGCTATTTTTAACTCTGTGTTTTCCTATTGTCATTCCTAAAGAAGCGGAAGATGACGTATTTTACTTTCTTACCTACACCGAGTGCAAAAAACAAATGTACACCAAATGATTTTTTGGGGGCATATATTAATCAGTGTGGTATGACTGGGTTTATTGCGGAACAGGTGGATGTTTGAGCACAGCAGGTCATGTCACTGCTAGTGCTGCCTGTAATTTGTAGGTCCAGGGATGGCAACGGCATCAGCATCTACTGCTCAGCTTGTTGTGATCCTTTCTGCAACAGCACAGGCATTGTCCCCAGCAGTAATGCTGCCAATGCCGGTAAGTATGGCTGTGGTGCCTACTGGACTCACTCACGCTCAGCAATTACCATGCTGGAGTGCAGCGCACTGATTCTACGGGTGACGCCATGGCGCACTAAAGTTGTGTAGGGCCACAGCCGCATCGAGCATATTGAGGATAGGAGCAATGCAGGGCTCCCGGATATGCTACTCTGGCTACGCAGCAAGTGGAAAGTCCACACTTACTTTCATTTATGCTTCCTCAAGGGCCCTCACTCCCAAGTTCCAAATGCGCTCTTGCAGCTTCCTTGCCTCAACTCCATCATGAGCCAGCCCTGAGCTACAATTATTCAATGGGAGGTTTAGGTTCAGGCAGTGGCAGGATGAAGCAGACCAGGGGAATAGAATGCAAGCCATAGTTTGTCGAAGACTTCTTGGATTTGTGATCAGCATGATGACATCATCACTAACGTGGTGATACACAATCATGTCTACCTGGACAGGCGTATGCGGGCCTGCCTATGAACATTTACCAGCCAGTCACGATGCAATGTATGTTATTCTTTTTATTTTTAATTGAACAATTAATATTGAGACCCCCACTTGCAGGTTCAGAAATTGTAGCCCCAGCCCTGTGAAAGAAGTGCAGGTGCTGAGCACCTGAAAGCACCTGCTCAAATTAAGCACTGGTGTCAAAATTTCAACGCAATAGGAGATTTAAGATTTTGAACAAACGAACATTGACATTTTTATGTGTCTGTTCGGGCTTTCGATTAAAAACATGTGCGTATTCGACACACGCGTATTGGAAACCAACAGTGTGTATATAAAAACATGTGCGTATTCGAATCCAACATTGTGTCAAAATTTCAAATCCATCGGTGAAGAACTTTCGGAGATTTGCGATTTTGAACAAACGAACATTTACATTTTTATTTATATAGACTATATAGATAAAACATTGCTTCATGCATTGCAGTACACCATTTCGTAAGCGGTGTAATGATACACCAAGGAGCAAATCAGATGAGGCGAGAGATAAATACTCTTCTGCAATATCCGAGAAGTGATTGATTCCATCTGAAAGCGACTAACCTACTAAAGCCAATGGATGAAGAGGCCTGACCCAAATCCCACTCTATGCTAATCGTAAATAACTGGGCATGCAGACAGCTGCGCTGTCGAGCTAGACAAAAAACACCAACTCTTCATGCACCTAATATTTTATTTAGGTCTTTAGAAGATTTGCTTGTGTGGAAGCATGCTTCCGGCGAAAGCAAACAAAGACTAAGCAGCTGTTTCATTCACTGATAGTCAAGCTTGAAAAATAGGCTATTCTGTGACTTTGATCAACCCCCTCTAAGCAGACATTTCCCTAGAAAACTCCTTTCTCTGAGGAAGACTGAAAATTCCGTTCATCAGACTTGAAAAGTAAAAGGATGCCATCTACACCCGAGTCATAAAAAGAATTTGCTTATCCTTTGTCAGAATATGTTGTCTCCAAGATTCTTCCCTCGCCTGTCCCGCAATGGTCAAAGTTTTTTTTCTCTATTCTGTGAAAAGAGCCAACATTTCATCTACCACCTGCCACTCACTGGAAGGTGTATGTGAATGAGAAAATGCTTCAGTCATTCAATAATGTTGAGACTTCTGCCACTGCAAAACCACCTGCAATTTGTGTTGCAACAGCAGCATGACTGAACCTAGACATGGTAAGTCCAGGCACCTACAACATGGTGATATTGACATCAGCAAAAATGTTGGAATCAGGGCAAAACATGGCAGTGGGTCAAACCCAATTACTTTCTTGATACTGTACTCTGCAGGTGCTCGGGATTGATGGAGAAATGAAGGCACGCTTGTAGATGACTTCCAAGTGCGAAACATTTGATGTCATGGTGCTTACAATGAAGGTTTTGGGTTAAAGTGGGAAAGGTGGTTCAGGACATGGTGAGAGGATGCGCAACTCCCCTCTCTGTAGAGGCGTTATGCGGTTACCAAAATAAAAGTAAAGTGACACCTTTTTTCTGGGTACCTTTAAAAGGAATTCATCAGTTATCGCCAGAGATAAGAACAACTGAAGTGCTAGGGACACCCAATTAAGGAAACTCACAACAAGGTACGGAGGGCCTTTTTGCAGTACACCTAGGAAGTCGGCCACAACTTTAAGGAAGCAGCGAGAACTGTTTCAGATTCCTGGTCGCTTGTCCCAATTTCCAGAAACACCAGCGATGGGGATTAAGCATTTCTAGCTAGCCGTACGCTTGCCCACTTACAGGCAACAGATGTTTATGAGGTTGACATCAAGCACAAGACGACCGCAGAGTTACCAATTGTCTAAGCTCTTCCTTGAAGCTATTGCCTGCGACCTTTCACAAAGCATGCCATTCAGATCTCAGTCAATGACGTGCTGCCTTTATGCATCCCATGTGGGGGTGACTCCAGCACAAGGAGACTTACCACAGCATCATTTTCCTGAAGCTTTCTATTGTCCTAGCAACAGAAAATTATGCAGCACTGCTGCAGCATCAGCGACTAGAGGAGGCTAGTCCTGGTATTCCTGCATGTCCTCCAAGCTGAGACTTATGGCAGGTATGTAGGCCCTTCCACCATAAAAATGATAACCTAGTGCCTTAGAGATTCACAACCTGCCGAGGAAGAACCCCAGCAAGAGTTTCCAGCATTCTTTGAGAGTGAGACATACCTATGGAGTTGGTGATTCAGGTGTGAGGTTTGTGTTCATGTACCAGTGGAAGACTGCATGAGTTCTGGTATGCGCCAATTCAGGCGTCACAAACAAGTAATAAGAGAAGAGGTTTATATGACAGGATTGTGCTTCCGTGAAGTGCTTTTCCGAATGCTGTTCTAAGCATAGGGATATTTAGGCTAGGGTAGGCAAGGACGTATGTACGTGAGAGATTCAGTCACAACGCAGACTATTCTAGTTCAAACTTTTTTCCTACTAAATTTTGTTCACCTTTTGTCAAATGAAGTGAAATAAAGAAGGAGGTTAGAACTCTGTTGAAAGTAGAGAACTACTGGTTGATTTATATTGCAGAGTTTAATAATAAAACAAATCCCTGGAGCCGTAGGCTCTCAATTATGGTTCGGGATCCCTATTGTACTTATGCAGGCTTTCCTACAGACTCCTCCCATTTTAGAAAAGCGTTGAAGATACTGCAGGGTAGATTTAGGTCAGAGCTTTGCTTTTATAGCGGAGTACTCTACAGCTGCCAATGAAGCTTTCTTATTCATTTCTGTGTACGAGTGGAAAGGCGCAGACTGCACAGAACCATGCCAACATACAGTGGAAAGAAGTTGCAAAGGATGAGGTGCATTGTTTTGTCCTTGACACTACCATGCACTGCTCTAGCTGGACCCCTATACTGTGTCCATGCACTTTGTACAAGATTTGTAATATACCTCTAGTTTCAATGGCATCTCACCCCCTCCCCCAACTAAATGAAGAAGATTTTCCCCATGTGACTTTCATAAAGCAAAGGTAAGTATGGCAGAACTTGTAAAGCATATGACTAATGATGTACGATACCTGGCAGGGGGTAGGAGGGAGAGATAGCACAGAGTACAGCGAGAGAGAGACCAGATCTGTTTGTGCAGTGTGAGGATGAGGGCATATATATTACGTCGGAAGCGAGGATCATCAGTGTTGCAAGAAGTCCATGGAGAAAGAGGTCCCATAGGGTGAGCAGGTTATGGCGACGACGTGTTCCCTGTACTAGCTTTTTACGTGTGACTGGTAGCCAGGGATTATCTAGTGGGAGAAGGGGGGAAAAAAGAGGTCCGTCGCCCAGTGTCTGCCTAAGCCTCCACCATGACCAAAGGCCATGCACACAATCTGAATGTGACTGGCATCTAATGGGACACCCTTCGGTAGGAACAAAGAGTTGGAAAGGTCTCCCAACTGGTCCCGCTCAGGTTTCAGATATGGAATACGGGCATCTCGGTGATTTTACCGATGCGCAAATTAGCATTGGGCTGCGAGATGATAGAGATCGGGACCCCAAATAAGCTGCAGTCGCAGGTGAGGATGAGAGTCTTTTAGCGGATGCAAGGGCAGTCCCCAGCCCAGGTGAGGTGTAAGAATGGGCGGATTTTGCGGATCCACGATCCGCGGATTTGCGGATCGTGGATCCGCAAAATCGGCGGATTTTGCGGATTTGCGGATCCGCGGATTTGGGGCAGGGCTTCCATACGAGTGCACATGCCTCTTGTGTGTTTAAAAGGGATTGCGCTCGTGAAAGTCAAGGATGCAAAGGCCTCTATCCAGCATCACAGCTGATTTTCGACGGTGGATTTGGGAAAAAGGCACACCTGCCCAGCCTCGATGACGAGTCACTGAATTTGAGCTTCAACTAGTTCCAGCGACCATGTGTGTGTTACTATGCAATCGCCCCGAAGGGCGCAGGGGTCCCTTGGGTGAGCTGTCCATCATAGTGTGTCAATGGCGGGAAGACGGTGCACACCGCGAGTGTGTGGGCGGGGCTTCCATGCGAGTGCACATGCCTCTTGTGTGTGTAAAAGGTCTGAGACCGATCAGAGCAGCAGATGAAGAGACAGAAGCTCCTGGTCACAGGAACAGCAAAGGGATTGCGCTCGTGAAAGTCAAGGATGCAAAGGCCTCTATCCAGCATCACAGCTGATTTTCGACAGTAGATTTGGGAAAAGAAAGCACACCAGCCTGGCCTGTTGTAACTATTTTACGATGGCGCCGGCAAGCTGCCAGCGCCATCCTGAAATAGTTACTAAATTAGCTTCAACAGGAAGCTCTAATAGATAAAATCGAGCACCTGCTTTATTTTATCTATTAGAGCTTCCTGTTGAAGCTAACTTAGTAACTATTTTAGGATGGCGCTGGCAGCTTGCCGGCGCCATCGTAAAATAGTTACAACAGGCCAGGCTTCAACTTTTGCCCCTGGATCCGCCGCTCGCGGATTTGCGAATTCTCGGTAAATTCGCGGATCGCGAATTTACCGAAAATTTGCAAAATCCGCGAGCGGAAATGATTTTGCGCTCATACTTAGTGAGGTGTATAGGAAGACTGCAGAAAGAGCTAAAAAAAAGGTTCTGTGTAATGGGAATAGGAATATTTAAAAACAGGTACAGGAAGCGGGGAGCATATCCATTTTGACAATGGCCACTCATCTCACCAGGGACAGCAGCAATTTTATCCAGCGCTCTACCGAGTTGTAAGATCAGCGAGTGCAGGGCTGCAGTTGAGCTGTAATATCTAGTTTTTATCTCTGTGGAATCGGATACCCAATATTTGGTACTGTCCGTAGCCCATATTGAGCTGAGTCAGTGAGAGGAAAGATCTCCGATTTGATCCAATTTATTTGAAGCCCAGATAGACTGCTGAAACAGATGATTTCCTGCATAAGTAGGGGGAAGTTGTCTGATGGGTGATGGATAAATAATAAAAGGTCCTCTGCGTATAAGGAAAGCTGTAGGGGACCATTCGGAAGTTGAAGGCCTTGATGGAAATGGCGTTCCTGCATATAACGGACTGGAGGATCCATAGCAATGATAAAGAAGAGAGGGAAAGGGGGCACCCCTGCCTGCTCCCTCTCATGCTAGGGAATGCATCGGTTAATGAGCAATTGACCCACAGACAAGCCACTAGATTTGGAAAATAAAAGCATAATCAGGGAGATGAAAGTGGCCAGGAAGCCCAGTTTGACAAAAAACTGTCTTTAGAAAGGGCCACTCCAGGGAGTCGAACGCCTTTTCGGTATCCAACAGAGCACCTATCGCTGGTGTTGATGGGCCGACCTTTTTATGAACTACAAAAATGGTGCATAAATTCAGGAGGTGGATCTGAGGGCAACGAAGCCAGATTGAACAGGGGATATAATCTGTTCCATTAAAGGAGACAATCTGGTAGCGAGGAATTTAGCTAATATTTTATTATCCATGTTTAAAAGGGAAAGGGGTTGATAGGACAGGCAGAGATGGTGATCCTTGCCAGGTTTCAACTGAAGTGTAAGAACTGCTTCAAGCAGCATAGATGGCAATATGCCGGTAGTTAGAGATTCAGCATACATCGCAAAAAGGTGGGGGGATGGGGCATGTGAGTTGGTTGTTTGAAGGCTTTATAAAGGCCCCTAATAAGCCATCAAGGCCAGGTGCTTTAGACCCGTCCAGGGTATCAATTGCCTGTACTATCTCCTCTACAGTAATCGGTTGACTAAGAAACTGTCACAGACCATCCAGGAGCCAGACCATCGCCACCTCCTCAAGATAGGACAGAATCTCCCATGGGGCATTAGGCACACGAGAAGTATAGAGATGTTCGTAGTAATGTTGGAACTCTGCCAGGAAATTCTCACCGCTGAGTGTCGGTGAACCAGAATCTGCTCACAATTTGGTAACATAAATATTTAAGCAATTGGGGCGCAGTAACCGTACAAGGGTGCGGCCAAGGCATTACCCCTCGCCATAATGCCAGGCCTTAGCATGCATCCCCAAATATGCAATCTCCCTTTTGGCAAGGTCAAGGAATTCGGACAATAAGACCGAGCAGTGACGCAGTCAAGGGTCCCCACCAGAAGCGGCGGCTCGGTCTATATCCGACAAGTCTGTTTCAATACGTTGTATTTTGGAGCGGATGTCGCAAAGGATACGGATGTGCTTAGAAATGCACACCCCAAAGATGTATGCCTTAAAAGCTTCCCATAGGGTGTCCTGTGTCTAAACTGTTCCTGTATTCAATGTGAAGTATTCAATTATGGAGCATAGTATGTCGTTACAGAACAATGAGTTATTAAGGGTTTTGCTGTGGAACCTCCAGGGAATCAGTAGCTCAAGAAGAATAGGACTATGGTCTGATAGCATCTGCGGTAATAATGTGATCTCCGTTACCCAAAGAGAGGCATTTGCAGAAAGGAACCAGTAGTCTAACATTGTACAGTTAGCATGAGGAGCAGTTTTAAAAAGTAATACTGGGGTCAGACGGGTATCGGGCACAACAGACATCTTGTAATGTATAAGTATCTATGACATGAGGTTTGAGGTTTGTTACGGGGTAATATTCTGGAGGAGTCAAGGTGAGGGCGGTGTGCCATATTGAGGTCCCCGCCCAGTATCAAAGTCGATATCTAGGCATTCAATATGAGAATAGAGCTCCTGTAAAAATTCAGGATCATCAACGTTTAGGGCATATACACTTATCAATAAGACACACATGTCGGCAAGGATACCCTGTAGGAGATGGTAATGACCATTCGGATCTGAATGACAGTAGTGAAAAGCGAAAGGAACACGTTTATGTATGAGAATGCAAACGCCGCAGGAATATGAACTTTAGCAGGAAAAGTAGTGATGCGTTCCCCAGACACTTGCATATGGAGGATCATCATTGGGTAACATGTGTTTCCTGAACAAATGCTATTTTTGCCCCAGGTCTGTTCAAATAAGACAATACCTGCTTACCCTTACGTGAATTGTTTATTGCATGTGATAAGGGAGACTTCTATCACTCTTTTTAGCTCTGAGTGAGGCATCATAGAAAGGTGAGGGATATAGAATATGGCGCACAGTGAAGCAGTGGTGCGGGAAGTGTAGGATGTGCAATGTAAAACAAATCTAGAGAATAATTAAGAAATGAGAAAAAACAGGGCTCCATAATCAAGCCCCCCATGCCCCTCCCACCCACACCAGATAGAAATACATCCAGTGAATCCCAAAAAAGAGAAACAAAAGACAACATAAGCCCAACAATTTGAGAGTAGTGTTTAACATGGGGGGACAGGCAACAGTTCGGCGTGGCACTGCCTACTAAGAAAAATTTCCCTGAACAGTATAGGAGAATCAACCGCAGGCATACAATAGTGATATGCACAGAAAGATTCTGATAGACTAATGAATGGTGCCCAATATCAAAGGAACAGCATTAGCGTTGTGTGAGCGCAGCCCACTGGTGAGGGATGGGACCACTGTCAGTCGAGCTCAATCTGGAGGAGTTGTCTATGAAGAAGTGGAAGATCCAGCCTGTTCTGGTGTTGTCTGCGAATGAGAAGGTTTGGATAGTAACTTATTACAGAAAGAAGTAACCTCAGCTGGAGTGTCAAAGATGTGAGTCTTTCAATTGAGTTCGACTCGCAGGTGTGCAGGGTAGATAGAGCATGGCGTACTTGAGGCCTAATTTGCTAAGAGAGTTCTTAACGTCATTGAATTTTTGAAGGGCCGCCTGTACAGTGATGGTGAAATCAGGATAGGGTGAGATGGTGGCACCCTGGTAGCAGAGAGAGTCCCGCTTTTGGGCAAGGCAGAGGGATGGGTCTCTGTCCTTATAACTGAGGAGACGTGCTATGAGAAAGCAGGATGGGGTACCCTCAGGAGGCAGCGGGCCTATGGAGCGTTGGGCGCTTTCCACTGCAAAAGTAGATGAAAAGACAACATGATCAAAAAGTTCAGTAAAGATCTACTCTACAAACACATCTGGTTTCCCCATATTTGTGGTTTCCGCAATACCAGGCATGTGGATGTTCCTACAGGACCTGGCCTCTAAGCCCTCATTCTTAATAGCAACTTGCTTTAGAATGCGTTCTATCTTATCCATGCGTTTCAACAAAGTAGCAGTGCCATCCTCTGAGGCCGATATCCGTTCTTCAGCACCATCAATGTGTGCGCTCTGGCGATTAAGGCGTTCTCCCAGTCGATCTATGCAGTCAACCAAGGTGTTGAAGCTGGTGTCCATGGCACAGAACCCAGTCTTAAGTTCCGCCATGATGACGTAGGTGCTGCTAGCAGCGTTGGCATTGGACTCACGGTCCATGGGTTCATCTGTATCGGAGTGAAAACCAGTGCTCTCGCAGGCTTCACCTGGTCGAAGAGCAACTTGCGCTGCTTGGGATCCGTGTGGCCATGGATGCAGAGTGTGGGCTGTGTTGAGAGGTGTTAGGTAGATACGCGCCGTAGCAATGTGAAGAAGGCCTTGGAGATGTGTCGCCAAGTCAGACCCCCACCCAGCAGGGGGAGAATGGGCGGAGGAAAAATGTAGATGCCCGGTTAGATTAGGCCATCAGCAATGGGGCCCCAGTGCAGGGGGGCTATGAGGCGCTCCAGCTGTGTGGCAGGAAAAGGAGAGACTCCCAGGTCACAGAGCTCCTGCAAATTAAACAATGATGGGGAGCTTAAGGTAAGCAAATATCAGTGTCTATGTGGGCCAGTGACCAGGGCCAGCGCGTTCCCTAACAGCCAGGACCAACCAAGGCGGGGTCCAGAATGTATCAGCCTAAGCAGCACAGCCTCCAGACTTTGTGAAAGGCAGCGAGGTAATGTCAGTCACAGCAGCGTGCAATTGCGGAGGAGCAGCAGGAGGCCCAGGAAATGCAGCTCAGCAACAGGGAAACCAGGGCGCCACACGGGGGGCAGAAAAGAAGCAGGCACAGAAGAAACAAAGGCCCCACCGGGCACTTGTATAGATGGGTTAGGTCTGCAGAGGCAACACGGAGAAACATGCAGCTCTCCCAGAAAGGAGAGCATTCACCAAATGCACTGCATCAGTGACCAGGCTGAGCGCAGGCCTTCAGTATAATGGACCACAGCGAAGTCGTGGGGTGTAGAGGGCAAGGAGGGCACACGGCACTTACAGTCCAGCCACCAAACAGCAGTTGGACGATGCGAGCGGCTTGCAGCACCAACGGGTGTGGGTAGGCCCAGCCTCCGGTTCGCCCACGGTCTCCGTCACCGCAGGTCCTCTAAGGCAGTGCTGTGCTTCGCCGCCCACTCCGCTGGAAATGGGTGGTCAGGTGTAGGCCATCAGCGTCATGGCCGACAGACGACCGGCATCGATCAAGGGGTGCAAGAGGCGCAAGCTCCTCCTGGTATGCTCACCAGGCTGCCGCTAGTTGGCCCGAGCAGCCCGCAACACATACAAGACCAGGTGGTCTCAGGCTCGCCCTCGGCCAGTGTCGCCGCGGGGCTTCCAGGGAATGCCGGGCTGTTCAGGTTACAACCGATACCTGGGAGTTGGCCGTCATACCAAGGAACAGTGCATCTGACAGCCCATGCACTCAGGAGCAACGGCAGGGCACAGTCTTCATGTTAGAGACAATAATGGCAAAGATTTAGCGTGGATAGAGGCCACAGCTGCTGGAGCCTCACAAGATTGCAGCCATCTTGGCAGCTACCGTGTGCACACCCCATCATTTTAAGTTATTAAACACCAATGTAGGCCTTGCAATAATGGGTGAAATAGTAATATGTAAGAAGAACTAATTGGGGTTATTTAAAAGACATCCGCACTTATTTCTGAGTAAGATCAATTAGTTTTTTTTTCCGTTTCTTCGAAATGCTGTGGATAAGATTGTCTCCTTAAAAAGGATGTCGGTTTTGTGTGCCAAAATTAACTGGAAGAAGGACAGGAAGAGATTGCAAAGATCATGTGCCTAATTAGTTGTACAGTGTCTCCAGGAACCAGCAAAGGTGAAAGATGACAGGGCATCCAGGTGAGTGTAATAAATCACAGATAGGATGCCTTGTACGCTTAAGAGGAGTAAAAGCAAAGGTCTGGATGCTTGCCAGATTGTCTGTGTGAGCATTTTTTTGTGTGGGTGGTGGTTTGATGGGTGCGTGTGTACATGTAGTGACGGAGAATGAAAGACTGGGAGCCTGAGTCTAAGCTACAATCTGCTCATATCCACCAAGGGAAATTCTGAGCTAATATTACATCTGATAAAAGAGTTATACTGGCTCGCAATCCAGGCCAGAATAAATCAAATTCTGTTTACAGGCACAAAGGCTATACATTTGGATATGCCACCTTATTTGGCAACACTGTTCACCATCTGCTGATAACTGAGGCGGGAAAGCAGAAGATATTCTTCAAATGAAAACCCTACCTCACTGGTACTAAAACAATCCTTCACTTGTGCTACCACCAGCTTACGGCGCCAATCCCTAATTCAGACGCAACTAGACTTCCTTGCCTTCAGGAAACTGCTAAAAACACACCTATTGCAACGTCATCTCATGATTTATTTATTTACTCACTTGTTCTTATTTATCTTACCCTACCACCCCATCAGTTTACTCTAGGATTGTAACCCTTTCTACTTGATATATATGTAAAGTGCACCAATACCTTTAAGGCACAGTAGAACTAAAGAAAAAAAATGGAAATAAATACTACTTAGAACATTATAATGTCTGGAGCTCCACTGGGTCAAGACTGATTTGCATATGGTTAGGTCCAAACTGGATTGGCATGGTGAGCAAAAAAACTATGGATTTAGTCCCAGATCTCTGTACTGGGGAGATTGTATGACATTGTTCTGCATTCTGTCCATCAATAGTTCGTTTTGCATTTATCACCCCGAGTGGGACGGGAATGCTCAGACGCGAGTCCCGTGCTCTCCATGCCACTGGAATCAAGCTGTCCTGGCTGAAGAGGGGTGAAACCCCGAAACCGGTCTTAGGATGCTTGTTTCCAGTCCAGTGGGACCTGGCCTGGCAGTTCAGGCTGGACTGTTCCCAATGGGCACAGGGTCAAGACTGATTTGCATTTGGCTGGGTCCAAACTGGAATGGCATGGTGAGCAAAGAAACACTGGTTTTAGGCCCAGATCTCTGTACTGGGGTGAATGTATGACATTATTCTGCAGTCTGTCCATCGATAGTTCTTTTTGGAGCTCCACTGAAGACAAAGAAGTGGTTGAGCGCTAATAATGGGTGGTATAAATATTCTGCTCCATCATCCCAATGTTAGTCTTTCTGTTTCTCCCTTTTTAATTTAGCACAGTCTAGCTTCTGCCGCCTCAGGCTATACCAGTTGTTAAAGGTCCTCTCCCTCATTATGGCAGCAGGCGATAAGGCTATATTAAATGGCAGAGGCTCTTCTCATAGTCTGTAGCCAAAGAGGTCATCAGAAACCAAAGAACATTAATATGACTTACAATCACATGAAAAAATTAAGGTTAAACAGTGTATGCAGAAAATTAAAAAGTGCATCCGGGAGTTGCTTCTGAGGACAACAAAACATCAGGTGCTGAAAAACAATCCTGATAATTAAATAATATAATAACAAACATTCAGAGGAAAGATTAGGAAGGTAAGGAAGTGGATGGACCACATTAGAAAGAGGTGTAACTAAAGTCACGTTCACTGAAGAAACCATTGTATGGTTGTATTGAGGAACTTTGTCAAAACTACACAGACTTACTCCCAGCTAAGAGGAGGAAACTTCCATTAACCATAATGGCACACAGACCGCACCCAGCGACTCAACTCGAGAGAGAAGGTTAACCAATGTGGAAGACAGAAAATAATTTTAAGGCATATGTGGTCTGTTCATTAGACTTTCTCTCAAATGGAAGTCAGTATGGGTAAAAATGTAACTGAACATGCTAAAATTTGAGGAAAAAAAAGCTAAAACTGGCAAATCGTCAGGGGTCAGACCATCTTAAGTTGCCATCAAGAGTAGAGAATAAAACATTGCTCTTAAACCTCTTCTTCATCTACAACAATCAACAATATTCATTCTAGAATCTTGTTTTGTTTGAGGATGTCTGTAGAAGGCCATTCAAACAATATCAGAAAAAAAAAATGAAAAGGAATAATGGTGTATGTAACGCGTAAGGCTTGTGGTTTTATGGTGTATGATGTCACAATAGCCAGCATTGACACCATTGTGCTATCCATGTTTTATTTATCCGAGGTTCCCTCAAGCACCACAGTCGAGGTTTGGAAAAGCAGTGGAATTACTGGTGACAAAATTATGTTTAGAATTACTCTGCATCCCTAAGAAACCTATAGACAATAAATACTTCATATTTTTTGTTCTTTGAGACATGTATGTTACCTTGAAAACAGATCTAATCCACCGGCATGGGGCGGATTAGGCAATGAATCCATACTCGACAAGTTAACATACACTTATGGACAAGTCATTTCTGGCAAATTAACTATCCAGTACAACCTTACAAACACTGGATAATGTACTCTGTAAAAATTAGGTTATGGCTCATACCAATGAAATCATCAATATGAAGACCGGATGCACACCTCATATGTTCTGCTTTTCGTTAATTATTCAGTTTGTTCAAAGAATGCGTGCAGATTGAGTAAAGTGCCATGCCCAAACAGCACTAAAATAATCAACAAGCCTGAGGGGGGGCGTCCTCTCTCCCCCAAACAATCGCACAGCCAATGTTGCCATCCTGGCATAAATGTATTAATTTATTATATTCAAAATTTAGTCAATGTACTCTTTATATTCCATAATTTCTCATCGCTTTTCTCTACTTTTCGTTCAAATCCACACTCAGAGTGTTCCTGCCATTTCCCAAACTACTACTGTTCTGGCTGTGTCCATCCAGACCTCTTGCAAGAACATGACTGAAGCATAATTCATTTCAGGCAGCGTTTATTCGAAAAATACCCAATGCATTTCGTGCAACATAGCACTTCTTCAGGGGTTACTGTAAATAATCATAGAAAAACCCACAATCAGCAACTTTTGTCTTCACTGTGGTTTACAATCTCTAATCACTATAACAATTTATAAAGGTGCAACATTGTATTGTGCCAACGAGACTATTTCATTCATAAAAATGCTATTACATAACACTTATAAAACGGAAAATTTCACATTGGGCCACTCTTTCTCCTTCCTTATCTGGGTTCCCCTGTCTGCACATAACGTCTCAACCCCCCTTCTTTTTACATAACGGTCTGCAACCTTCCCCATGTTTTTAAACAGCATACCACCGATATTTGCACCTTTATAAATTGTTATAGTGATTAGAGATTGTAAACCACAGTGAAGACAAAAGTTGCTGATTGTGTGTTTTTCTATGATTATTTACAGTAACCCCTGAAGAAGTGCTATGTTGCACGAAATGCATTGGGTATTTTTCGAATAAACGCTGCCTGAAATGAATTATGCTTCAGTCATGTTCTTGCAAGAGGTCTGGATGGACACAGCCAGAACAGTAGTAGTTTGGGAAATGGCAGGAACACTCTGAGTGTGGATTTGAACGAAAAGTAGAGAAAAGCGATGAGAAATTATGGAAAATAAAGAGTACATTGACTAAATTTTGAATATAATAAATTAATACATTTATGCCAGGATGGCAAAATTGGCTGTGCGATTGTTTGGGGGCGAGAGGACGCCCCCCCTCAGGCTTGTTCATACCAATGAAAGTCAAAAATAATTTCACCTCCTAATTATTCTGTGCATATTTCCAAACAAAGCTATACTGAATTATAGCAATGGCTATGGGAAACGCATTTTTGTGCCTGAGCTGTCTGAAAGACCTACTGATACAGAATACATGGAGGTAACTTCAGGTCAGTCCATTCGAACCAATCACTCACTTGGATCATTGTCCCATCGCCATAAAGCAACGGCAATCACAGTTAGATCAGTCCAGAGGAGTGTGTCGCTCTTACCGTAATGCTTTTGGCCGTTTGTTGTGTCATTCCGTTTTTTTTTTTTTTTTTTTACTACGGGTGCAGGATTTTTTTTATAATGTTTTTTGGGGGACTCAAATGTGAACCAGGCCCTAACAAGGCCTCATTAATTGCTTTGGCTGAAAAATAGGGCACAACTATGATTGGACTCCCCACACATACTCAAATTCGGGACCATAATAATTTCTATTTTAACATCTGACTTTTAAACCATTAAGCATTTCATTTTAACTTGTTTTTACGTTGTTACTTATAAATTACTTGCAAATTATTTATGAAACTGTGTTATCCTTCTGCTTAGTGTATCGATTTGTATTAAATGAAACCATAAAGATTACCAGTACCTAATCGCCTTATTATTAACACACCATCAATAGCACAACACAAAATACCACTATCACCAACACATCACAACTAATACTATCACCACCACTACCTACACCACGAGTTCGACCGTCAATACTACCATCGTCACAAAAACAACCACGATCATCAATACCATGCATCACCATACAAAGCTCCAATAGCACTAATACTGGCAGTACACCAACGCCACCGATAACACATCCAAGCCCACCATTAACACATCACACCAGCAATACCAAGCATTGGCAAAGTCAGTACGCTTGGCTTTAGTTTGCTATTGCATAGAAACATTTATACATGAATGTGTTGTCACATTTAACTGCGACCTAGCCGCTTTGCCAATGCTTGTTTAAATGAACAGGTATGTGCACGGGAAACATGGGTGTTGTCTCACTCTTCAGTAGCAGTGTAAACAATTAAAATGAATTAATCATTCATGCTTGCAAAATTTTAGTAAACAAACCCTTACCTAAAAAACGCGGCCGTGTTATTTCTGCTAATGGGACTTTCATAGACTAACTATGCCTGTAGTATGAAATATGTGTTCGAAGTTTTTCTGTACCATGACACTGCTCGTACTGAATAATACAGCTGCCCGGTGGTATCAGCTTGCAAGCCGCGCAGCCCCAGCCCTTCCCGCTCCCCCACCCCTCCGGGCCTTTGTGCGCGTCCTGCAAGCATGAAGAGGAATAAATATGCCCTGGTGTGCTGCAGCGCGACAAAAAAAAAGAGCAGGAACCGGTTTCGCCGGTTACGTCTGATGCGGCTCCAACCAAATCTCACTTTCAGCAGCCACTGAAACCACGTCAGCCCCCACAGAGTAAACACGATTCCGGCCGCGGGTTGTGGCGAGGTGAAGAGGAGGTGAGCGCGCGAGACTAGTCCGGCCTGGATAAAGGAGCGGCGCGCGCTCAGAAGCTTCTCTTTCAGCACAGCCGGAGGTTATTTACAACACAGCGGACATCTGCTACTTCTACATTCCTGAAGTTAGGAAACCGGGCAGTAAGCACGAGCGATATGCCAAATGTACAAGTGGTCTGTTGGTATGGGCTGTGAGGCGCGCACGCGCTGAATGACACTGAAGGTTTGGCTAGTTCTGCTGGGCCTGCAGACAGGTGCACGAGGCCGCTCACACCAGCTGTCGGAGAAAGAAGGGAATGCGAGTAGTGTTCGTCTTCGCACGAGGCAAGAGCACTTTACGTTAGTTCCAAAACATTTCTCTCCGCATAATAACTCTTTAGTACGCACGCTGCGTTTTTCCAAAGGTCCGCTTACACAGGATGTGACTGCTCACATTTACACGTTAACACAGGAACATAATTAAGAACTTTCAATGCACACAAAGCAGAGGGCACACATTTCAACTGCGTACTGCTCAACTGCGGACATCCTATCCAGGAAGTACCAGATACACTCCCTCAGTCTTACCCCTAAAATTGCACACTGAAGCTCAGACACTTGAAAGACTTGGGTGGTGTGCTGTTACAGATGGCCAGCTTGCTAGCATTATATAGCATGTCAAAGCCCCTCTCCCGAGTTAGGGTCTTAGAGACGACTATTACACGAGGCATCTAGATCTATATTAGAACATGCTGCGCAACGTGCCTAAAAGTCAATACAAAAATCAAATATGAAATGGCCAGTGTCATAGTGTTTTTTACTTTAAGACATGCTGCATAGCAGTGAGGTCTGCTGTGCAAAATGGCTAAAAGTAAAGGGGAAAATGACCCGGCCAGTGTTTACAGTGGCATAGTGCTTTTTTTAACTATCCATTAGAGGGGGGTTGGGGGGGGAGCTGTTGGAGTGAGACACATAATATCTGCAGGGAAACAGGTGGTCTTCTATTGCCATTATGGACAAATGTGATCTGAGGAACACAGGCACCTCTATTTTTTTTTATATATAGCGCAAACTCGACCCAAAGGTATTGCAGAGCTTTACATGTGCACCCTTCCCCTCACATTGATAAGATTGTATATTCCCGGTCCTTCTGATAACACAAACGGTTTTCCTAGTTCCTAAGGATATAACCTGTTCACTGGGAATCATAGCATGCCTAAGGATTCGATGTTTGTCTTTAGCTATGTCTCCGGCATGCCTAACAACATTCTGTCCATCCTTGATATATGACCCAATGCCCATGAAAACTTTACTTGTGCCTCTGAACATCAGACAAGGCCTGGAGACTCTTCATTGTGGGCCTGAGAAGCAGTGGATTGTAACAGAATGTTGTAGGCCTGAGAGTCGTGCCTGCATCCCTGAGAACATCCTTTGAGCAGCCGTGGGTTGCAACATGAAGTTAATTTATTAGCAGAAACTGCAACAGGTTCAGTGAGATATATTTGTTCCCAGAGGCAACAGGAACCTTCCTGGGTACACTGTGGGCTACAGGGTATTCAGTTTCAATGCGCTAGGATCATCTCTGACCACCAAAGGTCCTCTCGGATGAGGTAGAGCATGCATGTGTGCCAGCGAGAAGGGTCCAGGACGGAAAGCTAGTGCTTTCCCCATGAACCTACAGTTCTCTCAGAGAGCAGGCGTCCGTCTTAGTGCGCTAGGGCCCTTCCTAATTTTCAAAGTGGCTAGTTTACTACTCAGTAGGATTCAGGTATTACGAACAAGAAGATTCGAAGGGGTTAACGAATGACCGTCTCCACAAGTGGGGAATCGACATTCTATCAGCAATAAAATAAAACATTGTGAATTGACACTGGAGGAGAGAAGATTTAAGAAAAAAACTCAACGAGGGTGGGGGAAATACAAGGAGAGCGGAAATAAGGCAGAGGGAGGGTGAAACATGACAAGAGTGGACAAGGGTGGGGGAAACATGACAAGAACGTGAGGAGGGCAGGGAATGGAGGAAACAACTAGGGCAGGGGTTGGGGAGAAGGTATAGAGACATGCACTCTTGCATGACGATTTTTTTAAAGTACATGGAGCAGAATGAGACCTTGACATGGGCCACAAACAGGAAACTGTGCTAGGTCATGCTCCAAGGCAGGGACAGAAGCCACAAAAGAAGGCATGAGGATGTGATCAGCCGGAGTGACCAGTGAGAAGTACAGAAACAAGAGTGACAGGGAATCCAACCAATGGTAAGTAATGGATGGGCTCTAATCTCGTTTTTAAGCTTTATTGAGCGCTCTAGGCAAAACTGAAAAAGGAGCGAAACAAAGACAAGCTTTGGAATGTTGGAACATAAGTTCTGTACCAGCCATCACTGTCACTCCACTCCACTATCTTCAATGCAGCTGCCAACATTGCAATGTTCTAAATGAGCATTATTATTCAAGGTGAAGGGCACATCAGACAGTTACTAACCATGATGTACAACACGGTTATTAACTACCTAGGAGTGTCCTCCCACTTGGATAATATTGCAACAGTAAATAATAGCTTTACAATGTAGGTTGAAATTCACAAAATTGTTAGATGCGGGTCACGTCCACAACTCTTGTCTCTTTTGTGGGGACGGTAACTGTGGTCTGGTTGCTTGTGGAGCCTTGTGGACTCTTGGTGCTTGATATAGCATTACGATTCTGACACACTTGCGTTCCTAGATTTAATTTGTTTACATGGGTACTCTGAGTCTTGCACATCATGGTACTACTTAGCTGGAAGATTACATGAGGAACACCTGTTGGATTCGTTTTTTTTGTGAGGAGGCTGCCATCATTGTTCTATACACGTGCATTGTAGTGAATGCTTTGTTTGGAGGCACAGAAAAAGAATCTTATAGGAAAGACTATAGCTGATGAGCGGCGGTAGGGGTAGGTCGTTAAGCCGTTTCCTGCTTCACACAGAGGGACACTACTGTTGCGCGTCTCCAAAACGCTGCTTCCAGATGAGGCCTTTCCTAACACCACTTTAGGGTGGCCATATGTCCCTAGAAGGATTACCCTAGCTGGACTTAGCAAGTGGCAAGTATTACTTTGACACTTTCCACTGAACAACTGTAGATAGCACTCACTTTTATCATTTTTTCACACAGTCCTGAAGAATCGCCCCAGATCTCTCCTAGACAGCTTGATGGCGAGAAACATGTTAACCACTAGGGAGTAGAGTAGAGTTTCCTGCACCTAATTCAGAGAACAAATGACCCTCCCTGTTAGCATTTTAACCTAGGTAAGGTACCTAATTGAATAAAGCATCACTGAGGAATCCTTAACCTAATTTTAACTCAAAACACTGACATCTACACGAGACTAGGCCCCTCACCCCCACAGCACCCTTACGGTGGAACAAAAGATCTCCGATAAAGAGCCTCTTTAAGGGTGCCCGTTGGGCATTGCAGCGCCGGCCCAACGAGGAGCAGGCTCATATGATGAAGCATGACACCTAGCTTGCTGGGTGTGTGAGCCCTAGTTCCACAAGGAGGAATTCCCCTCCTCCTTCCACTTGTTATTAGACCCTGTTCTGTCACCACCTTTTGACTCTCTCCACTAGGCACATCCGACTAGGTGGAGTCCGGTGACTACCTTGTCACCTAGGAACTGCGTACCTATTCTTTGGTTTACTGCTTACTGGGCAAGTACGCTGGACCTACCCAAAAGCCCTCCCTTAACTAAATAAAATCCTCCCTCCTTTTGATATATAGCACATTTTAGTCACAATATAAAAAAGTATTGGTGGTGCCATACTCATTTTAAGAATTGTGGCTAAACATAAGGTGATTTCACCCGTGATCAAATCGGATAGACTATATGAGCTTTGAGAGAAAACAGTTTTCTCTCTTAATTTTCGAATGGAGATTACGGTTAATGCTTGAGAGCCAAAATGAGGACAGAAATTGCCTAACATTTTTTTTTTTATCGTATCTTAACGTTACTACCTTCCTCACTTATATCTCTACTTTGAGAAAGTGTGTGGTGTGTGTGTGTGTTGTTGGTGTGTGTGTGTGTGTGTGGGGGGGGGTGTTGTGTTTGTGGGGTGGGTGTGCGCGTGTGTGTAACATTTTGGTAAAACTCAAAGGGTTTTGGCTAACGCCAGACCTAAAAATCTGTGTATATTTAGGCATAGCAGCTTAGAGAAATACACCTCTAAAAATGGTTGTCCGCATTGATGCAAAAAGACAAACAGATCCTGTTTGTTAAAGACGCACTGTACACTTGCCCCTCGGGTGCTTAACTGTTATCGAATTCCAAAGTAACCTTACTCATAATTTAAATCTGTATCATCATCTCAAACATATGAAGAACTAATACAACATAAACATGAAATATAAAAAACAGTATCATAAGTTCTTCCTATTCTCTTCTTTTATTCTTTTTTCAAATCCTGTAGCTGAATATCTTCAGTATCATTCTTGGTTCATTACTTCATGAATCGTTCACATTTACACTTGCTTCCCAATGCATTTCGGTAAAGTTTACCTTCGTCAGGGGAATGCTGGAGTAAATACATAATAAACACTATGTATCTTCTTCCTTCTTCTTAGGGATTTCCCCACACCAGAGACACCAGCCTCATGCTTAAACAATGTGATCGTGATTGGTCCATATTAAAAGTGAATCAACTAGTTTTCACCAACCCCCTTATCATGCTTCTGTGAGTATGTGTACAAATATGTCTAATACCACTGTGCTTAAAACCACACCTCGCGTGTCAATGACCATGCCTCACTGACCTGTGTAAAAATGTTTCAAAATTCCTAAAACAACAAAACGAAAAATAGCAAAAACGTTATAAGGCTCCACTCTCTAGGTTACCACTTGTATTCTTAAAAAATAAGTCCAAAAGCCTTTTCTACCTTAATCGTTGTCAGGGACATGTGTGCTTTCACTTTCTCATGACACTGCTCGTATCTCATAAACGTCGTGAATGGCATACACTGAAAGAAACACGCATTGCTGTTACTTGACTTATTCTCTCTAACCCTTTGTTTTACTCGTTTACTTAACAAATTCCCGTAACTCCACCATACCTTGATGTTCAATCTCGATGTCCCAAACGCTGGCTTTCAAAATTTGTTTACCGGTAAGCGCGCTATCGAGTATGTCACAGGTGTCCACGCGCAGACAAAACTTGACTAAAACAGAGAGGGTCACATTGAACGAGCTAGCTATGAATGACACCATAAAAATAGTACCAGCAGACAAAGGGGGAGCCCTAGTGGTTCTCAACAAACAATATTATGACATGAAGGTGGAACAGCACGTTTCTGACATCAACACTTACATACTTTTGGACGCAGACCCTACCACCCGTTTTCAGACTATTATTGAACAGATTTTGACTAAAGCTATGAATATGGGATGGATCACTGAACAGATCCATAAATTCTTGACAGTATTACATCCGAAGAGACCCCATATATATATATGGTTCCAAAAATGCACAAAGACCCTATAGCTCCCCCATTCCGCCCGATAGTGGCAGGATGTGGGTCAGTACATGAGCCGTTAGGAAAATATCTTGATTATTTTTTGCAACCATTGGTCCAGCAATGGTCCACTTATATTCAAGACACAACAGACTGTTTACAGAAATTGGATCAGGTGACCATAGCAGCAGTTGATGAAATATGGTTATGTACAATTGACATTTCTGCACTATACACTTCCATCCCACATGAGGAAGGTATAGAAGCAGTCAAGTGGATGTTACTGAAACACGATTACGATGAGGGCACAAATATGTTCTTGCTCGAGCTTTTACTCTTTTGCCTATACCATGGGTATTTCACATGGCAGGATAGGTTTTACTTGCAGAGAACAGGGACCTCAATGGGTTTTACAGGAGCACCAACGTTAGCGAACATGTTCATGGCTCGCTTTGAAGACACACACATATTACAAAACCCAGAATGGTCTAACCACCTGAAATTATATGTGAGGTTTATAGACGATATTCTAGTTGTGTGGAATGGTCCTAGAAATCAATTGGAGTCTGAATTACATAAATTAAACCAGTGTCACGATCACATCAAAGTAACTTTTTCTATTCAAGCCACAGAGATGAACTATTTGGATATACTCATAGAGAGGCAAGGAAACACATTAACTACAAGAGTGTATAAAAAACCCACCAACAGAAATAATGTGCTGCATTATCAGAGTTTTCATACCCCCACACTAAATTTTTTTTACATTTTTCTCAATTTTTGAGAGCATGTAGGATTTGTTCAGAGGAAAAGCAAGGACTCCAGGAGATGGAGGTTTTGACACAAGCCTACAAAGATGGGGGATATCCAAGCGAGATCTTAGTGTCAGCTAAAGAGAAAGCATGTCAGGTTTCCAGAGCAGATTTATTGAGGAAAACTAAAAAAACGCCATTAAAGAGAGAAGTGTTTGTGATAAAGTATTCCACGGAAACAAGAGCTATAAAAAGAAGCATTTTGAAAAGATGGGAAATTATTGAACAGGAGGCAGATTTTAGTCAAGTGTTCATAGGTAAACCCATGTTTGCACATACAAGATCTAGAAATTTGTAAGAAATATTCAAACGAGGTAGAGGGAAGAGTGTCCCACCCAACTACAAAGGCATGATTAAGTGTCATAACTGCAGTAATTGTGGGAATGTTATTGTAGGGGATGTGTTCACACACCCACAAACAGGTAAACACATAAAACTGAGACATACCACAGATTGTAACTCCAACATGGTAGTATACGCAATCAAATGCCCGTGTGGGCTAGTGTATGTGGGGAAAACCACTAGAAAAGTTAAGACTCGAGTGACTGAGCATAAGAGTTTGATTAGAACACAGAATGCCAAATCCAATTTAGCGGTACATTGGAAGGAGAGACAACACACTATTCCTCTATTACGATACACATTGTTAGAAAAAATTGAAGAAAAAGATCACGTTGAAGTCAACAGATACTTATCGCGAAGAGAAACCTTTTGGATACGGTATCTTAATACGTTGGAACCTTGTGGACTGAACGACAAAATTGAAATGATTTGTTTTCTGTAAAACATTTGAGAAACAATATAAGTGTGGAATGACATATTGATCTGTAATGTGTATACAGTATTTTATGATGTACAGAGATGTGGCCAAAAGAATATTGTGCAAAAGTGAATCAATAGTTATATTGGGGGACATCAAACACATAATGACATAACAGGTTACATGAGTAATAGGAGTTAGGGACACGTACACAAATGTTATGGTATTACAGTATAGCACATTATGGGAAACGGCAGACAAGTATTCGTTTTTTCATTATTAGTTTTTTTCAGCAGTATTTACTTGTTTGTTTCTATTTGCACACGTGAGCTTGTATTTTAGGACTGGGCACAATAAGGGAGCATAATAGGAAAACCAGATAGGAACACTAGGTTAAGATGGCGGCTGTAAATTAATTTGGAAAATACCGTAGTCCATTTTCGATAGCACTCACCGCACGCGTCACACGCCACTGAAAGTCAAGACAGCAAGTATAGCGCGCTTACCGGTAAACAGATTTTGAAAGCCAGCGTTTGGGACATCGAGATTGAACATCAAGGTATGGTGGAGTTACGGGAATTTGTTAAGTAAACGTGTAAAACAGAGGGTTAGAGAGAATAAGTCAAGTAACAGCAATGCGTGTTTCTTTCAGTGTATGCCATTCACGACGTTTGTGAGATACGAGCAGTGTCATGAGAAAGTGAAAGCACACATGTCCCTGACAACGATTAAGGTAGAAAAGGCTTTTGGACTTATTTTTTAAGAATACAAGTGGTAACCTAGAGAGTGGAGCCTTATAACGTTTTTGCTATTTATCGTTTTGTTGTTATAGGAATTTTGAAACATTTTTACACAGGTCAGTGAGGCATGGTCATTGATACTCGAGGTGTGGTTTTAAGCACAGTGGTATTAGACATATTTGTACACATACTCACAGAAGCATGATAAGGGGGTTGGTGGAAACTAGTTGATTCACTTTTAATATGGGCCAATCACGATCACATTGTTTAAGCATGAGGCCGGTGTCTCTGGTGTGGGGAAATCCCTAAGAAGTAGGAAGAAGATACATAGTGTTTATTATGTATTTACTGCAGCATTCCCCTGACGAAGGTAAACTTTACCGAAATGCATTGGGAAGCAAGTGTAAATGTGAAGGATTCATGAAGTAATGAACCAAGAATGATACTGAAGATATTCAGCAACTGGATTTGAACAAGCATTTACAATGCAATGGTCTCGGCAATATTATAGGTAGAGCTATTGGTATTGCTCATTATTTTTTTATCTTTTTTGTATCCCTAAATCAATGGCATTGTAATTTCTATTAACATTAGCTTTTTTTTTGCATATGTGGTACCTATTGCATTAGCAGAGAGAGAGTGAGGTAGTGAGATAGAGAGAGAGAGTGAGGTGTTGACATAGATAGAGAGTGAGGTAGTGAGAGAGAGTGAAGTAGTGAAAGAGTGAGGTAGTGAGGGAGAGGGATGTTGTGAGGTAGTGAGATATAAGCACAGAGTGATGTGATGTAGTGAGATGGAGAAAGAGGTAGTGAAAGTGAGTTAGTGAGATAGAAAGAGTGAGGTAGTGAGATAGAGAGTGATTGAGGTAGTGAGTTAGAGAGAGATAGAGCGAAGTTGTGAGCTAGAGAGTGAGGTAGTGAGAGAGTGAGGTAGTGATGTTTTGAGAGAGAGAGAAGTTGTGAGATAGTGAGGTAGTGAGATAGATAGAGTGGAGTAGTGAGGTAGAGAGAGTTATGTAGTGAGGGAGAGGTAGATAGAGAGTCAGGTAGTGAAAGAGTGAGGTAGTGAGGGAGAGGGATGTTCTGAGGTAGTGAGATAGAAACAGTGAGTGAGTTTGTGAGGTAGTGAGATAGAGCGAGAGTGAGGTAGTGAGATAGAGAGAGTGAGGTAGTGAGTTAGAGAGAGAGTGAAGTTGTGAGGTAGTGAGGTAGAGAGTGAGTTAGTGAGAGAGTGATGTAGTGAATTTTTGAGGGAGTGAGTCGTGAGGTAGTGATAGTGAGATAGAAATAGATAGAGTGAGGTAGTGAGATAGAGAGAGAGTGAGCTAGTGAGATAGAAAGAGAGTAAAGTTGTGAGGTAGTGTGTTTGAGAGTGATGTGGAATGCATGCTAACAATAAGCAACAAACAAACATGCTACAAATACCTCCCACCCCAAGACCGGCACTTACCTCTCATGCCGCTGATCAGCACACATAAGCTGTCAGGAGAAATAAGAACAATCTATCCCAGGCTCATTAGTGCTCGTTCCACTGCCCATCATGGACCGGGCATAAAAGGCAACAGTTTCCTGATACACCGCCAAACTCTCCAGGCACAAGAGAAACGAGAGCGGCGACCTCATCAACGGGAGGGGGCGGGAAAAAGACACGGACAGCGGGAGGGGAGCACCCCTGGGAGTTGAAAGGCCCGCTTTGGCCTGTCTCTATCGAGAGAGCCTGCTGTCACTTGGGAGCAGGCCTTGGATTAGAGGGATCCCTCAGAGGCTGCAGCGCCTTTTGTAAAGTGATGTCCTCCAAACACATTCCCAAAACCCCAAACAGGAGGTGAGGACGGACCAGGGCACCACAGCGAACAGGCAAGGCCCAAGCTAGTTAATGGGGCTTTAAGGGGAAACAGAGGCCCGGACTGTATCACGTCTTCAGAGGCATGAGAAACATAACTGAGGCTATTGCTCCAACAGCCACAAACAAGCTTTCCCCTACAAGGTTTTTTACTGTCTTCTTTTTTGCCTGACACTCAAACAGTTGCTTCAAATAACACACTTAACACCATAATATGCCACCTTTTTTGACAAGGATTCATGTATATCAAGAAAGTTGAGTTTTTTGTTCATGAAGGAAAGATGCACCCGCCTTGCCTAAATAACCAGAAATCATCTTGCAAAATGTTGCTAGGCTCAGGAAAGCCAATTTCGATGAAACTGCAAAATCTTTGTATCTCCTTATTCACATTCCACCTGTCCTTCTCCACTGCATTATGCTTGATCACCCAGTGCACAAGCCTTTGCGGTACAACCTCTGTCCACACCACATGCGTCGCTGACCATAACCTCCATATCCTCTTTTATTCGCCGTTCATTATTTTCAGCAGAGCTACACCAGACCATTGAACCAAGTCATTTAAAGGAACATCTAAGCATGTGGTTTGCCTGAAGCCTCTCGCGGATTCAATAGTTACCCCTCCCCGATCTACTACAGACGTGACCGGTCACTGCCCAGTTGGCCTCACCCTAAAGACCTCTTGCCGGTAACAGGACAGGCTTGGCTCCAATAACTTCGGCCCCTCTCCACTCCACACTGAGAAATACCAAGTTCTACCCAAAATCCAATACCATATTCCAACACACACAGTCCCAAACCCCCTCTACGATTCTTCAATCAACCTTATATTCCAACATTAGTTACCGACAACGCTCCTCCAAAATTCGTTACCGACTAAGCTGTTATCATTTCTCATACTGCTTTTCTGTAAACACAATTATCACACTCGTCCTCTACACCTCCGACCGTACCTTATGGATCCGTTTCAGCGCCATGCTGGGTTCGCTCCGGGGCTGCCACTGGTCCTAGCTCTGGTGAGTGCAGGGGAGGGTCAGGTGAGGTCAGGGCACCGCGGGAGTCGGCAGCTGGTCTACCGGCGGCGGGCAGGCATGGCTCCTGCTCACGGAGCTGGTGCTGCTGTTTTGAATTGGTGGGGGGCTGCTGCACGCGCTCCACCGCCTCGCGGCCCTCGGACTCCGCCGCTGACAAGTCACCGCTGCTACGGGCCGCACGCCCTGCTCCTCTGTCGCTCTTGCCTCTTTATCAGCAGCGCGAAAGGCCTCTCTTGTGTTTCTTGAAAACGCACGCTCTGCCGTTTGACCAGTTGGCCTCGCTTGTATTAAACTGAGTTTTCAGTTTGCCTTTCATAACTCGGATTACACTTGAAAGTATGCCCCTCCGGCATGTTCTAACTTGTTTCCGATTGCATTCTTTCTCCAGGTTTTGGTGGTGTTCGGCTATATGGGCGAGAAGTTGAATTAAAAAAAAGATGAATTCAAACAAATATATTCTGGACGATTTAGCGAGGGCAAATCACATGCAGCGGCTTTGCTCCAAGCAAGCATGCTTGTTACCTAAAGTGCCTTTCAGTTCCTCCTCCCTCTCCTACTGCGCGGACCTAGCCTCTGCGGTGACGTCACCTGAAAGTCCAGCGCTCAACCCCAGCAAGCTGCCTGGTGTGCTAAACAGACAACAGTTAGGAAGCTTACCTGGGGGCAGAAGGCAAGAACGAGGAAGCGAGAGTTTGTGCCTCCGACGCCTGGAGCTCGGAACGGGAGGAGGGAGAGCTCAGGGCGACGAGAAAAAATGGCGCCCGGCAGCTTCTGAATTTTTCAGATTCGGGGGCGTGGTTTTGCTGTCCTGAGTGACGGACGACGTCACTGTCTAAAGAACAGCAAAATCTACGCCCCCAAATCCGAAAAAGACGGAGCCTATTCCGAGGGACAGCTCTCTCCTCCAATGGCTGGCCTCCGTTTAGGAAGCCAGCCAATGGAGGGAGAGCCAAAAAGAGGGAGGGATAAAGCAGCCCTCTTACTGACAATAATTCTCAGACTTCCGGTCTGCCTTCGGCAGACCGGATATTACCGAGACCTAAAAAAGAATAAAAGAATAGAATAAGAAGAACTTATGAGAGACTGTTTTTTTTATATTTCATGTTTATGTTGTATTAGCTCTTCATATGTTTGCGATGATACAGATTTAAATTATGAGTAAGGTTACTTTGGAATTAGATAACAGTTAAGCACCCGAGGGGCAAGTGTACAGTGCGTCTTTAACAAACAGGATCGGTTTGTCTTTTTGCATTATGTTATAACTGACCGGAGCCAGTCAGTTTTTAAAGACAGCACCCACAATCGAAATAGAATCATTGGCAGAAGAGAGTGCATATAAAAATACAAGAAAGGGGAAAAAAAGGAGTGTGCGGGTTATCTAGTTTACATAGGTATTGTCCGCATTGATGCTCATTTTTTGCCCGTAAGCTTGATATAGTAGTGGGTATACTGCCTGCTGCCAGCAGAATATACCAGTAGGTGTACTGTTCTTTGTTATCAGGCGGGGGAGGAGATGGAGAAATAAAGCGATGTTACAGTGCATCTTCCTCCTAGATGAGTCGGGGGATTGAGTGACAAGGTGCCGCGGAGAGATACAAAAGAACAACACGTTTGGTTGGGGGTAAAAGCATAGGGTGACCAGACGTCCCTGTTTTCCCAGGACGGTCCCCGTTTTTAGAGAAGTGTCCCCGTGTCCCTACACTTTTCTCCAACTGACTCAAAAGTCCCCGTTTTTAAACGGAGTCCCGGTTAAACACAGAAATGTCCCTGTTTTTCATTGTTCCGGTTGAGCATGCGCGCGCATGCTCTCTTTGCACTGGCGTTTGGTAGCATGTGATGTTTTATTGATTGTTGGCAAATATATGCTATAGTCCTCAAAACTGTAAATGTAATAAGAAGTACTAATCCTGCTGTGTAAAGGAGAGGAGTGCCAATAAAAGACCTCAGATTTGTTGTCTGTAACGCTTCACCTCGGTCTGTGCAGGGAGCTGTCATTGTAGTCCCTTTTCTATGTCTATGACAGCTGTCAAATAATCCTACTTTTATGCGGATGGTTACTGTAAACCGCAGCATCATAAATTTGGGACCCCCTCTACTACACATTTATGGCCAGGGAAAAGAGGGGACAGTGGCACCAACGATACAAAAAGTTTCCCTTGTGACCTCAACCTTATTTATCAATCGACATTGTTCAAGTATTTTCAAAGGATCATTTCTAATTAACACGGGTACTCTGATTTATTCAAAATATATTTGATATCCGTGTTACTGTAAACCGCAGTCCTACTTCTATGTCTATGACCTGTCCCCGTTTTAGGTCTCGCCTGTCGATGCGCATGCGCATCGAGCTTGCGAGACTATGGGGGCTTAAACAGTCTTTAACCAACTTGCAAGGAATCGTGGCGATTCCTTGTAGTGCCCGTGAAATTCAAGCTCAATGCGCATGCGCATTGAGCTTAAAAGCGCGTGCACATGCCCCCAGCCGCCTGCCTTGCATGTATTTTCCCTCAGGCGCACTCCTCCCACACCCCCGCTCCGCCCCCTCCCCTGCCTGCCGTGTCGCATTTCTTCAGTTTCCTCAGCCGCACTCCAGGCCCCTGCTGCTTTCACACCCTCTCCCCGCTCCGCCCCCTCCCCTGCCCGCCGTGTCGCATTTCTCCTCCCCCTCCCCTTCTCTGCCTTCCCTCCGTCTTGTCTCTTTTGGTCTTATTCTTGTTTTAACTTTTTTTTCATCTTGGTTTGCCTTTCTTCACTTTCTACTGCAGTAACACACTCAGTTTGTCCCTTCACGCGACAGCATCTCTCAAATTGCAGTAAGTCTACAGCGGGTTCTTTTTGATGCTCTACTTCGTTGCAGTTTGTATTTTAAATTTGCACACTTTTGATGCGGCCGCTGCTTTCACTTTCGCGTGCACAGGGACGAGTCCTCTTCACATCCACCCCCTACAAGTGGTGCCTCCCGCTCACGTGCTGCTGGGTGGCTCTTGTTTACCCCACACTACCCAACCCCCCATCTTCGGGCCACTGCACTGTCTCGCCCGCCAGATTTGCATTTTGCCTAGCACCCTCGCCTTCAGTTCTCGTTGACAGTAAATAATAAAGCGTTTCCGCTATGCCGGCTCTGCAGTGCAGGGCCATGAACCATGTATGATAACATCACCCAAAGTCGCCATTCACATACCGTCTATACTACCGACTTTCAAAGGCCTTCATGCTTGTCTGGCTCCTCCCCAAGTAAAGCAATCCAGAAGTACAACTCTGAATCAAAGACTCTCTGCCTCATCACCATTTGCCAGCATGCGGAGACTTCAAAGACTTCAAGCTGTGGCCATAATCAGGCCCCCTGCTTGCCATAACCCCTCCCTTTTCCCCCTCCCTCCTGGACAGCCTCGCTCTCCCAAGCACCTCGCTTAGGCACATACATACACCACTCACGTGCTCCCCACCCCCCTCCTCCCCCGATCACTTTCACGTCCGTCTCCCTAGATATAACACAATTACACGCAAAACTGAAAATGTACAGCTCAGCTGTTGATCTCCCAACTCAATGCCGTATGTGCGACATCAAAGAGTTTAAATACCTATATTCCAAGTGCTACTGTTAATGCAGGTTAAGTGAAACTACTAGTTGTTTTGAAACTGGCATAATAAAATCATGTTTTAAAAATATTATTTTAATCTGTGCCAATTGATTGTAGTTTGCACTCGCCACAGGCAGCACAGTCGCACACCCAATGCCACTCACACACGCAACGCCACTCACACACGCAACGCCACTCACACACGCAACGCCACTCACACACGCAACGCCACTCACACACGCAACGCCACTCACACACGCAACGCCACTCACCCACGCAACCCCACTCATCCACGCAACGCCACTCACACACGCAACGCCACTCACACACGCAACGCCACTCATACACGCAATGCCACTCACACACGCAACGCCACTCACACACGCAACGCCACTCACACACGCAACGCCACTCACACACGCAACGCCACTCACACACGCAACGCCACTCACCCACGCAACGCCACTCATCCACGCAACGCCACTCATCCACGCAACGCCACTCATCCACGCAACGCCACTCATCCACGCAACGCCACTCATCCACGCAACGCCACTCATCCACGCAACGCCACTCATCCACGCAACGCCACTCATCCACGCAACGCCACTCATCCATTTGCAAAACCAAAAGGTCAAACTCTTCTATTGCGAGACCTATTGCATTTTCAATGCTGGTTTTGTTTTGAGAATCTGGTCACCCTATAAAAGCAGGGCAACAGAATCTGGGAGCAGCAAGTCTCTGTGAATGAAAGTAAGTAAATCGGCAATGAAGAAGTTGGTGCAATGAAGGCACTCAAAGCAAATGTGTACAGCAGACATGGCTGATGAAGGCGAACAACGAGGCAGCCATTAGCTTGTCCAAGAACATGAGATCTTTTCTTCTTCGAGGAGGAATCATTCACCCTATCTTGGCAGCTTTTTTCATTACTTGTTTCGCACACTCTTTAAAGAAGAGCGATTTGGAAGATCGAGTCTGATCCCAGTACAAGGTTAAAAGCACACACGCCAAGCTGGAAAGACGAACCATGGAAACCTTGTCTACCTATCTTCTATAGGTCACTAGAAAGACGGAGCATTTCTCCCTCTGTACATAACAATACTTTGTCCTGCAGCAAGGTACGCTTGCGAGGTACATTAATAACACATTCTTTTCATATACTACTTTATCTCAAACTTGTGCAGTTTCTAAGCACTGTAAATACCAGGTGTTTCTTTCGCAGAATTTAATGGTACAACATTTAAAGTTGCGTTACTTTTGTAGCAAGTTGAACCTGTCGCCTGCAGATCAATTCATACATCAACAGGCAAGCTTTTAATTCACTGACACATTCAGCCTGCTTTCATAACTAACTCGAATAATTAGCAGAAGAAATAGTCCCAAGTGTGAATCATGCATATAAGAGTTTCTTAGCAAAAGGGATGGGGAGAAATATGGGAAACAACCTTTACAACGCAACTTTTACACTGCACTACCATTACAACGCAGTCATTACATCACAACATCCTTTACATCGCATGCCATTACAACATAACCATTACATCGCATGTCACTATAACGCATACCATTAGAACGCATAACATTACAACGCATACCATTACAACACAGACCATTACAATGCATAGTACCCTTACACTATCCAACACTTACCCTACTGTTGCACCCCCTGGAGTTAGAATAGTAAATTTTACCCCTACACTATCCAACACTTACCCTACTGTTAAATCCCCGGGAGTTAGAATAGTACTTTTTACCCCTATGCTATCCAATACTTACCATAAATGCAATGTAATGGTATGCATTGTAATGGTATGCATTGTAAAGGTAGTTTCTTAAAATGCGATGTCGTGTCATGCGATGTAATGGAATGTGTTTGTCAAGGATGTTGCGATGTGAAAAATGCATTGTAAAGGAATGCGTTGTAAAAGTATGCGTTGTAACGTCATACAACCGAGAAATATGATCAAGTTAAAGTTAGTAAGGGCTAAAGTTGTGCTTTACTACTCTAAGAAAAAATGCATATTTAAGTGGATTAGAGAAGGTATAAGCTAAGAGAAGAGCAAAGCGATCCCAAACATGGGTTAAAAGGAGAAGAAGGATAAAACAAACAGTAAGAGACGAGATTCCGAAATAGGCAATATCTTTGAAATATAATGCGGTTAGCAACGGAGGAGACACGTAGAGTAATAAAAATGTATACCATATATATATATATATATATATATATATATATATATATATATATATATATATATACATATATATACACACATATATGGTATATACATATATACATACATACACACACAATCCTGGCTTAGACTTCAAGAAGAACAGGCACCGACTCCGTGGATCAAAATCAAAGGTTTTTTATTCACCAATACATGCGATATATATCCTATACCTTCCTACCTTACATGAGATGAAATCAGCCCATTGAAGAATAAAGCACTAAAGGATATGGTAAGGCTGCATACGTTCTAAGGAAGAGCAAACAAAACTTTACGGCTGAGGTGTCCACATGTGTCCAGGAGGGCTGGATCGTGATAATATTTGTAGACACCCTTGACTATGTAAATAAGTTCCAATTAGCATCAGTAAATATGGATAAACTAAAAGCCAGCTCACCTGTACTTGCGCTGGAATCCTAGCTTTACACAACAAAAGAGGCTGAGGGCAGAGGTTGTGAATAAGAATTTATGAGTAGTAGTATAATCAAATTTATGTTTATTATATCAGTATTTGCATTAGACAAGGCATTTGTCGCATTCAGGAGTTTGCCCGCAGCAATATGCTGTGTATTCTCATGCTTGTATTTTTTTTACTGATTTAAACAGTAGTGATCACATACCTCCTTTCAGAGGCAAAGTAAAGCAAACCACCTGATGCTGGCAGCAACAGTAAATGTTTGAAGAGAAGGTGTGGTTAAAACCAGACAAAGCAGCGTTAGCGTTTACTGTACTCTGGTGTTTGTCCACAGTGAGACACTAGCGTACATACTGTGAAACATAAGTATGGATATTGTTTAAGTGTAACACTAACTTCAACTTGTGAAACAATACAAATGCTCGTGATACGAAAGACTCCAACGCCACATTGCATTCGAGTCTCAGAGGCGACCTATTCAACACTAAAACTGCTGTCTGATACAGCAGGTGCTAGCAAACACTAGGTTCTCACTGCAGCTATTAAGGTGTGTGACCTACCTTGCTAGGATGTGTGTATCAATCAATCAATGGCTTGTAAAGCACGACTACTCACCCGTAAGGGTCTCAAGGCACGGGGGAAGTGTGGGGAGAGCTGCTGATCTGTCAAAGGCGCTTTGGTTCAGTCGACGAGCCATGTCTTGAGGTCCTTCCTGAATTAAGGCAGTGACAAGGATTGCCAGAGTTGGAGAGGCAGGGTGTTCCAGGTCTTTTTTGCGATGTATGAGAAGAATCTTCCCCCAGGCTGTGGTCTTGCGGATAGGTGGGACGGTAGCCAGGGCCATTTGGGCGAAGCGTAGTTGTCTGGTGGGTACATGGAATCTGAGGCGGTGGTTAAGGTACGCAGGTCCCGCGTCGTGTAGAGCTTTGTCGGCCTGTGTGTGTGGAGTTTGAAGGTGATTCTTTTGTTGACTGGGGGGAAGTGGAGATTGGATGTGGCTGGTGATGTAGTTGCGGCGGAGGATGTGGAGGATGAGTCTGGCAGAGGCGTTCTGGATGTTCTGCAGATTCTTAAGGGGTTTCTGGGTGATGCCGCCGTAGAGTGCGTCGCCGTAGTCGATTCTGCTGCCGACGAATGCATGGTTGGCAGTCTTTCTGGACTCGGTGGGGATCCATTTGAAGATCTTTCAGAGTAGGCATAGTGTGTGTAAGCAGGATGATAAGACGGTGTTGTTCTGGAGATTCATCTTGAGCAAGGAGTACAGGATGATGCAGAGGATCCGCGCGTGGGGTGTGGGGGAGGTTGCAAGTGCTGCGGGCCACCAGGAGTCGTCCCAAGCCGATGGGGTGGAGCCCATGATGAGGACTTCGGTCTTTTCTGAGTTGAGCTTGAGGCAGCTGTTTTCTTCCAGGCGGCGACCGCTTTCATCCAGTCATGAAAGTTGTTCTTGGCAACTCTGTGTTCGTTGGTGAGGGAGAAATGCAGCTGGGTGTCATCGGCATTGGAGACATCGGCATTGGAGACAATGTCAAGTCTGTGGTTTCTGACAATGGCTGCGGGCGGGCCATGTAGATGTTGAAAAGCGTGGGGCTTAGAGAGGAGCTTTGAGGTACTCCGCAGCTGATCTATGTGGGTTCCAAGAGGAACTTAGATAGTTTGGCTCTGTGGTCTGCCAGTGAGGGAGAAGCGGATCCATTCCAGGGCTTTGTCGTGGATGCCGGCGTTGTGGCGTTTTGTGCATATGGTGCTGTGAGAGACCGTATCGAAGGCGACAGATGTCCAGGAGGATGAGGGCTGCAGTTTCGCCTCGGTCAAGGAGGGCACGGATGTCATCTGTGGCAGTGAGGACGGTGGTCCCGGTGTTGTGGTTGCTTTGGAAGCCGGATTGAGAGAGGTCTAGGATGTGGTTCGCTTCGATGAACTCGGAAAGTTGGGGTTGATGGCCTTCTCGATGACCATGGCTGGGAAGGGGAGGAGAGAGATGGGTCTGAGGTTCTTGAGGTCTGTTGGTGTGTATGTTTGTACGTATGTATGTATGTATATGGTATTTCTACAGCGCAAACCTAGCCAAAAGGCAGTGGAGCACTCTACATGGTCAAAGACCAGCATAAAGTCAATACATAAGAGGAGAGGAAGCTAGGTTGTGTATAGTAATGCATTGTCATGTAGTGTTCTTTAAAGTGGTGAGTCTTCAACTCTGTCCTACATTGGAACAGCATTGAGGCAGTCCCAATGGAAGAACCTGGGTGCATAGATGGAAAAGGACGGCTATCTCGCTTTTCATTTTTTACACTTCTTAATCTACAGTCTGTTGGAGTCCTGCTGTGGGTGTGCCAAGATCCACCAGAGATGGTGACTTTGTCTGCAAGATACCGGGGGTGCGGCTCGTGATAGCTTTATAAATGATGCAGCTGGTTTTGAATATGGTGCAGGCCAGCAGGGGGCAATGGAGTTCCACCAGGATGGGGGTGATACAATCATATTACTTCAATCCCTGAATCAGACACATTGCATCACATAGGATGCGCTTAAGGAGTGCAAGTACAGAGTGTGGGAGTCCATGGAGAAATGCATTAATACCATTGTCTAGATGCGAGAGTATGAAGGCCTGAACAGCAATTCTTAAGTCACTTTCTAGAAGAAATGGTGTGACTTTCTTAAGAATAGAGAGCTGGTACCAGCCATTCTTTGTTTTTGGCAATTTGTTCCTTGATTGTCAGGTTAGTGTTATTGTCCAGAGTGAATCTATGTGACTTGACATGCGGTGAAAGTTGGGGCTCAAAGCCAATAAGATTCAGACAATTTAGCTTTAGGTTGTTACTGAATCTTGTTTATTCTTGGCAAATTACAGGCAATCTGTTTTGGTCAGGTTGAGCTTTAGGTAGGAACTGGACATCCTGGACTGCATTATGTGTAAGCAGTGTTTGATGCAATGGATATCTGAAGCAGAGAATAATTTCAATTAGTGTTGCGCATCATTGGCATCTTGGGGAATCTTACTATTACACGTGAGTAGAGCACCAAAAGGCTTCATGTATAGGTTGAACATGACAGGAGACAGTATGGAGCCCTGGGTAACCAATAGGTGACAAGGACCCTTTGTGACCTTGACCCGCTTATGTAAACAAACTGGTGTTGGTCGAAAAGACAGGAGGAGAACAAGTGAAGGACATTACTGATGAATACCAGTTGAGACTCCAGGGTGCGGATGAGGGTGGGTTGGGCGACTGTGTCGAGAACAGCTGAGAGGTCCACCATTTTCAGAAGGCAGGGGTGATCTTTATTTGTGGTCAAGAGGGCTTAGCTTACGATGTGTAAGGTTGTAGTTTCCGTTCTACGGTGTGAACTGAAGCCAGACTGGTAGTTGCGCAGATGTTGTTTAGCCCTGATGTGATGTTGGGATTGAACATTGACAGTTTTTTCAATGAGCTTGCCGATGAATAGTAAGTGATTGATGGGACAATAGTTGGTGAGGGCACCACAATTTCTTTAGGAGTGGGAGGATCTGGCTTGTCTGGAGAGCTTCTGGTAAGTTGCCTTTAATGAAAGATGTATTGACAATGGCAAGTAGAGTAAGAGAGCATCTCCACAGAGCTATGATCAAGGATGATGGTAAGGAATCATCTTCAAAAGAAGTGGCTTTGAGTGAGTTGAGTACATGAGTGACATCTGGGAGATGGAGCTTTGAAGGCTGACCATTGCGGGGTTCTATGGATAGCTGTGGGTGTACGAAGTGAAACAAGCTTGGTGTAGCCGAATCTTCTGTATTTTTTACTAGATGATATTGCTGATGGCATTGCACTTTTCTGTGGCATGAGGAATAGGTGGGCCCGGCAGGGGGTTGATGCAGTGCTTAATTGTCTTGCACAGCGTTCTGCTTCTGTGTGTGGCTTCAATGATTATGTTAGAATAGTACTTTGCTTTGGCTAATGAGATGAGCGGTCTGCATGTTGAGCAGAGGGACTTATCAGTATTGCCCACATTTCCCTTCATTTTTCTTTTGGAAATGCTTCTGAACATTTTTCGCATCACTAGTTTGATTCTAGCAACTTAGGTTGTGAACTGGCTTCTTTTTAAGAGCAAACAAATTTGGGCACGATAGCCCATAGATAGGTTTTTAAAATAGGTTTCTATAAAGAAGGGTTTCTGAAATACAAATATCTCTATATATATATCTCTATATATCTCTATATATCTCTCTCTATATATATCTATATCGAACTTACTGGCAATTGCCAGTAGGTAGTTAGGACCAAAGTTTCCATAGAAAGCGTGTTTTTTGTTCTGCCAATAACTTTGGCGCCGTTGACGAATCTTCACAAAATTTTCCAAGCCCTACTAAAATTTGATAAGCAGCCAACACTTCAACCAGGAAGTGTTGGCAGCCATCTTGGGACTCGGCTTGAAGCAGAATCCCCCCAAAAAGTAAAAGAAGAAAGAAAAGGTGTCTGGGTAAGAATACCCTGCCCCCCCACCCCCCCAAGATAGGGTGAGGGTGCCTCACAGGGACACCGGGGGTAAAATGCATTGGGTTTCTTTTTTTAAATATTTTCCTGCAAATTCGCAGGTGGGCCAGTGGACCAAAGGCAAAATTTACAACAAAACAAAAAAAAAAAAGATGTGCAGGCTCCCAAACATCTTTTATAAGAAGTCCCCGGGTGGGTCAAATCAGAGGAGCATGTTAAAAATAAAGGAGGGGGTGCATGGGGCACCCCCTCCTAGGGTTTAGCACCCCTGCGCACCGGTAACAAGCACCTTCCCGTTGCTTTTTTACTTAATAAATGGGGGGCCTCTTGGACCCCCTCCCAGCCCTGGGGACTGCCACCTCCCCAGGGCTTTGCAAAAAAATTGCGGGGGAGCTTTAAGTTTAATTATTGGGAGGCCATCAGGACTCCCTGGGGCAAAAAAAAAAAAAAAAAAAAAAAAAAAAAAGGTCGGGCCAATACTGCTCCCCTCCTGGAACAGAAGATTGCCCTGGGGACTACCAACCCCTCGGGGATGGCTCCTGCTACCTCCCAGGGTGCCCACCCCTGGGACACAGCCTTGTGCTATGGCTAGGGGGAAGCTTCCATGCTCCCACCTAGCCATAGCAAATGCAGCTCCGCTTTCAGCAAGCGAAAGCATGAAAAAAGCTCTCACTTGCTGAAAGCGGAGCATAATTACCTTTGGACAGAGGGAGCTGCATGTTCAGCAGCTCCCTCTGTCAATAAATCATTACAAGTATTGTGTAACATTTTCACACAAAAAAAAATCCTGGGCAGTGTGCTTAAAACCACAAAAAGCACATGAAAGGCAGCGGTCTGTATGCCAAATATTCATTTATTTATTTCATTTCTAGAGCGCTCTATCACCTAACCGGCATCCTGGCGCTGGCAAACTCAAGAGTACGTGGTAGAGAAAAAACGTGCAGAAGAGCGACAGAGGTGGGAAAACCACGCAAAAATACAGCCCTTAAATTTTTGGGAACAGCAATGTTTTTAGTCTTCTTCTAAAGAGAAGGAGATCACTAACTTGTCTCAGTTCCAGAGAGCCCATTCCACAGTCTGGCAGCGGCGACCTTAAAGGTTCTGCCACCCATTCTGACTTTCCTAAACCTCGAGGTCTTAACTAATCTCGCCGAAGCGGAACGGAGGTTTCTGGCTGGAACATACCACTCAAATTTCCTCTGCAAAGAGACAGGGCCTAACCCACGCAGGGCTTTAAACACTAGGCAGAGGGACTTAAACTGAATTCTCTGCCCCACCGGGAGCCAATGCAGTTCTGCCAGGGCCCGAGAGGAAGAGGACCTTCTGGGCCAGCCCAGGGCAAGTTTGGCTGCGATGGACTGAATCCTAAGAAGTCTATCCAAAATAAATTTTGGAGATTCTAACAGCAGGGTATTGCAATAATCCAATCTGCTCAGGACTGTGCTCTGTGCAACTAATGCCCATGCCTGGGGGGGTAATAAAGGAAAACATTCCGTAAAGATATGATAATTGCAAGGCAGCTACCCACCGTTCTAGTAACCTGAGCCTCCATAGTCAACTTGTTATTAAACATGATGCCCAGGTTGCGAACCGTATCCACTGGTCTCACTGCGGTTGACATATCACTGGGCCAGAAGTTACTAGGCAACACCGAGGGAACCCTATCCGCAGAGCAGAAGAGCACCTCCATCTTGCCTGCATTGAATTGCAGTGAATTACCCTTCAACCATAGAGCCGTATCACGCAAGCAACAGTGGAACTCCTCCAATGAGGTAGACTGCTCTCCCTCCAAGGAGAGAATAAGCTGCGTGTCGTCGGCATAGTTTATGATGTTAATTGTATGATCTTTAATGATGTAGCTCCCCTTGCACAAATAATAAGGAACTGTGGCTTCACCCCAATATCATACGCCGACGACACCCAAATTGTGGTGTCAATAAGTAAGGATGTACAGGACACAGCAGAAAAATTTCAACTCTGCATGGCACAAATCAGCCAATGGATGAAAATGAACTGCCTAAAACTGAACGGGGACAAGAGTGAGGTCATGATATTAGGAGGGGGCACAAACATATGGTCCCCCTTATGGTGGCCAAAAGATCTGGGAAGATGTCCCGAGTTATCAGAAAAGGTGAAAAACCTAGGAATCACGCTAGACACCAATCTCTCATTTGACGCTCAAGCCAGTAAACTGGCATCATCACTATGGTGCATCCTAAAATTGATCAAAAAAATTCTACCTTACTTACCATACGATTCGCGCAAGACAGTGGTGACAGCACTGGCCTTGTCCAGACTGGACTACGGGAACGGCCTATATGCCGGAGCCAGGAAGAAAATCCTACTCAAGCTACAACGCCTGCAGAACGCAGCAGCCAGGCTGATACTTGGAATACCAAAGTTTGAGACAGTTAGCCACAAACTAAAAAACCTGCACTGGCTACCAATTGTAAATAGGATACAATTCAAATCACTATGCCTAGCATACAAAGCAATGAATGGAACTGGATCACAATTTTTAAAATCCCATTTACAACAATATGAACCAAATAGACTTCTCAGGTCTGGCCAAATGAAACTCATCAGGGTCCCTAGATTCAAGAGGGCTAACTGGGGCGGAAGAAGCTTCCTGGTACACGCAGCAAGAATCTGGAACCAACTACCACTAGCCATAAAAACCAGCCCATCCTTGAAATCCTTTAGAAAGGCAGTTAAAACCTGGCTTTTCTCGGCACAGCTCTAATCAACCTCTTCAAGATCCAGTGGTACATCTCAGCGCCAAGACGCCCTTGGGCATTCGCGCGCTATACAAATAGAAAAATCAAATCAAACTTGGCACGGTGATCACTGATTTAGTGCTAGGCATTTAAATAGGAAACAAATTATGGAAACTACCAATCTCCCAATAACGTTAGCTGCTCTTGACCAATTACCATGAGTCTTTCTAAAATGTATTTTAGTGGAATGAGTTTAATTGGAAAATTAAATTGACATTTATCAACCAAGGATCAAAGTTAGTAGCGATCAAGACTGCTTCTAGGGACTAGACTTTGTACTATAGCCACTAAAACACACATTCAAAGACTTTTATGGTTACGATTCAAAACTTAAAAACACTGACATTCTTGTTATGGTGGCTCAGACAGTCAAAGCAAGCCTAATCACCAATCTGGGCGTGATCACAGTCTTAAGTTTAGTTTTCCGGGGTTCATCATAAATGTGCAGATGAATGTAGGATGAGAGCATGGTAAATCTACGGCTGAGAGGAGTTACAAAGAAGAGGAAAGGTTGAAAAAGTCTGGATTGGGTATCAACCAGAACCCAGGGTTTACAGAAAATTGCAAAAACATACAGAATGCTACAGACAACTGCGGCAGTTCGAAGATTAATTGACGACAATCTGCTCCCGTTATCCAGACTGACGAGAGATCACTACACAAGGGTAGATTGCTATGTAATAAATGATTATATTTTTCAGTTACTTGACCATATGGATGCCTTAATTTTACGTCGAATGATTTTTATAAAATGACCAGTTTCAGTGGAACGTCCGGTATGGCCAAAAAGCATTCAGGTTTACAGATTGTTAAAGCTCTTTAAAAACGTCTTGTTCTGTAAACTACAGAATCTCATTAAAGGGTGCAGCACTTATGATATGGGATGATCGGTGGGAAAGCCTCTGCTGTTCATCAATTCACTAATGAAACAAGGCAAAGCCATTTAAAGCTTCCCACATGCTAAGTATTAGGGAAATCCCTGGGCAAAACGTATACATTCGTCTGTCAGGAAGCTAAAACCTGTGTCAGTCTGAAAAGATCTCGCCAAGGCCTCTGAAACAATATTGAGTGCCCGAAAAGCAGCCACACGTGCCCCACTGGTCAGGATAGGCAACGAACATCAGGGAACAACAACACAACTGTGGTGACAAGGTAACCCTTTTTGTATGACTCCAACGCAAGGTTCAAGGACTAGACTGGACGTTTAATTAAATGTAAGTAAATAAATGGCAAATTAAAACCAACTATTATTTTACTAATTTCTGTTCAGGCATGTATTTAGGACTTTAGAACAACAAAGCCAACACGCCACAAGTGTTGTAATACTTTGCTTGATATTACCCCATTAGCTTGGGGTTCACCTGCTTTTCTAAACCCTGTGGATAGCAGAAAAATACATTCTAAAATCATAAATGCGTATGCCTTTCATTGGGACCTGTTATTTGCTAAAATCCCGGATTGAAGAGTTGTACAATAGCTGGAAGTTACAATTAAGTCTTGCCTTCCAACATAACCAATGTACTGCAAAAAGGTAATATACTCTGGATTTATGAAAGAGAATTGCAGTGTTTTCCTTTCCTCGTTTCCTCCAGGCAGCCTTGGATCGTAACCTGCAGCAAACTGAAAGAGGGCCAGTCCGACAGTGGCTAGGGAGGCGCTTCTTTTTAGGTCTCGCCTGGCGTTACAGCACAAAGCGCTGCTCACTGGGCAAGAGATATTGTAAGAGAGCAGATTTCAGAAGGGGACTTGAAGCCCTGCCCCTCATTTCCTGGCTGGTGTTTCCGCCCTTTCGCCTTTTTGTCCGGCCCATCCGACTGTCTCATCTGCTTTGCGGCTGTTGCAAAGCAATTTCTTATCTTTATGGGGGCCATCTGTTTTTGCTCAGCCCCGTGATTATTTCTGCATGACGCTTTCACTTAAAGTGAAAGTGAAAGCACAATGCAAATTTAAACAACGGCTGAATGAAAACAGATTGAAGTTTCTGCAATGGCTTGAGAATAAAGTGTCTCTAAAGCCCGCGTGCTTGGCCCAGCGCACTCCACAGCTGCGCACACGGGTAAATATTCAAGGTTTTAGCCCCTAGCAGCCAGCCGGGTACCAGAGGCCAGCAATGCATCACTGAACCCCGTGGTCATTCACCCTGCGAGGTGCAGACCATCTGACAGGCACTCCATTTAGCTTCAAGGCGCTACACTCTGGAGCCCGCTGCAAAAACACTTCAGACGTGAGGAGAACCACACGAACCTCCACCGAGGGCGAAAGGCCACCTCTTCTGCCAGCTACCCCAGACATCTTGACATCGCGCACGGTCCCAACGCCTTGTGTCAGTCCTGGGTACTTCCATTCAATGAGTTGCTCTTTTACAAGCTCATCGAGTCCCATTGCTTAGCGCTAGAAAGTGCCTTGACAGCACAAGAGAAAAACTCTTCAAATACATAGAGGTGACAAACGAATGCAGGCAAATACATATGGGTGAGTTTCTTAATATGAACAGGAGGGCAACGAAACGTGGCACACAGAAAGGAGGCAGGGGCCGCGGCGGATGTGGGAGAGAGACACTGGCGTGACAGGCAAAGAACGTGACAAACGGGAGAGGTGGGGAGCCAGAGAGCCGAAATCACCACGCTGCCTCACTGTCGTCTTTCACTGGCCATTACCCACCTGTCCTCACCTAGTCTGTCTCAGTCCTTTTCATCTCTTGAATCCATGGAGTCCCATCTCTCTAGTTGGTCTCCAGTTCAACCCCTTCTAAAGCTTTTTTACCCTCCCAATTTTTCCTTGCCGCTTCCCTTCCTCTCTCCTCCTCTTTCCATTACTCAAGAGCTCTTCTTTCTCTCCATGTTTGTTCTCCCTCTTGCTGCTTCTCCCTTCTTTGTCATCCCTCCACGTTTCCATCTCCCTCTCCCGGTCCCCTCTTTCCGTGCCTCCCTTCCTCTCGCCCACCTCCTTTGTCTTTCTTTGATCTCGCCCATCCTCTGTCCCACTCTTCGTATACCAGCTCTCCTTTCTAGACCTTGCCTGTACATTCACTTTTCATATTGTCTCACACTTTCATCAACGCCCCCTTACCTCTCCTCTCCTCTCCTCCTTCAGAATAGATCAGAGCGACTTCGTGGAACGATTTTAAGTACTGGGGAATTGCATCTAAATGTGCAGAGAAACAAAGAACAAATAGAGAGGCGGTGCGATCTCTGCCGGCCGCAGGCCAATTGCCCGTGTGATCCGATTCCTGGAGGGCAGTCTTGAGTGGGCTCCTTTATGAGTGTAGGCAGCTCCTGGGTGCAGTCTGCATCCGAGCAGCGCTGCTCCGAAGTGGAGTTTGGCTCTGAGTTGGCGCCTGTCCTCAGTGCGCTCTAGTTTCGAGCTTGGCTCCCATGCTTCTGAATGTGTAGCTCGAGGCTAGATTTAAGCGCAGACTGGCTCCGTGTGAGTGCTACATCGGAGATCCCCCTTGTGAGTTTCCCAATCCCAGGGTCCTTCAACTTGACTCAGATTGTCCACAACCCTACACTAACCACAGGCAGGAATTTGGAATTCCTATAGCTGGACGCCCGGGACATATTGTTTGCGGTCATGGGCAACAAGTTTACTTGTGTATTTTGTCCTTGGGACAAGTAGGCCCAACCCCCTACAGCACAAACCCTTTGGCTGCCAGTTTACAGTACCACATTGTAGATCAGGGAAAGTCATTGCCTGCAGTTAAGGTAATATTTGTGTCCATGTATTAATGCGGTTCAAACTTGTATCTATGGTTCATTAATGCAGAGCCTTCATTATTAGGGCGAGCACTCTAATTAAATGTTCTAAGCTCAGCCTGCACTCCTAACCGTGGTTCCAGTAAAAAAAAAAAACATGTACTAAAGTTTTCAATATTTAGCAATAGGAGGCTATGTATACTGCTCCCAGAGTGCTCTCTGATTAGATGCAAATATTTGAAGAACATTGAAAGCAATATTGATGATTCTTTGCTTTCAAAATACAATGTTTGCAAAAACATTTTGCTAAACTACTGTAAAATTATAGGTACCATTTCTTTGCAGCATCAGTTAGTAAAATGTGTTAAAGTAAGCAAGTATTTCCCAAAAATATTTAGAATGGAGAAATCAGTGTAACCAGTTTTATAATATTTGGGAAACATAAAATAAACAAGAATTGGTAAACCAGTAAGTCTGAAATTGTTGGTCAGCCTTTTAGTTTTGTCAATGTGTGACTTGTTTTGGCATGGTTTTTGTAAAACTTTATTGGCGTGGGAGCTGCCGGGCCCTCACCATTATATCAAATATTGGCAAAAGCAAAAACATGTTGGTCTCAAAAGAACACATTGTCACAATGTTCCCGGCACTGAACAAATCGAACAGAATGCTGTCACTCAAATTGAAGCTAGCCTTGATAGAGTAGAGAGAGAGGGAGAGGGAGAGAGAGAGAGAGAGAGAGAGAGAGAGATAGAGAGAGGGAGAGGGAGAGAGGGAGAGAGGGCGAGAGAGAGAGAGGGAGAGAGAGAGAGAGACTCAAAAGTGCACCCATGTCCTTGCATTAAGTGCACATATACGACTTGTGTGAATTCACAAGACTTTACACAAGTAGGCCAAGAAATAGTATTTTTTTTAAAGATTTGTGAATTGCATTTCAGCATGAGCAAATATCCAGGTGTAGATTTGCTCAAGCGAAAATCTGAGTGTTTGCAAGTTCACTTTCCCTCCAACCACTTTTTTTGCCATTGTCAGGAGCAGATTTCAACCTTTCTCAGTATGTTAGTAGCTTTGCACAGACTGAAAAGGGCATTTCAACCTTGGAACTGTGCCTACCATTACCTTCAGCCCCACTATGTAGATCTGCAGAAACGTGGCAACAAAGGGAATTGCTAGTATTCAAACCCTACTATGGAAGGAACCCTGGCATAATCGGAGAGGCTATTTTAGAGCTCTTCTATATAATGAGATTGCTGCAATAATTTGTCGCCGCATAACATGGCACAAATGGGACAAGGGGATTTTGTTACAGGACAAGCAGATTTATTAAGCACCCTGCCCCATGGACAAGTAGATATTTTATTAAATTCCACGCCCCTCACAGGACACTCGTTGGACCCAATTTTCACCTCCAGCAACTGCATCACATACAGCCATGTCACAGATCTCACATGGACCAATCACTCCATCGTCTACTTCAGCCCCTGCATTGCCAACCCGAAGATGACTGAAGCCCCCCACCGGAGGTCTAACAAAAAAATCAAAGACCAGCTGGGCAAATGCCCCCAACACCAACCCTGCTACTGCCACCAACCTAGACACTTCCAACCCTGCTACTGCCACCAACCTCTAACAGAGAGTGAAAAACTTCAACATCTGGTTCACCAATTGTGCAGATAGCATCATCCTCATCAAGAGCAACATCCAGGGAAAATCATCCAAAAAGGCCAGCTGGTACACCCAAGAACTCAGAAAGGGGACAGAAAACAGTCGGAGATGAGATGGAGCGCCAGTAAGGACACCTCCGACACAGCAGCCTTCAAGACCTCCCTCAACCTCTACCACTGCCTGCAAAGGGCACCAAAGAAGATAGCCCTTGCAACATGCATCAAAACCGGCACCAACACCACCAAAGAGCTTTTCAACATCGTTAAGGAATGTTCCAATTTGCCTGCCAGCAAAAACAACATCATACCCTCACAGGAGCTGTGTGACAACCTCGGCCACTTCTTCAACAAGATCCCTACCACATACAGAAACTTCAAACCTCAACCCACATCTACGAACTTCCTCAACAGATACGCCATCACCGTAACCAACAAGAACCACACAATGAGCACTTGGAACATCCTCTTCACCCAGGACAGCACCTGCACCATGACATTTATCCACTTGAGAGCTCCTACAGACCCATGCCGGCACCACATCTTCAACCTCGGACACTAAAGGATTGGCCAGCAACTCACCATCCTACTCAACACCTCTACCACTACATTTCCAGATGCCTAGAAACAAGGTGAAGTTAGACCACTACTCAAAACACTGTCCGCCGACCCAAGCGAACTAAAAAAGTGCTGGCTAATCTCCCTACTCCCATTCCCAGCGAAGGTACTGGAAAAGATCATCAACAATCAACTCATGACTCACCTGGAGCAGAACCACCTACTCAACGCCTTCCAATCTGGCTTCCGCTGCAATCACAGCACCAGAACCGACCTGATTGAAGACACCGACGACATCCGAACCCTCTTCGACCTAGGAGAAACAGCAGCTTTGATCCTCCTCGACTTTTCAGCAGCCTTCGATACTGTATCCCACATCACGTTGATCGAAAGACTTCACCAAATCGGGCTCCAAGGGGACGAGCTTAGATGGATCGACTCCTTCCTAACTGGGAGAACCCAGAGGATCTACCTCACACCTTTCACCTCTGAACCCAAGGAGATCACCTGCTGTGTCCCCAGGACTCTTCCTCAGTCCCACGCTCTTCAAACATATATGACCCCGTTGGCCAACATCGTCAGATCCCATGGTCTCAACATAATTTCCTACACATACGAAATCCAACTCATCAGCTCACTCACAGATGACCCCAGAACCACTTAGAGTCAACTTCCACAGATGCATGACAAATGTCACAGTCTGGATGAAGAACAACTGCCTACAGCTGAACAGAGACAAGACAAAAGAACTGTTCTTTGGCAACAGCTGCAACACATGGAATGACTCCTGGTGGCCATCAGACCTAGGACTCGCACCTACTCACTCCGACCATGCCAGAAACCTCTGAATCATAACTGACAACAATCTTACCATGTAATCACAGATCAACGCCATCTCCTCCACCTGCTTCCCACTCTGCCCATGCTACACAAGATCTTCAAGTGGCTACCTCTACACACAAGACGCACAGTGACAGAAGCAGTCCTCATCATCCAAATGGACTAGGACAATGCCCTCTACATTGGAATCGCCACCCACCTCCTACAGAGACTTCAGACCATACAGAACCCCCGAGCCAGGCTCATCTTCGGCCTTCCCTGATGAACTCACATCACAACCCACCTCGGGCAACTCCAATGGCTCCCCATACAGAATAGATGACAATTCAAGCTGCTGACCCATGCACACAAGCCTCATCACAACCAAGAACCTGCATACATTGACCACAGCCTGAACTCCGCCAACCGTCGAGAAGACTATGCTCTGCCTGCCTTTCACTTGTCGATACGAAGCAGAAGTGGAGGATGCTCCTTATCCCACATCGCAGCAAAGACCTGGAACTGCCTCCACACGCACCTCCAAACTACCGGAATTCCGATTGATCCTTAAGACCTGGCTGTTTGAATAAGACTCCAGGGACTGCAATGCTGATTGATCAACTGAAATATGGTCATTAACCCGTATCAATCACAGTATTGCGTTTATACAGTTTTGGATCACATGCCACAGAAAAAAGGCATCTTTGTCCTGCTAGCATTCTCAGAATTTGTCACTTAAGAATGTTAAACTTTAAAATATAATCTTCTCTGATTAACACCCACACTGCCATTAAGATACCTGGTACAGATGCTCTCAGAGCTACATTAAAAACCGTACTTAAACAAAAGGAATCTTAATTCTGTCTTTTCCATTTGTGAAATTATGTCCTTTCGCTTCGTCTACCCCCCTCACATTTGCTCCTTTTTTTGGTCAAGTCTTAATTTTGACCATTTTCACATTTCATCCGCTCCAAAGGAACACACTTGCCCTCAAACATTGAGAACTCACCTCCTTTTACATCTCTAAGCAGTCACTCAAGCCTCATCTTGAAAGTCCCATGACTGGCAAATAATCTTCAACCCCGAGCATTACCCACTATCACTTCCCACACTTACAAATCGGTCTTCTGTTTTGCACTGTCCAGTTGATCGCCTAATTGAATTGCAATATGTAATTCGTTTATTTTGCTACTTTGTGCACGTGTACCATGCTATTGTGCTAGCAGCATCACTTAGTGTACAGGCACTCAACAGTAAATAAAATTCACAACAATATGTTTGCAGCGTCCTTCAGTGGGGTGCAAAAAAAACAGGAACCCAACAGAGACAGATTGTGATGCAGAGCTGAGGCAGGTACTGGACACAGGGAGGGGACAGCGGCCTCGATGCTTCCTTTAACTGCTAAAACAGAGTACAGGTTTCAGTTGTGACACATCAGACTGGAAGGTATAGAAGACTCCATTCTTCCCAGGTGGTAAAAACAGATCTTTTTAAAATTCAAAAATCATTTAATCAGCTTCGAGAAACTTACACTTATGTCAAATAATTGGAAAGAAAAAAAATTATGGTCAGAACATAATTTGTGAGACGACACTGTCCAGTCTGAGCAATTAGGAAATCCATAGGTGAGCATTATCAACACTAAATGAAGGCAAAGTCAGATTCATGATGAAAACGTAGATCATACATATATTCAACGCTCGAGTTCTGGATGACAAGGCCAGTGTTTATATACCAAATACTAAACTGAAAAAGGACTCCAGAAACACGGAAAATATGCTTCCATAGACCCTCTGGTAATATTGTTGCTGCGTAGTGCTAATCAACATAGGAAAAGAAAAAAAAACGAGCATTGCTGCGTTTTTAGGTCTCATCTACCAAACTGTGGAAGCTGTCTGTTGGTGGAAAGACCCAATCGTCAGTTTAGAGCTTTCCCCACTGCCTACCATTGGTTAACCTATTTCACTAATTTGCTTGCTTTTTATTTCTTTGGTGATGCTGTACAGCATGGGTAAAACATTTGCAAAGCTAACAGGTCCCAAAGTCAAGACCTACTACTGGCTTCAGCAATGCTAGTCTGATTTTAAATGAAATGAAATCCATGGCTTCGTTCAATTTGCAGAAGCAATGTAACTTTAGGAGTACAACCGTATACATGCATGTTCACCCCGGAGAGCAAAAACTTGGCAAAATACATTCTTGTTGCACTTACACTCTAGTTGTTAAATGAGAATAGCCAAACAAGATGAAGGCGGGTTATCTCAACCTGGATTCTAGAATAATATAACTGGTAAACACGTAGATGTCAATAGAGATGGATGCATTAGACCCTATTGGTATTGCGAAAAGTACTTCAGTTGAAGACGAAATTGTACTTGATACACTGGATATATGTACCAGCCCTATAATTAGCATGATGAGATTGTGTAATTTCACATTCTTGTTTCTATATATTTTTATAGTCACAAAGGCTTCGGTTTGCTTGTTCTGATTGACTTTGTAACAATGAAATATTACTTTAATAAGATGATATAATAATTACTATTTATAAAGAGCAAACATATCACCCACTTAAGGGTTCTAGGAGCTGGGGGCCGTTGGGGAGATTAAGTGAGCTATTGCCCAGAATCACATGATGCTGAGCTGAGCTGCCACCGGCGTAGAGGGCCGTATCGTGAACCTTGTGCTTCCAAAATCAGCCACTCTGGCCGTTGCGTCAAACCTTTACCTCATAAGAAATTGATTGAGCTTGTACATATTATAAAATAAGAAGCAAAATGCAGCAAATGACTAATGTTACAGAGGAAAATAGTCAAAAGACAGCCAGTTTCATTGTTTATCAATAGATGACAATCTGAAGTGAACAAAATATTTGCTTAAAGATTTGTTTAAAGCAACATTAATAATAACATTAATTTCTTACCTTTGTGTAAGACAGTCACGGAGAGTTCACGTCAAACAACTGTAATTTTGGCATTGTTACTATAGTACATAATGTGACTTGCTCTCCAACACAATTTAAGGACGATTTACAAACTTTTTCTCCGACAACAAAAGGGAAAAATAAATGTACTCTAATTTCTCCTCCGTGCTGTCCACGATAGGTACTATTAAGCCTTCCACTATTACAGAGGGTACGAAAAGGATATGAACCAGCGAAATCATTATTTGTTTAGGATAACCAGAACAATTTAGAATGCAACCATCCCATGCTGGCTTCCTCAACAGATGCCACAGAAAGCACCAATAACTACTTTCACATCTCTAAGGCAGTGTGCTAATCATCTCCTCATTTCATGTGCATATCCTCCATGTTGGCTTTTATAGCCCTCCTTTCAATTTTCAAGAACTTCATGCTGCCTATATTACCAACCAGCCATTATAAATGAAGAACCTTCTCTGATCTTGTTGCCCAAAATACTACCTTCCCATAATCTTTCCAACATTCATAAAACCACTCAACGAGAGCACTTGTGGTTAGCAGAAAGAAATGAATGGTGGACACACGTCATCTAGAGTGATTCAAACTGGACAGGGGTACGGCTACAGTGCCTTGTTTCTAGTAAGAATATGGCAGGAACCCTGCCATAGTACGGTTTCTGATGAGAAGAAACATCATTTTAATCTAGGCGTAGAAGTTTAATTCACAACTAAAGTCAGTGACTTTGTACGTTTTATTTATTTGAACATTCTTTAATTTAAGGTGTTTTGCTCATCCTTAGCCTGAAAGGTAAGCAATGTTGGTGATGATGGCTGTCATGTTATGCCACTTTTAGTGGGAACCCTGTATACTTGTGTTTGAATTCCATCCTCGGTGGACACTTGCAGCATAATTCAAAAAGTGACTACTAGTTTACATCTCTGAGGAGCGTTACCACATCTCCCACTGGCTCCCTCTTAAATGGCGTATCAAAATTTAACCTCTACGTACATCATTTTGGGCATAGTATTTGAGTGCCCAACTTTTCTGATTCACAGGCTTCACTATCACAAAATGTACAGATGTCTACTCCAGCTACTGCCAATTCAAGAGAGATCGTGAGGCCTTTACTGTGATGAAATGAGACCCCTAAAATTCTTTACACCCTCTCTCTCATCTTTTTTGTCAGTACATAACCCTTTGCCCTTGATGTAAAAGTGACAGATCACAGTTGTTAATGTGCTTTATAACAGGATGCAGCAGCGGTGTATGATTACACTTTGGAAATACCAAATCTTCAACTAGGTTTTGGCAGCACACAAACCATACCACTCTACAATACCTACAAGCCATGTAAAGACAACTCATCACAGAGGTCAATCAGAGTACTACAAGCATGCAATCTGCAATGCCGCCAACAAATGAAGGAACCATTTACAGCTTACATTCTTCAACATTTTCAAATGCAAAAGCAGTATCTTATCAATAGCATCTCATCACCTGTGATTCATATTTCAATCCTGCGGTGCGACATACCCAACTAAATAACCTACAATACCCCTCCAAAGAGAAACTAACAACAACGTTCCAGTCACTAAAGGACCTTTCCAACAACCATTCCACAACATAAAACAAACAGGAACACCATTTTTGGGCGGAATGTGATGGAATAGTGCGGCTGCAATTAGCAAAGAGAACGGGTAGTGAAAAGACGTTGGAAGCAGCCTAAGCATGGGAGCGCTTGGTGGGATTATTAAAAGACCCAGACAGCGATGAAGACAATGAGAATGCGATGCCGTAGATAGGGCAGCACCATGTTAGCACCTAGCTGCAGCGGTATTTCCACCCCTAGCACTCACATGATATGCAGGTGCAGGATAGCAGCGCGCAAACGATCTCGCTATTAGGCCTGGTAGGCTACCAACAACCAAGAATAAAAAATGTTTTCCCTAGACCCACAATTTGACAATTAGTATATACTAAGCACAAGTAACAATAGAATATATCAAAGATAGATCTTTTATTAAAATGTCATTCCTTAACGGTAAAAAACATAGTAATTACACAATATTCAATAAAAAATTGTAAGATCAGACATTACAAATAATAACAATATCCGAACAGATCACATAAATTCATATAACATCATTATGGCCAGCATAATTGGGACAGACAAAAAAACAAGCTGTAGGATATCGAATTCATCAATTAATGTTTGTACATCCAGAGAATATTTTGAGACACTATTTCTTATACATTCAAAACCATTTGTATTTGGGAAAAAAAGTGTATTTATAGGATTGTACTATCAGATGCGTCGACGCGTTTCGATTGTTTATTCCTTGTTTTTACTATCTTTTTCAAGACAATCACTCTATTCTGTCTCCGAGGCGAATTGTATTTTCATTCCCTATGTTATGTGTGATTAGAGCCTCTCTCGGATGTATCCGTGAAAATCTGCAATACTTCGATGGATTGGAGGAGGTCTGAGTTCCCACCGAGTTAGGGGTTCTCTTTATCTCGGGCGAAAATAGATTTTAAATTGCTCGTTTTTCACCACGGGCCGTAGTACAAACGTGACCCATCCGCTCTTTTAAAAGCCTTCTAGGTAATCTGGGCGGTAGCAGTCACTCGTAGTGCCAAAAATGTCAATGTTCTGCGATGTTACAGATCAATATATTATTGCAGGTTTGGTTGCCGCGTAAGTTGATCAAATGTACGCCTCCGTCCTGCTCTGTAATACCAACAACTACACACAACTGATGTCTATTGAATGTAAAGTGTAGAATTGGAAGTAACATGCCGGGGGGGGGGGGGTTGGGGGAGGCATGGGAGTTCATTTAGAGTAGCAGTGCTGTGATTTATAATGCAGTTATGGCTTAAGGGCATCACTGATCGGGGGCGGGGGTATTTCCTTTATTTCTGTTTCGTTCTCCATTTTGACTCAGTCATTGTAAGGCAACATATCGATATGTGCAGTAGTCTTTATTTATAGGCCTTAGCACTGTATGTTAGTAGTGACCATCGAGCTGGGAATTGCTAGGAAATGGGCCTTCATATGCTATTAATTGTTGTTGACACTGAAAGACTCAAAGTTTGTTTACAGAAAAAAAAACAGGAACGCCATTCCTGGAACATCAATGTGCTGCTACCACAAAGTACCTTCTAAGATGCCTTCAAGTCTGAACAGATCCTGTTCCCCACAAAAAGCCAAAAGTCAATCTCAATAACCTCACTAATTACTGTCCCATCAGACACCTTTCATTTCTTGGAAAAATCATAGAGAAAGCAGTAGCTATCCAGATCCATAATAAAATCAAGGGCAATGCTATTCTACAAACTTACAAAGCTTTCCAACAAGATGTTATAGAAACCATTCAAGTGGCAGACAATGCACTGCAGATCAGACAATGGTGACCTTTGCCTTCTTGCCCTATGTGACATTTTGTGGCTTTCAATACCATTTACCAAAAGAAATCCAGCTGGAAAACCACATTTAAAAAACTCGCCTAAGGTGGTTCACATCTTACTTTCAGAAAAGAGCCCAGCTGCTCCACCCTTCAGATCCGAGCACAAGGAGGACATAAATGCATATAAACTTGAATCTCTACTTGGAACGCCTAGAACATTTTTCATCAGCGTTCAAAAGTATGCCAGGTACGCCCACTTATATGCAAGAATCACATCAGGTCATTAGGTCACATAGCTAGAAAATGTTTTTTCTAATTATCCAAGCATGGATGTCCAGTTCCACTGTAGAAGTAAATCAAACAAAAGCAGAATTATGCCTCAATTAGTCCTCTAAGCCTCAGCCAGAAAACAAGACAATGACCAAGGATGGTTGGATTAAATTACCTTAAAAAACCTGACCCGAAAACTTACCAACAGTGTCAATTCCCATGGCCTTCCCAGCAACTTCAACTCGAAAACTCACATTGCATACAAAACGAAGACCTCCTGGTCTTAACTCAGTACTACAAAGAGTGAAGCCTTTCTCACAGAAGAAGACTTCAGAATGACAATACAAGAACTAGTGAAAACCCACCACAACTGCACCAATGGCCAGCTTCCTGACGTTCAAAAAGCCTGTTGTCCTCGAGCAAAGTAACCTCTGTGCTCCTGCACACATCATCCAGGGCCTCTAGATTTTCCACACTAATAGTCAAACGCAAGCACTCCCACTGCACACCTGCATCCTCTAGTTAAGCTACCTTATTTACAAGGCAGTGAATAAAGGCACTCTGTTATACCTTTGACCAAGGTCGAGACATCAGGAGAATCCCTGAAATCTGCAACATCAGAGTTGACAGACTGAGGATTAGGAGACTCGATCAATAAGAAAAAAGATGCCAGACATTTCCCTGCCCCAAGAGCCTGACCTAATATTCCTATGGGAATTGACCAGCCTCACTACATCCTGTGATTTAAAAGAGAGCATAGAATCCTGTTTCTTCATGCAAGATACCATCCAAGTACAACCCTTCATGAACCAGCCATTACCCCACTGGCTCCCCCTTTAGTTACCCTTTGCTCATTCCTCTATGAAATGGAGATTTATAGAGCGCGAAACAATTACCCGAGGGTGTCCAGGCACATGCTCATTGAGAGCAGGATTTAGGCTAGGGGGTTCGCAGGCACTTTAAAGACTGAACAGCCATGTCTTTAGCACTTTCCTGGAAGCTAACAGATGTGTTTCCTGTTTCAATCTTATTGGGAGAGAATTCCACAAACTGGTTGCGCCCACCAGAATGCTTCTCCCCCCCCCTAGGAAAAAAATTTCACCCTGGGAACAATAAGATCATGGGCACAGGATGAGCGGAGACAGCGGGCTGGAATGTAGGGAGGTAAATTCCACTTTAGAAATCCTGGTCATATGTGATGTGTGGTCTTAAAAACATTACATAGACCCTTAAACTCAATTCGTCTTTTTATTGGCAGTCAATGTAAATCCTTGAGCACCTTTGACACAGATTTGTGTCTTGGGATGTTCAACAAGAGCCGAGCCAGACAGGCACTTATTCCGATGGTTGATAAAAAGCATGTTACAGTAGTCGGCTCTTGACAAAACGAGCGCTGAGACCACTAATTTACGTAGCTCAGCTGGGATAAATGGGAGGATCTTTCTCAGAAACTTTAACGTTTGATGCCTCTTGCACGTACTTTTCTTTGCCCATCATTCACTCGCCTTCTAACTGTATTAATAAACGGGTACTTCTGCCATTAAAAATGTAGCCTTAATAGGTGTGACATGTAAGCCAAAATTGCAAGCATTTAGCAGACCAAATAAGAGAACTGTAGGGGTTTGAGCAATTGACTTTCCTGAGCTGCTATTTGAAACAGTCTGTGTGGGAGTCGTCTTTGTAAACCTTCACAAAAATGCACAATTCTAATACATGACATGACACACTCGCTTTTTATAGGCGAGTCTGCATTTATCTTACCAAAATGCAGATTTGTATAGAAAGAAAGGCTTATATGCTTGAATAAACAGCGATCATTACTGAATGTTCTCTGGAAATATGGATACCTTTCACTAGGAGGAAGGAGGCTTAGAAAGGCGACCAAGTCAAGAGAACATCAGGTCAACAATCTGTGGCACTGACTTTATAGAGGAGAACTAGTACATACACTGCGAGGGACTATGGTAAATATATTAACGAATATTTGAATGAATGTATTCATGCATAAAGGGTTACATCTTCAGTTTTAAAGGCAAAATAAAGCCTGGGTTTATCGTTTATAAAGGTTCCCTCAGAAGTTCACCACTGAGTAACAGTTCTTCTTCAGTGCTTTCGCAATAATGGTAGGAGAAAATACGCAAACTATTGGACGTCAAAGGAAATGAGCAGAGACTGACTGATTGAACCAGACAGTTTGTTCATATCTCAGCTCCACCCTACAGATGAAACACCCTCCAATGTTTTGTTTAGGTTTCAACTACGCCTGCCAGCAGACATCACAAGAGCATCTCTTTAAATAACAAGATATTTAACAACAAAGGGAAGGCCATCCTACTCATCATCATCATCCTCAGTACTTTCAGTGGACAAGAGACAGGTTCAAAATATGGAGTGAAGGGGTATCAAACTCAAAGCATCTCTCCAGTGCTCTCCAACATAACATACCATGAAAACAATTTACCTCAGAGCTTGGGTCAACCTACAGCACCTCTGTGGCATTTAGGATGCCCTCCCCTTGCCAATTGTCCATGGATCCTCACAGTAGCAGCCAATATTTAATACACTAGATACAGAGAAGTAGTAAGACTGCTAAACTCCTTTCAGAGCTCTTTTAGGGATGTGTTATATTGCTCACAGTACCAATCTCATGATTCTTCACTTGTACCAAACCCAGTCGCTACTGTCAATTCCAGAGCCAGTTTTTACCGGATTCCAGCACAGCTCCTCCATTATGGCGGAGGAGTGTCGCTCCGCCTGCTGTCAGTGCAGCAGGCACACACATTAATAAAATGGTTAAAAAAATACCATTTTATCATGTGTGGCTGGCTCGCGCTGCTGCAGGGCGAGGGCAGGAGGGTGGGGCTGATCAGTGCAATTGCACTATTACATCAGTCTATAGCAATCCAATCTGACCTGCGCACTTCGAATCCCGAAATCCAAAGGCTGAGAAACAGCCGAGGGATTGCAGCCACAGGCCCCCAGCCTCAAAACGAGCGCTAGGTTAGCTTGCTCCAACCAATTGATTGGATTTGTGTGGCACAAGGGAGGAAGTCTCTCCCTTTCTGCCCGAGAGCACCAAAAGACGAGAGAGAAGGCGACCGGACCCTGTGGCCAGCAACAGACTTCTGGTGAGTTTTTCGAGGCATCGTGCCCTACCAGATATTAATGTGGCCGGCCACTGCTGCCAGATTCATAGCTCATCAGGAGCGTAGCTGTGCTACCACACTGGTCATCACACCCGGATGCCCCTCCCTAAACTGATCCCATGGCTCACCAGAGGTCCTGTCCACTCGCTCAGTTTCAGTCATCTCAATCCAGCATTCATTCGAAAAACACACGAAAGTTCTAAGCACGAAAGGCTCGCTTATGAATATATGATAATACAACGCTTACCTGTACCACGCATGGCTTTACCACGCGTATTTTACTACGCATGTGTCTTTACCACGCAGCATTTGAGCACGCAAGACTGTACTCTGCCATATTTACGTTACGATAACCAGCGTCAAAACACGTCTTTCAAATAGAGATAGGACTTCTATTTTGACATACACGCCACGTCGTTGTTGAGGCTCTTTCCTTTCTCTCAATTTGCACTGAATAGCGTTTTTTTCCTAAAGTTTTCTTTTTTTTTTTAATTCCGCTTTTTTTTTAGGGGGGGGAGACCCCCCAAACCCCCCTTTTTATTGTCCCTTTCTCCTAATGATATACACGCAGGACGAAGCGAAGGAACAAAGACTGGAAGCAATGAAGCTTGCGTTGTAAAAACGTTCGTGGAATGCACCCGCGGTGAAAAGACGTTTGCGTGGTAAGTAACCCGTTGTAAACGTAACGCGTGGTAATGCGTTCGTGGTAAATGATGTTTCCCCTCGCTTATATGCTTAAAAAGCCACCTGTTATGCTGCTGGTCAGGGAGAGGTATCAAACGTTTGCCATAAGCAATTATCACGCCCACACATCCCTTAGAACTAGGGGATGTCTAAGCAACATGCACTAGGACATGGCACACACAGACGCAAGAGCGGCCTTGTTTAGGGCTCCAGAACCTCCTTTTCAGAACAAAATAACGACCTTGCAGGGTTCGATTTGGCACAAATTGACCCTTCTGTGAAGCAACAATGTTGAATTGTACATATGGATTTCATCAACTGTATAAAACAGAAAAATAAAAGTGTCTAAAATGTCGCTCTGTGTAAATAACACCAATATTAAGGGAAAGAAACTCAAATTGCAAAAGAATAGGCCCAAGCATCCGTTTATTTAGCAGTGGGCGGTAAATATGCAGGACGTGGCGAACTTGCCTTTGCCTGGCTGCCATAAACACAGCTTTATGAAACGTCGGCAGGTGTTCAGAGGTTGCTGAGCAGACGAGGTGCCTGAATGATTGTAGTGACAGGTGGCAGGTGGGGTTGTCAAATGTTACCGTGGCACTAGAAGCACAAAAACAACTCTGAGAGCCATCCAGTTGAGTGCAGTCCGAGTTCTTTTGTAGTGCAGCACGCACTGGATGTTTTGGTGAAGCGTGTGGAGGGAGCTGTCCGGAACCAGCAATCACCTCCATTTTATCAATCCCTCCTGTTGGAACACAGGTACCTAGACCGTCCTTTGCTGTGCTACAAGCAGCAAAGCAGTTTAAAGATGAAAGGCGCAAATAAACTGGCCAACCAAAGGGAACAGCAGAAAATACACATGCTTAGAACGACGTAGAAAAGAGGTCCACTCACGATAAAGCATTGCATATAAGGAACAGGCCTGAGCAACCACTCCCGGGGTTATGTATAAAAAAAATTATATGTAAAAAGCACTTCAAAGTACAGGCTAATTAAGTCGTTTCTGCGCTCAAATCCAGTTCTGGTTAATTACTTTATAATTACCTTCATTATCACAACACTACCCTTTTAGCACGGAAACTGTCGCATTCGAAAGGTGATATTAAATGAGTGTGGAACGTTTCTCTTATTTGCGCGAACATCACACACATGATCACACACGATTCTTGTAGTGGCTGATTGCCGAGGATGACGAACCTCGTCTAAAAAGGGTTATGCCGGTGGTCTCCAAGCATTTTATAAAGAAGCATTTGCAATGCAATAGGTCTCGCAATTACGAGATTTTGAGCTATTAGCATTGTAAATGACAATGCCTTTTATTAAAGTGTTTAAAAAACCTGCAATAATAAAAGACATAGTCAGTTACAATACCAAGAGGTCAAAGTTTCTAAAATGTGAGGCCTATTTCATTGAAAATGCTGCTGCGCTTTCACGTTAATAGAGGACACGCACCTTTCTTTAGATAAGCTGTGTCTAAAGAAAGGTCTGCGGCCGCTATTAAAGTAAAAGCGTGGTATAGAGCGCTTTTACTTTAAAAAAAAAAAAAACATTTGTTTGTCAAGTTGACAAAAAAAAGCCTATTTTTGTAAAAGCGCCTGTGAAAGCGCGCATGGCGCGCTGAATGTTGCTGGAAAGCATGTAGGGCCTGCTGGAGGAGAAACTCATTAAACAAAATAAGAAGTACTGTGTAACAACAGAAGTAAATGGGCCAGTCCTCATGGGAGGTTGCAAATGAAGACAAGGCGGTACTAAGGAGAGTCTAACAAGCCTATAAACTAATCAGAAGCCATCATTTAGGAAGGACAATGACACAAGCCAATGACAAATATGGGCGAGAGAGTGCAGAGCTTCAAGTCCATACTCCAATACAGCATGCCTCGCAGAGCAGTACATGCGCTGCCCAGGCTCGACCTAAAAAGCATGGATACGTGTAGAGATTTTAAAACCAAAATGTGCCTTCCATAAAGCAAGGAAATTTAGATATACATTTTTAAGTTTGTGATTGAATTGCAATTTCACATATTGATTTCTCCTCCCCCCTCCCCTCCAATGACTATAATATCGACATAATATCGACACTACAACAAACGGATGGAGAAGAGACAGTCTACTGATAATCTCCTTACAAGTAAAAACCCAGAAAACGACCAATAAATATGGGGATGATGTACCAGCCCTTAACATCTCTTACACTTGCCATTTCAAACAAGACATACAGAGTGTCTGAAAACCACAGTGAGATCAACTCATGCGACTTCCATCATGTTAAGTGTCACCCACCTCTTGACAGATTTCATAAGAATGTGCTTCTCTGCATGATTGAGTTTGCACTGCAGTTGTCCTCAAGCGGTGTTCTGTCACTGACAAAGGATAGCTGCAGAGCGTCTTACTCATTCTAGTCAAATCCACTTAGTGCTGCTTCATCATGCCGGGACTAACTCAAGTTAAAGTGTGACAATTTGCCCTAACATCCCTCCTACTAAGACCACTATTACCTTTGACCAAGTCCATGTGCGTCCCAGTCATACATAAAAATGTCCGCAGCATGCCCCTACATTGTAGGTAGGCTGAACACTTAAATTAATTCCCATACGACTCGTGGAGACAGGGATCCTTTGCAGACTACTGTATCTGTCAAGGATAGAATCCTTTGCTGCAGATACTTCAAACCTTCATGAGTGCCACTTGACATAACAACCCTTCTAGCAAACACGAAGGCATAATTGTACATATAATATTTATGTATATTTCTTATAGTTTTTATTTTCATCTTGAAGCGGATGAGACAGCTAAATTTGTCTCTAGAACAGACATGAAAATTTAACTAACAAGGGACAATTTAGCAACCAGATGAAATGCCCTTATTTCATTGCTAGATATATTTGAGAATGGCAAAAAATGCGGAATTCTATTTGCCTCCGAGTACTTGAAACAAAATGGATATATTAGCTGGCATCACTGGTCTGCTTCCAATCAATATCCAATTAAAAAGCTCTGAAATGACACTACAGAAATATTAATGGGAACAAGCTGAATATCAGAATAACCGGTAAAGCTTCCACAAAAGTATGCATCAAATAAAGTCCAAAGTGATCTGACACATGAGCAGAACTGTAAAGAGCAAGCATTCAGTTGCACCACAGCTTCAGTTCAAGCTTCAGTCGTCTGGAAAATCCGATCTTAATGTACACAAGAATCCTGCAGTAAATTCACAGTGTCATTCTATGAAAAACAACCGACTGAAATTAATTAATGTCCCTTAGGAGCGTGTGCCATTGTATAGAGCCTCCCGGGGCGCTGCTCATCATGTGTCATGTTCATCTGTACTAGCCATCTACAACCAGCATGAGTACATCCTGGGGGTTTATGTCCAGATCATATTCAATACAAACTGTAGCCTGGGGAGACAGCTAAGTCAAATAAACAAAGAAAATGCAAGTACACCGCTCAAGTTTTCAAATATGATAGGCCCAGCCCTGGTTCTTCTAAATATGGTATTTGAAATGAAGCATGAAGATTGGCCTGTTTGCTCAGGCAGCTGTTTACAGTAATGTGTGTTGTTAGACAGCCCCACCCCTAATGACAGGAGTTATTTTAGGTGACTAAGCAAACGTTTGTCTTCAACCACTCTAGTATACAACGGGTATTAAACACATCAGGTGCACTAGAAATATACTACCATCCTTATAGCTCCTTAGTGCCTGGATACCGCTACTCTTGCAGGGAGAAGCACTGCTGACTACCCCCGGGATACAAAAGATCCAGACTTCAAATAATTATACAACATGGCTGACCCATTCAGGACAGGAATGAGTCACTATTAGCAGACCACGATTAAAATAATGTACCATGAGAAGAGGCATTAGCATGGAAGGAAAACCCACTCATAATAAGAGGGTTCGACCAACATTTGAGAGTGTTCGGCATCACAGTCTCCCCAAGAACCAACAGAGCTTTAATCAGGAAATTAATGACTGCTTTAGAGTTAAATTGGGTTAACGTGAACACATTTACAGTACTTGCTGTGGAATGAATGACAGGGTCTTAGAGTTGCCATATCAGCAAGAGGAGTGGATTTGGACTTTCTGTTGGCAGTTCAGCTTCAGCTCCGGGAGACAGTAGAAGTAAGCGGTGATCATTACCGGAGAGAAATGTTCCTGGACACCTGCATCAGAATCTTGAGGTTGTTAAAGAGGTCAACACAGAAGGTTTGCTCATGTAAGCTGCAAAATAGCGGATGCTTTTCCCTGAGCATGTAGCCATAAAAGGATGAGTCTTAAAGCATAATGAGACAGGGAGTGATGCTGAAGTGGCAGGCAAAGATGAAGGATGTACCGAAGTAAGCTTATCTTCTTGGACTGAAAGGGACACATCCTTGGCAGCCCCTCTGGCTCGGTCCTGTCCAGATAAGTTGGCTTGGCTATGGGAACTAAAAGGCAGCAGTTCCAAGAGTTTACCTACAACAGCTCCATGGTAGAAGGTTCTGGGGGTTTGAAACCTGAGTAAATGAGCAATGAAGAAGACAAGCTGGTAGTGGGCAGTTAATGGTTTCATGTGCAGTATTGTTAAACGGTGCGCCAGACAGAAACAGAGCCCATCAAGCATGGATGTCTTGCGAGAACTTCTCTAATACCTCAGGACCTGCAAAAATAGGAAGGAGCTTGTTTTCAATAGCTATGTATTGTTCCCCAAAACCCTTTCGTAACCTTTTTTTTTTGTATGGTTTTTTCCAGGAACAAAGCATCAAATGCCAACTTTGAGGCATCAAGTGCTAAGGTAAGTATTCATTTAACAATCTAGCTGGATAATTGATGTGAATACTCTGCATTAACACAGCCTCTGAATGTAATCAAGATACATATTGTCTTCCCTATATCATGAAGACCATGAGTAAAGAAGAGGAAGTTGGTGAACACTTTTTGAAGGAGGTGCCAATGACAAAATTCTCAAGCAAAGCTAGTACCAAACTGGGAGGAAGGTAATACGTCTGAAACTACACACAATGCCTTAAATAAAAAAAATGCACTGTAACCAGCTCGGAGAGGCTAATGCCTTACTTGTCCCATTATTTACAACAAGGGGTGGTGATGGACAGAGTCTCTGAATTAAGCAGAGTACTCTCACCCAGTCAAGAGATCAGGGCTAGATCCAACACCGTTTTTTAGCTCATTGCACCATCCCAGTTTCAGAACCTGGCTGTTTGCAAATTAGTCAGTCCCTGGCCCAGTGCATCATGGGAACAGGGCAGACCAGACTACAAAAGCCAATTCTTACACTGGGAAGGAAACAAGCTTCCGGGGACCGGTTTCTGGCATTACAGCCGTCTTCGGCCCGGCTTGCTTGAATCCTGATGGTACAATGAGCAAGGGACTCACATCTGAGTATACCCTTCCACGCTTAGGGTGGACAAAATTATTTACAACAAGGGGTGGTGATGGACAGAGTCTCTGAATTAAGCAGAGTACTCTCACCCAGTCAAGAGATCAGGGCTAGATCCAACACCGTTTTTTAGCTCATTGCACCATCCCAGTTCCAGAACCTGGCTGTTTGCAAATTAGTCAGTCCCTGGCCCAGTGCATCATGGGAACAGGGCAGACCAGACTACAAAAGCCAATTCTTACACTGGGAAGGAAACAAGCTTCCGGGGAACCGAAACTGGGAGGAAGGTAATACGTCTGAAACTACACACAATGCCTTAAATAAAAAAAATGCACTGTAACCAGCTCGGAGAGGCTAATGCCTTACTTGTCCCATGGCAGGATCTAGTTTATAGTCTTTGCTCGAAAGAGTTACCCAGTTCGAGATCAAATACTGAACACTGGGTGCAGCGCGTAGGAACAAATATATAGGAAATGACAGGGGAGACAAAAATATAACATGAGATGAGCAATTTGCCCTTTCGATAGGAGATGTACAAAGAATTGCATTTCAGTTCATTCTTTCCGTTTCACTTCATGAGTTAAATCGAACTTCATTCCTCAGCGATTCTTAAAAAGTAATTCAACCTACCACCAAGAACAGCCTTCCCAGTAAAAATAAGGCAGCTTTTTTAAATAGGTTTCATTTATTCTTATGGAATTCTAAAAAATAAAAAAAAACAATTTGAAAGATTGTGTGCTGTGCCAACATGATCAACTCTGATGTCCATAAAATCCACAGGTAAAAAAACATAAAAACGCGGGCAACAGCGAAGACACGCTGTTTAAGACCTACCTCTTATTTTAAAATCTTTTTGACTGTACACATCCCCAATATATTTGTCATTTGAAACGGATTACACTAATAATGCTAGCTTGCACAACATACAATTATTTTTCAACATTAAAGAGGAAGAAAGGGAGTCGGGCAGATTAAACAGAAAGACGCAGGGATGTGTAAAATATAGATCACCAAAGGGAAGCATACATTATCCAAAAAATTGGCTGCGCAGTTCCTAGCAAGTGTATTTCCACCATATCTAACCAATTAAAATAATAATAATGTCTCCACTTAGCTCACAGTGAAGATGGAATTCTCTTTCGTATTAATAGGTGAAATCACTAATCTCAAAGACACTGATTTTACCAATTCCGTAAGGGCGATAGCCAGGATTCGAACAGAGGTAGGCTTCTCTACAATAAGCATGCACATACAATAATACCTTATCAGCCTAAATATATAAATCGCGGTCGTTAATTCCTCCTGCTCAAGCAAGAAATGGTCAGCGGCAGCTCCTTTACTAAGGCAAAGCAGCGTCGCCCCACTGAATGTAAAAGGAAAAATGAAATGTTAACACAACGTTAATAAAGTTATGTTATTACAATTTTATTTTTCTGTAACTAGCCTGACCCAGGTTAGGGCAGGGCGGGGTTGGGCTGTTTCACTGGGAGAGGGAGGAGGAGTGGTACAATGTGCATTTAAGTGCGCATGCCAGTTTGGTTGGCTGTCTTGAGCCGGCCAAACAGTCATGCGCACTTAGTAGGTTCTCCATCCGGCTGCATTACACAGCCGGGTGGAAAACATGCACAGGCTCCTATTCCCTGCCATAGTGTCGAACAAGGGTGCTCAGGCCAATCACGATGCTGCTGTCATGCTGGTGACAGCAGTGTCGTGATTGGCTACAGAAGTCTGGGAGCCTGTGTACTTTCATGCTGCCAAGAGAAGAAGACGGAGAAGAGGCAGTGGCCCTTCAGGTAATCAGCATCTATGTATTTTTTTTTTTCATTATTTTAATCGAGCCCCTACCACTACATTTCCAAAGTGGCAGCCACTGGAAATGGAGAGAGGGATCAACTCAACTAAAGAAACATATTAGTGACTAACTGGATGGTATGACCCAACTTCCAGTAAAGGGCATTTCAGAAGGTCAAGGTGAACAGCAGTGCTGTCATAAAGCTGAATATCGCCAACAGAAAAGGCAGTTTACCTTGTCCTAGAAGAATCTCTTAGACACCCAGTGATTGAGAGTTGTTAGGAAAAGGAACTATATTTTTGGAAGTGTAGCCATAGAGTTAATCAGGCAACCGTAGCCTATCAAGTCTATTTTTTGCTGCACAAATTTGTAAGAGTTAACTTGAGCAGAGACAAGAATAGAATCCCAAAAGGAATTCACCAGGTACCCTTTGGCGATCAGTACTTCAGGATAACCAGAAAAGTAGCCTTTCTTCCTGGAGAAATAATTTAAAGAAAGAAAAGTGGTGCAACAAAAATGACAATTCTTGCTGAATCATCTATCTCCGTGACAGGAAAATCAAAGGAACTGGACACTCTAGCCATCAAAAAGAAGGCAATCCTATGGAAATGATCACAATTCTACCAATTCACAGACACTCTAGTATTAGCACCAGCAATAGAAAAGGAGAACTTGAAGAAACCCTTCCTGTCAACCTAGGAAACCCATTATATTGCTAATACAGGTACCTGAAGTCCTGATTAGACCCTTTATATGTCTCTCTCCACTCACAGCTCACTACCAATTTTGATACCATTTAACACACAATATTCCCCTCTCGGAGAACACATATGGAAGCTGACAGAACACTCTTACCAGAAAATATCAGCCACAAACTTGGGCAATGCTCCTTTTTATTTGCACCAACCTGCATACATATGAAACTGGTGCACTCTTTCCCCCCACATTCCTTTCTCTACCACCAGAACTCCTCTCATCTAATCCTATCCCAAACTCCATCTTCTTTTCATTTCAAATTCTGTGTGAATAAGTGAAAGCAGATGAATGCTACATAAAAACAATCAATAGTTGGTGTGATTAATCTCAAAGGTGATACATCTGCCATCCCCTCAGAAGGAAGATACCTAAGATTAGATCCTGTGACATGCAGTTTACACAAACATCTCCAAACCTACTACACACATGGTAGATATCCTGTCAGAAAAAATACAAATCAAAGACTATAGTTGTTTATATTCAAGCAAGACTTAGTATGATGGCTCGTGTGTAGCAAACAAAATGAAGGAGCAGAGAAAGATTTAAGTTGTTGCCTGATCTATTTAAGTTGTTGCTTAATCGATAATTATGAAGTTATGCTAAGATCGCAAGAAACTAATTTAACCAAGATTACATCAAGCAGCTGTGATGTTGAAGGACAAAAATAGCATCCTATATTTAACTTAGGAATATTTGTAGTTTTTAGGTAAGAAATTAAATTAAGTAGAAAGTTGAGCTAAAACTTCATTAAGTAAGATCTTGTACTAAAGTCTACAATTTTTTTTTACTGATCATGTTAAAGTGTTCTGAAAGCAAGCATAAAACACCAAATACTACCTTGAAACATTTTGACCAACTACATTTACCAACCCTGTTCTCTGAACATGTAAATAAGCCAACAATATAAACATAAACTAGATCACAGAAAGTAAGACTGACCTGGGGCTGCAAAGGTTCATGAGATTCTTTATTTTCTGCGAGGCTAAACATAAACAGAGTGTGGACTGGGGCGAGCAGAGATCCCATAAACGGCCACCTACCTCTAAGAATTGTACGGCCATACCAGTTTTCTGCTATTTAGTGGTATGCTTAGTAGTTGGAATGTCTGGCAAACCCCATGGCCTCTTTGTTACGCACAGCACCACAACATGCAGTCCTCTATCAGACTTCAAAGTCTGGAGACTACATCAAAGTTGACTAGAACAGTCAAATACAGAAGTCATAGTATCATTTTAGGTCTGAATGTCTCAAAAACGAAGTTTACTAAGTCTACTCTACAAAACTGTAGGGGAGAGGATGTAGCCTTACAGTTACAGCGGTCAACCTTGAAGCTGGATAACCAGGTTCGAGTCTCTGCAACAATGCTCAACATCCTGGGCAAATAACTTAATCTCCTCCATGCCTTATAAAAATGAATGTGTCCATCTGTAACGAAACTGGTGCTCAAGTAAAGCGCTCAGATACCTGATATCTTCGGGTCTAGTTCACGCTATATAAAACTCTAAAAAAGAACAAAAAACTGTGACCACAAACAAAAAGGGATTTAAGTGGTATACCTTGTTCTTTAAAACACTACAAAACACATTTCCACTTTTATTTATATTATGACAAAACCAATAACTTGCAGATACTCATTATGCGGACACATCTCATTACACTCATCAATGCATCAGACTAAAGTGTAAGGTAAAGAATTGGACAGAACCAGACCCTTTCAATACACATACCTACTCACACAAATACGCTTAATGTTTCGTTTCGTGAGCCCAGGTTTGCTCAGAGTCCTTATAATATGGCAAGTATAAGAGGCGGGTGGCAAATTTTATTGGAAGAGCAGAGGCTCATATAATGCTGTCTTTTCTTGCTCTTTATTAACATCAGCCAAGTAAAACTAAAAATTACATTACCCAGAAAAGCTGGAAAAAAAAACTTCAAACAGTGACATCATAATAGAACCACCAAAGTAACCTAATAATTATCTTGACTGAGAGCAATAATTCCTCTTTTCTTGCTTCTCACAGTCAAGATAAGTATTGTATTAACGATTCCATTTCATTTTGAAGGTATTTTCTGATACATTTCATTGTATGCTATTATTATGGTTTTATTATTGATATAAATTGCATTGTTGGCTCTCATACCCGTGTGCGCACGCGCTCTCTTGGGCAACGTGCTGCTTCTCATGAGCGCTTTTGCCTTTCGACTCTGCTGGCATTAGCGTTTGTCAGTTTGCCTCTCCTGCTACGCAGGTCGCCTCAGCCCGCCTCCCGCAATGCTTCAAGCTCGTCAGTACTTTTCCTTTCTACCGCTACGCAGTAACATACTTTCCTGTATTGCTCCTCCCGTGTGCACTCCTCATCACCTGGGCAACTCTCCCTTTACATGCCCTTTTCCCCCTGAGCCGCGCCTCAAGGCTCTATTCCTTAACCCTTTCCTTACTACTGGGAGTATTAGCTTTTATTGACGAACTTCGTTTTCTGCTGGGTTTTGACACCTTATAACAATTTTAAAATTACTAGCCTACTGTGGTTTTACTCACTATGTTAGAGGAAGAAAACACTCAGCGTCTTTAGGGACAATATGAAATCCTTTATTAAGTATTCTGTTCAGCAGGTTGTAGCAGTCTCTATGCTGGATGTGTAAGAAATTTGGAGGCATCCCTTTCTAAAATGCTCTCTTCCCCCACTGAATGGTCCTCTAAAAATGGCAACAAACGTGCAGCGACCTCTGGTGTCTCTAATGAAGTAGTTTCTTTGACTAATGGTCCTCCAATCCGAGAGGTTTCATTTTCGAGGCTTTGTTCTTATCCTCTTCAAGTTACCCATTTAAAAGACACCAATGATGATGACTTGGCTGACACACGGTTTTGAGGGTTTTTCTTATCCTACAAATTATGGGCCTCAGGAGAAAAGATAGAACATTTCTCCAAATGATGGTGGGGTTTCTCAACTATTGTCCATTCATTTAGGGAACCATCTTGGGAGACCCATGTCTGATCCCTCCCTTATTCACCACCCCAACTCTATCGAGTGGTTCCCTTCAGAGCATTTAGCGGATTAGGTTTCCTTCCATCTTTGTCACGCTCTTGATAAATCATCACAAAATAAGTTAGAGTCTGAATGTCCCTGCCTTTTCATTCCAAATTTACTCCCGTTATTGATCCCAACATGTTTATGTTTTTACCAACTATGAAAAAGACCCAAAGAAAGGAGTTGAAAGGAGTCTAACTGTCAAGATAGGGTTTTGGGTTTGGTTGGTCTTCTGACCAGAATATTGAACTTGGCTGAAGAGGCAAAAATTTAAGTCATGCAGGTCGATCCAGAGACTCTCTCTAATTGGGCGCAATGGGATATATGGAAATATGCATTTTGGGCAATGCCAATGCCCATATTTCGCAGGAAAGGCGAAAAAGTCTACTACTTAAAATAGATGCAAAACTTAGTAGCCTTGCCACGATGGAAGAATGACCCCTTGCTATTGGCCTCTTATTTGGAGAATCTTTTATTAAAGAACTTGGAAAATATGTCTTCACCTGTGCCGCAATGGAGAAGGTCCAACTCTCTCTGATGAACATTTTCTCTTCTGTGGTTTTTGCCAGGGTCGATAGTTCTGTGTATGTGAAGAATACCTGCAACATGGCGCTGCCAACGTTTGGTCTGGTTCTTATCTGCAAGACGCTTGAGTAGTGCCTGTGCTTAATATATCGAATCTGTGTGGAAGGTTATGGCAACAGTATATGCTCAAAACCCTGTTAGTGGACTCTCAACCAGGAAGATGTGACAGAGGAAAAAGGCTGCATCCTAGCCCTCTATTCCCATGTACTTTGGAGGCGGACCCCTTTTGAGTCTAACCTTTAAAATCTAATTTTCTCAAAATTGTCTCAGTGCTAAGGGAATCCTTAGCTTCAAGGGAAAGATTACATGACCTACATCATAACACGCAATCTACTAACTGTCATTTGTGGTTTAGCTTTCCTAGGTAAGTTTTTCCTCAAAAATAAAAGAAAGATGGCAATTGGGTGATGAAAATGTAATGCCAGGCCTGATACAATAGTACCTACCTTTCAGGAAGCTCTAAAAGTTATGTGCTACAGTAGGAGTTGTGTAAACTTTAGGGATAAGAATGAAATACATGTAATGAAAACCCGGGGGCAGTAGAAAAGTCTCCACCTCCCCCTGCTACACCACATCTTTACTGAATTAATAATTTGCTCTAGTAATAATATAAGTATCTGTTAGGAGAGCAAAGATATCAAATGTACTATTTTAGTTGGGGCTTCTGTGGATGGAAAACCAAAAAAAGACAAACCATTACAAAAAAAAACGATGAACAAAGTAAACGGTCATTTTTTTAAAAATACAAGCTATAAAGCTTGAATTGATCCCACCAACAAAAGTCAAAAACGAATTCTATAACATTTTTAGGTCGAGGTAATATCCGGTCTGCCGAAGGCAGAACCGGAAGTACCGAAATGTAATGTTTCTTAGTGTGGACTATTTGTCCCGCCTCTGTTTTTGCCTCTCTCCCATTGGCTGGCTTCCTAAACGGAGGCCAGCCATTGGAGGAGAGAGCTGTCCCTCCGAATAGGCTCCGTCCTTTTCGGATTTGGAGGTGTGTTCGGTATTCTTCTTTCCACTTTTAGGCCACGCCCATTCTGAGAACACTGAACACGCACCCAATCTTAAAAATTTGGAACGTTGTGTCCGCCATTATTTGTTTAGTCTTCCCATGAGGATCGTCTCGCTTTCTCCGTGATGCAAGGGCCGGCAGGTAAGCCATATTGTTTTTGCTTACATTTTCTCTTTGTTTGTGTTTGCTTTCTGTGTTTCCCTGTGTTCTGTTAGCTGTTTGTCCCGACCGATGTGTCCTGTTTGTCCCGTCCGATTTGTTAGCGTCACCATCCCGTCGTGTATGGCCCCCTTTTCCCGGTGTGCCCGTGAGCTCCGTTTGCAGTAGTGGCCGTCCCGCTTTCTCCGTGATGCAAGGACCGGCAGGTAAGCCATTTTGTATTTTTTGCTTACATTTTCTCTTTTTGTGTTTGCTTTCTATGTTTCCCTGTGTCCTGTGAGCTGTTTGTCCCGTCCGATGTGTCCTGTGTGCTGTTTGTCCCGTCCGATTTGACAGCGTCACCATCCCGTCGTGTATGGCCCCCTTTTCCCGGTGTGCCCGTGTCCTGTGAGCTCTGTTTGCAGTAGTGGCCGTCCCGCTTTCTCCGTGATGCAAGGCCCGGCAGGTAAGCCATTTTGTATTTTTTGCTTTCATTTTCTCTTTTTGTGTTTGCTTTCTATGTTTCCCTGGTCCCGTGAGCTGTTTGTCCCGTCCGATGTGTCCTGTTTGTCCCATCCGATTTGTCAGCGTCACCATCCCGTCGTGAATGGCCCCCTTTTCCCGGTGTGCCCGTGAGCTCCGTTTGCAGTAGTGGCCGTCCCGCTTTCTCCGTGATGCAAGGACCGGCAGTTAAGCCATTTTGTATTTTTTGCTTACATTTTCTCTTTTTGTGTTTGCTTTCTAGGTTTCCCTGTGTCCTGTGAGCTGTTTGTCCCGTCCGATGTGTCCTGTTTGTCCCGTCCGATTTGTCAGCGTCACCATCCCGTCGTGTATGGCTCCCTTTTCCCGGTGTGCCTGTGTCCTGTGAGCTCCGTTTGCAGTAATGGCTGTCCCGCTTTCTCCGTGATGCAAGGACCGGCAGGTAAGCCATTTTGTATTTTTTACTTACATTTTCTCTTTTTGTATTTGCTTTCTATGTTTCCCTGTGATTCTCTCTTTTTGTGTTTGCTTTCTGTGTTTCCCTGTGTCCTGTGAGCGGTTTGTCCCATCCTATTTGTCTTCCCGGTGTGTCCGTGTCCTGTGCGCTCCGTTTGCAGTAGTGGCTTTCCCGCTTTCTCCGTGATGCAAGCTTTCTATGTTTCCCTGTGTCCTGTGAGCTGTTTTGAGGTACCAGAATCGATTCCTGATCACGTAGTATTGATAATCGATATGTTAGGATTAGCATGGTGTCACTAAACTCACACTGTAGACATGCATAATTAGTATTTACGGTATTTTCTTTCCACTTAGCTTCATGCCACGTTACGCTATATGAATACCATATTATGGCCCTCTTTAATATCGTACATGCACAGGCCTTATTCTCCCTTAGCTCTAAAGGCCCTGCTCCTGGGAAAGAAACCAACTGTTGCAGAAACTGCTGTTTCAGCTCGGTAGGCTCGGCAAGGTCGTAGTTAGCCGAGGAAGGGCCGATAAGCACATTCCGGGAGGGGTGCAGGGTGGTTTGTCTCTGAGAAGACAGAAGGGAGTCACCCGTCTGACCTTGCTGCCTGAGCGAAATCAGGAGCTCTTTGTGTGCCTTATATGGGCTTTCCTATTACTGTACTAGCTTGTACCAATTTGTATTTTTCCATGTTAGGCCATGCCGGTGCCAACGCAATTGTATATATGTGATGTGCTGACAATGTGCCAGCAGTCTTCTTGGCGGACCTTTTGGGTCAGGTCGCAAGGAGCTCCTCTGGCAGAGTTTGTGTTTGTCTAATAAACGCTTGAACCTTCTACACTGCCGACCGACTGCTTATTTGTAATGATAAGGGACTTGGTAATGTAATGATTATTGTTGGGAGGGGATCATATATTTTTCGGTACTTCAGTTGGCGACTCCGCCGGGACTCCGCGTTGGGGTCGTCCCTGTGTAGCCACAGGCGACATCGAAAGGGGTCCTCTTGATCGGGAGAGTTGCAGACCAGACGCATAAGAAATTGGGGTTTTGCTCTGCCCTCCCGATCCGGAGGGCTTCAGCTGCTAGTAACCCCACGCCGGAGTCCTTCGGGTGCAACCCGAGAACCTGCAGCGCTGATATTGGGCAAACGTCGGCAGTGAAGAACGTTCCAGCAAACCTGCGTGCACCAGGTGAGTGTTGTGTCTCGTTATATGTTGAATTGCATATGTAGATTTAAATAACGGGATTTAAGCATTTGGTGGCCCATGGTCACGGAGAAACTCTGACTTTGCATTAGTTGTCACAGAGAGGATTTGGTCGGAGGTTCGACGGGGGCAGTGTGGAACTGCACGTGCGAACGCTCTGGGTACACTAAAGATAAGGATTATACGCCTAGGGGAACTGCGGTTCCTGCTCGGCCGGACTGTTCTCGGGAAAGCCGATGGTTGAGATTGGGTAGCACCCGGACAAATCTGGAGCGGCGCTGAAACGCGGGCTTAGCCAGAACAGTTCGGGAGGTGAACCATGAATGCTGTCGGATGGCCTGTAGACCGGTCTGTGGTTTAAAACCTGTGTAACCATCTTTAGGCAGTCTGAGGACGAGACTGTTGTTGGTCGTGTTTTTGCAGCCTTTTGAATAAATTAGCAGAAGAGTTCTCCACGAGTGGGAGCCGACGGGCTCCACTTTTTCGATTGCAATTGCAGGAACTTATGTGTCACGTTTTACGTTTGTCTGATGTATAAGGAAAATACGGATGTGAGGATGATGGGTGTCATGGCCATGAGAATGAAAGCGTAAGGATAACGTGATATTTAATTTTGTTGAATTTGTACTAACGGAGAAATTCCTTTTCAGCCAGAAACTAGATAATACAATATGCCGTGCCTTAGCAAATTGTGTTTTGGTTGTGTCCATAGTGAGGAAGGGAGGTTAGACGAGAGTCAGCCGAACCCCCCAGAGGGGACACCTAGCCACTTTATGTATTGTAAGCATGGGATTGGCCCCCTCATCTTTAACTCTCTGTGGCATAAATACACTAAGGACAATATAGAATTACAGTGGCCAAAAACAGGGTCTTTCGATGAACAAAAACTGGCATATTTACAAGAACGTCTTTTTATTAAACGCAGCCGGCAGTCGATGTTCGACACCCTTAACAAATGGCAGAAAGAAGCTAAGAGACGACGCATTCGATCTGAAAAATTAATGAAGATAGAGCAGGGACAGACTATTACCCAGAAGGCTATCGCATATGACAAAAATAAGGTAGAACAAAATATTGAAATTGCAGACAGGCGGTTTAAACTGCAGGTAGACCAATGTTATGTAGCCAGAGAAGGGGCGGAAGATGAGATTGAGGAATTGTTAAATGCAAGGCCTCCCCCACCATATGCCCCGGAGCGTATATACCCTGCAATACCTGTCCAGCCAGAAGTTAGACCACGGGCATCTGCGCCCGAGGAACGGGGCTCCGTTATCAATGAACAAAATAACGATGTTTCCTCACCTCAAGGTGGGGCCTTGGCTACGCTTGTCCCCGAGTCTACACAACTGATCACTTCCCCTCAGACGCACTTGAGTCTCCCTATGCCGGAGATATCCTCCCCCCGAGCTTGTATTACACCCAGAGGGTTTGACCCGACCCCGAGGGGAGCTGTAGGGGGCCTAGATGGCAAGCGTTTGTTCACTAGAGCATCCGTAGAATATGGCGAAAAAGAAGCATTAGGAGACCAGGCTGTCAAGTGGGTGCGGAATGAAGTATATACCCTGATTGACATATGGAGTACTGTGAAGGATTTAGAGCCAGTCATGCAACAACATGTGCTATACGAAATGTCCAATTCGCTCATTGGGTATTGGGAAATAAGCTTTAGGGACGGGACAGCCCCCCAGATCCTGTATACTATCAGAGATTGGGCCCATAAATTTAGCCTAACACCGGAAGAAGTATTTAAGAATGTAGACACTTTGGTACAATATCGCGACAGATTATTCTTGAAAAGTCCACAGTGGACTACGCAATACCCTATGCGAGAAGTACACCCAATCTATCATCCCGAAATCCCCGAACAACGAGATGGTAACCAGGCGATCATACGACAAGGGGTGGCGGCTCGGTTCCAGGAACAGTGGGTTTATACCCCATGGAAAAGAAGTGAAGTACTGGCGTTGAAATCTCAGCTGCCAGATCCCCGAAAGAATCCTACTGCGTACTACAAAGAATTGACCGAAGCAGCTGCATCCGCTGTAATGACTTTAGCCGATGTTGAATTGTTCTTCGGACTGCTAGTACCGGTTGATATATGGCGACAGGTGCACGATTCTAATCATGCTGAATTTGGTGGCACGTGGGAAGAGTTAAGGGGCTGGGACCAGGATCGCAAACCAGGGGACAAACCCAGAGTGGAAATAACTTCTCTTCCAGCGAAAATAATAACTTTCATGCATACTCTGATCCCACCCCGAAAAGTTGATTGGGATAAACTGTCAGCCTGTAGACAAAAGAAGGACGAAAGTGTGTCCGACTTCTTTACCAGGTTCGAAGAGGTTTTTATTGATTTTAGTGGACAAGATTTGGCCACAGAAGGGGGCACAAGGTTGTTCGTTAACAGGTTCGTTACGAACCTGGCTCCGGAAATTTCAGCACGACTGGAGGCGGCAGAGAGTACCTGGACTACCTCTTCCCCGTCTGTAATACTCAGCATGGCCCAGTACTACGAGCATAGAGAAAATGAAAATAAGGATAAGGTGGATAAAAAGGTTAAGGATCTGAAGACCCGAGTACTGTTACAGCAAGTGGTTCGAGGGCAAGGAGGAGGTAGAGGTGGTCGGGGCCCAATGACGAGAGGGGCGGGGACAGGAAGGGGTTCAGGAGGAGCCCCGTCAATAGGCATCAACCAATGCTCCTATTGTAAAGAGGAGGGACACTGGAAGGCTCAGTGTCCATACTTGGCCGCCCAGAACGCAGCAAATCGCGGACGAGGTAGAGGACGAGGGGGCCCCGACCGAGGTGATATGCATAGAGACGAGTACAGAGACGTTCAACAAGACAGGTCAGAAAGGAACCACTTCGATAACACCCAACGCAGACAATACTATCATGGTGACTATGCCGAAGGGAATGATGATGAATATGCCCCAGCATAGGATAGCCAGGGACAGAGGGGGGGCCATGTGTCAATTCCGGTCAATCAGAGGGGACCCTACATCAGAGGGGAAGTGTTGGGGACATCTGAAAACTTTCTAATTGACACAGGAGCAATGAACAGTTCCGTTGCTCGATCATTGGTTCCAGGGGCAGCTCTGTCCGGGCAAAACAATGTTTCGGTGGGTTTTTCCGGAGTCCCCGTTGTAAGCCCCATCTCTAAACCTATCCCCTTTACGATTGGTCCAGCCACTATGGACACTCCTTTCTTATTGACATCGAATTGTGGGGAGAACCTGTTGGGATTGGATATGCTGAAAAGATTGAATGCTACTATACATTGTTCTGCGGATGGGGTCTATTTAACTATACGTCCCTCTGTAACACCTGTTAAACAATGTTTTACGAAAAATGAACGACTCCCACCGGAGTTCGATGGCGTCCCAACCTCCCTTTGGGCGACAGGGGACGCAGATGTGGGTGAACTGGACATACCCCCAGTTCACATCACGTTGAAGCAAGGCGCTAAACTACCACGCATCCCACAGTACAAAATAGCACCGGCGGGGGAACGGGCTTTATTGCACATCATCCAGGAACTGATTGACAAAGGGGTTGTAGAGGAAACAAACGCCAATATTTGCAATAGCCCGATCCTCCCGATTTTGAAGAGGAACCATGACCAAGGGGAGATGGGTGCTGCCTATCGTTTTGTGATTGATTTGCGAGCCGTTAACAAAATTGTGGTACCACAGTATCCTGTGGTGACCGATATCACTACCATTCTCACCATGATCCCTCCGACTGCACAGTACTTTTCGGTCATTGACCTGAAAAATGCTTTCTTCAGCATTCCTATCCACCCTGATAGCAGACAGATCTTCGGATTTTCAATATCCGGACGCAGCTTCCGCTTCTGTCGCGCTCCTCAAGGCTACACTGAAAGTCCGAGCATATACAGCCAGGCTCTGAAGGCTCTGCTGGATGACTTAGAATTGCCGGATGGCAATGTCCTCTTGCAATATGTAGATGACTTACTCATTGCATCTGACACAGAGGATGGATGTAAAAAAGCTACGGTTAAATTGTTGCACCATTTGGCTGTCAAGGGGAACAAGGTATCCTTATCTAAATTTCAGTATTGTCGAAAGGAGGTGACCTACTTAGGTCATCTCTTATCGAAGGAGGGTAGACGACTAACACCTGAACGTATTGCTACCATTTCTAACATGTCTGTACCTTGCACGCAGCGTGAAGTCCGCGCTTTTCTTGGCATCACATCTTACTGTCGCCAATGGATACCTAATTTTTCACTTCTGGCTAAACCTTTGTTGCATTTGACTACCAAAGATGTGCATGAACCCCTACCCTGGACGGATGAATGTCAGCTCTCTTTTGACTCTCTAAAAACTGCTTTATGCTCTGCCCCTGTTCTGGGTACTCCATATTATCGTAAACCTTTTGTACTATATGTACACGAGGTCGACGGTTGTTCATTATCTGTTTTAACGCAGGCCTTTGGAGGTAAGCAAAGACCGTGCGCCTATTTGTCAGCAACATTGGATAATGTTGCAAGAGCACTTCCTAGCTGTCTGAGGGCTACGGCTGCAGTAGCGGTGGCCATCCGGCAGTCAGAAGGACTCGTTTTAAATTCCAATTTTACTGTAATGGTGCCGCATGCAGTAGACACCTTGCTAAATAAAACAAAAACGCAGCATCTTACGAGTGCACGCCTTACTGGGTATGAGCTGACCTTATTTGCACCACATATTACGATTACTCGATGCGCAACATTGAACCCAGCCACATTGTTACCACTCCATACGAGTGAACAGGACACTAATTTACATGATTGCATATATCGCACAGAGGAAGAGACCAAGGGTAGAATTGACCTCACAGACACACCCTTAGATCAGCCCCAGGGAGAGCTATATGTGGATGGTTCCTGTTTCAAACTAACAGATGGCACAACGACAGCTGCATATGCCATCACGACTCTGAAAACAGTTGTTGAAACACTCAGACTACCCCACCGATCAGCCCAAGCTGCTGAACTTATGGCCTTGTTACGAGCCTGTGAGCTGAGTGAGGGACTAGAGGTCAACATTTACACGGACAGCCAATACGCCTTTGGCGTAGCCCATAGTTTTGGGCGGCTGTGGAAAGAAAGGGGTTTCCTTACTTCACACGGCCAGAGAATACAGAATGGGCAGCTGGTTTTGAGGTTGTTGGATGCTCTCACTCTCCCCAAGAAAGTGGCTATTATCAAATGCAGTGCTCACAAAGTAATTGTGGATGAGGTAGGAGAAGGCAATGCTTTTGCAGACCAGGTGGCCAAGCAGACAGCACAGTCGCTGATGTCACCCATGTACGTTCATTCCTCTACTAGATGGGTGGGGGGAGACTGTGAATTATTTGATAATACTATGGAAAGTGTCAGAATACTACAGAAGGAAGCCACCTCAGCGGAACTAGAGAAATGGGAACAAGAGATAGGGAGATTGGATGAAAATAATTGTTGGATCGATTTGACTGAAAAACAAAGATGGCTACTGCCCAATGCATTAGTACAGGCTGTGGTAACAATGGCGCACGGACCAGCACACATAGGAGCAAAAGGTATCTGTGGGATCTTAGATCCAGTTTGGAATAATCCGAATATCCAACGGACGGCTGTCCGTTTGGTCCAATATTGTATGGTCTGCTTCAGCATAATCCAGGAAAAGGAGAAACTGTTTTAGCCGGGAATTTCGCACCACCTGCATTGCCTTTTGAAGTGCTCCAAATGGATTATATTCATATGGACCGCGTCAATAATCTCAAATATGTACTGGTTGTAGTTTGTGCATTTAGCAAATGGGTTGAGGCATACCCTACTAAGGAGAACACAGCATTGGCAACTGCAAAAGCTCTCCTGAAAGAGTTTGTGCCTCGCTTCGGATTGCCTCGCTTGATCTGGTCGGACAACGGGCAACATTTCCATGGGGCCCTTGTGCGGCATATCTGCGAGGGCTTACACATACAACAAAAGTTCCATGCTGCCCGACACCCCCAATCAGCAGGGCTCGTGGAAAAATACAATGGCATTCTAAAATTGAAAATGGCAAAAATAAAGGAGAGCACGGGGTTGAACTGGCCTGACACTTTACCTCTAGCCCTTATGTCTTTACGTGTCACCCCGCACTCACGTTCGGGTCTCTCTCCATATGAGATACTGTTTGGGAGACCTGCTAACGTGTGGGGGGTACCTCGACCTCGTTCTTTTGCAGATATTGAATATCCTATGTTGATTGATTACCTGTATGCTTTGACTAAAGACCTTCGTTCTATTCATCAGCAGGTAGCTTCTGTACTGCAGCCACTGCCAGAGGGCCCCGGTCATCGTTTACAGCCCGGCCAGTGGGTCCTGGTCAAAAAGTTTGAGCGAGACACCAGCTTGGCTCCTAGATGGTCTGAGCCACGGCAGATTTTGTTGGCCACCCGGACGGCGGTTAAAGTGGATGGCAGAAAACATTGGATCCATGTTTCGCATCTGAAACGACTACCACTTCCACTCCCCGGTGAGCGGTCACGTCCAGGGGAAATTCTAACACAGGAAACTGAAAGAGCTGATGCATTTGTGCCCTTTTCTGACGCCTGCGAGATTGAGCAGAGGCTACGGGAAGGATCGGCGAGATCAGATGACTTGGTCTCCACTGAAGTTGCAAGTGAGCGTGCAGTAGCGTTGAATTCTGTTTCAAGTACCCCAGACGACCAAACGTCACCAGTACGGAAAACCCCGGGTGTGCTCTTTTCTGACCCTGAAGTGTTGGGTCGTGAGCGATATAATCTTCGGCCCAGAAGGCCGACACGCGGCGCCTCAGACCACATTGTCAGGAGATAGGGAAGGACTTCATTGCATAAGATAGGGTTTGCTAGACTACCGGTCTGAGCGCTGAGCGAGACACTGGACTGAACTCGTTGAGAGCCGGAACTTTTCAATCATTGTGCTCTGTTCAGAAAGAAGATTCTGTTCAAATGGATATTGCTTCTACCTTGGAATAGGGATACGAGTCTGCCTGTGAGACTCTGACGGACGCAGGAACGAAGAAACCCTCTGGCAGATCGGACTGCTAGGCCTATCTCTGGACTTTTAGCTAGCAATGTACCCTTTTGGTCGTGTAATCTTAGAAGACGAGTTTCCTATTGCGCCTAGACGCATACCTTTCTATGAGCCAATGTTTTCCACATGGACCACGAAGGTCAAAATAGCTTTTGTTGTAACTATAACTGTTATAGTAGCTGTGTTCATGAGTCTGTTTGTATACCTAGAACATAAATACCCCTTACAAAAGTTTTTGCCCACAACTGCCGCACCTCCCGAGCATTTCCTGTTTACCCTAGCGCCCCACAAAGAAAGACATCGCCAAAAATATGCTAAAAATGTATTCATAGAAATGTTGCATCAGACGCACAATGTTACTAACGCCACGGATTGTTGGGTTTGTGGACTCCTGCCTACTGTGGTGCGCAATCATGATCTATTTCTCTCCCGCCCTCTGTCTTATCTAGGTAGTTGTGAAGCATGGTACAAACTGTTTCTGGCGATATACCGGCATGGGAGTGAGCATTTCAGGGATCTAGATGTCAATGAGCACAATATTATTCTTGATTATGTTCGAACGCACTATGCTTATAATAGAACAGGACATGGGGATAAGGTGATAATTGACCCACAAGGATGTATACAGCTGTATTTAGCGGTAATGAACAAAACTTGGTTAAAGGATGAACTGTATGATTTTAAAGACTTTAATGCCACTCAATACTTTCAGATTTTCATCGAACGAAATGTTACCAGAGACCGCACTGTCCCCATTCCTATTTTGAATGTTTCTGCAGGATTTTGTGTGCAAGGGATAGGTAAGGTACAAATGGGGAATAGCATCTGCAATTATACCTATCGACTGCGAAAACGTATTAGCCCTCCTTTGATTACTCCCCACAATGTGTACTTCGTGTGCGGGGAACATGCATACACTTGGCTACCACGAAACTGGGGGGGGACGCTGTTATCTGTCCTTTCTGTTTCCCCCTGTTTATGTGGCTCCCTCCAACTATCATAAAACGCATCAGTTATACCCGATGCGGTCGTATCATGGGAACCCAGCCGCTCCAATCACAAGCACACCGATAGCAAGCTTCACCGAGGTGACCTCGAGCCATTCCCGTAGTTCACTCTTACACAGAGCACGTAGACAGCTCGATATGACTGAAGTTGATCAGACAGATACTTCATTGCAGCAATTTACAGATTTCAGCAAGGGTCTAGTACCCTTTTGGGGGCCTATTTTCAATAGTAGGGAAATTAGGAGACTGTCTAGAATAGTGGAGAATGTCATTAATATCACTACTGATATTTTAACTAACCTAACGGTGGAAATTCAGGCTACTCGCCTTGTAGCGCTTCAAAATCGAATGGTTCTAGACGTTATCTTAGCTGATCGGGGTGGGGCATGCCGCGTCATCGGCAGTTCTTGTTGTGTATATATTCCTGACTCCGCCCCCTCCGTCCATCTAGCCATCCAGAAACTGCATCGCATTGCTTCCGAAATGCATGTTGACAATGGGTCTTGGTCATTGTCAGGTTGGTTTTGGGGACTTCTGGCCACATGGGGATGGAAGGTAATGTTAATTTTAGGAGGAGCTGCTGCCATCATTTTCACATGCTGTGTCTTGATGCACTGTGGTCCAGCCTGCTGTTCTTACTGTGCTTCCCGTATCACCACTCTGTGTGTTCCATCCCCTATCGCTGTTAAAGCCCAAATGCTGCAGAAAGAGGTACATGGTATGATGATCATCGATGAAGAAATATTTGAGGAGTAGATGTCTGTTATCATTTAGCGCCACCACGCTAAAAGGAGGGTTTGAGGTACCAGAATCGATTCCTGATCACGTAGTATTGATAATCGATATGTTAGGATTAGCATGGTGTCACTAAACTCACACTGTAGACATGCATAATTAGTATTTACGGTATTTTCTTTCCACTTAGCTTCATGCCACGTTACGCTATATGAATACCATATTATGGCCCTCTTTAATATCGTACATGCACAGGCCTTATTCTCCCTTAGCTCTAAAGGCCCTGCTCCTGGGAAAGAAACCAACTGTTGCAGAAACTGCTGTTTCAGCTCGGTAGGCTCGGCAAGGTCGTAGTTAGCCGAGGAAGGGCCGATAAGCACATTCCGGGAGGGGTGCAGGGTGGTTTGTCTCTGAGAAGACAGAAGGGAGTCACCCGTCTGACCTTGCTGCCTGAGCGAAATCAGGAGCTCTTTGTGTGCCTTATATGGGCTTTCCTATTACTGTACTAGCTTGTACCAATTTGTATTTTTCCATGTTAGGCCATGCCGGTGCCAACGCAATTGTATATATGTGATGTGCTGACAATGTGCCAGCAGTCTTCTTGGCGGACCTTTTGGGTCAGGTCGCAAGGAGCTCCTCTGGCAGAGTTTGTGTTTGTCTAATAAACGCTTGAACCTTCTACACTGCCGACCGACTGCTTATTTGTAATGATAAGGGACTTGGTAATGTAATGATTATTGTTGGGAGGGGATCATATATTTTTCGGTACTTCAGTTTGTCCCGTCCGATTTGTTAGCGTCACCATCCCGTCGTGTATGGACGCCTTTTCCCGGTGTGCCCGTGAGCTCTGTTTGCAGTTGTGGCAGTCCGGCTTTCTCCGTGATGCAAAGACCGGCAGGTAAGCCATTTTGTATTTTTTGCTTACATTTTCTCTTTTTGTGTTTGCTTTCTATGATTCCCTGTGTCCTGTGAGCTGTTTGTCCCGTCCGATTTGTCTTCGTCACCATCCCGTCGTGTATGGACCCCTTTTCCAGGTGTGCCAGGTAAGCCATTTTGTCTTTCCTTTTTTTTATGCTTTGATATTGCGTTTGTTTTCTTATATAGTCTAAAGTTTTAGGTGTGTTTTTATCAAATGTTAGCATTAAATAAATGATACTGTGACTTTTTTTAAATGCTCTGTACTTTTGACGAAAGTGTTTTTCTCTTCCCCCACACCACTCTCTTCCCCCACCCCACTCCCTTCCCCCACACCACTCCCTTCCCCCACACCACTCCCTTCCCCCACACCACTCCCTTCCCCCACACCACTCCCTTCCCCCACACCACTCTCTTCCCCCACACCTCTCACTACGTCACTCTCTCTCTCCCTAACTCTCTCACTAACACTCTCACTACATCTCTATCTCTCACTACCTCACTATCTCTCACTACCTCACTATCACTCACTATACTACACTCTCTCACTAACTCTCTAACTCACTACTCAACTCTCTCTCTCACAGCAACACAATATCACTACAACAGCAACTATCTCTCACTCTATCACACTACTCAAAATTCACTCTCTCTCTATCTCACTACCTCTCTATCACTACATCACTCTAGCTATTTCTATCTCACTCTCACCACCTCACTATATCACCACACACTCTAAAAAAATAACTACACCACTCTCACTACCTCACAACTTCACTCTCTTTCTAAATTACTAATTCACTCTATCTTACTACCTCACTCTCAAATACACTAAGTCACTTACACTCTCTTTCACTACCTCACTATCTCACTACATCACTCTGTTTCTATCTTAATACCTCACATCACTAACACTCACTACTTCACTCTCTCTTTCAATACATCAATCTTTCACTATACCACTACCTCACAACATCACTCTCCATCACTACCTCACTCTCTATCTACCTCACTCTCTCACTACATCACTCACTCTCTATTTCAATACCTCTCTATCTCGCTACCTCACTCTCTCTCTGCTAATGCAATATGTCTAATGCAATATGTAACACATATGCAAACACTTAAGCTATTAACAATAGAAATGACAATAACATTTACTTAGGGATAAAAAAAATAAAAAAAAATAGGCAATGCCAATAGCTCTACCTATAATATTGCCGAGACCATTGCATTGTAAATGCTTGTTTGTTTGTGGGGTCGGGCCAATCTGTAAACTACATTAGGTGAAAAACGAACCTGAACTAGAGGCAACATACATAGAAATGTTGTATTTAAAGCTTGTGCGTTTGAGTTTTTACAGAACAGAAATGCTGCCCAAGATTCCCATATGCAACTTCCTTGATCAAGTAAACACTTCCATTTCTTCTATTTTCGGAAAGACTGAACTGTTTTTTCGCTATGAAAATAAATGCACATATATTATATAATAAAGCAACAAAAAGACATTTGCGACCGCGCTGACCTTATTTGGGAACCGTTACGAACTCAACCCTCAATTATGCTTGTTTTTATCCCGCACATCACTTCCACACTGCAGGTACTGATCTGCCCACAGCACCGGTGAGCACAAAAAAAGCACAACATGTTTTAAGAGAGGACAAAGGAATCACTTTAAACAGAAGATCGTTTGAAGTGACGAAACCAGCGTGGCATGTTTTCGCTTTAAAGGAAACAAAAGAAGGATTAAACAGTCTCAGCATGGCCAGGTGCAACATTTACATCCTCAGAGGTGTGCGGCATGAGCGTTTCCAAGGTCCAATGCCACACATGCACAAAAGCAGGAATCAGTTACCGCAGAGTATGCGATAAATTTAGATGTGTTTTTATTAGCTTTTCTCTCTTCAAACACTGCAAAATAAAATGGCCTAATTTCCTTCAGTTTCAAATAAAGAGCAAAAAATAAGTGACAGACCTGCTCCTGGTTTCAATAGGTTAGATAATTGTCTGTGGAGATGTGATCAGTCAGGCCGAAAACAGCTCTGCAGCAATACAGCTGTGACTCGAAGCACTTTCAGTGTGAGAAAATCATAAAAAGTCTATTGATCATGACTTTTTTATTTGGCATGGAATCACAATCATATCATTCCCAAAGAAAGGCAAGGATCCTATAACAAAGAAACACTTTCAGCGTTGTTAGCCTAACCCCTCCCCATCAATAACCCATCTTAAAGCATCTTGACAAAGCAAAAAGCTATTTAATTGTTTGCAAGTTTGTGTAGTGCTATACATTAGCGCGCAGTAACAAGCAGAAAACAAAGGGATCACATAATATTTAAGAGTCCAGCAGATGCGTGGGATGAACCTTGACCTGCCGGTCTTCAGCTGCTAGCTTGTTGGCCAGCAGTCAAAGTGCATTAAAAAAAGGTTTGTGAACTGTGATGCTGCATGCAATGGAGCGGGGTCAGTGAGCGTGGTCACCGGTGTGGTTAAAAAACGAAATATTCTGCACTTTTTTTTGGGCTTTCACCGTCAGATAGCTACATATAACAATAACGTGCAGCTTAAATGAAAAATGGATTTAAATTTGTTTTGCTCAGTAGGAAATGCACTATAGTATATTATAAAACATCTGTTAGTTAATGTACTGCAGAGGTCTGTGTGTAACCAGAAAGCCACAGGATTAAATCTTACTTGGAGCAGTGGATAATAGGGACCTGCGTATTTTGTGCTAGGCGGTCACAGCCTGTGACAAAAAGCACTGTGAATATGTCATTATTCTAAACGTGCATTACACACAGTATTATAGACTGATCGAAAATGCACAAAAAGGTTTAAAATAAAATGTTGCTTCCAAAATATATATTTGAGTAATACCCAGACTGTAAGTAGTGCAATTTATTACATAACTGTCCCTTCAACACCTTATGGAGGGTAGTAACCACTATTTAAATTACAATTACAATTAAAAGCAAGCACATTCACAGCTCAGTTGTTAACTTTTTGCAAGAATGAATCTTGGTCATCACAAAAATTCGAGTGAGCCAGTACCGGCTCCACAAGCATCGTTTATATTTGCATAATTAATTCACTGTGAATATTTGCATTTCTTTCAGGCAGCCAGGCACCCTGGCAGGAAGACTTGTTTAGCTGTCTGCTCCACTTCCGTTTCACAGCACAGGACGCTCACTGAATGACACTTCAGCTGAGACATTTAAACTTATTGAAATTAACCGTCCCGGGACGGTTGTCTTTTTACAAAAAATAGGGAAACTGTTTTTAAATGAAATAAATAAAGTATGCGCACGTTGTGCCCCCTTAATCCCACTCTTTCGAGTTTCGACCTCTGCGTGTAGGACACTTTAGCTGAAGCATTTAAACTATCAGAATGTATCGGAATTAACTGTTCGTGGATAGTTAACTTTCACAAAAAGTAGAGAGAACGTTTTTTCATCATTTCAAAAAGTATGGGCACATCATGCCCTCTGATCCTGCCCACTTTGACCTCTAGTTAGCCTAGAGAATTCCGCTTGCAGCAGTGTCTGTAACGTCGGTGGCTAATGTGGGAATGTAAGGAAAGCAACTTTGTACGCTATGTGCAGTTAAACATTGAATTTCTTCAACATCAATTGAGTTGTTCTAATAGGTATACCTTTTAATTGGCAAAAGATGCTGTTTGTGAAAATGTTACAAATAATATCAAAGTCAAAGTCAAAAAGGCTTTATTTCGATAAAAAATTATCATAAAAGCTTCACATAAAACGCAAATACATCAAGTTTAAAAGCAAAAGTATAAGCAAGCATAAACAACAAGAGTTTATATACAAAAGAAGAAAAATTTGTTAATAAGTTGCAATATTTTAAGAAAGTTCATTTTGGTGATCAATTTAAAAAAGAATTAAACAGTTAATTTTAGCCTTTTAGTTCTAATGGACCAAGCCCATGATAGAAATTTGGCTAGGGCGCAAGCATAGGTGGCACGACTATCAGACATTAATATGCGAATTGCGTCCATGTGGCTCCTAGTGCCCAGCTGGCGGCATACATTTTTAAGCCATACCCTCCTGGGTAGGGCATACTCTCCACATTCAAACATGAAGTGTGCCACTGTCTCTGGTCTAGCTATACATGCTGGGCAGAGCTCTGTAGTTTGTCCAGGAAATTTCCATTGTGAGGTAAAAGAATGTAAGGGAAGGGTTCCTGCTCTAAATTTAAAATACAGGGCTCTATCAAAAGGTTTTTCAATAGTGTCAAGGTACAGTTCCCGTTTTGGTAGGTCCTTGAACCTCAAGAAGTCTTCAGCAAGTCTGCCCAGGGAAGTACTGGTATTCCTTTGTAATAAAAACCAGTTCCAATAAAGTTTCTTGAGGATTGATTTTGGGGGTGAAGATCTATTTACCCACGCGTCGTTTAAGCCCAGGTTTAATAACAATGTTTTCATGTCTTTCAACCATTTGATTTTGTGCCACCCTGGTAGTGACATGATTTCTGAAAGACCTTGCGCGTATTTTCCAAGTTCCTCCACTCGCCACAGGCGTGCCCATAACAAAAGAGGGCGGAATCTTGCAAGATCATCAATTGGGCAACAACCTAGGTCCAACATTAGTGGGACCATAGGAGTACCCTGTGGAAGTGACATAATTGCTCTAAAAAAAATGTTCTCTGATCTTGGTAGGTCGGTAGAAATAGATGAGCCCCAAAGTTCCGCTCCGTAGAGGGCTGAACTAACCCCTTTGGCTGAGTAGATTTCGAGGACAGCCGCTATCGGTCTGATTGAGCAGGAGCGTTGTTCTTTCAAAAGGGCTCCTGTTATCCTCTTATGGGTTAATAGCATTTTGTCCAGATGTGGGGTCCATTGCATTTTGTGTGATAGGCGAATGCCAAGGTAGTCAAAAGCTTCCACCCTCTCCAAGGGTTCCATGTTCAGGGTAGGGGGGCGGGCTAGTTTTTTGGAGGATTCAACACAAGGTATTTTGTCTTGCTCGTGTATACCTTTTAATTGGCAAAAGATGCTGTTTGTGAAAATGTTACAAATAATATCAAACCGAGTGGGTTTAATAAACTCTGCACTTTTTTATCACTCATTAGGGACAATTTCAGGTGTAAGAGTCATGGTGAGGGAGTATAGGAGTGCCAGATTGGCTCTGCTACTTAGTTTCCTCCATGCAGTTATGCAACTGTGTCTGTTTCCGTTTGTGATCGTGGTGGGTGTTCATAAACCACTGTGGTCAGTGGAAGAGGGTCCACGTTATCTTTTTCGACCGCCAAGTGAGGGATCCATGCCGCTGGTGGCAGCAATGCGGTGTAGTTCAAGCCTGCGGGCAGAGATAATATAGTTCGAAAGCTGGTGCTGCACATCCCCGTGGTCGATAATTCATGATCGTAATTTGGCAACTATGACCCTTGAAATCAGCAGCAGGATATTATTCAATAGACAGAACGGCACAGCAACAACAAGGGGATATTCAGCATGTCAGGGAGAGTGGGAGAAGATCCAATGATTACCTGATGTAGCTACTCCATAGTTAACTCGCAGAACTGTATTAATCTCTGCAGACTAATATACCTGGCTATTTCACTAAATCATCTGGCAACTTCAGTGGGTACTCAACAGGGGCGTCCATCATAATTGGGGTGAGAGGAAAGGTTAGCGATTTGCTGCAATTAATGCGGATTCTCAATATGCAGACAGATTGCATGTATTCTCTAATAATGGACGATAGATGTTCTTGTGGAGCTTTTAAGATGGCCACGCCAGGAGGCTTCAGTGAAATAGCAAATAGAACTGTGACAGAGAACATCCTAGACTAGTGCCTCGCATTATAAGCTGATTGGATACTGTTCCATTTCCATTTACTTACAGTGTGCGTGAGCATCTTTTACCAATCCAATATTATATTATATTTAAACTTTCTATAATTTCGCTCCTAATATCACTGCAGAAGGCGCTGTCAGGGCTCCAGGACGAAGTGAATGATCAGACCGCATCCCATATAATATGTTGAATAGAGTGCACTCTCCCACTCGCATTTTTTATAGTCAGACAAAAGTCTAGGCAGAGTCAAATATGTTATGCAGGTGGGATGTGCGAGTGCCCTCTCGTAATTAACAGTGTCTTTCTCTCCAAACAACTATAAGGCCATGACGTACCAATTCAGTTTTTAATGCGGTTGATGAAGCTCTTGGAGAACAGGCCCCCTTCACTTCTCTATTTAGAGTATAGTCTAGATCGGTAGAAAAGTCTCCACCCCATATTACCATACGAGGTGACAGCTGATGTGCCCTGTTCCAAATCATTTGGTAACATTCTGGATCGTCTACAGTGGGACCATACGCCTATATGACAGTAAACTGTACGCCATGCATGATACATTGCGCAATTAATTATTTATCTCACCTGGTAATCTTCTACTGATCTAATGAGAGTAAAGGGAACACATTTTTTACCGGGATTATTACTCCATGGGCATAGGTTGTTTAGGACGCTGCAAATCTAAGTGACGCCATTCTTTTAGTAATTAATAGATTCACTCTCTCGGATAGAGAAGTTCCTTGGGGCACATCAATTTCTATCTCAGGCTTTGAAGATATAGTAGGCTCATTCTTGAGGGGTTTTCAGCTAATTATTTATTCCACTCACGTTCCGGCGTAATAAAGTGGTATTCATTTGCACTCATTGTGCGCTATGATTAAATAGGGGTGTAATATGAAAGGCTCATATATAAAGTACGAGATAAACTGGTTGTCTATCTACACGTCATCTAGACAGTACTAGGTAGGGAGTACTGATATGGTGACAATGGCACTAGAATTGTCATTACTGTACCTGTTGCCACTCTTGCCCCCTTCCCTCCGCACCCTCTACCATCCACCTCCATCCTTCCCCTTTAACGACATATGCATGGAGGGACTGCACATCCTGCATGAAACGTCACAGTGGTTGTGCCCCGATTAAGGCTACTTAGATCCTCCAATAACACTATACTCATGATTATGCATGTACTCTTGTAATATTGTGTATTTTGAGCACTTTGTTAAATTTTTACTCACCTTTGTATTTACCCTCTGGGATTGGGTCCTTACTCCTTTTGTGGAACGGATACTGAAGTAAGGGTTGCAATACTGCTGCCTGTTTGACGTCCCAATAGAGCAGGAGTCTCTAACTCTTTCTATAGTGGAAGCTGCTTCTGATGTGGGATAATTATCGTGAGCTACTAAAGGCCAAGCAAATCGTGCATTGCTCCCAGGGAGCCCGCACAGTCCGCTTCATTGACTTTAAGCCTAATTTCCATATGTACAATTCGTTACAATGCATCCTTCTGAAAATATCAGTATGTGTCGCATTGAGATTGTGTTCCAAGGCTGTTAACTAGACCTCCTCATAGGCATTGTTTCTGAGAGACCTAAATGTGGCAGCATCCCTTGTCTTGGAACATATTACAGCGTTCATCAGCCCGAGAGAGGAACTTTCGAAGCGAGCGGTGTACCTTGCAGATGCTCACAAGGAAAAACAAGGCTGTGCACACGTTCCTCAAAAAGCGTGCAGAGGTTATGGATGCAGTCTCTTTAAATGGTGAGTGCTGAGGGTTCAAAGGTGTCCAGCAGTGGAGCTTCATGCAATCTCAGCCTCTAATCTAGTAAGAAGGGGAACCCAGTCTGAAACATGTATAGTGAAGAAGAAAGTTTCCAGTGGACATTCAAAGATAGTACATAAAAACGTTTACATTTCAGTATCTTAAAGGGATTTTAACAAGCCTTTACAATGCAATGGTCTCGTCTTTGTTAAAGTTAGAGCTATTGGCATTGCTCATGACATTATTTTTGTTTTTAAAACATATAAATAAATGGCATTGTCATTTACAATGCCAATTGCTTAATCTCTCGCAAATGCGAGACCTATTGCATTTGCACCCACACACAGAGCCACACACACAGACAGCCACACACACAGACAGAGCCACACACACACACATCCTGTCAAGGTGGATCGCTAAAGTACCCCACAGTTTGTACCTTAACCTCAGTGTCGTTGGAACATGCATGCACCCCAGAGTTTTCTACAGGCCAGAACGTTCGCATCCCAAATCATCGACCTATCCTCTGAACACTTAAAAGCCCATGGGGCATCCCATGGAAACCCTCTGCAGCGCCTATGCTCAGCAGAAGTTTTTCCCTGTCCTCGTTCTCGCTATGCCGGCTGGATCCCCCATGCATTTTACACACCCTCCGCCCCGCGAAAACAAGTCACTCTGTACATCACACCCCTTTATGCGCCCTGTTGTTCCCCAGGTAGCCCACAAATAGCCTCTGGGACTCTGGAGGCAGTAAGTGCTGTATAGCGCCACGACTGCACAGGGCAGCTATTGCTGGTTCGTATTTTACTGTTAAAAGCAGCGTCACAACTCAGTTCGGGAACTTGGTACGGCGCCAATGACCTCCTTGCACCTGCCCCACCACCACCCCACCGATCACGCTCCACACCTAAAATAAATATCGGGAGACTCACATTGCGGACCCGCTTGTTTTAGATGCTTTCCACAGCAAAGATGTGCTCACCGGCCGCGGGCAGCTCAATTGCTGCGGAGCCCACTACCCGGATGGAGTCACTCGGGCCAAGGAATGTCGCCGCCGCTGTCCTCCTACGCGTGCCGGGGGCAGCGCCTCGTGCAGCGTCTCTTGGCTCGCGCCCCCTCGGAGGCTGTAATCTGCTGCCTCCCGCCTGCCCGCTGCCCGTCAGTCCAGCGCGCCTGCCGACTCGAACCCGCCCGCCGCGCTCCAGCTAGTCGGACGCTCAGTTGCAGTGCAGCTCAGGCAGACCAGACGCGTGACGTCAAAACACCGCCTACTTGTCACTCCGTGGCCTTGGCGGCAGCTGATTAGGCGCTGATCTGAGGGGGCGAGACAGGCAGCGAGATGAGTGGCGAGGATGGTGCGTTGCTAAAGGAAGGGACAGCCTGGGATGGAGGGAGAATGGAGGGAGAATGAAGGCAGTGGGAATGGGATAGACAGAACGAGAAAAATGTTTCTAATATGGAGAGGGGAAATCAACGAAAGAAAGGATGGCAACGAGATAGGAAAACAGGAAATGAGACAAGTACAGGGGAAGACAGGGGGAAGTCAAAGTATGGCAGCATCTGAGGATAAGCCCCGTCCTTTTCAGACTGGGGGGCGTGTTTTTTGTTGTGGGACTGAAGACGTCACGGAGAGAAAGGACAGCAAAAACACGCCCCTCAATCCGAAATGAATGGGGCTTAAAGTGACAGGCAAAGCTCTTCTCCAATGGCTGGCTGCCGTTTAGGAAGCCAGTCAATGGAGAAGAGCTAACTCGTTTACCTCCGTACTAGAAAACATAAAATCTCGCCAGCGAGACTGCGCAAGCACAGCCTCCGACAGCAGAGACCTTAAAAGGAAGCACTTGCTTTCATCTTATTTACAACATGACCTCTACCCGAAGGTATTGCGATGCTTTACATGGGAACCAATCGCACTAGACAAGGTAGCATTATTTTTTTAGGCAGGGGAATCACAAGATTTGGGCCAACGTTGAGACTCGAACCTGGTTCCCCTGTTCCAAATTCGGCAGCTATGACCGTGAGGCCACATCTGCTTTTCAAACTCACTTTTCTCTCTCTTCGGTGTCAAGGCTGCCGCTCCAGCTTTCCGACGCTCCAGACACACATGTTGTGCAGGATGTACGTTTTGTGCCGAGCTGCTGAAGGCGGACAGCGTGTGTTCCGGTGCGCAGTCTAATTCTGCTTGTGCAGGGCTTTAGGCAAGGTCGTCACAGCTTCACCCCTCCTCGCCCTAGCTAAACTCAGTGCAGCTAATCTGAGCAGCTGGCTTGCGTGAGGGTGGTCAAGCATTGAAAAGAGGCCTTATATTAAGCAAAAACAAAAAGGTGGTCTCAAAGGAGCCGTCAGACTGCGAGTTACTCAAAGGGTATTGGCAAACTACCAGTAGCTCGCAATCGACCGGTTGGAGACCAATCTCAGTGTAACCCATATTGTCACAACCCAACCATGATGTAGTTTCCTGTGCCCTGAAATCCATTAGTTGACTAGGAAACTGCTTTTTATCAGCGTATTGCCTCGTTTCAGACTTGTCCTTCAAGCTATACTTGCATTTAATGTAATTTTTACAAGTTTCCTTTGTGCTAATTATTACCAGATGACAGGCAATGGTGTACTGTTTCATATCTTTTATTACTGACGATGACGAAGAACATGGTCATTATTACTTGTTTATGGTCTGGCCTATTCTATACCTTGAAAATGTAAATCAATGCAACAAAATGGGGTGTAGTGGTGCTATAGAAGAGGTCATCATACTTTTTTTTGCTCTGAGTCCCCAAAGAAAAATGTTACAGTCAGAACCCCACCCAAAACTGTATTGCAAGGATTGGGCAGTGGGAGGCAAAAGGCTGCACTCAGAGGCAGAGCTTATGAGATCATTTCATGGAAACCTTTTCTGTAGCACACAATCAATAGCACATACAATAAATGGGAGATTTAGAAAAGGGCAAATTCATCAAACAAAAAGGCCATCTCTCTCCTGGGCCCCAATGCACCAGCACCTATTGCACTAATGAAAGTGGAAGCCCTGAGTAGCAGTCTATTTCCACTGTCTCTTGCACCCCTTGGCCACCATGCCTAATCATCACTCCAAACTTGAAAAATCCCTTTCTTTTTGGAGGTTATATAGCATGGTCTCAGCCCAATGGAATTTGAACACATTGCATTAGGACCACTTCCATTAAACAAGATCAGCTTCAATTAATTTTTTTGTTTGAGGCACGGGAAGATTAACAGATTTACCCATAATCACAGAATGTTCAGTTGAAGCAGGTTCCCTAGTTCCAACGTCAATAGCTTTCGCATTACGCCACAATGCCTCTTTTTTTGGGAAAAATGCTCTTCCACTTGATGCCCCCTTTTTTATTTTCAGCAAAGGCCCTAATGCTACTAAAGAAAATGAACCCCCATACCCTTTTTGTTTTTAGAGAGAGACCGTCATAACTGGGGTCCAGTGGGTCCCTAATATCCATGGACCACAGGGCAACCTGACTTGTGAGGTCTACTGCCTTGCGAAGTGGGTTATTTCTTACATATTTTGTTAAAAAACACATGGACTTTCATCTTACCCCACTCCCTTTGCTGCCATCTTTCTGACTCTCAACTAAGATGTCTCCTCTGCTTCGATTCCCACTCCTGTGGGCCACTGCTTCATGGCCCGGAGGAACACTTGCACAGCTAGTGTGTTCTGGACCCTCATTCAAGCAAGAAAGGACAGTAAAACCGCGATAATAGGGATTTAGTCAAGGCCACTGGAATTATGTGATTTTGTAGTCTGTTTTCTGCAAGATTATGGAGTTGCGTTTTTGCTACAAATTTCATTATCTTCTGAATAACCTGTAGATTTTAACAAAATATTTTTTTCTGGTCAAACAAATCAAAAGTAACTAAAAACACAGATGTGTTGCTAAACAGTAAAAGGTCCTTCAAAAAAAAAGTTGACTAGTTCCCTTCCTGTTGCATATTGTCAAATTTGAGTGTTAAACAAGGTTGAGGCTCCTCTACCATTAACGCGGTCAGACCATTGGCTGGTTTCGTTCAGCCTGTTAAGAAGTGGTGGGAAACAAAGCTGGAGACCAGAGTTTGAGAAAAGCGCCTGTAAAAAGTTCCAGCGCAACTGGCGGAAAACGTATAATCTGGAGGCGAAGAGCATATATAAGATTGCACTAAAAAAATTCCATGCCCTCAAACGTCTGGCTTTTAGGAATTTCCTAGCCAAGCAAATTAAAGAGTTAGACAATTCATCTAAGTAAGTATTTAAGATCGTGCAAGATTTCATGAAACCTCAAGCCACCATGAGCACGATTATGCCATCAGCTGATTTATGTAGAGATCTGTTGAACTTCTTCCAGGAGAAGGTTCCATCTATATAGTCTTCCTTCCCAGTGTCAGACGATTGTTCAACCACCTTTCTGGCTCCGGTTTCCCCATGTCACAGGTCTGAATTCCGACCTTTTTGTCCAACCTTGTCCCTGCTAGACCTAGTTAGAACTAAATCAGGCTCGCTTCTTGATCCTTGTCCTGCCAGATTTTTTTAACCAGCTGGCTCCCTTTTTAAAACTCGATCTAAATGCTATCTGGAATGCATCTTTGATGTCCGGTAGATATCCCCATGTTTGGAAAAAAGCATTTGTTTTACCTATTCTCAAAAAGGAAAACGCAGACCCTGGTATACTCAAGAACTTTAGGCCCATTTCCCTTCTGCCCGCTCCTGCAAAAATACTGGAGAAGGAAGTTCAGAGACAGCTCTCCAATTATCTGGAATCTAATAACCTCCTTCATGATTCCCAGTCTGGTTTTAGGACGGGTTATAGTACTGAGACTACTCTGCTGGAGATGGTGGAAACCATCCGAGAATCCCTAGCCCAGGGTAGCTGCGCCATGCTTGTGCTGTTGGACTTGTCTGCAGCCTTTGATACGGTCTTGCATTCGATTCTTATAGACCGACTGGCACAGCTGGGTATCTCGGGGACTATCTTAAACTGGTTCCGCTCATTTCTGGATGAGCGGTCTCAGCAGGTTTTTCTGCGCCCTCATCTCTCCTCCTCCTGTTCCCATGGTATGTGGAGTACCTTAGGGCTCGGCACTTAACCACACCCTGTTTAATGTCTATCTTGCGCCTTTGGCATCGTTTGTGGAATACTGTTGATTGAGGATAATATCATACGCTGATGATACGCAGCTAGTGTTTTCTTTTAAATACACTTCAAAGGCTGCGTTTAATAGCTTCAGGCATTGTCTAACTAAGATCGCCTCCTGGATTACGGACAATTGCCTGAAATTAAATGCTGAAAAAACCGAGGTGATGTTTTTTTAATCAACCTTCACCCCCACTGGCTGATCTTTGGTGGTCGATGCAGCTGAATCCTCCTCCTACCCCTGTCACCTCAGTCAGAAGGAAAATGCTACTTACCAGTATGCATCTGTTCTTGGCACGTAGAGCTGCAGAGTTGTACACTTAGCATTAGATCGCCACCTGGTGTTGGGCTCGGATGATTGCATGTTGTCGTTGTCTTGGAAGAAGTCTTTGTAGTCACGAGATAGGTGACAACTCCTTTGGACGATAGTGCGCATGGGCATCGGCTCCATCCTTAGATTGTTTTTCGCCATGATGGCAAATGATGGAGTTTGTAGAAAGAAGAAAGTATGTCCATGCGTGTATATCTAATTAAGCTAAAACTGGAACAGACACAGGTCCCGGGGAGGCGGGGGGGCGAGTACAACTCTGCAGCTCTACATGCCTAGAACAGATGCATACTGGTAAGTAGCATTTTCCGTTCGAGGCATATGAGCTGCAGATTGTACACTTAGCATCAATTGTGCAGCGGTGGTAACCTGTGTCTGTTTTGTTTTTCATTGCTCTTCCCGCCACCTTGCTCTTCCCGCCACCTCTCGCGGAACCCGCTTCGCGGGTCCCGCTTCGTGTGGGACTGTGTCACCGCCCTATCTACAACACCGGTCTGAAGAGGAACCTACCGAGCGCCCATCCATCAACTTGGGGCGCTTGTTGGAGCTGGGCTGCGAGCGAGGGTGGGCGCAGGACTACAAGTCCCAGGAGCGCCTGCCCGCCTCGATTACCAGCACCTGAGACGCTCTCCCTGCAGGCTCCTCCCCACCATCTTCGTTGTAAAAACTTCCTGGACCTGGGGCATCATTGGATTTCTCCTTGCTTGGCTGCTTAGGTTGGGACTGCGAGCGGCTTTGTTTTTTATTGCTCTTCCCGCCACCTCTCGCGGAACCTGCTTCGCGGGTCCCGCTTCGTGTGGGACTGTGTCACCGCCCTATCTACAACACCGGTCTGAAGAGGAACCTACCGAGCGCCCAACCATCAACTTGGGGCGCTTGTTGGAGCAGGGCTGCGAGCGAGGGTGGGCGCAGGACTACAAGTCCCAGGAGCGCCGGCCCATCTCGATTACCAGCACCTGAGACGCACTCCCTGCAGGCTCCTCCCCACCATCTTCGTTGTAAAAACTTCCTGGACCTGGGGCATCGTTGGATTTCTCCTTGCTTGGCTGCTTAGGTTGGGACTGCGAGCTGCTTTGTTTTTTATTGCTCTTCCCGCCACCTCTCGCGAAACCCGCTTCGTGTGGGACTGTGTCACCGCCCTATCTACAACACAGGTCTGAAGAGGAACCTACCGAGCGCCCAACCACCAACTTGGGGCGCTTGTTGGAGCAGGGCTGCGAGCGAGGGTGGGCGCAGGACTACAAGTCCCAGGAGCGCCCGCCCGTCTCGATTACCAGCACCTGAGACGCTCTCCCTGCAGGCTCCTCCCCTCTCCTATAAACTGAACAGACTGGCCCCGCTGCGCGGGAAAGCGCCGGGAGAAGCCCGGGACAAGGGCGGGACCGTCTGTGGCTGAAGGAGGCTGGGCTGGGCCACCCCCCTTACTTTTGGAAAGTGGACCTGCGGTATAGTTACTACACTTTGACTTTGATTATAGCCCCATACTACTCGTATTGTACTCGTATTATTGATTGTTATGTCCTACAAGACCCATTATGCTTAACCGGGTTTGTTATTGACTGCACCCTTAGGTTTCCCATACATTGTTCCTTTGAACTCTATTTTTACGCCTAAAACGTTTTCACTTGTAATGAATCCCTTATCTGGCACGGCAGGGGTTCCTATTCTAGGTCCACTGGACAAATTCTTTTCTAAAGTGAAGAGTGAAGTCGATAGGGAGATTACGCTTGCAGAGAAGCGAGCTGGGCGCCGTCTCTCTATTGAGCTGTTAAAACAAAGACCACTTCCTGCACAGAGGGTGGATACAGGTACTGCATCAGATCTAATTATTTACAAAGAATCTGATGCTGAGCTACTTAGTACAAATGATATTCCGCTTATATTCCAGAATATTTACCTTGCCCAAGACGATATTATAGTCATCCCTGACCATAATTCTTCTGAGTCAAACCAAAATCAGTTAATTGACTTAAGTACTCCGTTACCTAATGATGTAGCACCTCTTCACGACATAAATGTACCTTCCCCTGTGTTTACACCCTTAGGATCTGATTGTCACCCGATTACTGTACCTGACAATAAGTTTAAAAAACCTCCCATTAAGGGATTTAACAGTGTCTCTCGTTCACCACCGAGAAAGAGAAGGAAGTTTGGAATCAAAAAGGGGAACGGACTTCCCATTAGTAATATGTATTCCCCGCACAAGATTACTAGGGAATGTGGACTCAATAGGGCATCTGACTGCCAAATCGATACTTGCCCCAAGTTATGAAGGGCTATTAAAGGATATTGATTGCCTTATCAAGGCTTTGATTCTCCCACTTACCGAAAGGGTCAAAAGGTTAGGAGAGAAAATGGACCAGATCCTGCAAGAGCAAAAGGTAGTAGCTTGTCACAAATCTGGTGATCAAAGTAATATGCACCCGGTAGTTAAACAGCCTCTTAACAATCTACCCAAGCAACAAACTGCTACTCCTACATTAAATAAAAAGGCCGCCGTAGTAAAATCTAATGTATTGGCGGGTACTAAACCTCTCACAGTTACTGATAATACAAATAAGGAAAACCCCCATATAGGCATACTAAAAAGAGGCCATACCACAAATGAACCCCCAAGCAGGCTTACCCAAACAACTAGAATAAAAACCAGAAATGTTGCTGATCTGCCCCCGGAATCCTTAAATTATGTCATCGTTCTTACAGGAGTCCCGGTCATGCCAGCTGGTAACTCAGAACACAATTCCAGTCTTAAAAATAAAGTCATTTACTGGCTGCGAAAAAACAGACCACTTCCAAAGCACCTAAACGGAGATATAGTTTCAGTTAGGCGATGCAATTGGGTGGGACCTAGACCTAAGGATATCGAAGGGGATGTGATCATCGTCAACTTTAAAGATCACAGACTGGTCACATATATCAGTGACTGGTTCCCAGGGAGATGTGAGGGAGGAATCTCTACGCATAACTTGAGCTACTTCTATCCGGAAGCTCTTATGAAGCCCCCAAATAATAATAATCCACCAACGATGAACACAAATCATTTCCCCCTAAATAAACGGAGATTCGAAGGTCTATATAGATCAAATCCAACCTTGAACCCAGCTCAAAGATATTACAACGGAAATGACTCCCCTTTTTTCCAACCCATGCCTACTCCCTGTCCTCCTAAGATGTATAGACCCCATGCACTATACAGATCGAATTCAATTATGAATCCGGTTGTTCATAACTTTCACAGCAGGAATAATACCCCTTGTTTTTCACCAATGTACCCAAATCAACCATTGTCTAACAACAACAACCTCTATACCAATAATTCCAGGGACAATTTCCATACCTATAATCCTAGGGACAATTGGGACATACCTTTGTCAAATTTATTCCACCCTTTTTCTGGACTGGATGAGAACGAATGACTCAATGTAACACGTACGAGGGAAAAATCGCCTGATAGGTAACTGACGTGTGGTTACGATAATAGTGATGATACAGGTCAAGCTGATCCTGCCAGCATTCTTGAGGAGCAAAGGGCAAATGAAAAATATCATGAAACTGATAAAGAAAACGCAAAGGATAGCCCAAGGCCACTTCCAACGGCCTTAAACCTGAAGGAAGGCTCAGCGTCGCTATTAACTGGGGGAAATAGAAAGAGAACTCCTTTGGATCCTAATTCTGTTTCTTATCAATCCCAGTTATCCCTAAATGATTATAACTCTGCTACCTCCACGATAACAGTGGACACACCACACGCATCCCCCTCGCATGCTCTTAATTCAAATGGGAGACCCGGACACAACCGAGACGATCCTAGCAAGGTTTTTCACTCGCTGCTCTCGTGGAATGTGGCGGATCTTGGAAATAAAACTACCTATAAGCCCTGGTTAGACATCATCCAAAATCACGGCATACTTTGCTTTCAAGAGACATGGCTTCTTGAGGAAGCACACTTGTTAGGATACCAGACTTTTCACTCTCCGGCTATTCCATCTATACAGGGACACAACAAGGGGGGACTTTGTATTTATGTCTCAACTACTGAGGATGTTAAAGTACACAAATTCTTCTCTAGCCAGCACTTTCAAATATTATCATTTAAGTGGGGTCTTACTCATAATATTGTATTAGTGAACTTTTATAATAATCTGTCAAGCAGTGAGATGGAGCCCACTATGGCAAAAATGATGAGTTGTATTACTCGACTGGCTGAAGAACTTGTAGGGGAAAAAAGGATTGTGTGGGTGGGGGATTTTATTTGTACCATCTGCTCGTTTACTGAAACAGATTCGTGCGGTCTGTCAGATTACGGGGAGGATGGTCCCATACATTTTTCTCACACCAAGATGGGGTCCCTTCTTAATGACATTGTTTTTAACTTTGATTTTTCATTTGTCAACCAGATTTGTTTACCACCTGTCCCATTTGAGCCAACCTTTAATGGCCGAGGCTGCAATTCGACAATCGATTTTGCCTTAATTACCCCTGTCATCTCAGGATTTATAACCTCCTGGGAAGTTGGGAAAGATCTATCGAGTGATCACTACCCACTGATTATTGGTGTAAATGTCACAGGGCTCCACCGCAAGAAAGCGACTGTATGCACCTATCCATATAAGATCAACTTAACTAAAACTAACGGATATGTTGTTAAATGGGAAAAAATTGAGCCCCGAGTGTTCCTCCAAAATGTGCTTACATCATGTGCTGTTGATGTTTCTGCATGTCTAGAAGAACACAATGCCCCAAAGAACGTAATGGCTGCTTTCTCAAAAATACAGCACTACATTAAAAATCTGTTGGTTCGAGTGCCTAAAGGAAACACCAAAAGGCCCGAAGGGTGGTTCAACGGCAAGTGCACTAAGGCACTGAAAGATCTAAAAAGAGCCCTGTCTTTAAAACCGAAAAATCCAGTCCTAATACGCGAGACTGGGAGAGTATATAAATCATCTATTAAAGAAAGAAAGCTGACTTTGAAAAAGGAGGCATGGGAATCATTAATGGAGGCATCAAGGCAGAAGAACAGTTCTCTTTTCTGGAGGGCGGTAAAATCTTTATACCAGTCAAGGGATAACGATAACACTATGGACTTAGCCATAACGGGTGAAACGTGGGTAAGCCACTTTAGACAATTGTATAATTATACAATCCCCGGAGAAAGTACAACACCACCAGGGGTATGCCCATCAATAGAAAAGGGAGTACATAATAGTGGCACGGAGCATCCCCCAGTCCATCCATTCCCTATAGATCTATTATTTACCGTCGAGGAAGTTCATGATGCCATCAGGGAAAGTGCATCAGGCAAAGCCCCAGGACCAGACTGTATGCCGGTGGATGTTTATAAAGCAGAGCCGGACTTCTGGGCTCCCTTGCTCACAAATGTTTTAAATAAGGGAAACCAGAGTGGGTTTATTGATACCTGGACTGATGCTATTGTGGTCCCTATATTTAAAAAAGGTAATAGGGACGACCCTACCTGCTATAGGCCGATATCCCTTTTGGACGGCCTAATGAAGGTGGCTGGAAGAATAATTTTAAAGAGAATGCAACTCTGGGAGGAAGCTCATAATGTAGTTTCCCACCTACAGTATGGGTTTAGAAAAGGAATAGGGACAATTGAACAGTGCCTAAATCTGTCCCTCCTCGTCTCCAAGTACACTCACGTCAAACGCAGAGCTCTTTTTATAACTTTCATCGATCTCAGCTCCGCGTTTGATTGCGTTGATCATGATTTTCTGTGGGCAACACTGGGTGAATTGGGCATTGATAACCGCATCATTACTTTCATTAAAGAGCTCTATAAAGATGCAGGGGCAAGAGTTAGGTATGGTAAACAGGGGGAATGTACGGAGAAATTCCCGATTACTAGAGGGGTGAGACAAGGCTGTATACTGGCCCCGCTGCTTTTTACATACTATATTAACTCAATTGGACAGCACCTTTCAACCCTACCTAATGATTATCCAACTGTTAAGGGCTCACCGGTTCCAATTTTATTATATGCCGACGATGCGGCTATAATGTCTCAGACTAAAGTTGGTTTACAAAGGGCGGTAAATAATTTTGCGTGTTACATGAGGGATAGAGGCCTCAGAGTCAACATCTCGAAAACATTCACGATGCCCTGTACCCGGAAGATTAATAGAATTCATTGTACCATATTCCTAGATAACCAAAAAATTGTAACCACAGATAAATTCTGTTATCTAGGTGTTTTGTTTGATAGACGGTGTCGTTGGCAGGCAGCGATAGCCGCTAGGAAGCTGGCTTATAGCCGCACTATAGGCACCTTGCGTGTTTTTTCCGATAGAACTGGCGGTAAGCCTGTTAAGGAGCTGATCCAGATTTATCGGGTTAAATGAGTTTCTACGGCTACCTATGGCGCGGGCATATGGGGAACTGAGAAAGACCACTCCCTACAGAGATGTGAAAATCAATTTATTTGCCATCTTCTGGGAGTGGCCAAAAGTACCTCCACGTACATGTCACACATCGAAGTAGGAGTTTCATATCTCAATGATTTCATTAAGATGTCCCCCATTTTGCTTTGGTATAAAGTGTGGGTTACACACGCAGCCAGTTTCAATAGAGACCTTATCGAAGACTGTCTAGCCCTAGATGGGGCAGCTAATGTTAAATGGTTATCTTACGTGAGATCCACACTTACCGATCTAGGCCATCCAGAGTATTTTGATAACCCTACAACCCTGGATGGACTATCAAGATCAGCCCTGAAAAAAATGATAACCATCCATCTAGAAACTGCCAGATGGAATAGCGAAAAATTAAGGCGCACAGTATTAAATTACCAGGAAATTACACCAACTGAGGGTTTGCAAACTTACCTCGTTCTGGTACAGAGCCCATATCTTCGAATGTTGTTGACCCGCTTGCGTCTGGGCTTCTTTTTTCGCATGGTCACCCTACCTAATGTTAATGATTGGTCCTCTAAAACTAATATGCTCTTGTGATAACACTTCGGTGCAGTCTAATATTCATATTATGTTTTTTTGTAAACTATATACGAACCCCAGAAAACAATTCTTGATGCCGTTATTAAAACGATGGGGGTTACGAAAATGTAGACCAGCATATCAAAAAATGTTACAGTTAGAAGGAGATCATATCATTTACGCCGTCTCATGTTTTTTAAAAATGGTAATAATGTATAGAAAATCTTTGTATTAAATTATCTTCTTGTGGTACATTGCTGTTTGCCACTAATGAAATGCTTATATTTTATGGTTTTATTATGAATTTTATGAAATGTTTTCAATGATCAAGTAAGCGTCTATGTTGTACCGATTATGCACACGCCACTTTTAAATGTTGTATGTATAAATGTCTTTGTAGTGCTTTTATGATTTTACCTGAAAAATCGAATAAAGCTTACTTTACTTACTTACTCAACACAATAGTGTTTAGTGAAGGTGTGTGTTGTAGACCATGTTGCTGCCTTGCATATGTCTTCTAGATGAATGTTTCTTAAGAAAGCCATAGAGGCTCCTAGTTTGCGTGAGTGAGCTCTAGGAGGAACTGTTAATGTGCGTTTTGCTTTGTGATAGCATATTTGTATACATTTAACAATCCACCTTGCAATGCCTGATTTTGAAATGGGATTGCCTTTATGTGGTGGAGAGAAGGCTACAAATAGTTGCTTTGTTTTGCGAAAGGACTTGGTCCTATCTATGTAATAGAGAAGAGCTCTTTTGACATGTAGTGTGTGTAGAGCTCTTTCTGCTACCGAGTCTGGGTTTTGAAAAAATACTGGTAACTCAACTGATTGGTTTAGATGAAAAGGAGTAATTACTTTAGGAAGGAATTTAAGATTAGTTCTTAGAACCACCTTGTTACGGTGTAATTGTAAGAGTGGTTCTTGTATAGTGAAAGCTTGAAATTCACTAACTCTTCTAAGAGAGGCAATAGTAACAAGGAAAGCGGTTTTCCATGTGGGAAATTGTAGTTCACATTTGTGTAAAGGTTCAAAAGGGGGTCCCATGAGCCTTGTAAGAACAATGTTTAGGTTACACACTGGAGAGGGTGGTAACCTAGGAGGAATAATTCTTTTTAATCCTTCCATAAAAGCTTTTATTGCTGGTACTCTAAACAACGACATATGTTGTCTGTTTTGCAGATATGCGGCAATGGCTGCCAGATGTAAACGTATAGATGAATAAGCTAGATTACATCTTTGTAAATGTAGAAGGTAACAGATAATATTTTGGATGGAAGCATCTAAGGGATCAATTTGATTATTATTGCAGTAAATGGCAAATCTTTTCCATTTAGCAGCATAGCAAGCTCTAGTAGTAGGTCTTCTGGCGTCTTTAATGATATTCATACAGTCTGGTGGCAGATTAAGGTAACCAAACTCTAAGACTTCAGGAACCAGATCGCCAGATTCAGTTGATTTGGATCTGGATGCTGGATGTCTCCATGGATCTGCGTTAACATCAATGGAGTGAGAGACAGTTTTTGGTGTGGAACTAGAGAGTTCTAGCAGTGTGGTGAACCACGGTTGGTGTGCCCATGCGGGAGCTACCAGAATCAGCTTGAGAGGCTGTAGTCTGAGCTTGCGTACCACTAGTGGTATTAGTGGGATTGGCGGAAAAGCGTACGCAGATCTGCCTGGCCAGTTCATCCATATCGCATTGCCCTTGGACAACGGGTGTGGAAACCTGGCGGCGAAGGTTGGGCATTTTGCATTTTCATGTGTGGCAAACAGGTCTATGTCTGGATGACCCCACTTGTGAAAGAATGGTTGAAGAACTTGCAGATGTAGTTCCCATTTGTGAATCTGTTGTGTTTGTCGACTTAACAGATCGGCTATCTGATTGTGAACGCCTGGAAGGTGTTCTGCAAGTAGATATATGTTTTGTGGAATGGCCCATCTCCAAATGTTTTATGCAAGCTGGGACAGTTGCAGGGAATGTGTGCCTCCTTGTTTCTGAATGTAGTACATGGCTGTCATGTTGGCCGTCCGGATTAAGACAGCTTTGTTCTGTATGTGTACTTGGAAGGACTTTAGTGCCAGGAAAATCGCCAGCAACTCTAGGTGATTGATGTGAAGCACCTTTTGTTGAACAGTCCATGTTCCCTGAGTTGTGTGGTGGAGCAGATGTGCTCCCCATCCTGTCAGGGATGCGTCTTGTCAGTACTATTTGTGGAACAGGCTCGAGGAACGGCCGCCCTCTGGACAAGTTTTTGGTGTTCCACCACTGCAGAGAGCGATGTGTGCGGCTGTCTACCAACACCAGGTCTGTTAGTTGTCCTTGTGCCTGATTCCACTGATGTGCTAGACATTCCTGCAATGGACGCATTTGCAGTCTTGCATATGGTACAATAAAAACGCACAATGCCATCATGCCTATTAGTTGCATGAACACTGGCTGGGAGAGAGTGTTGGTTTTGAAACCTTGTGACTAAGGCTTGAATGCTCTGTATCCTGGCTGGACTGGGATAAGCTAGAGCTGTATTGGTGTTTATGGTAGCCCCTAGGTATTGATGTACATGAGAGGGTGGTAGATGTGACTTGGTTTGGTTTATTGTAAACCCCAAGTTGTGCAGTGTCTGAATTGTGTGGGATGTGTGTTGAACACACGGTTGAATGACTTGGCTTTTATGAGCCAATCATCCAAGTAAGGGAAGACATGGATATGTTGTCTTCTGAGATGTGCTGCTACTACTGCTAAGCACTTTGTGAACACTCTTGGTGCTGTTGTTACCCCGAATTGAAGGGCTTTAAATTGATAGTGTTGTCCTTCTAACACAAATCTGAGATAGTTCCTGTGAGAAGGATGTATGGGAATGTGAAAGTAGGCGTCTTTGAGGTCTAGTGTAGTGAGGGAATCGCCTTGTTGCAATAATGGGAGCACTTGTTGTAGAGTGATCATGTGAAAATGATCTGAGTGTATATAGAGATTGAGAGGCCTCAAATCTAGAATTGGTCTTAGTGTCCCATCCTTTTTGGGTATTAGAAAGTAGAGTGAATAGACCCCTGTTCCTTTATGTTGCAATGGAACTAGCTCTATTGCATCTTTTTGTAGCAATGAGAGAACCTCTTGTTGGAGCACATTAGATGTTCTGTGGACATTAAACACTGTCTGGGTGGCATATTTGGAGGGGTAGCTGTAAGCTCTAGGCAGTAACCATACTGGATAATCGGTCTTACCACTTGTCTGTTGTGATGGACTTCCAGTCAGGTAGGAACTGTGTTAATCTCCCCCCTACAGGAGTGGTATGCTGTTGGGGGAGCTGAAGGAAGTCACTGTTTAGTGGTGGAAGAGAATAGATTGTTGTTGTTACCTCGACCTCTTCCCTTATTGTTATTACCTCTGTAGCCCCCTCTAAAGTATCCTTTATTAGAGGATGCTTGTGTATTAGTTTTAAAGGAAGCTGAATTGTCTGCTCCAGCTTATTTGGAGCCTCCTCTGTAAAAGGAGCGACGAAAGGAGCCTCTTGCTTGGGTGGACTGCAAAGCTTCCATAGACTTGGCTGTGTCAGTGTCTTTTTTCATGTTTTCAAGAGCTGTGTTTACTTCTGGACCAAATAACTGGTGTTGGTTGAATGGTTGATTTAAGATAGTAGTCTGTACCTCTTGCTTAAATCCTGAAATGCGTAGCCATGTGTGACGTCCAAGAAGGACACTGGTGTTTATTACCCTGGATGCAGTGTCTGCTACATCTAGTGCGCATTTAATGGAGGCGTTAGATATAAGCTTACCCTCTTGTATGAGGTCATCTGCTTGTGCGTTATATTGATCAGGTAGATGGTGTAGTAGCTTCTCTAGCCGATCATAGTGAGCCCCATCATGTCTTGCGAGGAGGGCCTGTGTGTTAGCAATGCACCATGCAGTATTAGCTTGGGCAGCTATTCTTTTCCCTGAGGCATCTATGATTTTGGATTATCAGGAGGTGCTGCTTCTCCTGATGTTTGTGAATTTGCTCTTGTCCTAGCGTTTGAAACTATTAGGGAGTCTAATGGTAGCTGTCCCTTAATGTAAGCAGGATCCCCAGGAGCTGCTCTGTACTTTTTTTCTATCCTTGGGTTTATGATTTTAGCCCGTACAGGATCTTTAAACACTTCTGGGGCATGTTTAATAAATCCTTTAGTCATTGGCAGTATTTGCACAGATTTTTGGGAATGTTCAAAAGTGTCTAGTAAAAAGTCCTCTTCTGCCTCAGCTGAATGCATGGTGACATTGTAATAGATGACAGCCCTATTAATCAAGTGTCCAAACCCAATATTGTCTTCTGGAGGAGAAGGTTTAGATGGATATGTATGTGGGTCAGGAATATCTGCTATATCCTGTGGATTTGGATACTCCCAGTCTGGTGAACCTGTTGGGTAGGGAAAAGGGTCATCTGGGTCTTTCCCTCTCCCATGCTATACTGATCATCATCAGCATCCTGAGGAGCTGTATGTTGTGGAGAATGAAAAGGAGAATTTTGAGGTGAAATGTTTAAAGGGATAGCAGGAGAGGGAGATACAGGAGAAGAATGGTGCATAGGAGATGTGGCAGAGTCCTTCTTGACAGGCACTGGAGGTGTAGGTGTTGTATCGGACTTCCTCTTCCTGTGCGGTGCGGTGGAAACATGTCCTGTTTCTGGGTCAATGTATATCCTCTTTTGCAAAGGATCAGGTCTAAAAAGCTCTTCTTCAGAAATTGCTTTTGGCGCCGATTTTTCCAGCTCCAGGCCTGGTTTCTGCTTGTCTTTAGCCTTAGGAGTTGTTGTATAGTCCTTTGGCGTAGTTTTCGGCACCGAATGTATCGTTTTCGGCATCGAGGCCTGGTTCGAGGGCTTGGAGGCATCGTTAGCAGGCTTTGTAGGTTTCGGCACCGAAGATTTTTGACTGGAAGCTGTTTTGGTCGGCTTGGAATCGTCAGAAACAGGCTTCATTGGTTTCGGTGCCATATTTTCTTTAGGATAATTTACAACAAGGGGTGGTGTAAATATTTTCTTTAGGAGTCGGCGGTTTCTGGGTATTTCAGAACCGGGACTTCTTACGGTTTCGGTGCCGAGGGAGCTAGTCGTATCGGCACGTGCGGTTTGCTCGGTATGGAGCTACCGGAAGGCTTTAATATTTTCTTCGGAGCCAAGCTCGATGGCGGGGCTTTCGAAGCAATGTCTCGGTCGGGCCCCGAAGGCGGAGTTTTGACATTAGTCTTTGGTTTAGGGGTTGGGGTTGGGGTAGTCGTACTCACGCGTTGACCTGATGGGATGGAGTCATCAGAGTCGTCTGCCTCTGATTCGATCTAGAGATCATCGGAATCTTCCTCAGAGATACATGGACCTTCGTCGAAGATATCCACCGGTTCGGGAGCTGATCTCTGCATGTCGCGTCGACGGGCCCTTCGATCTCGAAAAGTCTACTTGGATCGAAAGGACGCACAAGCTGTGCAGCTCGACTCGTCGTGTTCCGGTGATAACACAGGTTAGACACCTCGTGATGGTCGCTGTGTGGAAATTTTGCTCCACACTTGTGGCATCTTTTGAATGGTGTCCTTTCCATGAGGTGTAGGCCTCACTACGTGGGTAGGCCCGACGGCCCGCGTCGACGACCGGAATCGAAGTGATGAGGTAGAGTCTATGTATATTGAAGTTAAAGTTTGTTTTTAGAAAGTTTTGCGTGTCGAAGTATTTGAAAAGTAGATTTTCGAACCGGAGCGGAAAAGTTGCATCCGAACCCAGTGGCGGAAAAAAACAATCTAAGGATGGAGCTGATGCCCATGCGCACTGTCGTCCAAAGGAGGAGTCACCTATCTCGTGACTACAAAGACTTCTTCCAAGACAACAACAACATGCAATCATCCAAGCCCAACACCAGGTGGCGATCTAATGCTAAGTGTACAATCTGCAGCTCATATGCCTAGAACATTTAGGTTTTAAATTAGACTCAAAATTGTCGGCCCAAGGCACAGATTGGTCAAGTTTCCAGAGCATGTTTCTGGAAACTCAAAACCTTGCGAAAATGTCTCCATCTGTTGCCGATGGACTGTCGGGCCACGATAGTCCATGCCCTTATTACATCTCAGCTGGACTACGCTAACAGCTTGTACTTAAGTCTTCCAGCTTATCTTACCCATAGGCTGCAGACAGTCCAGAACACCACAGCAAGGTTAATCAGAAATGTGCCCCTCCGACACCACATTTCCCCTCATCAGAGTAGCACTGTCTCTTGCTTTTAGAGCCACAAGAGAGAGGTCCAGGATACCTGAGACTTCAGAAATACCATCAGGACCGGACCCTGCGATCTAACTCTCAGATGCTTCTCCACATCCCTCGCTTTTCCAAAGCCAGGATTGGCGGGCGAGCCTTTGTAGTAAGAACAGCCGCTCTCTGGAATGCTATGACTAACTACCTGCGCAAAGCAGAATCAGAACCCACTTTTAGGAAGGCATCGCAAACATAGCTGTTTGCCTTGCCCTAGCGCATCCCTTCTCCCCCTTTCTGACCACTTAGCGCCGGGACACCGCCGTTGGTGGTAGATGAGCGCTCTATAAATTGCTTGGTATGGTATGGCATGGTTAAACTGGTACTAATGAAGTGAAACCTATGCCAAGTGTTAAAGTAAAAATAAAAAAATAATGAAGCAATCCTATCATGCAATGTGCCACATAATTAGACTTTTCTTGCTGCATAATTTGTTCAACCCTGCCACATGGCTAGGTCCTCCCCTCCACATAATTCCAGTGGCCCTGGATTAAGTTGGTCCCTCATACCGTTCGACCCAGTGCCCCAGACAAAGGCTGCTTGGAAGTTAGTATAGACTTTAACTGATGTAGTCACTCGCAGCTCCACCGGATTAAAGATGTATTCTTCTTGAGAGGTAATGTAAGGGTGTTACCAGTTAAGTTCTGGAGTGCGTGCTTTTAATGGACACTTATAAAATGGCTTCTAGGTATAGTCCGATTACTTAATACTAAAATACACAGCTATAACTAATAATTTAAACATGCTCATTGCTGTTTGCCACAGACTGGGTCCTCGTAGCCTTAAAAAGACACGGATCCCTAGTACGGCATGCAGGATTCAATTCTGTGCCTCTTTGGTCACGCACATATATCTGCACTGTTAGATTAGCTAACTAAAGTTTCATAATGTACAAAAAGTACATTTTCCACCAATTAGTTTAACTTGCATTTTGAAGGAGCATCTGCTGTATTTTTTCTATGCAGTTACCCGACAGTGAAAAACAAAACAAAATAGCTACTAACATTTTTTTTAATTTTAACCACTGTTTTTTACTCTGACTCCTCCTTCACTGACTGTGTCCTCAGGGCATTCAGGATTACAGCTCCAAATTTCTTTCCACTTCAACCTCAGAATTTAAATGAAGACAGACTGGAAACGCTGGAAACAAACAAACAAGGTCTCATTTCCAGGCCATCTTCAGTTGCAAGTCCTTGCAGACGCATTTGCTCCCCCCTATCCCCCCCGGGAGTGCAGTAACGGACACTCAGTGGGGCACGCCCCACAGTTTAACGACACATGTGATACAGTGTTCTATCCAGTGTGTTCCTCTCATGTCTTGTGAAAGTATGAATGTAGATAAGACAGGTGAGTGTCTGTATGTGTAACAGATACCAACTCTTAACCCTACTGTTCAATTTGACCCCACCAGAGCTGATTTCCCAAAAATGTCAATGTTATACTGATCTCCCACCTCTTAAAGTAACTTTAATACTGTACAAAACAGGAACATAATTTGTAAGAACTTGAGGGTATTAGCCTGTGAGGGCAACAAGAGTGCCAGTCGTGTGTCCACTCAAGGGCAGAGGTGGTCAGAAGAATCATTATGCTTTGGCAAATCGAATGTCCCAGTTCTTCACGTGTCACATCCAAAATCACTGCTGCAGCAAATGTAGTATGCGGATGCAAGATGGCATTTAGCATTGTCTGCGTCTATATTCATCCGATCTATTAAGCCTCCAGTGATCTAGGGTAGGTGTCGTTGCAGCGGGACCAGGTCACTGTCTGAATCGCCAGGACTGCTCAGTTTGTTTTCCTTGTTAGGTATTAGATGCAATACTATTCCATGTCACTCAGATGATCCTCTGCGGAGGTAGCAGTTCCATCTCTTAGTCAGTCCCTACTTAGCCTTTTCTCGTTGAGAAGAAATGCCATAGTTTGCTGGGAGTTGATAAAAATGCGGCCTTGCCACTGATGTTTAATCTCAGGCAGGCTGGATATAAAATGCCATATTCAATACCAAACACATGCATATTTGTTTATAAGGAGATATATTCATGCCTAGCTTTTTGTACTTCCAAGGTGAAGTCTGGCAATATAGTAATGCGGGAGCACATAATTTCGATCAATGACATTTAGGGCGGCCAATTATCGATCGAGCAGGTAGGTGCTCCTGGTGGTGGTCTTGGTGCCAATGTTCGGTGATCTCTTTCCACTGTCAATCTGCCCCAAACATTGTTGCCAGCATTTTTTTCCACATATCCTTCCAGTCTGCCGGTATTTGCTGATGCGTGTAGCCAAGAATGTGGAGCTTGTTCCTCCTTGACTTGGCCTCTTTCCTTATGAACGATTGCTGTTTTGCGTTAAAACATGCTCATGAATACAAACACCCAATCAGGATGGAAGAAGCATTGGGAAAGCCAATAGGTTTTGGCTCTGAGATCCATTGGCTTTGCCAATGGCTTTTCAGAATGCTGAACAGAGCAGGTCTTGTCATTCTGCTGATGCACAAATTCATCGAAATAGACTTGCCAATTTGTTTTTTACTTCCTGATCTAAGGCGAAGGGCGCCACTTGGGTCAGTAAATAAATAAATAAATACCTTTTTGAGGAAAAAGTTTTTTTTAAACAAACAAAGATTGTGCAGGGCAAACAAAGTAGGAGAGGGTGTGGTGAGCAGGCTGTGTGGGTGGAGGGAAAGCAGTTAACTAGGGAGACAGCAACATGGAGAGAAACACATGATGAGTTGAGTGGGGAGAACATGGAGCATTGGAGTGTGGGGGGGGGGGGGAAGTACTCGAGAGACCACAGCACACATTGGTGAAGGGAACATTGGGAGCGAAGGGAGAAAAACACAGACACAACATGTGGAGTTCTTAATCAAAAATAAACAAAGTAGTTCCCTAAAGGTCGACAATGGAAGGACACAAGTCAGCCAAATTAAGAGGATGGCAAAGAGGATATGCTCTATGGTAGGAATAAACACAAGATAGAATAGGTATGCTATCAAATGCACAGCAAGGAAATGAGAGTTACAAGCCCATCAATAGTAAGCAAAGGGTGGGGGTTAAGCCGACTGAACTTTCTGGTTAAGTTGACCATTGGTGTTTTTCAACCAAACAGCTCCGCTGTCTGATAAGCTCGACCTAAAAAGTACTGCTGCTAACATGTACCAATAGGTGACAAGCTATCAGTATTATTCGTGGTGACATGTAATGTTCCTGCACACAAAACAAACTAATTTGTAACTCAGACACATGATTATGAGGTATTTCAATGCTATGATGCCCTAACACTTGGGTAAACCGTTTCAATCTGAAAGTGCTATGACACCGTCTGACGGTGTAGGATTTTTAAGTACGAGAATCAAAGAGAAAAGCTCACAGTCCCAGTGTAGAATCAGAGTCATGCTAAGTGCTTACCTTAAAAACAGCAAAAACAGTGGTCAACGCGAAAACGTCAGCAGGATTCACCCTGGAAAGGGGGACAAGGCAAGGCTGCCCGCTCTCACCAGGGCTGTTCCTACTAGCACTAGAACCACTCCTCCACATGATTAGGACCAACCCACTGATAACAGGAATACGCGTAGGAGGAAACGCATTCAAACTGGCAGCATACGCCGACGACATCCTAATTACCACAAACGACCCAGAAACCTCAATCGAAGCTCTGATGCAAACAATTGAGGAATATGCGCATGTCTCAGGGTACAGATTAAACTGAGACAAATCCGAATGCAAGCCAATGAACTGTCACACAACCAAAACAGTGCTGGGCACGTACGGACTAGCATGGCAAATGAAGCCCCTGAAGTACCTAGGTCTCCTCTTTGGGAGAGACCTAAGGTCAACTCTGGAACACAACGAGGAGGCAATGCTGAAGAAGATCAGATGCAAACTCGAGGCCTGGAGCCCCAAATTCATTAGCTGGTGGGGTCGAGTCGAGACGATAAAAATGATGATCACACCAATGCTGAACTACCTGCTAAGTTTGCTACCGCTAACCATAGACTTTCATAAAAGACTAGACAAGGCACTCAACTCATTTCTCTGGAGTGGTAAGAAAGCCAGAATAAGTCTCTCGAAACTCAGATTAAAGAAAGACCTAGGGGGGCTAAACCTAACCAACTACAAAGCTTTCCAGACAGCCTGCCTAGCTAAACAAGGCTTACACTGGATCTCCCCCACACCAGAATATATGCCAGTCTGGATGGACCTGGAAAAAGATATCATGCGGGGAGCCGACCCACTAATGGCACTGACGGCAAACAAACACCCAGAGGCGAACAATGCAATCATCAAAAACACCAAAGCGGCGCTGCTTAGGGGAGATAGAGACATGGAACTCACCATCAAAGGGTCTAGATGGGAATCAATATGGTACAACTCCAAAATAACCTACAAGGGGATAACACTAGCGAACAAAGAGTGGTATGGGAAGAATATCACCACACCGGCCCAACTAGAGATAGGGAACAACCCGCTCACATTCAAAGCACTACAGCGCATACATGATCTACCAGAACAGGAGTTCTACGAATTCCTCAAGATAAAAGCGGCCATCACCAGAGCAAACCTCTCGAAAAACACATACCCTCCATCATACAGTACGCACACAATCTATATAAGATTGGCCATCAAACAGCACACATATACAAACTCATCACCCCTCGCACCACAACACTGAACAACAAAACGTTGGCATTCTGGGAAGGGAAGTTACAAAGACCCCTAAATGAGGAGGAAAGGTCCAGGCGATGGGTGTCAGCCTCCAAAAACAAAGTAACCCCGCAGCTAGCCCAAACAAAATACTGGTTACTACACAAACTACACTGAACACCGGCCAAACTGGAAGCAGTAGGGGCCAGGGACACAGACACATGCTGGAACTGCCAAAAGGCAAAGGGGGATCTGTCCCACATCCTATACGAGTGCCCCAAGGTTATGACATTCTGGCGCAAAGTATACGACTTCATAGACACACTCTTGGGGAGCAACACAAAACGCGGGCTCCCCGGCCTAGCCGCGGCCTTCATGGCCACAGAGCTCGACTCCAAAGAAAATAGAGACCTAGTTGACCTCTTGCTAACAGCAGCTGCCAAAACTATCCTAGCAAACTGGAAAAACACTGGCAAAGCCACGTTCAAGCGATGGTTCAACTGGGTAATCTTTCTGAGGGGGGCCGATAACATCACCGCAAATCACCACCCAGCGAATCACACCGCCAGAGGGGGAATGTGGGCAGCCCTAGACGCCCACCTGGAACGATAATCTCCCCCCCTCTTCTTTTTCTCATTCTTTCTCTTTCTCCACAGTCAAGCAGCGTCTGTAATACTGCCAAGACATTTCTTTTGACATTGCATTGTATTATACTGTAAAATTATTTTTCAATAAAATACTTTGAAATATAAAAACAGCAATTTGCTTTGGAGTCGCTTCTAAAACAAGACACCACGTTTGTACCCTGCATTCTGTTCCAGCTTAGGTTAAGACAGCAAAGGCACTTCAGTATTCTGTTTGTATTACTAGAGCTTTTCAACTGTACATTGTGTAATTTTTGCTTTACGTATTAGCAGTTTCACTTGGATATTTTGTATACTGTTGCGACTTCGTTTGCATCAACACCAGCCATACCATTCATATCACAATCTTCTCCACGCGGTTCACACTTTCACTACCCACTAACAATGGAGATGCATTTTTCTGTGAAATGCAGTTCTTCCGGAACACGGTGAAGGCTGTTGTAGTGTCGATTCCACATGGTGAAACGTGGGCTGAGCTAATGAAAAGACCCTGCAGTTAAATACATTTATGATACAGGCTCACACTGTTTGAACAGTCTGAACAAGTGACTTTTAGAAATAAAGTCGGGCCTCGTTTTATAAATCCTCGAGGCAGCTTAAGAAATTAAGAGCATTTGGATAATGAGAGAAAGCAGGTATTCATATTTATTTTTAACTGGGCTTAGCTGCTGCCAGTTTAATATATGAAAGTGGCAAATTCCACGGAACAGGCTTATAACTGAGAATATTAAGCCCCCACTTGGATATCAGCATCTTAAAGAGAGGGAGACTCCTTTGAAAACCTTGAAATAAATAATGAATGGCTGAAACAATGACAAATCAGATTTGGTACTTCAAAATATGCGCTACCACAGAAATTAGCCCTTAAAGAATGACCGCTGAAGAGGAGATGTTGATGTGTGCGTTAATGTTAATAACCAAAGGAGGAGAAAAAGTAAAAACTCCTGGAGATGCAGAGCATCTAAGTGTGTGGAAAAAAGTTTCTATCCCCCATTCACATATCCTAGAGGTCTGGGGGAAAATATAATTGCCCCTATAGCTGTACTTCAAGAGTCAAGTTGTTAAATTAAAGAATGCAAAGCAGAGATAAGCACATTTCTTTGTACCAACAAACAAGCACTGGAAAAGCCAGCAGGTCTTGCCTATCCATGAGCTTTGCCAATGTATTTTAGCCATATTGTAGCGCAGCACAGCTGCTGTCCCGCAAGGCTAAAAGGTAGAAAAAAAAGCACTGACGCAGCAAAGGAGAGGTGGGAGGGGAATAATCACCATCAACAAGGAGGGATGGGAGGGGAAGAATCAACACTGACAAGGAGGGGTGGGAGGGGACGAACCAACACAGACAAGGAGGGGTGGGAGGAGAAGAAGCAACACGGACAACAGGGGATGCGTGAGAGAAGGAACAACACGGACAACACCGACAGAGGAAAAATTAAGAAATAGTACCTCAATCACAGAGAAAGCAGTGGAAGGACCCTAATCAAGATGAAGCAATTGGTACTTGGTCCATGCCCCAGACAAAACAAGAAGAGAAGCTGGTATGTGCATGCCTATTAGGAGGCAGCAAATGAGTGACAACAAAGCCAACGAATTGTAAGCAACAGGAGTGTTACATGTCCCTTGTAGTATACAATAGCTCTCACAAGCAACAGTACATGCTAGCTGTCTTAGGTGATATCTAAAAAGCGAGAGAAGGCAGAAGAAGGTCCACGAGGGAGCACCTTAGAAGAAATGACATACAGAGACTGTGTTTCACTGGGAACTCCTATCCAGCTTACAGTACCATAAACAAACCTCAATCTTCTATCATTTTTGAGTCAGCCCTCTCCTGACTTTATTCGACTCCACCCCTCAAAAACAGTTTATAAAATTCCAAAGATGACATGGTTTATTTAGATTTCACAGTGTTACGTAGGCTGGTGCCAACCCAATGCCAAAGCAAACCGGTTCAACATTCAAAACAATTATTTTGTCCTTGCTTAGGGGAGTTTATTTAAAACATTTTTTTTTAAATGCATTAAAATGCATAATTTTCTCCCTGGCACACTAATCACTCCCTTTCCTTAACAATATTTAAGGTTATTAGGTGAAACAGGTGTCAATGTACATCTGATATACCAATGTGTTCTAGCCCAAAACTATCGAGCAGTGATAGTCCTCCATTATATAAGCCCTTGCACTTTCTGTCAACCACTAGGAACACTGAAGCCATTAATCATAACAAATGCCCAGTTCCCCTACAAGAATGTTCTCCTCTCTCTGAAGCCAACAGAATAGGGATTAGGGACGAGAATGTCTTTCACTTTAGAGGTGGTGTGGTGAAGTGATTAACGCACTATGTTTGGAGTCATCAATCTAATATACGAGTCATCATGGGCAAATCCCTTACCAAGTCTCAGAAGCGCTCAATCTGTAAAATGGAAGAGGTTAAAAAGTGTAACATCCACACCATAAATTATAAAGTCAGTCTTTGCCCCTAACCCACTAAATGAGCAGTAACGAAGAGCTCAATTTTTTAAGGTTGACAATCATGAGTTAACGTGGCCAGTAATAGCAGTCACCAGCGAAATCATGATTACAAGTCCTGTGGGAATAGTGTAAATAACAAGTTCTCACCCAGACTTTTTGCCTGCTGAAAGCAAGCTATACGTCTAAGTTACACTTGAAACGGAGGAGTAAAATGCGGGAATTTGTGGATACACCAAATTTCTGCATGTCTGTTCCTATTTGTCAGGGGCAACCATAAATGCCCCAGTATTACTACTACTCTGAATTATAGATATCCTTAGTGTCAATACTTCGTTACAACAATTCCTTTTGTAGCATTCGCGTATCACACATAATAATCCAGTGAGTATTTGATCACATTAAAATTGCACTGCATTCAGTGAATTAGTGAATTGTATGTGTTAGCGGTACCCATTTTGTTTAGTTGTAGGCAAAATATTTATGAGGTTAGGCTTCTGTATCCACACTTACCTTTCCCTGTACAAAAAAACTTAAAAGTTATAGAGCAGGTAACACGTAATATGCTATCCAGCTTTTAAAGCACCTATATTCTTGTTTTGGGGCAGCATGTGTGATAACTATGGCGATATTAAGCTTACCATTTGTAGCATTCTCTATTTTAGCAAAACCTCCATAGTTTTGACTAAGAAGGGCAAACAGTATACCTCAATACACTTATCTAAATTGAAGGGCCAGCAAACCCTTCTCACCCCCCCTATTAGGAGACCAGGAGGCGTACCAATGTATCTAAATACATTCATGTACAGTTGATATTGATTTGCTTCACAAAACCTTATAGCTGCATCAGATCTGTGATGTCACAAAAACAACTAAACACTTAAATCAATTCATATATTTAATCTTAACAGTCTATCTCAAGTTGCTTGTCAGTAAAAGTTTTTTTCCAAAAAAACATTTGCAATTATTTCCACACGAATGAATCTTATATAAACATAAAATATAATAGAAACACGGGTGTGTATATTCAAAAGAGTTTTATATTGTTGCAGAAAATGTTTTGAAAGATTTTTGTAGAGGGTACAAAATCATTACAGAACACAATGAAACCAGAAGTTGCAGCTATATATAAATAAATGTCCTTCATAGTAACAATTGTGAACACCTTTTCTTAAATGATTAAAAAACAATAAAAAGGAAAGAGGTGTAATTGTCGACGTTTCGGTCTAATTAGGCTTTTGTCCACTAGACCATCTTTAGGACTATTAATAAAAATGGTTGACCCATAGAAAAATATGTAGACAACAACATTTACCATGTACTCTTTAAATTAACATTGTAGAATAACACCTGTGTGAGAAAAAAGAAGAAAAATAGTGTCCTATTGAAAAAGAGAAAGCCATAGTCAGATATGGGTTCTTCACTTCCACAGATCATGCCCAGTACGAGACGGAATGAAAGATGGTGACTTAAGGACACTTGTTTTGACTTACTTCAAGATATATGCAAAGGGACTTTGCAGTCCAGATAAATTTGGACTTTAGGAGAGTATTGACCTTACGCGTTGTACACAATGCTGGAAATGAAAGGTAGATGTCAATAACTCTATGCACTTCTGTCATACTTAATAGTTCTCCATTTTTAAATTTAGGACTATACATATTTAGGATATTACAAAGAATTTTGTCTTATAATTTTATGTCAACAAAAAGTCTCCTTAAGTCACCATCTTTCATGCCGTCTCTTACTGGGCATGAACTGTGGAAGTGAAGAACCCCTATCTGACTATGGCCTTTGCTTTTTAAATAAGACACTATTTTTCTTCTTTTTTCTCACACGGGTGTTATTCTACAATGTTTGTTCAGAGTACATGGTAATTGTTGTTCTTTCCATGTTTTTCTAGAGGTCAACCATTTTTATCAATAGTTCAGAAGAACGTCTAGTGGACAAAAGCCTAATTAGACGTAAACGTAAACAATTACACCTCTTTTCTTTTTATTGTTGTTTAATCATTTTAGCAAAGGTGTTCCCAATTGTTACAAGGCAGGACATTTATTTTTATATAGCTGCAACTTCTGGTTTCATTGTGTGATGTAATGATGTCGTACCCTCTACAAAAATCTTTTGAAAACTTTTCTGCAACAATAGAAAACTCTCTTGAATATACACACCCATGTTTCTATTATATTTAATGTTTATATAAGATTCATTCATGTGGAAATAATTGCAAATGGTTTTTGGGGGAAAACACTTTTGACAAGCAAATTGAGATGGCCTGTTAAGATTGAATACATGAATTGATTTACGTGTTTAGTTTTGTAAATCCCTTGTAGGCACATTTACCTGCTAATATTGCTTGCCCAAGCCGGCAAGGGTAGATTGGGTTCCCCATTGTTGTTGATATCTTTATTGCACAAATGCAGTGCTATGAACCCCCATTTTTCAAAGGGACTTGTGAAATAAGGAAAATATTTCACAGGTCCCTGTGAAATATGACTTTCATAATTAGCATGGCAGTTTCCAAATGCATATAACCTAACAAACCGTATACCTACCGGCAACACTGCACTACATCATTAAATAATAACAACCAATGATAGATATTCATAGTTGTCTATTTGACAATACAAATACTAACGTGATATATAATGTTAAGTTGGTTTATCATTTGCACTCGCATCTGTCACATCAAAAGTAACGAAGGTCATGAGCCGGGTATTTGATGTGAGAGTTATGGTTGGAATGGCTGGCTGTGGGGCAAGTTATGGTTTTCAGAGCCATATTCGGTTAATAAATATATATCATGCCATAAAGCCACTATAGGTGGGAACATGGTCAAGTGGTTCATCCCCTCTTTGTTGGCTAGAACTCAGAAAGTATCCCTGGGCCCTTTTGTGTTTACCTCTAAAATGCACGACTGTGGTGTACCATAGTGTCCAACACCCTCTCCAACTAAAGCAGCACCTCATTCAAGGTGCTCCATTAAACACAACGGAGTGTTTCCCCTAATTTTAGCTGTTCGCTGTAAAGAACGTTCCTCCCTCTAGGACTCGCCATTCATCAATGCAGAACTATTAATTATTTATGAATTTAGAAGAGCTCGCAGGGGGTTCATCGACAGATATTATTATACACCCGAGATTTTAAGATGGATGACTATTAAAGATCCTTTGCAAACTACTATTCAAAGCACACCCATTTATCCATTAAACCCCTGACCTACTTACAGAGCAATCGCACATCAAGTTCAAAGATGGTTCATTAGCGCATTTGAAAAAAAAAAAACGTTATTGGCATCCTGTCATTTTGGCCTTAGATATGTAAAAGACTAGGGATGTCCATCACAAGTAAAGGACATGCAGCATCCCCTGAAGATAATTTCCCGTCTGAGATTCTATTGCTCCCCTGCATGGAAACACTGCAATAGGCACATTTTGATATGATCTTGTCAGAAACCTTGCGGTGTAGTGTCCATCAGTTTACTGAAAGCTCAATGAAACAATAGTGCTAAACAAAAACATGCACTGTGTGTGTGTGTCAGGCATCTTGAACCGCTTCAGCAAGCAGTCAATGGCCTCAGTTAGAAGACCCATCATCCCAGATGGCGAGGCACGTCTAGACCCACCTCCGCCCCCCACCCCTGCCCCCACATGGGCCTGCACTGTGAGGTCAAGTCTCACATCCCAGCTCATAGCACAATAACTGCCTCTTCACCTGCCACCCTCTCACCAAATTCACAAAATGGCTTCAATAAATTACATGCTCTCCATCGGTGTTGTGAGTGTGCAGCACTTCCCGCCACGGAGGAGTTGAATGCAGCTCACAGATGCGACTCTTGCAAGCCCGTCATTCACAGAAAAAGAAACAAACATTCCTTCTTTAGCCATGCCTCCTCTCTCTATGTTATTAAACATGACTTGCATCAAATGTAAAAATGCTTTCACCTACTTCTAAAATAAAGTAAATGTGCAGTGCTCCCACTACAAATGAACTCCACCATAAAAATACTTCATTGCTATGATGGTGTCGTGCACTAATTGATAAAATGATAACCAGAATGTTGCCTTTACTGTTAATTGTGCCCGCTGAATTGTATAACCGGCCCCATGTCACCCAAGCTTTCGGACACCAAAATTACTTCACAGATATTGAGAACAAGCTCTTATGACAGAACGGAATTTCCTAGAACAAACTTTGCTGAAGGACATTAAATCCCTGCACACCATGCAATGGAAGTAGAAAGCTAAACACCACAATTAAATAACCAAATGGATTAATACCTCCACAGTGCCACTGCTACAGTTATACTGTGCTCATCACTTTCATGTTTCAATGATAAAACGGCACGTATTCTTCATGAACTCACGTCTACTGTGGCAAAAGTTTCTCCATTACCAAACAGCTTCAATACTGGTGCAATAATAACTCACTGCTTTGCTTTATTTAAATCCTCCTTGAATTTCATTAAACCCTTTCATGTTTGTATCACATCTGTCTAAAGAATTAGTCTTGCCTGTAATGTTCTCCACAGTAATGCTGGCATAGCCCTTGATCAGAACCCATAAACTACCATAACTGATCCATGTGCAACAGAGTACAAGATATGTTCGTCGCTTTCATCAAATCTTCATTTGATCCATCAGTTGAAATGGTGCAGCCTAAGTATTCCAACTCCTATAATATGAATCAGAGCTACTCCTTGCACAAGATCAGCTCGGCATCCTCCAAAATCTTCAATGTACCATGTAATGCATTATGTTCTGCTTCTGTGACTCCCACTAAACAAATATGGTTATCCTGGAAAACACAATATTATGTTGCCCATGACACAATCACATCATCATGTGTGGGAAAATAGAAGCGATAAGCTCCTCTGACGTAATGGAATGTTTTAAGGTTACCCCTCTTAAAACAAGACCATGGTACAATTACATACTGTGTAAAACACCACTGCTAAAGTTACAATTCACAGGCAAAAGACAAAGCAAAATGTTACTGCTATGAAGTTCTTCAAATAAATGAATCGTTTCACACAATTTATTAATCAGATTTTAGATTAAGTAAATAAGGATATAAACCTCTGGAGAAATAAACAAATCAAGCATTTAATTAATGTTTACATTTATTTTCAAAAAGAAATAAATCACCAAGATGATAAAAGACCTAAAAGAGCACTCTTGGGTGGCTCTCATTACCAACAAATAATTCAGAGTTAAAATATTTCAGTAGCTGCATTTGAAGCGAATAACTTTTGAATAAACTTTCCTCAGTTAAAACACCACTAAAAAACATTTCCCACAGGTTCTGGTTATTCCTTTCTTATGGTAGACAACCTGTCTTCTTTAACCTCATACTGGGAAGGGACAATAGGTGTGTGGGTGATTTTGTCAATTCAATTCAATTCAATTCAAAGGTAGCTTTATTCGACTTTACAAAGCAAGTCATATAAGCACATTTAAACATTTCAATTACACACAAATATAAAATCAATTCATTTCATATAGGCAGATAAAAGCAATCTAAAATAGCATAAAGGTCACTATAATAAATACTAGAGGCTGTAAACTATACGAATTAAACAAGTATTTTAAAAGGCCGTCCCAGACCTAAAGTGCAAACTAGCGCAATAGGTAAGATAGAAAATACATCAGGTACAGTTGGTTACGGATTACAACTGCCTCAACTTATTGCATCGACAATCTGCATCTAATTACATATTTTAAAAACTTTGCTGCTGCTAAAATAGTCAGCTCATCTTGTAGCATATACAGCTTAATCAAAGCAGGTCTACACTGCCTCAAGCCCCATGATTTTATGAGGGGTAGTAAATATATTTTTATCCCCCAGGCAAAGTATTTACAAAAGAAAATAAAATGTATATTAGACTGTACTGAGACATCATCACATGGGCAATTAATTAAATTGCGAGACCAGTCGTTTATATTCAGGAAAGTCAACAGTCTGAAAAAGCTGTCTGTTCTCATCCTACATAACAACAATCTAGTGTAACTCGAGTGATCTGGGGATAAATATTGATGTAGACCCTGTCCCTGTAACACGAGATGATGTTGTATAATACTAGGTTTGCCTCTCTCGGAAAGATCGCGTCTGTCTTCCAGTAGGGCCAGGCAGCTTTCCTTGAGTGACTTTTTCGAGATTGATTCACATGTGATAGGGGAATCATACAGTTCTGGATGGCCTAAAGTGGATAGAAAATTTCTAATGTAGGACAACCATGTAATATTTTTGGCCCCCTCTAGTTTCATGCAGTCACTAACAATAAGCCTATTAAAAACTGTATCTTCTGTGGTCCATATCTTGTGCCACAACATAATTGGGCTAATTTTAATTAAGTCAGATATATGGACCCTATCAAGCTCCCTATGACAAATGGTACTAGAGGTTGACCTCAGGACAGCCAAGAGATATCGGAAAAAGGCATTTCCTTTGTCTGTATCTCCCGGCAGTTCGCCAATCCCCATATGCCAGCGCCATAGGTTGCTGTAGATACACATTTTGCAACATAAATATCAAGAATGGTTTGGACTGGTTTGCCACCCAATTTATTTGTGAATTGCTTCAGTGCACCAATGGCTCGAGAGAAAGCCAGATTACGGGTAGTTACGGCGGACGTCCATGAACCCCTACAGTTAAACATGATGCCTAAGTATGAAAATGTTTTTGTTTGGCTAACCTTTGAGTGATTTAAAAAAGTTTTACATTGGGTGCTAGATTTCGACGAACAGCACATGGTGAAGGTCTTTACCACGTTTATCTTTAGGCCTCTTGACCCCATATAATCAGAAAAACTGGTCAGTGCTTTCTGTAGGCCTAACTGTGTTCTTACCATGATAACTGCATCGTCTGCATAAAGTAGGATTGGTACAACACTACCATCTATTTGAGGGTAGTCTACATCAAGTTTCATTAGATGGTCAGCCACACCATTGATATATAGATTAAAAAGGAGTGGCGCCCATATGCAACCTTGGCGCACCCCTTTATTAATGGGGAATATTGCCGTGCATTCCCCATTTCTCCCGTGTCGCACCCTCGCACCTGCCCCTCTATAAAGCTCCTTTAGGAAATCAAGAATGGACTTATTAGTCCCCAGTGCAGTCAATGTATTCCATAAAACATTATGACTAAGGCAGTCAAAGGCTGAACTTAAATCAACAAATGTCATAAAAAGGTCACCTTTCTTAGCTGCCATATATTTCCCTGTGATTAATGCCAAATTGAGACCTTGCTCGATGGTCCCCAACCCTGCTCTGAATCTGTACTGAAACCTGGAAAGGATACCCGCATCCTTAACCCAGGATTGAAGTCTATTCAGTATAATTCGGCCGGCTACTTTCATCATTGAATCTAACAGGGAAATTGGCCTGTAGCATTGGGGGTCCTGACGATTTCCCTTTTTAAAAATGGGCACTACAATTGCCTCCTGCCGTGTAGTTGGAAAACCAGTGATATTATAGCTGTTAAAAACGTTGGTCAGGAGTGGTGCCCAGAGAGCTATATTATCTTTGTATATGTCAATAGGAACCCCGTCTGGGCCTGGGGCTTTAGATTTGGAACTTTCCTGTATTGCCAACTCAACCTCTGCTAGTGTGAATACTATCTCTAATGGAAAGGCGTTTACAAGGGCACCTTTTGGGGTAGAACCCTGTACGGATGAGTCCGCTCGAATAGAGATTTCTAAGCTGCCCAGGTCATCTTTCCTAAACAAATCTGTAAAATAGTTGACCCAGACAGATTCTTCAATAGCAATCTCAATCTAGTCTGTTACCCTGGTATTAAAAAAAGGGGCATTAACCTCTCTCCAGAACAAAGTATTGTCTCTTAGGACACTAGCCTTTCGCAAGGCCTCCCACGCTGCTTCCTTAAGTTCCGTTTTACGGTTATGAAGCGCAAGTTTATAAGCTGCTCTTGCCCCCCCTTATCTCAATCTTGTCTCTTGGTACCTTCTTCAGTACTTGCTTCAGGTGTAGATGTGCTTTAGTGCAATCAGAACTGAACCAGCCCTCTGCTCTATCCCTTTCACATTTCTTCCTCTTTCTTACAAGATAGCTGCTTATTTTGGATGTAATTTCCCCAAATGCTATTACAACCAGTGAAGGATTGGGATTATCTTCGAGGCATATCATAAAGGGATTAAGATCGTCTGACACAAGTTCATGCATAAACTTCTCAGAGTTAACTTTGTTCCACTTGATTACGTAACCGTTAATCCTTGCCAGAAAAACCCCAAGGCGGTATAGGACCTCTACCAGGTCCGGAGCTTGACTATCCCTGGGGCCCATATCAAAGGTGGCACTGATCGGATAATGGTCACTCAGTGCAATTTTTTCGGTGTTAAAAGACCGAATACTATGGTGGTAATTAGTGGAGACCAGCATATATTCAATAAGGGAAACAAGGCCCCGGCCAGTAAATGTAGATTCAAAATTTACCTGTGGGTCACTCAACTTGTTTGCAAATCCGAGGTTCAGGTCATGCATCATGGTGTTTAGTAAATTACCAAAAGTAGAGTGTTCAAAATGCGTGCATGGTTCACCCTTTTGATCAGCTATACCACACAACTCTGTCCCATTTTGGGCGCACAAATGACAATTGAAGTCGCCTGTTATTATACAACATGTGTCCGTTTGCTCAGTTCCCAGTCCCTTATTGTTAACTCCGTTAAGTTCTTCTAAAACCGGCTTTTGCTCCTCTTTTGGGATGTTATTATATAAATTGATTAAGAGCAAACTCTGAGACCCTCTCCCCTTAATGTGGAACGTTTGAAAGAAATGCTTATATGTGACAGGGCAGCTTGTACTATCCAAGTTCGTTACTGTCAGGTTGGCCAAGTTGGAAAAATAAGTGAAGAGGCCACCAGAACATCTTCCTCTGCCCGTGTTACGGGCCAGGGCGGCATATGTGCTAAAACCCTCCAAGTGAGTCTCACCCTTATCCCAGGTCTCTTGTAAACAGATCACATCAAACTGAGCCGCAAACCTTAGGAAGGTGGGGTCCTTAGATTTTTTAGGAAGACCCGCAATGTTCCAAGATAGTAGGGACAAACTGTATCTTTTTATAGGTGGACTATTCTTTTCTACTCGTAAACTCCTTCTAAGCATAGGCCTATCACTAAGCATAGGCCTATATGGGTGATTTTGACAATAAATTAGCAACATAGTCTGGCCTAATGTGCGATATTTTTTAATGCATGGATTACTAGAAAGACACGTATTTTTCTCTTTTCAATGTTGAAGTACTGCCTCGATAACAGAGACAAGGACATTTCTTATTGGCACCACTGGGGTTGTACACCGAGCCCACTAAACCAAACAGGATGGAGAAATCTCACATATCTTCCACTCAACAACTTCTGTTTAGAACGTAATATATGGTTTACACGCCAGCTAATAAATTATTTCTTCCACGTGAAGTCACTTTCAAGTTCCATGCATAACTTTTCCCCAGTTAAGAAGCCATTTTGAGTCATGCTGGGCTTTCACACATTTAGTTAATGATTTGAGGCTGTTCTTATCGGTTTAGTTTGAGAAAGAATTCATGAACCATTGTTGTGCGGGAGGCAACACGTATCCCAAGGTCAGAATCACAAATTCCAGAGAACACGTCATGTAAAACAAGTAAATGATATGGACTTTATCTCAATTTACTAACTCAGGAAGTAAGGTGGAAATTACATATTAGAGATTTACTCGATTTGATCGCCTGTAATGTTGTTAATGTTACTAATCATAATAGCATGCATTCTAAAGTGTAAAAACCTAAACTGAAAGACGACATAGAGGGCTTAATTATGGATGGGGCTCCCGGATTTATCTGTTCATATATTTACACTTCAGTCTGTATTCATCCATATTCATTTCATGCTCATATTATCTGTGTTTATCGATATTTATATTGGGGTCTGTGAAAAAATGAAGCTGAAACTAGTATAATTCCACATTTATTTAACTGATAAACGTACACTCATACTTGATGCCTGACCAGTTCCAGTAAGTGATCATCAATACAAAAATATGAAAACATGCTCAGGTTTAATGTCACCCCTGTGCATATCTACTGCTGTTTAAGCCTCATTACTAAAATATATATTTTTCTTTAAACTCCCTCACCTGTTAATTCACTCAGCTATTGGCCTTGAAGTCATACCTGACAGCATTTAGAATCACTAGGGAAAAAAGAAAAACAACCTTTTACCTACAATTAAAAATAATTACAGACCGGAAAATTTCTGCCTCAATGTATCGGTAAACATCATTAAACTTGGAAAACAGAGGGCATTAATAATTATGGATCAAAACAATGATTACTTGAGCGAACCTACCCCTCCCCCCAAACTATGAAACTAGCGGCTGGATTTAAGGAGTGAGATCAAACAATGTAAATCATTTAGGCTTACGTCCATCCCCTTATGGTGCTCTCGGTTCAGCCACGGTTCTATTGTATTTTTTTTTATTTCGCTTAAAGAACATGGTACTAAAGACAGAATTTCCACTACAATTCTATCTGTTGGTTAGCCTACCAAGCACCCAGCGCCACAGACCGTAAAATCAGACCAGTGCACTAAAAATATTTATTCTGAAAAGAAATGCCACCATAAAGCCAGAACAGTGCTTAATAGTCTAGTCACAGGTCTACTGTACACTCAACAAGCACTGACATGTATACAGTAACTAGGAAGCAAAAGTTGAAAATCTTATTTTACTATTTTTTGTCAGGATCAGAGAATATTCTGTGTTCGGGAGTATGATTTTGCCCTGATGGCTAAGTTAAGCAAAGTTAACTCAACCAGTTTGTAAAGAATCAAATAATCCTGGCTATTACTCATGAAAAGCAGGGAAAGTCAGCCATTGAGTTTTGAAATTCCACATTGGGCTTCCTCACAGTGAACGTCCTCAACAGAAAATGTAATTTACCAGAATGATCGCTACAATTAGGTGTACTTGAAAGATCACAAAACCCTGCTGAGCTTCCACGAACTTAGGGAACAGTACGACATCTTAGAGGGCCAGTTCCTGAACTATAACACTCTGTTGACCACGATAGGGAAACTGTGGGGACCGGAACAAATGGAACGCCAGCTTCTCCCGCCCTTGCAGACTCTGCTCACCCACAGTAACGTTAGCTGGTGATCATGGTGCTGTTAGAGCATTACTAGATACCAGCACCACAAAATGAATCACCCTCAAGAATAAATGGGCAACTGTAGCGGGTCAGGATCTCACAGACCGACAGTGGTCCACTGCTAGTGAAGAGGTTAGTAAAGTGTCCAGAAATCTCCATCTGAAATATATACAGTGTAATTACTTGCATCAGACCTACCTTACCCCTGTGCATACACACTGCATGTTCCCCGAAGATACCCATGCTTAGAAGCGGACTTTTACCATATGGTGGAAGTCTGCTTAATCATTAGAAAGTTCTGGATGGCTGTGTCATCAACACTAACAGACATAAACAGACTGACCCTACCCATGGACCCTCTGCAGAGTACCCTGGGGATCTCATCACACACATGCAAGAATAAGTACACCATTAAATGTATTGACCATGCCAATGTTCTTGAAAAACGTTGCATAGCGATGACCTGGAAACTCTCTGATGCCCCCCATACACAACTATGGATGAGGGATCTGTCCAAATAGGCGACCAGGGAGGTCATGACCAGGCACTCATTAATACCATGACATGGGGAAACACCCTCAATGGGACGCCTGGAAACACATACTTAGCAAAATTGGCAGCAAAGACTGATGACACTCCACTATGATGGAGTCAAATTCCTCTAAACTCGGGAGACTGCAGCACTAGTGACTACATTCTCAACCACTCTATATGAACACTACATTGGTTCTGGCCAGTATGCTACACTTTCCCCTTCTCTATTCCCTCCTCTGGGCATGGGACCCTGACAATGACAGCAGTATCTTCGTCTGAAAGGTTTCTTGAAAGGAGCCCAGGCATTTAAATGGGGAATGAATGGAAAAGAAGAATTTTGAGAAAGAGGATAATTCCAATTGCCCTGATGAAGTCCCTATAAGGGATGAAACATGTTGGATGGGTCTGTTTTAAGTGTGATGGAATTGGATACTTTATAAAAAAAGAACTTTATGGAAAAACACACCAATGTCTGGAAGTTAATTGAAAAACTAAATATGGAAAGTAATTGAAGAAAAAAAGTGATTACAGATACATAAAATTCGAAATGTAAAGTTCAATGTGAACAAGGAAATTAGGTTGCCCTCCTAATATTGTGAAAACATTTACCAAGGACTGAGTTTTGTGGGCAGTAAGTACTCCAGGAGTGGGCATAAGAGAACTAAAAGATTGGGAGATTTGACCGGTGCCGTCCAGAAATACCACTGCCGGATGTCTTTTGGAAACTGTTCCAACGATACATGCCATCTAGACAGCTGCGTTCTGAGGGGAAAAATTGCTAGTTATTCCTAAGTCCTGAAAGGTAAGATGGGGAGGGGCAGCTTTTTCTGTGGCTGCATCCAAGCTCTGGAATACTCTTCCTAAATCCATTTCTTATCTGCAAGTTCACCTTCCTTTTCGTAAGGCTCTGAAGACCTGATTATTTTCCTTGCAATGCCTCCTTTAGAGCTGGGACCATGCAATTCTTCTCCTTCCACAGTAGACTAACGGCATTAGCGTCTTGAAACCTTCAGTCATTTGTTCGCGCTTTTTGTATTGCCAAATCAAATCAAATCTTGTTCCATCAATGATTTATGTACGCTTCCAGTTTTAATAAATAACCACCAAAAAAAAGTGTTCTTGAAAATTATGACTAGAAGATCTGTGTGGCTTTATTTAGGACCTGGCTGAGTTGCAACTGAACTCAGCCAGTGAATTTGTGTGTGCAGGAATTTAAAGTATCAGTAAATTCACGCCTTTGCCTTACGTTGCACTTACTTCAGTAGCTAGTCGATTGAGACTATGCACTCACTGCTAATATATGTGGCTATTATCTGTAGATGCATTTGGTACCTCTGTTGTGTAGGTCTTATTACATTTCTAGGCTTCCTCATACAGTTTTTTTCGTATGGCTGCCTAGAAAGAGATACATCGTTAACTGAGGGGGGACACAGGCGGAGTTCTACAGTTTGCCTGGGGCTTGTCTGGAAGAGTTATATATCGGCCTTCTCCGTTTCGGTAAATACCCCATTCATTCTAAAAGGATGTACGGTTTCTGGTTTAGCCAGCCACAGGTTGCAGACCTGCCTAGTGTCCTATTCCCCTCATTCACTGTTTTCTGCTGTGGGGTTAGCCGAGACCTTTAATACTGCACTTATGAATGCCCCTGACACGTAGTAACACCACGTTTCACCTCTAAAGATTGCTCTGAGCTAATTTCGTTGCACAGTTGGAGTCTAAGGAGTAAAGCACACCAGTCACAAACAGCAGCACGAGAATAGACGAAAGCTCCCATGACATGGAAGTCCCATCCATTCATGTCATCTTGGACACTGCTTCCTATCCTGAACTTTCCAGGCACAAATCACTGCTATCAGATGTGTGGTGTTATCAGGTCATTGGAAGCAACCAAGACTAAAACAATAAGGCTTATACACAAATGCCATAAATCGGAAAATGTGTCCTTAATGATATGCAGTAAGGTGGAAATCCTAAGTAACTGCAAATTTAACGGATTACCGCACAACCTCAAACTGGACTCTCCCAGGCTGAGGGTGTACATGACAATTTCCTTCCTTCCATAACACTAGGGGCCAGAGGTTCAACCCTTTGCAACGTGAAACAATATGAAAAAGGCTCCTCTAAAGACTAACTTAGTTGAATTCTGCCTGCGATGCATACAGGTTTTTAGGTCTCTTTTAAGACAATGCATGCGCAGTCTCTTGACAAACCTTTTGTTAGCTTACAGAGGGGTTTGAACGCCAACCATTGCTTAATATTGTTTGGCTTCATTACATTTGCTTGATTCCTATCCTGCTTCTAGGCTTCCTTCCTCTTTGTATGTTTGTCCCTCCCTTGGAGTATGGACACATTACTGGTGTCCTTCCATTGCTCTTTTTTCAGGCGCTACTTTTTCTTTTTGTTTGAGCACTCTAGGAGTGTGTGTTTTTCAGCTGTCTCCTTGTTTACGTCCCCCGGTCACCTCCGCCCCACCCTCCCTGCATTGTCCATCTGCTTGCAGGGGGCCCGAGCAATTGCATATTTCATTGCATGAGTCCTCCAACCCTCAGTTGTTTGTGTGCTTACACCAACCCCTCTCATCCAACCCTCTGTTGTCCGTGTGGCTGCTCCTTCCACTCTAAAGTCCTGCTTTGTTTGTGTGCTTGCCCCATCCCTCCCAATCACCTTCCTTTGTCCATCTGCTTGCTTTCATCCCTTCCCGCCATCCTCTGCTGACCATTTGCTTGCCCTCAGCCACCCCAGTCACCCTAGCTTGGACTAGTCACGCTACAGTTTAACCTGAACCAAAAGTGATTTGTCCCAAACTGCATGTGAAGGCATTACTTACTTTTGCACCAGGGCAACACTTTCTTAATTACAGCAGAAACACAATCTAGCCCAAGGCACCATGATAGATCAAATGTGACCAAAAAAGATCATTCTAAGCGAAATCTAAAATTAGGAAATAGTAAAATGCCTACTAAATAGCCCACAAATGTACAATGACATTAAATTCAAATGTAAAACACAATTTCTTTTCTACTACTAAACGGGCATTATTTTATAGGAAGTGGCTGATTGTTAAATTGCATCCTTTTTTATTAGGTGAAACAAAAGTGTTTGAGATTAGAGTCAATCCAATTTGTGATCATTGTCAATTTTGGATGCTCCCCCCCTTGCCTTTCTTCTACGTCCGCTTACAAAAAGAGATCCAATGAGCTAATTTATTTACTGGATCATTGAACTTTCTGCTAAAGGTGCTGTTTCACATTTAGTTCCTGATGACGACTCTTTCATATAGGTCTTTATTAGCCAACATATCGGCGGTGGAGTGAATAGGGAGTAGAGGGACACTGTGCTCCATCACGATTGATAACGTGGCAAAATAGCACGTGCTCCTCCATTTACATTATGTGCAGAAGCCTGCAAGCCAAGGGGGCTTAGAGTCCCTTTCAGCAGTAGACACGGATTTTAAACTAAATTGGTAGTGCAGAGTTCTTACAGAGTGCGGCAGAGCGGCCTCCTTTGAACAGGAACAACCTCCTCAAAGAGAGATTCAACAGCAAATACTGATGAAAACAGACTTCTGAAAAAAGTTTTACAACTTTTTTTTTAAAGCAAAAAGAAAAGATCACCAGCACACATGATCCATGCAATAACCACTAAGAGGGTGGTTTGTGTGTTTGTTTTCATTCATAGCCTTACTCCCATGTTCTTGAAAATCAGGTAAAATTTCATATTTTTTTAAAAATTATTTTTATTAAACAGAAGCTTAGCAACACACGTTGCATGCACAGAGTTTTCTGGACAGTCATCATGAGGGCTCCGGTGTCTTCACACATACCCAGTACAATTATTCCATTGCAATGTAGCAACAATTAAATTCAACCTCAATGTTGTTCCATTGTATTATGAATACCCCAATCACAAACTCACCCACCATATTGTCTACGGTCACATTGTCCTCAATGCCCCACCCACCGGCAACCAGGTAACATTTCAAGTTTGCATTTTAAGATAACAGCCTTGACACCGGTGTTTGAAGGTTTACAATGACTGGCTTCTGCAAATATTTTCACACAAAGAAGATTGTCTAAATTCTGGCAGGTCCCCTATGCTGACCTGCAGTCTTTACATACATTTGCAACGCGGTCATGGGGACACATGTCACACAGCAAGGAAAAATGTGAGAACATGTCCTTTTGTAACTTTTTGATTAAATGCAGTCTCTTGCCTCAACAACGTTGAAGTCCTCTAGAGGTGCTGCAAGAGTTTCTCATGTTCACTGGGTGAGCACAAGGATCTGCTGGGTCACAGAAGCACGAATAGAGCGCTCCAACACTGCTGCTCACACATATGAGGCTACACAAAGACTGGACGGCAATTGTTCCTTTACTTTAGGGCAGCGGTTCTTAACCTTTTGACTTCTGTGCACTCCCACTAAATCATTACTGAAATAAAGGGACCCCCACTGACTCAATATGGAAGCCGGGGACCCCTGGCCTAAGTAATTTTTATAATTTGAACCTTAAAAACAAAATGTATACATCAAAGAAAATACTAAAATACTGAATTATATTTAATTCATAAACAAATATAGAAAACGTTTTCACATTTTCAATTTAGCTTTTTCATTTGTATATACTTTATTCGTTTTAAATGTATTCATTTTAATATCTAATTTTGTAAAACTGTAGCAGATCCCCTGAGTAGGCATCACGGAAACCCAGGGATCATCGGACTACAGGTTAAGAACCATTGCTCTAGGCAATCCACATTCCACAAGAATTTCACACCAACCCCTTCCTGCTACGTAAGGGCTAAAGACTGCCAAGATATGCTCTACATGGACTGGAGTAAGGTTTGAATTGTAAAATGCAGACTGCCTTTTGATGGATTCTGGCTTCCCAACAGTGCCACCAAATGGGCGATGTGCCCCTCAATCCACTAACTTGTGCTTTGTGTGAACCATGCCATGGCCTCTATGCACCAGTAGAGAGACAAGTTTGTAAGAAAACAAATTCTGGATCCAATTCACAAAAACAAAGGTAGAAAATCTGAACCAGTAGACTCTACATGCAGATTCAGATGTACTACTTTTTCAAATTCACAAAGCCTCCCAGAAATATGCCAGGAAACCTACAACGGGTGTACGTCTGGGAATGTTATGCAACTATTGCAAAGAGCTCCTATTCTCTGCTTACGAAGCTCTGCAAGGTGGAGTAGTCAGCATATGTACACCTCCCTGTGCAAATACGCACTTCCTTTTTTGTCTCTCTACAAAGAAAACATTTATCTCAGTGATGAAAGTCCTTTCCATACACTCCAACCAAATGTGGCCGTGATCCGTACCCCTTTCCCCACTGGCAGCTTGGTTATTTCAGCCCTCTGCTAGAGTAAATCTCAGACCATTTCAAAGGTGGAGATGGGTTGGGTCAGAGGTTGGGAATGCCCACTGACTAAACTTCCAGGAAAACACACCTTGGAGCAGCAACTTCCCACCCATTCAGTGGGATTTACATGTGCAAATTGATTTCTCCAGATTCACAAATCCATTTAGAAGCACCAGAAAACATATTTTGGATTCCGTACAGCTGTAAAAATGGTAAGTTTGTCTCTAAACATGTTTTAGGGCCCAATTGACACCTTTGTGAATTGGTCACTTTTTGTTATGCTATTCCCCTAAAGATCAAGACCACCACCTACGAATCTGGAATTAGTGTTACTGCTGTTACCTGTTCCTTTAACCCCTTCGACGCTCATGACGAGCTCAGCTCGTCATGGAGTTTCCATTGATTTCAATGGAAAATACATGAGGAATTTGCAAGGGCCTTAGCATCCAAGTGGTTAAGAAGAAGTTGTACTGTCCTCACCAAGACTACACAGAAAGACCCAATGGATTAAAGCCAGAATGGAGGCAGGTGGAAGGAACGGAGTCACCAAAAAGCCATGAGAAACCTGAGGTCTAGCTGGAAACATTTGCATCAACGGTAGTTCCTTGTCATCTTAAGGCTTCAGGTAGTGTTTCCTGAGTAAAGTCCCTTGCTTTGGATAATAATTTGGAAAACACCTGGGCTGCCAACTGGTCCTCCCTTAGCTGTATCAGATAGTCCAGACAAAGACAGGTGAAAAATCCAATGACCCCGTTACTTGGACACAAACTCTTGGTGTTTGGAAACAAACTCAGAACGTTCTAAAAGTATCAATTAGTTACTTAGGTTCACGTAGAGGCGTGGGACTGTGTGACTGGGATTTTTTCCATTTATGGGTAATCGCAGGTGATTGGGCTCAAACTCACAAAGATGTCCAAACTTAAAGGCTGCTGAAAAATGTCAGGCATAGTACAGACACCATCACAGTCACCCTGATGACACATTCTTTCAGGCACATTTGCTCCACTTACTGGAAATTGTAAACAAAGGCAAAAGTAGTAGGCTGCAGACAGGAGAGTTACCAAAAATCACCAAAGGATCCTGAAACATAACTCATTGGAAAACATTAGGCTACGATTTGTCATATTGGCCTCTGATATTTAACTGTGTTCTCTTTTACAGGTGCAAGTAATCAGAACAAAACCAGCAAAAAATATATCAATATTACCATTCTATCTGATAAGATCCGAAGCAAAGGCCCAGGGGCTTCAGATCTAAGACCCCTCAGTTTGGGTCCTGCAATACATTCCTAAATCTTGCATTGCAATAACCGAATTTCATATGCAGAATGAATTTAGAATGACCCCTTTTATAAGACATGTTCAGTATCTTTAAATCAGGAATTCCGATATCTTAACAAAAATAACATAGTCCACTGTATGTGCAGGAGTAAGGAACAGCCATGGTAATACTTTTCCCCCATTAAAATCAAACATGTTCTTGCCAATTGAGTTGAACAGATTTTCAAAATATCTCAAGGCCCTCAACGTACAGACCTGTTATTTTACTGCTAGATTTAACAAATGCTATTACTTCTATGGTAGTCGCCATAGAAGCATCAACTATGAAAAATAAACATTTGCATTTTCGAAATCGTACACTTTTTGCAGTAAAGTAAAACCTAGTCACATTAAGATATTCACAATTATGTTCCCAATGAATCCAATAACACTTTCTTAACCCAGTTATTTGAATTTGAATTTGAGTGGGGCATCTGTATCAATAGTGGACCAAGTCCTTGTGGATCCAGAATTTCTGGATACATAAGCCTCACCCACTCCTTTGTGGTGGGCTTCATTTTTGGTAACCTTACCCTTCCTGGTAAGGCGCTATTAGCTACTTCTCATTTGATACAGGTTCCCACACTCATTGCGAGATACTGTTTAGATAGGGACGTTGTACAATGTTTTAACTATCCAACACCCAACATAGATTTTGTTCATGCGATGGCCCAACTTGTTTCAGATCAGAGAAAATGTGACAACATCTCACTGGTTTTGAGTAAATTGCACTGGTTTCCAACTGAGGCCAAAATTACACTTAAAATAAGATGACCCGGGTCCAAGGTTCCCGATCTAGAAAATCCGCCTCATTTGGTCACATTGCTAGTCATCTCCAGCCAAACCTGAAGAGTACTATTTATTATATTACATACGAGAGCTCTGAAATTCTGAACTTCCTAAGCTTTGAAACAATCCTTCATTGGTGGTGCATCCAACTTCTGCAAATCCGTCATCCTAAAAAATACAGAACCCAACAAAGCCCCTAACTGAATGGAAAATACTGAAAACACTGTTCTCCTGATTTACGGCACAGATGTATTATTTTTTACTGTATTTTTTCTCTTTTGCTCGAGCTTCAGCCCCAACTTTCAAAAGAGAGCTCTCTATTGTTCTATGTAAATTCCACTAATGCCTTTCAGGTGTAGCGGTGCTGCAGATATTTGTAGCTTTCAAATACTGGACAACGTTTTCAATTGGAAGACCGAATTGTAAGAGCAGCAATATTAAAAATATTTAAGTAATATCAGGTTACGAGTAACTGTTCGACATTGCAAAAGGGGTGGGATTATGCCACAATAGGTGCACTCATTACAGCAGGCAATCACAATCATCCTTTTATGCCTCCATCGGAGGTCATAAGCAGCACGTGGTATCCATAAATGAAACTGTATGTCCTGAAGATGGACCAAGAGTTTTCAATGACTGGCACATTAGTTAAGTGCACACACCTAGTTTAGAATATATGTGCTTTGTTGAGGGGTGGACAACGTTGGGTAAATAAAGGATTAGGACCTGGATTCAGGCAGGACCCCAACAACATAGCTAGCCAAGGAACAAAGCTGTTCTGAACTATGGGAAGTCTGTGGCCACTAAAAAAGTTCACATGAGCAAAAAACTTTCAACTGGATCAGGCATTACGGTTAAGGACTGGTACATTACACAACTAACAAACACAACTGTAGATGCAGTTTATAGGCCTTTGATTAATATCAGTGAGACGACAGAACAAACTATAAGGAATGTGTTATACACATCAATGATAAAATAATATTGGCTCACACAGATAACAGCTTGGGAGTTCTGGATCACCTATTTTAGTGCTTTAGTTGGCACAAATTTGACAGGTGATGAATAACCGTTTCTGGCGACGTATCACATTTTTGCAGGATGGACACGAGTTTCGTTTAGAACAACTACATTTTTCACATACTGAATGGGACACTGGATTGTGGTTTCCCATGGCTGCAAGCATTTCATCATGCTTTTAAATTATGCAGCAAGTGAGCAAAATATGCCTGAAACCATGAACCTTCTCCGTGACAATGTTCAACAGAGACAGTAACTATTTGCAGCATTCCCCTGTCTAAGTGAATCAGAAATTTAAAAATACAGAAACCACAATTTTAGAAAGTCATTCTGGGTCAGATCCGCTGTACTGTAGCAGCGGTCGGGTTTCGTCTGTACACTTCATGTATGAAATAATACGGGATGTTTCACTAAGGCAAAACAACGTAGTAAATATTTTAGAGCTAAAAACGGTGTACAAAAATGTTAATTTTGCCAGTGTATTTTGCAGAGCAGTGGTGCTTCCTTTTAACATTGCACTGCTGTTTTAAATAGCAAAGTTATAGGATGTAAAGTGCATTATTAGTATTAGATTAAATCGGCTCTCATTGGCTATTAAGTACTTCATATCAGCTGTAGATAACAATATTAACTATTCTCTAAGATTACACGATTGCATGATCAACCTAAACAACTGGATGAGTAGACACTGCTTAAAACTGAACTCGAGTCAAACAGAAGTTATTCCGTTTAGAAACCTCTCTCCAGCATTGTCTCCGGCTTGGTGGCCGGACAGTCTGGGCTCTCCTCCAACACCAGTGACTAAAGCAAAAATCTTGGATTTATCATGGATGATAAGCTCAGATATGATGTACAGGTATAGAAAGGAGTATCCTCTTTTTTTGCGATCAGAACCTTGCGGAACATTTTTCCTTTCATTCCCAGAGATCCAGAAAGATTATTGTTTCCTCAATGATTTTATCAAAAATGGACTATTGTAATGGCTTGTATATGAATCTCCAGGTTAAACTACTTGATAAGCTCCAAGTGGTGCAGAATGCAACAGCCAGATTGACTTTGAACATCCCTAAATACCAGTCGATATCCGCAGGCCTTCGGGAGCTGCACTGGCTCCCGGTGCGACAAAGGATTCAATTCAAGGCACTTTGTGTGGCGCATAAAGCCTTGCACAGAGAAGGACCGAAATTGCTGTGGAAGGTTTTCAACTGGCATTCACCAAGTAGACTTTTATGGTCAACTAATGCAAAATTGATTACCACCATAAGAAGCAGGAAAGTGAAATGGGGAGGAAGGAGTTTCATTAACAGCACAGCTAAGCTGTGGATCTCTATCCCATTGTATCTTAGGTCCATACCCAACCTTCTCGCTTTGAGAAGGGAACTTAAGTCTTGACTGTTTAAGAATCAGTAATGCTCTAGCTTAGTAGCTCATGATCCGTAAACGCCAAGACACCTAAGGGTAGACACGCGCTATAGAAGTATATTTAACATAACATATCTGTACAGCAAAAAGGCCGGCGTTGTATAAAAATGTTACGAAAAACCTGGTAGATCTGACAAAAACAAAAGAGGCAGACATTTACTTACTGCAGTAACCTAAACTGACAAAACTGGCAGTCACTGTTTTGACAAATGTAAATAGATTACAGTGCAATGCAAAAACATTCGCATACATTATATTACATAACTAACGCACAGAAATGCACTCTAATAACCGGGCTGCAACTTTTTGCTCGTATTTGAGCTCCTTAAGAAGAACTTATAACCTGTTTTATCACTTTCGAAAATGAAAGCTACTGCTTTGCTCCTGGTGCCAGTATCATGATTGCTGCAGATTACCACAGACCATTTAGGACTTTCCTCTCAGCAGTTCCAGCTACTTTCAAATTCTCTTCATGATTAGGACAGTATGTTCAATTTGGTAACAACGAGAGTAGTAACGGCATTTTTACTTCTTGTTAAAGAGGGATTGCCATGCCGCACTATAAACAAGCATTGGCAAAGCCATTAGATGGTGAGTTAACTATGACCTTTTGGGTTTGGCAATGCTCGTTTTGTTTGTTAACGTTTTTGTTTGAATATAAGTGACTCATGAGCAGACCTGGTTAGAGTGCTGGGAGAGCTGCCAGTGTCTTATCCAAGTAAAACAAGCATTGCCTGGTAATATATATATCCGTCCGTGATATATATATATATATATATATATGTATACATACGTATACATACATACATACATACATACACATATATATATATATATATATATATATATATATATATATATATATATATATATATATATATATATACACACACACATACATACATATATATATATATACACACATATATATATATATATGCATGCAACAACTCGCAAAACCTTCGTTTCAACCACGAAAATCACGGGCGTAGACCAACTTTTGCTCCAGCATTATTTTTTATTTAATCCGATTCTGTCAGACGCGTTTCGGCCGTCAAGCCGCCTTGATCACCTGACCATGCGCAAACATTTCACCAAATTTAAAGTTGCAAGTGCATCAAAAACATCATGGACATAGAAAAAATCTTTGTTACTTTATACATTTTTCAGGCATAATCAATTGCAGTTAGCAACCTATAAGCCTCACTTTAGGGTCCATTTGTATCAAAAAATAATAACAGAACATACATAGATTTGTATAAAAAAAAGTCTAGGCTAACACTATAACTAAAAAGGAGAAATAGCAGACACCTTTAATTATATGCAGGTTATCTTACTGAATTAATTGTTATGTGTAATGGTGTCCTGGTGCTAAGAAACACAGCTGAATGTAGCATGAATGAAGAAAGTACTGCCCATGGAGCCAGGTCTTAAAGGCTTTTCTAAAATGTAGCAGATCCAATTTCTTACGCAGAGTTACCAGAAGAGTGTTCCACTGTTAGGCAGCAGCCACCAAGAAAGACTTACCGCTCAAACAAGCCCTACTGAATCTTGGGATAAGAAGAAGGGATGAGTCAATAGAACGAAGGATATGATCTGGTGTATAACGGGTAAACTTATACCAGAGATATATAGGACCAGTATGGTGCACAGCTCTGGGAAAGTGGCAGAGGGGTTTAGAAGCAATCCTCTTCACCGCCGGAAGCGCCTGCAATTAATCCAACACAGCAGAGGCAGAAGCATGCCAAACCAAGTAAGCATATAAACCAAGAACCAGTTTGGCTGCTGCATTTTAGATATGCTGGAGTTTATCAGCAACTCTTGTGACACACCTAGAAAGACGGAATTGCAATAGTCCAAACAACTCGAAGTGGTCGCCTGGACCATCGCCCGAAGGAGTGGCATAATTTTTCTCAACGCCCATAACAGCAGGAAGCATGTGGAATATAGATGGTTAACTTGTTTTTCGAGTGAGTTTTTCACTGAATCAGTGGTTGAAATCTCTGGGAAATTAATATTCATTATTAGAAGCATGTTGTCCGGTGGGAAACTCTGCCATGGACACGGTTTAGCTTAGGGCACTGAAACAAGATTTCTCTCAAACTACGACTACATTCAGCAATATGCAGCGATCACTTTTGAGGGTCACAGAACTCTGCCCCTCTAATGCCAAATCAATGTAAACCCAGTTGTCAGACATTACGTGGTTTTACTCTACAAGAAGCCTCAATAAATCAAGCCTCATAAATCAAGTAACATCCTATCCTTTTGGGATTATGGGCAGATTAATGGCAATTATAATTCTACATTTTGTGTCCTCTGCCATCATTATATTACCTTACATTTGAAACAACGCTTTTAGAAACCTCATTTGTTCCTCCTGGTAGCTTTCTACCTAATCGAGATGTTGTCAACATATACACAAAAATGTTTCCTGAATACAACCGCTTGAATACAACATACATACCAAGTAAATAATGTCATACATGCTGCCAAAGGCACACACTTGCTATTGCCCCAAAATAAATATACTGGAATTAAAATCCGACGTAAACAATGCGAAATCGGGGACTCTGACATAAAGATCAGAAGAACACACCAGGACTAAAGTTGCCCAGATTGGAATCCCAATTCCCCCATCACCATCTAGTAGTAATATGTGACAACAGAGGTTAAAGACAATCTACTCGAACAATGGAATATTGGAAAACTGGAATGCTGGAAGCTCCATTGAAAACAATGGCATGCCAGCAGGGAATAAACAATGGTCAGCATTCCAAGGCACTAATTATTGGAGGCAGAAGCTGTGGTCGTGGGAAAGGGAGAGTGAGGCCCCCACGGGCCATGGATCTCAACTCCCACTGATACCAACATACAGTAATAGTGGAAGCTTTGAAAGGAGAGAGGTCGAAGAACTACAGCCCCTGCAGTCACCCACCGCCCTGTTAAATTCCAGCAGCAAATCAGATTGCTAGAGTAGTGTGGCAATCAAGAGATGTGAAAGCTTTACCCTTCCTTCATTTGCAGCTTCCTGCTGCAGTACAGTCTGATGTATATGCAGCAGTTGTCCTTCGGGAGCCACGGGAGATGAAAAGATGAAACTACCCAGAGCCCTGAAGGTGTATTACAACCACTTTCTACCTACTAAAAGGTTTTTTTTCTTTTAAGGGGGCATTCTGCTGACTGGGGCAGAATGCTATTTCTAATATTCTTATAGCACCCTGTAGAACAAGACAAGCGATTAAAATTCAGTTCTCTTATCTGCCCTCACCAGTATCACTTGAGTGCTGATATAGTCCGCTACACAACTAAAATACTTCATTTCACAATGAAGAAGCTGCTGTACCTGGAAAGAGTTGTTGCACTAAAGTAATCACGGTTTTGCCAACAGGTGTGTAAAAACAAAGCACAATTACAGGAAGTGTATTAACCCTTACAACTCCAAAGGTCAAAAAATTACTTCTGATTTGCTTTGATAATGTGTTGATGTTATCTGCAAAGTCCATCTGTCTGGCTCATGAAACGCTCAAATAGTAACTGAGGACATTATTGCACGTAATTCAATTTCACAATAAACTGGTGACTGGGGTAAAGTAAATAATACGAGCAGCATCCAAGGTGAACAACTTCCATGCTTAGTCACTGCAGGTGACAAGTAATAAGCCAAAAAATCATAGGGGAGTGTGAACCGCATAATTCTAGACACCGAAGTCTCTAAAAAAGATTTTTGAAGATCCTCAACCACTAGTTTCTATCAGTGATGTACATAAAATCCACTGATGTACTTGAGGTGGATCGTATCATCAATGGGTCTTGCCTCAACCAGTAGGAAGAGTGTACTGAAATGAGGTGTGATCTGCAAGGGTAGATTAAAATTATCTCCTATCCCGAAGGAATACCATTTTAATAAAACAGGGATGGGGTAAAATCAAAAAACAATTGGATACGCCAGAGAGAAATTATTAATCTCTCAGCGTGGTCTACATGTTTCAGCCATCTTGCACCTAGGTAGGTTGTTGGGCTTTCTTCAGTACCTCTAGTAATCAGGACAATCTATTTTGGAACCTAATATACCTGATGATAAGCACATTTACTTACATAGTTTGAGAGACTGGTATGCCATTCCCTTAAATGGGGTCGGATCTGCCCCATAGGAAGCGAGTAATCTATTGGTGGGGCATTGCAATAAGTATGACCCGCAATGTGACTGTGGCATCCTCCCCGTTCTGAATGTGCGTCCAGGATGGGGAGAACACCTACGGGATAGATCCAGACCATAATTAAGGGAATGGCAGTTTTATTAAAATAATATTCCTTCATGATAGGTGGAGGCAAGGCCCAATTAGGATATGATCCGCTACAAGTACATTAGAGGATATTATATACACCAATGACAGAAGACAGAAAGTGAGGGTCTCCTCAAAAATTTTAAGAGATTCTGCTATCTGGAACAGTGCGGTTCCACTCCCTCATGATTTATTGGCCTTGTAGTAGGAAGCAGAGTAAACCCTTTCTTACTTCTCTCTACCCAATCCCCGATTTATTCTGGACAAGCAATAAGCACAATAGTCACTTCATACTCAACTAATGCAGCACAGCTCTTTGGAATAGTCATCTAAGCACAATCTTTAAACTGTGGAAAACTGGAAGAAAACTTTTCTTGTGATCATTCACACACCACATGGACTGCATTTGCTGCTTCTCCTTTGGTGCTTTTTGAAAAATGTACACATAGGGAGCACTTTAAAACACAAACGTCAAGCCTGGCAGTTTACATGCTTTCAACCTCGCCTCAGAAGCTTCCTGCAATGGAAGCTCTTACACACCTAGAAAATAGCATATAGTGATAGTATGCAGTTACAAAGCACCCTAGCTGTTTATAAACTGTGGAGTGTACGTTTCTGAATAAACCCAAAAAGGGTAAAAAGTCAAGGTTGGAAATCAAAAGCAAGGTTACACTACTGTAATGGGTTTTTAACACAATGTAAGTTTTACATAACTGAAGCTAATTTTTGACCTGGCTAACAACTTGGTTTCAATCCGGCACATTTCGGAGATCATGATTGAACAGTGCCAGAATACCACTAGTGCTTCCATCTGTACATAAGAGGTGGACGAGCAAGCATCCAGGGCATTCTGACACCCCACACACCCAAGAGGTACTGAGCTACTTAACACACCATCATCTCACCCATCTGCCCTGCCCCATCATTAACTTTCCTTCCAGAAGAGACAAGGAGAGATTCTCACAACTACCTGCACTTTTGTCAAAAGTGTAACGTACACTTGATACTATCACAATCCCCCAATTTAATGGTACTCAATTTATTGATTCTAGATGTATAAATGAATGATTTGGTCCTGCTGAGATTAATACTAATGACTTGCAGGTCACATCAAACGCTAGTGCTTAACTCGCAAAGCCCTCTAGCAGTTGAATGGAGGTTGGCATTTACGGTCTGCCAATACTGTTGTTGTAGAAATGAAGAGCGTGAGGAGCACTCCGTTATTTTATCAAATTATTCTGTTTATCCACTGGTGCTACGATTAATCAGGGTAGTCAATCCTGTGACATCTGAATAGTTATGATGGGTTTTTGGACCCACCTAATCGTGCACTGTTCACGTGGTGCTCCGCACCTTAATCACTCATAACACATTTACTGTTGTGCTATTATTGTTCTTTTATTTTTGATCTTGGTTATTGCATCTTTTGTATCAACGAACCTACTCGTTTGTTATTTTCATTATTCATAACACAAGCATATGATTCATTTTCTTAATTATGCAAACATTGATACATTTTTACATTTTCAATTATTTGGCATTACATATAAATATCCACATAACAATCATAAATTTACAAGTGAGCCCAATGCACCTCTACGGTGCCTTCATCAGGGGCGGCTCTGTAATAAAAAACATATAGAGATGTGTAAGATTCATTTCTGTAGTCGTTCATGGGGGTGTGTAACTGGACTATGTGATATAGTCATACCTGGTATCTGTAGTAGCCGTTATGCATATGTGTTCGCCTCACTCAATTACTCTGTGTGGATCACTGTAAGTAATGATAAATAACCTTTGTTGATTATCTGCAAGACCTCGACTGTCAGCTAACATGAAGCTGAGTAATCTACTAGAACGTACCTGATTAGCGTGATTGGAACTCTCTGAAATAAAAAGATTGAGACCTATCAGGACCGAAATTATGCCACTCGAAAACTGTGTTACTCAAACGTTTAGTTTAAATGCCCTTACCTTTTCTTCACCAGTGATATTAATCTGCATGGTGAGAAAAGAGTTTTTTTACTATATTATTTTGGGGCGCTTATCAGAGGCTTTGGATTACTTTCTTATGCTACATGTTGCATACCTGGTGTGCCAAAGCTTCTCTCCGTGTTTAGAATACCGCTCCCTTTCGGTCGCCGAGTTTCCCCGAATGCCGGCTGATCGCCATTAAAATTCCGCGTACTTCGCCAAAACGCGGAGTTGAGAACATAAACGGCGGACTAAGTGCTATGTCTTAAGCCGATATGCTTTCAGATGTGACCGCCATATTGGTGTGGCTTCAGTTGCATCCTATGTAGTTCACAGGATTTTGTTTACTACATCATATCACTCTCACTATTAACGAAATAATGTTTACTACATGTTGCTTATCGCTCAACTCGAAAACTTCCTATGTATGAGTACTGACTCAATTAAAGAACGAAATAAATTTTAATGTAGACAGAGTCCTTCGTTAAAAACGTCACGCTACTCGCATAGAATCTCTATTATGGAATACTCTAACTAAATGTCCTAATATGAGGAAAACTATTAGAGGGGCCGATCCTAATTATAGAATGTAAAGCGTGCTCTATTTTGCTAAGTGGACTCGAAGAGCTGCTAATGTTGTATAAGTTGATGAGGTGTACAGTGTCCCTATGGGTCCGTTGGTTTGCTCGCATATAAGTCAAACATTGAGCAGTCATTTATATCAATACTGTACATGAAAATAATCAATCATTCCATCAATAGTACAAAACATGATAAACTTTTGCCGTTTGACGTTGTCATTAATGAATCATAAGGTAATGCAATACTTATATAGCCCATAGCAATGTCCCTCTAATCCTGTATTATATGGCGTTTGTTTTCTAGCTAGTATTCTTAACCGGTATCCCCCTGTTTAAGGTGATGTTATTTCAAGGGTTTTATGGACGTTTATTTCACCTTGAGTGGATGACATTAAGTGAAAGATCAAAATTATTTACAGATAACATGAAAGGTCATATTTATCATTAAGCCCCGCGGGAGCTAAAGTTTTTAGGTGTTTAATCCAGAATAATTCTCGTTGCATCAGTCTCTGATGATTGTCAATCCCTTCCTTTATTGGCACTTTTTCAATGATGAAGAATCTCAATTGCGAGATGGAATGTTTCTCGTCTCTCCAATGGAGCACTAGTGGTGAAGTCAAGTTCTGGTTGCGGATTCTGCTCTTATGTTCCGTTATGCGCGTTTTTACTTTGCGTTCCGTCTTCCCAATGTACATTTTACCGCATGGGCATTTGATTGCGTATACTACATTGTTGGTATTGCAGTCACTGGTATGTTTTAACTGTATGAGATTTCCTGTGGTTGGATGTCTGCATGTACTCCCTGTGATCATATTGTTACAATTGATGCAATTTAAACATCGTGTAGTCCCCTTGTATGTTGCTGGACATATGGAGGGTTGTTTATATTTTAGCCTTGCTCTCAAGTTTGGTCCTCTTAGCAGAACGGCTACTACAGATACCAGGTATGACTATATCACATAGTCCAGTTACACACCCCCATGAACGACTACAGAAATGAATCTTACACATCTCTATATGTTTTTTATTACAGAGCAGCCCCTGATGAAGGCACCATAGAGGTGCCGAAATGCATTGGGCTCACTTGTAAATTTATGATTGTTATGTGGATATTTATATGTAATGCCAAAGAATTGAAAATGTAAAAATGTATCAATGTTTGCATAATTAAGAAAATGAATCATATGCTTGTGTTATGAATAATGAAAATAACAAACGAGTAGGTTCGTTGATACAAAAGATGCAATAACCAAGATCAAAAATAAAAATAAAAGAACAATAATAGCACAACAGTAAATGTGTTATGAGTGATTAAGGTGCGGAGCACCACGTGAACAGTGCACGATTAGGTGGGTCCAAAAACCCATAATAATACTGTTGTTGTGACATCAAAAATAAAAGCAGGCAGAGGCCACACCCTTCCGGTTGTTCAACCCCAAACACCCACCGTAAATATAGATTCTCCCCAACCATCGACCATATAAGCCCTGTGTTTAGCTGCTATCCTAAATATAACAGTGGAGGACGCTGAAGCTTATTAAACCTCTCCATACCTTACTGTTGATCTCAGATCATTCCCACCCTTCTCTTAAAATAGCTCCCATGACCCTCATTGCCATTTGCAGTCTCTCAGTTACTGGTGTGACCTCCCCTCAACTGCCCAGTTAAACACGCTGATCCCTACTATTTAATGTTGTTTCTAATCATTCATCAGTACATGCACCGGTTTCTTACCGGTCATCTTCATTACTCAGTGTATAGTCTTCCTCGCCACATGAATAACGAAGTGAGCTTCAGCTCCACACCAGAACCCTCCAAAGCAAAAGTTAGCCTCCCATCCCTTCCCAACATGGCCGACCCTTATCACCCCTGACCTCTATAAGAGGAGGGCCAGCCCAAACCTTCAGCCTGAAAATACCAAGCAGAAACATTAAGCCGATAGCCAAACAGGGAGGGAGGGATGGGCACTCATGTGGCGAGGAAGACTATACTCAAGAGTAATGAAGATTACTGGTAAGTAACCAGGGCATTACCTCCTCGTAAGTCTTCCTCGCCACATGAATAACCAAGTGAGCACATACCACAGCCAAGCGGCTTCATGGAAACTCACAAGAGACCAACGGCCCAGAAGGGGAAGCCAGTGAAGCATGCAAACCCAAAAGACCAGACGAGCAGAAGGACCACTCGAGAGAGAGGCAACCACGAGCAGGACGAACCAGCCTTGGATAGAGAGACACGGGAGGGCCGAAAACTCAAACGCCTGAGACACTTTGGGCTGCCAGAAATCCGCCCGAACCAAAGACCGAAGGAGGACAGAGAAGGCACGGAACCAGACAGCACAGAACCAGAGCAACAACAGGCCCCAGAACAGAAAGCAGCAAGCCGGCATTAACACACCAAGACCGCCCAAGGGACAGCCAAAAGCCCTGGCAGCGGAACAGAAGAAACAGAGGGCATTCCCCCCACAGCGTCCCAACAAAAAGCCACAGCAAAAAAGAGACGCAGTCCGACTGAAAGACCGCAACACTGCACGGCGGACCACCAACCGCGAGAGAGCCGAAACCACCAGAGGACTGGAGCAGCGGAACCAGACGCAATCAAAACAGACAGGCAGGAGCCGCAAGACCGGAAAGACGTGCTGAAGGGACCAGGCATGCCAACCAAACAACCAAAAAAACTAAGGGGTCCACAAACCCACCCGCAAGGAATAAACAGGCAGGACATGGACCCCAGTCGCACCAAGGATCCCCCGGAAGGGAGCGCAATACCAGGAGACAACCTAGGCAGGCACAAGGCAAAACAGTCCCGGGAAGACACAGGAAACAACTCCTAAGAGACCCGGCCATCAAGGGAACCCAACCGAACAACATCAAAAAGCAGAAGGCCCACAAGGCCGCTGACAGAGCCCGAAGAGCGGAAGGGACCAGGCCCAAGGCCAAGCAACCAGGAAGGAAGCGAACGGCCACCATGCAGAAGAACGCACAGAGAACCCGGCAGGGAGGGGAACACAGCATGAAGGAGCGAGACCGCCCAGCACAGGGACCAAGCAAATCGTCCCACTAACGTTCCACAAGAAGGAAGCGAGCCGCCGAAGTGAGCACCCAGGCGGCCACACAACCAATCAACAACCAGGCCCGAACAATGAAGAGCCAACAGGAACAGGAGCGCACAGTGTGGAAAAGCCACAGGCAGAAATACACCAAAGGCGAGAAGGACAGAAGAGCTGGGCTAAACGAGCCCAAGCAACGTCAACACTTCCAAGGAGTAAACCCGAGCCACCAGTGACAAAGAGGAAGAGGACACAAATTCCACACAGAAAGAGCAGGGTGCCGCCCGGGGAAGAAGAACCAGGAAAACCGAGCAGCCCCGGACAATGAAAAGCACCCTATGAACACAAACCACCATGGGAAAATTTGAAAGCCGCAGCAGGAAGCAAACCCTCGGCCTGTGTAAGAACGAGCCCCCAGAAGCATAATACTGACCACCGAGCTACAGCTCCATGGACCAACACGCCACCAATAGGTCTAACGCCCCGTCCAGGCTAGACAAGCCCAGATCCCTAAAGCAAAAGGGAACAGGGGCACACGCAAAGCCGGGAGCCAAAACGGGAAGGGCAGACAGAGCCCCCACCGGGGACGCAAACCGGAACAAGCGACCCAGTCAAGGACAGCACAACTGTACCAAAGGGGCAAACATAAGACAACAGCCCCAGGTAAACCCAGGTGGACCCCCCCTAAAGGTCCAAAACAGGCCAGATCCAGCTCAACCACAGAGACAGACGAGAACAGATGCTCTCATGGTGGAAAGGCCGTAGGCCCAGCAACCCCACGGTGAACGAGGAAGGAGAAAAAACGACCAGAAAAACAACAAGAAGCCCCCGCAGAGCAGCTGCAAATCCCAGAAAAAGCACGGAAAACCCAACAGAAGCCAGACGGGAAACCCGCCAGCAGGCCCGACCCAGTACCGGCCCAGTACAGACTGGGAACCGAAGCACGCCCCACAGTACGGCAAAGGCGGACAACACCCGGGAAGGGGATACTAGGACAGAAAAACCACCAGCTGCACCAGCAGACAGGGATGGAAGAGAGTCACCAGGGCCAGAGAAGGGACACCCACGGGAACTGGCGAAGCCGGGAATGATCCAGAACCCAGGAAGGCTCAGAAACAGAGACCAACTGGACAGGGAGGACCCACAAGGGACAAAACCAGGGAAGAACCCCCTGCCAACAAGGCACAAATATACCCAAAACACTCCCCGTGGAAGGCCCCTGCCAGGGAAGACAACCCCAATCTGAACAGCTGGGGGCCCACGCAAAACCAGCCGAAGGGGGGACAGGTAGGAGGAAGGCAAACAAAAACAGGAAAAACAGAAACAGGATGGGGAAAACACCAACACCTCACTGGCAAACCGGAGGAACAGTACCCGCCGGAGAAGGACCACTGATACAGCCAAAAAGCGACCCTTCAAGAACAGGCCAAAACGCACACCTCTGCAGAGGCGTGCGCCGAATCACTGGCCCGACCAAGCAGTCACCACCCAAAGGGAGGAGACCAACCAAAAGAGCCACAGCTCGTCGGACATGAGCAGGGGTGCCTGGTGTTCAGGACCCACGGAGCCGAGACAGAGGCCATCCAGGCAGAAGGAGGAGGAGAGGGTGCCGATGCCCCCCCGACAAGAAGAAGCCCGCCCTCCAGGTGCAGAAGCAAAAGACCACAGGGCGACCACCGAAGCAGCTCAGAGAAAGACAGACCGGAACTAACAGCAGCCCGCCTCCAACAGACAGGCAGCAGCCCACAGCCCCCGGAATCCCCCGGCGGACACCCAACCAGGACAGACCCCGCTCCGCAATGGAGAGCATGCGGGAACAGGAGTATACAGGGCGGAAGGACCGCAGGCCTAAAACCCAGAAGGGAAGAAGGAGCCAGGACAAACAGCAAACAATATGAATCCGTGGCCCCAAGACATACCCCAAATGCCAGTAACACACCAGGACAGGAACACACACCCTACAGGGAAAAATGGGTGCCGAATGCGTCCCCACAGAGAGTGTATTACCATCCAACTGAAACCCTCCTGGCAACTGCAGAACAAAGAGAGAAAGAGAAGGGCCCAAAGCTGCCATGAAGTGCACGGTACAGTGAACGCACAGATCTTGAGGTATCTTGGAGCTGAATAACAGATGATAGCAGTCACCCAACACAATGGCACTCATGTTATCGACCTCAGAAGGATGAAAGGCTGAATGGATCCGTAACCATGAGTACAAACACAGGGCCAAATAGTGGGAGCATTAGTGCACTAAGCCACCAGAACCGGCATCTCGACGCCGCTGACCAAAACACCAACATGCACAACCAAAACAGACAAACGACTAGCAGGGAAGAACTGCAACAAAAGCAGTAAGTAGAGGCCCAACCAACGGAAAGCACAAACACGTAATCTGCCAGGACCAATAACACCAGGGCAAAAATGGGGGAAACCAAGGCAAATCAGCCCCCAGATGAGAAAAACAAGGCGCCATTAACAACCAATGAAAGCTGCCAGACAAAGACTGTAGCAACTGGTGTCTGAAACCCCACCAGGAAAGTAAAAATATGCATGGAAATATAACGAACACTCACCCAGAGGACGCAGTGAACCAGCACAATGAGACGGCTGAGACGAAAAAGTGACAGGCAGCAGAAGAGCCGAGATCACCAAACACATGGCACACACAGCCATAAACCACGTTCAGTGTCGTAGCGTGAGAGAGAATGGAGCGCACATGCATCCGTGCAAGACACCGCAAGAGAAAAACTCAAATACGCCGCCCACACGGACGAGGGGAAAGGACAACGGCAGTCAGGAAAAGCCCCAGATCCCCTCGCCCGGCCTCCTGTAAACCCTTGGCTTGCTAAAGCAAAGCCATACCGGCCCAGACCTGATACCGGGGGAAGGAAGGAGGATGGTCCCAGAGTCCTAGGGCCCGCTAGAGCAGGGCCACCAACCAGAGACCCCAGTTCCAGGTGGAACAATTTACCTGAAACACACTCAGGAGAATCTGCAGCGCAGAACCAAAAAAACAGGCTGAAGGGTTGGGCCGGCCCTCCTCCTATAGAGGTCAGGGGTGATGGGGTCAGCCATGTTGGGAAGGGATTGGAGGCTAACTTTTGCTTTGGAGGGTTCTGGTGTGGAGCTGAAGCTCACTTCGTCATTCATGTGGAGAGGAAGACTTACGAGGAGGTAATGCTATTTAGACCACACTGCGGTGGTCATCACAAGTGGGCTGCATTTCCTGACTGGGCTGTACTGGAAGTAGAACAGAGAGCCGTGGTCAGGAAATGGAAAGCAATAGAACAATAAAAAGAAGACTGGGTTATTAACGCTACTGGATACCGCGGTATGACTGAAGTACAAGAAAAACAACTATGAATTGTTTTTTTTTTTGTTAAATCACCGTTATCTTTATCCTGGCCTCGAAGTACAACGGGAAAAGAACATGTTATTGAAGACTAAATACCCTGTAGAATTTAACATTCTGAAATCACAAGCTGCCCTCCCTCGGGTTTATCCAAGGTACAATGCCTTTGAGTGGGAAGGAAATGGAAGGCTGGACAGCAAAATAAAAGAGGCAATGAAGGGCCTTCAGACGTGAGGTTCAGACCACAGCCTCACGCGTGAACAGCGGGTAACACACTCCAGAGAGGCCTGGGCTGTCCGTATACACACATTTGTAAAGCAGTTTTAGATTCCTGGTGTAGCAACAATATGAAATGTAGTTGCTAGCCAAATGTGAAAAATGCAACTGTTCATTAGTCAGCGCTGGCATTCAAATGCCACTGCCAAGCATTGGCCGGCCTGGCTCATTTTGAAGGATATTGTCTCGTTTGCCTAACCCACAGCCTGAAATGCATAGAAACGAAACAACAAGGACCAGGGTGCTTTTGACACGTATTGTTTAGTATTTATTTTTCAGAGGAAACAAGTCTCAATAAAAAAGCGACAGATTTACTATCAAAATTATTATTGCAACACATTGCGCTCCCGCGATATCCAACCTCTTACCACGACCAACACTTCTTTCAAATGATTTACGTTGTTTTCAGTATAAAATGGAGTGATTTTGTTCAATCAGTCCCCGTTTCGGTTTGCTGATCGGCTTACATCTCTCGGCAATGATGTATGAGACAATAAATGCTATAATGCGCACTGCAGAATTCCTGCTTAATACACAGAAAACTGCAAGGGAAATTTAAAATACCAGCAGGCAGAGCATGAGGAACATGTCAAACTATTACCTTTTCATAGGAAGCCCGCCTGTATTAGCTCTTTAAAACAGATGACATGGAAGGACTCCGTGCATATACGAATATATCATTTTATATAAAAACATACATATTTGTTGCAAGGATTTCAGGCATAGTCTGACATGACATCCAGGTGAACAAAATTGGGGGAGAAAGAGAGATTAGCTTCGCACCTGTTCACATCATGCGGTTTACACCTCGCCATTTACTGAGCTCCCACTGTTGGTATATTTTTCATCCTGGTATCACATTATTTCCGGTCTCGCTGTCAGCCTATCAGGCAGACCAAGAGGCAGAGTATTCCCTGTTTAAGAATCAGTGTGTTTTTTATCTGGGGGGTCAGGACATCCTCGGTGTCGAGAGCGTGCTGTGTCCAGCGTCCCCACGCATCCTTTCCCAGTGCACTTGTACTCCTCACACCAGGGCCTAGTTATGATGTTGGCCAGATCGCCACCAACAAGCCGTCAGTGGCGGTCTGTCCAACATCTGATGCAGCGGTCCGACCACCGATTAGGATACCCATGGTCAGAGCACATCGGGCGGGGAGAAAGACCGCCACCTCCGACAAGCTCAAGGAGCTCGTTGGGGCAGCAGTCGGAGCCTAATCCCTACAATGAAAGCAGTGCCTGCGAAAGGCAACACAGTAGGGATTAGGATGTCAGTTTCCGACATGTGGTGCCACCCCCAAACATCCATGAACCTGTGGGCCAGCACATCAGGTGCCTGGCACAGGGTGCATGGATGTTTAAAACATGCCATTTTCTACTGTAGCTTGTGCTGTGGCCTTTTCTGCACCACAGCACAAGCCGCAATAGAAAATGGCATGTTTACGACCGCCTTCACAGAGGTCATATCATAAATGGGCTGACGGGATCGCCTACTCCTTGTCAACAGCCTAGATCCTGAAAGTATGTCTGACCGCCATCGTAAGGTGCCCCCAGTGTTTTAAAGCGGTCCTATCAAAGCTAGAAGGTGGGCAAGGTGGGCATGCAACTGAAAGCACGAGCCAGACTCCAGACTGAAGCCTGGCTCCGGCTCAGCTCAAGGTCCAATTGGAACCTCAAATCCATAACGAGCAGAGATGTCATGTGGCAGCTGCTGCCTGCCTCCCCTTTCTGTACCCTAGATGTGACCCGAAGGCCAGGGCTGTCGATTTTGGTACTAGCGAACAAGGTTAGAGTATATGCGTCGGCTACTGTAATTCTGGGCCAGGGATGTGGAATTCCTATAGCCCGACGCCCAGGACATATTGTTTGGGGCCAAGTGCAAACAAGTTTTCATTTGTATTTTGTCCTTGGTACAAGTCGGGTCCCACCCCCCACAGCACAAAACCCTTTGGCTGCCAGTTTGCAGTACCACATTATGGATCAGGGAAGGGAACTGTTGGCAGTTAAGGTAATATTGTTGTCCATATGTTAATGCTGTTCAAACTTGTATTTATAGTTCATTAATTGAAATCTTTATTATTAGGGTGAGCGCTGTAAGTAAATGATGTAGCTCTGAATGCACTACTGACAGTGGTTCCAGTATAAAAATGTGTACACACGTTTTCAAAGTTTATCAATATGAGGCTATGTATAATGCTCCCAGAATGCTCTCTGATTAGATACAAATATTTGCAGAAGCATTAAAGCAAGATTGAGGATTGTTTGCTTTCAAAATAAAATGTTCATAAAAAATGAAAGCAGGAAAAAAACATTTTGCTAAACTATTGCAAAATTTCAGGTACCATTTAGTAACATATGATGATGCATGGTAGTATTTCTCAAAAATATTCAAAATGGAACATCGTGTAACCAGTTTCAATAAGATTATGGGAAACAAAAATAAACAAGCACTCGCAAAGCCAATAGGTCTGAAATTGGTAGTCAGCTTTTTAGTTTTGTCAATGTATGACTTGTTTTGGAATTGATTTTTTCTTTAAAAAACTGTATTGGTGTGGGACCTGCCAGGGCCCTCACCATTATAACAAGCATTGGCAAAAGCAAAAATCGTTTTTGGTCTCAAAAAGCACACACTGCCACAGTAGTTACTTGCACTGAACAAAACTACTTTTGTTTGCCAATATGGTCCTTGTGAAAAAGCAGATAGAGAGAGAGAGAGAGAGAGAGAGAGAGAGAGAGAGAGAGAGAGAGAGAGAGAGAGAGGAGAAGAGAGAGAGAGAGAGGAGAGAGAGAGAGAGAGAGAGAGAGAGAGAGAGAGAGAGAGAGAGAGAGAGAAGAGAGAGAGAGAGAGAAGAGAGAGAGAGAGAGAGAGAGAGGAGAGAGAGAGAGAGAGAGAGAGAGGAGAGAGAGAGAGAGAGAGAGAGAGAGAGAGAGAGAGAGAGAGAGAGAGGAGAGAGAGAGAGAGAGAGAGAGAGGAGAGAGAGAGAGAGAGAGAGAGAGACAATTTTAATAAAGCAAAAGGTCACTGTCACGTCAGATAAAATTAGGGGCCCAATTATTAAAGAAAGTCTCAAAGTGTACCCATGGTATATGTCGATGCATTAAGTGCAGCTATACTGCTCTCATGACTTCCAAGAGTTTACATAAGTATAAGAAGAAATAATACTCGTAGAAAATATTTGTGAACTGCATTTAGCATGAACAAATGTGCATGTGTAGATTTGCTCAAGCGAAAAATGTTTGCAAGTTCACTTTACCCCCACTCTGTAAGAAGGTTTACATCTGCCATTGTCAGGAGTACATTTCCAGCATTTCTCAGTATGGGAAAAGATTAGAGAAGAGTTGTTGAAAACTCTTAAAACATGCAAGTAGTAGGTTTCCCCAGAATCAAAAGGGCATTCTAACCCTGGAACTATTGCTTACCACTACCTTCATCCCCAGTATGTAGATCTGCGGAAATGTGGCAACATAAGGGGCTTGCAAATATTCAAACACTACTATGGTATGAGCCCTGGCATAATCAGAGAGGCTATATCCGAGCTCTTATAAAATGAGATTGCTGCCATAATCTGTCGCTGCACTACATGGCACCAAAGGGGCAAGTGGATTTTGTTACAGGGCAAGTAGATTTGTGAAGCAACCTGACCCATGGACAAGTATAAATTGTATTAAATTCCGCACCCCTGTGGACAAATCACTTAACGTCCCCATGCCTACATACAATGAAAGGTGACCTTTTGCGATTGTAACTGGTGCTTCTGGTCGAGTTTGTGCTATAAAAAACTGCAGATAAATGCACAAACCGGTACAAACAAAAACTTTACTTAAGGAAAGACAAACAGATACCCATTTAATGGCTGAGCTGTACAAAGTGAAACCAGAAAAACCTGGATAAATAGTTTCTTCCCTTGCTTAAACTGTGTAACCTTAGGCAAATATGACTTTAATCAAATCATTGTCTTTATTATTGCGCACTGATTTTCAATTTTGAAGTGCTTTATCATATTTTAGTTGTTTGGAGTATTATTCATATAGGGAACATTTTCACAGCTCTGCTTGTGCTCAAAGATCTGAGATGCAAATGTGTTGGCTTGCCCACCTCTAGCCACAGCCGTTGTTCTCATGGTCTCAACTAATTCTATAAACGCAACTCCCTGTGGTTCTGAAAATCTGGACCCTATTGTTATCCCAATATCGAGGTCCAATACCCGTGTCACAAAATATCAACGTACCATGACGAATTTAGTGTCCGTGAACCGATAATGATTAGGACATCATTCCTATATATTTGCGTGACAATCGAGGGTAGCCAACACCCCTAAATCCTAGTTCCCTTCCCAATCCCTTAGACTCCATTTTGTGAACGGCATCCATCTTACTTCTTGCCCTCATGTTAAGTCAATTAAAGGTCGAGCTTGATCCAAAAAGGACACGTCCACCTTCCCTGACTTCCCCCTGACCTGTCCAAACTGACTCCATTGCCTTAAGCCAAACCTGTTTGGGCGGCTCCCCGCCCAGTGGCCGAATAAGATACTATCGACACATAACATTCCACAAACCATTCACCCCATACAGAACATGCTTTCTACAAACATGCACCTGTCCATACTTCTTCTTTATGGCCAGTTTTATGACTGGGTGGTACCTGCCTTTATTGGTGTTTCATCGATATCTGATGGGAGTCCCGGATCTTGCTGGGTAATCTGTCACGAACTGGACATCTAAAATGAGGGTTTGCTTACGTGACGCCGCACTTTGTATTATTACAGAAATATGTTTACAGCCAGATCATGAACTCAAGAATTCTTGCTTGAAGCCATTATTTCTGTATAAAAGGAGAAGACTGGTTCTGTAAAAACGAACACGTACAGTCTCCTGAGAATACATGACCCGTGTTTGTCGTACTTCTAGGACACGTGTTACTTGGTAGCTACCAATAAAAACTTGATCTCTGACGGCGACTAGAAGACTCTTGTTTCTGTGGTCCGGAACAAGGGAGAACTCAGAGGTCTTCGGGTGTTGTCCCCTGGCACCACCGGTTTCCTAAAAACCCGGTACCTCAATTGGCGCCCAACTCGGGGCGATATCAAGCGGCGACGGTCCAAGCCAGATGTTCGTGAGGAGCTTCGTGTGAAAATTCCGGAGGACGGCCAGCCACTTCAGCGACCCCTGTATGTCGACGTGGTTCCGAAGGTCTTTGCTGCGAGGTTCCCCGTGTCCAGACGGCTACGAAGGACTGCTGCCCTGACTATCGCCTTGTTTTGGACCCAGTGATCCTTGGTAGAGCGAAACGATAGACGAGTCTTCTAGCGACGTCACCGATCTTCAAATACTTCAGTTAAGTATAAGTGGAGCGTCTCCCAGTCCTTAGTTTGTCCTTAGTTTTTGGTATCCTGGAGATACGACTTGATTTGGCACTTGCAAGCCCCCAAGCCGAAGGACTCGTGTTTTCACGAGAAATATCATAATAGATAAACCTTTGAAGTTTGAAGCTAGACTAGTGAGCGAAGATGCCTGGTTTTAGCAGACTTGGAAACTTGTTTTGTCTTGGTTATAATAGGGACTCCCGATTAGAGGATTCGTGTCCGGTTCCTCCAATTGGAACTCCAACGTATGAGCTCTATGTGAAACATGGCGTAGGTCCTATCACATATAATGAAGTGTGGATAAAATACACCCGTAAAGATGGTGTTTTAAAATGGCCCCAATATGGTAGTTTCGACTCAGAAATTCTAGATAACCTAGAGATCAAACTGTTTAAAAAGAAAGCCCGACCGGCGATGTTTGACTCTTTCCGCTTATGGCGTAAAGAGGCCAAACAAAAGGCAATTAAACTAGAAAAGAAGAATAAGAGGGAAAGGGGTATTTCGGTAATACAAGCCGCGATAAAATTTAAAGACAACGAAGAGGATCGAATAAGTGAGCAGTTGCACAGGCAACGTAAAATGGCAATAGATAAATGCTATCCTGTTTTACCATCTCTTCAGCAAGAGACAGTAAAAGAGCGTGAGAAAGATCCATTAATGGCGCATTTGCTGAGTTCGCCACCACCCTATACGCAAAATGCCACAGCACCTCCGCAACCTTTAGTTGCACCTCTGGTAGCTGTTAGACCAGCTCCTCTACAGCACTCACCAGCTACTCTCCAGCTGGCTTCTATTTCTCTAGTGCAGCCTCCTCAAGGCTCACCAGTCACATCTATTTCTCCTACTGTTCCTTCTACAACTTCGCCTAGCGCACCTTCTATTTCTTCCGATACTAGTTCTGCGAACGCTTCTGTTTCTGCTTTGCGTGACTCTGTTCTGACACCAGTTATTCCTCCACTTTCACCTTCCGTCTGGCATAAAAACGGCCAGCATTATTACTAACATTCCTTCACCACTTTTTCGGTCGCCTAAAACGACCCCTAATACGGGACAAAGACAGTTACGAAGCCAAATGCCAGATTATCGAGAGAGGGAATGCCTGAATAAGTTAGCACGGAATTGGGCTCTGGATACAGCCAGATATGATGTAGAGTCCGTCATGAACGTTTTCCGTCAATGGGATGAACCAACGCAAAGATATGTTTTGAACAGATGTGTGTTTTTCTGTGTGAGGATTTGGAAGATAATGTTCAAGAGAGCAACTGTAGAAAGTTGTGTAGTATACGATTTAAATTCGGGGAAGGCATGATTGTAGGTCCCGATGTCGACAAAGCAGTTGAGGTATTATTATCATATCGAAGCACAGGTGGTAACTCTGGGTCATCGTCTGAATGTGGTACGTCTAGTAGGAAAAGAGCGAAACAGTACCCCATGAGAGAGGTTCCTCCTGTTTGGAGGGAAGGTGATGCGAATGCTAATCCACCAATTCTGCCCCATTTCCAGCGTGCATGGGTACATGTCCCATGGAAAAGATCGAAAGTGTTAGCACTCAAACAGTCACTACCTGACCCTCGTAAGAACCCAACTGGGTATTATAAGGAGTTATCGCAAACTGCAAGCTCATGTATAATGAATTTAGCAGATGTAGACATGTTATTTGGGAACGTTGTTCCACATCCTTTATGGAGCAAGATACGTCATACGGATCACGATCAGGAACTAGGTGACTCATGGGCGAACATTGCGACTACAGATGCTAGACAAGTCGGTGGTTTTAAACCTGAGCCGTTAATAGCTGAACTTCCCGGTAGAATTATAGCGTACATGAAGACAATAATGCCTGAAGTACGCGTAAATTGGGACAAGCTATCAGCATGTAAACAAAAGAAAGATGAGAATGTGTCTGACTTTTTCACGAGATTTGAGGAAACATACACCGACCACAGTGGCCAAGATATGGCTACCGAGGGTGGCCAAAGATTGTTTGTGGACAAGTTCGTACATAATTTGCACCCTGAACTATGTAATAAACTAAAAGACTCTGAGAGTGCTTGGGCTGTCTCTACGTCAGCACAGATTTTAGCTACAGCCCAGTACTATGAGAATAGGGGTAAAGACGAGCTAGACAAGGCAGATAAAAAGACGAAAGATCTGAAAACTAAGGTTCTCCTCCAGCAGGCCTATCCGCCTCGCACGGCTAGTCAGCCCGACTATCAACTGCGACATCAGTATTCGAGGAACGCGCAAGGTAAGGAGTTTTCCCACCAGCGTCCTACATATGGCCCGAATCAATGTGCGTATTGCAAAGAAGAGGGTCATTTTAAGTATAATTGTCCGGCTCTTGCACGACGTTTAAACGGTGGTCAAGGTGTAAGGGGGAGAGGTGTTCAACATGCCCCTAGAGGTAGAGGCCGTGGAAATTTCACTCAGAATACAACTTCTTTTCCGCCTCAGAAGTCCATGAATAGCTTTGACCAACAGAATAATTCATCGTCTAAATCAGCTCAGTACTATGCTGACGACTATTACGCTGAACACGAAAATGAGGGTAACGATTGCTAGGACAGCCATGGACAAAGAGAGGGAGTTGTCTCAGTTCCGGTAGATCAGAATGGACCTTATGTCGAGGTAATAGCTTCAGGAGTGTCAGAGCCATTTCTGCTGGATACTGGTGCTACAAAAAGTTCTATCATGCACTCGAAACTTCCTGGCGCACCTTTGTCTGGCGAAATGAATGTCTCAGTAGGTTTCTCTGGCGCCCCTGTTAGAAACCCGATCTCTAGTCCTATGTCTCTTTCTGTTGGCCCATGCGAATTAGAAGCACCCCTCATTTTGACAACAGGTTGTGGTGAAAATTTGCTAGGTTTGGACTTACTAAAAAGGTTATATGCGACCTTGTACTGTTCTCCCTCGGGAGTACAACTTACTTTAGGCAAGAAGGTCATTTCTTCGATGTATTTATCAAAGGAAAATATTCCAACTGAATTATTGTCACTTCCTGATATACTCTGGGCTAATGATTCTAATGATGTAGGTCGTTTGGAGATAACACCATATGTCATAACGTTGAAAGCCGACGTTAAGTTGCCACGTATTCCCCAATACAAAATATCTAGCGAATGCGAAAAAGCGTTGTTGAAAATTGTTCATGATTTGATTGATAAAGACGTCATCGAAGAAACGACAGGAAATGTCTGCAACAGTCCGGTTTTGCCCGTCTTAAAACGTACTGATCCTTCACAACCCCCTTTGTATAGGTTCTTGATCGACCTCAGAGAAGTAAACAAGATACTTATCCCACAGTTTCCAGTCGTCCCCGACATTACTGCTTTATTGACAATGGTTCCAGCTTCAGCAAATTGGTTCTCGGTGATTGACCTGAAGAACGCTTTCTTCAGTATCCAGATTGCCGAGGAGAGTAGAGATATTTTCGGATTTAATTTAGGAGGACGAAGCTTCCGCTTCAAGTGCGCTCCTCAAGGTTACTGCAAAAGTCCATCCATATTCAGTCAGGCCCTGAAAACACAACTAGACACGATTGTTCTACAAAGTGGTTCAACTCTGATTCAGTACGTAGACGATCTGCTGATCGCTGCGGACACTGAAGAAATTTGCAAGAAGGCTACGTTATCATTATTGCATCACTTATGTGACATGAAGCACAAAGTCTCCCTTTCCAAACTCCAATTTTGCCGACAAGAAGTAACCTACTTAGGTCACATCTTGTCGAAGGAGGGAAGGAGACTGACACCAGAAAGAATACAGGCAATTGCAGAACTAAGTGCCCCAAGGACACAGAGAGAAGTTCGAGCGTTTTTGGGCATTACATCGTACTGTAGACAATGGATACCGAATTTCTGAATGCTAGCTAAACCCTTGCTGGCACTACTCCGTAAAGATACGCCCAATCCTATGCCCTGGTCTGAAGATTGTCAGACGAGTTTTCACAAAATGCGTGATGCATTGTGTTCAGCCCCTGTGTTGGGAAACCCCAACTACAGTAAGCCTTTTACATTATATGTCCATGAGAAGGAAGGTTGTGCATTATCAGTCTTAACACAATATTTTGGGAACAGACAGCGCCCATGCGCGTATTTTTCGGCAACTCTGGATCCTGTGGCTAAGGCACTACCAAGTTGTCTGAGGGCTACCGCCGCAGCAGCTGTCTGCATCCGACAATCCGCTGGATTAGTCATGAATAATACTCTGACCGTTATGGTTCCGCACGCAGTAGACATTTTACTAAACAGGACGAAGACACAACACCTTACTAGTGCTCGACTATCCAGTTACGAACTGACGTTGCTAGCAAGCCACATCCACATAAAGAGGTGTGATACACTGAATCCCGCAACGTTATTACCCATTCCGACAGGAACAGACAAGAGTGATAAACAGGACTGCTGCTTTAGGACAGAAGAAGAGACAAAAGGGAGAGTAGACTTACAGGACACTCCCCTTCCTGAATGCAATGATACTTTATGGGTTGACGGTTCATGTTTCAAGTTACCGAATGGTGATACGACTGCTGCATATGCTGTAACAACATTACACACCATTATAGAGACCGCACGTATTTCCCACAACTCTGCACAAGCTGCGGAAATCATTGCACTTACCAGAGCATGCGTGTTAGCAAAAGGAAAGCGAGTGAATGTGTACACGGACAGCCAATACGCCTTTGGCGTGGCTCACAGTTTTGGGAGATTATGGCGTGAACGTGGTTTCCTTACCTCACATGGTGCAAAGATACAACATGGTCAGCTAGTTCATGAGCTCCTTGAGTCACTGACCATGCCACTACAGGTTGCCATTATGAAATGCAGTGCACACAAGAAAATTCAAGACGATATTGGCCGCGGGAATGCATTTGCAGACGAGGTTGCGAAAGAGACCGCAAGGGACACGATGAGTCGAATGTATGTTGCGGGTCCCGCTAGATGTACTACTGATGTGGGAATGTGTGAGGACACCATTGAAAGCGTAAAATGCATACAAGCTGAGGCAACTGAGAATGAGTTGAATGAATGGAGAGAAAGTAAGGGTAGATTGGATGCGAATGGTTGTTGGGTCGAATTATCGGAACACCAGCGATGGCTACTACCTAATGCATACGTACTTGCAGTAGTAACAATGGCTCACGGCATGGCGCACATCAGTTCGAAAGGAATATGTAAGCTATTGGCCCCAGTATGGCAGAATAGCAATATCCCAAAATATGCAGAAAATGTGGTCAGAAACTGTATGATATGCCTAAAACACAATCCCGGTAAAGGAACTCCAACTCCAGCTGGTCACTTTGCGCCTCCTACGTATCCGTTCGAGGTTTTGCAGCTCGATTTCATTCACATGGAAAGGTGCAACAATCTGAAGTATGTGCTCGTTGTTGTTTGCGCTTTTTCAAGGTGGGTGGAAGCGTACCCCCTTAAAGACAATACTGCTATGACGACTGCCAAAGCCCTTGTCAAAGAGTTCTTCCCGAGATTCGGTATGCCTAGAATTGTCTGGAGTGATAGTGGAAGTGAATTCAAAGGATGCGTGATGAAGAGAGTGTGTGAATGTCTAGGCATACACCAGAAATTCCACGCTGCAAATCACCCCCAATCAGCTGGATTAGTAGAGTGCTACAATGGCACTTTGAAACTCAAGCTAGCCAAGATCCAAGCCAGTACAGGTCTTAAATGGCCTGACGCCTTGCCCCTAGCACTCTTGTCAACTAGGATGACCGTCCATTCCAGATTAGGTCTTAGCCCCCACGAGATCGTGTTTGGCCGCCCAGCCAACGTCTGGGGCGTGCCAAGACCAAAGAAACTCCGTGAAATAGAACACCCCGTACTGCTTGATTATTTGTGCGAATTGACAGCTAAATTGCGTGTTTTACACCAACAGGTTCACAGTTCCTCTCCGCCAGCCTCTGACGATCCAGGTCATACAATCAAACCCGGTACGTGGGTATTGGTGCGGAATTTCCAGCGCACCAACAACGGACAGCCGAGGTGGACCGGACCATACCTGGTACTTCTGTCCACGAGATCAGCGGTTCGGGTGGATGGGAAAAAGAACTGGGTGCATGGGACCCATTGCAAACGGGTCCCTCTGCCCCTTCCATACGACCGGTGGGTCGATAAAGGACTTGCCGACTAAGACCAAATCCATACCTCGTTTCATCCCTTTCAGCGATGCACGTTTAAAAGAGACTGTACCGAAAAGGAGAGTGATCGTATTTTGCAAGGACGTGTGTCACCATCTATGCAATTGGACACTACTGAACCTGAGACATTGTTTAAAGACCACACCATACCTGAGAAGCGACGATACAACCTGAGATCCAGCCCCAGGGACTAATAAAACCTTGATCTAATGTGAGTTCCCTTTTCCCCCAAGAACTATTTTTTATCTTCCAGCTCTATCGTCCCAGGGAACTAGCTCATTTTTTGATTTTCGAACCGCCATCCGGTTCTGCTGCTAGGGTCGCGGTTGAAGTGTAGGGAGTGCAACCAAGGAAGTTCTAGGTCCACGGTTCTGGTTGGTCCGAGGGAGTCACCCCGGACCGAACGGAGCGCGCTCCCTGGCAGAATCAACCTACCACCGCGGGCAGCAAGTAGAGGATGGAGTTTCCAAGGGTAGAGAGACCTGTCAAACTTACGAACTTTGAAAAACAATTGTGTACTATACTGTCCAAGAAAAGATTTTTAATAATATGTGTTCTAATGCTGTGCAGCACTGTGATGCTTTTGATTGGTTATGCTCTATTCGTATTTCAAGTTTCCCTACTCTCAAATGACACTCTGCCGACGCCTTCTCCCACTCTCTCACCACATTCTTTTCACCCTCTACCTGAACACGAGTCTGCCAGAAGGCTCGAATTTGTAAATAACTCTTTCATCCAACTCCTACACCAACACCAGTCTATAATGAACACGTCAAACTGTTGGATATGCAGACTCATGCCGCACACGACGGATAAGGGTATCCCATACTTCATCCTGCCATTTAGTTATTATGGTTCTCTGTGGGCTTTTCAGACCATGTTCCTATTCGCCCTAGAACCATATCCGACCCGTTCCACTGAAAGCGATTCCAGTAACAAGGCACTAATAGCAGGGATAAGGAATATGAGTAGAGAGTTCGACACATATCTGACTATCCCCAAAGACGAACTGACCCCATACACTCGTTGGAACGTAACCAAACATGGCGTTTACCTGATCAAGAGCCAGGCAGCAAAGAAATCCCGCCCAGTTTGGATAGTGCCCCACCGAGGTCACCTATGTTTACAAGGTATTGGTAGAGATCCCACTGCACAGTTAGGAAAGAGCATTTGCACAAACATATGTGCTCGCCTCCCGAACTTCCCCTATACTCTTAGCAGCCAAAGGCACGTATTTCGTCTGCCACGACCAAGCCTATACATGGTTACCCCCTGACTTCTCAGGCACGTGCTTCATCTCATTTCTGCTACCTCCTACCTACACGGCCCGAGCAGATTACCATCGGACAAGGACAGCAAGAGGTGTCGTGAGTAAAGACGACACCGCGGGTCAGGAATTCGCTGACTTCACAAAAGGTTTTCTGCCGTTTTGGGGGCCTATGGTGAACAGCAGGAATATTCGCCAGTTAGCAAGGATAGTTGAATCCGCCGTGACTACAACGGCCGGAGCACTTGGCAATTTGACAACCGAGCTTCAGTCGGATCGACTTATGACCCTTCAGAACCGAATTGCCCTTGATATCATACTCGCCGATCGTGGTGGTGTGTGTAGAGTCATCCAATCCAGTTGTTGCATATTCATCCCTGATAATGCACCGACAGTATAACAGGCCATCTCTAAACTACATGAAATATCTGGTTCCCTTCACGTTGAGAAAGGGGATGGTCCTTGCTAGGGTGGTTCTGGGGACTGATCGCTGCCTGGGGATGGAAAACGCTAATCTTCATTGGGATGATCTTAACAGCTTTGTTTATGTTCTGCCTATGTGTCCAGTGCGCTCCTGCCCTCTGTGGCCTCTGTGCTACTTCATGTGTACGGAAGCCTGCGTCAAGGGACGAACTAAGCAACAGGATGATGTTACAGCAGCATCTCCACGAATTCCTTCATACAGATTTGGACTCGGATTAACTTGAGTTATTGCCTTACATAAGGGCAAAAGGAGGGTCTGTGGTTCTGAAAATCTGGACCCTATTGTTATCCCAATATCGAGGTCCAATACCCGTGTCACAAAATATCAACGTACCATGACGAATTTAGTGTCCGTGAACCAATAATGATTAGGACATCATTCCTATATATTTGCGTGACAATCGAGGGTAGCCAACACCCCTAAATCGTAGTTCCCGTCCCAATCCCTTAGACTCCATTTTGTGAACGGCATCCATCTTACTTCTTGCCCTCATGTTAAGTCAATTAAAGGTCGAGCTTGATCCAAAAAGGACACGTCCACCTTCCCTGACTTCCCCCTGACCTGTCCAAACTGACTCCATTGCCTTAAGCCAAACCTGTTTGGGCGGCTCCCCGCCCAGTGGCCGAATACGATACTATCGACACATAACATTCCACAAACCATTCACCCCATACAGAACATGCTTTCTACAAACATGCACCTGTCCATACTTCTTCTTTATGGCCAGTTTTATGACTGGGTGGTACCTGCCTTTATTGGTGTTTCATCGATATCTGATGGGAGTCCCGGATCTTGCTGGGTAATCTGTCACGAACTGGACATCTAAAATGTGGGTTTGCTTACGTGACGCCGCACTTTGTATTATTACAGAAATATGTTTACAGCCATATCATAAACTCAAGAATTCTTGCTTGAAGCCATTATTTCTGTATAAAAGGAGAAGACTGGTTCTGTAAAAACGAACACGTACAGTCTCCTGAGAATACATGACCCGTGTTTGTCGTGCTTCTAGGACACGTGTTACTTGGTAGCTACCAATAAAAACTTGTTCTCTGACGGCGACTAGAAGACTCTTGTTTCTGTGGTCCGGAACAAGGGAGAACTCAGAGGTCTTCGGGTGTTGTCCCCTGGCACCACCGGTTTCCTAAAAACCCGGTACCTCATCCCTGTCCTGACTTTTATGCATTCCTGTCTCAATATATTCGCCTTACGGCCTCTCAAATTATAAGCTAAGAAAACATATAACTGTATAAGAACTTCAGGGGCATTTAAAAGAGGGTTGCATCTTTAACAACTCAATTTATTGTTGTATGGGCATAATTATACTGTGGGTCCATCAACATCTTTGGGCGACTGAGACATATGCAGATGCAACATGTTAAGAGTGCAAGTGCTTTAAAAGCTTGAATTAGAAAGTCTCCATATAAGGCCATTAAAAGTTAGCAGAACATTTTCTGCCTGAGAATGCAGGACCCATTCAATCTATAAACCAGGAACACCGTTGTATGGCATGCATCGATGAATGCGATAGAAAGAAGTGATCTGTACCCAGGGGAGGTGGTTATGGTAATTTTAAATCTGCAGTAACCGTCTAGGGAGCCGTGATGGGGTGTGTGACAGCCTTGGAGCTTCTGGCTACTCAATCACTCGATGAATCCCATGTAAACCACAGCATCCAAAATGTCTGCTGACAAACAACCTAACAGGCAATCCATACACAAACTGAAATACACCAGCCCGTGGTCGAAAGGGATGGGTACAATTTATGCCCCCATCATGGAAAATAAAATATTCGATTTCTCTCTCTCTCTCGCTCTCTCTCTGTAAGCACTGCACAGGTCTGATCCTTGAAAATGGCCTCACATGTAGGCCTTTTAATAGAATCACTTCTGTTGTACCTATCCCCGCTTCCTGCTGAAATCGCCAGTGATTCCAGAAGACAGAAATAGATTGGTAGGTGCCGGTTATTAAATAACCTTGTACCTCAAGCTTGCCATTTAATTAAAATCAGTTCTTTCGCCAGCACAAGAAATATTGCCTACTAACTCGTTTGACAACACCAAACCATGAGCTGCCTGTTAATTCACACACAGTCTCTGGTGCACTTCTGCTCACAGAATACAAATTGAGAATGGAGGGGGGGAGCCAACACGGATAAGGTACTAGTTGTAAGATCTACATTAGCTTTTGGTCGGATATTAGAATCTTATCAAACAGTTGCTACAGTATTAATAATATGGAACTTCGACCGTGTAAATAAACCCTTTTTGAGGGCTTTATGGTAAACACCCTGTGCAAAAAAAGGTAATTAAATATTGAAGGCATTTCCTTCTTTATAGTACCTTTTACAACATTAGACGGCCACACTTTTAAAGGACTTTCCAGTACAAGGTCTGCATTTTAGCAACACAACTTAAACAGTAATACGTTTAGATACAAATCGCTTCTGTGGGAAGCTTGACAAAAAGAACGACACGAGTTATGTTGGTTACAAGTTAACACAAACTGTGCTATGGGTACGATTGAGAAATGGAATTTAAATGGGGAGTAAATTGCAAATATTAAAAGACGGTGTCTTCCTTCTTGTGTGTGTCAGATTTTCTGTTCAGTTCATCAACTAAGCGTTCTGGAAACGTGGAGTACACCCAACAGAAAACAGCTTTTAAACGGGTCCTCGGTGTTCACAGCTCAGTGAATACAGCCAACAGGAAGGATCTGACAAGGGAATTTGAAAAGCTGTCAACGTGTATCAAACACGACCATCCTGATAATGGAACACTCAAATCTTTGCAAAACACTTCACAGTGAATGCATCGACAGTTTCCGTCAAACAAGATGCCGGTACTCTTCAAGCAATGGGTAAAATCAAAATGGCTTCATATCAACACACCAATCCCACCAAAGTTGCAACTAGTATACACCGACTGAGGCAATTGTTTTTGCCTTTATGCAGATTTAACATTTAAACATTACCCAATTAGTCGAATAGTTTATATACATTTTCTTTAATAAAGCCACGTTGATCCGAAAACAAAAGCAAACTGAACTATGCTCAAAGAACAGAAACCGACTGTCTTCTCGTGAAACCAGTTAACTACGCAGTTAAAACAATTGTCAAAGACCATCTTTGTTTCCCAACCTCATGACACAAGCATTAACGGGCATCATAATATTGAGGATGTCAAAAGAGGCAAGCGTGCCCTTGGCATTTACCCTGTCATTTCCTGCTCTTACACAGTCGAGTTTACTAGAAAGCTGGGCACATGTGGCCTACAAATTCCAAGACCGAACACATGGAAGATAATTCCTCGAAGCTGGACACACTACGCCGCTGTCTGTGTCTGCCACTGTCAACAGCAGTATCTATCACAATAAAGATATCCGATCAGTGTTAGGGTGCACTTCACTCCGTGTCCTTTCCAAAAGGAAAAACTTACTTTAATTGCCCTTTTAAGAAATTAGCATATGGGTAATTGCCAAGCTTTGAAACGAAAGCGAGATTTTATTGAAAAGGAGAAGTCAAAAGAAAATGCTAAACGGGCTTAAATTCAGAACTTTTGATGATCCGTTAAAGGAGTTAAATAAGCATTGACAAAGCCAATAAATCTGGCAATAGCAAGCCAATGTGATGATGATTCTTTTTTTTAAAACCACAAACAGATGCAACAAAAATATAAATATTTTGAAACGGGTGTCCCCCTTTTAAATGTCCTGGGAAGCTTGATTCCAGTCCAGGGAAGACATGGCTTGGCAGTTCGGGCTGGACTGTTCCCATGAGGCACAGGGTCAGACTGATTTGCATATGGCCATGTCTGAACTGGGGTGGCGGAGTGAGCTAAAGAACGGTGATGGATTAAACCCAGATCAGTTGACTGGGGGTGAGTGTTTATATTGTCAACGCTCCGTCCATCATCACCTTTGGTTTTTCTTTGTTCGCCCTAAGTTGGCAGGGTGTGCTCAGACGTGAGTCCCTTGCTCACTTTGCCACTGGAGTCAAGCAAGCCCGGCTGAAGACGGCTGTAATGCCAGAAACCGGTCCTGGGAAGCTTGATTCCGGTCCAGGGAAGACATGGCTTGGCAGTTCGGGCTGGACTGTTCCCATGAGGCACAGGGTCAGACTGATTTGCATATGTCCATGTCTGAACTGGGGTGGCGGAGTGAGCTAAAGAACGGTGATGGATTAAACCCAGATCAGTTGACTGGGGTTGAGTGTTTGTATTGTCAACGCTCCGTCCGTCATCACCTTTGGTTTTCCCCTTTTAAATGTGGCAGGTAAAGGCTTGAATAAAAAAAGTAAATAAAATATTGCATCATATATAGCTTAAATAGAGCAGTACGGGAATTTCCTAGCTGGGAGGTATACTTAAAACAAGTACAGGCACCATTTTTTGCATTAATGCACATTGTAAGAAAGTAGGATACTTATTGGTGCAACAAATTTTTTTTACTATGGGCTTGAATTACTACCTGAAAACCTAGATATATATATATATATATATATTATATATATATCCCCGTCCCCGCTTCCAGACACACGGAGGTTAAGACGGTTGGAGACAGGAGGGAACGGTTTGCTCTACGGCGGCAGGGTATGAAGACTTGGACAATTACAGCGTTTCCCAACCCCCACGCAACCGCTACCAGAAAATGATCAAATGAACTGCATTCTGGGTTTGGTAGTCGCGGCTAACTATGCGACCACGAAACGGACAATTGCAATAGGCATGGGAGCCAGAAGGGGCGGGGAAAGGCTGGACTATAAGGAGGGGCGTGATATTTGGATCAGTAAAAATGGCACCCACCTGGAGCAGCTACACCCGTGGCGCTGACGAAGGCTAATCTAAAGCCGAAATGCATTCGCACTACAGCGGGTGTTACAAGAAACCATTACCTGCTCAAATGGATTAAATGCAGTTTCCACCTGTTCTCCTATTGTTGGCCTCTTCACTCTCGTCGTTGGAGGGGGTGATGGAACATATATATATATATATATATATATATATATATATATATATATATATATATATATATATATATATATATATATATATATATATATATATATATATATATATATATCTTTTTTTTTTTTTTAAGGAAAAAGTGGGCAAAGTAAAGTATTACACACCAGCCTTAGCAATGAAATGCAGTTATTTTAGGTGGATGTGCACGTGAACAAGAAACAGATTAATTCTCAAACATAAAGAACTCAAATCACACCACACCTCGGGTAGCTACAATGGCTTCCAATACACAAATATGCTCAGCTCAACCTCCTCACAAACTCATTAAAGGCACTACACAACTCAGGGCCCACCCACCTGAACAGTTACATCTCCTTCCACTAACCACCTCCACTCCGTAGAACTCCTACTCCCACACATTCCATACACACACAGAACCAAATCAGTTAGATGGGCATTCTCTTGCATCATGCCGAAAGCAGAGAAAGACCTCCCAATCAACATCAGAGCCTCCTTCTCTCTCCTTTAATTCCACAAGAAGCTGAAGACCTGGCTTTTCAATTAACCAACCTACCATAGGCAAAACTAGGCATGTGCACACACTAACCTCTACTCAGCACCAGGATACCTTCGCTAGTGATAGAATACTTTGCAAATACAGAACATAACATAAAAGCTCCCACCGCACCGGACATACTGCAAATCCAACCAGCACACAACCTCCTTTCCAGTGCCTGCCATGGTATTTGACAAATACAGCATAGAAATGACTTATCCAACAACATTCAGGTTATGGTTCCCCATTTGACGGATCATCCGAGAGCTTACGTGATTGGTAAGAGGTCAAACAAAAATAAATCGGTAGCAGGAATGTATCTTCCACAGCCACTCTGACTACACATTCCATATGCTAATGGGGTAATAAAAAGAAGATTCACAATAAACCCTGCACCCTTCACCCTTCCCCAGAAAAGATAGGTAAAGGCACCAGTGAACGGAAAGAACTCTTCATTCATTCACTTAATGGTACCTCAAGGCGCTATGCAAGCATCACACTTTGCAACGGACAAGTTCAAAATGCAGGGTACACCCATAAAAAAAGACGAATTACATTAACACGCCACAAGCGGTAGACTCATCAGGAATCAATGCTGCAGGTGTCTATACACTTAACAAAATGCAGAATCTTATCATTCCAGTGGGACAAAGAACGTTGGAGACTCAACATTAAAAGCAAGACTTGAAAATCAAGCCTTAGCACTTCTTAAAACCTGGAAACAGCGCCTAAGCACTTAGAAGTAGTAAGCGCTATATAAATACATACATTTTTTGTACGAAATGTAGGTACTATTTAGCCTCCAGCTTAAAAGATATATGTTATCACTACTTGCTACTAGGACTCTTCTCAGTATTATTTAGCTTCTTTGATGCCAATCCTGTCGGTTCCACCGTCCTTCAATGAACCACCACTTATGAAGTGAAAGATATTACTGGTGTTTTGTATATATATATATATATATATATATATATATATATATATATATATATATATATATATATATATATATATATATATATATATATATATATATATATATATATATATATATATATATATATATATATATATATATATATATATATATATATATATATATATATATATATATATACACACGATCTTCAAACCTCCACATGCAGCGGCGAAAGAAGAGACGGACCCCACGTTATCCGGGCAAGATGTTATTTATTCCAAATGCCTTTCAAAAATGCAACGTTTCGAGTACTAGCGTACTCTTGTTCACACACCACATTTGAAATCGGAAACTTCTTTTATCAATGCAGTTCTGACCCGCCCTGTCGGGCCACACCTACCACACGTGGGTCACATGGTTGTACCTGCTGCTAGACTCAAGCAATTTAAAGTTGCAGTACATAAATTAACTATGTCTTTGATATATTATTTCATTAACAAAGAACCAATTAATTTGTTTAAAAATGCTTAATGACAGATTTGTCACGGTCACTGACATTCCATGGTAATTACTGTATAAATACATAAAAGAAGCATATGAATGTCATATAACTGCATGAATGCAGTAATGTTGCTATGCATCAACACTTGGATGGAGTGATATGCATGTCAGTAAATATAAGCATAACAAGAATGTTTTAAAATTGCAAATAATGGCTGTACCGTTGTAAACTGCTATACAACTTGGCAGGACCTTATGAAAAGACAAAAAATATATCACCCAAAAACAAGCACCTTAGTGTAAAAACCACATTTTCGAGCTGCAGTCCTATATACTTATTTAAAATCTGTACATTTCAAATTTTATATGACCTAAATATTAAGGACTATTTACAAAAAAAATTATATATATCAAAAAAAGTGCTTAAGTAAATTCACAGTGCAACAAAACCACCTAAAGAAATTACTTCCCAATAATTGTTTAAAAAACTGCACTGTCCAGAAACCTGAACAGCTGGCTCAGATTCAGAAAAAAGACTACAGATTCCATGAAACAGGTGCTTAGATATAAAGTTCATGTATTTACAAGACATGTGTGATTCATCATTTTGTCTTAGATAATCTAACAACAGAAACATGATTATTGCATTTGTATGCTAAATACAGAGTGTGTGAGCTGGATCAATACCCCTACAGAAAATTGTGCATGTCCTCTGTCGCATTTAACCCATTGGGTTGTTTGCTGTCGAGCTTAATGATATACTGCGTTTCCAATCGGCGTAATAGTTTTTCACGGTCGCCGCCACGCCTTAAAGGAACAACAGCATTGATGACATAATAAGTAAGACACGACAGATCCCGGTTGTGCCTGCTGTTGAAATGGCGTGCCACCGGGTATGCCCCGTCGTGATTAACAATAGCACGAAGGTGCTGCAGTATTCTAACATGCACCTGTGCGCCGGTACTGCCCACATAGCGTAGACCACAGGTACATGTTAGGACATAGACCGCGAACTCCGTGCGGCAGTTGTAATTGCCGCGAATCGGATATACAGTTTCAGAAAACGGAGTGCGGTAATGTGTGGTATTCTGTCCAAATTTACATGCTCGACATGAGGAGCATTTGTGGAAGCCCTTACCTCCAAAAGATTGAGTGACCATAGGTAATTCAGGGCTAGATTTTACTAGCTTGCTGCGCATACTAAATGCACGCCTGAATGTGATCACAGGTCTATCGGGAGTCATGTCTCGTAAAACACCATCAGTTTTTAAGACTGCCCAGTGTTTGTTAATTATGGACTTGATCTTGCGGTGCTGTCTACTATACGTAGTTATTAACCTGGTAGTGTCCAACATGGCATCTTGGTCGGGGGACTTGGGTGCCAATAAAGAGTCTCTAGATCTTTCTTTGCTCTTCTGCAATGCATTGGCTAGACAGGTTTTACTGTAACCTCTTGCCTGTAATCTGTCCAGCATTGCAATTGCCCCCTCCTCAAACTTTTCCTGAGTGTTGCAGATTCTCTTTAAGCGCAACAATTCGCCAAACTGAATACTCATAATTACATGTTTGGGATGGCCACTGCTGGCATGTAATATACTATTGCCAGCAGTGGATTTCCTGTGTAGGGAAGTAACAATCTTGGTACCTTTGATGTTAATAGAAACATCAAGAAACTCAGCCGATGTAGTGCTGATATTAGAGGTAAAAAATAGATTGAACTGGTTCGTGTTGAGTGTATTTACAAAGATTTGGGCACTCATAACATCCCCCTCCCATACACAGAAAATGTCGTCAATAAAACGCATCCAGTACTTGATGTGTTCAAAACCAGAAATGCCAGGTAAATCCTGCTCCTCCCACAGCCCGACGTGCAAGCACGCGTAGCTGGGGGAGAAGCAGGATCCCATGGCTACACCGCGTATTTGTCTCCAAATTTCTTTTCCAAACAAAAAATAATTGTTTTCTAGACACCATTGTACCAAACTGCAAATCATTTTGTTGTGACTGTAGTACATACAAGATTTATGTCCCAAAAAATGTCTTATACCTTCAATACCTTTTACGTGTTCGATACAAGTGTATAAGGACTCAATGTCCAAAGTGATGATACACCAGTTCTTTTGCCATGATATGGCCTCTAATTTGGATAAAAAATCACCTGTATCCTTGATATAGCTAGGCAATGATTGGACATGCTCCTGTAAGTAAAAGTCGATATATCGTGAAATGTTCTCACCCATACTCCTGATCGCAGAGATAATGGGTCTCCCCGGTGTTGGATCTTGCATTTTATGCACCTTTGGGATTAGGTACATATGTGGTATGACTGGATGTTCAATCAATAGAAAAGCACATTCGGTAGCTGTAATTAAATTTTCTCTTTTGTAAGATAACAACAGCTTTTTAATGTTCTCCTTTGCATGCTTGTATTGAATGCCATTACTCCTTATATAACAGTTGGCGTTTTCCAATTGTCGTTTGGCTTCAGTGATGTAATGTTCTTTTTGCCACAAGACAATATTGCCCCCTTTGTCAGAAGGACTCACGATAATCTCTTGATTTTTGGACAATTTGGCCATTAGATTATTGTACTGCTTAGTTTGGAAACTTGACATGTCTTTATTAGTGTGGGTTTGTTTGTTGAGTTTTTTTAAATCCTCGATGATGCAATCATGATAAATGTCCACCGCATCCTTTGGCATGACGGGGACAAATTTGCTTTTGGGTTTAAAAGGACTTTCACCAGCACCCTTCTGTGGAATATCGATCTCACGTAACTCACTCTGAGTTTCAGGAACGTCCGTGTCGGTGTTTGGTGGTGCTGTTGCGCTGTTAAGTTTACATAGCGTTATGAGGGTTCTTGCGTCATTTGCTGGAACTAAGGAAGGACCAATAACTTCATCAGCCCCCCCCCAGTTGAATCAGTTGAAATTACATTAGGTTTAGATTTAATTGCATGAAATTTCTTGAGTTTCAACTTCCTAATGTATAAATAGACATCAGCCCCGGTGCTGGTATAGTTGAAAGAGCTCTCAGGACAAAAATTCAAGCCCAATTTAAGAATTTGTTGTTCAGCTGTAGTTAGTGTCACGTCCGATAAGTTGACAATAGTGCTGGCATCAATCACTGTTTGTTGTTTTTCTTCTTGAACCATTTCTTTTTTGGCGGCTGCAACTGTTTTTGCACGTTTTCTTCTTGCACTCCGCCTTGCGTTTTTCCTCTTCCTGCATTGCGCGACCGTGTCCGTGGGCCTAGTGCTTGCAATTGAGCCTCGACCCAAAAATCCATTTCTTCGCCTAGATCGAGGATGGCGTGTGGGGAGTTCTCCTCAAACAGACTGGACAGTATATATATATATATATATATATATATATATATAATCATTTCCCAGCCTAAACAAACACTCTGGTGGGGTAATAATAAGCGTAACAGGTTCATGAGACTACTGAAACTTATCAAGTAGAGTTTCGTTTTTAAGAGATTTGCACACTAAACTGGAGCCGCGTTCATCCTCATAATGTTGGTTATTAAGAGCATGTGAAGGAAACATTCAGGAATATTCCATAAGAGAGCCTTGCGAAATAGAAACCATAGTTTAAGGCATGTTAGGAAGACATTAAGCCTATGTCATAACTGTGTGATCGACAGTAGTGGGGCATGTAAGAAAAAACATTATTAAATTCAAGCTTGGCTATCTGCAATGAACTTAAACTACTTCACTCTCAAATGATATCCAATACAAAATCACGTTGATTCAATTTCAACACAACTCTGCTTCAAATAATAATGCACAGAAGAAAAAAAATCAAGACAGGTGGTTTCAGCTCTGGTTTCTGAAAATTGGTGAAGTCCACCCTACTAAAAACAGGCTTCAAGACAATACAGACCGTGCTTCGCTCATCTGGACCGAGTATTGACTCGGTCCAGATGAGAGAAGCACGGTCTGTATTGTCGTGAAGTCTGTTGAAATGTCATTATGTCGGGCTGTTAAACTGTGCATTGGTACAGCTTAACAGCTCGACATAATGGCACCCAAGAAAAGCCCCCTACATGTTCCATCTCAAAGGTCTGAAGAAGTATTACCTCATCAATCCATGTCTGAAGGACCACATCAGCTCCCCAACCAAGCCCACCTCACCATCAACACTAGTTCCATAATGTACAAGTCCATCAGAAAGAGAACCCTTGTATTCTGGCTCAAAAAATTATCAGTTCAGGAACACTACACCTATCTACATAATGTATTCGACTCTTGTGGAATTCAGAAAAAAATTCAAGGCCGTCTCTTCAAATATCATTAGATCCTGTAAATAATCATAAATAGCATCAGAGGTCTCACAACTGCTGCTTACTGCTACAATGCTCTAAATCCAAGTTTGAAGCATACAAGTACCATCAAGGCGGAGAGCACATTGCAGTTTGAGGAAGCCGTTCATCCTGATTTCATGGCAATTTGGGCAGAGAATTTGGGGATCAGAATGTCTGCCCAGTCTGCCTCAGGAAAATAAAAGAATACTGAAAGAGTATGAGTTTAATTCTAAGGTGGCTCTGGTGTAGTATGTGATTCGAAAAGCAGCTTAAAAGAAACATATGAATGTGCTGTTACAAGGACAGAGCCAGGCACACTGCTAGGAGAGGGCCTAAGGAACTGGAAGGAAGCACAGCACAGATGTGCAACATTTCACTAGAAGGGGCATCTGGGTTGGTTTTAGGTAATTTATGTTTATTGATTTCTAGAACACACACACAAAAAGTAATTGATTCTTCCCATCAGAAACAGATGTATGAATGGAACATGATGGCACAAAGAAGCCACATACTCAAAAAACTTAACACTGTAGTAAAGGGAACAATAAACCCAAAAAAATCCAGTAACCTTGCAAACGCTAAAAAGACAACAAGCTATGGAATACCAGCAGCTAGAAGAAAACTGATAGCATGACAGTGTAATAATGATTCGACATAAAAAGAATATTAAAGAGGGAGATAAATAAAAAAAATAGCTGAGTGACTCGTAGGAACAAACATCAGGCTAACCCACGACGAACAGGCCTAAAGAACATGCAAACAACTGGTCAGGCAATATTCATGAATGGAGGTCAAACTATCAAACAGCTTACAGAGCAAAGCTGACACATTTTTAACATGTTTTATTCCACTTGATGCATAACTCTGAAAAAACACATTACCTATTCCTTGGAGACTACTTGTGCAGAAGGGAATTAGCACCTATGACTAGAAATATAAACAGATGCCATTGTCACTATCATTGTCTGACACTGGAAGACAAGCGTCCCCAAAATGCACTGTGAATGGCTGAATTTCATCTCATAGGCACTTAAAAACGTGATTCAGTCAGGTTTGAAAATGAAGCACGCCATAAAGGAGGTATGAGAAACCTTTTTGCAGTGGCATACTGGATAAATTACCAAAGATATGCAACTAGACTCCTGTCTATTGGAGCCAACATTAAGGGACATAGCTCTCGGATTCCGAATTTGTAAAGCAACAAGTGGACACCTATGAAGATTACAAATTTAACATCACACATTTTTGTATTCCAGACAGAATTTTATCATGGACTTGTAACTACCCGAGAACTCATTTTGTTGGAATATGAAGGATTTTTTCAAGTTTTTATACGCCAAAATTAAGTGGGTTTCGCCTCCGACACCATTTGCAGTGCCAGACTGATTTCAAAATCCAGAAGTACCCATACATTCTGAAAACTTCCACTTAACCAGCACAACCAACCTGAAGAGTTAGTTTAATCCGGGAGAGGGATTGATTCAGTTTTTCTTTAACAGCTGTTTTGATGCAATAAAAAACACAAATGCGCAGTCTTCCCGCCATTCTGCTTTTACCTAAGCTTCTAGGTCCGCCATGGCCTACAACGGAGCAGATATCTGGTCCCCAATACAAAACAAGAATAAAAACCTGCTTGTCATCAGCATAACATGGAAAGGATAACTAGATCAGGTCAAGGTCATCAGTAGTTACAAAGTTTTAAAACGGTTAAGACAATTGTGGTACGTCTGATGCCTTTTCTTTAGGTCCTGGCTAAGTCAGGATGGGTAGTACTTGTGTTTGACACAGTCCTTTACCACTCGTGTCCTGGAGCCTCAGGTACAATTGCATCCCAATTAGATAATCAAGTTGTTCATTTCATATACTTGACTCTTAAAGGACAGTTTATTTCAAAGGTTTTATATAGCGCGAAGAAGACCACATATGGGTAACAGAATGCTTTACATCCTGGCAGTTCAGTGGAACTCCCCGTGGTAATCCGAATACAATCAGAAAAGAAAACAAACATAACAGATCATGATAAACATAACAGATCTAAAGGGAACAAAAGAAAGCCAATGCATCTTAAGGTGATTGGGAGCTAGCCCAAAAATGTCTTCATCAGTAACTCTTTGACTTCTTGTTTGAAGGAAGCCATGGAGTTATTAAGTCTTATTTCAGGTGGTAAGGCATTCCAAATTATTGGTGTAATACCCCAAAATGCTCGATTGTAAGTTTTCTTTTTATGGAATTTTGGTGGCTTGAGCAGTAAGGTGCTAGAGCCTCTAGAGCCCCCAGAAAGCTCAAGTTTTTGTGCAAGATAGAGTGGGGTGTTGTAGGCTAAAGCTTTATGCGTCATGCATGCAATTGTCAGATGAACCATTGCTTCATACGGGACCAATTTAACAGATTTCAGGTCAGGAGTGATGTGATGATAGCGTTTGGAGCCTGTAATGAACCTTGCATCAGAGTTGAGAGAGGCCCTCAGTGGTGCAGTCTTCGCTTTAGGAAGGCCGCAGATGGTAGCACTACCATAATCCAGTTTAGAAATCACTAGGGCCTGCACCGCATTTTTGAAGTTGTTATGGGGTAGGAACGGTTTTATTTTCCTCAAGACTCTCAGTTGGAGGTTTGTACCTTTGGTGAGAGCACCCAAGTGCTTTTGTATGCTCAGATGTTCGTCTAGCATTATTCACAGAGAGCTTGCGGAATCAATGATGTTTGAAGTGCAGTCGAGAGCTGTGAGTTGATGCATCCATTCTTAGATGTCTGGGGAGTGACTGGCTGGGGCGATAAGGATAAATTCTGTTTTGAGGGTGAGAGTCAACCAGCTTTGTGTTTTCTGAAGAGTTGAATTGAGGGACCTTATGTCCTCCGGGAAGGAGACTTTCAGGTACAATTGAGTGTCATCAGCATACACACACATGTGGTAATGAATGTTGAACAATTTCAAGATGTCAGTTAGAGGCTCCATGAGCAAGTTGAAACGGGTGGGTGGGAGCGTGGACCTCTGTAGGACCCCCAGAGTGAGCAGAGCGGGATTTGACAGAGCCTGATTCACCTTAAGTCTTTGTGTTCTCTTGTGAAGGAATGAGAAGAACCAATTTAGTACAGTCCCTGATAGCCCTATCCTGTGCTCCAGTAGCTTAAGGAGGGGATCATGTTTGACTGTATCAAAAGCTAACGATATGTCAAGGAGGATCAAAAGGCATGAATCATTTGAATCTAGCATTCGCAGAGCATCGTCAAGAATGTGAGTTAGAGAAGATTCCGTGGTACGCCCCTGACGGAAGCCTAAATGGAATTGGTCCAGCAAGCGGGATTGCTTATAGGTACTTCAGGCAATAAATGCTTAAGTTACCCCTGAAGGTGATAGTAGATAATTACTCTGATGCACTGTGACACTGTAAAGTCAGATGTTTACATTTTGATAATGATAGATCTTTAGTTGCATGCAGGTAAAGTTGAAGACTTAAAATGACCAACACACAACAAAAAAACAAAAACAGAAAGACCTAGAAAATCCTTTTCTACCACGTATGCACCAAAACTCTATAATGAAAATAACTAAGGAACAATGTTACACTAAGGCCTGGAGATTGACAACCCTCTACAAACTCTAGAAATACGGCCTCTTAATTATTTAATTTGGGCAGTAGTTCTCAATAACAGAGGTTTTTGCAGAATGCTAAAAAGGTATCAAATCTGCTACAGTGGGTTACAATGCAGACAGCTGTTAATCTGCCCAAAACTAGGTCTGTCCCGAGCTTTTAAGCAAAACAAAGTTCAGAAGTACTATTCAATGTCAGAGGTCCCCCTCCACACAAAACTGCGCAGCTTCTCACTAGGTCCAGACAAATACAAAGAGTTGGTCCTAGTCAGCCAGTTCCTAGCGGTTCAGAGAGGTTATAGCATAGGTTGCACATTTTCCTTGCACCAAATAATTTTAAGAACATTATGACTCCAGGACAAAAGTTTAGACTTACTGAATTTGCCCTCTATTGTGTACAGATAGTGGACAACGCTGGACAAACGGGGAAATCCACCTATAGCCTTGAGAATTGTGCTGGGTAAGATATAGTGCAATCACCGCAGCATGGGTAGCTTATCGGTTGGCAGCTCTGTAGGCAGAGCTCCGCAGAAGGTTGAATCTTTTGTGGAAACTTCTTTGTTCTACGACAGGAGCCTGATCTTGCAGGAAGTTTATGTGGATTCACTAATCAGTTCCAGAATGGCTGCAAGATGTGCAGGGGGAATGTGACATGTCAATATCACAAAGGCAACAACATTGAGGGTAGCTTGTAAGGTGTGTTGAAATAGCGGTGTCCTCAGAGTACACTATTCACAAAGCACATGGACACATACACATCTAACATACACCAATCACACAATGCTCATAACGCAAGTCGGAAAACCACCACATACATGCAGAGTCATTGAAGTAGCTCATTTATGGGAGACTAAACAAATCCACCCATCCACAATACCTGGGAACTATTCTCCTTAAATGAGTGAAACCAACTTCCAAAACCCCACAACATTCACAAGCAGATGAGAGGAAGATCCCATGGTTAATATGTCGGAGACAAAAGAGAGATGTGGGGTGTTTTCATCAAGAAAGGATATACTGCATCCTTAGTGAGCAACAATAATGGTGACTTTACAACAAAGAAGATAGGGACATTTCTAGTTGGGTTTGGAATCGACCATCCTGTGAAATATTGGTAACATCCACTGGCCATGTGATCTTGATGGGAATATTAACTTCATTCAAGGAATGTGCTCAGATGGCACTTACGTACTCAGTACTATTTGTGGGTATTGTCCACATCTATAGGTATATATCTAGCTAAGATCTCAAGACAATACAATGTGTCAATTGTGCATTTAAACACATATAGGTTTGCAAGCTGTACCAACATTATGCCTAGGTGGAATGAAGCGGTGTAAGGGAAAATGGAATTGGACCATTGATCTGAAGAAAGAGTGAAGTTGAAGCATAGGAGTAGTGAAATTAATAAGGGTTACAAAGGGAATTTAGGGGCGTTATGTACTTTTGATTACTGAAGGAGACTAGTTGTTGTACGCACAAACGTGTAGGACTTTACTTCTCAAAATAGATGGCAAAGTTGCATGACAGGAATGGTGGAACATGTCCAGCGTGGTGAAGGTGATTGGGATGCTAAAAAGTCGCACAAAAAACAAATAACGCTACGGATAAGACGCAAGGAAATTAGTATGATGAAGTTAAGCAACTGGCTGTCTGTAACCCTACTGTATGTTCACAATGGGTATTTATAGTAAAGACGCAAAAAGTCTGGTCGCACTAAAGATGGACATAACGCGATACACTCAGTGCCACGTTATGGTTAAGGGATAGGCACAGTAGTCCACTGTCAACTATGAGGGCACTCTTGGTGTCCCCTCTGGGTCACGGGACAAGCCCTGGACTGCGCTTTTTCAATCACTGAACTAAGCCTCCACAACCATCCTAGATTAGTGTAACAGTGGAGCTAAAATTAAATTCAGGATACTGGGTTCACATTCAGTTGGGCACGGAGGGCAGGGAGACATGCCTATAAACCAATGAAGGGGACATTCCCATGTCAACAATAACACTTGCATTAAATCAGCAGCAAATTAAAGTTTGGGACACTTTACAAACTCGTAAAGTATTAGCTAGTAGATTAAACATACAACCTCACCAATAAAGTCTGCCCCATCTACTCAACCAAGGGTGTGCGAAACTGAGGCAACGTTAGACTTTCAGAGCACAATGTGGTAAGCCAGCATCTCTCATTCTTTTTAAAGGCAAGGTTGCTCTCGAAAGATACTAGCACAAGACTGTTTCGTCAAGATATTTTGGGTGAACCAGTCTGTACGTCGCAATCATTCTACGCTAAAAGAAAAAAAACACTCAAAACTGCCTACAGTGAAATGTAATAAACATCGCGAATGTTGCCGGCGTAACTAATATTGCGCCAGCCTATCTTAACTGTTGTTGTTAGAGCATGCTCTCCGTGTACAGCGTCGGTTTATCGAACGTGAATGAATATGTTTGCATTCTCATTAATGTACCTGTATGAAAGGGTAGACAGACAAGCCTTAACCCTGCTACAGGCTTTCTGCTACTACAGCGCTTTAATCGGAGTCTGTTCTTAGTCTAATCAAGAAAACAAGAAAAAATCGTTTCTACAACTGTACCACCACGGGTCACGATGTGGAAAACAGTTGGGTGTTTGTGTTATCAAACAATGAAAAAAAACACAGCAGGGGCATACGGTTTGCTAGAGAATGGAAGGGCATGAAACCCTCATGTAACTGATACTGAAAGCGCGGCGTCTACTTCAAAAGCTCGACTTTAACTGGCTTTGTAAAAGGATCTTTTGAGTCATGTGCATTGTTCGCCGTCGGGATCACGGCAATAGCTGGTAATAGTTACCCTGCAGGGATGACACTTCCTTCCTGCGACTCACAAACGAGACACTGAGAGAAATGTAATAACAGCACACTGGATTCTGGGCCGAAAAAAGGCTTAGTGGGGTTATGTATATGAGCGAGAGGCATGAAACCGGAAAGAGCGACCACACCACAAATGACTGTACATCAACTACACAAATAATGTTCATGCTTAGCTGTTTTCAAGCTCAGCCCACATTGGAGTAGGCCATGTGCCTGTCGAAAAAATACAAAGGTATCGTTTTGTAGTTGAATCATTGGCCCTATTGCGTAATTCACCAGATAATTCTTAACAAAGGCAGAAGAAAAATTGTAGCATTCTTTACCACATATGCTTCCTCAAAAAATAGTTTTTACCAGGAGGCCTGCCTCTGGCACCATCTTAAATCTAGTTCATGCACGAGGGAATGCAGAGACAAGTTTTGGACCATAATTTAGTGACCTGCTGGCTCGTTTCACCACCTCTCTAGATAGAAAACACGAACAATGAGAGCTGCTAGAGACATACTTGTCTGACTGACACAGATATCTCAATTACAACCAATGGAAGCTAGACTTTTCCGTCGTGGACAGGCTGGCTTTTCAACCGCTGAAGAGGCTTTCGTTCGCAATGACAACAATCTGGATAAAACACTGGAATCCCGTGTTGCGGCAGACCACCGAGGGAAACAGTGACCAAGCTAAAACGTGCACATTCTGTGTTTGCTCCCCGTTGAACTTGCAGGAGTCAAAGTTCTTTGTTTTCAAAGTTTAACGTGCACTTATCTGTCAACGGAGACAAAGGGGGTTATTAAGTCTGCATCTGACTGCTCTGTGCTCTAATACTATAAATCCTGCCGCTAGCTTATGCGGCTGAGCCCCCATTATACAGACTGCAGCTGTTCCTCAGACATGCAGCCAGCACCTCCAGGCAAGGGACCAAGGTTTCTCTTTGCTCTTTTTTTTGTCTGCCCTGCTTTTGTTGTTCACAGTTGGGTTCTCCCAGAGCCAATTCTATTTTCACAAACGCCCTTGGGAGGGTTAATAAAGCAGTACCAATGAAAAATGGGTTACTAATAAAAAGCGTTTCGTTGATATAGATTTTCGGTTCAATGAGACACAAAGACATAAGTTCTGACAATTTAAGTGCACCGTGTATTATTGTAAGGCAGTAAAAGGCCAGATGTACACATGGCTTTAGTCAAACTGACTGGATCTTAAATAGCTTTTAGTCTCCAAAATAATGAATGTGTACGGCAAAGCGTTAAAGTTGTGGGTAAAACAAAGGTTAATTTTGCAAAAATAGGTAAACATTTTCCTGTAAACAAGATTGCTAGTGTTCGTGTCGTACTCCATTAACAAACGGCACCTGTTCTTCGAGGAAAGCTGCTTCTAAAACATCCAGCGCCGAGGTCTTCGCCGACTAAAAATAGCTGATAAATGTGGAAAAGACATTTGTTTTACAGGCAGGGGCTCCGGACAGTTACTTGGATACTTTCCACAGAGAGAGCTGTAGTCCTTAGCACTGCATATTTCACATGTACATATGCTTCATTCTGAAAGCAATGGGAAATGTAACACAAGCCACACCGAATTAGTCCCGGCACATGTCGTGAACAATTGATCCAACTGCCCATTTTTCAAATCGCCGGTTTTCCCTTGGACGATGATGTGGCAGATGATAATGCATTTTGACACGGAGTTGCTGCATGTGAAAATTCTCAGCTCAGTCTGCCTGACAAGCTCTCCTGCCTGCAGCCAAAATGGAGCTTATGCAGGACACGGGGCAAGGAAAGCACTGGCTGCAGATGAAGCTCAAAAAGAGATTCCCAGAGGAACAATGCAAATGTGAACTGTGTGTAGTATGTGTTTATACAGTCAAAGATGCAACTTGAAAACGGATACCTATGGGAACTACAAGTAGCACTCACGGCTGTCTTAGTGAGTTTGTTTATCTGGCATGAAGCACCTCTACTACTGCCCACCTCATAGCTAATTTGAGGGGGGGGGGGGGGGGGGGGAGGTCCGCAGGAGAGGATTTAACTACTTTTGATTTAAGGCTAAGTTAATATGGTCTCTGTAGTTGCATGACAAAAAATCCCGAAATGTAAACAGAAACATTAACAAGTTTCTATGTGTTTGTACCCTCATGCAGTCATTCAGACATGAGTGGTGTTCCTTACAAAGAAGCCACAAAAATACCCAGTGGTAGAGACATTAAAAAAAAAACGGCCTGTCAAACTTTAAGTGAATAACATGGCAAAACAAAAATTCTTTTTATGAAGAGTTATTTTTAGGTCCCTGCAGGTTTCTCAATCTTCCACACCCCCAAAGAATAATGTCAAATGACAGAACAACAATGGTATCTAATAATTAACCAAATACACACACAAATGTCAAACTACAAGGGAGCGAAGATTGTGAAAGAGAAGATGAAACACTGCCACAGGGAGATGTACTTTGCAAATAAACATGTGTGGCAGTGCATCTACCTTCTAACCTCAGGACAATCCCCATTATGGTTTTCAAAAAGTCTGACACTTCACAGCCCTTAACGACAACTCAAGCGTGGTGCCATCAAGGTGTACAAACCCTAGGTTGCCGGACTGATACAGGCCCTCCTAAAGAAGAATGGGTGGAGTAGTCAGCTCTTCCCATGTATTATTTTAAATTCTGAGGTTTTGTGGAACATGGCTTCAGGGTCTCATTGCCTTACTTACAAGAAATATGCGTTGTAACCAACTTCATTTGATATGATGGGCTGTATGGGTCCCTACTAAGAATAAGACAAACGAAATGCAAGTCCAGAATGCAAAATGCTTTTGGCTAAAAAGCAGTGACTTGCTGATGTCGTCACACAACAAGGAACCACGTGATTGCTAGGCCTGCAGCTTGGGAATTGGCTAGAAAGCAATGACAGGCTGAAGCATTGACATCTAGGCAGAGGGTGTTAAGTTGTGCATTTTACATGGAAAAAAAGATTGGTTCTTGGATCCTACCTTGGTGCATGGCAATAAGGTTCAAGGTGCCAGACCAACAGCACACTCATGTTGCAAATCATCTTGACACAATGGTTGCCAGCACTGCGGCAACAATATCTTCGGTTTGAGAAGGGCTACATCAATTGTGTCTTCAGTTTCATAATTGTCACACGGAACACACATGGTTTCAAAAGTGCAACTGCACCCACATGTCCAATTTCAAAAGCACACAAATGACAACCTTGCTTAAAAATAAATACATTTTAAAAAAACATCCACCACTAAGGTTTTACAAAATAAACAACAATCTATTGGTTTACAACTGCAACTACTGCTTTGGGATTAAAGGCAATTATGTCTGTGTCTTTGGCTTCCCCAAGTAAAATAGCATGCAGGTCTAGAAACTAGGTATTTACCTAATCCACACTGAGAGCGCAGAACAAAGGAATCAGCTAAAATAAATATAAAACTAAGTGGTACACCATGACATGGAGGTAGGCGGTGAACATCACAAACTATATGCCAGGATAAGCAAGCTGTAGTAGAGATGACTACATAAGTAAACATGTAGAGGAAATTCAAAAGGTATATATGAATACCTATTGAATGAGAGTGACATACCTCCTGATGAGGCACTATAAAATATTTTTGAAGCACAGCTGTGTACTAGCAAAAATGATAACATTTTGGCATTAAGCCTAAAACCAAAACATGCGTAGACTACTGAAATAACGGCATACATTTAACTCCTTGCTTCTTCTAACCAGTAAACCAATACACAAAATGTAAATAAAACTCAATGATATAAACATAATATATATAGCTCACATGACACGCGATGAGGAGAGAAGCCATGCTAATCGATATGTGAATAAACAATTCATAGGAATACTCTCAATCCCGGAAACAAAAAGATGATAGATGGAAGACTCAAAATACTCTCTTCCACTGGTATTTATTTAGGGCTGCATCCCAGTCAATCGTTTTTGCCCACTATGCTAGACTTATTGGTCATGTTTCAATATAAAAATCAGCCCAAACTACCAGATTGGAATACAAGCAATCCAACACTAGTTTCAGACCAATTAGGAAATATCAGCGAGACACAGCTTAATTCCAATAGCACAGTAAAACCAGGACCCACATCTGGGTATACCCATTGCATTTAGGACACCTTGCTCAAGACACCGTCTGAGGAAACAAGAAGGTGATTGGTGTAACACTTGAATTAATCTCAGTTACTGGTAATTACAGTGCCCCGCATCTCAGTCCATCATTTTGGGCCTCAAAGTCAAGCTAGATAGAGGCTTTATGTGAATCAGCCCTGCTTCTGCTCCAAAAGGAATATTCTAGCTCGAACTGCCAGGACAGGCCACCTATACAGGGAAACACAAGCAACCTCAGACCTCAAGACAGTGAATTACAACTTTCAACAGGTCAGAAAGCAATACTATGATTTACTGATCTTTCATCAGCTAAAAAAGACACATAGTAAAATCATATAAAACAACAGAAAATGATTGCAGCAACCACATCTTCCATTCCTAGTGAAATGTACTACTCAACATAACGTCTCATCTTTCTCCATATCGGCAAACCACGTGATGGACCCTTTGGATCGTAATGTAGGAATACAAGTATTGCATGTTCAATAAATTACTAGAAAGAAGGTTACCAGAACTTATAGATGTCATTTTCTGATCATACATTGCCATTTTTAATAATCATGATCCCCCAAGAATGCATCAAAACAAATGTACTCTAGATTTTCATATACTGTTAATTACTTACATAATATGCCATGCATGTGAATTACCTCTGGTTTCAAACAAGAGGGAAGCTAAACATGTTTAACGGACAATATAAAAGAAATACAGAAAGGGTAAAGTACAGCAGTGGCGAGGCCCAGAACTCTGCGCTAGCACAATTTACACTTCATTCGGCCTTTGATCTTGCGGTAACGAAGTTATGAGAACGCCAAGTTTGCAGTTTAAGCCCACACACAGAACACAAGCTGCTCTTCTTGTCTTTATTAAATCTACTCACGCAGTCCTCATGCATCCAATAGGACAATAACGAGAAATAGCTGGAAAATGATCTGTCACAAGAATATAATGATTCTTACCTGCATTGGCCCGAATACACCAACTCACTCTGTAGGACTCAAATTCCCGCAAATCAGAATGTAGGGCTGGCGCGTCCCGTTGCAGTGGGTGCGAGGGAGCGCCGCGACGGTGACCGAGCGCCGCGACGGTGACCGAGCGCCGCGTTACTCCCTGCTCACACCAGTCGTGAACACACCAGGAACCGCAGGAATCGTAAAGTGTAATTTAGCCAAGTCCTCGCTGAATGACTGTCGAAAATCCAGGCAGACGGGGTAGCCGCGGCGTCCTCGCAGTTATGCCTGCATTGCTCAGCTCACCTGCGCACCTTACCCCGGCCCGTGATGCAGCAAGCCCCGGAACTGAGTGCGGCAACACGGCCGGTCGAGGACTACCCTACTGCGGCGGCATGCCCCACACCTCTCGGGCAGAATGTACCTGGTGCACTTCCTGCTTTCCGTCCGTTGACGCTCCCTGACACGTCACTTCATGTATCTGCCTAGTGTCCGGCTCAGTGAACCGTTGTCCGCGGCTGCGACAGCTGGAGACCCCCGCGGACGGGACCGGTGCAGGTTACAGGGCTCGCGCTGACGAGAACCACTCGACCCATACACTCCGGTGACAATCCAGTCGCCTTGTGGCTGGGTGGGGCGTCAACAGTGACGTACAGGACGGGATACTAGGGCACCAATCACGCAGGAGTATCTACTGCGCATGCGCCGTTCGGAACTGGAAACTCTTCTGCTACCAGAGCTCTGTGGGGCAAGGTGTCACTTGTGTACTGGTGCTCCTGTGGGACTCGTGGTGCCGCGAGGACTGTGAGTGTGATTTGCTTCTGCCTCGCCTTTTGGACGGTGAGTGGAGTGCGACATTCTTCCCTTCAGCATCGCAGTTACACGAGTAAGCAAGCCACCCTTGGCCCGGCTTGGTATCCCACTTCTCAGGGCTTGCCACAATTTCCCAGAGAAAAACAAGCATTTTCAATGCAACAGGTCTCGCATTAATTAAGTTTGAGCTATTGGCACTGCTAAATATTGCAACACCAATTGCAACAAAAGTCTATAAATTGTTGGCCAAAAAAAAGTGTATTATTTTTGTAGCAATGGTGGCATGCTGAGCTTTAGATTACTATGTTTAAAAGTAAAGTGCGCCATACTGCGATTGCTACAATAGTTAATTGTGGATGCGTTAACAATTGATGTGTGCACTGATGGCTGGTGGTGTGTGTGTGCCTGTAGAAATTGTGCACTGATGGCTGGTGGTGTGTGAGCCTGGTGGAAGTGTGCACTGACGACTGGTGGTGTGTGTGCCTGGTGGAAGCGTGCACTGACAGCTGGTGGTGTGTGCGCCTGGTGGAAGCGTGCACTGACAGTTGGTGGTGTGCTCCCTGGTGAAAGCGTGTACTGACGGCTGGTGGTGTGTGCCTGGTGAAAGCGTGCACTGATGGCTGGTGGTGTGTGTGTGTGCCTGGTGAAAGCGTGCACTGACGGCTGGTTGTGTGTGTGTGTGCGCCTGGTGAAAGCGTGCATTGAAGTCTGGTGGTGTGTGCCTGGTGGAAGCGTGCACTGATGGCTGGTGGTGTGTGTGTGTGTGCCTGGTGAAAGCGTGCACTGACGGCTGGCGGTGTGTGTGTGCCTGGTGAAAGCGTGCATTGAAGTCTGGTGGTGTGTGCCTGGTGGAAGCGCGCAGCGACGGCTGGTGGTGTTTGCTAATGCCTGTTCTAATTGCTGGGGAAGTCGAACGGATGATGGGGCAGAGGGGGGAAAAGAGCTTTTTACTTCAGTTGAGGGAATCTTTTTCCTGCTCCTTACATGTTGCTGTATGCAGGCGGACGGGCTGGGGCAAGGCATGTCAGCTGCATTAGACTCCTAGTCTGGTTTATCAGATCCAGAGTGGATAATTCCGGGACCAGAGAAACCCCGATTCCTGGGTGTATTTCTCTCTTGGCAACTCGTTACAAGGGCTAAAGTAAGCGATTGTACAAAAGACATCACAGGGAGTGAAAAATTCCTAGCACACGGCTGAAGGATGGTTAATGCAACCGCTGTGCAGAAACTGAAAATCCCCTTCTTATATGGTGCACTGCTAGCGCCATGTTTTTGTTTCCGACAAAAAGAAACACTCTGGAAACAAATATCTCATGAATGGGAAACAAAAAATACTGGTGAGCAAAATCGTGAGGAGTAAATGGTTTAAAGGGACAATGCTGAAGGTAACTATCGAGTAAGGATAGGGTTACATTTAAAAGGTAAATGGAGAGGGTTGGTTTAAATGAAACGGGTTGAAGGAATCCTCCCGGGTACATTTAAAAACAAATACTCATTTGCATTTTAAATAACAAGCATTTGTATCGCAGGGGCAACAGAGAGAGGACGTGAGAGCGAACCAAATGAGTAACCGGATAAGATTTATGGCCCTATGAGGGAGATAAACTATGCGGACTGGGGATATTGTGAGGTCTGGCAGGGAGGGGCCCAGAAGAGAGACTCCGGAGGCGAAGCTCTGCATAATTAAGTGAATACCCTTGTTCTGTGCTGGCACAGTGCTCAGGGAAACGGCGATTAACACCAATAAACATAGTTGATACATATGGCGAGACGGTGTGGCATAACATGCAAAGTTGTGAACGTGGTTCGAGTCTCCGCGCACTCTGTGCCTTCCCTAAAAAAAATGCAGACATGTCATGTATTAAAAGTTTTGTAAAGAAATAGCGAAACCCTGCTATTTATTAGTGCATCTGTATGATTTAAAAGGGGATGATGGCAAGTGGATGCAGTGGCGCGAGAGAATACTTAATGACAAATGAAAACAAGTGCTTGTGTTTTCAGGCGATCCTAGTACGTTGAATCAATTAACGAGGATCAGCGATGATCAGCTGAAAACAAACGTGCTAATTAACCACACACACGTTTAACCCCTATCTACCGCTATTATACTGGGGAATGACCATGTTACCCGAGTCCCAGGGATGTTCTTCGCCTCTAAAGAAAGGGGAACCGCGCATACACACCACATCACATCTAGAAACAAGCAAACAAACCCCCCCGGCCCTCACTTACCAAATGCCGTCTACCTCCGGCCACACAAGTGCTTGTGTTTTCAGGCGATCCTAGTACGTTGAATCAATTAACGATGATCAGCGAGGATCAGCTGAAAACAAACATGCTAATTAACCACACACACGTTTAACCCCTATCTACCGCTATTATACTGGGGAATGAGCATCTTACCCGAGTCCCAGGGATGTTCTTCGCCTCTAAAGAAAGGGGAACCGCGCATACACACCACATCACATCTAGAAACAAGCAAACAAACCCCCCGGCCCTCACTTACCAGATGCCGTCTACCTCCGGCCACAGAAACGCTGGAGCACGCACACCGCAAGTCGGCCTGGAGCGCGCCTCGGAAGAGACGCGTGACGCCGTGAACGTGCACGTTGGCATTCCCGCGCGTTCACGGACCTGAGTCGGCTCGTGCCCAGGTTTGGAGCTGCTCGTTCACAGCTCTGACTCCCTTGGCAGGGAGGAAGGTGACTATAAGTCTCGTTGGCGGCAGCGCTTCGCGCTGCAACGCCAGCGAGACCTAATACGGAGAAGCGTGGCTCAGTGGTTAGAGGCGGCAGACCCGGAAGCTGAGATCGGCCGTGGACCAGGGTTCGATTCCCCGGGTCTTGGGCTAAAAAATTCCACGGACTCGACAATTCTCGCTCCGGTGCCTACTCAACTCACGGGGTCACACTCTGCGACTCTGGGCAATAGCTTGCTCAATCTCCACTACGGCCCCTCGCGGCGGGATGCCTGGCTTTCACCTTGTGGATACCCTGCCGGGGTATCTCACAGGGGAATACCAGGACGGGTTCCCTAAGCAAGCGCTTAGATACCGGGTCGGTGATTTGCGCTATATAAATACATGTACATGTACAATACTGCTTATTTGCTCATTTTTTAAGATTTAGGCAGGGCGGTGATACGATGATTTAATAGGATTTGTTTGTATTAATTGCTAACAAGGCACTGTTTACTTTGATTATCAGGGATTATTTAGGCTGCTCTAGAACCCTTTTAAAATGTTTTCTGACATTTGCTGTGTTAACTATTTACTGATAAGGGGAAACATAGAGGCTATAGGTCACTTCCCTAATTTATTTACTTGTCCTAACAATAAAATACTGGTCATTCGGGTAATAAACTGGCCATGTAGCAACTCTAAGCAGGGGTGATACTGGGCTGACGACTGTAGTTGTATGTAAATAAAGAATGACGCAACTCTTTTGGTTCCCGATAGACACTGTAGACCTGTGAAATAGGTGTCGAAGGGTAATGAAGTAAATGCAGGTTTAGAATGTTGATGTCTTGCTTACATGCTGAAAAATAAAGGCATGTATAACTACTATCCGTGTGTGATGTAGTCATTGGAGACGGCCCGGTTTAGGTAGGACGCTACAACTTCCGTTGAATAGGGGATGAGTAACGCATAGATTGACAGTGATCTCCCAGAGAGTTTGCCATGGTCCGGCAAACTGCTTATGCATGCCAGGCCGCAAAGTGCAGAATGGACACTGGCACCTGTGGAGTTTCAATGCAATGCCAGCCTATGCAAAGCTTTCAAGGATAAATAAAGCATGATTGAAAATCTATGCATCAGTGACTGAGAATGAAAAAAGGCCATAAACTGAGCCACAGTGCTAATACGCAAATTAATTAAATATGTCATACGGTGTGACAACACTAAACACAGCTGCAACCAGGTTTTGAAAGACACTGTATGGTGAAGAACCAGTGCGAGTTGAGCTGTAAACGGATGTGCTCTGCCGCAGAGATTAACCAAGTGTTTATGAAGAGGCATTTAAGAGCTTAGCCAGTTAAATATCATAGGGTTATCTGCTTATTAAATTATTTGAGTGCAAAAAAGATTTTGCTACTTACTGAAACAACTTAAGAGAGTTGCCATGGCCTGCTGTGAAGTGGCCCCAGAGTCCATACCAGGCTCGTGCTTGCAGAGCACTAAAAGACCTCGCATCTGCTTAAAGAAACTTCACCTACCCAAAAATCTAGGCAGGGCCAACCTTGCAGACTTTAGAAAATACCAACTTGCCTTTCTGGCTGCCCAAGGTGCAAAATGGTTGACACTGCCCCAGACTTCATACCTCCGTGGCTCTCCTTAGAACGTTTACTAGTAGACAATCAATCTTCCGTTGGTGTCTTTCCTCACCTTCCACAAAGATCAACCCATTTTCGATAACATAATTCTGAAACCTACGAGAAATGTTATACTACATCTTGGCCATCGCTTTTCAGATGTGAAAATAAAACACTTTTTCTACAAGCTTCAAATTGATTCAATAAGGATGTCAAACATGACCCCCCACCCCCCTCCCCCATAGGTGACCTGTGGAGGTCCAAGGGAATCGTTTTAGTGGAGAATCATGGTTCTAAACACAGTCCTTTATTGTTATTAAGCAAAACAACAATGTTGCTCCAACTGATTTTTATGAGTTCCTTAAAATTAAAGTAGTCATCTCAGAAGCACAAATCCTTTCCCTTTGTACCTGCAGTGCTGCCAATATCTCTAATTCTACTCAAAAGGGATGGACATGTGGCCTCTAGGTTATACGCAAAGCTTAGACCCATAACTACCTCATTATGTGACACCACTCAACAGAAATGGTGTAAAGGCTGGTCCCAAGACGGCTTATCCAACCCTCGTGGCCTTAATTGGTCACAATTATGGGCTGTTCCATTCACCAAGAAAATAACATCTTATCTTGCCCAGACCAAACTACATATTCTACATAGATAATTCTGGATCTCATACCACCTAGCCACACTAGGTCTCATCGACAAAAATACTTGCTGGAGTTGTAACTCAACCAATGCGCATCTTTGACATATATGATGTATGAATGTTCTCAGTTGCCTACATTTTGAACTAAAGTTCACAACACCATAGATGCCATCTTTCAGACTAACCTCCCTAGGAGATTTTCGTTCTCCATATGAGGTGCTTTCAGCCTCTCGTATACGATGGGCTTACAAAGAGACAATCTCCTTCTAGTAGATCTAATGTTTACTCTAGCTCCTAAACCATTCTTTCTTCTTGGATATCACTGGGCTAGGTAGGCATCCATCCACACATGGTGGGAATGGCTGAAATACATTAGGAGCGCACATTCCATTCTATACCCAATACCCTTGGATTTGGGCCATAAGGGCCCTATGGGATAGCCTGGATCTATATCTGAAATTGATCAGTCCCTTTCAGATAATCTTTGGTGTCCTCTCTAGCCAGTTTACTGCGTCCACAGTGCTCTGGTCTTTGCTCGACATTTTCTTCTTTTTTTTGTCCCTTACTACAGTCGTGCGATTTGGTGCATTTGGTTTTGACAGGCCTCCTACACCATTCAGTTGATGTCTCCTTCTTCCTACCCCTTTCTGTTTTTGTTTCTCTCTCTTGGCTTATCTCTACCCTTTCCAATTCTCTACTCTATTCTTCTTTTATACTTTCCCACCACTCAGTTGAGCAACAACGATATTGCTCCCATATTGAGTTTTCAAACAAATGCCTCTTAGATCTACTCCTAGCCATTTGTACAACATGGTACGATCCCAATGTGTACACTGTATTCAGCTCATGTATGTATGCCAACTGAATGTTTTGCAATAAAATCCTTAATAAAAACATTTGAAATAAATAAAAAACTAAATAATATACATGGGACACTCCAGAGGGCACTGGGGCTCAACCCTGCGTGTATGTACTGGGCCAAAGCGCACGCACTGCCCGAATGTGTTAGTGTAAGCATGGCCACATGACTATATAACAAACTGATCCGTGATATATTAACAATGCACTGTTACGCCTGGATTGTCATGTTATGCTACCTGAATATTGCACTGTATTGTGAATACTATAAAATGCTAATAAAATAAAATAGATTTGACAAAAAAAAATAATATACATGGGCTGCGTCAACACCTTTAAAAAGTCAAAGTTCCTTTGTAGCCACAATGTAACACAAGACAATAGTGACATGAGTGCCTAGTCATGTACTTCCTGGCACAATTTCAAGTACCTGTTTACTCAGTTGTAACAAAGCTTTTGAAATGGAACTGATATCAGTGAACTACAGTATGATTGCTCATCATGAAATAGTAAGTCAATTTCCTTCATTATTTCATGGGTCTGGAAAGCTCAAGACTATGAAAGTGCAGTTACATATAAATAATGATGTTCGTCCTGTTGCCAAAAGACAAGGATGAATTGCATTTCACTTGCAAGAAACTGTTGAAAGACAACTTAATTAATTGCTCAAACACAATATAATTGAACGCTCCACTAGTCCAACCCCATGGATTTCTCCCATCGTAGTAGTGCCTAAAAGAGACAGCGAAGGAGCTGTACGCCTTTGTGTTGACATGCATCAGGCCAACAGGGCAATCAAGAGAGAATGACTTACAAGTCTGCACATTGCTGATATGATAACTGGATTGAATGGTTCAAAGTTTTACTCTCGACTCAAACAAAGGATATCACCAGTTGGAACTTGAAGAAAATTGCAGGTACATAACCTTTTCTATACACATTGGTCTGTTTTGCTTTAAGCAACTAAGTTTTGGTGTATCCTCTGTTTCAGTCCTTTTCCAAGACGTAATTCGACCTATCATACAACCTGTTATGCATCCCTTCAGCTATAGTGACGACATATTGGTTTGTCGGAGCCACTCAGAAAGAGCATAATAAAGCTCTCATTCAGGTATTTAATTTCCTAAATGATGCTGAATTAACTTTGAGTGCTGACAAATGCGAATTTCATAAGACCAGTTTGAAATTCTTTTACCACATCTTTTTTGATGAGGCTAAGACACCTGATCCTGCTAAAGTGCAAGCGCTATCTACTGCTAATCCCAAACAGAACATTTCCATGTTATTTTCATTCCTTGGGATTGCCGGTTACTGTTCTAGATACATACAATACTTTGCCACAAGCAGTGCACAGTTATGAGAACTGATGAAAAAAATTGTGTTTCATTGGGCACATGAGTGTGAGGAGAGTTTCAAGATAATCAAGAAAGACATCTAGATTGCCACTGAAATGGCTTACTTTGATCCCAAGCTTCATTCCAAGGGTGTAGTTATTGCTAGCACTGTTGGGCTAAGTACAATCCCTGCACAGCAGAATGTTCGGAGGCACATTGTGGCATATGCCATTAAAAGCTTGTCACAAACTGAACGTGCTTATACACAACCTGTGAAAGTAAGCTTGACAGTGATGTGGGCTTGTGAATATTTCTGTATGTTCTTATATGGGAAACCTTTCACAGTAGTGACCGATCATCAAGCACTATTGACAGTATTTGTTAACCCAAAAGCAACGATAACTCCTCGTATTGAACGTTGGGGTTTGAGATAACATGAATACAACAATACCATTGCTCACCCTCCAGGGAAAGATCAAAATCCTGCTATTATTTTTCAGTAGTGGCCATGAAATGCCTGGTACCCCATCTAATATAGCTGTAGCCTACATAAATTTCATTTTAAAGTTGAACACATCAGCTGCCATGTCATTAGAACAAATTGTCACTGCCACAAACCAAGACAGTGACAAGCTGAAGTTGAAAGACATTATTGCTCACCAATCGTGGAACCAGCACTCTGGACCTCTCACCAGTGACAGTGAATACTTAAAATTCAGAAATGTCAAAGATGAACTGTCTGTGACTCAGGAAGCCCTCATCTTGCGAGGTACACCTATTGTCATTCCGGAGAGTCTACAACAACACATACTTAAAATGGCCCATGAAGGACATCAAGGAATAGTTGCCCCAAAGAGAGCTCTTTGAGACAAAGTCTGGTTTCCTCATCTCAATGAATGGTTTGAAAGAGATTTAAAGGCCTGTCATTTATGCAACTTTCTCTCATCTCACATTACTCAGCACCCTTTAAACATGTTGGAATTTCTTAACCGTGCTTGAGGGAGAATTGCTGTTGATTTCTTTGGTCCTCTTGAGAATGGACATCTTTTAATGGTCATTGTTGATGAATACTCCCGTTTTCCACTGGTAGAAGATCTTTCATCCATCACTCATGAAAAAGCTACTGAAAGATTAGGTGGCATCTTTGCGACATGATGTGTCCCTGTGATCTTGAGATCTGACAATGGCCCACCCTTCAATAGTGGAAAGTTCAGAGACTTTCGCAGCCATCTCTAGGTATTGCATCAGAAAAGTACTCCTCTTTGAACCCAGGCCTAAGGCCCGGTAGAACGATTCATGAGTACTCTAAAGAAAGCTGTGCAGCGTGCTGCATTAGAGGAGCTCGACTTCAAGGTTGTTTTGAATACCACTCTTCGAGCTTACCGATCGACTCGCTCATTCGACTACCGGTGGAAAGCCCTGCAACTTTATTGTTTGGAAGAGCCGTGACAACTAAGTTACCCCAATGGACCAATCTCAGATCAAAGACCCGAGAAAGACATGCACATAGAGGATTCTGGCAACACAAAAAGATGATGGACGGAATGCTGAACATTGTCAAACACTCACCCCAGTCACAGATTTGGGTTAAATCCATTGTTTTTTTGCTCACCTGCCACCCCAGTTTGGACCTAGCTATATGCATATCAGTCTTGACCCTGCTCCCCATGGGAACAGTCCAGCCCGAACTGCCAGTCCAGGACCTCTGTGGACTGGAAAACCAACATCCTGGCACCGGTTTCGGGGTATCACACCTTATCAGCCAGGCTAGCTTGTATCCAGTGGCATAGCGAGCACGGGGCCCACGTCTGGGCATATCCTTCCCACTTAGGGCGACTATAGCAATGCAAAAAGATGCTGGATGGAATGTTGAACATTGTCAAACACTCACTCCCTGTCACAGATCTGGGTTCAATCCATCATATTTTTGTTCACTATGCCACCCCAGTTTGGATCCACCCATATGCAGATCAGTTGTGACCCTGCTCTCCATGGGAACAGTCCATCCTGAACTGTTAGGCCAGGTTCTCCCCTGGACCAGAAACAAGCATCCTGTGACTGGTATAGGGGTATTGACCCTAATTAGTCAGGCTAGCTTGAATCCAGAGGATTCTGGTCACAAAAGAAAAATGATAATCTATGCTGACAAGCGATGTCTTGTGAAAGATATTACTTTCAATAGAGGGATCAAGTACTCATTCGACAATCCAGAAAGCGGAAATCTGATGCCTCTTGCTAGGCTGAGTCCTTTACTGTTACAATAGCCAAAAGACAAATGGTGACTGCCCAACTGCCTGGTAAGTCCCTTACAAGACATTCTTCTCACTTCAGACATGTGGCTCATTACTCACCAAACATCAATGTCACTGTAGAGACTGAGTCTGGACAGGCAGTGGATGGTCCTGTGACTGTTATTGTCTCCACCTCACCGATGCAGATCACTGACACTTTGACTGCCAGCTCACACTTTTTCATGGCTCATGTGATCCAAGCGCCATGAAGGCTCATTGAAGAGTTATACGTGTACATGTATTTGTAATTATAAATAATAATAGAAATAGGTCTTTGAGATTATTTGTCAAGGGTTTCTTATAGTATTCAGAGTACCCCAGGCATTTGGTTTCATGTGGTCATACCCTGTTGGAAGGGATCCAGCAGTTGCTGGGGAAAAACAATTACCCTGGTACCACCCTCGCCGCAGACAGGATAGGGGAGTATATTTGATTCTATTCTTAGTACAACAGACGTTTGGTGAATACAGGCCTGTCTTAGACTTAAATGATGTCAACAGTCACATACATCCCTCACAGAAAGTTCAAGATGATGTTGTTTCAAAGGGTCCTACTTTACTTAGGAAATTGAAATTTCCTTCTGTCTTTGGACCTTCTAAATACAGATCTGCTTGTACCAATTCATGAGGGTCTCATCACTTCCTGGGGCTTTATGCACAGAACAGACATATCACGTTTCATGGACTTCCATTTGTAGTGTAGCTCCTATCTTCCCAATAGGCTCTGCGCATTGGAATAATACCTACAGCAGTAAAGGCCTAGGCCAGACGTTAACTAGGTCTACTACTGTCGATACTAGACTTAAGTTTTGGGTTTGCCAGCGTAGCTCAGAGTTCGCTAGAAACTTTCTCGAATGTTCAAGGAGGAATTAACTTCCCTGATTAGACAAGAAGGGATTTAGTTTCTGACAACCATAGAACATGACAACTTTGCTCTCCCCTAATCAAGAGTCAATCTCGAGAGTCGTGTGAGCACAAGGCAATTATTTTACTCAGTCAGTACGTGCATTCTTAGTCTCATCAGATTGTAGAGAAAAGGAAGAGACGGGTGTGTTCAATAAAAAGGTGTTATTTATTGATCAGTCTCTTTTCTCGTACAAGAGAAATGGATCGATATTATTGCAATACTTATAGTTAAGTAAAGTGCATACATTAAAAGCAATAGTATAATATAATACTGTAAAAACATTGATATGGTTTCTGAGCCATATTATGTTTAAAATGATTAAAATATATTTACATACACATATACATTTGACTAAACGTACTCAACTGGTGTTTCTAAATACGCCTACCCTGTGTACCTGACCTAAGTCTAATGCGTGGGCGGGAATAGAAAGTTACAGTTTAAGTTAAGTTTGTTTTTGCCAAGTGAATAACTAAAGAATTCTCTGTGAGGGGTTATTCAGTTCTGTACCTGGAATTTAGGATGAATGAGGAATGGTATCTCTTTCTCTGCTCTCGATATTCCAGGCCGCCTGCGAGGGCTGCCCGAAAGCTCCGGTGCTGGGTCTCTCGGCTTGAGATAGCAGCGCGTCTCTCAGCGCGTCAGGAAGGCGGGGCTGCGCCAGCGGGGTCTGCTCTGCTTCTGGGCTTCGGCAAGTATGGCTGCTCCGTCTCGTCACCACGCGTGTGTTTGCATAGGGCAAGATCGGCAATATTTATACCTTAAAGGTGCCGAGATTGACGTAAGGATGGACATAGATACGTCAATAAAGATGTCATACGACTTGCTCGTTAGCACATTCTTTACTAAAGTTCTCTGTGAAATCAAAACAATGGCCGCACGGATTTTCCAGGTTGTCATAGGTTTGATTTGTTATGAGAACGTCGTATGCCTTATCAGGGGCTGGAGGAATGTCGCTTGTCTAATTAGATCTCAAGCGTTATGACCTAATCAGATAACACGTTCCTGTGCCGTAGTGTGACTGCGTCAGATAACGGTATCTGCATCATGGGGGCTTTTCTTGCCTCATGGGCTGACTGTTAGTTAACTTGATAGTTAGTTTAACCAGAACAGGGTCAGGAATAGGGGGATTGATTCAGAACCTATAGGAATACACGACACCCACTCCACGCTAACTATGGTCATATTTACTAATCTATGCATAGTATAACATAGTACAACATACTATAGAGTATAGTGTATACCATACCACCCCAAAATACATAAAAGCATTTTGAAATTTTCAAATATACTGAAAAATTGCAGTCATATATATTGTATGCACTTAAGCTATGAACTAAACGCCAAAGTAAACACGCATTTGTATGCATTATTGCTTATTTGGTATTTGAGAAATACACATGAAATGGCTCTTAATATGGCTATACAGAAAGGAAGTCCGAGACCATTTCATCACATAATAAAATATTTGTGAACATACCAGCGGGCAACTAAAGTTTATAAAGTATCTAAAAATAGAAATCTTAGTTCTCTAGGAATAGTTTCTTACTTTAAGCAGAAGATAAGTGTCCCGAAAATTTTGTAAAAAATAATTTGGGGCTGCTAAAAAATTGTTGTCCGTGAACTGGTGGGAAAAATTGTTCATGTGACTTTATTTTTAAAGTTGAAGGCCGAATTCAGGGAACGCCGTGTGCGAGCTTGCTCAAAAGTCTCTATTTCTGTTCTGGAGAGAACATCATATCATTAAGGCTTTCGAAAAAACTGTCAACAGCTTCATGGGAAAGTTCCACTAAGTCGGAAATAGGTGTAACCATGCATTCGTGCGCATGATTGTCTCCATTGACATTCTGATTCGCATTGCTGACAGAAGGTCGTACCTGATCGATGCTGCTTTCATCTTGAACTTCACTACTCTTCAATCGTAGTGGTGAAGATTCCACGAATGCCGTCATCAGGATTGGCAGCCTTTGAGGGCAGCACAAAGCGTGAACCTTGGTAGGAACCAACAATGTATCTGCATCCACTGGCGCATCCGTTTGTAGCGTCAGACAGGTGTCTAACACGCATTCTTCTCCGCATAGCAGACACCTTAGTACAGGTAAAACACACCTTTGCCACATTGGTCGAAATGATAGAAACCAAGTCATGTTCAGGTCTCTAAGCCGGGAGAGTCCCAGGATTTTTGATATCCGGTCCCGGTATCCAATGGCTAGGATCGTATCTTCCATTGTCGCGAGAGTTTGATCTGTGACATGGGTTGCCATAACGAAAAATAAGGACTAAGAATAGGATTCCTGCAATTAGTCCCAGGATCAGGGGAAGTCCGCCAAAAATCGAATGGACGAAATCTGGAAAAATACCCAGTATGGCTTTGAATGGTGTTAATGCCATCGAAAATACTGTCTTAAATACCTTTGAGACCCCTGTGGTATCAGAAATATTTAAGATTTCGCTCAGGATTTCCGCGAAATGTACGGGGGAATTAGTTGATAATAATGTATGTATCTCTGCAGTCGTCCTTGCGACTTGTAGATCATACGTTTCTTTTGATGACGTGAGCCTTGTAGGCGTCTGAAGAAGCACTGTTTTCATTCTGCTTAAAGTATCTATTCGAATAGAAGTAATTTTCAAATTGGGCCATGCCCTTGCCTCCCTGTCTGGAAAGGAGCTGGGGAACAAAGAACGTCCACAGCACTTGACCTTCGCAGTCGTAGTGACTGGATAAGGAGTCCCGGGCATAAGACTACAACATCTGCAGTCTACAATAAGAATGTAACTCCCATTATAGAGCCTTTGAAAGAATGGTTCTATTTCAGTTGCAGGTGCGCCTTGCTGGTGACATGAAAGGTTGTATGAATTCCCTTCACAGGCTCCATGCAAACTAATTCCGTTACACAGAAGCGTGCCGCTTAGTGACATAGCACAATTGTTGCCACTAAGAAACACTTTCTGTCCTTTATTACTGACACATGCATGTGAATAGGGCAGGTTCCAAGTTGTTTTAAGGTACCCCTTTCCCAATTTCTCGTACATGCCAGCCTGTATATATTTTTGGCAGTATTGAAACCTGAAGGTTGAGATTGGAATATTTATGATTCCGTGGATTATCCATTCACTGACAGGTCGTTCTGACATTGTCATTGGTAATCTTTCTAGTTTTTCAATGCTCAAGATTGTATAATCAGCACCCTTTTGTGCCATACCGATTTGTCTATCAGTAAGGTTAAAGATTTGGAATAGTGACGTTGTGTTGATTAAACGCCAAGGCACATAGCCTGAACGCAGATTTTGTAAGGTCCAGCCAAGCTGTACAATAGAACGCAATTGTGACTGTCCATGTTGTAATAACAGTAAGTCTTGCGATAATATATCGATTGCTGAAGACACAATGCTGTCCAATGAACAAATTCTGGAGGACAGAGTCATTAACCCATTGTCCACTACAGAAAGTGATTTTTCCAAATTGATACGGTCAATTTCCCGTATTCTTTCTGCTGTTTCAATTTGAGTAACCTTCCAGGCCTCATTGTATGCTGCATATACAGAGGCTGCTATGAAACGCTTTTGACGCTGTTTGCGTGGTCCCATTATGAAATCACGCAAGTCAGCACCATCAGTAAGTAAAGTTAGGTGTTGCTTAATTTCTGCCAGTGTGGAAGTTTGTAGCCATTGAAGGCATAATTTGCCCACACTGTAGGTTGTTATTATCCCTGGGTGATGTCTTTGGGGATATCTAGGGTCTGGCCTGGTCATTTTGAACCCCTGTGTTTTATTCAGGAATCTGTCTTGACAGTTATTTGTATCTGTGGGCCAGATCAACCATTGTTTCCAATCAGGATGTGTTCTGTTTTGGTTTAATATATGGTTTACGTCTATCTCTTCATCTGTATCAGAGCTATTGCTAAACATTGTTGGCTTTGGAATAGACGATTTATTTAAATCTTTGATTTTGGCTAAGCCAAGACAGGTTGTTTGTTGAACAGTGTCATTTAAAAATATCATTTGTTCTGGGATCATGCAGGCTCTAAACAAAGCTTCTACACCCTGTACTTGCCATTCTTTTGTACCCCAAACACTTTTCAAATCAACATTTTTGTCCCAATAATCAAATCCAAAAGTATTCATTTTTTCGAAGAATGAATCTGAATATATCAATTTTGTGTTGGTTATCATTGTTTTCATCCCTGTCTTGTTTGACAATTTAAAATAAAATGTTTCAGCATTACTTATGTTAAAACCTGAAAAATATGAATATTTGTCATAAACGGTTCTTGAGCTCCCTTTTGGAGGTGTAGCACAATGTTCCCATTGATTATAATTTAAAACATTTCTAGGTTGTGCAGATTTATGCAAAAAATGGTTACCATAGTGGTTATAGCAATACATACTATCATAATTTGTAGAACCTTGCAAATAATCATGTTTTGTAAATTTAGCAGACATTACTAAGTCAGACATCATGTTATTAATGCTTTCGAAGTCCCAATCATCAGCAAATGAGTTTGGTTTTGCAAAGTCACTCAAGGAGATCTTGATTTGGTGTGGATATTTCAGGATCTCGACCGGACCATAAATTTCATAGTCAGTGTTGTCCCAGGCTACCCCACCAGGTATAGGATTGGCTGTGAAGTTGGCTGAAGAAAGTTCTCTTTTCTCGACGTGTGAAGATGTGTGTGGTTTGAGGACCAAGTTGATGTTCTGACTTGCTGTGTCCATTTTAGCATATTTTCCCTCAATGAAGCGTCCCAAAGTAAATACCATGATGAGCCAAAGTATGAGGATAAATGCACCAAAACCCACCCAAAATTCAATCCATGGAGAAATCAGATATGTTTCTTTCAGTTGGTTCAAAAGTTCCTTAGCTTTGTCTTTAAAGGATTTTGATGATGGCTGTGTCTTTGATTCACTGAGGCTTTCAGAGGAATCATCGAAGTTGATGAAGTAGCCGGATGCAGTTCTGTCAATTGTTCCAATTGCTTCAGGATTTTTGTTTCTTGCATTGTCACTCGGTACTTCATTGTAGATTGGTGTGTCTCTGCTAAATGTTTTTATTTGGGTTTTCAGAGGTCTTAGTTCTATTGCATTGTTGCATAGTCCTTGTTGTTCTTCTGTAGGCGTTTCGAATGTGATGAGCCTCTTTGTTAGGACCTCTGTACTGGTAGCAAACCTTGGTGTTCTGCTACTTATTGGGAGTCCACTTGGCCTACTGTTTGTTATCGGCCACATGTTGTGGTTTTACCAGGTCGATGGATACAACTCGGTTCTCCTTTTTTCCAGCAAGTGGCGGTAGTACAACTGATCTTGTCCCGTTGACAGACAAGACAGGAACTGCTTTTCTGTAAGAAGGCCCAAATTCCTTCTTTACCGCGATCTTCTCCCTGACTAGATCCCCGACTTTTGGAATCCAGACAGGTCTTGCTGGGACAGGTGGTGATTCTTCAGTGGTTGTTGGCTGTTGTTTCAACTGTATGTTGCTCAGGTCTTTTCTTGTTTTGTTTAAGTCCTGCAAAATAGCCAAACGGTCTTTGACATCAAAGCTTTTTTCTTTAACCACTGAAGTCTGACTGTCGAGGTCAGAGATAATCATTCTAGTTCCAAATAATAATTCGTACGGACTGAATCCCTTCAGAGAATTTCTTGGCAAGTTATTTAGACTACGTTGGACACTTATTAGATGTTTGACCCACCCAGCTCCCGAACCTAATACCTTTGCCGTTATAGATTGCTTTATGTCACGTTTTTTTCTTTCAACAATTCCGTTCCCCTCAGGGTGAAATGGACAAGAGTACCGCAATTGCACGCCCATGCTGACCATGGCCTCCTTATAAGCCCGAGAGCTAAAAGCAGGACCATTGTCCGAATGCAGCATGCCAATTGCGTATGTGCCGATAAAGACTCGCAAATCTTTTATAACAGTTCTGGCGTCAGCCGTTCGCTGGGGCCACATCCATATAAATCTCGTGCATGAGTCCACTGCAACCAAGATATATTTATAGTTACCGTCCCTTTGTAAGGGACCGCAGTGGTCTAGATAAACACAGGCTAATGGTTTATCCGAGATTAGAAGGGGCGTCTGCGCTGGATGTCTCACCGTTGATACTTTCATTTTTTGACATATTTCACATGCTAGAACATAGTTCCTTGTTTGTCTTCTCATTTGTGGCCACCAGTATCTCTGTTTTAATAATGATACTGTGGCTGAGACGCCAGCATGGATAGAGGCAAGCCCTTTGTGTGCCGCTATTATTAGTCCTAACCTATGTTCCATGTTTGGAATTGCCCTATCCCCCACTCCAGGGATTTGAGCAAAAGGAACATTGTTTGCATCAGTTATGTATGAGTATTTTACTGGAAAGCCTTTAGGGAGTGGTTCTATCGAATCCTTTTCTGAAGCGCCGACAGCTTGTAATATTTCGCTGTCTATTTTTGTTTTTGACCGGGTGACGGCAGCTACGGAAGCCGTTTGCACAGCTGCCTTCGCGGCCTCATCAGCCAATGAATTCCCTGCAACGTGAACGCCATCACGTTGATGACTCAGTGTATGTATCACGTGAGTCTTTGGTAGTTCTTTTTGTAAAAGAGCTACTTGTTCCCAGAGCATTTTATGCTTGATTGTGCCACCTTTCGCATCCTTGAAACCGTTCTGAAGCCAGATCTGCAAGTATTCATTATAAGATTGAACGCAATAATACGAATCGCACACTATGAGTGTGGGGAATTCTCGATCGGTATTTTCAAGCGCCATCTTGAATGCTAGTAATTCAGCTCGCTGAGCTGTACAATCTCCTAGGGATTGTGTTTTAGTGAGGGTTGGTTTAAATTTCCCTTTGTGCCAACGACCTTTAACAATCGCGCACGCAGCACTGTAAGCTTGTTTACCCCCTACTGCGGGTTGTGCTGATCCGTCTGTATATATTATACAGCCGTAGTGATCTAGAGGGAGAATTTCGGTTGGCGGAGGACATTCAAATTCATATTGGAGAAATTCTTGTGTTTTTAAGTAAGGATCAAATTCGTATACCACGTCTGTTGCAGCAAGAGAGTTAGCCCATTGTATCCATCTCGGATGGAGTGCTTTAGCATTTGGAATGCTTGCCTTTGTTACCGCCTCTAGGGCTGGTATTGGTGTCACGATTACTATTCGTTTACCTTGTGCCAGGGCTCGTTCTTTTGCTATAGCTGTCTGTGTTGCTGTAAGAATTTTTTCAGTTGGGCTAAATTTCATTTCAGCCTTAGTGTACAAGTGTGATTTGAATGCAATTGGTACCTTTTCTCCCTCATTAGAGGTCAGGTATGTGAATCCGCATCTCCCTGGGATGACTCGAATCACAAGATTGCGTGTGTTATCACGTGTTTCTAATTTTGTTTTAATTAGCATGTCTGTTTGTAAGGATCTCAAAATTTCTGTGTGTGTTTGAGTCCAACTGGATCTTTTAAAGTCTGGTTTAATTAGATCATAAAGGGGTTTGACCCTTTCTGCGTAATTTGCAATGTAAGTTCTTCCGAAATTTAGGAAGCCTAGAATTGACTGTAGGTTTTTTAGTGTTTTAGGAGCTTGGATTACGGCACATTTCTCTAGGAAATTGTCTGCCAGGCTTTTGCCTTCACTTGATAACTCATATCCTAAGAATAGGACTGTCAGATGGGCAATTCTGGGTTTTTTAAAGTTGAATTTGTAACCCTCTGCAGCGAACCCAAGTATTATGGTGTTCACTCTTTTCAAGTGAGTCTCCAAGTCATCGTCTGTTAAGTAAATGTCATCGACATAAGATAATGCTTCATCATCATATAGTTGTAGTAATTCTGTTACTCTCGCTGAGAATACCCCCGGGCTGTTCTTGTACCCCTGGGCTAACCGACAGAATTGTTTTTGAGTGCCATTTACTGAGAATGCAGTTAAATATCTGCTCTCTGGTGCTATGTTTTGACAAAAGAATCCATTGGAGATGTCCAAGGTTGTTTTGTATTTTTTGCGCACTATGTTATTCATTAGTGCAGCACTGTGTGAGTTTTGCACTGCAAAGGTTTTGCAACATGTGTTAAGGTGTCGGTAATCCAAAACTAGACGATATGAGTTGTCTGGTTTGGAGACCGGAAACAAAGGATTGTTCATTTGTGAGGTGCAAGTTTCAATCACCCCCTGGTATTCTAGCTGATCTAGTATTTCATTTAGCTGTTTTTTAGCTTCTTGCTTAATTGGGTACTGCCTTTGTGCAGTAGGTTGTGATTTTAACTGGATTTTGTGAGGAGGAGAATCCTCATCCCATCCTACATGATTTTTATATAAAGCAGGTGCTAAGGCCACTGCCCACTTTCTAGCAAGTGTGTATTTTTTATGAATCGGGATTTGATTCGAGAAGGCAGGCATAATTACTTCTTCGCCATGAGGGCACTCCCTGACAAACTCTGGTGGCCAGTCTTTTTCAGCTAGAAGGATATCATAGCCCTTGGAGAGATTATCCCAAAATAGTCCCCTTATTTTCCTAGTCTTATCTCCCTCTATACGTAATGTTATCTCGTATATCTTGTGGGGTTTGCTAACTCTGGTGTCTGCAGTTTCCACTTGAAGATATTCATTCGTGTCCACTGTCTCCAGATGATTCATAAGGACTTTGCGAGCTATGCTCACCTCTGCTGCGCTGTCTAGCATTGTCTGAGCCCACTCTCCGTTTTTCAGTTGTGTCCTCAGTATTCTCGGCATTGTTAACTACCTTGATACTGGCTACCTTCTTTTTTGGAAATTGTAATTTCTTTTTTAGCTGAGCAGGTTCCTTGTCTTTGGACTTGGTGTGCTCTTCTCTTTGTTCTGATCGTCCTCTTCTTTCCGATTTCTGCGAGGAATTCTGAAAAGATTGAGAGGGACGTGTATCAATGTCTTGATATCTATCAGGTTTTTTAATATTATCCCTATTTCTAAGGTTATATCTATTCCCAGAGGGGTCACTCTGCGGTGACCTCTGTCTTCGGTTTGGAGATTTTTCTCTTCGCCTAGGAGACCTTCCTCTGGACTGGAATTTCTTTTCTTTTGGATTGGATTGTTTGTTTCCATCCCAGTTCTTTTTTGGTGAATTGTTATTAAAAAATATTTTTTCTGGACTTTCAGTCAGTTGCGGTTTTACTGGTATTCCACCTAAACTATCTCTACCTAGTTCTTCATAGGATTTTTCTATGATTCTGGCAATTTCAGCTGGTTGGTCTGCTATATCTGTCTCTTTTAACCTCTGGCGGATCGCCACGTTTGCTGCTTCACCTTTTATATTGGCTAATAATATAGCCGAGACCTGCTTGAAGTCTTTCAGTAATTTCATACCAAGAGTTAAAGCTGGTTCTGGACCGTATTCATCTTGAATTTGTTTTAGCACATCTGGTATTACCGAAATGGATGGAACACCGTGCGTTTTTGTGTAGATGGAAGCAAAGACTGTACCCCAAGTGTCACAGTCCTCTATGTGTGGTGCGATTCCCATTGGGAGACATATAGTCAGAATCCTGTGTTTTTCTAGCGGGGTGGTGTCAGGAAACACCGCCTCTATTTGGGTAATTTTCTGTGCCAACCAGAATGGTATTTGTTCCCGTTTAGCCGGAACTTTACCTAGGCAGGATTGGATGTTCTGTGGTGTGATTTTATTTGTGTTCCCCTGGTGAGGGGTCAGCTGTGGAAGTTTAATCGCTGGCTGAATTGTTGAAGTCCGCATTACATACTGAACTAATTGTCTGTGAATTTTTAGTAATTGTTTTAGCTGTATTAACAGCTCTCCTGTAGACATCCCTTCGATGTCTGGGTGTGGTGTGTATCCGGCTAAGACCGGCCACGTTGCTCCTGGTCTACCTAAAGGACCGAGCCTGGTGATGTGATTATTGTGTTTTAGGGCGCCATCAAATAAGAGCAAATGCTCTTGGAATTTGAGTGGTACTTCCACCTCCTCGAAAGGAGTGTACTCATTAGGAGGTTCCTCTATTTTGTAATAGTGGAAGTACTTTGTTACAGCATTTGCTGCTGGAAAATGTATCCATGAATAGTATACCTCTGTCTGCCGATATTCGTGTGCCTCAATTACGAATATGACTGTGCCACCTCTAGGTGTCAGTCCATTTTCTATACGCTTTAGGGTTATAGATCTCCTTTTGATGACCGGGATGAGTATTATATCCCCGTCAGCAGCCTGCATGGTAGCATCAGCTGCTGCGAGTTCAGTTGCGAATCTAACTGCCTCTCTTTCTTCATCACTTTCTGACATTTTACTGTTAGAAAGGTTATTCTTTTTGTTTGCAGATCAGGTTTCTTATGGAAACAGAGATTAGATGCACAATATTTTGGAACAGTGTATCCTTCAACGTTGACTATACCAAGAACCATACATAGGAGTCCCCTCCTGCGAGGTTTTGGAGGATATTACCTTTCACCCACTCCAGACGTCTTTGGAGTATTTGGGAAAAGGGGTCTGAGTGAGATAGCACGACTGAGTTACTCTAAATGTCTTACGTTAGTTTTATCGCCCTTTCCAAACGCGTTGGGCGCCATTTAGTGTAGCTCCTATCTTCCCAATAGGCTCTGCGCATTGGAATAATACCTACAGCAGTAAAGGCCTAGGCCAGACGTTAACTAGGTCTACTACTGTCGATACTAGACTTAAGTTTTGGGTTTGCCAGCGTAGCTCAGAGTTCGCTAGAAACTTTCTCGAATGTTCAAGGAGGAATTAACTTCCCTGATTAGACAAGAAGGGATTTAGTTTCTGACAACCATAGAACATGACAACTTTGCTCTCCCCTAATCAAGAGTCAATCTCGAGAGTCGTGTGAGCACAAGGCAATTATTTTACTCAGTCAGTACGTGCATTCTTAGTCTCATCAGATTGTAGAGAAAAGGAAGAGACGGGCGTGTTCAATAAAAAGGTGTTATTTATTGATCAGTCTCTTTTCTCGTACAAGAGAAATGGATCGATATTATTGCAATACTTATAGTTAAGTAAAGTGCGTACATTAAAAGCAATAGTATAAAATAATACTGTAAAAACATTGATATGGTTTCTGAGCCATATGATGTTTAAAATGATTAAAATATATTTACATACACATATACATTTGACTAAACGTACTCAACTGGTGTTTCTAAATACGCCTACCCCGTGTACCTGACCTAAGTCTAATGCGTGGGCGGGAATAGAAAGTTACAGTTTAAGTTAAGTTTGTTTTTGCCAAGTGAATAACTAAAGAATTCTCTGTGAGGGGTTATTCAGTTCTGTACCTGGAATTTAGGATGAATGAGGAATGGTATCTCTTTCTCTGCTCTCGATATTCCAGGCCGCCTGCGAGGGCTGCCCGAAAGCGCCGGTGCTGGGTCTCTCGGCTTGAGATAGCAGCGCGTCTCTCAGCGCGTCAGGAAGGCGGGGCTGCGCCAGCGGGGTCTGCTCTGCTTCTGGGCTTCGGCAAGTATGGCTGCTCCGTCTCGTCACCACGCGTGTGTTTGCATAGGGCAAGATCGGCAATATTTATACCTTAAAGGTGCCGAGATTGACGTAAGGATGGACATAGATACGTCAATAAAGATGTCATACGACTTGCTCGTTAGCACATTCTTTACTAAAGTTCTCTGTGAAATCAAAACAATGGCCGCACGGATTTTCCAGGTTGTCATAGGTTTGATTTGTTATGAGAACGTCGTATGCCTTATCAGGGGCTGGAGGAATGTCGCTTGTCTAATTAGATCTCAAGCGTTATGACCTAATCAGATAACACGTTCCTGTGCCGTAGTGTGACTGCGTCAGATAACGGTATCTGCATCATGGGGGCTTTTCTTGCCTCATGGGCTGACTGTTAGTTAACTTGATAGTTAGTTTAACCAGAACAGGGTCAGGAATAGGGGGATTGATTCAGAACCTATAGGAATACACGACACATTTGGGCTATCATCACCACCAATGGTTATTAATAAAGTGTTGGTACCTTAGATAGGTGTAATACACGCAACAGAGATTCACGTCTTCCCTTATTTGTTGACTGGCTCCTCCTCCCTCTCTTCTTTGTCCTCCACCTTCTCCTTCCTCTCTTCTTTCTTGTTCTTTCTCCCCCTCCTTCCACCTCCTCCCCCTCTTTCTTCCTCCTAGCCCTCATCCCTCCTCTTCCCTCTCTTCTTTTTTCTTCTTCTTTCTTCTCCGTACTCCCCCATCTCTTCCTTCTCCTCCCTCTTAGACCCTCTAGAACAGAAGATTTTTTGTTGAATCTGAAGAGGTCCAATATAGATCCACTCAACATCTCCAGCTTATAGGTGCTATGGGGAGGTGTGGCTTCTAGTGCTGAGGAAAGACAATTTGCTATTGTATATCTCCTTTCTACTAGAGATGGCGGCTCCAATAGCTCAGCATAGATTAAGGGCAGAGGGATGTATGGCCTTAACAGTGATAACTCTTTTTGAGCCAGATTGCATCTCCAGTGGCCGCTATTAGAGCTGTCAGGAGCCCCTGTTAGGAATGTTTAGTGCCCTTGGTAACAAGATTAATGAGGAGTTTCTTCCTGAAGAGACCAGTATTTAATTCACCATTCCCTACATTTAGATTTAGATTAGCATGAGTGTTTTTTGGCCCTTCTGCCCCTGAGGAGATATTACTCCACATGCTAGATCTGAGAAGAGCCTTGGAAATCTATTTGTTTAGGAAAAATCCTTTTCAAAAGATATATTTTCTTTTTGTTTGTTCCCTTTGGCACCTCAGGTAGCGATATAAGACTATTGACAGTGATACTTGGCAGATGGTTGAAACAAGCTATTATACTATCGTATGAGAGACGAGGGCAGTGGCCTCTTTCAAATCAAGTATTGGGGAGTTCAAAAGAGAGGTGTGTCGACATCTTGGGTGGCTTTGAGAAGGGCGTCAATGATGTGCATATATAATGCGGCAAGTTGGTTCGCTCCCCATAATTTTATGAAACATTACAGACTCCATTTGAAGGGTAATGTTTCCTCAACATTTGGTACTTTGGTGTTGGATGTAGTAACAGAATGTGGAGTGAATAAACTTCAAGTTTGACTGATTTGCATTGCTTGAAGCCAAATTTTTGGCTTGGGTATCAGCTCAATCTGCAAGGACCATGGTGAAGATGGGGAGTTAATTACCCGGTTACTTACCATTAGTGTTCATTCCTCCGAGTCCAGGTCTTACTCGCCACAGGCCAGGTTTCCCCATGCCTCCTGCCTTTGTGAGTTTTGGCTTAAAAGGGTGGGGGGATAGCTTTGAAATCAGGAAGTGGGAAAGGAGATCTTCCACTTTTGTGGACTTATGGGAAGTGTCATATGGCGGAGCCATCTTGCGATCGGAGTTGTTAAGTTCCTGTTGTGAAAAGTTGTCAACTGGAAGCGGTCCATCAACCTGGAAGGACTGTGACTAGGAATACAGTACTCAGAATAATGAAGATTACACGTGCGTAACCATGGCAATTCTTATTGTGCAGCAGTACAAGACCTGAAATGGGCCCTTCAAATGATTTAGGAATGAGGGTGCATTTACTACTTCATTTTAGAAAAAAAATATATATATTTGTTAAAGTGCTCTGTGGTTTGTTTTACTCCATTGGAATTTGGGAGATATAATTTACTCGTTAGTTTTACATTTATTTATAAGATTTTTATTGCACTCATCGTAAGTGTTATTTTCTTTACTCCGAACTAAAATGATGTGCTTAATTTGTGCAGGTGGTGGGCACCAACACTCATTTTTGGGAACAAGGGTTTACTTTTCAACCACTAGCTATGACTCGGAGGAAGAGAGAGAGAAAGAGGATAATAAAACGGAGTGAGATATACAGAACGAGGAGAAAGTAGGGATGAAAAATAATCTTCAAGAGTGAGATAAAAACACAGGCATTCCTCGCATTCAGCAGCGCCAGTGTTGGGCTCATGAAAAAAAACATTGACCCTGCACTTATTTTTGACAAATTAAGCACTACTAAAATGCCATTATTGAACATTTCTAGGGGTGGCTAGAACCAAAGCAGAGATTCATGTTTCTCTGTTGGCTTTCACAAAATATGTCACAGTCTAGAGTGTTTTTAGTTTTTTTTTAATCCAACTCAAAATTACCTCTGGTCTAGTGTGTATGATATTCAGTACTACGATCAGTGGTGTGTCAGTTTGCCTGTTAAGTTGCTGCTCCTCCCTTTTCCCTTGTAAGTCCAAGCATCTGAAGCAGCGTATGAAGTTTCCCACCGTTCATATACCGATCAGCCTAGAATAATAGTAGTACATTTTGATTTGTTACGGGCATTCGTCGCATAAGGTAATGATGTGTAGGCGTGCGCAATTCATAATGTATCCACGTGTGATAGTAGTACATGGTAGTACTTAATGATAAGTTAATGTATGGATACAAACGTCTCACCCCAAAAAAAAAATGGCACACGTGAGGACAAAATCTTAAATTTTTAGGAACTTTGGCACATTCAGTAAACTGACAACCTGATGTTTTAGGGCAAAATTATTTTATTTCACATTTATATTAAATGCAGGTGTTTGCATGATCATCAATACCACTGTCTAAACCGCTAATTTGGGAGAGTAGTATAACACGTCTGCAGTCCAATTCTGTAGGGTAGGTGTAGCTGAGTGATAATACTGATGTGTAAAATGTATATAGTCTAGCTGCGCTGTTCGAATTTGTGAGAGGTGTGTACTTTTTTTATATTTTACTTCCCTGTCCCTTCTAAAGAGATTCTTTTCCATGACATATCGTGACATAAGTGGGCAGGTGATGCTTCAGTTGGTTTGAACCGCTGGTCTTTGGCAATTAGTCACCCATCTAGTATTTGCCACCACCTTACTTTAATTTTCTCGAAGAAAAGTGAAGAACTTGAATGCGTGCTGCTAAAATAAATTGTATTCTTTCTTTTAAAATTTAGGTCAGCGTGATCTGAAGAATACCCTGCTGGTTGATATCACATCTTTTTTCTGGACCTATGTTTTCAAGTTCTCTCTCATCAGTGGAAATGAGTGTCTCTTGAATCACCAACTATTGCCTTGTACTTCTCCAAGTTAAGCAAGCACATGAAGACCTGCAATAATATTGTATGATTTACTGTGAATCTCATTACATGAAAATGTTCGATCAAATCTTTTGTTGCACTACCAGAGGGTATTGTATTACTGCATTTATAGCACTTCATACACCTCTGAAGGATATTATTCGATTGAAATTGCAGCACACCGCAGGAGAGTGCATGGTTGGAAGGGTGTTGTACTTGTGATACTTTAAGGGAGATGATTTGGTGTTGTGCTTGAGTGACCAGAGAGCTGATCCGGTTTTGTTTTGGGGCACAGTGCCTAACGATGTGATGGAGAAAAGAAGTATGAGAGAGAAATGTGCAAAATGTTGTAGCTAGCTGGCAGTTATGGTTTATTCTTCAGGTCCAGAGTTGTGTTTATATTTTTCGTTGTATTTTTCAATTTATCTCCTATGTTGACTGTAGCCGTTGGGTCCTGTAAATCTGTGAAGAAAGGATGCAGGCAATGGAGGGAGAGCGTGATAAAGGAGCTAGAAGTATGCCAGGATGGACTGCAATACACTCATCCCTTATATGCCGATGTGAGGTCTAGGAATTATGGACGACAATATTGTGGTCAGGCCATGCCAGGGTAGGCTGTATTACAATCATCCAGGATGCCAGCAATGTTTAGTAGACCTTCAGTAATAAGTTTATTCATCCAAATCTGGTATAGGGTGGATAGTTAAGCTAGTTTGGTATGGGGTTCTTTATTCTGTTGTGTGCTGTATAGCAGGTATGGACTGCTGGGAGTGTTCAGTTCTAGTCACTATTTTGCAAGTATTGTAATAGCTTGTTGTGAGGACAATCTGTACACCATCCAGTAGTGATGGTTCCTTTTGTAGTTTGTGTACTTGAGTTTCCCCTTCTGCACAGTTAGTCAATAATTCTTAGTCAGTTGGCGTGTGACTGCTGTATGATGCGCCAGAGACATCTCGTATAATTAAAGAGCACATGGTTTGAAGTGTGAGAAAATATCTGTGTGCTTCAGTGACTACAATCATGAATTATTTGTCACACATTTCTATGGAATGGTTAGGTGGCATGTTCTTCAACAACCAGCCAGTTCACATTCTGCCTAACTGCTGAATGACCTGTAGTTATGACTGCCATCACTAGCCCTGAATTATTATTTTAGTTATAATCTCAACACCCAGAATTTATTAGCACGTTGAGTTTTAATTGCTTTAAAATATTTTATATATTTCCAGCACCTCTGAGAATTTTCAATTGCCAGACTGTTCTTGAGGCCATGTGGCAGGGAGGGGATAGCGGGTCACAGCCATGGGGTTAAAGCCTTTTACCTTTGCTCTCCTGGGGCTGTTCCTGCTATGGCTCTGCGAACTGGGCCAAGTACAACCCTTGACTCTCAGTGGTATCATAAGGGTGTAGTTACAGGCTTTTCAGGGAAGTTAGTGTGGGGGTTACACAAGCTCAAGAATCGATACCACCTACCTAGCAGCGCCTTAACATCAATGTCCAAGCCAGTACTTCTCTATGTATTTTTATTACACCAAAAAACATATGTCGTACACATTCTATTATGCATGAATATCAGTTTCCAAAGTGCGGGTCATAGTGCTCTTAGTGGCCTCTGCTGATTCTACTGTCCTCTGGCGTTAGTGGGTCCCACCCACTGGTACTGGGGTTCCCTGTTCCCAGCCCCGTAGAAGGTTCAAGGCCAATCCGGTAAACTCTTGATTTCAGCTTGTGCTACATTAACCGCCCCCCCAGCCTAGGCCACATCAGTTTCCCATCAATGTCAGGTTAACAGCTACAGGCTGCACTTGGCCCTCTCAGTCTCTCACCAGTCTGTGATGGCAGTGTGGGGCCGCATTTGGCCATCCTGTGGCAGCTGAATAATTACCAGCTGCACTGGGAGCCTTAGGTGGTACACAGCAGTCCAGGAGGGTTGTAAGTCTGTGTTTTCGCTTCCTGCAGCCGCTAAATCTCACCAGCAGCAGGCAGTAGCCTCTTGGAAGCACACAGCAGTCCCCTTCGGGTGGTGCGGCAGCTATCCTCACCGCACGTCGCTTGCGGGGTCATTGCAAGACGCGAGCTGATTTGGAAGACGGATTAATTCTGCCTCTGATGCTGCATTATTGCGGTGTTTCCCGATGATTACACACGCCCGGGCACTGACATTGTAAAGGTCTACCCTCGGACTCTCTGGCCTCAACTTGTGCCGTGCTTTCACTGCAAACGCCCATCCTTATTACTTGAGGGCCATTCAGCATTGACATAGCATGATTCTAAGTTAATACCACCAGATGTATCTCACCTTGTCCACCTTCAAACTGAAGACGAGCAACAATTAATTTGGTTGCCTGCCCCCACCCCGTCCTGATGAAGACCCCGAAGCAAGGGCACTACTAAATCCTGCGACATTTAGAGGGTCGAAACGTCGACAACTGTCCTTTTTTCGTCAGCTTCACCCCAGTATTGATACACATTGATGTGTTATGTGGAGTATGATTTTGATTAAGTGATGTATTGAACCTATGGTTTTTTGTTGGTTTATATTTGAATTGACATATAAGTGCCGTTGTGCCATTTGGTTGTTTTTTACAGTCACTATTCCCTATCCACACTATCCTCACCTTATCACTTCCCTTACCCTTTGGGGCACTGCACAGTTTATGAATGTTCATTCAATGATATGATATTGAATATACTCCTACATTGTGAATAAATACAGCGTAGTCCTATCTCTTATCTACTGTCGGCAAAAAAATTTCAATGTTTATGAATTGTTTGTCCTTTGCTGGGACCCCCTTCTCTCAGTGCTAAATCTCACCAGCAGCAGGCAGGATCCTCTTGGAAGCACACAGCAGTCCCCTTCGGGTGGTGCGGCAGCTATCCTCACCGCACGTCGCTTGCGGGGTCATTGCAAGAGAGGAGGCTTCTCATGATGGCTCTCTTTTGGGCGGTGACTTTAAATCACTGCTTGCTCTAGTCCTCCTTTTGGTGAGGAATAAGTCACATACATCATCTTGAGTCTGATCTGAGGAGGAATTACTGATTATTCTGGGTGATATCTTGGTACCCAGAATAGTCAGTAATTCCTCCTTCAGATCGGACTTAAGGTGATGTTCCCTCATCTCTGGGGAGTTGGCTATAAGTGTGATACCAAGCCTTTGCTGCTTCATAGTCCCTGAGTACACTGCAGTGTTTCCCTCCTTGGTAGAAGAGACCAGAACAATGAACTGCGATGGTTCTTGAACTCCCATCTTGCTACAGCTTTCGCAGATGGAGGATGTGTTTTCCAGGTCTACTCTTTTGAACAGGTTTGGAGTGGTTCCCCTTTCATGTGTACTGGCCAGGCCACTTTCCAGGCCTGGGCTGTGTCTGTTATAAAGCTCTCTTAAGAAGTACAGTCTCGAAGTGGAGCACCCACCACAAAAGTACAAAGATGTGAGAACAGACTGCACCCACCGATTTATAACCCCCTTCTTACAGAGATCTAGAATAGAGACCAAACTGTGCCCCTTCAAAGGACTCCTTTCCCTATCAAAAGATGTTGCAGGACCCCCCCCCCCCCTGTGCCCCTTGCCATTGACCAAATGGTAGATGTCATCAGAGTCATTTTCAGATCCATGTTTCAGAAATGGCACTGGTACTTCTAAGGAAAGTCTGTCTCCTATTTCCTCGGATCTGATGCTCCCGCTCCCATCTAGGAGACGCCATCAATACACATACGCTGTCTGGAGAAAAGCACCCTCTCCCCATCTTGAAGTCTGGTGAAAACTGTGGGCTTCCAAAAAGGAGCTTGCTTGCCTGCAACACTCCTGTGTAGCACACTACTGCTTCCAGCATTCATGCAGACTTGCAACGCATGGGATATCATATTTAGGATTCTAATTCATTCAGAGCAACTTACTTTTAGATGAATTGGCCAGTAGGCACACTTTCATATCTCACAGGTAAAAAGCGGTGATCAGTAATAATATCGAACAAAAGATATTGAATTGACAGAATATTTAGTTTTTTATATAGAATGGACAGAATATCGAAATTCAGGTAAGAAATATCGATTTCCATAATATCGATGTTAGTAATATCGACAGTCATAATATAATTGTTAAAAATATCACTTTTGTTTTATAGTGTTTTAAGTATTAGTATATGTGTTAAAAGTATGTATTATTTTTGTAATGTATGTTTACATTTTTTTAAAGTAATTCATTGTATGTTATTTAATTTTTGCGTAATTTAATTCCGTAGCAGTTTGTGGGTTTATAGGGGAATAGGGTGGGAAGTAATGTAATTATAGTGAATTAAATATAAATTTTTAGGAATTATTATTTATTTTAAATTTAATTTTGCTTTTTAGTTCTGTAGCAGGTTGTGGGTTTATAGGGGATTAGGGAGGGAAGCAATTTAATTGTTAAGTAATAATTTATTTTAATTTATAGGTATTGATAATGTATTGTTAATTAATTATTAATTTGTAATTAATTTTTATTTGGTAATTCTTTTTTATGAATTGGTAATTAATGTTTATTGATGAATTGATAATTATATTAGTTTATTATTCGTAGCGTGTGAGTTTATAGGGGAATGTGGGAAGTAATTTAATTATAATTAATTAATTATTGAAATTATTTTTGTGTATTGATAATTTACTGTTAATTATTAATTGGTATTTTTTTCATTACTTATTAATTTTTGGTCTTGAAAATTAATTGGTTCTTAATTAATAATTAATAGGCAATTAATTTTTAATAAGTAATATTTATTGGTATTTGTAATTAATTAATTATTAAATATTTTGTAATTGGTAATTAATTTTAATTATTTTTTTATTGGTATTGATATATATTTTTTTTAATTTAAATATAAAATCATTACTTTCCCTACTGTTGCACTCTGGAGTGGGAATAGTAATTTTTACTCCAACGCTTTTCCTACTGTTGCACTCTGTGGAGTGGGATTAGTAATTTTTACCCTCCCGCTATCCAACGCTTTCCCTACTGTTGCCCTCTCTGAAGTGGGAATAGTAATTTTTACCCCTACGATATCCAATGCTTTCCCTACTGTTAGACTCACTGGAGTGGGAATAGTAATTTTTATCCTCCCGCTATCCAACGCTTTCCCTACTGTTGCACTCACTGGAGTGGGAATAGAACATTTTACCCTCCCGCTATCCTACGCTAAAAATATTACATATTTTGTATTAATATAATGTTAATATATATATATATATATATATATATATGTGCGCAGACTCCAAAGAAACGCCACTTCCAAATCCCAGCGCAACCCAGGACCGGCGAAGCAAGCAGGAGACGGACCACAGCTTACAAATCACAGGTTTTTAATTGCAGGAAAGGTTGGAGGCAAACGGGCAAGACGCGTTTCGGGCTCCACGAGCCCTTGATCACATGCAATGAACCAACAATTTTCATTTGTTTTTATAATGCAGTGAAGCCCGCCTCCCCGCCAATTTTCAAAACTGGTCAGATGGTCATAGAAATAGAGAAAATACTCTATAATATTTCTGAAGACATATGCACATACTAATAAGTTACTTTACAGTAGAAAAATAACTAACCAAGACGGTAAACAAAATTAAATATAATTAATTAACTACCATCTATTTCATTTCGTTTTCTAAAATTATTATATATATATATATATATATATATATAAATAGGGTTTTGTTTTGACTTAATACTGGGTGCTCCCTTGTGTCTGGACAAAGCTATACCTCTCTGAAGAGCTCTAATTAGAGCGAAACACCATGTATGGGGTTGCTTTTACTCATTTCAGGTTGGCTTGAGTTGGTATTTCACTAATTCAAAGCTTTAATATTGTGCCTGGAGTGATAAATGGCTTTTGTAATTTTACAGCTCGGCAAGGACAGCACTGTACTAGTCCTATGCTTAAAAACTTTGCTGTATAAATTGCAAAAGACTGTCATTTTCTATCTCGGCGTGGATAGCACTGTGCTAATCCTATGCTTGAAAACTTTGATAGAAAAACAGACATTTGAGGTGAGCAGATCTAGAGTGTCGCTGGTGTTGAGAGTGCTCTAACAGGGGCTGCTTTCCACCTAAACTTGAGAACTACCCAGAGTTCTCTCCCTCTTTTTTGCATAATTTATGCATCACTCTATGCCTGAAAGGGTTTTGTTTTGACTTAATACTGGGTGCTCCCTTGTGTCTGGACAAAGCTATACCTCTCTGAAGAGCTCTAATTAGAGAGAAACACTGTGTCAGGGGTTGCATTTACTCATTTCAGGTTGGCTTGAGTTGGTATTTCACTAATTCAAAGCTGTAATATTGTGCCTGGCGTGATAAATGGCTTTTGTAATTTTACAGCTCGGCAAGGACAGCACTGTACTAGTCCTATGCTTAAAGACTTTGCTGTATAAATTGCAAAAGACTTTGTCATTTTCTATCTCGGCGTGGATAGCACTGTGCTAATCCTATGCTTAAAAACTTTGATAGAAAAACAGACATTTGAGGTGAGCAGATCTAGAGTGTCGCTGGTGTTGAGAGTGCTCTAACAGGGGCTGCTTTCCACCTAAACTTGAGAACTACCCAGAGTTCTCTCTTTCTTTTGTGCATATATATATATATATATATATATATTCACTGAAAAAACCATAGGTTATAGACCATATATAGTTAGGAATTAGCATTTAAAAAACCTTATTTTACTCACACAAAACCATTGAAATTCCATATATAGTTAGTTGCACTAACTATATATCGCGCACCTGCAATCCACTGCTGATCATGTCACATATTACATCATTCATGACATGGTCAGTGACATCACTGATGACATCACTGATGACATCTCAAATGACATCACTGATGACATCACTGATGACAACATCCAGTGACTGTATGTTTCTGTAAAGTTAAAATATGTCTTACATATTGAAGAATGAGTGGATGTATAAGTGTCTGGATGAAGGATTTAGTAGGTGCGTGACTGACTGTATGAGTGAGTGATTAAATGTGTCTCACTGAATGCATGGGTTAGTGACTAAACTGTCTTAATTTGTGCATCATTATGTCTGTTGTTCTGTAAACTGCTGCATGTGTTGATCATTAGCTATACGAGAGGCTATATGTGTTATTAATTGGTTGCCCAAGTATTTCTATGGGAGATTGAGTTTGTGTGGGGGTGGCTGGAAGGTGTGTGACTCTATGCATAGATGTGTGAACAGTTTATTCACTAGGTGTATGAGTTCAAGAGTGCATGTGGAAACAGCTACATGGGCAGTTGACTGTGTGCATGAGTGTATTGATGAGTGAATGGATATCTCAATGCTACATGTCATAGTAAGTACATATGTAAAACACAGTACATGTGAGAGTTGGCATATATAAATAACTGTGCATGAGAGCCACCGAATGAGTGAGTGGTTGTATCGATCATTGTGAACTTGTATCAGGGATTGTATAAGAGAGTAAATATGTGTTAGTATATGTTTCAATAAGTAAGGTGTGTTTAACTGTATAGTTGAAGAAATGGAGATGAGATTGTTTCTTTGCATGACTGACTGGGTGTGTGAGTAACTCCATGGATGAGTGGCAGTGTGTGAGTGTCTGTATACACTGAGTGTATCTAAGGTTATATTAGAGTCTGAAGAGGTTTATCGTATTAGCACAAGAATGATGTCAAATGAGATGTCATCAGTGATGTCATCAGTGATGTCATTTGAGATGTCATCAGTGATGTCATCAGTGATGTCACTGACCATGTCATGAATGATGTAATATGTGACATGATCAGCAGTGGATTGCAGGTGCGCGATATATAGTTAGTGCAACTAACTATATATGGAATTTCAATGGTTTTGTGTGAGTAAAATAAGGTTTTTTAAATGCTAATTCCTAACTATATATGGTCTATAACCTATGGTTTTTTCAGTGAATTTTCAAGGTTTTGTAAATGCTAATTCCTAACTATATATGGTCTATAACCTATGGTTTTTTCAGTGAATTTCAATGGTTTTTTAATAGCAAATATCATAAGCTGTCGAATGTCAAGTACGTGGTAAGTGAAAACATTTTCGTGTTTATGCACACTGATCTGCTTTGAATGGTGCCCCCCCCCCCCTCATTTCTATTAGGAGTACTCTCTCTTTGCAGATAGTGAAAGGTAGTTAACGCAGGTCTTTGCCCCCATTGTAATCCGTCGTGCCTGCTTCTCTCTCCATTTGATTGATTGTTATCCAAGTATTTACTGTTTTAGAATTAGTTCTCTTTGGTTCATTCTCTATTTACAAACAAACACAGAGTCGCAATACTCTGTTTAGTCTTTGCAGATAACGAAAAATCGTGTAAAAAAAAAAGAAAAGGAATCGAGCAAAATCAGTAGGCCACTAATGGGATCTCTTTTTGACCTCGCTAAAATAGAAACATTAGGAACAACCCCTCATGACAAATACAAAACTAGTGAGATGAACTGAACTCCACACAATGATGGCTGCAAAACAGCTCGGCTCCGCCACCCACCCCGCCCAAAATAACGATAAAGAACGGCTGCCATGATTGGTTGCGGAATGACCACGACGGAGCTACGAAATGGTGCTGCTCTCATGCTAACCCCAGCTTCAGTCTGAAACATCCAGAAACACTGTAGACTACCAATTCGATCAGTTCCGGTAGCGCCCCAATGTAACCCGGTAGAGAAGAACTAGCTCTCCCCTCTTTGACTGATGGTTCTTGTTGCCTGTCCCTTCTGTTGTCATTTAACAGAACTATTTAGCCTGCTGAAAGGGGTTGTGTTCCGACCGCTGGTTGGTGGAGACATTTTGACTATATTCTGTACCTGCGTTGTCGCGTAATGCGTCATATGACGCGCCGCGTTAGCGCATCCGGAAGTCATCCGGGGCGCGCAGCGCGTAACGTAAGCATAACAAGTCATGTGACTTGTTAATAAAACTTTTCATTGGTTCATTTTACTTTTCTTATTGTAATGATGAAAGGCTTGGTCATATGACCTAAAAATTACGCTTTTCATTACTTCCGAACATTATTTTTTCTTAAATATATGTTATAATGTTCCAGGCTAATGTACTTTCCCGGAAATTTTACAACTGTCCTGCAAGTAAAATATATTCTTTTTTCGAGAAAAAGAGCGTTTCTTCGTCCCATGACGGAGCCGTTGAGCAAAAGAGGGTCGACCTGCTGTCTTAGTCGCCGATACGCCTGAATATGAGATTCTTATCGATCACTTTATGTTGCAGGAATAGAAAACACAACAGCCCTTGACCATTTATCTTTACTGCGTTCCTTCGTATTATACCTTTTACCCTTCATGTAATTGGTCTGCTTTATTTCACTTGCCTTTTAATGATTCTAAAACAGTCACTATTATTAAAAACTTTACCAATGTATATACTACTACCATGTTTTCTTTTAAAAACCTTTATTGTGAAAATTTCATTATACAAATACGAGCCTATAACCACGTGGGCCTGCCACAGAGCAAACTGTAATCGTATATGATGAATAGACATTTACACTGTAGAGGAACGTAACGGGCGGGCCATTAGGTTGCAAGAACTAAGGTGTCTAACAGTTACGGAATCGGTGGACGTACATTTTATAATTAAAATACGACAGGGCCAGTTACAATAAAATTATCTAGATATACATTTGCGGGCAAGTACCATGGGTGACGTTAATTCGAACTTTCAACAGTACAGTAATCAATAACACATCAGAACTTAATATCAATAGGGATGTCGAAATATTCAATCAATTCTCGTCCCCGCCCGCCATGTGCTTCAAAACTGCATACGTATCTCGTGATTTCAAGGTTCTGCAACCAGTACACAACAAGGAGTTACGAGTCCCATTTATTCCGGCGCCATTTTGGGCGAGGACGGGCAGGTCCAGGATATAGTCAAAATGTCTCTACCAACCATCGACTATGATGATGTTCATATGCTGTATTTATTAGAGTAACACTCATCTGTCCACATGAAATTAATTTGCCACAATCTAAACATGTCATTTTAATCTTTCCAAAGTTCTTCTAAATATTTGGGACCGTTTCCCTTGCCTCTGAAGCTCTCAGTGCCACTTCTTTGATGAATGTACTAGCAGGTCAGGGGTTCTCCTCCAAATCTCTCTTTTATGCAGCACTATAATTAATTGGTGCCACCTCTCCATATGACGATGCATGGTATAGTTACCACAACTATATTTTTTTTAGGTTCCTCTGGAGAGTTCATCGTGGCAGATGAAGCGTGTAACGTACCGGGCATTTACTTTTTTTTGCATGTACAGGAAAGGAAAAAAAAATCGAGCGTCCGAGTTCTAAGGTGTCCCAGGGCCATTTTGGTGGACCAGGCCCAAATCCAAAGAACAGCCATCTCACAGGCTAATGGGGCGACCCACGCCGAGTTTCAGCATTGTAGGATGACCACACAAGTACAGCAACTTGCTAGACATCACCTCGGTGCCATCCGGATCTCGGCGCCCCACTGCAGATGAAGTGCCTCTCAACTATGAAACCACCACGGTGACATCCGGATCTTGGCGCGTTGTGCTGCCTTCGGCCTATTCGCACATCGGTCCGCTACTGACGCCATCTCACAGGCTAATGGGGCGACCCACGCCGAGTTTCAGCATTGTAGGATGACCACACCAGTACAGCAACTTGCTAGACATCACCTCGGTGCCATCCGGATCTCGGCGCCCCACTGCAGATGAAGTGCCTCTCAACTATGAAACCACCACGGTGACATCCGGATCTTGGCGCGTTGTGCTGCCTTCGGCCTATTCGCACATCGGTCCGCTACTGACGCCATCTCACAGGCTAATGGGGCGACCCACGCCGAGTTTCAGCATTGTAGGATGACCACACCAACTTGCTAGACATCACCTCAGTGCCATCCGAATCTTGGCATCTCAACGCCTAGTGGTATCTTCCATACAAAAAATATTGTTACGCTGCCTTTGGCCCCATTCGCACATCAGTCCGCAACTTAGACATCACCTCGGTGCCATCCGGATCTTGGCATCTCAGCGCCTTGTGGTGTCAGTCAGAAAATATTGTTGCGCTGCCTTTGGCCCCATTCGCACATCGGTCCGCTACTGACGCCATCTCACAGGCCAACGGGGCGCCCCACGCCGACTTTCAACATTGTAGGATGGCCACAGAAGTGCGACAACTTACTAGACACCACCTCGGTGCCATCCGGATCTTGGCGCGTTGTGCTGCCTTCGGCCTATTCGCACATCGGTCCGCTACTGACGCAAACTCACAGGCCAACGGGGCGCCCCACGCCGACTTTCAGCATTGTAGGATGGCCACACCAGTGCTGCAACTTGCTGGACACCACCTCGGTGCCATCCGGATCTTGGCGCGTTGTATTGCCTTCGGCCTATTCGCACATCGGTCCGCTACTGACGCCGCCTCACGTGCCAACGTATTTTCTCCGCATTTTATACCCTATGCCGCATAACAGGTCATGTGACTTGTTTATAAAACTTTTCATTGGTTCATTTTACTTTTGGTTTCCGAATGATGGAAGGCTTGATCATATGACCTAAAAACAACACTTTTCATTGGATGAAAACTTTTTTTTCCCCCCAAACGATGAAAGCCCCACCTTGTTTCTGGATGTTTCAGACTAAACTGGCGTCAGCATGAGAGCACCACCATCTCGTAGCTCCGTCGTGGTCATTCCGCGAGCAATCATGGCAGCCGCTCCCCACCAGAAGCCTGCAGGAGTCGGGGCCCCCAAAACTTTTGATGAATTCTCAAGGCGGAGGGGACGCTTTCGAGAATGGGGTCCAAGACCTAGCAGACAAGCGTCCGATTTCCAAGGTGTCCCAGGGCCATTTCAGTGGACCACGCCCAAAAAGGAAAGAGCCTGCCGCCATTTTGAGAGTCCTGTGGCAGCCGCCTATCGCTGCACCGCAAGAGTGGGCGCAACTCAGCTGAATGGCGGATTTTGACACAGTGGACCAAAAGCGGACGGAATGGCAACTGAAACGGTAAAGGGGCGCCCCACTAAAACAGATGAGACTCCACCTGGAGAGGCCCGTTCACGCCGCCTCCCCCGGGGCGCTCCACGCCGTTATTCGGAGCAGCATTGTAGGATACCAAAACCAGTGCGGCAACTTACTGGACATCACCTTGGTGCCATCGTTCTGCTGCCTTGGAACTATTCGCACAACAGTTTGCTACTGATGACCCACCCCCCGCGACGCCCCACGCCGTTATTTGCTGGGTGGCAACTTACTAGACATCACTTTCGTGTCATCTAGATTTCGGCGCGTTCTGCTGCCTTGGAACTATTCGCACAACAGTTTGCTACTGATGACCCACCCCCCGCGACGCCCCACGCCGGAAATCTGGACGTTGTGCTGCGTTGGGACTATTCGCACAGCCGACCGCTACTTCGTTGTTTTTCCCTAAAAATGTTTATATGTTATTACTATTTTTGTTTTCTTGTATATATTTATAAATTATTAAAGTTTTATAATCTTACTACTTTGTCGGAGTGCTATATATTTTTAATGTGACACATAATTGTAAAAACTTTGATGTACAAAGAGTCATCCCTGGAATCTTCCGCTTCACGCTCGGTCCCCTCCCCAATCACAATACAGGATGGTTTTCAGATAATAGCAACGCTTCTGCTGTGACGGATCTCATCGAGTGTGGGCCTTGATCTACTATAACTCCTTTGAAGAGGGGTGATTCTTTACAGCTGTGGCCATAAACTACATCTGCAGGGCTAGCTGATAGCCTAGGACCGGCCTGGACAATCGGACACAGAGGAAAAGGAGTGTCAGAGGGTGCGGTAGTGAATAGGGCGAAAGGGAGGTGTCGGGCGGGCACAGGGTGTGATTCTCAGGGAAGAGCAGCGCAGATGGGGGGAGGTTTATTACCCATGCATAAGACAGAGAGCGGGGGTGACCACTGCCTGGGTGAGATGCTTGCGAGGGTGGGGAGCCATGCTAAGGATCGACAGCGTGCACAGAGTGGGTCTGGTCAAGGCATCTAAAATGGCTGCCGTGCACGACAAAAGTGTGGCATTTGAAAAAAGACAAGATGGCGCACACAATGTTTTTCAACAATTCCTGATTTCCTTCGAATCGAACGTTAACAGACGTTGGGGCATATTACCAAAGTTAAGCGATATTTATCCCTAACGATGCATTGCAAAGATTTTTTTACCGTCAGAAATTATCGCAGATAAACCTTGCTATTATCAAGGTTTATCGCAAATACGATAAAAAACGAGCGCAATGCATTAATATCGCTGAAAACTCCGCGATATTCATGCATTACCGAGCTAATGCTCTTAGCCATGTTATCCACCTCCCATTGGATAACATGGCTAAGAACTGCTCAGGGCAGCTGTTACTTTTTGGAGATATTCGCGCTTATCTCGAATATTTCCAAAAGTTGATAATAGGAGATAGCGATGTTAGCGACTGTTTCCAGTCGCTAACATCTTGGCATGCCCACTTTGCATGTCATTAGTGATAAATATCACTCACATGCAAAGTGGGACCCAAGATGGTCGCTATCTCCTACTAGCCGTCGCTAACTGGTGTTAGCAACAGCTAGGTAATACAGATATAATTTTATCTCCGCGAAGCGGAGCGCTGTTACAGATATATATCTTGTTTTTGAACGTTAATTTCTCAAAATGCACTGAAGCACATATATTGAGACATAGCAAAGGCACATCGGGCTACCAGTCCCTAATATTTTACCAAGTTTCGTGCAAATCCATTCAGCCGTTCGATTATTATTATTATTTTTTTTTTTGCCCCGCGGGGCCCTTTTAAAACCTCCACATCAAACCTAGGGGGTCAGCGAGGATCTACTATGCCCCCTTATGGTCATTTGCCCCTTCGCTTTGGCCTCCTCTTGTCTCTCGATCCTACCGAGAGACAAGATGGCGGCCGCTACGTACTGTTTGGAATGTTTACAGACACCGGAGAGCCAATCAGCTTCGCTTCGCAAAGCTCCGTAACGCGAAAAGTACGCGAAGCGGTGCGCTGTTACAGATATATATCTTTTTTTGAACGTTAATTTCTCAAAATCCACTGAAGCACATATATTGAGACCTAGCAAAGGCACATCGGGCTACCAGTCCCTACAATTTTGCCAAGTTTCGTGCAAATCCATTCAGCCGTTCGATTATTATTATTATTTTTTTTTTTTGCCCCGCGGGGCCCTTTTAAAACCTCCACATCAAACCTAGGGGGTCAGCGAGGATCTACTATGCCCCCTTATAGTTATTTCCCCCTTTGTTTTGACCTCCTCTTGTCTCTCGATCCTACCGAGAGACAAGATGGCGGCCGCTACGGACTGTTTGGAATGTTGACAGACGCCGGAGAACCAATCAGCTTCGCTTCACAAAGCTCCGTTGCGCGAAAAGTCCGCGAACCAGAGCGCTGCCCGGTCCGCTGTTACAGATATATATCTTTTTTTAAACGTTAATTTCTCAAAATCCACTGGAGCACATATATTGAGACCTACAAAAGGCACATCGGGCTACCAGTCCCTACAATTTTGCCAAGTTTCGTGCAAATCCATTCAGCCGTTCGGGCTAAAAGTGAGGCCAACCGCCCTATGGAAAACTCAATGTTAAAAACACGTTTTGGGACCCCCCTTTTTTCTCGGCCCCCACTGGACGAACCCCCCCCAAATTTTCAAGGGCTGCTCAGAAACAAAATGTGCCATTTTCCTGAAAATTTCAGCCAATTCCGTCCACAAACGCCAAAGTTATTAGACATAGAATTTTCAAAAAACCCATAGAGAAAAAATCCTAACTATATATACCTACTGGCGACCGCCAGTAGGTAATATATATATATATATATATATATATATATATATATATATATATATATATATATATAAAATGTTTATTTCTTTTAACTTTAATTATTTATTAATGTGAAGGTTATTTAATTATTTGTAAGTGTGTTAGTTAATTATATTTATTATTTCATTAATATTACATTACTTTTAAGACCTTTAAAAAATTCGATATTTTTACTAACTATATTTTTTACAACGATATTTTGGATTCGATATTTTTGTACTTACCTGTTTTTTAAATAGGAATTCGATATTTTGGCATTCTATATTTTTTCCTCTATATTTTGGCAGGTCGATATTTTGCTCCTCGATATTCTGTCAGTGATCCGTAAAAAGCGTGTCAGTGTAATTCAGTATCAGAGTATCCTGTGACCACTGTCTCCATGCATGAAATCTGCGACAGAGATGGTAGTCCTCTGTCGCAATGAAGACGCCATTGGTGCGTTCCCACCACTCAGGACTTGGTCCAGAACCTAACATTGTCATCAGACCTAGCCTAGGCCAATGCACACACATGATTAGTGTATGGCATGACCAAAATAGAAAAAATAACAGCACAGGTATGCACTTTTGGCATGCAGGAAAGGGATCTGACTGTACATCATGCAGGGGAAATTGCCATTCTAACATCAATCATTTTGAAAATTTAGACAAACATACAACATTTATATCCTGACATCTTAACATTTTAAACGCAAAAAGAAGAAACTTGTCAAATGCACCCTTATACAGGCAGCAATTAATAAAGTCCTGACATTTCTGTAACCTAGCTTCATCCTGCAGAAATTCTATTTTCTCTTGAGTGAGTATACGTTTAGCAGGTACAAAATACAATCCTTTCTCAGGTAGGCTCTTCTTATAGTGCAAATCTGTAATGGATAAGTTGTGGATCGTTGTTATGTTGCCATGCCCCATTGGTATGTGCTTCTCTGAATGCTGACCTTTCCTGCGCCCTGGTTCTGCCATCTTTGTCTCTCGTTTGCCCTCTTCCTAAAATAAGTAGTCGGACACATTGTTTAATTGTGCTTTTGGTGGAATAAGACTCACTTGTGGAGTCGGAATGTGTAGAGCTTTGTCAAAATTCAATAAATCATCTCCTTCTTTCTTAGCATTATCATGTGAGTGGTCTGTTGTATACAGGCAAAGAATAAAAGCCTTTTTGTAGGTAAGTATAAGTCTTCTCAGGTCTGTGATTGGAGATGTCAGTCTGAATGTCTTCAATTTTTGAGATTCACCATTTAATGGATTGCAGTTCACTTAGCAGGGCAGGCCACCTCTGAATGTGCAATTCACTTCACAGTGATGAACTAGGATCTCTTTTTTAGCTTAAAATATTCTGATATGTGAAAAACTACTGTTCAAATAAAGCTATACATGCATGATGTCCCATGTGTTGAGCCACATCATTTAAAAACTACATTTCTCATGAGGCTTGGGACTTTGATTTTGCACTGTGACATGACATCGCTTCCGGACACAAATGAAGGACCTGAGTTTTTCGCAGGATCCACAGGACACGAAATAATGGTAAGCGCAAATGGAATGGCAAGACACTATTAAATTGACTCCTTTAGCCAGTCCACACGGCTGTGAGTGAAAATTTTCCCTCATTTGGAATTGCCTCAACTGTTACAAACGCTTTTATAGGATAGTTGCTAATAAGTTGAGACAAACACACTGATAACAAGGACATTGGGTTTTTATAATTTTCAGGTGCTTCCAATTTATTTTTGTATTAATTACAGCACGTATAAGGGTTAATTTGACAAAAAGACTTCTTATTGTTTGTGTGTTTAAGTATCAAGATCTGGATATATATATGTTGATCTAAATTTCCCAAATGGTTCTTGATCATTCTCTTAGATGTGTTGGAAGAATATATAAGTTTGTCGTGTTAACATTGTAATTAACAGTAACATTTAATACTTCGAGGCTAGTGACAGGAATCAAAATATAGGTTGTGAACTAATTCCCTCTCTTTATGAGTCATTAATGGGTCCCTTGTCGTAATTTTGAATACCACATAAGGGTGAGAAAAATAATTACAATTAGTGATTTAACATTCTTGAAGCAGAATATAGTCCACAACAATCCATCACAGTATGGAACAATTCACTGCATGAAAAGGAGGATGTAGAAGCCAAAACGTCTGAGCAACTGAGAAGAAGAAGAAACTGATGACCTATTACATAGACCTTTTTCATTAAACACAGGAATTACTGATGTTAATACCCATTATCAAACAGAATCGGAAAAAGTGATGGGACTAAAGAGAAAACCGATCCAAACAGTCCAACTTGATGATGTTTTTTTATTAGAACATTTAAGTGCTAATACCATCCCACACGTTTTAATTTTTACAGTTGATTCAAAGCACATATCTGATTTTAGCAGTAAAGGTACAAAATGCTCATGGATGGATTGCTCCACCCAACCCCGCCCCACCCACCGACCACCACCGTTTAGGACCACCTACAAGTAAAGCCAAGAGCTAGAAGACAGTTTAAAAAGAATACAGCAATAATGGATACCAAGGCCCAGAATTTCAAGAAATGACAACGTCCTACAATTACAACATTGAGAAGACTTATCCTTACTTAGAAAAGGACTTTAATTCTTTGTCTGACAAAACAGAGGATGAAGCAGAAGACTATCAATTCTAAGGATGAAGCAGAAGACTATCAATCGAATCCGGATCTCCAGTCATATTATGCAACTTTAAGTGGCAAATAAGTCCTTGATGGACTTCCATTTGGGGGTCGATTCTGATTCGGGGAAACTAATCCGTACGACGATTCAAATTCGTAGCCGTTTCCGCACGCATCGTACAAATCCGTCCGAATCGCATGGTACGATCCGTAGGAAAAAAATACATCCGAATCGTTGCAAACCGTACGAAAAGCAAGGGAAAATCCGTACGATACGGACCCTGAAAGTGAACCGTACAAATCGTAAACATGCCGTACGACCCGACTAGTACGATCCGGACCGGGGACCGAGAACGTGATTCGTACGGAAAACGTCGTATGAGCAATTCGTACGGAGAGCCACACATTCACATACGCACCGTACCCCTGCATCATGGGGGGTACGCACCGTACCCCTATGCTCTGTACCCCTACGCACTGCACCGTAACCCGTTGCACCGTACCTCGATGCACCGTACCCCTGCAATCATGGGGTGTACTCGCGTACCCGGGGGGGGGGGTCCGTTTCGCACGCGGTTCGCATCCAAATCTGCTTTTACGGACGGTTCAAACTCCCGTAGAAAAAGTCGTACGGAGTGCTGTCGTAATGAATCGTACTTGCTGGGCCGGAAAAAGCTGCTTCGATCCGTACGGACGTCACATACTGCATGTTCCGAATGCGATTTGTACGTATTTGTAAGTCGAATGGTCATTCGTACGGAGATCTGCTTTGGGTTCGGATCGTACTTCATCGTAGGTACGGGGACGTTGAAGGTGTGCGATTCGTACGGGAAAAATGCTCCGTACGGCTATTCATAGGGGATTTTACCGAATTGGAATCGACCTCTTGATGTTCAATCACAAACAAATTTGTGAAATAAAATGTATTCCATCTGTTGTGTTTTGTAAAGGGTGTCAGCTTGTAAAAATCGCCTTATTTGTAAATATTGATGAATACTGCAATGAAATCAAATTTTCTTAACATTTTTCGGGATCTGTTTAGGCCAAAGAAACTGGAACGGGTCTATAGGGAGGGAAAAATAAAGTTTAGCTTTCCTTGTGTCTGACAGTGTATTATCCATCTTGAAAAGGATTAACTGTGATCCCCAGAGTTTTCAGCAGCTATTTCTCCTTTGGATAGTATTGCTGGAAACCTGACAGCACTCTGATAGTTTTTAGACCCCCACCTATTAAAATAAAAAACCCTGGTTGAAAATTGCATTGACCTGTCAACCAATGAATGGTCCCTTCATCGTATTTATCCGGGGTTTCTAGTGAGTAACCCACACTACCTGTAGGTCACTAACAGCTGGTAAATAGCTCATTGACATGGAGTCTAGTGCAGTATGTCATTCAGAAGGTTTTAGAATTGAGTAGACACAGTATGGATGAGACGGCACTGCTCCGCTCCAGTCCTTGAAAGTGGCAGCCTGCAGCACAACTGTTCATCTTAGGACATAGCAGCGTGCTGATTGGTTATGTTGCAGGCTCCTGTGCAATTGGTAACACTATTTTTTGTGAGGCAATGTCTAAGAAAGAAGAATGCCAGCCGTACTCTTGAGTTGAGGCAAGTGGAAGTGTGAAAGCAGGGTGTAGAAGCAGATTAAGAGCCAAGGAAAGCAGGGTCGAGAGAGACAGCAGAGTCATGTAATTGCCTAAATTAGATCCTTTTCTCCCTGTTTGTAATCTCTGACCCTAGACGCCACAAGTGCCCTTTGGTGCCCCCTTCGCCCCGGTACACAGTGGTCATCTCTGCTGCATTGTGACATAATAGTGTCAGTCCTTGCATGTTTTCATTTTCCCAGACCTAATTATGACTTTTTTTGTAAAATACTCTTCTTGGGGGATGTAGGGACACAACCAGGTTCTATCCGAAGCCTCCAAAATCGGTATTTCTCACAGTCTTTCTGGGTTATGTGTGAAAGTGCCTGGAGTCAGACAGTTGTACAAATCAATTGGTACCCATCCAATACTATCAATACATTAAAGACCCTGAATCATGTATCAATATCAATTCATTTTATTACACATTATTTGACATAGGAACCTAATCCATATATTCTGGAAAAAGTAAAAAAAAATACTAATAATAAAGTGCACTCTGCTCATCTAATCAAAATCTTTTATGCATTCCTAGGGTGCAAAAAGCCAAAGCAGGGGGGGAAATCGTTCCCTTTTTGGGTGCCCAGCTTGTGGAATTCTTTGATGGAACGTCTTCAGGCAATTTACATTCCATTTGGCTTTAAGGCCTGCCTGAAGGTTTTTTTGTTTAGAGTGGTGTAAATAGACCCCAATTTCTATTTGGAAATTAATTTTCATGTATTTATTTTTCGTCTTGCATTTCAAAATCCCCTATACATAAAAACCCAATACAACACCTAATCAAACATACCAATCATTCATAATTTTTCATTAAAACAAAACTTGGTAGAGGAAGTCCAAGTGAAGGTGTAGCATCCTTTACACTTGAATGTCAATCCTACTCTTCACATATAAATCTCTGACTCCTCTCTTTTAGTCATTGCATTTTTCTTCTCTCGTAAACTATGAATCCATAGATTCGACTGCACAACTTCAGGCCTTCATCAGAACAGTATACAAATTAACAGCTATATATTGGACTCATTTGTGATGTATTGCTATTTCAACAATTTTATAAAAATAATACAACCAGTATTTATTTTTATTTGAAATTCCAGCATAAACATACATGAACTTGATTTTTTTCACGTATGATCTTCCAGCAGCAATGTACAGTTGTGGCACTTATAGCAGGTTTGTCTTGTTTATCATAATTAATTAGCGGCATATATATATTCATTATATACACCCAGTTCCTCTAAATTCATTTATCAATTTTTCATTATCAATTTTTCTATATGTGCACGGGGGTACCAATTCTAAAATATAGTTTAGGCTCACTTACATTTTATGAAAACATGCACATTATTTTGTAATTGCTTTTAGCACCCATTAACTAAGTCAAGGCTCTTGACCAACATTCATTATAATGCTTTAACCATGTGTTATTCAAGCAGTTAATCCACTAGTTCATTATTTAACAAAACTATTACTGCAAAGATAGAGGTATTAATTATGTTCAGTATCCTTCCGAATATCTATCCTTACTCACCTGATTTAAGCAAACAACTCCTTAAAACACTGAAAAACTCTCTCTCTTAGTTAAATATTTCGAATATCAACTGTTATTTCTGTGTAGTATTTCTTCAAATGTTATTGTGAATACTTCCTACCAAGGTACTTAAGACATTAATATTTAGAACCTCCCAATAACATTATCTTGTATATACTTTTCGTAGTTCAAGATTATCTCACCTTGACAAGACGATCTTATAATTATTCCTTCTTCTTAATACATCAATAAAATATGTTCTCTAGGTAGTGCTTCAAGGCTATTGGAGACTGATTGAGGGCCTCTTTGAATTGGTGACTTATTTTTACTGTGTCTTTCACTTTTCATCTATTCCGTTTTAGGTATGTGAAAATACAACAAAAATATGTAATATTAATTGCCCATGCTACATACGAGCTCAAATAGTTTTTGTTGTACTTATCACAGGGCATCTGCTGTAGATTAGTGAAATATTCCAGACTGGAAATCAAATCTTCTGTGGATATTCCAGTGCTCAATTATTATTTTTTTAAAACTACTGAGAATGTGTCTCATTGATACAGAATTGGATGATCAAGAACTAGCATCTGACTGTCATGATTCTCTATTTTCTATATAAGGACCAATGCGGTCCATTCTGTTTGCTCATTGAGACCATATTAATAGGTACCAGTTGGAAATGTTCTTCTTTTACTTTTAGAAATAAAGGATAGAAAAGATACTACAAATGAATAGATAGTAGCTTAGTAGCTGTTTTTACGCATAATTATTTCATTGAAACAAAAAATTGAGTAATAAGTACTGTCTTCATTAGACCTATTTCACTTCTGCATCTTTCTACCATTCTAAGGGGTATGTGTATATTAAGATACATAAGTTTCATTACTGAAAAGTGGAATAGGATCGTATGTTAAGGTGAGTATGGTTGCAATAGTATATTTTGCAACGGGGGACTTTAGTGTCTTAAGTTGTGGTTGAAAGACAAATTGTTCTTGTTCATGGTCAGGAGATTAATTAATTCCACTTGACTTACAGGTTTAGTGGTTGTTTCAAAAAGGAGTGCAACTATTCTGTATTATAATACTTGACATTCAAGATGTTTATTTTCTTCTGGAAGAAAGATACAGGTGTATCCCACGTGGAAGTGTCAACCTTGATAAGGATTTATTGGTTTCATGCAATTTTCCCAACACTCTAAGAAAACAAACCAGAAACACCATGTATGAGCAAATATCTTAATTATTTCTGTTCTTAGAGGATGATTTTAATTTCTAGTGCCACTAGTAGCTCAAATAACTTGAAATGTGTTCCATTATTAGGGTAGGTTTGATGTCGATTGAGCCCCAGGCATGCCGTTATTGGGTGAAGGGGTATGCTGATATCAAAAATCTCTTTTGATTTATTCATTAATATCAGCCCATAATTGTCAAGAGTTACACCATAGAAACTTTGGGGGTCATTAGGATGCCCGCCACCCTATCGGGAAACGGAACACCTGCCATAAGGGCGGGGGTCCCGTGGGGCAATTAGGATGCGCCCGCCACAGTGGCGGGCGCATCCTGCATTCCTGTCATTGTGGCGGGCGGTGCACTCAGCACCGCCTGCCACAATGGCAGGAAGGCATGTTGTACACTTCCATGCACAACATGGCAGGCACCGCGCGGTGCCTGCCATGTTGTGCATGGAACTGTGCACCCCTCGGAGTACCTGGGGGCCCGCAACGGGCCCCCTCAGTCTATTCCCGCATGCCTTTCCGTGGCGGCAATGCCGCCACAGAAAGGCATCTTTCCACACCCATGTTAATATGGCTGGCGGTGTCTAACAGACACCGCCACCATATTAAACCCTTTTCCACCTGGTCAACTCATTGACCGGGCGGAAAAGCGTCAGACGGTCTTTCCGTCCGCCGCGCTCCCCCCACCATAGTAATATGGCGGGGCAAATGGGTGGCAGGGGGAATGGGTGGCGGGCGGGGTTGGGTCACGGGCAGATCGCCACCGCCATGCGGGCGGTGGCGTTCCGCCCGTGATCCTAATGGGCCCCCAAGTGTTTTGTTAGGTGCAATTTCTTTAGGTAAATAATGGCTCTTTTAGTTTTCTAAAAGAATGATGAGATCAGTTGGCCAAGTTTTTATAATAATAAATCACCTGAGAATCCTAAAGGAAGAATCCTAACTTTAGTAGTTATCCATCGGGTGACCATCGTTCAAGCAAAAAGTCTGCACTCTACCCTAGCAAGAGCTGGTCTTCTCTAGGAGGTCAGCGAACTATTTTCGTTATAAAATGTTTTCTTTTATGTAATTTTAAAACCAAATTCCCCAGTACTTCATTAGTTGGGTTGCCAGCTGAAGCCTGTAATACCTAGTACATTGGTTTACAGTGTACATTAAAGGAAATACCTCTGTTTTGTCTCTGTTTAGTATATAAACTGGCATTTCTGTTTATTTATGGATATTATCAAATAGTGCCAGAATCGCCTTGTGATCCTGCTCTGAAAAGTCAAGGACGTTGTGTGCATAGGCTGCTCCTTTTATATGTGCCTCGCCCTATATGGATTCCCACGAATCTGTCATTCCTCTTGAGTATTTCAAATAGGGGATTGATGGCTGAGGGAAGCAATAAAGCTGAAAAGGGACAGCCTTGACTTGTGCCTTGGCCTAATTTAAAAGGAGAAGATAAAGTTCTCTTCACTCACGCATAGGCAGATTATTCAGCATAATAGACCTAAGCAGCTGAACAAATATCTCAACACAATGACATAGATGTAAGACTGCATGCAGGAATAGGCAAGCCGCTTTTAAAAAAGTCTTTACTGAATCCAAGGCAGCTGCAGACTGCAGTCAATGGGGAGAGAATTGTTTTGGCTTCCCTGATTACTTGGGTTTATACACAAGGGAGACCCGAGGATCGTAAGGGACTAGGTGTTTGAGTAATTCTAGGAACAATGGCCCCTTAACAACGTGATGAAAACAATCATTATGGATAAAGAAATCAGTTCCATAAACGGATTGAATGATCAGAAATGTTGTGAATTTTTATTACAACGTATAAATTCAACCTAAAAAATATAGGAATTACCCCCGCTGGAGTAATTTCAGGAACCAAAAAGCAACAAAAATAAACAGGTGTTAAGAAGTGAAAACACAAGACATATGAACATATACAGGTGACACACACTCTGACCCATTACACTATTGTTTCTGTTGTGGGTGCAGCAGTGTTTCGTTTTTTATAATTAGTGACCTAAAGGTTACATACATATGTTGGTCACTGTCTTCTTGCCTGTTTATATGTCTTGGGTTTAACCATGAATGCAGATAAATCTATACATGCTTTTTTTATTTTCCACAAGAAGGATAAAAATATTAACTGTAATCACTTAAAAAAGAACGTATCAAAAAAGTATAATAATGCTGACTCTAAAAGCATACAGAAAGCCCCAGGTGATAGCTGCTTTAGGCCAGGCTAGGCTGCTCTCTGCACTAGCTCAATCTACATGACCGCTTCTATGATTTGCTGCTTATCTGTCAAAAATGTTTTTAAAATCTGTCAACACTCCAGGGAGGCGAGGCTGTGATGGATTACTCTTCAACAAGTAATCTGCAAAATGCTTTGTGAGCTTGTCTGAGATTCTTGCGACTGCCTTATTGTTCTTAAGAGTCAAGAGACTGAACAATCGAGGCTATTGAACACTCAACACTCGCATCTACTGCTCTCTTATCTATCTACTATAGAGGCTGTAGGTTGGGAACGGAGTGTTTGTTGCATTGACAACTCTGATAACAATAATTACGATGACTGCCTCGCCTTTTGTTTTATTTGTTATTCCACATTGACAGCATCGCAAATTTACCATTGCAAAAAGTCAACGTGATGGTTTACTTGTAAACTACTGCTCACGCCTTGACTGTAGGCCAGGGTTCTGGCTTGGGGCACTGCTGCTCTACTAGTTGTGCTGGGTGATTGTTTTGCTCTGTTGAAACCAGCTGAACCATGCGCAAGCTGCTAGTTTTGTAATTTGTTTGCTTATCTAGGCACCTACCCCATGACCTTGTTTCTGGTGCATTGGTACTTTAAGGAAGGGTGAACAGCCAGACATGCCTCGCCTAGTGCTGGATGAGCAAACAAGCAATAAGACACAGAAGCAGGGTGGCTGTAGGAAGCAGGGCTTTGCATACATTTTGCCCTTCCGTTAATTGTTTATGGTTGTTGAAAACTCTTACCTTGACAGTGCCAACTTCATTTATTACAGTTTCTTCATATTCAAGGTAGGAAGATGCAGGAAATACACAAGCTGCAAGCATGGAATCCCAGGTCTTCTGGCTTTCCGTCCCTCGGGGGTGGCATCTTCAGTATAAGTCTCTGTGCCTGCCAGCTCTCCATTAAGAGAAACAGATTATAGATATTCTTCCTGTGTGGGCTTGGATAAAAGTGACAAGTAGATCAAACACAATTGCGGGACACTGTGACCCACACTGACATTCTGAGAGTCAAGGAGGACTCTGATCACTATTATTACTCCAATCGTGTTGGTGCTACTGATGCTCCACAGGTGAAATGGACGGAAAGTGAGTGGGGGCATGGAGCCTGGAAACAGTAAGTTCATCCTACCCCAAGGATATCTAAAAAAGTGGACATCTGTTCTTCCTTCTCAACGTCTTTGCACTGATTATTTTCAAAGAAAAAAAGCAACAGAGGGTGGGTTGACTTATTAAGCAGTTCTCTGCACCCCTGACGCCTTTGAATAAAATTTGAATCAATTGGAGGCTGTACAGAGAAGTACATATGTGTCCTCTGGCACAGTGAAGGGATTTGCTTACCAATGGTGAGAAAAGGTTAAAAGTCCAGAGATTTGGCAGTCTATCTGTCACTGTTTGCATGCTGAAAATCTGAAGTGTTGCTGGATAATTACGGTGCTGGGCACAATCGCAGTGGATCAAGAAGTGCGATAGCAATCGTCTAACATAGTTACTTTACAAAAAATGGAAATATAAGGAGAATTTAGAAATTGATTGTCATAATTCAGAATGCATATTAGAAAAAGAGAAGACCGAAATTACCAATAGGAACATGGATAGTCGATAGATATTGAGGGATGTAACAAAGCCGAACAACATTTACATTTTAAAACAAATAAAGGTGAAAGGTCGTTATGTAGTTCATAGAAGAAAAGAGTTTAGTTCAGAGGATCTCCTACTGGTTTTGCCCTTCAGCCTCTATAGTGACCCATGAGGTGCTTGTTTTTGAAAACCTAGTTCTCAGAGATCTGGCAGCCTTGTATGACTGAAAGGCTTTTGTCCTATGTATCAGCTGGAATGAGAGAATTTCTCTTAATGATCTAAAGAAAAATTATTACATGGTTAGCAAACCACCTGACAGTGGTAGTGAAATTGCAATTCATGATGTTGAAAGAAAAAGAGTTCCTTTTCCTGAACAGAATTCCAAGCGTTCCTGTACTCTCTGCATTACCCAAAATACACAAGAATGCCACCCATCTCCAGACGAGAACCATCACTGGATGTAGACTTATACTTGAACCAACTGTCAGATGCATAGATTTTTTTATACAAGATTTTGTACAACAAACAATCACATTTTTAAGAGACGGTTCACTCATAACCTCTGTCATTGAATTCAAACCCCGCCCCCCCCCCCCCCCCCCCCAACCCGGCCTGGATAATAAACTCCTGGTCAGTTTGGACGTTAAATGCCTCTACACAAATATCCTCTAAGAACAGGGTATTGCCGTCATTGAAAACATTTTAAACACCAGAAAGCCCTTGTCCAACTACCATCTTTTGTTTTTGCAAGTTGCCCTCTGTATAAAGTATTTTATTTTTGATAGTTTCATTTACAGTATAGAGAGTCTTCTCTCTTGCAAATGTGTTTGTCAATGCCATGGAACATCACCATGCCCATAGTCTAAATGTAATAAGTACAGACACAATATACATTTTTGGAAGAGATTTGCGGATTACCTATTTTTGATTTTGGCTGGCATTGAAGAAAATCTTCCAGCTTTTGTACATCGGCACAATAATATTCAACTTGACTTAGAGTTTACCTGCAGGAGTAGCCCTGAACAGAATAATCGTGACCTCTTCTGCAAAAACATAAACAACTTCCTCTGTACCACCATTTTCTAGAAAACCCAAGAATAGATTAAGTTACTGAAATATCAGCAGCACCGTCCTGGGAGCCTGAAGGGTGGCCCTCGTTGGGACAGGTTTGAAGGATCTGCCATAATTGTAAACTTGAATTTTTTTTTCTCTCTTTTTTGTTTTTTTTAACAGAAGCTCAAGTTCTGTGGACAAAAGCGAAACTCAATAGGTTACCCATCCAGAGTAGTTAGGCAGTCGATGGAATGAGTGTGGTATTACTCTAATAAGAGTTGCTGACACCTGTCAGAGTCATGGTACAACTACCTGTAGAGCTGAATGTTCCTACAGGAATATTGTGGAATCTTCCAGTCTGTTTCCCAATTGACAAAACACGTCCAAGACTGCTCAATACTAATAGCGAAGAGGAAGGAAGGGTCCTAGGGATATAAGGTTAGGCGCACAATATTGTATCTGTGGTACCCACATATCTAATAAAATGGTGGAGGCACTCTTGTGTTGTACAATTTTTCACTAGTGATGGCTCTGTACTGAACAGAAAAGTAGACTACTGTTACTCTCTGCTCTTAGCATTGATTTCAATTACATGCATTTGTTTTCTTTTACATGACTTTTTAAATGAGTGTGAGTGTAACATTCTAAAAAAACTGAAAAATACTAGAATCATTGTAGCAACATGTGCATTACAGTGAACACTCAATGTATCAATGGCATATTACTTCTGTCTTGCCAAGAGAATAGTTATGAGACTGGTCCTATTCTGATGCCCCATTCATGGTTGTTAAAGCTCCACAACTAGCAGCACAGAACAGAAACAAAGATTTATTCAATTTGAAAGTGACACTGCAGACGTTTCAAGATGCTCCACAAGCAGAAAGCTTTTTAGAAGATGAACTCTGCATTCCGCTTAAAGATTGTCCTTTTCATGTTACTCTCATGGGAGAGTAGATGGTTATAAGTTTACCTTACCAGGTTTGTGACTTGTCATGATGAAACTGTGTCATATATTAAACTTCATCCGTTTTGACATAGGTAGTAAAATGTAGCTCTCATGAATGATTTGTATACCTGGGCAGATGATACTTCTGCAATTTGTCGCATTTGTAATGCTTTTGATGCACTCTCTGAGGAAAAATTTCAATAAAAACATTTTGAAATAAAGATTGTCCTTTCTGTTGAGCCAGGAGCACAGTTGAGGAGCTTAGTCCAAGCAGAGGCTTTATTTCATCATCAGGAAAGAAAGTCAAGCGCCTGGGTATGGCTTTTATAGACTGCAGGATCATCAAATGCTGCAGTAGATCCTCTAATCTTGCAGTGTATTCTTGAATCCTTTCAGAGCCTGCCACTCAGATGAGACATACTGTCATAACCTTTTGGGTGTGTGCTTGGGGAGAAGATGGTTGTGCTTTTGATTGTGGGGGAGGTAACAACTAGGCCGCACACGTGGCAGCCAATATCCAGGGCAGCATGACTCCTATCATGGCAGTATGGACGACATCCTGAGTTGCAGGGTCTTAAGCAAGGGGAGGCCAATATTGCGGAGGAACAGCGGTGGAATGGCAGCGGGGGTGAGCACCTCTGGTAAACCATTGCAACACCTAGGGCAACAAATCTAGTTAAAGAGCTATATGTCACCACAATTTGTCCTCATACCAATAAAATTGTGAAAATAAGAATAATTGGAATGCTCTTAGGGCTTTCTGCCATTGTGGGTCAATTCATATGTTGCAACTATGTTGCCTGGTCTTCACTGTCATTACAAAGGTCCTGAGATCCTTTTCTTACTATAACTGCACTCAAGTGATTTACTCTATCAGATGCTCCTGAAAACTTTTTCACAACAGTCAAATATCACAAAAGATCAAAACTTGGATAAATCAACACCGGAGAAAAGTCAGTTGCTATGTCACCAATGGCCCCTAGTTGATTATTATGTAAGGTTAACTACAGTGAGAATGATGACTTAATGGCAAGCAATGTATACCATAACTAAACCAACAAGAGGATACATTGAAGAATACTTATCGAGACAACAATGCAAGTGGGCATATAGGTTTAAATCTGTGGGTTAAAGGTTGAGTACAATGGAAGAATGAAATGGAACTAGAGTGTTTTCTTCTATGAACTACACACTGGCCTTTTGCCGTATCAATTGTTTTTCTGAACATCTTTGTATTAAACAGTTACTTTGCATACATGGACAAGTTCGTATATGTAAAATCATGACAGACAGTGCAAGGATAGAAGTTCAGCACATTTACATTGTCCACTAAGCCTTATCCATTTTAAACTGCAATTATGCTGTGCATTTAATTTTTTATGCTCACTCGTTCATATCAGAGCTACTGATTGGTTACATCCCTCAATAACGATGGACCAACAGAAGACTTTCATCGGAGTCTTTCGTCTCATAATAAAAATACTGAGTTATACCAACCTATGTAGCAATATGTATATATACACCTTTCTTGTTGCCAGCAAAGAAGCACACGGCATACCTAGACCTTCAGGATAACAAGTGCTTTATTTTCCAAACAGCATTTTGCAGTTCGCTTTAAAATCCATAAACCCTTCCTAACACGTTTCAGCTCATTCAAGCCTTGATCACAGGTGGGCCATCAATGTGTTAGCAGTGATGTCACATGACTTTATACATCCTCTAGAACTACTCAGTTCTCCTGTAGTCCACTAGATACTGCAAAGCCCATAATGCCCTTTTTTTTTAATTTAAAAAGCGAAATGTCTGTGTTTGTGTAAGTACTGCAATTCGAATTCCCAATACAGTTCTTATTTCGGGGACTCTGCAGTTTTACATTCATGTGTGAGGACTTTCAATGTGCAGATTATCCAACTTTAAACTATGCCGTAATGCCACATGCTTGTTAATGTCAATCAGCATCTGTCCCCCTCGAATCCATAATGATGGAAACAATGTTCCTCCATGTTTCCAAAGCCATATTGCCACATAATTGTATATACATATTCACTGAAAAAAACAAAGGTTACAGGGACATGCTAGTTAGGAAATGGAATTTTGAAAAACTTAGAAAGTCACTGAAAAAAACCAAGGGTTACAAGGACATTATAGTGAGGCTCAGGTGAAAATTCAGCTGTTGTAGTTAGTGAGCTAATTATAATTCACACCCTGCAATGCACTACATATGACCTCACATATTACATCACACATGACATGGTCAGTGAGATCACTCATGACATCGCAAATTATATCACTGATGACATCATCCAGTGACTGTAAATGTTTTTTAAAAGTTTATGACTGTTAAATATGTATATCAAGGTGTAGTGGTGAATCAGTGGGTCTATGAGTGCCTAAATAGACATCGGGCAAATTTGGGTTTTGAGCATGACTGGTCACATGAGTTAGGGTCACATGAGTTATGGTCTGTGTTGTGTGCGTTGGTAACTATAGCTGGTGTGTTTTAGTGGTGTTACGCGTTTAGCAGAACTATAACTCGTTTTTACCCATGTCTTTTTCAGTCGACGTGTGCCTAAAAAGAGGAGCTAAAAAATGCTAAATTATCCGTAATGGTATTAGGTAGGGGTGTGTTTAGTAGTTAAAGAGCTTATTACACCATATTTTTACATTTCAATGTTTTGCAAAGCTGCCAAAGTTTTTATTAAACGTGTCTTATCAGAAATGTTTCTGCTGCTGCACATGCTCAGGAACAGTCTGTAGTCCATCTGCATCTTTAAGTTCTTCCAAGCAGCATTCCTCTCCACCCCCCAAGCTGGAAGGACAGCAGGGTAGCAAAGTATGTAGCACTTTGACTGGTGGTTATTGTGTTAAAATGTCAAACGTGGACAGATGTGAGCACCTACAACATCAGATGTCTGAAATACTGCATTGTTTTTCGACCACTGCCTATTCACCTTCGCAGTGGGTAGCAAGGATGCCGTGGGCACTGGAGCTTGCAAGGAAAATGGTCCGTCTGACTGCTTTTGAGGTCATAAATACAGCAATTATCAGAGTTCAATAGGCCCCTCAGGGCTTTGGTTCTCGGTGCCACTGCACCAATCGTAGCCACGCTCCTGCATCTTCATGGCCCGCCCATCCATGTTTATGGATCACCCGGAGCACCAATCATAGAGCCGGGCCTGACTTCCCACGACAAGGTTAAACATGTTTGCCAGGCGCTAAGAAGCTCGTGCTGTTAGATAGGGAGCAACTCATTAGCAAGAGGGAGGCCTGGCAGCAGAACCCAGCAGAAAGGAATACACGGGGGCGTCGGAAACAGAGCACATGCACGTGCCACATGTTATCCATAAAGAAGCGATTTCCTGTTACCACTCGCAACACCCACGCAGACATCTTTTTTCTTTCAAACTGACCCGGGTCCTTAATTAAAACTACAGCGAGTCGAAACAAATTACATCCAGGCCCACAAATAGAAAATCGTTGTTCTTTCACCACAGTAAATTAAAATGAGAAATTGCGCCATCACGGCATCGCATTATATGCAATTAGATTTGCCACATGCAAACGATACTACTGAAAAGCATGATTTTCTTGTTGTCAAAAAATAATTCACACAGGAAATTTATCACATAGTTCACATGCTGATAGGTGGAACTTGTAAACTGATAAACATTATTTTGCGATGCAGCATGACTTTTATTATCGAGACAGAAAAATAAATTTATGAGTGGTTCAAACTGCAAACACGATCTTTTTCCTGACTGGTTGATTTTCTGTCCCATTGTGGGAGAATGACTAACTTCGGCGAAGGCTGCATTGCAAAGTGTGCATGTCAACAATATGTGATAGGGCTTTAAGTGGGCCGGGTCCTGCTGGTGCTGAGCACCAGCAGTTCTAAAAAGCAGGTGCCGAGACGGGTCGCTATCGGGCTCTCCATTTTCGCTCTCACCTGTGGTGTGTTTCACTCACCTTGGACGACTGGCGCTCGTAAAAGGAATCGCGCGCTTTCACCCACACAATATATACTTAACGGCGCTTAATTAGTTAATTAGGGGTGTGTCCTATTTTGTAAATAAAACGGTCTTGGTGGGTCCGAGACGTTGAACAGTCCATCCGGTGTCCTGTGGTTATTACTTCCTCCTACACAACAGCTTGGCGACGAAGGTGGGATTTCTGTGCTGTTCTCCCTCGGTGCACCCGGTGTTGGTGTGCTCACGGTGTTCCTGCCGGCTGTATTATCTCAGCGTGCTCTTCTCCTGCTGGTTTCCAGTTCTTCATTGTTGGGGAAGCGGCGCTGCCTCCCGGACCGGTGATCCTGCCCTCCGTCTGCTTGTTCCTTGACGGAGTTTTTGGGGCGTGGCTGGCATTCCATGACGCGCTGCTGCGGTGGGCCGGCTGGCTCATGGCAGTGACAGCGTTTGGCTGTCACTTGTTCTGGCCCTGTTTGTTGAGCTGAGGGGCCGCTTTGATCACCATTCTGGACACGGAAAAGGCGTCTCGTGGCAGGAGCGCTTTCTGGTTCTTCGGAGAGGAGGTCATTACGGCACATTGGCTGCCAGGACTGATTTTGTGCGTGATAATACTGGAACATTGCTGAAATACTACTGCCTTGGTATTATTGGCATTTATATTGACCCAGGCTGCCTTAGCACAAGATACGTATGTTGATGGCCATATTAATTGCGGGTTAATGAATGGTATCGAAATATCGCTACACAGAAGCACAGCTACAGTGATACGTTTCCTTGGGGCGCATCATGACAACTATACCCCCAGTGGAGAATTTCCTATTAGATAGTCCACCATCTGCCAGGCTGCCCGCTGGAAGGAGTGGTTGGACCGTTTCGAGAATTATTGTGATGCCATTGACATTGTGGAGGATCGAAGGCGTCCAGTGTTGCTGCATCTTGGAGGGGCCGCAATTCATCGTTTGGGGCGGTCGGTAGTGGAAAGTACTATACAAACATATGATACGCTGAAGCAAGCCCTGACTGCCCATTTTGAACCCCTGGCGAACCCTGATTACGAGAGGTTCCTGTTGCGCCAGGCTCGGCAGTTACCTGATGAGTCTGTGGACATATTCTTTGCACGTCTGCGCACTTTGGCTAGTACTTGTTGTTTGCCAGATGCTGAGGACGAGATCAGGGCCCAATTCATACAGGGATGTTACTCCAGTAACCTTCGTGAAGCGATACTGCAAGTGCCCAATATGCCGATGGCTGACATGTTGACCCATGGCAGGTCTAAAGAACTATCGAAGGTTAGGGCTGCTCATATGGATGCTGCCCTTCAAGCGGTAAAGATGGAACCGGTAAATGCGGTGTATACCAGGGTGTCGAATAGACCCAGGATGATGTCTCAAGGCAAAATAGAGCGACCCCGGACTTGCTTTGGTTGTGGGGGTTTATATCCTCATAAAGGGACTTGTCCAGCGGCAGGGAAGCGGTGTTCCAAGTGCAATAAAATGAATCATTTTCAATAGTATGTCGTTCTGCCCCTGCCCGAGGGTCTGTTCCTTCATCCTCTGCCCAGGTGTATTCAGCAGCTTTAAACATAATGGAAGGCGATATGGATAACGATAATGAACTTGTCCATGTTTTACATGCATTGCATCCTGGAGGTGTCATGAGGAAAGGTTTGCCTAAATGCTGTGTGCTAGTGAATGGTCACTCTGTGCCCGCCTTAATTGATACTGATGCTAGTATTAATGTAATGGCTGAATCCATGATGATGGGACTGCCGCTTATGCCTGTTCTGAACGAAACATCGACCAAAGTGTTTGCTTTTGGAGCTCGTGAACCACTTCCATTGGCTGGTGTTTTTTCTGCCGAGATTTCACATAACTCTCATGTTGATAACACGTTGGTGTATGTTACCAAGACTGGCCAGGGCATGCTGTTGAGTTGCCAGACAGCTGAGAACTTGCATCTGGTTGTCTTTCCACTGGCCATCCATCAGAGGACTGTTGATGACTTGCTGACCCGGTTCTCCCCATTGTTTGATGGTATTGGCTGCATGAAATGCTTGAAACTGCATATAGATGAGTCAATTCAGCCTGTGGCGTTACGTCATCGAAGGGTGGCTTTCCATCTTCTGCCAAAAGTGGAGGCTGAGTTGGCTAAGTTGGAAGAGGCTGATATCATCGAGAAGGTGGAGGGCCCGACTTCATGGGTATCTCCTATTGTGGTTGCACGTAAGCCTAAACAGCCTGGGGAGGTCTGAATATGTGTGGACATGCGTTTGCCTAACCTGGCGATTAAACGCGAACGGCACCTTACCCCAACTATTGATGATATTGTGGTGGAGGTTAGTGGGTCTCGATGGTTTTCGAAGGTGGATCTGAGAGCCGGTTACCACCAGTTGCTGCTCGACCCTGCCTCCAGAGCCATAACTACATTTTCTACACATGTAGGCTTACGGCGGTATAAACGCCTTAGTTTTGGCATTTCAAGCGCAGCGGAAGTGTTCCAGGACAATATTCGTGGGGTTTTGTCTGGACTGGATGGTGTCATAAACGTAAGCAATGACATCTTGGTACTTGCCCCGACCCTGGATGGGCATCTCAGCCGTCTTACCAAAGTATTTCAGAGGTTGTTGAACCATGGACTCAACCTGCATAAAGAAAAATGTGAATTTCTGAGGAGTGAGATATCTTTCTTTGGTTACCGTTTTTCACAAAATGGTGTGCCTCCTGATCCATTGAAGGTGTGTGACATTCAATCTGTTCCTGCTCCTGTGAATGTGTCAGGTGTCAGAAGTTTTATGGGATGGTTAATTACTGTGGACGCTTTATTCGTGTTTTGTCAGGTTTGACAGCTCCCTTACGAGGAACTCGCCAAGAATGCAATGCACCGGCTCCCATTGTCACATAGGATATACCTACCTTCCCCTGGCAGAGAGCCAGCGCTGACTTTGGGTGTTTACCTGATGGTTGGCATATGTTGGTGGTGATAGACGATTTCTCTAAATATCCGGAAGTTGAAATAATGGATAATACCACTGCATGTCGCACAATCCCGCTGTTTGATAAAATCATGGTAACTAATGGCTTGATTTCCAAATTGAGAACTGATAATGGACCACCCTTCTCTAGTCATGGTTTTTCATCATATTTGCAGTCTAGAGGCATTGTCCATCAGAGGGTCACTCCTTTATGGCCTCAGGCTAATGGTGAAGTAGAGTGCTTTATGCGTACAATCAATAAGGCCATTAGGATTGCTCTTACTGATCGCCAGGATTTGGATTGTGCGATATATTTGTTCTTGAAGGAATATCGGATGACCCCCTCATTCTACCACAAAGGTCAGTCCGATGTCTCTTTGTATGAATCGTCCCATTAATGACTTTGTGCCCCGGATGGAGTCGATCCCAGAAAGCTATGAGGGTGCGGCTGCAGAACTGAAGAATCGGCAGGGGGAGAACGATAAGGTGGCCTTCCGACGTGGGGCCAAACCCAGGACTTATGTGGTTGGTGATCTCGTATTGGTGAAAACATGGCATCGGAGAGGGAAATTTAGTTTGCCATTGAGCCCGAGCCGTGGGTTGTACAATCAGTTCATGGGACTAAAATCACTGCTATGAAGGGTGGCGTGGTTATTTCACGGAATGTATCTTTCTTTAAATTGTATCGAGCTCCCATGTCTATTCAGGATTATGGACGAGTATTACCATCTGATGTGGACTCTGTATGTTCAGAGGATGACTTTACTGATGTGAGATCATTACCCCCTGTTTCGGATAATGTGCCATCAGGTAATATGCCATCTAGCCAGAGTGATGAGAATGCTTCTGTGTCACGCTCTGATACGTTGTTTGAGCCCCTTCCTGTGTCCTCCCCTACGGAAAGTTCGTTAACTGAGTCTGGTATCCAAAGACGGGGTGTGGGGAGATATCAGTTACGTCCATGTCCTACTCATTCTACCGGTTTGAAGGATTATGTTCCATGATTATGATGTATATAGTTATTTTTTTCATTTTTTGGGGGGTTATTTGAGGAATGTGGTGTGTTTCACTCACCTTGGACGACTGCGGTCTACGTAGGTACCAAATAAAAGTAGCAAGAAACATGGGCATCGGGAATCCACTTCCAAAATTGAAATACATTGTAAGTGCAATCTAATGATACTGAGGTTTCTTTTTCTATGCATGTTATCCACACCATTCTTGCCTTCGCATAAAACTCTGACACCATTTACAAGGTAGCCTTTCACGGACTGAACACTGCCAGAGGTGGTGGTGCCATCATCCTTCATTCAGTAATTGATCTACCACCATATGTTGAGGTATAGCTTCACAGCACAGCTATAACCAGACCTTATGTGAGCAACAAAAAAAGGTACTGGGAGAGAGACTTTGGCTCCACCCACATGTTGGTTATTCTGAGCACAGGATTTGATTGGGCTGAAGTTGTGTGCTTCCACTGAAAAGAGTGCCTGTATTGCACATTTTGGTTTGTGGCAAAGTTTATACTCAATACAACAGGACTGAGTTGGTTACGGTGGCAGACTAATGATCATGGGTATGGTGTTATAGCAATTATGAAATGGTATGATAAAGGCAGTATGCCTGACAGATTTATTGTGAAAAGCATGTTTTAACATCAATCCAGTTAAGGGCCTTCAGAGAAAGATTTTTTTTACATGGAATCTCATAGGTTACTGTAGTAGACAAATATTTTGGTGTCGGTCACCCACGTGTAGATATAGAATATTTGCTCTTTCAAAATTCTTGTTAGGCCCTCTTAGGAGAGAGAGCATTTTGTTTCCCCAACTGTTATTCTTTACACTTTTGTAATTTTATGACTGTATGTCTAATGGTTGCTTTTGGGAGAAAGCTTAAGATCAGTACAGTAAGTCTGAGTTGGTTATGGTGACTAGTCAATGATAACCACTGTAGGGTAGACTTGTTCACTAGGAAAAGGTCTTTCAGACTTGCAGGAAAGCCTAACTCTAGTGCTTTAACACCAGGGACATAACAGAAATAGCCCGGTTTGGCAAATATAATTTAAAACCTAATCAACTTAAAAAAAACCAATTATGATTTTTTCTTACAGACTTAAATTTCCTGGCTCTCATGTGCTTGTATCTCTGTATTGTTTTTATGTGTTTCGTTTAAAGTACTTTTTATTGTAACAGTTTTGATTAACTGAATCAATAAACATTTACCGGTACTACTATTTCAGACACCAGAGGTCTACCTTTTTATTATTAAAATGTATGACAAAGGTAGTAGGCCTGATTTATTAGCTATGTAACACATATGTTAGCACCAGTAGACCTTTATGGATGGATTGTTTTTGCACTGTGCCAAAGCCTGCAGTCAGTTATTTTGTTGCATGAAATCTTACAGATTATGTTTGTAGGAAAGAATATTGAATAAAGCGCCCTTTCTGCATCTCGTGCTTCAGTGCATTTCCTTGTTGCGGATGCTTTTTCGGGACACTCCGTTCCAGTACTAGCTGCCTTGCTAGAGTTGGAGGCTCCCTTTAGGGGAGAGTTGGTGTGCTATACATATCTGTGTGTGTGTGTGTGTGTGTATATATATATATATATATATATATATATATTCACTGAAAAAACCATAGGTTATTGATCATATATAGTTAGGAATTAGCATTTACAAAACCTTGAAAATTCACTGAAAAAACCATAGGTTATAGACCATATATAGTTAGGAATTAGCATTTAAAAAATCTTATTTTACTCACACAAAACCATTGAAATTCCATATATAGTTAGTTGCACTAACTATATATCGCGCACCCGCAATCCACTGCTGATGATGTCACATATTACATCATTCATGACATGGTCAGTGACATCACTGATGACATCACTGATGACATCTCAAATGACATCACTGATGACATGACTGATAACAATATCCAGTGATTTTTTGTTTCTGTAAAGTTTAAATATGTCTTACATATTGAAGAATGAGTGGATGTGTAAGTGTCTGGACGAAGGATTTAGTAGGTGCATGACTGACTGTATGACTGAGTGATTAAATGTGTCTCACTGAGTGCATGGGTTAGTGACTAAACTGTCTTAATTTGTGCATCATTATGTCTGTTGTTCTGTAAACTGCTGCATGTGTTGATCAGTAGCTATATGAGTAACTATATGGGTTATTGATTGATTGTCCAAGTATTTGTATGGGAGACTGAGTGTGTGTGTGGCTGGCTGGGAGGTGTGTGACTCTGTGCAGATCAATGTGTACTTATATCAATGATTGTATAACAAGGTAAGTATGTGTTAGTATATGTTTGAAAATATAAGGTGCTCTATGTTTAACTGTATAGACAAGAAAATGGAAGTGTGATTGATTCTTTACAGGACTGACTAGGTGTGTGAGTAACTCCATGGATGAGTGGCAGAGTGTGAGTGTCTGTATAGGTGTATGAGTGCATATGATAGTGTTGTAAAGATGAGTGATTGTATGTATGAATGATTGTATGGGTGAATGAGTGAATGTGTGTGTAGACGTAGGAATCAGTGAGTACATATGTAGTAACTAGTATTGGTGTGTCAATGGTTTCAAAAATTATACTCTGTATTTAACACTGGGTGAAACAGAGGTTATATTAAAATATGAGGAGATGCATTGTATTGTCACATGAATGATATCATCAGTGATGTGGTCATTGATAATAATAATAATAATAATAATAATAATAATAATAATCCACATTTGTAAAGCGCACAATCACCCGTAAGGGTCTCTAGGCGCTGGGGGCCGTCGGGAAGATTAAGCAAGCTATTGCCCAGAGTCACATGGTGCTGGGCTAACCTGCCGCCGGAGCCGGGGATCGAACCCTGATCCCCAGATTCCAGCGTCAGTCGCCCTGGCCGCGGCGCCACACCTCACACCTGATGTCAAATGAGATGTCATCAGTGATGTCATCAGTGATGTCATTTGAGATGTCATCAGTGATGTCATCAGTGATGTCACTGACCATGTCATGAATGATGTAATATGTGACATCATCAGCAGTGGATTGCGGGTGCGCGATATATAGTTAGTGCAACTAACTATATATGGAATTTCAATGGTTTTGTGTGAGTAAAATAAGGTTTTTTAAATGCTAATTCCTAACTATATATGGTCTATAACCTATGGTTTTTTTCAGTGAATTTTCAAGGTTTTGTAAATGCTAATTCCTAACTATATATGATCTATAACCTATGGTTTTTTCAGTGAATTTCAATGGTTTTTTAATAGCAAATATCATAAGCTGTCGAATGTCAAGTACGTGGTAAGTGAAAACATTTTCGTGTTTATGCACACTGATCTGCATTGAATGGTGCCCCCCCCCCTCATTTCTATTAGGAGTACTCTCTCTTTGCACATAGTGAAGGGTAGTTAACGCAGGCCTTTGCCCCCGTTGTAATACGTCGTGCCTGCTTCTCTCTCCATTTGATTGATTGTTATCCAAGTATTTACTGTTTTAGAATTGGTTCTCTTTGGTTCATTCTCTATTTACAAACAAACACAGAGTCGCAATACTCTGTTTAGTCTTTGCAGATAACGAAAAATCGTGTAAAAAAAAAAAGAAAAGGAATCGAGCAAAATCAGTAGGCCACTAACGGGATCTCTTTTTGACCTCGCTAAAATAGAAACATTAGGAACAACCCCTCATGACAAATACAAAACTAGTGAAATGAACTGAACTCCACACAATGATGGCTGCAAAACAGCTCGGCTCCGCCACCCACCCCGCCCAAAATAACGATAAAGAGCGGCTGCCATGATTGGTTGCGGAATGGCCACGACGGAGCTACGAAATGGTACTGCTCTCATGCTAACCCCAGCTTCAGTCTGAAACATCCAGAAACACTGTAGACTACCAATTCGATCAGTTCCGGTAGCGCCCCAATGTAACCCGGTAGAGAAGAACTAGCCCTCCCCTCTTTGACTGATGGTTCTTGTTGCCTGTCCCTTCTGTTGTCATTTAACAGAACTATTTAGCCTGCTGAAAGGGGTTGTGTTCCGACCGCTGGTTGGTGGAGACATTTTGACTATATTCTGGACCTGCGTTGTCGCGTAATGCGTCATATGACGCGCCGCGTTAGCGCATCCGGAAGTCATCCGGGGCGCGCAGCGCGTAACGTAAGCATAACAAGTCATGTGACTTGTTAATAAAACTTTTCATTGGTTCATTTTACTTTTCTTATTCTAATGATGAAAGGCTTGGTCATATGACCTAAAAATTACGCTTTTTATTACTTCCGAACATTATTTTTTCTTAAATATATGTTATAATGTTCCAGGCTAATGTACTTTCCCGGAAAATTTACAACTGTCCTGCAAGTAAAATATATTCTTTTTTCGAGAAAAAGAGCGTTTCTTCGTCCCATGACGGAGCCGTTGCGCAAAAGAGGGTCGACCTGCTGTCTTAGTCGCCGATACGCCTGAATATGAGATTCTTATCGATCACTTTATGTTGCAGGAATAGAAAACACAACAGCCCTTGACCATTTATCTTTACTGCGTTCCTTCGTATTATACCTTTTACCCTTCATGTAATTGGTCTGCTTTATTTCACTTGCCTTTTAATGATTCTAAAACAGTGACTATTATTAAAAACTTTACCAATGTATATACTACTACCATGTTTTCTTTTAAAAACCTTTATTGTAAAAATTTCATTATACAAATACGAGCCTATAACCACGTGGGCCTGCCACGGAGCAAACTGTAATCGTATATGATGAGTAGACATTTACACTGTAGAGGAACGTAACGGGCGGGCCATTAGGTTGCAAGAACTAAGGTGTCTAACAGTTACGGAATCGGTGGACGTACATTTTATAATTAAAATACGACAGGGCCAGTTACAATAAAATTATCTAGATATACATTTGCGGGCAAGTACCATGGGTGACGTTAATTCGAACTTTCAATAGTACAGTAATCAATAACACATCAGAACTTAATATCAATAGGGATGTCGAAATATTCAATCAATTCTCGTCCCCGCCCGCCATGTGCTTCAAAACTGCATACGTATCTCGTGATTTCAAGGTTCTGCAACCAGTACACAACAAGGAGTTACGAGTCCCATTTATTCCGGCGCCATTTTGGGCGAGGACGGGCAGGTCCAGGATATAGTCAAAATGTCTCTACCAACCATCGACTATGATGATGTTCATATGCTGTATTTATTAGAGTAACACTCATCTGTCCACATGAAATTAATTTGCCACAATCTAAACATGTCATTTTAATCTTTCCAAAGTTCTTCTAAATATTTGGGACCGTTTCCCTTGCCTCTGATGCTGTCAGTGCCACTTCTTTGATGAATGTACTAGCAGGTCAGGGGTTCTCCTCCAAATCTCTCTTTTATGCAGCACTATAATTAATTGGTGCCACCTCTCCATATGACGATGCATGGTATAGTTACTATAACTATATTTTTTTTCGGTTCCTCTGGAGAGTTCATCGTGGCAGATGAAGCGTGTAACGTACCGGGCATTTACCTTTTTTTGCATGTACAGGAAAGGAAAAAAAATCGAGCGTCCGAGTTCTAAGGTGTACCAGGGCCATTTTAGTGGACCAGGCCCAAATCCAAAGAACAGGCCGCCATTTTGAGAGTCCTGTTGCAGCCGCCTGTCGCTGTAGCATCAAGAGCAGCCGAAACTCAGCTGAATGGCAACTGAAACGGTAAAGGGGCGCCCCACTACAGCAGACGAGCCTCCACCTAGGAAGGCCCGTTCACGCCGCCTCCCCCCCCCCCCCCCCTTCGGGCACCCCACGCCGTTATTCGGAGCAGTATTGTAGGATGGCCACACCAGTGCGGCAACTTGCTAGACATCACCTCGGTGGTAACCGAATCTCAACGCCTTGTGGTGTCTTCTATTCAGAAAACATTGTTAGGCTGCCTTCGACCTATTCGCCGCAAGTGCGCACACAACTCAACTGCATAGCTTGCTAGACACCACCTCGATGCCATCCGGATCTTGGAATCTCAGGGCCTTTTGGTGTCTTCTCTTCAGAAAATATTGTTGCGCTGCCTTTGGCCCCATTCGCACATCGGTCCGCTACTGACGCCATCTCACAGGCTAATGGGGCGCCCCACGCCGACTTTCAGCATTGTAGGATGACCACACCAGTACAGCAACTTGCTAGACATCACCTCGGTGCCATCCGGATCTCGGCGCCCCACTGCAGATGAAGTGCCTCTCAACTATGAAACCACCACGGTGACATCCGGATCTTGGCGCGTTGTGCTGCCTTCGGCCTATTCGCACATCGGTCCGCTACTGACGCCATCTCACAGGCTAATGGGGCGCCCCACGCCGAGTTTCAGCATTGTAGGATGACCACACCAGTACAGCAACTTGCTAGACATCACCTCGGTGCCATCCGGATCTTGGCATCTCAGCGCCTTGTGGTGTCTTCTATTCAGAAAATATTCTTGCGCTACCTTTGCCCCATTCACACATCGGTCCGCTACTGACGCCATCTCACAGGCTAATAGGGCGCCCCACGCCGAGTTTCAGCATTGTACGATGACCACACCAGTACAGCAACTTGCTAGACATCACCTCGGTGCCATCCGGATCTTGGCATCTCAACGCCTAGTGGTATCTTCCATACAGAAAATATTGTTGCGCTGCCTTTGGCCCCATTCGCACATCGGTCCGCAACTTAGACATCACCTCGGTGCCATCCGGATCTTGGCATCTCAGCGCCTTGTGGTGTCAGTCAGAAAATATTGTTGCGCTGCCTTTGGCCCCATTCGCACATCAGTCCGCTACTGACACCATCTCACAGGCCAACAGGGCGCCCCACGCCGACTTTTACCATTGTAGGATCGCCACACCAGTGCCACAACTTGCTAGACACCACCTCGGTGCCATCCGGATCTTGGCATCTCAGCGCCTTGTGGTGTCTTCTATTCCGAAAATATTGTTGCGCTGCCTTTGGCCCCATTCACACATCGGTCCGCTACTGCCGCCATCTCACAGGCCAACGGGGCGCCCCACGCCGACTTTCAACATTGTAGGATGGCCACACCAGTGCGGCAACTTACTAGACACCACCTCGGTGCCATCCGGATCTTGGCGCGTTGTGCTGCCTTCGGCCTATTCGCACATCGGTCCCCTACTGACGCAAACTCACAGGCCAACGGGGCGCCCCACGCCGACTTTCAGCATTGTAGGATGGCCACACCAGTGCTGCAACTTGCTGGACACCACCTCGGTGCCATCCGGATCTTGGCGCGTTGTATTGCCTTCGGCCTATTCGCACATCGGTCCGCTACTGACGCCGCCTCACGTGCCAACGTATTTTCTCCGCATTTTATACCCTATGCCGCATAACAGGTCATGTGACTTGTTTATAAAACTTTTCATTGGTTCATTTTACTTTTGGTTTCCTAATGATGGAAGGCTTGATCATATGACCTAAAAACAACACTTTTCATTGGATGAAAACTTTTTTTTTTTTCCCAAACGATGAAAGCCCCACCTTGTTTCTGGATGTTTCAGACTGAAGCTGGCGTCAGCATGAGAGCACCACCATCTCGTAGCTCCGTCGTGGTCATTCCGCGAGCAATCATGGCAACCGCTCCCCACCAGAAGCCTACAGGAGTCGGGGGCCCCCAAAACTTTTGATGAATCCTCAAGGCGGAGGGGACGCTTTCGAGAATGGGGTCCAAGACCTAGCAGACAAGCGTCCGATATCCAAGGTGTCCCAGGGCCATTTCAGTGGACCAGGCCCAAAAAGGAAAGAGCCTGCCGCCATTTTGAGAGTCCTGTGACAGCCGCCTATCGCTGCACCGCAAGAGTGGGCGCAACTCAGCTGAATTGCGGCTTTTGACACAGTGGACCAAAAACGTACGGAATGGCAACTGAAACGGTAAAGAGGCGCCCCACTACAACAGATGACACTCCACCTGGAGAGGCCCGTTCACGCCGCCTCCCCCGGGGCGCCCCACGCCGTTATTCGGAGCAGCATTGTAGGATACCAAAACCAGTGCGGCAACTTACTGGACATCACCTTGGTGCCATCGTTCTGCTGCCTTGGAACTATTCGCACAACAGTTTGCTACTGATGACCCACCCCCCGCGACGCCCCACGCCGGAAATCTGGACGTTGTGCTGCGTTGGGACTATTCGCACAGCCGACCGCTACTTCGTTGTTTTTCCCTAAAAATGTTTATATGTTATTACTATTTTTGTTTTCTTGTATATATTTATAAGTTATTAAAGTTTTATAATCTTACTACTTTGTCGGAGTGCTATATATTTTTAATGTGTGACATAATTGTAAAAACTTTGATGTACAAAGAGTCATCCCTGGAATCTTCCGCTTCAGGCTCGGTCCCCTCCCCAATCACAATACAGGATGGTTTTCAGATAATAGGAACGCGTCTGCTGTGACGGATCTCATCGAGTGTGGGCCTTGATCTACTATAACTCCTTTGAAGAGGGGTGATTCTTTACAGCTGGGGCCATAAACTACATCTGCAGGGCTAGCTGATACCCTAGGACCAGCCTGGACAATCGGACACAGAGGAAAAGGAGTGTCAGAGGGTGCGGTAGTGAATAGGGCGAAAGGGAGGTGTCGGGCGGGCACAGGGTGTGATTCTCAGGGAAGAGCAGCGCAGATGGGGGGAGGTTTATTACCCATGCATAAGACAGAGAGCGGGGGTGACCACTGCCTGGGGGAGATGCTTGCGAGGGTGGGGAGCCATGCTAAGGATCGACAGCGTGCACAGAGTGGGTCTGGTCAAGGCATCTAAAATGGCTGCCGTGCACGACAAAAGTGTGGCATTTGAAAAAAGACAAGATGGCGCAGACAATGTTTTTCAACACTTCCTGATTTCCTTCGAATCGAACGTTAACAGACGTTGGGGCATATTACCAAAGTTAAGCGATATTTATCCCTAACGATGCTTAGCAACGATTTTTTTTACCGCTAAGCATCGTCAGAAATTATCGCAGATAAACCTTGCTATTATCAAGGTTTATCGCAAATACGATAATAAACGACCGCAATGCATTAATATCGCTGAAAACTCAGCGATATTCATGCATTACCGAGCTAATGCTCTTAGCCATGTTATCCACCTCCCATTGGATAACATGGCTAAGAACTGCTCAGGGCAGGTGCTAGCTTTTGGAGATATTCGCGCTTATCT